>NC_079326.1:3946603-5196603 GCF_029931775.1 Euleptes europaea | reverse complement strand
ACTGCAATTATCGAAGCTGCATGATTTTCAAAACAGGGAGCCTGCTCACCATGCACTACATGTGCCAATGTTGATAAGGTAGCAGCTGTGCAAAATTCATAATCACTTTGAACAGACAAGATTTCTGCGTTAATTAATGCATAACTAGCTTTCACAGCCATAATAGCTTCTGGACCTAAATTAGGAAGCATTATTTTCTTCTTGGAATCCAACGCAAATCCCAACGACCTTTGCACCTTTCCTATTAAATTTGTACCCCTGCAAGGGATAGGACTTTAGATCTCAACTGGGATGAGCATGTAAACTGATATGACTCTTCGTCATGAGCATGTAAACTGGAATGACTCTTCGTACTTCCATTCTACACAGAAGAAAGCAGGAGAAAAGGATAAGCAACTCACTGAAAAGGAAGTATCCTGCATGAACACGGCTCAGCATTGCACTCAATTTACACTTCAGCCTACTTCCCAGTTTTGCCATTGTGATCTTGGTTCAAAGCCAGTTGCTAAGTCCATTCACAAAAAGACTCCAGAAAAGCTGTGCTGTGTGAAAGTAATGAACCCCATAATGAACAAGATTATAGTAGTAGTAGTAGTTGTAGTAGAAGCAGCTGTAGTAAATGGGCAATGAATGCTAACATCCAAAATTATAGCAGAATGTGATACTAGTAAAGGAATATTTTAGAAATATTGGAAAGGTAACAAACAATAGCAGAAGTAAACATGCATATCTGCTGCAGGACAAAAGTATCATCAGCTAACATTGTCATAGAATACAGAGTCATAGGGTTGCCTGTTCCAGGTTGGGAAATTCCTAGACATTTGGGGTGGAACCTGGGGAAGATGGGATTTGGGCAGAAGACCTCAGCAGAGTACAGTACCATTAAGTCAACCCTCCAAATAGGGTTGTCAGGTCCCTCTGCTCCACTGGTGGGAGCTTTGCAGGGGCGTAGGTGGGGGCACGTGATTCTATGGAGTTTCGGTGGAGATTGCTAGAGCGTCCGCGTTGCTTCCAGGTAAACCACAAGTGACGCTGGCACATCACAAGCACACACATCACATGCCTCCCCCTCCCCCTCCCCCTCCCCCTCCCCCTGGCCCTCTTTTGCCTGCCAACCAGCTGACAGGTAGCAGGCAGCCTGGTGGATTGGTGGGCTTTTGCCTGCCCTCACCGGGCAATTGGCTAGCCTAACTCCAAAGCAGTCCTTTTCTACAGGACAACCAATCTGATGTCTATGGTCTGGAAATCAGCTGTAATTCCAGGACAGCTCCAGGCCCCTCCTGGAGTTTGAAAACCCTACAGCCCATTGCAAACAAATCAATATATAGCAGTTCTGTTTCCCAACTGCTGCTCAACCAGCGTGTGGCACCTGGGCCTTAATCATGAGCATGGAAAACAAGCTTCAGAGAATCCCTATGTTTCATGCAGGGGCAGGTTCTCCTCTTGTTTTTTCTGCCAGAGTGTTAACATCTCCTTGCCCCTTTGTCAATGACTCCTCACGTCACCCAGGGCAGTGTTAAAACTTGTCATGCAGATTTGGTTGTTACCCTAACTGCTTCTGCATTCTTTGTTTGCAGGATTTTAGTCAAGGGGCAAAGGAGTGACTAGTGCTGTTTTTTTTGTTTTTAATTCCACACTGATAACTGGTATGTAGCAGAGCCCACATGCTCAGCAATCTGTTTTTGAAAGAAGGCATTTCTGATTTCTGTTGTCAGCACCTGTAGCTACAATCCTATGCACATTTTCTTATAAATAAACCCTAATGATTTCATGAAGGCCTTTTTTCTGATTAAACATGACAATGATCAGAGCACATGAGTTCTTTCTCAGTTGCTGAAGGAAGTATAGTAACTACCTTGAAAATCCAGCTATGAACTAATTTGCAACATTTACAGATCTATTGGTAAAGCAAGGTAAATTATCTAAAAAGCAATATTGGACTCAAGTCATACAGCTGAAACACCTCTTCACCATTTTTGCAAGAAACGTTCAAATAAGAATTAATGATGTGAAAACTAATTACGTTGATATTCCATCCAATTGTTTTGTTATATCAGTAAGTGAAAATGGTTTTTCCTTTTAGGAAAATTGCTCAATGCCTCTTGAGGTAGTTTCATATATTAATTCAGCTTTTAAAGGCCATATTTTGCAAGAATTGCTCATATTGCTATAGAAGTATGACATTTTATTCAAATGCATGGCTCTTATAAGTTGATCAAAAGAGGGTGTAAAACAAAGTCAGATTTGGCCTCATTTATATGTGGTGGTAGTTGTCCAAAATATGATGAAGGACTTCAATTAATTTGCCAAAACTTAAATGAATAAAGTGAGCAATCATAATTTAACATTAATAGCTGTCACACATGCATGTATTTTGAGGGCTGGAAAACTGCCCCCCCCACACACACACACCTGTAGCCCACCCTCCCTCTAGTGAGCTGTGAAAGGAAAATGGGGAAAACATTACTACTGATGTGTTCACATTATTTCTAGGCGAAGACCTGGAAATTACACCACTGTCCCCACTAGGAACTGCCCACATCTCTATGTTATTTACCAAAGAATTTGGGGGATTCCTAGAACATGGTAGTGATATCACTTCCTGGTGAAGACATTAAAGCATCAGTGAGCTTTCCCTTCTAAGGTCCCACCCCCAAACAGCTCTTGGGGAGCATAGAACTGACATCCCTATATGAAATACTTAAGGAGAAGGGAGTTCAAGAAGGGTGGGCGTTCCTTAAAAATGAAATATTGAAGGCCCAATCCCAAACCATTCCTATGAAAAAGAAAAATGGGAGGAGCCTAAAGAGGCCAGGGTGGGTCCATAAACAGCTTTTTAAAGATCTGAGAAATAAAAAAGACTCATTTAGGAAGTGGAAGGAGGGCCTTATAACCAAAGAGGAATATAAGCAAATAACTAGTGCCTGTAGGGAGAGTATTAGGAAAGCTAAAGCTCAGTATGAACTTAAGCTAGCGAGAGATGCTAAACACAACAAAAAAGGGTTCTTTTCCTATGTACAGAGTAGGAGTAAGAACAAGGACAAGATAAGCCCATTGCGTGGACCAGAAATTGAAATTGTAACAGGAGATGAAGAGAGGGCAGAACCCCTCAATTCCTACTTTTCCTCAGTCTTTTCTCGTGAGGGAAGTGGTGCTCAACATGGCATAAACAGAACATGTGATGAGGGAAGGGATTTGCAGCCTAGAATTGGCATTGGGGTAGTGCACAAACACCTGGTTTCTTTAAATGAAACAATCCTCTGGGCCAGATGAATTGCACCCAAGGGTACTCAAAGAACTTGCAGATGTAATTTCTGAACCTCTGTCCATTATTTTTGAAAAGTCTTGGCAAACAGGTGAGGTACCAAAAGATTGGAGGCAGGCAAATGTTGTCCCCATCTTCAAGAAGGGGAAAAAGGAGGATCCGGGTAACTACTGACCCATCAGCTTGACTTCTATACCAGGAAAAGTGTTCGAACAAATCATCAAACAGTCAGTCCTTGAGCATTTAGAAAGGATGGATCTGATCACTAAGAGCCAGCACGGGTTTCTCAAGAATAAGTCATGTCAGACTAATCTTATCTCCTTTTTTGAGAAAGTTACTACCTTGCTGGATCAGGGGAATGCTGTAGACGTAGTTTATCTAGATTTCAGTAAGGCTTTTGATAAGGTTCCACATAGTATTCTAGTTGACAAATTGGGGAAATGTGGCTTAGATCCTATTATTGTAAGGTGGATCTGCAACTGGTTGACAGATCATACCCAAAGAGTGCTAGTTAATGGTTCCTCATCCACTTGGAGAGAAGTGACTAGTGGAGTTCCTCAGGGATCTGTGGTGGGCCCTGTGCTGTTCAACATCTTTATAAATGATTTGGATGAAGGAATAGAGGGGATGCTTATCAAATTTGCAGATGATACTAAATTGGGAGGGGTAGCAAATACGGTAGATGACAGAGCCAAGATGCAGGATGATCTTGACAGGCTGGAGAAGTGGGCTAGAACTAATAAAATGCACTTCAACAAAGACAAATGTAAAGTTCTGCATTTAGGTAGGAAAAATCAAATGCATAATTATAGGATGGGGGAGACTTGTCTGAGCAGTAGTGTGTGTGAAAAGGATCTTGGGGTCTTAGTAGACCAAACACTGAACATGAGTCATCAGTATGATGCGGTAGCTAAAAAGGCAAATGCAGTCTTGGGCTGCATCAACAGACGTATAGTGTCCAGATCATGCGAAGTGATGGTATCGCTTTACTCCACTCTGGTTAGACCTCAACTAGAGTGCTGTGTTCAGTTTTGGGCACCACAATTTAAAAAAGATTTATACAAGCTGGAATGTGTCCAGAGGAGGGCAACAAAGATGGTGAGTGGCCTGGAGACCAAGTCCTATGAGGAAAGGTTGAAGGAGCTGGGTATGTTTAGCCTGAAGAGGAGACGACTGAGAGGGGATATGATAACCATGTTCAAGTACCTGAGGGGATGTCATATAGAGGAGGGTGCCGAGTCGTTTTCTGTTGCCCAAGAAGGTCGGACCAGAACCAACGGGTTGAAATTAAATCAAAAGAGTTTCCGTCTAGACATTAGGAAGAATTTTCTAACAGTTAGAGCTGTTCCTCAGTGGAACAGGCTTCCTCAGGAGGTGGTAAGCTCTCCTTCCCTGGAGGTTTTTAAGAAGAGGTTAGATGGCCATCTGTCAGCAATGCTGATTCTGTGACCTTAGGCAGATGATGAGAGGGAGGACATCTTGGCCATCTTCTGGTCACTAGGGGTGGGGGGGGGAGGTAGTTGTGAATTTCCTGCATTGTGCAGGGGGTTGGACTTGATGACCCTGGTGGTCCCTTCCAACTCTATGATTCTATGAATGATATGCTGTCACATGGTTTGTGCCATAGGTAAAATGAGCTCAGCTGATCCTTGTGAAAAGCAGAAAAATACTTCTTTCACTTCATATGCCTTCACTGCTACAGTCATACATTGGTACAGTATATCTTAATAAGCAATTAAATACTGAACTAGCTCCCAGCTTTTCAATGCTGAACATCAGCTGTATATGTCTGTGAGTGTGAAATCTGGAAAAGTTGATGGTGATCCACCGGTGATTATATGGAAGCACAGTGTCCGTGAATGGCCTTGAACGCAGTGACCTCCATCGTTGCACCCAGTTCCATCATGGCCTCCCTCTCAGCTGTGGCAGCAGGCAGCGCGGCTCTGGCCTTTGCCACAGCACTTGGAACAACAGCCAGGCATCGGGCAGGGCAAGTGGCAGACTCACCAGGGAGAACAACACTCCCCGGGTGGAGGGTTTCTGGCCAAAACCCTGGAGGGTCCTGAACCTTGGTACCCTCCGTTGGAACCGCCGGATGAGTACCCCGACGACCCTTCTTGCTGAATGACATTCTTGCTGAGGCACTGCGGACGGATGCGGAGATCAATCGCCTGATTGTACTCATTCGAGTCCAGTGGCGTCGCCTGGCTGACACGACCCCCTGGACAAACCCCGACGCAGATCAAAGTGCCCAGCACGACCTCCGGATACTGGACAGTCTGGTGGAAGAAGTGCGACTGGTGCAGGAGGATTTAGCAGCCTTGACCCGTTTGTTAGCGGGCTTAACTGTACGTGAGGAACAACTAGAGCTGGTAGCGGTCCCGATCTGCCCCGATCAGTCCCGGGAACGCAGCCGGAAGAGGCCCCGACCCCAACCGCTCCTGACCCCAACCTGTGCTTGAAGGAAGCACAGGATGTGGCGGCCCGGATGGCCTTACTGTTTGTAGGACTAACCTCGGCCACGGCCTCGGTGGCTGAACTCACGAAGTGCCTGACCCTTGACTTTGGAGCGGATGCTGCTGTTCTGGCAGTCCAGGTTCAACCATTATTGGACCTACCAGATTCCTCTGAACTCCTTCTGCTTCTGGAGCGAGAAGCTCTCCCGATCGTCACCACTGCGATCACCATCAAGCTCGAGGCCGACCAAGTGCTTGCTGACCAACAGCGAGCCAAGGAACAACTGCGGGCAGCGGATGCAGCGGCAGCTCGGGTGCAAGCCAAGAAAGAAGAAGAACAACGTTTGGCTGCTGCTTGAGCCCGCACGGTCATGGACGTGCGTCCCAGAGACAGCATGGGTGTTGTGTTTGTCCCCTCATTTTCCCCGAGTTTTTGTCCATCTCGCGACGCACAACGCGCGTGTCGGCTCGCAGGTCGCTTCACCGAGCTGGACTACTCAGATGAGGAGGACCTATATGGCAAGGAACCCCACTGGGCTACTGGCCTCCGGGTTAGCCAGTCCAGACATACGGGAGGGGCGGGGGACGAAATGTGTCTATTGAGGGGCCAAAACAGGGACTTGAACGATCGTGTGGCCCGTCTACAGGACCAAATGGAACAATTACTCCAAGAAAATGAATGTTTGCAACAAGCTCTAACCACCCCAGTCCAACCGGTGCCTACTCAGCCAACTCTGCCGGCTCCATGACCACAAGTTCCACCGCTGAGGGCACCAACTCTCCCCCCTCTGAGGCTACCGGCCCAGCCATTCCTGAGACTTCCAGCTCAGCCGGCTCCCGGAGCACCGGTTTTACCGGCCCCTGGAGCACCGGTTTTGCCGGCCCCTGGAGCACCGTTTTTGCCGGCCCCAGGAGCACCAGTTTTGCCACCTCCAGGGCAACCACCAGCGCCCCTTCCCATACAGTGGAAACAACCCCGGTTGAGAGTGACCTACGACGGCTCAGTTGAAGCCCTAACCTGTTTCCTACACCAAGTGGACAGTTACATGCGGGAACAGGGGCAGCACTTCCCCACCGAAGACAGCCGGGTGCGCTTTGCTGCTTCCCTCTTGACTGGAAAAGACGCCGACTGGATGGTCCTCCAGTTTGACACTCGGGCCCGATCCATACGCTCACTCAACGAGTTCATGCAAGCGTTACAGCGCCATTTTGAGGACCCTTTCCTGGGAGAAAAGGCCAAGGCAGCTCTCTTACAACTTCAACAAGGCTCTACACCAGTGTGGGAATTCGCGGACAAATTCCAGAGACTCGCCAGTAAAATAGTGGACTGGACCGAGGCTACCCGAATACATTATTTCCGGGAAGCCTTACATCCTGCGATATTGAACTGGGCTTATATGCAACGAGACCCAGACACTCTTGAAGAATGGATTTTACTAGCTGAGGAAGTGGAGAGCCGTCACCAATTCATTTCGCTGGCCCGCCGTCGAGCCAAGGAGGGGGGCAACCAAAAGCCCCTGCCTAAAGCTGCAGTTCCTGCACCGCAGAGACCTGCTCTACCCTCACAAGACCGTGTTTCTCGGTTTCAGAGGGGAGCCTGTCTCGTTTGCAGAACCATGGGCCACTTTGCAGCCACCTGCCCGCTTCGGCCGGACCGGCTGGTCCCTGCTCGACAGGACAGACTGCCCCGGAATCGGGGGCGACCTCTGCGCAGAGGCACCGCGGCCAACCGTAGCGCTGCTCCTGGATGGACCACGCCATCAGCTCTCCACGTCGGAGATGCGCCCCACGAACCTGCACCAGCGAACCCATCGGAGTTCCGGATTACAAGTGCCCCACTTGGGGACAACTCGCTGTCTTCGGATGAAGAGAAGGACTGGGACTCCCCTGCCTTGAATCTTGAATCTCCTCTAGATCTGTCAAAAAACGGGCAGGGTCTGCGGTGAGTGGAGCGACACCGCGGACCCTCGCAGCTGTTCCTGCAAAACCCAAAGCTCCAGTGAAGGTGAGTGAGATCGAAGATACTGTGTATGTAGACGTAGTGTTACAGCGCCATAAAGGGGGCCCCCAATTACAAGTTAAAGCACTCATAGACTCCGGGTGTGCCCACTCCCTGATCAACAAAACCACTTTCAAAGCGCTCAAAGCCAAGTCAGAGACCCTGCCAGCTCTCATCCAGTTCGCCCAGATGGATGGCAGCGACTTCAAAGGGGGGCCTGTGGATCGTCGCACTCGCGGATTGGCGATGGGCATTGGCCACCACTGGGAACAAATTGACTTTACCATAGCCCCTATCAGATACAATGTGGTATTAGGGATTAACTGGCTCAAGGGGCACAGCCCTTGTATTGACTGGGGGGCAGGAACTATAAAATTCTCCGATCCTAATTGCGACCTACACCGTCTCGAGGTAGCTGTTGTACCTCCTTCGGCCTCGGCTTTAGTCTCAGACCCCCCCTCATCCTTTCCTCTACCTGTTGAATATCGAGACTTTACAGACATTTTTGATGTACAGGAATGTGATGTACTGCCCCCCCACCGCCAAACAGACTGTGCTATTGAAGTGGTGGGAAATGAAAAACTGCCTAAAAGTAAGATTTATCCCATGAGCGCTACCGAACGCACTGTGCTGCATGAATTCTTGGACAAGAATTTGGCGCGGGGTTTCATCCGGCTGTCTACCGCCCCTTCTTCGGCCCCTGCCTTCTTTGTGCGCAAAAAGACGGGTGACTTGCGCTTATGCATCGAACTTCTGAAAACTCAATGCAGTCACCCAATCCAATGCCTACCCCATTCCTTTGATCTCGGATCTCTTGGGACTATTAAAGGAAGGGCGTATCTTTACAAAACTTGACTTGGTGGAAGCCTACTACAGGATCAGGATTCGAGAGAGAGATGTACCTCTCACAGCCTTTTCCAGTTGCTTTGGCATGTATATTCATTATTCTTAGTGATGCCTTTCGGATTAAAAGGGGCCCCTGGGGTCTTCATGCAATTCATTAATGAGATCCTACATGACTTGCTGTATAGGGGCGTGGTGGTTTATTCGGATGATATTCTTATTTACTCTAAAACTATGGACGAACACGTTGCCTTGGTAAGGGAAGTATTGCAACGCCTCAGAGACAATCAGCTCTATGCTAAAGTGTCCAAGTGTGAGTTTCACCAAGAACAGTTAACCTTCCTGGGCTAATTTCGCACCACAGACTTACTATGGATCCTGACAAGGTGCAGTCGGTAACCGATTGGGAACCACCCTCCACCCTTAAGCAAGTTCAGCAATTTCTTGGGTTCGCTAACTTCTACAGGGGGTTCATCCCCAACTTCGCTCAAATCGCACTCCCCATCACAGATCTCCTTAAGACTAAGGGAAAAGGCAACACCGCCACGTTGCCCTCAGCTAAAATCAACTGGACCCCCCAATGCCAAACCGCTTTTGATACTCTCAAGCGACTGTTTACCTCTGAACCGGTATTAAAGCACCCTGATCCCGATCAGATGTTTATAGTTCAGGTTGACGCCTCAGACGTGGCAATGGGGGTGCACTTTTACAGCAGGGGAGGGATGGTCTTCTGAATCCATGCGCTTAATTCTCTAAGAAGTTCGCGCAATCTCAGCTCAACTGGCCAATCTGGGAAAAGGAAGTGGCTGCCGTCCACCATGCCCTTATGGTGTGGAGACAATTTTTGGAGGGGTCTAAAGTCCCTTTTGAAGTGTGGAGCGATCACAAGAACCTGGAGGCGCTCACGGGCCCCCGTAAACTGTCCGCGAAACAAGTTCGCTGGGCAGACTTGTTGCTCAGTTCCGTTTCGTATTGAAACATGTGCCAGGGAAACAAAATGTCCTGGCTGATGCTCTGTCCAGACTTCCCCAATATCCAACCAAGGTTGAACGCCCCACAGAATCCCTGTTCACTCCTGCTCAAAGGAGTTTGCTGCCCACTCTAGCAGTCCAAACCCGAGCGCAAGCCCGGCTCCAACTGCAACCCCCACAGGGGGGGCACTTCAAGCCCAACCACACTGGTCAGCCCAACCGTGCCACCCCCCTCGCCTCCTTTGCCAGCCCCGCCGGCACCCGGTCGCTCTGACAATCCAGCCATCCAACCCCCCTCGGGGACATCCCCTCCCTCCAACACGGAGCCCACACCGCCGAATGGGTTGGATCTCACAGACTCTTTTTTGGCCTCCCTTCGTTCCGCTTACCAAGCCGAACTCTCTGAGCAAGCCCTCCCCTCCACTCTAACTGAACGTGGAGGTTTATGGTACAAAGACTCTTAAGCTGTATGTGCCTAAGGAGCTCCAAAAAGAAGTCCTACGGCTAGTCCATGGAGCCAAGACAGCGGGAGACTTTGGTTTTCTAAAAACATTGCATTTGTTATGGAGGCAGTTTTGGTGGGCAGGCATGCGAACTGATGTGGATTCGTTCATTCGCAGTTGCCCAGTCTGCGCTATGGTCAAAAGGGCCCAAGGGAAACCTCCTGGATTACTACAACCGTTAGAGACCCCCACTAGACCTTGAGAGGTTATTGCTATGGATTTTATGACTGACTTCCCCCTCAGTGAGGGAAAAATTGTACTTTGGGTAGTCACGGACCTGTTCTCTAAACAGGTGCATCTCGTCCCTTGTGCAGGTATCCCATCTGTCCCAAAACTGGCCCGCCTCTTTGTGTCACATGTCTTCTGTCTACATTCTTTTCAGCGCAAGGTGATCAGCGACCGCGGAAGTAACTATGCGGCTAAATTTTGGAAAGCTTTCTTAAAATTAGTGGGGGTGGAACAAGGTCTCTCAAGTGCTTTCCACCCCCAAACTGATGGCCAAACCAAACTAGTGAATGCTGTACTAGAATGCTACTTGCGCTGATATGTTAACTATCATCAGGATGATTGGGTTGAGTTGTTACCCTTTGCTAAATATGCGTACAATAATGCTGTGCATCAGTCCATTGGATTCAGCCCCTTTCAGGCTGTTTATGGGCAAGACTTCGGACCCATAAGCCATAACGATGTCTCCAGGGTGGAGGGGGATGAAAGTGTTGCGGACTGGGTCCACACAATTCAAACAACCTGGCCTTGGCTGGTACGAAATCTGGAGCGAGCTAAACGTAAATACAAAGCTCAAGCTGATAAACATCGCTCACCAGGTAAAGACTATTAAGTGGGGGACATGGTTTATTTGTCCACCAAGAATTTACGGTCTAACCGCCCGTGTAACAAACTCAGTGCCAAATATGTGGGTCCCTTCCCCATTGCTCGTATCGTTAACCCAGTGACTGTGAAACTTTTGCTCCCAAAAGCACTCAGGCGGATTCATCCTGTCTTTCATGTCAGTTTGCTGAAACCACATGTGCCTGCTCCCGAGTGGCATCCTGAGCCACTTCCTGAAATACCGGTGATGGTTGGGGGGGGAGGAACATTTTGAAATTGCAAAACTCTTGGACTCGCGTATCCATCATGGATCTCTCCACTATTTAGTTCGTTGGAAACATTTCAGTTCCGCTCACGATGAGTGAGTACACGCACGTGATGTGTCTGCACCCCGTTTGGTCCGCCAATTCCATGCTGCCTACCCTCACAAACCAGCGCCTCCAAATGGACCGGTGGAGAACGGTGGGGAGGGGGCCTAAAGGAGGGCAGGATGTCAGGCCTGCTTTCCACTACTCTCAGCAGCCTGTCAGACTGAGCATGTTTTAGTTTCAATTCCACCAGGTGCCTCTCAAGGTCGAGCCTGCTAACTGTTGAATTCCTGTTCTAGTGCTATCTCCCGTGGGAACGGCTCCCTGTTGGGAGGGGGGTTACTAACACTTTCCCATTTAGGCCCTGTACTGTGCCACCATTTCCCATTCATGCCAATTTACCTGTAGCTCTGCAAACCTGTATGTTTTCCAATAAATCAGCTCTCTTTTGGACTCCTTGTCTGTGGATGCTGTTTGTGGGATTACCACCAGAACAAGTGCTTACAGCAAGTCCTATCCTCTGCTGCCAACAGGATCAGCTCCCTGCCCTCCTCTAAGTGACAGCCTGGTGCAGTGGGAAATTGTGACAGGAAATCCTTTGAGGTGGTGTACTTCTTCAAAGAAACCATCACAACTACATTTGTCAAGATGTTACTTCAAATGAAGCATTTCTTTCCTTAAAAGCTTATCTATAATCTTCTGGTCATGAAAAAGATTTAGAAACAAAGGAATCTGAAATAAGTTTTGCAGATTATTGGGAAAACAGCACCATCTAGTGGTATTTTCTTTGCCCCCACCTACAGCAGGATGTCCTAGAAGTTTATGTAATTTTGGTTGACATGGAGCAGTTTTTATTGATATGTTTACAGCATATAACTGTTGACATGCCTGCATATAAAAAATAATAATAATAAAAGTGCCTGCATAAGCTCTTTTCTCTTTTCAGCCATATTAAAAATATTTTGGGGCACTCTAACCTTCCATCTTCCATTTGTCTTCTGCTTCATTACCTTATGCTGCTTCCAAGCAGGGCCATATACCTGGTGTATGCTGACCCACATCTTGCTTTTTAAATTTTTAAATTTTCAAGAATATATTTGCACAAAAGCGACACTGTATCAGATCCACCTTGTAACGTTATTTTCACGAGGGGTGTCTTGTTGAAAATGTACTCTTGCACAAATATACAAAAATTATTTATAAAGGCAGATTTATTAAAAAATATTTATAGCCCACCTTTCCATCCAAAAACATCGCCAAGATGCGTTACAACATGCTAAAATGCAATATAAAATTGAACAAATCAACCATTATACACCACTTTTAGTTTAGAACCTAATCACACCAGCATATTAAAAGATTACCTAGCTACTTTTTAAAAGCAAGTCACAGTTCATAAGCTCATTAAGATGTACAAGAGTGGACATACTCTCTCTCATCGGACTTCTTCCACAACAAAGATAGGTGCAGCCAAACTTGCAGCCAGAGTGTGGCTCCTGAAGGCCGTCTCTCTCAAGTTGGGGGACACACAGAGTTAGGGTTGCTAACCTCCAGGTACTCAGCAGAAGAACACAGCACCAAGGCTCATATATAATCATAAACATATATTATTAACCCAAATATAAAAAATGCAAATACCAGACAAGACACCAAAAAACGCAACTCTGAGTACTGCAAAGTCCAAAGTCCATACAAGAAAAGAGAATCGCAAGGGACTGTAAGACGATCCCAACAAGTCCTGCGCAAATGGTTGCAGCAAGTCGGCAGGCAACCGGACTGAGGACGATAATCTCAATGCAGGTAAGCGAAAGCAACAATGTCCAAGGTGCACAGAAAATTCCGGAACGTGCGATCTAGATATCCACGTCACGTTTCGCGTAGGGCTTCATCAGCCTGTAATTATGGTGTGCAATATGTCCAATAATAACAATGATTACAATAGACGCTTTCACAAAACAATGAGCTACATAGGTACCAATATTTCATAATAGCAATTCTAATTAAATTTAATTTAAGACTTCACACAGCGTTTGAGATAGAGTATCTATGATTAAAAAGTATAAAGAAAGTATAAAGAAATGCTTACCAGTGTAACGTATATCATCCTTATACCAAATCCTCTCCAGATAGCAAACGTTTTTCAAAATGACCACAGAGGGTTCTACCACAACTATCAGGAATAGTGTAATCATAAAAGCGGACTACCGGCTATATGGAAAAGCAGGTGAAGGCAATTAGGGTGTTGCTCATCCTTTAGTCAAGACGGACTTCTGAATTAAAGAGACATAACGTCAATATGATGACCACCCGATTCATAAATAACAAGATAGGTCTAATTCGGTATTCAACCCCCCCGTGTCAGTGTATGGAATAGAAAAATGAATTTAGTTTCCTGTTGAAGTAAACAGCGTTGAATGTTCCTCTGATTGTAAGGATGAGCCTGATACTGCCATAAAACATGAAAGGTGTAATCATCGCAGGTGTAATCATCCCCTAACGTATAATGCTACTACTCCCCCCTTCCGCTTTGGTCTATTTCTCCGAAATAGGTTATACCGTTCAATTAATACATTACAATCATGAGACTCGTCCCACCAGGATTCCATAATGCCTATTATATCATATTTGCTTTGTACTATTAACAGTTCTAGTTCATCCTGCTTATTTCCCATGCTCTGTGCATTAGTGTAGAGACACCTTAGACCACAGTGTTACTCCTCTGAAGATGCCTGCCACAGCTGCTGGCGAAACATCAGGAAATAAAATACCAAGACCACGGTTACATAGCCCGGATAACCCCAAGAACCAATTAACTCTGACCGTGAAAGCCTTCGACAATATTATTTAAGATTGTTTCCCTCCCATTGTTAAGTTTTTGAACTGTCTTTCCTTGCATATGTGCTACCCTCTGCAATTTGTTCCTGTCTATATTTGCAGTTATTGTCCTCACTTGAGGCTTTAAATTAACGTCTTGCTCCCCCGGACAATTTAGGTTAAAGCCCTCGCTATCAGGCTTACAAGGCTGCAGCCAAACACATTTTTATCCACCTTTGTGAGGTGCAAGCCATCTCCCAATAGAAGAGCATTATCCAGGTAGCGTAAGCCATGGTTCAAAAAACCAAACCTGTCCTGGCGACACCATCGATGCAGCCACTCATTTATTTCCAGAATTTTTCGTTCTCTTCCCAATTCATGGCCTACTACAGGAAAAACCAATGAAAACACAACCTGTGCTCCCACTTCCTTCACCTTTCCCCCCAAAGTAATATAGTCCCTTTTAATACTTTCTGGGCTATGCCGGGCCGTATCATTTGTTCCCACATGGATAAGGAGGGCTAATGATCCGTGGGTCTAACAAGCCTATCCAGACTTTCCGTCACATCCTGGATGTGCTCCCCCGGCAGACAACACACCTCTCAAGACAGCAAGTCCGGTCGACACACTTTACCCTCTACCCCTCTCAGTAGGGAATCCCCAATAACCAACACTCGCCTATTCCTACATTGGGGAGCAGAAGTTTGAGTCCTGTCATCCACAGGAACCTGAGAGACCACAGAGGACTGGGCGCTGAACCTTTGTTCCAATGATCCAGGCTCAGCATCTATAGGGAGGTTTTGAAACCAATTGCTAAGCAGCAGAGGAACTGAATGTCTCCTGACTTTCCTATTTCTGCGGGTAACATTGTTCCACATATTCTCCTCCTGAGATGGGCCCCCCCCCTACACTGAGTTATTTGGCCCTCCTCCTCTTGTCCTCCCAAGAGGTTTTCAAGAGTTTGGTCCATGTACTCCTCCCCTCTTTTATACTCTGCAGTGTAGACAAGTATGCCTCTAGTCCCCTTACTTTCTTCTCCAGAAGAACCACCAACTTACACTTACTGCATGTGTAATTGCAGTTACCCTCGGGTAGGAAAACAAACATTCCACAAACCTTACACGTCACTGCCTCCACTCTCTCACCAGCTGTTCCGCTTTGATTCATTGCAGACATGGTATGGTTTCTTGCACACTCCCTCAATGGTAACCCTACGAAATGCTTCACGACACTCCCGGTTTCAGAGTAAACTACAAATATAAACTTTGTTTCAAGGCCCCCAGACACGACCCCCAGGCTAAGAGCCACAGGCCAAGAGCCCTTGTGCTCTCGCCCTTCGGCTCACGCCAAAGGCTCGCGCCTGTGGCAAGCACAGGCTTCTAAATGAACAACTCTCAGTCCCACCCCTCAATGCCAACAGCAGAGGGCAGGGCCAGCAATTACCCCCAGCAATTACACTTCCCTCTTCACTCTGGAAACCACACTAAACAAAAGAACAAATAGAAACACTCAGAAACCCCTCTCCAACAGGTCCCAAGCACCCCTCACCCACACTCTCTGTCACACACTAACTCACTCTCACACACACCAGTCTCAGCTGAAGGAGACTTTAAATTGGACCATTTGGCCACAGTGAAATCCTCGGTGTTAAGGATAGTGGGGTATATTCTGAGCTTTTATTACTCAAAAGGAGGGCATTTAATCGATCCAGTTTTCAAACTGTTTGAAAGAAAGGTCATCCCTCATCTCCTTTATGGAGCTGAAGTGTGGGGGTAGAATAAAGATAATTTATCAAACCTTGAAGTAATCTAAAACCAATTTCTAAGGCGCATTTTAGCTCTTCCTAGAGGGTCTCTGGCAGCCCTGATGAGAGCGGAAGTAGGATTGCTGTCAGGTTCTCCAGCCAACCTGGGCAATTCCCAAAAAGCCACTCGCTCAGACAGCCAAGTCAGAAGCAGGTAAACTTTATTGTAGAAGCAACAGGTCAAGCTAAGGCAACTTGCAGTTTCAAAGCTGCTAATGAGGAGCCAGGCTACGAGGCATAACTTAAAAGCATGAGTACATCACAGGTGCAGGTTCAAACGGCCTGGGAAATAACTAGATAACGGTGCTGGGCATGAAGGAGGAAGATGGAGCCTAAACATGGCGCTGCTCATTAGCCGCTCTAGGCCAAGGCAAGGGAGGGGGGAATGGACAGGGAGTGGGAAGAACAGAGCAAATGAACATCAAAGCAAACATGCGAACACTGGCCTAACTCATGTCAGGAGCCTGACTGCTCATACGGGTCAGCCCATGCATGGCTAGGCAAGGATTCAGAAGACATTCAGTGAAGAACCAAAAGGCAATCGAAAGGCAACCTCTGACATTGCCTTCTCTTAGGGCCCAGGCTCATTTTGCAGTTTTAAAATCTTTGAAGATAACTAAATTACTTGGACCTAATTGATTATGCCGATCTTTTAGATTATTGTTATTCAAAGATTCAAAGCGCCAAGGATTTCTGAATATTATTTTCTTAAAGATACGCCATCCTGGATGACCTTCTAGAAGTCTCAACTGATAATCACCAGCTTAGACATTGGATTCATAAAGCTGATGTTTTGATAGATCATTCAGTAATCTTAAAATCTAAAGCAGCACCATGGTATAAACTAATTAAAAAGACCACTATAGAACCTTCTATCTAGTTAACATTGTAAATGCTAATATTAGAGCATCTTTTACTTAATTGTGCTTCCAATCCATGCTAACAGCATTACTGGCTGGTAGATATTCTCGATTACTCTCCTGGCAGGCTCCCCAAAACCAAAAGAAAGTACAGCGCTTCCTTAGCTTTGCAAACTGTGTGTGTGTTAAGTGCCATCAAGTCGCTTCCGACTCATGGCAACCCTATGAATCAATGTCCTCCAAAATGTCCTATCTTTGACAGCCTTGCTCAGATCTTGCAAATTGAGGGCTATGGCTTCCTTTATTGAGTCAATCCATCTTTTGTTGGGTCTTCCTTTTTTGCTGCTGCCTTCAACTTTTCCTAGCATTACTGTTTTTTTCCAGTGACTCATAATATGACCAAAATACAATAGCCTCAGTTTAGTCATTTTTGCTTCTAGGGACAGTTCAGTCTTGATTTTATCGATAACCCACTGATTTGTTTTTGTTTTTTTGGCAGTACATGGTATCTGTAACACTCTCCCCCAACAACACATTTCAAAGGAATCTCTTCCTATCAGCTTTCTTCAATGTACAACTTTCACTCCCATTCATAGTAATAGGGAATACGATGGCATGAATTAACTTAATCTTGGTGGCCAGTGACACATCCTTACACTTTAGAATCTTTTCTAGTTCCTTCATGGCTGCCCTTCCCAGTCTCAATCTCCTTCTGATTTCTTGGCTGCAGTCTCCCTTTTGGTTGATGATGGAGCCAAGGAATACAAAGTCTTCAACAATTTCAATTTCCTCATTGTCAACCTTAAAGTTGTGTAATTCTCCTATAGACATTACTTTTGTCTTTTTGATGTTCAGCTGCAGTCCTGCTTTGGCACTTTCTCTTTTAACTTTCAGCAGTAGTTGTTTCAAGTCTTCGCTATTTTCCACCAGTAATGTAGTATCATCAGCATATCTCAAATTGTTAATGTTCCTCCCTCCAATTTTCACTCCACCTTCATCTAAATCTAATCCAGTTTTCCTAATTATATGTTCTGCATATAGATTGAACAGATAGGGAGATAAAATACATCCTTGTCTAACACCTTTGCCAATTGGAAACCATTCACTTTTTCCATATTCTGTTCTAACGATGGCCTCTTGTCCAAAGTACAGGTTGCGCATCAAAATGATCAGATGTAGTGGCACACCCATTTCCTTAAAAACCAGCCATAGCTTTTCATGATCCACACAGTCAAAAGCTTTGGTGTAATCTATGAAACACAAGCTGATTTTCTTCTGAAATTCTTTCGTATGTTCCAGTAACCAACATATATTTGCAATATGATCTCTAGTGCCGCTTCCTTTTCTGAATCCAGCTTGAACATCAGGCATTTCTCGTTCCATATATGGTAACAGCCTTTGTTGTAAGATTTTGAGCATCACTCTACTTGCATGAGAAATTAATGTGATGGTCCGATAGTTACTGCAATCCTTGACATCTTCTTTCTTGGGAATTGGAATGTAAATGGATCATTTCCAGTCTGTGGGCCATTGTTTTGTTTTCCTTTATATATATATGTGTGTGTGTGTGTGTGTTAAAATTTTATAACACAAAACAAAACAATACAATAATAAAAAATACAGTAAAAAAACAAAATACAAAAAATATCTTTATATACTAATTATTACTTTCCTAATTACCAAACCATTGAATCCAAAAAGATACCCCTTCATCCCCCACCCACCTCAAAAAGTGACCCTTCACCCGACTTCCGAAGAAGTGTCTAAACAGTTTTTATAATAAACTTATCAACAGTATAATATACATTTATTAAAACTAATTTCTATAACTTGCTAAGTAATATTGCAAGATCCATTTTTTGCCATTTTATCCCAATATGAGGCGGCCTTAAACCATTTTTTTTAAAATTCTTCCATATCGTTTCCATGTAGGAATTCCATTAATTTGGCCATCCTCATATACATCCATAATTTCTCTCTCCAGTCAACAATTGAAGGTTTATGTACCTGCTTCCAAACTTTAGCTGTTACAATTCTTGCAGCAGCAAAACTATATTGGCAAACAACCCTGTCACTATTAGTCATATTTTTTTTGTGGAATTCCCAATAAACAAAATACCGGCTTCCTTTTTACTCTACCATTAACCAAATTATTAGTTTCCCTAAGTACTTTTTTCCAAAAGTTTTTAATTTTTTTACATACCCACCATACATGCGTATATATACCTCTTTCCTTTCCACATTTCCAGCATAAATCTATACCTCCTCTATCTATTTTTGATATAATCACAGGGGTTATATGCCATCTGTAAAACATTTTATATAGGTTTTCTCTAATTTCATTGGTTATTGTAAATTTAAATTCTCTCTTCCATAAATTTTCCCAGGTTTCCAGTTCAATATTAAACCCTAAATCCTTCATCCATTTTATCATGACTGGTTTAATTCTTTCTTGTTCTAAATTAGTTTCAATTAATAATTTATACATTCTTCCTATCAGTCCCTTATTTCCTTTTATTAATATTTTTTTCTATTTCAGATTTATTTTTTTTAATCCAAGCTGATTGTCTTTATTAAATATATCTTTTAATCTATAATACAAAAACCAATCCTTTATATCAAGTTCTTCTCTGCTTCTTAAAACCCATTTTCCCTCTTTCCATTCAATAGATTTTCTATACATATCCATATCTAAATTTAAATGTATCCCTCTTCTCATATGTGCTTCTACTGGATTAACCCATCCCTGGGTCTTATTTTCCAAAATCCTTCTGTATTTTTTCTGGATTTGAAATAATCCTGCTCTGACAATATGAATATTAAATTTTTTATTTACCCTTTCCTTGTCATACCATAAGTATGCATGCCATCCAAAACGTAAGTTGTAACTCTCTAATTCTAATATTTTAGTATTTTCTAACATAATCCAAGTCTTTAACCAAACAAAATAAGATGCCTCATAATACATTTTTAAATCTGGTAACCCTAAACCTCCTGTTTCTCTTAGCTGGATCAAATTGTTATATGCTATTCTATGTTTTTCTTTACCCCATAAAAAATTTAAAATATCTTTTTTCCAAATTTTAAATATTTTAGTTCCTTTTAGAATTGGCAAATTTTGAAATAAAAAAAGCATCTTGGGTAAAACCATCATTTTAACTACCGAGATTCTACCCCACAATGATAAAGGGATTTCCCCCCAATTTTTTAAATCCACGGTAATTTGCTGCTATAACTTAGTATAATTATTTTTAAACAAATTAAGATTATTTGAGGTTATCCAAATACCCAAATATTTTATTTTATGTTCAATAGAAAAACCTATACATTTTGATAACTCTTGCTGCTGCAAAATTGTCATATTCTCAAAATTGTCAAAATTGTCATAATGGGATGTTAAATTCCCGTTAACAACCTAGCAGTTTGATAAGTATAAATATTTCCAATAGCCAGTTGAAATTTTTTCCAAAAATCCATATATTCTAACACTTTTTTCATAAATTTCCAATTTACATTATCAAACGCTTTTTCTGCATCCAAAAATATCACTGCAAAAGGTGTAGTACTAAATTCTGCATATTCTATAAGATCTAATATTACTCTAACATTTTGACTTATCAATCTTCCTGGAAGAAAACCTGCCTGATCTTCATGTATAACCTGATTTAATACCACTTTCAGTCTGTTTGCTAAAATAGCTACAAAAAGTTTATAATATTATTCAATAATGAAATTGGCCTATAATTTTTAACATCCAACAAATCTGAATTTGGTTTAGGAATTAATACTATATTTGCTTGTTTCCAGGTATTTGGGATGGATCCATTGCAAACAACAATTCATTACTTTTAATAAACATGGTGACAATTGTTCTACAAAGGTTTTATAATAAAATGCTGTGAATCCATCTTCGCCTGGTGATTTATTTAGTTTACTTTTACCTATAGCTACTTTTAATTCCTTCATAGTTATATTAGAGTCTTGTAAATCCTTATTTTCTTGTGAAATTTTTTCCCATTCAAATTGATTTAAATACGCCTCTATTTCCTTCTCCGAGACCGCTCTTTGTCTATAAAGATTTGAACAATAGTCTATAAAAGTTTCCATAATTTTTTGCTTATCTGTTGTTATCTTCCCCTCCCTCTTTATTTTTAATATAGGTAACTTCTTCTCT
Source organism: Euleptes europaea (assembly GCF_029931775.1). Classification (NCBI taxonomy): domain Eukaryota; kingdom Metazoa; phylum Chordata; class Lepidosauria; order Squamata; family Sphaerodactylidae; genus Euleptes; species Euleptes europaea. Next base: position 5,175,778 of record NC_079326.1, on the reverse strand, counting down.
TTGTGTTTAAGTTGCCAAGCTAATAATTTACCCGGTTTATTTGCGTGCTCAAAATTCTTTTGCCTGTTAAACATTTTTTTTCTAGTTCTGAAGTTATTAAAAATTCATATTGGGATTGTAAATTTTTTATCCTGTCCATCTGTTCTTGTTTGAGTGATTTACTTTGTGCCTTTCTTAGCTGTCTCTCACCCTGTTTGATTTCTTCTAAGATTTTCTTCTTTTTCCGCTCTCTCTCTCTAAACCATCTCGAATTTTGTTGTATTAATAAACCTCTTGTTACTGCTTTACCTGCATCCCACACAATTTCATCTGGTGTCCCCTTATCAACATTTTCCAGAAAGTAATTCTGTATATCTATTTTTAACCGATCTACTATCTTTTTATTTTTCAATAAATATTCATTTATAAACCACAGTTTATTTCTCCTATTCCCCATATTGATCTTAATCGGAATTGCATTATGATCAGATAGTACCTTAGGTAAAATTTCAAGACCTTCCGACAGACCAGTAATATCTTTGGACAACCAAAACATCTGTCCTTGAATGTGAACAATGTCTCAATGAATAAAAAGTATATCCCTTTTTATTGCCATTTACCAGTCTCCACACATCAAACATTTCCCACTGTTCTATAATGTAGTTAAAAATACCTGGTAATTTACCCTCGCATTTACCGTTAACATTCCATGACAAAATTTGTAGCATTTTAATATTTACTAAAAACCCATGTTAGTAAGTTCCCCCCCGAATCCAATCTAATCTCACCCCCCTCCCCCTATCTCTTTTAATTTCTCTTATATATAGTTCAGCCATCTTCTTCCTCTTCCGATGATGATGGTTTTGCCCCCCCTGCTTGCTTCTGCTGCCTTTTCTTCTTCAGTGAGATCCTTTCCAGCTAGTTCTTTAGATGGTTGATGTGGTGGTTTGCGTAGATCTCCTTCATATCTTCTTAAAAACTGTTCAGCTTTGACAGTGTCTGTAATCTTGAACCCTTTTGCTTTGAAGAGAAAAGAAATTCCTTGAGGGTATTCCCATCTATGTTGTATTCCATTGTATCTTTCCACAATCTCTGCGAAATCTTTTCTTTTCCTCAGTAGTCTTCCCGGGATCTCCTTCATTAACCTCACCGGAGTACCATCTATTGTCAGTGGATTGGTATAATGCTTATTCAGAATCAGGTCCCGATGACTTCTGGAAAAAAGCTGAACCAAACAATTCCTTGGAACTTTGTTTTTTGTTGCATAAGCAGAGTTAACTCTGTAGGCTGTTACAATCATACCTTCCACAATCATTTCCTCTTCCCGAAGAAAGTCAGCCAACAGCATTTTCAGATACTTTTTTAGGTCTGTACCCTCAAGTTTTTCTTTGAGACCACATATACGAATCCAGCTTTCTTTTATTTTTAACTCCAACATTGCTGTATGGTCGTCACGCCTTTCCTCTCTCTCTTGACTTGCTTCCATTGACAGTTTAAGACATCAACCCGCTTTCTGGTTTCTCTGTTATCCTTTGATTGTTTCTCAACTTTTGCTTCTAACTTATCCTGTTTTACTGTCAAAGATGAAATAGAGTCTTGTAGTGCGGAAATGGCAGCTGTATTTTGATTCAGACCTTGTTTGACAGATTCCATCTCTTGCTTAACTGATACCACCTCTTGTTTAACTTCTGCCACCATTGTTTTGTTTTCCTTATCTGTTGGCATATTCTTGTCAAGATTTTGATGGACTCCGTTTCTGTGGCTTGGAATAGCTCTATTTATATCCCATCTCCTCCTGGTGATTTGTTTCTCCCAATTGCTCTCAGTGCAGCTTTCACTTCACTTTCTAAAACTGTAAGTTCTTCTTCAAAAGATTCTTCTGGGAAGGAATCTGTCATCCTTTCATCTCTTCTGTATAGTTCTTCAGTGTATTGTTCCCACCTTTATTTTATCCTGTTCAGTTAATGCATTTCCATGCTGATCATTCAGCAGCCCTAACCGTGCTTTAAATTTCCCTTTGATTTCTTGGATCTTGTGGGACAGATCCCTTGTTCCTTTTTTGTTGTTCTATTTCTTTACACTGGTTATTATAATAGTTCTCTTTGTCTCTACATGCGCGTCGCTGGAACGTTACACTTAGACTTTTGATTCTGTTTCTGTTTCCTTCTACTTTCACTTCTCGTCTATCTTTGGCAATTTTAAGAGTTTCCTCAGACATACATGGGATATTTTTGCTTCTTTTGGCTACAGGAATAGTCTCTGCACATTCTTCCTTGATAATATCTCTAGTTTCCACCCATAGTTCTTCTGGTTTACATTCACTTGAACTCAGTAATGCAACTCTGTTCTTTACGTGGTCTTTAAACTCTTCAGGAATATTGCTTAGATTGTATATTGGTGCTATGAATGTTCTGGTGTTTTTCTTAAGCTTTATCTTGACTTTTGATATTAACAATTCATGATCTGTACCACAGTCGGCTCCAGGTCTTGTTTTTGCTTCTCCATCTTCTGCTTACAATTATGTAATCTATTTGATTTCTATACTGGCCATCTGGTGATGTCCGTGTATACAATTGTCTATTTGGTTGCCTGAAACATGTGTTTGCAATGAACAAATTGTTGTCTTCACAGAATTCTATGAGTTGTTCTCCTGCTTCATTCCATGCTCCTAGCCCAAATCTGCCCACAACATTTGATTCTGCTTTGTTTCCAACTTTTGCATTCCAGTCACCTATGATTATCAGCATATCTTGTTTAGGTGTGTGGTCCTTTTCTTCTTGAACACTTGCATAAAAACTTTCAGTTTCTTCCTCATCAGCATCTATAGTTGGGACATAAACTTGAATGATGCTTATGATAGGCTTTCCCTGAAGTCTGATTGATATTATTTGTTCAGACTTTGCATTATAGCTCTTGACTGCCTTTGCTACATCTTGCCTCACTATTAAAGCAACTCCGTTTCTTCTGTTTTGGTCATTCCCTGAGTAAAACACTTTGTGATTTTCTGATTGAAAATGTCCTAATCCAGTCCACTTTAGTTCACTTACTCCCAGGATTGAAATGTTTAAATGTTCCATTTCTTGCTTTACAATTTCAAGCTTACCTTTATTCATGCTTCTCACATTCCGTGTTCCTGCTATATGCGTCGAACAACTTTGGACTTTCCTTTTGCATCCATTCACGTCAACCACTGAATGTCCTATCAGCTTTAGTCCAATCGCATAATTAAGAACAGTACTTGTCCACTGCTCTTCCCCAGTAGCTGATTGAGTACCATCCAACCTGGGGGTCCCATCTTCCAGCACTATATCTGTTTCTTTTTTTTTTTGCAAACTACTTCTATTTATTCCTTTAAAAAAAAACTTTTTAATATTTTTATTTTCAACACAACACGTAACAAAATACACAACATATATGCTTAACACAACACTATTACCATACTAAGAGAAGACCAATTCTACCCATTTTGGGGGCAAGTCTACAATCTACAGTCATCCCAACTACTAATATTCTTAGAGCTTATTATTAGGGCTGTCAATTCGGTTCGGCCCGAACTGAAAATCAGCCGAATTTCCCTTGATTCGGCGGTTTTTAGTTCGGACGGATCCGAACTCAAAACTGGCGGGCAACCGGGGGGGCCGAATTCAGTGAGTTCGGGAGTTCGGCGAATAAATTCGGCCAATTCGGCCATCAGTAAGCAGCATAACCGTCAGTAAGCAGCATTCTCCTCCCCCGGCCAATCGGTGGCCAAGCTGGGTCTTCTTCTGGCCAATCAGTCAGGATTGAGTGCTGGAGGAATCAGCTGATGTGCGGCCGGCCGGGGAAAGAGAGAGAGAGAGGGAAATCCTCATGTGTGTGTGAGGGGGTGCTTGTGCACATTCGCTCCTTTCCGTGGCTGCAGGGGGCGCATTTTTTGGGGTACCGACCCCAAACTTTCAGGGGATATTCAGACAGGTTTTTTTAAGAGACCACCCAAGTTTTGTAAACATTGGGTCAGGGGGTCCCGAGATATGGGCTCCCCCCCTTTTTTCTTTCCATGGCTGCAGAGGGCGCATTTTTGGGTGTGCCGACCCCAAACTTTCAGCGGAGCATCAGACTAGGCTTCTTAAGATACCCCCCAAGTTTTGTAAACATTGGGTCAGGGCCCCCCGAGATATGGGCTCCACCCCTTTTTCCTCTCCCCCCTTTTCCATTTTCGTGGCTGCAGGGGGCGCTTTTTTGGGGGTTCAGCCCCCAAACTTTTGTCATAGCTTCAGAGAATCCCTCTTAAGAGACCACCCAAGTTTTGTAAAGATGGGTTCAGTGGGGGCTGAAATATTGGCTCCCCCCCTTTTCTCTTTCCATGGCTGCAGGGGGCGCATTTTTGGGTGTGCCGATCCCAGACTTTCGGCGGAGCTTCAGTCAAGGCTTTTTAAGAGACCACCCAAGTTTTGTAAACATTGGGTCAGGGCCCCCCCGAGATATGGGCTTTCCCCTTTCCCCTATTGGGATGAATGGATCACCCTCGAGAGATGCATACATATGGATCTTATATTGGATACAAATGGAATCATATTGGATTACCCAGCCTCCCAGCCCCTCCTGCTGGAACAGAAGACAGCCACAGTAAGACCCCTTTGGGGGCTTTAATCTATATTTTTTCTTTTCTGTGTGTGTGTGGGGGGGAAAGCAGAGTCTGTGTGTGTGTGTGGGGAGGGAGCAGTTTCTGTGGGTGGGGGGGGGAAGCCAAAGGGGGCTTTTGCCGGTTCTGCCTGGGGTGTGTGTTCCCCCTCCAGTCTCTCTCTCCCTGGTTTGAGGGGGGGCTTCATTTTTATTCTTCAGGTTTTTCCTCATTCATAAGATCAGTTAGGTTATTGATGCTTGCTCAAAACTGGTTTTCAAATGGTGACTTAAAGAATGCATCTGCCTGGTCCCAAGTCCAATGCAAAAGGAGACATTCCACCCCCTCCTGCTCATTATGCATAGCTAGCTGCCTCTGTCCCTTTCCATGGTATGCAAACTCCCAGGTGTCAGGTGTTGCTATGCACTGTTGCAAAGGTTTTGCATTGCGTGCTTGTGTTGCTTTGCAGTTGTATTGTTTTGCAAAATTCTTCACACCTGCCCCGCCCTTTGCATATTTGCAAAGGGGTTGCTCTGCAGTTGTGTTGCTTTGCAAAGTTCTTAGCACCTGCCCCGCCCTTGCTCTCATCAGCTGTTTGTCGGGCCGGGAGCTTTGTGCGCTCTGCGGAGAGATCCACATTAAGGGTGGGGGGACCCCTTTCAGGGCCCATATCTCAGCCCCCCCTGACCCAATCTTTACAAAACTTGGGGAGTCTTTCAATATACGTCCTTTGAAGCTCTGCTGAAAGTTTGGGACCTCTAAGCCCAAAAATGCCCCCCCCCAGAGCCGCGGAAAGGCGCGGTTGTGTTTTTAATGGCTTTATTCGGCCGAATTTTTTTCCCGAACTTTGAATTCCCGCCGAATTGAACGGATCCGAAGTGGGGGAGTTCGGACTTCGGCACGTACCGAACCCACAAGGGCCAAATTCGGCCGAATCCGAACTGTACCGAATTTTTTTTTTTGACAGCCCTACTTATTATACATATAAAGTATAAAATATAGATAAATCAAGCAGAGGGGGGAGGGAAAGACTAGATATATAATCAAGATTATTAGTATACAAATATTATCTATTGTGGTATAATATCATGTATATATCATAGACATATTAAAATGTTATTAAAATGCTATAAAAACTTGGTTATATTCTCTATATTATATGAATTGTGTTATCTGTCTTTATTGTATTTAGTCTAATTGCAATACATATATATATATATATTATAATGCTAAACAAATATTGTTAAGCTACTATTCTACTACCATTGCTGTTGTAATGCTGCATCTCATCTTTTAACTTTATACCACTTACTTGAGATATAATCATGATACATTTTCCAGCTCTAAGAACTCTTCTCTAGGTCTTTTGTTCATGATGTGACTCTTTATTCCTGAGTTTGCATCCTTGGCAGTACCCTTGACCAGGCTGCTGTGGCCACGGGAGCCCTTCCACTGGACACTGGAGGCACAACGGGTTTTTCAGGACCTAAAACAACAATTTGCTGCCAAGCCACTCCTGCCTTTCACCGTGGAAGCAGATGCCTTGCATAGGGCTGTTGGGGCTATACTCCTACAACCCAGGATGGCTGCCAGGTGCTTACTACTTCAAATAGCTCACACCACCTGAGCAAAATTACATCAAAGCTGCTTTTGAGGTGTGGAGACATCACCTGGAGGGGGTTTGACACCCAGTGGTGGTCCAGACAGACCAGTGACCACTGGATCTGGAAAGCCTGCAGACTGCATGGCGGCTGAACCAGAAGCAGATCCCTGTTTTTCTCCAAATTTAACTTTATCATCACATACATCCCCTGTATGGGCCCTGTCCAGAAAACCAGAATACTCAGCCTCCCCGACTCAGGAGTGCCCTCTTGCTACAGTCCTGGCACCTGATAGCTTTGCTGCCATACAGTCCAGTACCTCACTCAGGGAATGAATTAGCAGCAACTAGACCCCTTCACAAAGAAGCAGCTCTAGGCCCTCAGGGACTCCCAGGGAAAGGCACCCCCAGGCCTCACGGTGCTGGGGGATGTACTCGCCCACTGGGGTAGGGTCTATGTGCTGCTAGGGCCCTTATGGGCAGAAGTCCTAAACCTAGTACACAACACCAAGCCAGCCGAGCACTTTGGCTGCCACAAGATCCTTCATCTCCTGACTCAAGAGTTTTGGTGGTTGTGGGTCCAGGCTGACATTCACCAGTATGTGGCATCCTGTGAAGTCTCCCAATGGACCAAGAACCAGCCAGGGATGCCTATAGGTCTGCTGCAACCCTTGCCCACTCCCTTAGGCCCTTGGTAGGTCATATCCATGGACTTCATCATGGACTTATGTTGGTCCAATGGCCACACAAGCATCCTGGTAGCTGTAAACCTGCTCACCAAGATGGTGCACTTCGTTCCCTGTCCAGGACACCCCTCCCCTTGTGAAACTGCCCAGTTGTATATGCACAATATCTTCTGGGTTCATGGCCTGCCGGAGCACCTCATTTCATACTGTGGGACCCAGTTTACCTCCCATTTCTGGTGGGTCCTGCACTCCCTTCTGGGAAACCAGGTACACCTCTCCTTGGCTCACCACGCTCAAACTGATGGGCAGACTGAGCACACAAACACCAAGCTTGAGCAATACTTGAGGTGTTATGTGACCCACCAGCAGGACAACTGGTTTGACCAGCTATCCCTAGCAGGATTCGCCTACAACAATGTGGCTCACTCCTCCACCCAGCAGATGCCCTTCATGGCTACCTATGGCTACGATCCCTGGTTCTTCCCGTAAGTGGTGCCAGCCTCAGTGGTCCCCGCCACCAACGACCTTGTTCAGGAACTCCAGGCTCTTCACAAAGTACTCTGGGATCAGCTATAGCAGGCCAAACAGGCATAGATGATGGCTGCAGACTGGCACTGGCAACCCGGGAAAGCCCTGATGGTTGGGGACCAGGCTTGGCTCTCAACCCAACACCTTTCTAACCTATGGCTGTCCCGGAAACTTGATGCCCGTTTCATCTGCCCTTTCCCCAACATGGATAAAGTCGACCCAGTGGCTTACCAGTTGCCACTCCCCCAGGCACTCCCGATCCACCCTGTGTTCCCATTGATCCCTGCTGGTCCCTGTCTCACCCCTGCATTCTTTGCAGCCCTCGGCACAGACCCTACTGCCTGTCATCATGTAAGGTCATGAGGAGTTTGAAGTGCCCCAGATTTTGAACTCTCAGCGACAGCTGGGCGGGCTTCAATACCTGGTCAACTGGAAAGGGTATGGGCCTGAAGACCATTCTTGGAACGTCCACACACCTGCTCTGTTTCACCGGTTCCACTGTACCTACCTGCAAAAGCCTGGCCTGGCCCCAGGTGGTGGGGAGGCCACTGTGGGAGAATAGTGTCATGTCCAAGCTAGGTCCAGGGGATACCAATGACTCCTCTGACAAAGAGTCAGCCAGCAGCCCTGACTTCTATCCACAGCCAGCAGCTGAAGGGGCACAGGAAGAAGCAACCCCTTCGGGACCAGATCCAAACCTGCAGCCAGGAACCAGTCCAGCCACCCCTCAGCCCTCCAGCCCTGAGCCAACTGTGGGAAGCCAGCCCCTCATCACCAGAGCCTTAGGAATAGTGGAGGGCAGGAGGTAAAATGGCCACCTAGCAGCTCAACACCGACCCAACACTGACAGCGGGGATGAGTGTTTTCAGGAGTAGGTCTGAGGTGGCTGGCAGGTGCACACTGTTACAGGCTGCCTGAGTGGTGTCCTGTTTAGAAGCAGCTGGAAAGGGCATAGCTGTGTGGAAGCAACACGTCTGTCTACTCCTGATCTAGCTGAGCCTGCGGAGAACTGTCTGCTCTGTCTGGACCTGGGCTTGAACCCTTGGACTTGGTATTCAGAGTACCTTTGGATTTGCCCGTGAGGTTTGAAACTGCGGTGTGGGTGTGCTGGGAGACTACGACACTAACCGACACTGCAAGGTGGCTGTTGTGAGTATAAAATGGAGGAGGATAAAACAATGTTGTAAGCTATCTTAGCTCCCCCTGTTAGGGAGAAAAGCAAGGTATAAACATAAGATCTTCCACAGGCTGCACAATTGGTCCTTTCAGGGAAAAGTCATAAATGTAATGAAAATCCTTTGCCCAAACCATCTGCACTGGCTTTAATGTATCAGAAGGTTAAAGAAAATCCTAATTATACTATTGATAGCTTTTGCTATGTAAAGACAATCCTTAGAAAGAAGTACAAATGCTGTTGTACAATAGAAAGACTTGGTTGCCTACAGTTTGTTGAGTTTGCTAGTATAAGGCAGGAAAAAGCTTCTGCTTTTGTTGAGTAGGAAAGAGTGATAGTTGCAACATTTTCGGACAAAAGCCAGGTTTGAATTATAAATATTTTATTATGACTAAGGCACAAAAAGGAACATTTACCAAAGTAATTAAAAGTTTTTAAACAACAGTAAGAAATTATTAAAATGTTTATACTTTAATTCCTTTTTATATGATATGAAGCATTAACTTAGAAAAGATTGCCAGTACAAAAAAATCAGAATTAAACATTTTTTAAAAACAGTCCCATGCTATTGTAACCATAAAAAATGAAGGTCTCCAAGGAATTCTAGCTCAGAATCAGAGCTTAAATCCCTGACCCCTCCTTGAACAGGTTCAGGGAATATGATGGAAGCAATCCTGCCTACTGAAAACAAGATTTAAAAGTTATGTTGACATTTTTCTTGTGGATAGTTCCCAGAGACACAGAAAAGATTTCCTGAGAAAGTTGGGCATCATCCTTCTCATATATATGGAAAATTAGTGCAAAACTGAGACTGGTAGTACCAGGTGCCCAAAAATATAAACGTTTTAAAGTCTACAGCTGCAATGTAATGCCCACGATGAATGTGATTTTACAACTTTGAAGGCATAAAATGGCTTCAAAATAAGGCATTCTCCTAAATAAGGATTTCTGATAAATGTCACATCACTGCCTTCTAATCTTGAAATAGTCAAATTCTCAAACTAACTTCTCCTCTAGTTTTCATTAACTGATATACAATTGTTTAGATAAACAACTACAACAAAGTGCATAATTCTCAAGTACACAACGACACCGGGACATTTACACATCTATCCTAGAGGGGACAGAAGCCCACACAAACCATAAGGTTTTATGTAAAAATGAGCAACAGTATAACGCTGCAATAAAGCCTGCAAAGTTAAACCTTTCTTTTAAAAATAAACTGATATGTGTACTAAATGTAAATAAAAATGAATACATTTAATCTCTATTTGACTTAATTTTACATAAACTTTACATTCTCTTTAAAAACCAAAGGGTCTTGTGGCTCATTAAATAATAACAAATTTACTGTTACATGAAGCTTTCATAATTCAGAGACCACTTCATCACATTCTGATTCATGAAAGTTTATGCAGCCACAATAGTACCACAATACTCTGTTATTTTAGCTCTGGCAGGCTAACTTTACTACTGTTTCAGAATATATTTGTTTTTTTAAATTTGTTTGAAACACTTTAAGGAAGCAGGATTTGAACTTTTGAATCCATATACGCTGAGGCTGCAGTTTCATCATTTTCTTTAAAATATTTTTGTATTTGAGCAATTTCCTTAATTTTTGATGAAATAGTAAATTTATTTTCCAATGAACTGAAAAAGAACCACAGCCAACATATTCATTTCAAAAAGGCACTAAGAAGAAAATATGATGGTGATCACAGGTTGACTAATAGAATTGAGATTGTTTGTGGTGAATGTCTTGATCCTTCCAAAGGAACCGTAAAGGAAAGAAATATAATAAAATACTCTTTTAAAAATGATTTGATACGTTGCCTTCATTGTTTCTCAAGGCAATGTAGTCGTCTGGTGGGGGGGTGGGGGAAGAATATTGCTTGTACTTCCATAATGCTCCATATGAATTGGTATTACCAGAAGAAGAATAAACCTCTAAGTGGGCATCCAAAGTCTGATGTGCTTCTCAGAAATTCCACGGTAGTTAAGAGAATCTATGCCTTTCAGTCACAGGTCAGGCTATGGAGTGTATAGTACAGGCTTTCTGAAGGTTCCACTCTCATTTCCTGTCTACAAATTTCACATTGATGGAATCTGCTGGAGTCAATAATCCATGGGTTTTGGCACAAACAGATTTAGTTTTGGAAGAAATCTTTATTTCAAAATTTTGAAGCAGCTGGGGGGAAATGCAACACGATTAGAATAAGCACATATCTATAGGGGGATAAAGCTACAATAATATTCTTAATTCCTAGCATCTTTCCTACTATCATCTTTCTTGTAAAATCTACGACCATGCTAGAATACAAGAACCTAAGAAGAACCCTGTTGGATCGGACCAAAGGTCCATCTAGTCCAGCATCTTAAACAGGTATTTCCAGGAAACTCAAAAAAAGGACATGAAACCAACATCTCACATTTTTGGTCCCCAGCAACTGGTATTCAGAGGTATGCTATCTCTGAACATGAAGATTTATTTAGCCATGATAACTAATTGCAGATTGAGTCTTGTCACTGCTTGTTTGCAAGAAGATAGTAAGCCGTCTTCACTAAAGAAGGTAGTTATTTGGCTTCTACAGAGTCTGTCTTGGAAAGTTGGGGTGAAACGCTCTTCCCAGAATAAAAAGTCATAATTAGAAACAAGTGGCATGTCAGATTTCCAATTTGATTGGTGGTGCCCTCCCTAACCCCTAATGCCACCCCAAACTCACCTGCATGCACACCAAAGCTTCCATTGACCCTTCATGGCTGTGTGGCACAGGGGAATGTTGAAGGTGGTTCTCAGCTCACTCAGCCCCTTGGACTTGCACCCCAAACCAAATTTGCATGCCGAGCTTAATGCATCTCTTCAGAGATGAAAGGGATGCGTAGGATAGGGGCCAGCAATTTAAATGTTACACAGCAGAAACCAAATGGGTGGCTAAAATAATAATGAAGCTATTCAAGTGTTTCCTCTCTAACTTTCTTCTTTGCAGGGGTGGAAGGTGGGAATAGGAAAACCAGCGATTATGAAAGGTAGCCACAGCACCAAAGTTTCACCTTCATGGGCTGTGATGGTGTGCGAGACTGCAGAGAGAGAAGCATATGGGTACATAACGAACCCCCTTCCCTCTTTCTGAGGCCTTCCTTCCAAGGGAAAATTGTGGGTATGTATCTTTGTTGCATGCCTAGTTGCTGTTAGGTTTTTCCATGTGCGTCAGATTGGCTTGGCACTACATCTGGGCTGGCAGCAGTGCCCCCAGACCTCCAGCTACCTTGCATTGTGTGACTGGACATGGGTTTTGTTGGGCGTGTGCCGCCAGAGCATGCCTGAGTGCTGGTGTTTGGCCTCCGTCCTATGCATAGTGTAGGATTGTGGTGTCGTTTGGGATGGCAAAAGTGCCCCCACCTTTGATTTTGTTGTGGTGTGGTGTGGTTAAGGGTTTTTGTAAAGAGTCCACTCTGTTAGACTTCTCTATGTGGTTTGCTGTGCTGCTGGATTGGGTTGATTTCTGGTTGTGTATGGCTTGCGTTAGTTCTTGGGGAGGGAGGCATTGGCTTGCCTCTCCGCTTTTCCACTGGAGCTTTCTCATCATTAATGGGCCCATGTAAAGCAATAGACCTGCCCTCCCATTGCTTTGCATTGGCCCACTGAAACCAATGATGAGAAAGTTTGCTTGGCAATTCCCAGCACATATTCTTTGTTGTGAAATAAGGCCACTGTAGTCTATGGAGATTTGTTTAGAGCTCCTGTGGTAGCATTTTTGAGGGGGTCCTGAATTTTCAGGGTAGCTTCAAGGGACTCTCCTTGCATGAACCCCGAAGTTTGGTGAAGATTGGGACAGGGGGTCCAATTTTATGGGGTCCCGAAGGGGGTCACACCCCCCCTCCACAGAAAAGCATGGTAAACTTTGTGAAGTTTGCAATGTTTTCCTATGGGGAATGGGGGGAACTACTTTGGGGGCCCATAAAATTGGTCCCTCTGACCCAATCTTCACCAAACTTTGGAAGTTATCCTGAAAATTTGGGAACTCTACCTTGAAAAATGCCCCCACAGGAGCTTCGAAAAAAAAATTCCATTGGCTAAAATGGACCCAATTTTTTTCTGGTAAATCCAGAAATAAAGCCAAATACCCATTTACCAGTATGGGCATTCAGCTTATTTTGGATTTACCAAAAAAAAAAACCCAGGCCCAATAAACCCAAAATTTACTTCTTTTTTTTTTTGGTACACCCCTAATCAGGACCAATGGAAGATTCCAAATGCTTTTTCCTGTGTGCGCTATTAAGAAGTGTTCAAAGAATGCTCTGCAGCGTGCAAGTTGTAGTCCTTGCTGTTGGCCAAAAAGTGACTTTTGCTTTATTCCAAATTTCCCCTTAGTGGGATTTGAGCCCTTCATTTTTGTTTTCTGCTTATGTCCTTTTCCTCAGTAGGAGATAAGAAGGGTTTGGAGAGATGACAAGAATGGCTTCTCTGAATGTTCTGTGTTCTCTTCTTGCTATGATAGAGTCTTTCTCCTCCTTGCCTCACAAGAATTTATTCCGCAGGGTATTATAACCTGGGACCTGGGACCCAAACTGCCGTGTAAAATGATGGAATTCTGTGGCCTTTCCTCTGGGAAGTGAGCTATGGAAGTGCTGGGTGATACAGTTGTAGTGGTCATGATTCCTTCCCTTTTTGCCCACCTGTCAAAAGGAAATGTGTTTACAGTAGGAAAGCTAAATCCCCACCATCACCAGATTTCCTAGGACTGTTATAATTACAAGGCTCCTATTGGGTATAATACAAAAGGTTGCTCTGTTTCCTTTGTCCCTTCTCTTGTTGTGTTCCTTAGGTAGATGGGAGCAAGAGTGCTCTTAGACGTGTTGATGACAGTCTGCATTGGTTGGCTGCCATATATGGCTGGCCTGAGGGCTTCGTCAGCATGCCACTCCATGATTGGTCAATGTGGGTAGCATTGCTGGGGATTCCAACTGAAGTTGCTATGCTCTCAGCCCCCACCCTTGGAGATAGATATTTTTTGGAATTTATTTTCTCTGCTGAGAGAATATAGGATACTAACTAGTTACACTGCCCCTGCACTGGTGTTAGAAACGGTTGTGCTGCTTGTCACTTACTGCCACTACATTTACAGGCCCTAATTCTGCAGAAACAATAATTATTCCAAACTTTAAAAAATGTGAGTAGTCTAACCAGGACTTTTGTACTTACAAAATAGAAGTTAGCATAGCATGAAGGTAAGTTCTAATAGTTAAACCCTGCTTACCTGTATTAGTGCCAGGTGAATTTCCAGTTCAGCAATTCTCTTTCCTATACAACTTCGAATACCATAACCAAAGGGGATAGAACCAAAATTATCTACCCTGTCCATATGGTTTTTCCTTAGCCAGCGCTCAGGTTGGAACTCATGTGCCAATGGAAAATTCTCTTCCTGGTATGATGTAGCATAATGGCAGAGTGCCAGCTGGGTCTGATGAAACAAACATGTTACAGAACAATCTACCAAACCCCAACACACAGGCTAATCAACTAATCATAATTTTTAGAATACCAAAACATGTGGCAAATATATTACGTATAATTATTTTGCAGAGTATCCACAAGGATATACAGTTATTATTGGAATTCAAAAACCATTGGACAAGCCAAGAAAAATATAATTATTAAAAGGGGTACTCTTTCAAGTTAAACAGTTCTTGCACTGAAACAAATCAAGAAACACTATACTGACGCTTGACTGAAAATAAAAGAAAATATATATATTTTCAAATGAATAGGATTAACCTAGAATATTTCACAGATTATTTTTTCTAGTCACAGCTGATTCATATACCAAAAGAAAATCTGCAACTTTACTTTTTCCTGCTATTTTCATTAAGTCATTGTACAGCTTACCCCTTTAGGTATCAAGTATCCTCCAACAATCAAATCTTTTTGGGTTACTCTGCCATTTCCTGGTAATACTGGAAATAACCTACAAATAATAGTCAATGAGATATTCAGTGCCCCTAAAGTTACATTTCTGTAGAATTCCTTCAAGGCATTAACAAGCATGAGAAAGGGGTAATCCAGTAAACATTGGTCTTTCGAAAAGACTTAAAATCTTTAGCCAAAGTCCCCTTAAGAAAACTCAGAATTCATTGATAAGAAGACGGCACCCAATACTGGCTCAAGTAATGTAAGGAAAGGATAGAAAATGCAAAATCTCCTACCCCACCCACAATCTGTGTCCTGACCATTTAACTTGTGCCATTTAACTTGTTCATAAATTACCATGTTAGAAGTGATAGATGTGGTAGCAGATAACATCCCAAAATCTTTAGCTTCACAGTTATACTGATGGAAGAAGTATGACTGGGCATTCTCGATTTTTATAAAAAGTAAATTGCACCCATAAGTGTCTTGTGGCACATGTCTGATCCCAATGGACTTTGAAAAAGCAGCCTTTCCTCTCTAAAAAACCGAGATATTCTTTCCTTCCTACATTTTTCACTAGCTTGTTACAGATTAATAATAACAAAGGCATATGTTCATGTGAGATTTTTTTTTTGCCTCCAAGTCACAACTGATTTATGGCAACCGTGTAGGGTTTTAAAGGCAAGAGACTAATAGAGGTGGTTTGCCATTGTCTGCCTCTGTGTCATGACTTTGGTATTCCTTGGTGGTCTCCCATCCAAATACTGACCAGGGTAAACCATGCTTAGTTTCTGAGATCTGATTAGATTGAGCTAACCTGGGCTATCCAGGTCAGGGCTGTAAGAATAATATATTTAGTGTATTAGGGCTCTTGGTCTCAGAGTTACAGGAACTGAAGTCTGACAGTTTGCAGATAACTAGGCCATCACAGAATGTTTATTTTAACTAGGCAACTTATGACTCCAAACTGCATTTCAGGAAAAGGAAATACCTCATCTATATACTAGTGTGACTTTGGTGTTCAACTCAATTCCACCGATGGTTCTGAGGATCACTTGTTGCTATTAAGGAACTACTGGACTCGAATCTAGTTGTTGCTATTAACTAGCTGTTGGGGAAGAGGAAGAAGATTGTACTTCTTCTTGGGGGAACAAAGACTATCCCAAGAGAGTTCAGAAGGAGAACGTATTACAGAATGGAGATTCCATGGACATATAAGTAGGTCTTATCCTTGGCCAGCAGTGAAGACATGAAGACACTTCTATTTGCATTTGTAAGAATATCACATATATAGCTTTTGACATTAAGTCATACATTCCTCATGGTATATGAAAGTGGTAATCTGGAATTATCCTCCAAGGGTATCTATATCTAGGTGCAGAATCCTGCCATGATGCTGTCACCGCAGATTTGGAGCTCTGGGCAGATAACAGTCATAGAATCATAGAATCATAGAGTTGGAAGGGACCACCAGGGCCATCAATTCCAACCCCCTGCCCAATGCAGGAAATTCACAACTACCTCCCCCCTCCACACCCCTAGTGACCAGAAGATGGCCAAGATGCCCTCCCTCTCATCACCTGCCTAAGGTCACAGAATCAGCATTGCTGACAGATGGCCATCTAACAGTCTTCTCCTATACAAAATTTCCCATACTTGGCATTGTCTAGTAAAGCAAAGAGATCCACACTGGATGTGATACTGTAAGTGAAGACTGGTCTCACGTGAGATATCTTAAGGGACAGTTTGTGGACAAGTCCCATTGTGGTCAGTGTATCTATCAGTGTTGTTCTTGCCAACAATGTAAAATGCTATGGTGTGATGCTACAGGCTAATCAGGAAAAAGAGACAGATGCAGTACCCCTTTTTGTTTACATGGTACTTTGTGGCCATATTGTCCATAGACACCTGCACAATTATTCCTTTACTGGGGAAAAAGGCATGGAGTGATCACCAGAAGCTTCAGGTGTGTACAGTTCTGGTCACCACACCTAAAAACAGATATTGCAGAGCTTGAGAAGGTGCAGAAAAGAGCAACCGAAATGATCAGGGGACTAGAGCAACTGCCCTATGAGAAGCAGTTAACACTTAAAGCAGCTTGGAAAGAAGGCAGTTAAGGGGAGACATAGTAGAGGTCTATAGAATTATGCATGGTATGGAGAGAGTGGACTGGGAGAAACTTTTCTCCTTCTCTCATACTAGAACAAGGGGGCATCTGCTGAAGCTGGAGGGTGAGAGATTCAAAACTGATAAAAGGAAGTATTTCTTCACACAACGCATAGTTAAATTGTGGAACTCCCTGCCCCAGGATGTGGTGATGGTTGCCAACTCGTTCATGGAGGAGATGGCTACTAGTAAAAATGGATACTAGTCATGATGCATACCTATTCTCTCCAGGATCAGAAGAGCATGCCTAATATATTGTGTGCTTTGGAACACAGGCAGGATAATGCTGCTGCAGTGGTCTTGTTTGGGGGCTTCCTAGAGGCCATTGTGTGAACAGACTGCTGGACTTGATGGACCTTGGTCTGTTCCAGCAGGGCTTTTCTTATGTTCTTGTGTGGTTGATGTGGTGCTTGAAACATAGCATCCACACAGAGATTTTTCTTCTCTATGACTTCCAAATGGCAGTGATTTTTGTCTGTCTGTGTTTGAGCATCCACATGACATCCTCTAATCATCCATTTTCCATGTTTTTCCTGTCCTTGGTATGTTCCCCCCCACCCCCAGATCTGGCTAGTACAATCTCTCCAGAAAGAACATACTTCAAGCATATTAGCAAACTGTCTGGATTAGCAGAATATGCCAACAGATTGTATACCATTACTGGCAACTATTTTTTTAAAGCTCAAAAAAGCCCTCTGGTGGCACAGCAGGGGGGAAAACATTGTAACATCTACCTTACTTTCTCCAGTTTTATGCTGAAACCATAAATAAAAGTTAACTCCTTTTTTGTTTAACCCTGTGAGCTGCGTGTCTCAGGGAAAGACACACAAACACACCAGTGAATATATCAGCCTATATATGTTTTCAGATATGAATAAATGTTGGCAGCATGTGAATGGAACAGTGTATGAGCCCCTGAAGGAAAAAATTGCCTGTCAGCATGATTGATGCCATTTTTTATCTTGCCCAGAGCTAAGAATGAATTTTTGTACATGATAGTAGAATAACAAGAAACGTAGAAGTGGTTCCAATCGGCTGAGTATAGCTGCCTATCAGTAGCCAAGGCTATAAGTCTATGGAAAAACAAGTTTTAGACCTGTGTGGTAGGCCATTACCTATGAAAGTGGGCTTCAGAAGATGATTGGATGCATTGGGTTGCTATGGCATGTTAGTAGTGGGGAACGAGATGATGTAACAATGATGTAAAAAGGCGTATGAGTACATGTATACAGAGGGGTGGGACTCAGAGGAATGCTTTGTAACTTTGTAATTAGTAAGGATTCTCTCTAGTAGCAGAGGAGCATGCTTATTATATTAGGTGCTGTGGAACACAGGCAGGATGGTGCTGCTGCAGTCGTCTTGTTTGTGGGCTTCCTAGAGGCACCTGGTTGGCCACTGTGTGAACAGACTGCTGGACCTGATGGGCCTTGGTCTGATCCAGCATGGCTTTTCTTATGTTCTTATGATTCTTTGGCCATGGCATAATAAAGTTGTGAGGTTTTGGTCCCTCCACTGTTCCCTCACTGCTCCCAGCAGGTGCTTCCTTGGCCTCAGAATCAGAGCAGGAGGAACCACAACTCTCCTTCAAGCTCTGGACTGCCACATTACCCATCTTGGGCACATTCTGGCAGCCGACCTCCTCCTTGGAATCTTACTGCTGTATTTATTATAGGGTAATGAGGGCTCTGCTACCCACCTATCTCCCCTTGACCCCACCCCTGAGTCCACATAGGGAAGCCCCATCTGAGGCCTTCCTGGCTACATGCCTTTGGCGTGGAATCAGCGTGCCACCCCTACTACCTGCGTGTCAGCTGTTGGGCAGCGGCGCATGGTCCACATGGGACTTGTGCTGCGGAGCTCTTGTGGCGTCATGCAAACTGCCAGGGCTGCTGCTGCTGGCCCCCTAGCAAGGCCGCATCTCTGGGCAACGTCTGGGGAGACCCTTGCCTGACTCTTACAGCCACTGCACCTTTCCCAGGTGGCTTGGGCCCCTCTTAAGACAGCGGCCCTATATTTGGGGTTAAGCCAGGAGGACGCCCATTGGTGGGCCATTGGACCTCGTGCCAGGTGAGTCCTGGGGATCGGGCTAGTCCCGGGGCGGTGGTCTGGGGGTTAATCTTGGGATATACCTTCTCCCTTAGAGGTTGCTGGTCGCTGATGGGCTCAAAGACCCGCCACATTTAGTCAGAGTTGACATGCTATGCTTTCTGCTGGTGACAAACCATGAAATTAAAGGGGAGTAAAGACAGGTACCATTGTAAAATACAAGCATTGTGTTCCTTTACCTTGACATCCAAAGCAGCGGTTTGTGGTTAGTGACCAAGGTGAAAAGATTGTTGGTTAGGTAATACTGCAATGCCCCAATCGCCCATTTGACCATCAAAGCCTCTTTCTCCACCATGGCATATTTTCATTCAGCAGACTGTAATTTGCGGCTCAGGAAGAGGACTGGGTGTTCTTGGTCCTCGTATTCTTGAGCTAAGACCGCTCCAATACCTGACTCGAAGATGTCGGTATACATGACTCCACCAGATTCCTTCATGCACTCCAAGAAGTTTCAATTAAGTCAATCTGTAGCATTTTCTGGACCTCCTCACTAATGGCCTCCCAGTGTCATGGGGGACCAGACGCCATGGGGTATGGCTACCTGCTCTGGCCATGTACGAATGGCATGTTCAATCCACTCTGTGCATTGCAGTGTCAATGAAAAGACTGGAGGTACTGACTGAAGTAGTGTGGCCAGTTGTTGGCGTTGTTGGGAGGAAAGTCCGTTGTTGATCAAAGGCTCCTCTATGTGTGGATCCATGGGACACCCGGCAGTTCACTGTCGGGCAAGTCCAGGGGTTGGTCGCCTAGGTGACATTCACCTGCAGCTTCCCATGGGACCCATGCCTTCAAATCATTGATATGCATGTGTTTCTGATGATGAGGCCTGGGTCCACATTGCACCTCATAAGAGCATGGTTTTCACTAATTCATAAGGTTCATGCTAAGATTGGCCCTTACTGGGCCCAAAAATTCTATCTCTGACCATCACCTGTCCCCTCAGCCAATACGTGACTCTGAGCATTCTTATCATAGTGCTCTCTTTGGGCTATCTGCACTTGTTCCAAATTCCGCTGTGCTAACTTGTGGACTGTGGCCAATCTTTCCTGGAATAGATGCATATACCTGGGGGCCTCGTAACCTTGTTCTGTCAGAGGCTCCACCCACTCACTGACCTTCAACCACCCCTGTTATTCCCCAGGGTCATCTCCCGTACAAAAGTTCAAATGGGGTGTACCAATAAGAACATAAGAAAGGCCCCGCTGGATCAGACCAAGGCCCATCAAGTCCAGCAGTCTGTTCACACAGTGGCCAACCAGGTGCCTCTAGGAAGCCACAAACAAGACGACTGCAGCAGCACCATCCTGCCTGTGTTCCACCACATCCAAAATAATAGGCATGCTTCTCTGATACTAGAGAGAATAGGTATGCAGCACGACTAGCATTCTAACTAATAGCCATGAATACCACTCTCCTCCATGAATATGTCCACTCCCCTCTTAAAGCTCTCCAAGCTGGCAATAGAGGCTTGGGACGACTCTTACAGCAAACAAGACCGGGTCAATGTACAGATCCCATTGGTTGGGCTTGTCCCCGGCCAATTTCCTCAGCAGCCCTTTGAGGGTCTGGTTGAACCTCTCAGCCAGACTGTCCATTTGGGGGTGGGTCACCAACATAAAGATCTGTCATATCCCCCGAACCCAATACAGTTGTTTTGTGAGGGTGGCCATGAATGAGGTGCCCCGATCTTGTGAGGATTTCCTTTGGTAATCCTTTGAAGAAGAAGTGGCCTGCATGCTTCTAATGTGAATTGCTTCAGGGTATTGAGTAGCATAGTCCACAATAATGAGTAGGTAGTGGGAGCCCCAGGCTGTACGGGGAAGGGACCCTACAGAATCCATGGCCACACATTCAAAAGGGGTGTGAATGAGGGTTAAGGGGTGGAGGGGGCTGGAGGGGTGACCTTCGATCCCACCTGTGGCACTGAGGGCAGGAGCAACAATGCTGTTTGACATCTCTGGATATGGTAGGCCAAAAGAACCATTCCAGAATCCTAGCCAAGGTGTTTGTAACTCTTGGTGTTTGGCCCAGGAGTGGTCATGACTCACCTCTATCATCCGGACCTGATAGAGCCAGGAGACCAAAAGTTGGCACCTTTCCCTGTCCCACTCCTTTACCACCCTATACCATACCCCATTTTCTTGGCGTATGCGGGGCAACCATACCACCCTCCTCTCATCCCTTACTTGTCCCTCCCTCTCCACTACTAGCTCTCGAAGGGTGTTTAAGGAAGGGTCCTGGTTTTGAGTAAGCACAAAAGCAGGATCTCTTATCCATGAGTCAGAGTCCATGGTGGTCACTGGGTCGGCAGGCATCAACTCACTTCTAGATCTCCCACTGAGGTACTGGGCTCGGGGCCAAGGGTACACTGGACTGGCATGTTGGTATTACATGGAAAAGGGGAGAACGTTTGTAACACTTCAGCAAAACAGGGCACGTCTTGTCCGATCAAGATGGGATAGGGTAAACTGTGGACTCAGGCCACTTCCTTTTTGTACACTTTGTCTTTCCAGGTAAGTGAGACCTTGACCATGAGGTACTCTTCTATGTGCTGATGAAAGCACGCAACTGCAGTTCGGCATGTAGCTGGGAATGTCATCCTGAAGGAGGTGGGTGACTACCATTGAGATGGATGGACTGGAATCCACCAGGGCTTGTAAATCGAGGCCTTGTAGTCTCACACTAACATGGAGTGGAGGAGAACGTGAAGATGGTGCGGCCACCTGCATGACCTCCTCATGCCCAAGGCCGCATTCCATTAGGGGACACTTCTGCTGGAGGTGTCCCCAGTGACCACATGTGAAGCATGGCCTTTATGCGGCTCGCTGTCCTTTCGGTCGGGTCATCCCCCTTTGGTTCTCCCAACATCGGGTCTAGTTCTAGGGCCGGACAACAGCTTTTGTGGGCAGCCATAACAAACCTCTCCCCCATCCCAGCCAGTTCAGATCTCCCAGGATGTCAGGCTGAACGTCTGTCTAGGTCGGCTCTTGAGTGTTGTCTTTGAGTTCGGTTATCATAACATTTTCCAAGAGGAAAGTCGCGTCAGCCAGAGTTGAAGGCTTGTTTTATGCAAGCCACTCCTGAGCCCAGGCGGGGACCACTAGAGACATTTAGTCCATCAGTACTTGATCCACGATGTTCTTCTGTGCCTGGGTCACAGGTTTAAACCACCAGAATGCCATATTCTTCAGGGCATTCACAAATGCCCGGGGCCAGTCACCTTTCTTCCAGGATAGGGCCCTGAATTTCAGCCTATATGTATCGGTGGAGACCTCATATCAGTCCAGGACGGTGGGTTTTTGGTGGTTGTAGTTGGCACTGTCCTCTTGTGGTAATGCTTTCAAGGTGGCCTGTGCGTCTACTGAGAGGTAGGGTCCCAATATGAAGGTTCAGTGGTCCTGGGGCTACCTGGTGGCTCCAGCCATCTGCTCAAAAGCTTCCAAAATCCATCTATTTCATCCTCCAGTCCTAGTTTGGTTAAAGGACTGGGTGGCATCTGAGTGGCCCCTGCCACAGCCTCCCCGGAGGCCCCAGTGGGGGTCATTCGACCTGCTTCCAGTCAATGCAAACCTTCCATCAGAACCACCTGGGCCTCTTGATGTTGATGCACCATTTCCCTCATCAGGCGGCCCTGGTATTCCACCATCCATTGCCCAAACTGAGCTAAATCAGTTGAAGTCCCTTGTCCCAGGGCTCTAGGGCCCATGGTATCCCTTGGCTCAGCACAAGGATCAGGCGAACCAGGAACTGGGTGCAGCACCAAGGGTCACAACACTGGTTGAGTCCCAGGCCACCCCGGGGGGGGGGGGTTGGTAGATGAGGAAAGAGTCACCATAATGTTTCTTCTTGAAACAAAGCTAGTAAAATGTGGGCTGGACACTGCTACTGTCAGGTGGATTGGTAATTGGTTGACCAACCGAACCCAAAGGGTGCTCATTAATGGCACAGCTTCATCCTGGAGAGGAGTGACCAGTGGGGTGCCACAGGGGTCTGTCCTGGGACCGGTACTATTTCATATTTTTATAAATGACTTGGATGATGGAATAGAGGATATGCTAATCAAATTTGCAGATGACACCAAGTTAGGAGGGGTAGTTAATACCCCAGAGGACAGGGTCAGAGTTCAGAATGACCTTGATAGACTGGAGAGCTGGGCCATAAGCAATAAAATGGATTTAAATAGGGAGAAGTGTAAGGTACCTCACCTAGGCAGAAACAACATAAGGCACAGGTACAGGATGGGAGATAGTTGGCTTGACAACAGTACATGTGAAAGAGATCTGGGAGTCTTCGTGGACCACAAACTGAACATGAGTCAACAGTGTGATATGGCGGCTATGAAGGCCAATGTAATTCTGGGCTGCATCAATAGGAGTACTGTGTCTAGATCAAAGGAAGTAATACTACCACTGTATTTTGCATTGGTCAGACCTCACTTGGAATACTGTGTCCAGTTTTGGGCTCCACAATTTAAGAAGGATGTTGACAAGTTGGAGCGTGTCCAGAGGAGAGCGACCAGAATGGTCAAAGGTCTGGAATCCATGCCCTATGAGGAGAGACTTAAGGAGCTGGGTTTGTTTAGTCTGGAGAAGAGAAGGTTAAGGGGTGACATGATAGCCATGTTTAAATATTTGAAGGGATGTCATGTTGATGAGGGAACTAGCTTGTTCTCTGTTGCTCCAGAGACTAGGACACGGAGTAATGGATTTAAACTAAGAGAAAAGCGATTCCACCTAAACATTAGGAAGAACTTTCTGACGGTGAGGGCTATTCGACGGTGGAATGCGCTGCTTCGGAGGGTGGTGGAGTCCCCATCTTTGGAGGTCTTTAAGCAGAGGCTGGATGGCCATCTGTCGGGAGTGCTTTGATTGTGGGATCCTGCATGGCAGGGGGTTCGACTGGATGGCCCTTGTGGTTTCTTCCAACCTTGTGAACTTGTAATGTGGTTCCCCTGCCCACATCCTCCACCACGTTGTGAGGCTTCAGTTCCTCAACCATTCCTTCACTGCTCCCAGCAGGCACTTCCTTGGCCTCAAAATCAGAGCTGGAGGAACCACAACTCTCCTCCAAGCTCTGGACTGCCACATTACCTGTCTTGGGCACCTTCTGGCAGCCTACCTCCTTCTTGGCCTCAGCATCTTACTGCCGTATTTATAGGGTAGCTGAGGGCTCTACTCCCCACACACCTCCCTTTGACCCTGCCCCTGAGTTCATATAGGGAAGCTCCATCTAGGCCCTTCCCGGCTGTTCGCCATTGGTGTGGGATCAGTGTGCCGCCCCTCCTTCCCCCCCATCAGCTGTTGGGTGGCGGGGCATGGTCCTAATGGGACTCATGCTATGGGGCTTTACTGTCACCCAGCGGCAGCCTGCCCAGTGGTTAGCCACCGGGTTTAACATGCTGATGGCCCCTTAGCAAGGGAGAGGAGGCATCGTCTCCTCTTAGCACCGGCCGGGGAGACCCTTGCCCTACTCCCATGGCCATTGCACCATTTCTGGGTGGCTTGGCCCCCTCTAGAGATAGTAGCCCTGCATTTGGGGTTAAGCTGGGTGGACACTCATTGGTGGCCCATTGGACCTCGTATCAGGTGAGTCCTGGGGATTGGGCTAGTCCCGGG
Source organism: Euleptes europaea (assembly GCF_029931775.1). NCBI lineage: Eukaryota > Metazoa > Chordata > Lepidosauria > Squamata > Sphaerodactylidae > Euleptes > Euleptes europaea. Next base: position 5,151,416 of record NC_079326.1, on the reverse strand, counting down.
GTGGCAATCTGGGGGCACGTCTCAGGACACAAGTTGTCTTAAAATGTTTAATACCTTCAAGTGAACAATTTGGGTTGTGAACCCCCTGTTGGGACTCAAAGATTTCATGGTCACCCCCAGCCTCAATAACTCAGTGAAGTGTTTGAGTGAGGGCCTGTTAGTAAAGGGGGCTGGACCACCCTGTCTGTGAATGTCTCTGCAAGTGAGAGGACCTGAGGTGTGAAATGGCTCTCTCTATATTTTAAAAGAGACAAGAAGAGTAGTAACAGCCTGACCTACTGGTAAACCTGAACCTAAGAGAGAGCGTGGTTGTGGGGGGAGGTAGGCACTCTGTGAGAGTGTAGAAAGGGCGCCACACTAAGGTTAAGTGATTGTGGTTTTACCACATTGTGCGTCCCATCCCGGGTGCTTTTCAGGCAAAAGATTAGCTTGCAAAGAGGATCTTTCTCAGTAGAAAGAGCCTTGGTTACTCACCGTTGAGAACTCCCTGAATGTGCTCTGCTGTGATGGAGTATAGATTGGTCTCCGCCCAGGATAGGATCTTTAGAGCCTCCCTGTGTAGAGCAGAGGATCGGGAGCCCCCCTGCTTGTTTAGGTGAGCCTTGGTTGCCACGTTGTCCGTTCTCACCAGCAGATCTGTTCCGGTCAGGTGATGTTTGAAGTGCAGGAGGGCATAATAAATTGCACGGATCTCTAGAGCGTTGATGTTCATTCACTTTTCTTGGGTTGACCACGTGCCCTGTGCTGGCTGACCCTGGAGGGTAGCTCCCCAACCTGTAAGAGATGCATCCGTGAATAGCTGCACCGGCATTTGCCGAATTTAGTGGACCCCCTTTTGAAGATTCCCTAGGATTGTCCACCACTTGAGACTGCGCCTTGTCGTGGCAGAAAGGAGAAGAGACTTGTTTCTTTTTATCAGAATATCCTTCTGGTAAATCTTGAGAAACCACTGAAGAGACCTGGAGTGTGGTCGAGCCCACTGCACCGCCAGAATACATGAAATCATTAGGCCCTGTTATTTTGCCAGGGTCATGAGGCGGACTGTGGATGCTTTCATAGTTGTCCTCGTGAGAGTGCAAATCTTGCGGATCTTGTCGGGCGGAAGAACCAGAGTGTTGGCGACGGTGTCGATGTACACCCCTTGATGGCGCAGATGTTGAGTGGGGGGGAGATGGCTTTTCTTCTGGTTGACTAGAAAGTGATGACCGTTGCGTAGAAACCTGAGGAAGCGTTGGTATGTTACATGCTTGTTGAGGTATTTCAGATCGAGGATGGCCCGCCATCCTTCGTCTCTTTTTGGCACGGTAAAGAACACGGAATATATGCCCAACGATTGTTCCGAGGGGACCACATATTCTATGTCCTTGATCTCCAACAGGTGCTGGATGGCCGCTAAGGTTCTGAGCCTTTTTTCTGGTTGACGAGACACAGGGGACACAACTAGACGATCTCCTGGTCTTTTGTAGAACTGTATTTGATAACCGTGAGAGACAATCTGAAATACCCAATGGTCTGGATGGGAAGTAGACCATTGGTTGTGAAAGAGGCTGAGTCTGCCCCCCACCGGTTGCTGTCTGGCGTCACTGCCTTGGTTGACTAAAGGACTTGTCGTCTCTGTCACTTTGGAAATTCTGGGTTCTGGAGGAATTTCTAGAGAAGCGCCCTCCCCTACGAAAGGATCCCCTTCCGTAACTCCATTGACCTCTGCTCTGTTCTGGTCTGTACCGCGAATACGGATGGTAGGGACGAAAGGAAGTAGGGTTAGGGAACCCCTTTGACTCTTTACGGAGGCTTCTGGGTAGGTACTTCTTTTTATCTTTTGATTCCACTAATATTTCTTCCAATTTTTCCCCAAACAATTTCTTTCCTTCGTAAGGATAACCCATTAGAACTGCTTTAGACCTGTGTTCGGTTTGCCACGGGCGTAACCATACAGCCCGCCTAGCAGCTGTTGCAGTGGCTAAGGCCCTTGCTGAGAAACACATGGTATCCAGCGTGGAATCAGCCAAAAAGGAGACTGCCTTAAGGATTCTAGATACTCCTTCCATAGCGCTTCTATCCTCCTCTGGGATCAGCTTGGCTAACTTCCTAGTCCAGACTATAGCTGCCCTGGACACTAAGGCAGATGTAATTGAGGAGCTAATGGCTAATGCTGAGGCTTCGTGGGCTTTCTTACAGGCCAATTCAGTCTTTCTGTCAGCAGGATCTTTTACAGAAACCAACCCTTCCCCTGTAACTGTGTCAGAGGTATGCAGTGCAGTAATGGGATTTTCCACTAGGGGGATCTTTAATAATTCAGCAGCACTACTGGCTATGTTATACAGTTTTCTAGTAGTCTGAGGGAACTGTTTCCCCCCATGGGCTTATCCCATTCCTTTTTTAGCAGAGACAAAAAATAATCAGGTACAGGTACCACCTTATCAGTGACAGTATATGAATGAAAGAACTCCTTTGCCCCTTTCTTTTTCTCTTGAGAGGGGGTAGAATCATCAGAAAGATCTAATGCAGCCAGGACTTTTATTAAAAATGGCTGAAAATCCTCAGCCTCAAAGAGCCTGGTTTGTTTGGTTGGCTGGGGTAAAGGGTTCTCTCCTTCTGAGGAGAACTCGCCCTCCTCTCTATCGGAATCATCCTTATCAGAAGAGAAAGGAGAAGGGTCTTTTTTTTTTTTTGAAATAGTTAGGATAGAATAGAAGTGGATAGTAAAAGGAATAGAATAGGTTGTTCTATAGCTCGGGTAAGAGAGCTGTGAATACACTGCTCTCCCGGAGCGAGGCAGGAACAAGACTGAAAAGGGCGGGGGCGTTCCCTCCAGAGATAGGCAGTTAAAAATTTTTAGGTCCTGCCTCCCGGAACAAGAGGAAGAGGAAACACCCACACTTAAGATGGCCTCCTCTCCCAGAGCGAGAATGTTCCAGTCAATGCTGCTTGTTGGAAACGTCTCTTACTCCCACCTTTATGCCACTGTGTTGGCTGATAAGCGTCCGAGCCACTGGAACTACCTCAGCCTCAGACCAGTCCGAGGGGGAATCCAAGCTTTCTTCCCCCTCAGTGGATGCCAGGATGCTTGCTGCTTGTACCAGCAACAGCCCTTGGGACTCTCCTCCCTGGCCTCTGTTCCTGGCTGGCCTTTAATCCCTTTCCAGTCAACCAAGCTGCCTGCCTCCCACAGGGTGAGAACTGCCCCCTTGCTTGGCCCCAGCAGGGGTCTGGAAGTGATTCTGGGCCCCATTTTAGGCTTTTAAACAGGGCCATAAAATAACCATAATTGACCCCTGAGGAAAGGCGATGTCTTTTGGTCAAAGGCTGGAATTTTTAATTTGGATCTCTATTATTTGGGCTGTCAGTATTCTCTGTCTCTCTTATACACACACAGGTCATGTTTTCCATATGAACAACAGCACTGGCAACAGACAACAGATTACGGAATACAAGTAAAATATACTCAAAAGGTGATAATGGAAGAAAGCTTCCATTAACCAGATATGTAAGAAGAATTTAAAATTGAATGAAATTATTCTGCAAGTTACACAAATTATGAGAAAAAGGATCTGCTTAGACCCGTGGTCTAAGATGTCTCTACACTAATGCACAGAGCATGGGAAATAAGCAAGATGAACTAGAACTCTTAATAGAACAAAGCAAATAGGATATAATAGGCATTACGGAAACCTGGTGGGATGAGTCTCATGACTGGAATGTAATACTTGAAGGGTATAACCTATTTCGGAGAAATAGACCAAATCGGAAGGGGGGAGGAGTAACATTATATGTTAGGGATGATTACACCTGTGAGGAGGTCCAGGACTTAAACACTGGAAGCCAGCTTGAAAGCATCTGGGTTAAAATTAAGGGGGAGAAAAACAGTGATGTCATTGTGGGGGTATATTATAGATCCCCAAGCCAGACTGAAGAGTTAGATGATGCCTTCCTGGGACAGATGTCCATATCAAAAAATAGAGATGTGGTAGTGATGGGAGATTTCGATTATCCTGACAACTGTTGGAAGACAAACTCTGCCAGGACAATAAGGTCCAATAAATTCCTCACTTCCCTTGCAGACAACTTCATTGTCCAAAAAGTGGAAGCAGCAACAAGGGGAACAGCTATTTTGAATCTGAGCTTAACCAATACTGATGACCTGGTTTATGGGGTGGAAGGAGTGGGATCCTTAGGTGGGAGTGACCCTGTTCTCCTGGAGTTTCTGATACAGCAGAAAGGAGAAGCAAGGAGTAGCAGGACATGTATTCTAGATTTTAAAAAAGCTGATTTCAATACATTTAGGGAACAACTGGGGGTGATACCATGGGTAAGAATACTGAAAGAGAAGGGAGTGCATGAAAGATGGGGATTTCTTAGAAGTGAGATATTGAAGGCACAATTTCAATAAGTTCCAATGAGGAGAAAAATGGTAGAGGTTGGAAGAAACCAGGGTGGATGACTAAAGCACCTTTGGTTGAGATAGGATTTAAAAAGAGCATGTACAAGAAATGGAAAAAGGGGGAAATCAACAAAGAGGAATACAAACAAGTAGCCAACATATGCAGGGAGAAAGTCAGAAAGTCAGAATGAGCTCCGGCTTGCCAGGGAAGTTAAAAACAACAAAAAAGGGTTTTTTGGTTATGTCCATAGCAAAAGGAAGATCAAGGTAACGATGGGGTCACTGCGTGGAGAGGACGGTGAATTATTAACAGGGGATGCAGAAAAGGCAGAATTGCTTAACACCTTCTTTGTCTCAGTCTTCTCCCAAAAGGGAAATAGTGCTCAACCTGGGAATCATGGAGCAGAGGATGCAGTAGGGGATTTACAGCATAGTATAGACACTGGGATGGTACGGGAATACCTGGCTACTCTTAACCAATTCAAGTCTCCTGGGCCGGATGAACTGCATCCAAGGATGTTAAAAGAACTGGCTGAAGTTATCTCAGAACCACTGGCAATAATCTTTGAGAAATCCTGGAGAACAGGAGAAGTTCCAGCAGAGTGGAGGAGGGCAAATGTGGTCCCCATCTTTAAAAAAGGAAAAAAAGAAATCCCAAACAATTATCACCCAGTCAGCTTGACATCAATACCAGGTAAGATACTTGAGCAGATAATTACGCAGACGGTCTGTAAGCACTTAGAAAGTAATGCCGTGATCACTGACAGTCAACATGGGTTTCTCAAAAACAGGTCATGCCAAACTAATCTCATATCTTTTTTTTGATAGAGTGACAAGTATGGTAGATGAAGGGAATGCTGTAGATGTAGTGTACCTTGATTTCAGTAAAGCCTTTGATAAAGTCCCCAATGATCTTTTTGAAGCAAAGCTAGTAAAATGTGGGCTGGACGCTGCTGCTGTTAGGTGGATTGGTAATTGTTTGACCAACCAACCCCAAAGGGTGCTCATTAATGGCACAACTTCATCCTGGAGAGGAGTGACCAGTGGGGTGCCACAGGGGTCTGTCCTGGGACCGGTACTATTTAATATTTTTATAAATGACTTGAAGGATAGAATAGAGGGCATGCTAATTAAATTTGCAGATAACACCAAGTTGGGAGGGGTAGTTAATACCCCAGAGGACAGGGTCAGAGTTCAGAATGTGAGATGGTGGCAAAGAAGGCCAATACAATTCTGGGCTGCATCAATAGGAGTATTGTGTCTAGATCAAAGGAAGTAATACTACCATTGTATTCTGCATTGGTCAGACCTCACTTGGAATACTGTGTCCAGTTTTGGGCTTCACAATTTAAGAAGGATGTTGACAAGTTGGAGCGTGTCCAGAGGAGAGCGACCAGAATGGTTGACGGTCTGGAATCTATGCCCTATGAGGAGAGATTTAAGGAGCTGGGTTTGTTTAGTCTGGAGAAGAGAAGGTTAAGGGGTGACATGATAGCCATGTTTAAATATTTGAAGGGATGCCATGTTAATGAGGGAACTAGCTTGTTCTCTGTTGCTTCAGAGACTAGGACATGGAGTAATGGATTTAAACTAAGAGAAAAGCGATTCCACCTAAACATTAGGAAGAACTTTCTGATGGTGAGGGCGGTTCGACGGTGGAATGCCCTGCCTCAAGGGAGTGGAGTCCTCGTCTTTGGAGGTCTTTAAGCAGAGGTTGGATGGCCATCTGATGGGAGCGCTTTGATTGTGGCATCCTGCATGGCAGGGGGTTGGACTGGATGGCCCTTGTGGTCTCTTCCAACCTTGTGTGATTTTGTGATTTTTGTGATTTTGTGAGTTTTGTACCTAAAACCTAGCTTTGGAAGTTTCAAAGATAAAGATCTGTGGGTGCAAAGCCCATTAGTGTTATGAACAGAACCCACAAAAAAAGAATTTGAATCTGATTAGTATTATGTCAGCAATTCTCTCTCTCTCACACACACACACACATATGCATGTATCTATATGTATATATAAATAGGTGTGTGTATGTGTGTGTAGGGAAAGAAGGCAACATGGTATAGCCCGATCTGGTCGGATCTTGGAAGCTAAACAGGGTTGGTACTTGGAAGGAGACCACCAAGGAAGACTCTGCAGAGGAAGGCAATGGCAAACAACTTCTGCTTAATCAATTGCCTTGAAAGCCCCTTGCTAGGGTCACCATAAGATACCTGTGACTTGATTGCATTTTATACACACACACACCACACACACACACGTATGTATGAACGTATAAGAGAGTGAGGCAGAGTGATAGAGAGAGAGCTAACTTCCAACCTACCCTATGCATACTTACTCAGAAATTAGTTCAACAGGGCTTATTCTCAAAAATATGGTTAGGAATGGAGTCTTGAATTTTACAACATAGTATGACATGTTCAACCAAGCTATGTTTTAGAAATCCCAGTATAGAAGAGAAAGCTGAGCAAAAGAAGAAAAAAACCCGATAGCTGCATTTTAGCCTAAACATTGTATTGAGGAAGATGAAAAAGTGTTTGTCAACTTGGGTATTTTTGCCACTTACCTTAAGGTTTCTTTCAGAAGGGCTCTAATCATTGGCAAGCTAGGGATATCATCTGCAACAGGGACTTTATCTTTACCCATTTTACTGATTATCTCTTTATACACAGAACTCTGTACTTCTGGGTGCTTTGCTAATAAATATATTGCCCAGGATAAAGTAAAGGAAGTCTAAAGTGGTGGGGGTGGAGAAAAAGACAAAATAATTGGAGGGAGAGTCCATAACAACATTTTAAAAGTAACATTTGTCATTTTCAACCAGTGTTTCGTTAAACACCTGAACAAAACAATAATAATCAGCAATTTTTCTAAATCTAAAATAATAATATCTGGATTACAAGTCAAACGAACTGATTTTCTTTATTAGCAACCCTCCATAAGAATAAGATACATTACAGCTACAATCTTGAGCACATGTTCATCCACTTAATTTCATCTGATTTCTCACAAGCACATGTTAAAGGGAAAGAGAAAATAACTGCTATAAATTTAAGCTAACATTAGCATCTGTTATTATTTACTCTGCTAAATGAAATGTATAGTATCCAACAAAAGCTCTTGGGGGCACCAGATGCTGCAGCTGTATATATGTTAGCTTAGAGAGAAACTGAGGCATTTTTTTGGATTTATCGAGCAAGGAAGACCTATTTTCTTTTACAGATATGGCTTGATGGCTGCCTACCTGGACCATCAATCAGAGAGAGACCCCTAAATCAGAAAAGGAAGCAGGAGAAACTGAGCCTGAGGAAACAAAGACTACTCTGAGGCAATCAGAGAGAAGCAATAAAGGAATGGCACCAAAGAGATATTCTCTCCATACCAATGTACAAATGAACCTTCAAGCTGGAAAGAGATGACTGAACTGTCTACACGTGAAAAGGACACATGGATAAAAGCAGCACAAAAAGAGAAACCTGGGACTGACTTTACTGACACTTTTGCACCTGTTGTCAAGTACACCTCCATCAGGACATTACTCAGTATAGCAGCATCAAGACAACTATCTGCTGAACACCTGGACTTTAAAACAGCATTTCTCGATGGAGATTTGTCTGAGGAGATCTACATGGAACAACCAGAGGGTTTTCAAGAAGAATGAAAAGAGAATCTTGTGGGCAAACTTGCAAATAGTATTTATGGATTCTCGTAGGTTATCCGGGCTGTGTAACTGTGGTCTTGGTATTTTCTTTCCTGACGTTTCGCCAGCAGCTGTGGCCGGCATCTTCAGAGGAGTAACACTGAATGACAGTGTCTCTCAGTGTCAAGTGTGTAGGAAGGGTAATATATAGTCAGAAAGGGGTTGGGTTTGAGCTGAATCATTGTCCTGCAAAAAGTAACAAAGGTAATGTATTTATGGACTTAAACAGGCAGTGAGAGCGTGGAGTGAAAAATTAACTATGCTGCTACAACGTCAAGGCTGTAAACAAGGAAAAGCAGAACCCTGCCTATTTTCAAGACTGAAGAATGGAGAATATCAGTATGTGCTAACCTATGTTGATGATTTACTACTATGCTATAAAAATGAAAAGGATATAAAGGAAATTGCGCAAAAATTAAATTAAGAGGTAGAAGTGAAATAATTTGGAGATGCAGCAAGAAGGACTAATTGATATTGACAACTGATGTAGTCTCCCATTAACATAGAGTCCAACAGATCAATGAGAGCAGGAGGCTGGATTTGAGCTTCACGGCTTGCTTTATTGGCCAAGGAGTCATAACCGGGTGATCCAAGATGCAGACTAATGAGCTCTGCAGTCTTGTCACACAGGGGGAGGGAAAATGAAAGAGGTTTTATAGACATTTGACATTCCAATAACATTCGATGTAGCTTGTCACTGCAACGTCATAGTTTCTACCCCGCCTGTGTGAGCACTGCTACATCTAGTCAATAGACCTCTACTATTCCCTTACAAGGAGAAACGAGATTTAAAGGAGGGGAGGGAGGGGGGGTAAGGCTGTTCCCTTATGTGAGAGGAAACATTCCAGCCTTTGGAATGTTTGTGTGCATGCCTGCTTGCTTGATGCTAAAGAGAGGGGGAGGCCACTGACAAGCGGCTTCTGTGGGTATGCGTGTAGCTTGTGTGTCTGAACGAGGTTACTCAATCACAACACAACTGTCCTTCTGAAGAGATGGTTGCTGACATATTTACTAAGCAGTTGACCAAAAGGAAGTTTGAAAACCTACGCAAGAGACTAAAGTAAACCTACATGACTTTGATGGCTGATACTTGAGAATGGGTGTTGGAATATGGAAGTCTCAGCATCCAGTCATGAAAGAGTTAACTGCTTCTGTGTTAGTATGTAGCCAATAGGGCATCCAGAAAAGAAGTTGATTCAAAAAGAGGGAGTTTAACTGACCTTGTGCTATATCCAAGTTGTTGTTGTTGTTGATTTAGCTTTTCCATGTGTGTGTGTGTTAAGTGCCGTCAAGTCGTTTCCGACTCATGGCGACCCTATGAATGAAAGTCCTCCAAAATGTCCTATCTTTGACAGCCCTGCTCAGATCCTGCAAACTGAAGGCTGTGGCTTCCTTTATTGAGTCAATCCATCTCTTGTTGGGTCTTCCTCTTTTCCTGCTGCCCTCAACTTTTCCTAGCATGACTGTCTTTTCCAGTGACTCTTGTCGTCTCATGACATGACCAAAATACGACAGCCTCAGTTTAGTCATTTTAGCTTCTAGGGTCAGTTCAGGCTTGATTTGATCTATAACCCAGCTTTTCCATAGTGTAGGATTTATATCTAGTATGTTAGTTAAGGAATAAATCTTTAAGCTAACATCAGCATCTGTTATTATTTACTCTGCTAAATGTAATTTATAATAACCAGCACTTATGCATCACAGGTCAGGACTATGGGGTTATGCCAAAGGCATTTGGGGGGGAGGGGCTTTGAAAAGAGGTTTAAAAGAAGTGAGTGATGTGGCACCTGACCTTGAAGTTATTCTGGGAGGTATTTCCAGGCATAAGGAGAAGCAATGGAAAAAGGGTTGAGTAGTTTGAAGGAGCCCAACTGACATAACTAGAGGAGCAAAGGATGCGAACAGGATATGAGCACAGAGATAAGGAGAAAAGCAAGGCCATAAAGGTCCTATCACAAAAGACTACTCAGTAATAAATTTTAATAGATATTATTGAAATGTAGCTCTGTGGCTGCTCTACACTGTTGTACAAGGGGAAAAGCTAGCCATATCAGAGAATAGGATTGCCAACTCCAGGTTGGGAAATTCCTGGATATTTGGAGGTGGAGCCTGGAGCGGGTGGGGTTTGAGGAGGGCAGAGACATCAGCAGGGTATATTTATTTAAACCATTTTTATGCCACCTTTCCACCCAATTAGGGTTTACAAGATGGTGAACATAAAAAACATTTAAGCAATTACAATAGTTAAAATTATATAATAATTCAATTGAAAACACATAAACAACATGAGAAGGATTGGGTATAAGGCCAACCTATCCGTTCACTCCAGTAATCTTCAGAGGCTCTGTTTTGGTTGCCCCAGCCATCTGAAGTTAGATGGGTGGCGACCCGAGAAAGGGCTTTCTTAGTCATAGCACCAAAACTTTGGAAATACCTATCCAGGGAGATACATCTGTCTCCCTTTATCAGTGTCTTCTGCCAGCAGGTGTAGGCTCTTCCCCAAAATTTTTTGGCATACCTTACTGCATCAAATACCCCATTATGCCTCAGTTGCCTAACATCTGGCAATAAAATCCTTTGATGTTTGGCTTCCTTAGAAAAAAGTTGGATTATAAGCTTTGCTCTGCAACAATACAAGCAGACTGATTTGCTATGCCCCAAATAATGCCTTGACTATGGTGCTTTCCACATGGAGGTGGGCCTGTGTAGTTGTCCCATTTATTTAGAGCATTTCTATGTTGCCTGTTCAGCATCCTTCTTGAGGAGCCTTCAATTTAAAAACACAGTATAAAAAAAACTAACCATTTTTAGAAGCCATAAAAAACAGCCATTTTTAAAAATGCATTGCAGTTGTGGCTGTCTATACAGCTCAGCAGCAATGGAGCTTCCACATGGTAGATTTCCCTGCAGTTTCTTTATCCAGTACCCTGGCAGCAGGCACCACCACCACCACCACAACCTTCCATGCCATGAGGGCTTTTGCAGTTGTTGTTGTTGTTGTTTTTAATCAGCAATTATATCATAACAAATTGTGGATCAGGTTGTCTGCATTCTCAGTTTTTTTTTTTTAAAAAAGAAGTATGTCTCTAGCCACTTTCATTGTAGAGACATGCCTTTCCTCTTATATATCTACAACAAAAGAGGCTAGATACTTACTTTAAAAAAATGGAAACCAGGAATTCAGAGAACCTGATACACAAATTGCTATAATAATATTTAATTGCCAATAAAAAAACTAACCCCCCCCCCAGTGTCAGGGGCAGGCACTTTCTTCCACCTAGAGCTCTGATCTACTAGAAGTTTGTGTATGCAAGAGTGAAAGCATATGGATGGAATCCCACACACACACACCATCCCTCAGCCAGCTCTGCTTTTCAGTTCTGGGCTGGATCCTGGTGTTTTGCATCATAAAGCCTTAGGGCCAAACTAGGCATGGCAGTGTCCCTGGGTCCAACCCATAGATGCCACCACCATTTTCAAGCCTAATCAGGAAATTTAAAAATGCCGCAAGGGCCAGATTAGGGTTGCCAGATCCCCCCCATGACACTGGCAGGAGCTTTGTTGGGGCGGGTGTGTAATGATGTCACTTTGGATTTACCCAGGAAATGCTGGCATCGCATGGGATGCTCTAGCACATTCCTTTAAAAACTCTATAGAGTCCATAGTTTTTGGGAGGAGTGCTAGAGCATCCTTGTCATGATGCCGGCGCTTCCGGGGTAAACCTGGAAGTGATGTCATCGTGCCCCACACACATGGATCACTCCCCCACCCCCGCTGGCCTATTTCCGCCTGCCGGCTGGTGGAGGAACAGCAGGCAGCCTGGTTAATTGGCAGGCAATTGCCTGCCATAACCAGGCATATGGTAAGCCTAGGCCTGACCCTGAGTGGGCCTGCAGCACAGTGCGATTAGGTGCTCATCCTCCCACCACATCTTTTCAAGTGCTGAAAGAGCCACTGAAAGGTGGGATTTTTAAATTATCCCATTAGACCTTAAAATGATGGTGGAGGCCACAGGTTGGACCCAGTGATGGACCAGGAACTCCATCACATCTAGTTTTATCCCTTAGGTAACATGAGTGAAGTTTAAAACCAACCAGTTCACACCAAAGATCATTAAGAGAATACACCTTTAATATGTTAGCATAAATCCTAACATCATACTAGAAAGTAACCAAAAGGGAATTACTAGCTATCCTATACTTACAAGAGTAAGACCACAACATTCTTCACCCAGGAATGGATGCAAGAATTCAAAACCTGAAAACTCTGTCTCCTAGTCTTGGCACAGACTTCAGTCCTTGAACATAAACTTTCCTCCTTGGTGCGTTTTGCCCATCCAGGCTGACAGTTTCATCATTTTTTTTCCTGCAGCATGGACAGGCTAAAACCTTCCTGCCAAGCCAGTTCTGGTGAATCACTCCCAATGATTGGATAATTGATTTTAAGGCTCTAGGAGGAGAAATTGCAATTGATCCAGTTTAGCTCTTGACCGCTGGTCAAATAGTGAGATTTGAGCCCCAGTATTCTTCTGTTTCCAAGTCCATTTATCAATCTAAAGCTGTCTCCCTCCCCCCAGGATAAATTGAGGATTGGGTTGCCAACAATCTGGATAAAATGTGCTGCCCTTTTAACTAACACTTAATGTGATGTTATTTAACAGATTATGTTATTTACCTCTGTGCCATGACAAGCTTCTATGCCCATTTATACACATTCAACACTCATTAAAGGGGGCAGAACATTTCCCCCCAGGCCTGCTAGCTACCTTACTTGAGGATTTTAATTGCCCCTCATCTCACAAACCAGTATGTGCTATTTCAAGATATATTTCATCCTTCCATCACAATTGCTGCTGCTGCTACTAGTAGTAGTAGTAAACTTACAGTATCAACTCCTGCCAAAAGCATTTCAGTCATATTGGCATAGATTTCTTCCACCGTAAGTTCTTTACTCTTAAGCAGAGTTGTGAGAAGTCCACCGTCAACCTTTTCTCCTTGGTCTAAAAAAGACTTTATGTCTTTTAATTTATTGTCAACATGAATTTGACCTTTGTGAATGAAAGATAGAAAAAAGAAATATTTTTGTAATTCACTGAGATTTTATTTCTCATGTCATTTGTAATCTGGTGCACACAAACAATCAAGGCACCACTTGGGTAGGCATGGAGATAAATAATTACTCACCCTAGCATGCTAAAACTCTTCAAAGCCTCAGTGAAAATACCTATTAGCAGAGTACCCTTTGTCAAGCAATTTTGTCTCCTTGGCAAAGCACAACAACCGCATTTCTTGCCACCAGAAAACAAGCTATGAGACTATAAAAGCTTCTAAAAAGTAGGTATGTTTTAGCAGTCACTAGGGTTATTTTTTTAGGTGATACGTCATAGGAGTAAGGCAGACTGGCTCAGTTCAGATATTCTTCTAAAACACAGGAAGTATTCTTGAATGTACTCAGCATAGATTTGTTTAGGTGGTAACTACCTGAAGGTTGGCAACCCTAACTTACAGACCCTAACTGCAATCATTCCAGCAGCCATCTACTAGTGTACAGGAGGGGGGATCCATTCACTAAAAGACACTGGGGAAATTATACCTTCTGTTTACAATGCAGTTAGCTGCTTATCCACTGCCTACCTAAGCTAGATGGCATGGTCTGAATTTGTGGGAATTATAAACTTATGGCAATTTCACTTCTGGTTGTAGAACAATATCCTATTCTAAACTCCCAAGAGATGTTTGCTGAGTTGGTCAGTGGACTTCCATCCTCCAGGTGTTGGCTGGAGATCTCCCAGTATTTCAACTGCTCTCCAGGTTACAGAGATCAGTTCCCCTGGAGAAAATGGCTGCTTTGGAAGGCAGACTCTATGGCATTATATCCCACTGAGGTACCTCCCCTCCCCAAATCACACCCTCCACAGGCTCCACCCCCAAAATATCTAGGAATTTCCCAACCCAGAGCTGGCAACCATAGCGGTGGTGAACCATTTTCTAGTATGGGCCTTTCACAGGCCTAGCAGTAGGTAAGCATTCCTCCTAGGTGCCACCAGGAGGCAGAGACAGCCTCTCCTCCAAACATAATTTTTTATTAACCATATAAGCCTTTTGTATTCTCTTTACCACATGAGGTGTACACCAGATTTTTCATATGCCCTTTCATTATTGTCTGCAAACACAATCAGCACTGATGGCTAAGTTATAAATGTATTATCAAAGTTTGTATTCACAATATTATGCATAGAAGATGAATTGTGAATACAAGCTTTGATAATACATGGACATTTCAGCGTACATCAGAGAATCTTCAACTGTCATTGTGTTATGCTTTTGTATCCCTTATGTATATTATTCACAATTTGTGCATTGTTTGGAAATGAATACCTTTTGAGACTCCTGTATATGTAGCAAGTTTATTATAACTTGGTTATACAGATTGTAACCTACAAAGAAATGATTATATTAATACAGCCTACAATTTATAACTTAGCCATCAGTGCTGATTGTGTTTGCAGTACCTTTGGAATTACAGCACAAGGTTTACTTTCATTATTGTCAGCAACACATAGAGTTGCCAGGTCCCCCCTCTCCTCCGGCAGGAGGTTTTTGGAGTGGAGCTGAGGCAGGGATTGTGTGCATGTGGCCGTGCCGATGCAATCACGTCACTTCCGGTTTACACCTGGAAGTGCCGCATCGCAAGGGGCCTTTTATCACTCAAACTGGGAGTTTGAGTGGTGAAAGGCCCCTTGCGATGCTGCACTTCTGGGTGTAAACTGGAAGTGACGTGGCGCAGCGTGCAGGCATGCGTGCCTACTGACCCTCAGCTGGTCGTTGGGCAGCAGGGTGGATTGGCGGGGATTGGCAATCCTAGTAACACAGCTGAACTTTTCTTGAGCAGAAATGTAGAATTTCAGAACAATATATATTTAAACTTACTGAATTTAAAGAGGCCATCCCAGGATCTACAGAATTCTCTCCAAGGTTTTGGAATGATTGGACGAAGCCATTTAGGAATAGCTCCCACATACATGGTAGTTTTAAAACTGCTGAACATCAACTCCAAAGCTTCAATGTATTCCAATGTGTCCTGGGGGATGTGGTTTTCTAGGCACCCCAAGCGGCATTCATACAGGATAGTTGCTACTCCTACACACAAAAAACCCCCATAAAACCTCAGTTTTTATTCAGTTTCCAAAGTAATTTAAGTAGCGATTTGCATAGTATATCTGAACCCTAATGTAACGTTTTACTCTTTTCTGAGACTTTTATACGTAACACCTGTAAAGGCATCTATGTGTAATGTTCTGAAGTTAAGTATGTTATGCTGCCTGCTTGCCATCCTTAGCGCTTTCTGCTTATTTTCTCTGCCACCAAAGGCTCCTGCCTTAAGATTCTTAGTTGGACCCAAAGACCAGGATGGCTTACTTATTTTGGTAGAAGGGCAGAATGGGCAGAGCATGGGGTGGCTGTGAGGTAAAAGGGGATCTTTTACTTTAAAACAGTTGTTTTATTTTAAACAGCTGCCGTTTATGCTTGGTAATTAGCAGCGAGTTCCAGACTGACGTGCCCTGCATATTTTTTTGAGTTCTTCACGCTGAACCGTCATTCCAGAAGTCACTGCAAAGCCGGCACATACTTGCTTTGCATTTCTTAAGAGCCCCTTTAACGTGACCTTTTTTATTTGCTCTGTCCCTGCCTCGAAGCATCCACTCAAGAAAGCATGAAGAATCACAGCCGCAGAATCACAGCCACGGGTTAGCTTTGCAAATGACGATTGCTAATGGTTACAAATGAAAGAACGAAGGAGCAGGCAAGTGGGGTAGTGGAATTTGTTTGACTTTCTTCTCTTGCATAGGGACCGTGAATAGGCATTTTAAAGGTCGGATTTAAAAAAGGAGCTTTGAGCGAGCATCAAAATCAACCCTGCATAAATGGCCATAGAGTTTATTTAGAAGTACAACATTGTAATGGTTTCAATAAATTCATACGCTGAATGGTTCCAGATAGGTACAGTTCTTTATTTCAAGTTCCTTAAATAGTCCTAGCCACAAAGGCTAATTTTCTCACTTGCCACTTAAACTAACAACTTCCACAAAGAACAGAGATCAATCTCACAATACCTCACTCTTCATCCTCTCAACTGTCTTCCTACATCCACTCACTCACTCGCTCTCTCCACAATCCTGTCAACTCCCCCACAAAAGTATAGTTATCATCCAATCATAACACACTTCAATCACTTATCCAGCCTCCCTCTTTCTTACTCTAGGGGCCTGCATTTTAAATCACAGCAATATACATATAAAACCCCACATTAAAACACAGAAATAAAACACACACAAAATATTTACATGTCTTATCACCACATCTATGCACACATACTCTTTAAGGTCCAGAACTCAATCCAGTACTCAGTAGTAAGCTGCATTGAATCAATATGTGTAGAACTGGGATTTGCAGTTATTATAACTTGCATAATCTCACACATTCAATTTTAATGGAATATATGGAAATATTTTCAGTGAGATATTTTAAAAGATTCAACTGGAAACAAAATTAATCAATTCTTCATTTAAAACGTTTGAGAAATAATACACTGGCTGCTAATGTTCAACAGCAGCCACCCTATGAAAGCCAGTGTGGTATAATGGTTAGATCTTCAGAGCAGGGTCTGGAAGATCAAATCCCAATCTTGCTGTGGAGGCTCACTGGGTGATTATGGACCAGTTACATACTTTCAGTCTAAACTGCCTCACAGAGTTGTGTGGATATAAAGGAAGAGAGGAGGATAATGTAAGCTGCTTTGGACCTACTAAGGAGAAAGGTGTGGTATAAATGAAGTAAATAAAAACATCAGCTGAAGATTGGAGGCAGATTGAAGGTAGGCTGGTGAATGGCTGAGTAGGAAAGAATGAGGAAGGGAAAGGGGAGGAAATATGGGGGTTTCCAGAGGGAGAAAAAGAGGAAATAGTGTGGGGAGGGGAATATAGGGGGAAGTGAGGTGCCCCCACAAGTCCTTGAGGGTTCCCTACCATGCAACTAGGCCTTGTCCAGTGGCCAGCATCACACAACTGGGCCAAAGTTTTCCTAGGTAGAGACTGCTGGGGGGGGGGAGGGAAAGCTGAAGACAGAAGGGTAGATAAAGGTATGTTGGCTGTTGGGAAAGAAACAGGGTTGCCAGCTCCAGGTTAGGAAATTCCTAGGGATTTGGGGAGTGGAGCTTGGGGAGGGTAGTGTTTGAGGAGAGGAGGGATCTCAGAGGGGTATAATACCATAGATTCCACCCTCCAAAGCAGCCATTTCCTCCAGGTGAACTAGGGCTGCCAACCTCCATGTGGGAATACCAATAGAAAAAATCACCAATGCTGTACAGTATAATTCACAAATAAATACCAGCATAGGCTCAAAATGCAGTTGTATTTGAATCAGTACAATAACTCTACAAATTATAAAAAGCGAATAGTGCAAAAAGTGAAAAGTGTGAAACAATATATACAATATATACACAAAATGACTGACAAAACCTCATTGGAAGAAAAAGTCCAACATTCGCATAGTCATAGCAGACTTCCTGAGTGTAGCCGCTAGTAGACAAAACTGTGTGTCAACCAAGCATGCACACAGACTAGGACTGGAAATCGGACAAGGTCCTTATATAAAGAGCGACCAGATGGATGCAGAAATCATGGATGCTAAGACGTTGAATGTGCTTGAAAAAGATGCAGCCCATAGTGGCGATTTTGAGATCTTTTATTATGAAGGTATGTTGCTGAAGAAGCCACTTAGTGGCAAAACGTTATTAATCCGGAAGACGTTCCTGTATTGTTTTCTGCATCCATCTGGTCGCTCTTTATACAAGGACCTTGTCCGATTTCCAATCCTAGTCTGTGTGCACGCTTGGTTGACACACAGTTTTGATTACTAGTGGCTACACTCAGGAAGTCTGCTATGACTATGCGAATGTTGGACTTTTTCTTCCAATGAGGTTTTGTCAATCATTTTGTGTATATATTGTACATATTGTTTCACACTTTTCACTTTTGTATAATTTGTAGAGTTATACTACTGATTCAAATACAACTGTTTGCATTTTGAGCCGACGCTGATACACATGTGAACCTCCATGTGGGAGCTGGAGATCACCCAGAATTACAATTGCTCTCCAAGTAGAAACACAGAAGCATAGAAACATAGTTCTGTAAGGGATCCTAAGGGACAAGGGTAATCTAGTCCAAACCCTGCACAGTGCAGGAAACTCACAACTACCTCCTTCTCATTCCCCCAGTGATCCCTGCTCTATACCCAGAGGAAGGCAAAAAAATCTCGAGGATCTCTGGCCAATCTGGCCTAGAGGAAGATTCCTTCCTGACCCCAAAGTGGTGATCAGCATTACCCTGGGCATGTAAGAAAGGGCTGTGAGAGCCAAGCACTGACTCATCCCTTCCTGCTCCCTCTCATGATCTGCCTAAATGCACAGAATCAGCATTGCTATTAGATGGCCATCTAGTCTCTGCATAAAAACCACCAAAGAAGGAAAGCCCATCATCTCCCAAGAAACTCATTCCACTGAGGAACTGCTCTGTCAGGAAGTTCATCCAAACATTTAGCTGAAAACTCTTTTGATTTAATTTCAACCCATTGGTTCTGATCTGACCTTCTGGGGCAACAGAAAACCACTCCATCCTTTATATGACAGCCCAACAAATACTTTAAGATGGCTATCATATTGCTTCTCAGTCATCTCATCTCCAGGCTAAACCTACCCAGCTCCTTCAACCTTTCCTCATAGGACTTGATCTCCAGACCCCAATAGAAATCAGTTCCCTGGAGAAAATAGCTGCTTTGGAGGGTAGACTCTATGGCATACCATGTTGAGGTTGCTTCCCAAACTTCACCCTCCAAAGGTTTTACCCCCAAATCTCCAGGAATTTCCCAATCTGGAGATGACAACTCTAAGGGGGAACTGATCTCTGTAGTTGGGAAATCCATTGTGATTCCAGGAGGCAACCCTAAGAACATAAGAAAGGCCCTCCTGGATCAGACCAAGGCCGATCAAGTCCAGCAGTCTGTTCACACAGTGGCCAACCAGGTGTCTCGAGGAAGCCACTAACAAGACGAGTGCAGCAGCACCAACCTGCCTGTGTTCTGCAGCACCCAAGATAATAGGCATGCTCCTCTAATACTAGAGAGAATAGGTATGCAGCATGACTAGTATCCATTCTAACTAACAGCCATGAATACCCCTCTCCTCCATGAATATGTCCACTCCCCTCTTAAAGCCCTCCAAGCTGGCAGCCATTCCCACATCCTGGGGCAGGGAGTTCCACAATTTAACTATGCGTTGTGTGAAAAAATACTTCCTTTTATCTGTTTTGAATCTCTCACCCTCCAGCTTTAGCAGATGACCCCGTGTTCTAGGAGAAAAACTTCTGTAAAACCCTTTTTACAGAAAAACTTCTGTAAAAGTTTTTACAGAAAAAACATCTGTAAAACCCTTTTTAGAGAAAAACCCTAGGAGGAGGCAAGGAAGCAGGAAAAGGGGAAAAGCTATGGGAGTTTTCAGGAAAGGGAAAGAGGCAATAGTGGGGAAGGGGGAAATGAGATGACTCCTGCAAGTCCTTGTAACATCTAATCTAATCAATTATAGTGATTGATAGAATGAAAACATGTGTCAAGGCTCTGGCATTTTAAAAGTGTGTAGTAAATGTAAACGTTTATGATACATTGTTACACAATCCGCCCACCTACACACACTAAAGATTGCTTATCACAGCAATATACCTTTTGCATGTAGGAATCATCTCAACCTTCTATGTTGACTTGAGTATAGCAATACCAATTACAGCTGGTAATAATAATAATAATTAAGATACCACCTTACCTTCCATTGAATACTTGAAAAAAAGGTTGTTAATATTTGTCACGGTTTCCCCATCTTCTTCTTGATTTTTGAGAGTGTGGATTCTCTTAATTAAATCCGCAATTACTTCATTAACTCCTCCAGAGAAAATAGCAACATCTTTGGGTTTTACCATTTTTTGCCTTAGCACACGTCTCATTTTTAGCCACTGTTCCCCCTCTCTGGAAGAAATAACAATTAAAAATGATCTTGATTATTCTTGCTAGCAATACCGAGCTAAACAGGAATAAGTAAAAAGAGAATACTTTACAATAAGTAAAAGAGAATTTCTCATTAGGAGGCAATGCACTGAAAATGTTGCTGGAGGACAAATATTTATGAGACAATAATTTGTTGTTCTTACAATTTATTATATAGATTTCAACAAGAAGCAAGTACTGTAGGGCACATTAGCTATCAATATATATATTTCCAAAACTCGCCATAGAGGGTATGATAGATAGAGCCACAAAATGGAGCTAGGGACAGACCGGGGGGATTTCTCTACAAATCTGAAAGAGGAGTTGCTGAACCATCTGAAGTTTAAAACAAAAAAATACAACAGGGATTAATATTCCCCAGAATAATAGAAACAATGCTTGTAACTTTAAGTAACACTGAACTATCAGTGGCCACAGTGGAGGTTGCTAAGCAACTAAACAATATTGCTGAGACTTTTAAGTAGGGTTGCCAACTTTCCAGGTGGTGGCTGGAGCTCTCCCGCTATTACAACCGATCTCCAAGCAACAGAGATCAGTTCCCCTTGAGAAAATGGCCGCTTTGGCAATTGGACTCTATGGCATTGAAGTCCCTCCCCTTACCAAACCCCACCCTCCTCAGGCTCCACCCCCAAAATCTCCATGTATTTCCCAACCTAGAGCTGGTAACCCTACTTCTAAGCCTCGGTGTCTGTAACTTGGAGGTCAAAGCAAGCCTAGAAAAGGACTCATCCCCTGCCATGGCCATTGATGGAAGAGGACTTGCTGGGGACAGGCCCCACAGTGACCACCACTGGTCCAGGTGGGGAGAGCTGCAATAGTGGGGTGAGTGAAGTACCAACGGTGGAGAGTAGGTGGGGAGATCAGAGAGGGTGATGGGTGAGTGGAGTACAACGGTGGGAGTAGGTGGAGAGAGCAGCAAGAGTGGGGCTGACTGAAATGCAAGAGTAGGGAGTAGGTGTGTGGAGAGAAGTGAGGGTGGGGTGAGTGTAGAGTGAAGGTTGTCAGATAAGGAGATTGTGAGAAAGGAGGAAATAGGGGATTAGGCTGAGAGATATGGGAAATGGAGAAAGAAAGTAAAGATTGTTAGAGAAGGGGGAAGAGGAAATGAAGCAAAGTGGGTGGGAAGGGATGCACCCTCATCACAAGTTTCTTGCATGTCCCCACATGTTATCTATCAAACTGAAACACTTTCATCTATCTACCTGAAATAAATATAACAAGTCAAATGAAAATGAGTATAAAAGCAAATAAAAACCCTGCATATCCCTAACAGACCTTCAGTGAGAGGAAATGTGAGACAGATACAGCCCTAACCATAAATGACCCCATGATTAACAAATGTAGATGGAACATTCCTTCTAACAGTAGAGAATAAATATCTTCCTTTTGGCCCATTCTATATTATTCACGTTTTGCTGACCTTTTCTAATTCAAAATCCACCTCTTGCTACACAAAGCCCTTAGTTTCTGCAGTTTTATCCTGTGAGTGCAGAAGAATGGCTGTGACTCATAAAGGGATTGGCTTTCTTTTGAATAAGTGCATTACATCAATGATTACTCTGAATGTTCCCCAGGGGCCTTTGCCAACATTCACCCTACAGGTATACACACGGTCATATTGCAAGCATTTAATGCTTTAACCAAAAACAATTTAAAATGCACCATTAGATTTCTTTGTACAGGACACAAGGATTTAAGCATGGTTTGGCAATACAATCTAGTCAAAGGTATTATTGCACTCACGCAGATATAAGTCCAGTTACTCGCCCTCGTAGATCTCTGTATTCCTGCCAGGATTCCATATTAGCTCGTTGTGGCGTAGATCCTTCTTCCCGGAGAACATGGGCCACCATGTCTCGATCTGCAATGGATACAACTAGTTGGGGACCAAAATGAGACTTGAAAATTTTTCCATATTCTTGAGCATGCTTTTGCTATAAATAAAACAAAATAAATAAAATATTCATTGTCATTGGCAAGAAAAACATTATTTTGCAACAGAACATTCTAATCTGCATGGATCATAGTGATATGAAGTTAGAAATAATGAACTACACAGAGCATAACCCAAGAATAACAGAATGTCAAATATTCTGGGTTTTGTGAGTTGCAATTATATCTCACTTTTCAAAGTTAATTACAGCTTTTCTTCAGATTTTTCAAATTCTGGCATCCCCTTTAATTCCAGCCTATACAACAGGACACATATTCACCTCCTCCTTTTCCTACCAAATGCTACTACATCTTTAACAGTGTTATAGAAGAGTAAATGATGGGAGATGTAGCCTGTTATGCCGGTATAAGAATGGGCATCTGCTAAAATGCCTTCTTCTGCACAATTACTGCCATCTGTTACTATTGCCTATTATATTTTAAAGGAGCTCCTGGCATACTTGGGTCTCTTACCTTATTCTCATAACAATCCTATGAGGTAGGTTAACCTGAAAGAGTGATTACTCCTAAAACAGGCACTACAAGGTTAGGCATAGTGATTCTTCAATGCTAGACTTTGGGGTGAACGTCCAGGTTCTCAGTCACCCTGGCTCAGCAGGAGGGCACACAAACGCAAGCTGCAGCTGGAGTTTCGAAAGTTCCATGCAGCTCACCTCCATGTTTCTATCATTTGAAGTGACTCTGAGCATACTAGTAAGTAAAATCCCATTTTACTTCCTTCACTTTTCCCCCTGAAGAATCATATTAGTTGACCTATTTCTTGATAAATTCTATTTATGGCCTGTACTGATTGCCAGAAACACCCCTGATGCCCTTTAATTGCCTCTATCTTTAAGAAGATTTATTTTAAATACATTGTAGACTGAGACATAGTTTTGGGTGGAGAAAGTCTTACTCATGTAGAAATGCATTCCTGTTGACTAATCTATGAATGAAAGCTGGAGGGAATAGATAATTATGACAGAAGAGTACTGCAAAACATTTGTGTGTGTGTAATTTTGCTGTCAAGTTACAGCTGACTTTTGGCAACCCCGTAGGGTTTTCAAGGCAAGAGACATTCAGAGATGGCTGGCCCAAGGTCACCCAGCAGGTTTCATGTGGAGTGGGGAATGAAACCCGGTTCTCCAGATTAGAGTCCAATTTTTTTTTTTATGGAAATTTTTGGCCAGTCCAGAGAAATTTATACAGCTTATATTTTACAGTTATTTTCCATGCTCAACAGATATCCATAATTATTTACAGGTATGTGTGTGTGTGTGTATATATATATATATTGATGTACTGCATTTTTGGTTATAAATTTATATTTTCTCACCTGCTGCTCACAATCCCTCACTGTCAGCAGCACTGATGGAAGGCAGTTGGGGGTGGGGAACAGGTTTGCAAAGATGATGCTCTCAGTTATGCTGGGATTTGCGCTGGCCTAAAAGCGGGGATGGCCAGTGGAGAAGAGCCACAGTGCAGCTTACCAACAAGGGCATACCATCCAAATCACAAGATGTCATAGTCCTGCTGAACACCGCATTGGTCAGGCTGCACCAGGAGTACTGTGTGCAGTTCTGGAGGCCTCACTTCAAAAAGGATGTGAGCAGAATGGTGCAGGTGCCGAAGAGAGTGATGATGATCAAGCACCTGGAGACCAAGCCCTAGGAGGAAAGGCTGAGGGAGTTGGGAATGTTTAGTCTGGAGAAGAGAAGGTTGAGGGGGGACATGATTGCTCTCTTTAAGTATTTGAAAGACTGCCACTTCAAGGAGCGCAAGAAGCTGTTTCTGTTTGCAGCACAGTTGGACTCGCAATAATGGGTTTAAATTATGGGTGGAAAGGTACCAGCTGGACATTAGGAAAAAATATTTTACAGTAAGAGTAGTTCATCAGTGGAATCGGCTTCCTAGGGAGGTGGTGAGCTCCCCCTCTTGGGCAGTCTTCAAGCAGGTGCTGGACAAGTACTTGTCATGGCGGCGGAGGCTTATCTGGTGAACTGGATTTGTTTCCCCACTCCTACAAGTGAAGCCAGCTGAGTGACCTAGGGCTAGTCACACTCTCTCAGCCTCACCTACATCACAGGGTGTCTGTTGTGGGAAGGGGAAGAGAAGGTGATTGTAAGCTGGTTTGATAATGATTCTCCCTTAAGTGGTAGAGAAAGAATGAAAAAGAAAAAGAATCTCACACACACATACAGAGCAATCCAATCCATTAAGAAAAAGAAACAGCAGCTATGTTTGAGAATATGTGGGATTAATTTGGAAATTATGTTCAGTGGTCAAATACTATGTTGCTACTATAGCTGCAATAGTGTAAATAATAGGTTGCCCCACCACCATTAATGTAACTTCCTAAATCTCGCACATCATGATATAAAATGTAAGTATTAACCCAAAAGACCCTGTGGGATGCTGTGATTTGCAGTTTGGCCAGCACAATGCCCTCACTAAAGGAAGCAATCACTGCTGCTCATCAGTTTTATGTCTTGGCTGTAGCATATTTCATTGCAGCAGCTCCAGCATTCACTGTTGAACTAGCTCTACATCCTGTCCCCAATGCTAGTGCCCTGCCAATTGTTCTGCTATTTTTGCACCAGCATCAGGACAAGGAAGCCAGATTCTACACAGTCTAGCAACTAAATCCTTACAATAAGACTGAATTATTAATCACATAATGCTTAGGTAATCAGGTAATGTGATTTTACAGTGGCAACAAGTTACTGCAACAAACAATTTAATTGTATGATGTACCTAATATTTAAATGGGAACTCAAATTAATACTCTGTCCTAAAATACACCATGTAACAACAGCCTTTCTTAGAATGCTATTCCTTTATGCTGTCTGTGTAAGAGCTTTCTCTTTTGGTTTGGGGAAAAACACAGTAAGATTTTTCTTGATGATACTCAATCAGAAATTCTAGTACTTTTTTTCTAACAAAAGTTAATTCTATATTCTTTCCAACACATGGGGGGGTGTAAGATGCAGGGTGTGTTGACAGATTTATCTTTAGAGCTTCCAACATAGAGCTTCCAGCAGCTACAGAATGGCATTTTGGGCACCAGCTCTATATGGTAGGCATAACTGGAAGATCTGCTTAAAAGTTTGCACCAGCCATTCCTGATCTTTGGTTCAGTCATTGCTTTTGTTCTGTTTTTCCCTTGAGTATCAGGGCAGGCTTTGCTTATAAGCATACATTTTTTTAGGTGGAAAAATCAGACTCTACTTTCCTGTTCAACACTACAGAGAACAGGAGTATATAACTACAGCACTTCTGAATCAAAGCTGTTTCCCTTTAACTTGCACACTGCTAAGCATAGATGGCTAGGCCTGGCTTAATGATGGAATCGGGTTACTGACAAACAGAACCTTCATTGTAAAACTGTTCAACTCCCTCCCCCTTTCACATATGGTATGATGCATGGAACATTCTGTGTGTCACACTGGATGGCTTAAGAAGTGGCTGCTGTTGTGGCTGAAGGGTTTTGGATCAATTCTCTCTTGTTTACAGTGCTCCTGAAGAGGTGAACAGAGGCTTTGGCCCAAGGACTCCACTGGATGAGTGGAAGGTGCCCAATCTCACCATTTTAACTGGAAATGAACAGATGTCTCACGAATAAATAGTGCTGTGCTCAAAACCTGGCCATCAGATTCTGAATCACGGCCTTTAATGACTGAAAACAGCCCATGATAAAGGATAAACGATCCAATGGGAAGACACTGGGCACAGTGTGCCTTTAGCCACATAAATAATGCTGTTTGACATACAGAATGTTTTCAACAATTAATTGAAAAGCTATGGGAAGTAATTGAAAGCAAATGTGACTCGGTCTGCAGTAATGTGTATTGTTTGAGCTAATGCAAACCATTCAGCTTATGCAACTGAAATCCCTTAGTCACCACAACAGCAACTTCTTAAAGTTGTAATGCCAGTATTTCGCAAAGAAATTTATTTCTTCCTGAGACTGATCTAATTTAGACTATTTGAAGTTGTCCACCAAAGTCTGCCCAAGCACATACTCCTCATCTAAATACCTCTCATCTTACCAGTTTTGGGAGTTTTCCCTGAACACTGAAACACTCCCTTTGTCCAGTTAGGTTACAGACTTGAAGATTTACCTTCCACTAGAGTTGCCAGGTCCCGTCCCCCCACGGCCAGTGGCGCGGGATGGGGTATAGGGTTACCAGATCCAGGTTGGTAAACTCCTGGAGATTTAGGGATGGAGCCTGGGACGGACAGGGACCTCAATGGGGTACAAAGTCATAGAGCTGATCCTCCAAAGCATCAATTTTCTCCTGGGGAACTGATCTCTGTAGTCTAGAGATGGCTATAATTCCAGGAGATCCCCAGATCTCACCTGGAGGCTGGCATCCCTGCCTGGCACCAATGTCTGTGTAGTTTAGAATATTTGCTGGCACATTTTGTAAGGATGGGCAGCTGGCAACTGAGATCAGGTTAATAATTCATGCCACAGTATTCCCCATTATGTATGGGTGTGAAAGTTGGACAATGAAGAAAGCTGACAGGAAGAAAGTTGATTCCTTTGAAATGTGGTGTTGGAGGAGAGTTTTATGGCTACTGTGGACTGCAAAAGGACAAAATCAGTGGGTTCTAGATCAAATCAAGCCCGAAATTTTCCTAGAAACTAAAATGACTACACTGAGGCTATCGTACTTTGGACATATTATGAGAAGAGTCACTGGAAAAGACAATAATGCTAGGAAAAGTTGAAGGCAGCAGGAAACGATGAAGACCCAAAATGATAGATTGACTTAATCAAGGAAACCATGGCCCTCAGTCTGTAAGATCTGAGCAAGGCAGTTAACAATAGGACATTTGGAAGGACATTAATTCATAGGGTCCCCATAAATTGGAAATAACTTGACAGCACAACATTTCACATCCCTCTTGGATTACTTTTAGATTATTTGTTGAGTGTTAAGCTGCAGTACTGCAGTCAAAAGCTCTGCTCACGACCTGAGTTCGATCCCGACGGAAGTCGGTTTCAGGTAGCCGGCTCAAGGTCGACTCAGCCTTCCATCCTTCCGAGGTCGGTCAAATGAGTACCCAGCTTGCTGGGGGTAAAGGGAAGATGACTGGGGAAGGCACTGGCAAACCACCCCGCAAACAAAGTCTGCCTAGAAAACGTCGGGATGTGACGTCTCCCCATGGGTCAGGAATGACCCGGTGCTTGCACAGGGGACCTTTACCTTTTTTTAAGATCTTTGGACATCTCCCTTGATTCTCTGATCTGCCTTTATGGGATGTGTGTGTGTAAAGTGCCTTCAAGTCGCAGCAGACTTATGGCGACCCCTTATGGGGTTTTCAAGGCAAGAGACGAACAGAGGTGGTTTGCCAGTGCCTTCCTCTGCACAGCAACCCTGGTATTCCTTGGTGGTCTCCCATCCAAATACTAACCAGGGCTAACCCTGCTTAGCTTCTGAGATCTGACGAGATCAGGCAAGCCTGGGCCACCCAGGTCAGGGCCCTTTATGGGATAGGTAGCTACAAACAGAAGACTTGTCGGGGCATCTCACACACACACACAAAATTCCTTCTTTCCCTCTTTCACTACCTCCCTCATGTTATACAGGGCAAGGCAGGCCAAATCAGATGCTGCCTCCCCCTCTTTGGGGATGAGGCAGGCCAAGCCAGCCGTCATCTCCCTCACCTAGCCAGGGCTCCCGTGGGCCATGCTGGGAGCTGGGCCACCTGCCTCGCCTCATGCTGGGCTGGGCCCAGTTATGAGTCATTCTTTAAGCTGCCTGTAGAAACTCAATGAGCAGTTCTTAGGAGTGAGACACATCGGAAGGAAGGTGGCTTCTTTATGTGAAGGCTATTTTGTTGTAAATTTGGGGTCAAACTGGAAAACGGGCCACATTGACATCAACACGTGTCTAGTTTACAGGTACCTTTCGGTCTGTACTTGCTATCAATGGTAATGGGGCCTTTTTCGCAGAGTCGTCTCTCAGGGAACCTTGATTAATAGTTCTTCCCCATCTCCTGCGTACTGCCCGTAACGATAGATCCTGTGATCCGTTTGGCAAACAGATGTGGAACGTGAGTGCTGTAAGTGGCAGCAACAAATGCACCAGGTCCTTGGGGGTGTGTGTGTGTGTGTGTGCATAGGTAGTGTGAAAACACTCCTGTTCCATGGCAACGGTCGGGTCATGTGTTGGGGGAGGGGCAGACCCAACAACCAGATGTTGAAAAATGAGGGGTCAAAAGCCAGCAGGAAGGGATCTCAGTTACAGCCCCCCCCTGCCCCCCCCAACTCAGCAGCTACAGCCAAAGGGAACTGAAGGGAGAAGGGGGGGGGTGACCGGGGGAGGCGGTGTGGCGGGTGTATCGTGGAGGCGGCGGCGGCTGGAGAGTCGGTCAAGCGTTGCTGTGAAAACAAGGTGGCGGAAGGGAGGCCCGCGTGAGGCGCGCAGCCTCGGAGGAGGGAAGCAGTGCGGCGGTTTGGTTGCAGAAGCAGCACTCGAGCCCCTCAAGGGCGCGTCGGTCCCCTGCCTGAGGGAGCCGCGGGAGCTGCCGCCGCCGCTGCTGCTGCGACACACACACACACGCCCGCCCCGCGGAGCAGGCCGGGCCGCGGAGCAAGGGGGCGGGGCCTCCGTCCTGGGCCCCCAGCGAGCGAGCGCTCGTCACGAGTCCGCCCAGCAGGGCCGGCCGGGAGGATCCTGCCGCCCGCGTCTGTTCGGCGGCGCTTGGCTCTCGGGGAAGGCACGCCGGCACCCGGCAGGGAGGGAGGGAGGGAGGGAGGGGGGGAGGGAAGGGGGGGCTTTTTCTTGGGGGGGGGAGGAGGGGTCAGTCGATCACTCATTTTCCATCTGGGCTTCAGGCGGGAGAGACTCCCCCTCCCCCCCCCTCTCCCCCTCAGGTCAACGCTCGAAGCAGAGCCCTTGAAACAGGCGCGGCCCTCAGGCTCGGCAGGCCAGGTCCACAGCGGCTTTTCCTCGTCGCCCCCCTCCCCCCCCCGGCCCCGGCATTTTCAGGGAGGACTCTGGTTGGTCAATACCGTGAGAGGAAACCGTTTTCCACAAAAGGATTTGAAGGGAAGCCCCCCTCCCCCTCCCCACAGTTCCGCCTTCAACGGTCGCCCCGGCTAGGCGGCCTCAGGCAACCGGATGCGGCGGCTGAGTGGGACCCCCCCCGCCCCCTCCCCCCCCTCGAGTCAGGCCGTCAAGGTCCGCAGGCGAACGCGGGGGGGGTGGGGGGGTGGTGGTGGGGGGGGCGTCAAGCGGCAGAAGCCCCGGCAACGCGCCGACCACGAAGTCCGTCGTGAGGGGCGGGGGCGGGGAGGCCGCGGAGACCGTTCCCCCTCTGACCTCCCCCCCCCCGGGGTCGGTGCGATATGGACTCCGAGCAAGGAGGCCCGCCCCGCTCTCGGAGGAACGAGGCAGCCGCCAACCCCCCCCCCCCGCCGGCCGCGCGGGCCTTGTGGCCCCGGCGCCGCTTCTCTCCCGAGGGGCACAAGAGGCCGCCGCCGCCGCCGCGCGCCAAACCCCCCCCCCTGGGGAGAGCGCACCTGGATCTCGTGGACGCGCGCGAAGCCGTCCTTCCAGAAAAACTCCAGCAGGTTGGAGAAGAGCCTGGGCCCCGGCATCTCCCGCAGGCTCTTCGCTCGCGGGCATCGCGGCCGCCGCGGGGGCCCTGCCGACCCGCCTTTGTCCTGGGCTGCTGCGGCGGCGCCATCCCGCGCCTCCGGGGACTGGCGGCCTGGCAGCGCGGGCAGCTGGCGGAACAGACGGGCCGGAGCCGCGCCGGGGACGCCGCTCCTTCCCGGCCGCAACACCTGCGGGTAAGGGCTGCGCGAGAGCTTGGCGAGGAGAGACATCGCGGGCTTGAGACCGTGGGCGCCCGCTGCAGCTGCCCGCCCGCGCCCGCCTTGCATCCTGCGACGCGTCCCGCCGGGGGACTGCAGCGCGCCGCGCTCCGCCGCCCGGCTTTTGCCTGAGCATCAGTTTACAGGGGCCATGAGGAAGGGCGCCCTCCCCCCCCTCCCCATCCCTCCCTCTTTCCCCCACCCCCCCGAGGCCGGAGTGGAGCGGGGGAGAGGAGGATGTCCCGGGCTGGGACGGAACACGACTCTGTGGGCGATGCCGCTGGCCCAAGTGGGGGCAGAGAAAGAGCTCCGCGGGGCCACTTGGACGTTTCGGCCCCCCTTCCCACCCCCGCCTTGGCGGAGCGAATTGTGCCCTTATGCGCCAATGTCTTGCGGTCGGCTTGGTTTCCACGAGACCAGCGAAGGTTGAACTCTACCGCTGCGCTGCACAAAGATTGCCACCTGGTGTGCCACGGATTAATTCCTAGTTATTCTACACTCATTGAGAAAGCCAAGTTTTTAACCACAGGATTTATTCTACTTTCCCAATTAAATTTTAGGCTATAAATCTGAGTTTTAAGAAGTCCATTCAACAAAAATTTATCAAAATGAGCTTGTAGGTTTGAGAACTTATTTAGACGTGGTTAGTTCTCAGAGGGTTAATTTTTTTCCTGGCTTGCCCCAACATAGCTCTTTTTCGTGGCTCACAATCTCATATATTACTGAGCAAAGGTAATATATTTTCTTTCTACAGTATTAACGCCACAACTGCAATATTTTATACTTCAATAAAAATAGCATTGCTATTAAAGACATTTTCCACAAGGGATTCTAATTCATTTAAATCTAGAATACAATGGCATGCTAATACAAAATAGAAAACAAAGGGCAATTTTAATTAAATTCTGATCCATGTAGGTGTGTCGTTCAGATTACTGGTGTAGGAACTGCAAAAATCTAAGTATCACTTGTGAAACTATCCACGGCAATGTCTTAGATGTGCAAAATAATTTTGCTTAACATTAATACTTGTTTTGCTGGTGGAAAAATATGAAGCAGAACACATAACAACACAGGACATGCAGGATTAATCTTATATGTAATGTAGCTTTTATTGAATCAGGTAATATAGACCATTAAGTAGTGTCAGGAGGACCGCCGGGAATGTTGCTCCCTTAGACTCATCTCTCCTTTTCAGAACTTTAAAAGTATCTAACAGTATAATCCTATAACTGTGTTTGAGCCATGGTGAGATATCCAGTAGCTTGTGCAAGGGAAGCTAAGTAATTTTCAAGGACAACAGATTTATCTTTTTCTACCTTATTTTCAGACAACCCCAGTTCCATAATTAAAGAAATGCCAGGTGAAAATCCATCTAAGTCAGCAATTGTTCCAAAGACTAGCTCTGGAAGCTGAAAAGCAGGGCATTATGCATCTGAGACTGGCACAGAATTGTAGTAATTTTCATAATTATACCTGGGCCAAGAAGAAGCCATTGGATCCCATGTAGTGGGGTTATTGTTGACTCTTCATCTACCATCTCTACCAGTATTGTTGTTGCATAAAAGATCTTGTACATCATGATCACTCTATGTTTTGTCTCCTGTGCTTTCAGCTCCTTCAGATGTTTCAAAATCTTATTATTTTATGACAATTTGAACAACATATAACATTAAACATTTTCAAAGTCAGGAGATGACACGAGTATATTGTGCATGGCATGAGTTTCAAATCGCTTAGATCTGTTCTTTTAATTTTCACAGCATACGTCAGAAACTTTGTACTACCCAAACTGTGAGCTACTGTTAGCCATGTATTATCAGTACCTTCTGACTCTTGTACCACGTACCTTCATATGGGACAGTGCAGTGGTTTGGCTGGGGGGACAGAGAGAGAGGATTGTGGCCCAGGGGTTTATGGAGACAATTGAGAAGGGGGGAGCAGAAGAGTTTGTGGGAGGAGGATATTGAGGAAGACAAGGGATGAGGAAACCCTGTGTTGAGGTTTTTGACCACAGACGGATTTCAGCTTAGGACATTTGAACACCACTGTAGACACATTTTTAAAGGCTTTGGTTTGCCTTGTTCTAATGAATATTTCTGAGTAGAGTTGGTACATCTAATTCTCTTCACTTTCTTTCCTGTAATATAGTTTCACACTACATTCTTTATGTGTGTGTGTGTTAAGTGCCGTCAAGTCGCTTCCGACTCATGGCGACCCTATGAATGAAAGTCCTCCAAAATGTCCTATCTTTGACAGCCTTCTCAGATCTTGCAAACTGAAGGCTGTGGCTTCCTTTATTGAGTCAATCCATCTCTTGTTGGGTCTTCCTCTTTTCCTGCTGCCCTCAACTTTTCCTATCATGACGGTCTTTTCCAGTGATTCTTGTCGTCTCATGACGTGACCAAAATACGACAGCCTCAGTTTAGTCATTTTAGCTTCTAGGGTCAGTTCAGGCTTGATTTGATCTATAACCCACTGATTTGTTTTTTTGGCAGTCCACGGAATCTGTAACACTCTCCTCCAACACCACATTTCAAAGGAATCTATTTTCTTCCTATCAGCTTTCTTCATTGTCCAGCTTTCACACCCATACATAGTAATAGGGAATATGATGGCATCAGTTAATCTAGTCTTGGTGGCCAGAGTCACATCCTTACACTTCAAAATCTTTTCTAGCTCCTTCATGGCTGCCCTTCCCAGTCTCAATCTCCTTCTAATTTCTTGGTTGCAGTCTCCCTTTTGGTTGATGGTGGAGCCAAGGAATAGAAAGTCTTGAACAATTTCAATTTCCTCATTGTCAACCTTAAATTTGTGTAATTCTCCTGTAGTCATTACTTTTGTTTTCTTGATGTTCAGCTGTAGTCCTGCTTTGGCACTTTCTCTTTTAACTTTCAGCAGTAGTTGTTTCAAATCTTCACTATTTTCTGCCAATAATGCAGTGTCATCAGCATATCTCAAATTATTAATGTTCCTCCCTCCAATTTTCACTCCACCTTCATCTAAATCTAATCCAGCTTTCCTAATTATATGTTCTGCATATAGATTGAAGAGATAGGGAGATAAAATACATCCTTGTCTGACACCTTTGCCAATTGGAAACCATTCAGTTTCTCCATATTCTGTTCTAACTGTGGCCTCTTGTCCAGAATACAGGTTGCGCATCAAAACGATCAGATGTAGTGGCACACCCATTTCCTTTAAAACCAGCCATAGCTTTTCATGATCCACACAGTCAAAAGCTTTGGTGTAATCTATGAAACACAAGCTGATTTTCTTCTGAAATTCTCTCGTACGCTCCAGTAACCAGCGTATATTTGCAATATGATCTCTAGTGCCTCTTCCTTTTCTGAAACCAGCTTGAACATCAGGCATTTCTCGTTCCATATATGGTAACAGCCTTTGCTGTAAGATTTTGAGCATCACTTTACTTTCATGAGAAATTACTGCGATGGTCCGACCCTCTATATGTGTTTCAGACATTCAAGTTAAGAACACAAATTCTTACACTGCTATTCCACATGTAGTTCCCATGATCTGATATTTATTTAAAGGCTTTTTCTTCTCTTAATTAAAATATGTCAAAAGACTAAATGTCATCCTGACATAACTGCTGAGTTCATTTGGCACATGCCCTTTAGGTGGAAGTTGATAAATCCTGATACAGCACATCTAATTAAAATGAAAGCTACTCAACTGTCAGAAAAAGCCACAAAGACAGACATGAAGAATGACCTGCCACTATAGTCAGAAGTAGAGCTGTATGGCCTCTAAAATAAAACAAATTATACTCACAAATAGTGAGAGACTGGGTGAAAATCTGTCAACAGAAGAGCATAATGACAATTGCCAAACTTTAAAAAAAAAAGGTATCTGGCAAGTTCAAAGAGTGAGAAAATAATCACTAAAGCTGCTGTCCAGAAGTCATTACTCAAGCACAGCTCCTATTGATTTCAAAGACTCTTGCTTGAATAGTGAATGTAGGAGTGAGGCCTATAATGAGGTACTATCATGTGGCTAGAAAGAAAGGAGCTTTCCTTTTGGGAGTTTCCCTGGTATGAATCCATGGGAAGTTAAAAACATCTCAGTGGTTTAATATGATTTATTGCTAGTGCAGACATACACATTGTTATTGTTTAGGTCCTGATAATTATCCACAGGTCACAGTTGAAAGTGAGCTAGAAAATCATAAGAGACTTACAGTTCTTCTTTGGGAATGACTATATACCTCAGAGTGGGTACAAGTGACTCATCAGGCAAGTGATTCATGCTGGCTTGTAAACAACCCCTCATCTTGCAATGTCTATAATAAACCTACTACAAAACATGCATGTCAGATTTGGATTCTGGAATAAAAATTACATTTCAACTACACTGCTTTCATATCTTTTCTTCAACTGATTATACAGTTAATAGATGATTCCATAATAAATCATTTAGACCATCTCTAAGGTTCTGTCTTTCCAACAGAGTTTCATCAGCAATCTACATAGGCCCAAATGATTTACATTTAAAAACAATGACTTCCAGTCTTCTCACAACCATTATGAATACCATTCTTTGTAGCTCCAGAACCAAAAGCTAACCTACCTTCATTTCAGCACAGGGGCAACAAAGATAAGGCAGCCCAAATGAACCAACCTGGAAAGAAGTGATCATGTCTCAAACCAAGAACCCTGGAATTTCACCCATCCCAGGCTTCTTTAGAAGAAAGACGAGTGTGGAGCAGCTGTAACAAGCGCCTCCAGTTTTTCCTTTCCCTGCGATATGGGAAAACTATGTACCAGCTTAACAACCCTTCTGCTCACACACAATTCAATCTATTGCCAATACTAGCAAGCACCCCTGACTCAACTACTGCTTTGGTGGTTAATAATCTGCATCTGGTCAATGAAAGTGTGGTCCTGTGCATCAAAGACAGCTGAAAAACTCAATCAGTTTGTTCTGGAAGGGGTGGGGTATTATTTTGCAAAGATTTTGATCCCACCTCCTGGAATTCTGTACTATCCCTTAAAAATTGACTTGGGGGAGGGGTCCTAAATGTTTACTTTTGTTCCCAATGCTTTCTAGCATGGCTTGGTGGTATAGTACTATGGAAAACAATCTAGCAATATGAATCTGGTGTCAACATATTGCTCTAGTCTTTTTATTCTGATCCAGGTGCAGCAGTTTCTTTGTTCAGACTTGGTTATTTGCTGGAGGAGGGAGGGGGGGGAAAGAGATTTTAATCCAGGCAAGGCAGATATCTGTCATGCCTTGCCCTCTACCAGGAGTACAGGCTGTTGGCCTGAGTTAGGCCAGGGCTTGGCTACGTGTCAAGTCTTCAGTTCTCATGCCTGGAAACTCTGTGTATGGTATCCCCCATCCTGTTTTGCTTAGCTTCACAGATGTTAGGCCGCTGTTTAGTC
Organism: Euleptes europaea; assembly: GCF_029931775.1. Lineage (NCBI taxonomy): Eukaryota > Metazoa > Chordata > Lepidosauria > Squamata > Sphaerodactylidae > Euleptes > Euleptes europaea. The sequence continues at coordinate 5,116,054 of NC_079326.1, read as the reverse complement.
TTTCTCTCTGGGAACTGCTTATCTCGGGATTGCTTGCTCATGTTTGCTTCCAAAGCCTCCACTGCTTTTAAACCATGTAATCTGCCAACATTTCCTCATTACAAGCCTTACCTGTTTGTAGACAGTCAGTTTCTTTTATCTGTCCTATTGCTCCTAATAAAGTATTACTGCTTCAGAGTTGCCTGCCTGGACGAGTTTGCTTATGGGATGCTAGGGACAGAGCCTGACGTTAGGCTTGTAATCTGTTCATCACTTTTTATTTCCCGTCTCCCGCTTTCGGGCTGCTGTGTCACGTTCCCTTCCAACACCATGGCGGACGATTCGGAGGACATCTGACAACTCCTCCTGGAGTAGGCCAAGCGGTGCGCCGCGGAGGAGGCCGAGTGGCTTGCCGCCGAGGAGGCCGAGCGGCGTCGCAAGGAGGGCGCAGGGCGGCCTGTTGGAGAGCCATATATCCTGAGGGAGAGGCCAGTACTTCCAGATATGGGTGCAGATAAATGCCAGGGTGCCGTTCCCAAGACCTCGGGGCTGTTGGGACTTGTACTGCAGCCATGGATGCACTATACCCGTGCAAGGCAACCCTCCAGAGTGACTACCCGGTGACGGAGGCCAGCGAGCTCCGGTGTCTGGGAAAAACCCTGGGACCGTCCTTTCGATACGATGATGGGGGACATGGGGCTTTTGGAGGAACCGTCGGTGTGGGGTGCGGACCTCCGCCACACACAGGACTTGTGGGATAGGGAAGTGGGCTTCCCACGCCAGATGCAGCGAGGGCTGGAGAGTGACAAGGACTACCAGCGTCTCTACCACCAGAATCAGGAGCTTGTGGAACAGGTTGCTACTATGTGGGGCTTGATGGAGGGACTTTGGCAAGAGGTGACTGATGTTCGGCAGGCGCAGCGGGCACAGCTGCAAGCGGCGCCGCAGTTGCCCCAGCACCCTGCGCCCTTGGCGGCTCTGCAAGCGCCCGCTCATCCGCCAGCGCCCACTCATCCGCAAGTGCCTGCTCCTCCACCCGCCCCTCAGCCTCAATCGCCAGCTCTGTGGAGGGAGCTGCGGGCCTCATTTGACGGCTCCGGGGATAAGCTCCCTTACTTTCTGTTGCAAGTGGATGGTTTCATGAGAGAACAGGGGGCCACGTTTACCTTGGAGGAGAGTCGTGTGTGGTATGTGGCTTGGCTGCTGAAAGGGGAAGCAGCAAGCTGGATGGTTCAACAGTTTGACCTTCGTTCCCGGGTGCTGCGGACCCTGGATGACTTTATGGTGGAGCTCAGAAGGCGCTTTGAAGATCCCTACCAGAGTGAGTGGGCCAAGACGGCTCTCTTGCAACTTCGCCGGGGATCCAGGTCAGTGATGCAGTACGCGAGTGAGTTCCAGTTGCTGGCAAGCAAAGTTGTGGACTGGAGTGAAGCTACATGTGTGCAGTACTTCCGAGAAGGACTGAATGCTGAGGTGCTCCACTGGGCTTTCATGCAAGGAGACCCTCCTGATCTGGAGGGGTGGATTTTGCTGGCAGTAGAAGTGGAAAACCGGCAGCAATTGTTGAACCTGTCAAGACAATGCAAAGCTTGGGACTCCGGGCCACGGCTGGAGCGAGCCGTCCTGAGAGGGGCTGCAGGACCACCAGGGAAGACGGTCGCCCCGACAGGAGAGAGAGCAAGGCATTTCCAGAGCGGGGCGTGCCTGGTGTGTGGCGGAATGGGACATTTTGCTGCCGCTTGCCCTTCCAGCTCTGAGGGGCCTCCGCCCGCTCCGTGCTCTACCAAGGAGGGGGCGGCGCGACCTGGAGGCAAGGAGCGTCAGAAGAGTACCGCTCCCCCGGAGACGAGGAGCCAGCACTCTCAACCTTGCGCCGACTAGCTGAGAGGCTCAGCATACTTCACAACTCAATCCAACAGGGTCGCGGATTACAAATGTACCAGTACCGAGCCCAGACAGCTCGACCACCTCGGAGGAGGAAGAGGCGTGGAGTCATCACTCAAAAAACAACCCAGGTCTGCTGTAAAAGGGGCTCCGCAGCAGACCTCGTCCGACCGAGAGCAGGGAGCTCCAGTGATGGTGACAGATATGGAAGAGACTTTGTTTTTAAACGTCCTGCAAAATTACAAGGGGGGGCGCAGATTTCAGTAGAGGCATTAGTTGACTCGGGGTGCGCATGAACTTTGATCAGTGAGGAGACTTTTGAAGCTTTAAAAGTGAAAGCGGTGGACTTGCCCCAACCCATCCACTTCGCCCAAATGGATGGCAGTGACTTTAAGGGAGGCCCCATCCACCGGCGCACAGGCCTAGTAGCTTTGGGAGTTGGGACTCATTGGGAACAGATCCATTTTACAATAGTCCCAAACATCCAGTACCTGGTGGTGCTTGGAGCAAATTGGCACAGTCCCATAATAGACTGGGAGGCTCGGACTGTTGCATTCGCCCAACCGCAATGCTCCTGGCACCGAAGGGAGGTAGCCGTGCGGGGATGTGCCGCCTTAGCTGCAAAGAATCGGGACCCTGTACCCCCCAAACTGCCTGTAGAGTACACTCAGTTTGCAGATGTGTTCAACGAACAGGAGTGCGCTTCCTGCCTCCCCACCGCAAAACGGACTGTGCCACTGAGTTGGTGGGGGAGGGCAAACTGCTGAAGGGAAAAATTTATCTCATGAGTCCTAAGGAGAAGTCAGTGCTGCAGGACTTCCTAGACAAGAATCTAGCCCACTGGTTTATTCGACCCTCCTCGGCGCCTTGCTCAGCTCCTTCTTTTTTTGTGCGAAAGAAAACAGGGATCTCCACTTGTGTATTGACTTTCGCAGACTCAATGCGGTTACCCAGACTAATGCCTGCCCTCTGCCCTTGATTCCAGATCTGCTCAGCCATCTGAAGGAAGGCCATATCTTTACCAAATTAGATTTGGTTGAGGCTTATTACCGTGTTCGAATACGGGAAAGCGACGAGTGGAAAACGTCCTTCTCTAGTTGTTTTGGAATGTTTGAGTACCTGGTTATGCCCTTCAGGTTAAGTGGGGCCCCTAGTGTCTTCATGCAAATGATTAACGAGGTGTTACATGACTTGCTATTCAAAGGGGTGATTGTGTATCGAGATGAAAATGTGGTTTAGATCCTATTATTGTTAGGTGGATCTGCAACTGGTTGACAGATCGTACCCAAAGAGTACCACTTGGAGAGAAGTGACTAGTGGAGTTCCTCTGGGATCTGTGCTGGGCCCTGTGTTGTTCAACGTCTTTATAAATGATTTGGATGAAGGAATAGAGGGGATGCTTATTAAATTTGCAGATGATACTAAATTGGGAGGGGTAGCAAATACAGTAGAAGACAGAGCCAAGATGCAGGATGATCTTGACAGGCTGGAGAAGTGGGCTAAACTAATAAAATGCACCTCAATAAAGGCAAATATAAAGTTCTGCATTTAGGTAGGAAAAATCAAATGCATAATTATAGGATGGGGGAGACGTGTCTGAGCAGTAGTGTGTGTGAAAAGGATCTTGGGGTCTTAGTAGACCAAACACTGAACATGAGTCAGCAGTGTGATTCTGTAGCTAAAAAGGCAAATGCAGTCTTGGGCTTCATCAACAGAAGTATAGTGTCCAGATCACGCAAAGTGATGGTATCGCTTTACTCCTCTCTGGTTAGACCTCAACTAGAGTATTATGTTCAGTTTTGGGCACCACAATTTAAAAAAAGATGTAGACAAGCTGGAACATGTCCAGAGGAGGGCAACAAAGATGGTGAGGGGTCTGGAGACCAAGTCCTATGAGGAAAGGTTGAAGGAGCTGGGTATGTTTAGCCTGAAGAGGAGAAGACAGAGGGGATTTGATAACCATGTTCAAGTACTTGAGGGGCTGTCATATTGAGGATGGTGCCGAGTTGTTTTCTGGTGCCCAAGAAGGTTGGACCAGAACCTATGGGTTGAAATTAAATCACAAGAGTTTCTGTCTAGACATTAGGAAGAATTTTCTAACAGAGCAGTTCCTCAGTGGAACAGGCTTCCTCGGGAGGTGGTAAGCTCTCCTTCCCTGGAGGTTTTTAAGAAGAGGTTAGATGACCATCTGTCAGCAATACTGATTCTGTGACCTTAGGCAGATGATGAGAGGGAGGGCATCTTGGCCATCTTCTGGTCACTAGGGGTGGGGGGGGAAGTGTGAGGAGCTGCTCTGTTTTATTTCTGTTCGGTTCTGTTTCGCCCGTACAAGCGGCGGGGCAGACCTGGCTGGGACTTTGGTTCAGGCTTCAACTGTAGTAACCCCTGTGTAGGCCTCCACTGGAATGTAACGCTCGCTCTCCTCTCCTCGTCCCCCCTCCTTCCCCTGACCTTGGCTTCTGTAGAATTGTGCTAACGAGCCTCTGAGTACTTTGATGTCTATGCTGTAGAGTAAGCTAGCTTTGTTATCACGTCTTTCTCAAAACATGTAACCGACATCTGCAATGTAGAGTTGTTTATAGTCTCACCCTTTGGAAAGAGCGGGCACTTGCAGCTTTGACCGTGATGTAGGGACTGAATTCTACCTGATGCTTTCCAATAAACTTACCTGCTTCTAAATGAACGTCTGAGCGAGTGATTTTATGGAAATTGCCCAGGGAGGCTGGCAAGCCTTACAGGAGGTAGTTGTGAATTTCCTGCATTGTGCAGGGGGTTTCACTTGATGACCCTGGTGGTCCCTTCCAACTCTATGATTCTATGATATTTTGATTTATTCAAAAACGTACGAAGAACACGTGAAATTGGTCAAGGAGGTGCTCAAACAACTTTGGGACAATCAACTGTTTGCCAAGGTGTCCAAAAAGAATTTAATCAAGAGACGTTAACTTTTCTGGGGTATGTAATTTCGCAAAAAGGTCTAGCCATGGATCCCGAGAAAGTGAGGGTGGTCTTAGAGTGGGAGCCGTCTGCTACGTGCAAGCAATTGCAGCAGTTCCTTGGGTTTGCTAATTTCTACAGAGGGTTCATCAAAAATTTTGCGCAGGTGGCATTACCCATAATGGACTTGTTAAAAAAGAAAGGGAAGGGGGGCTCGGTGACTCTGCCTTCCTCCCGGTTGAATTGGACGCCAGTGTCAATAAGCTTTTGACACTTTGAAAAAACTGTTCACTTCTGAGCCCATACTAAAACACCCAGACTGTGAGAAACCTTTCATTGTGCTTCCGATGTAGCGATGGGAGGGGCGCTCCTGCAGATGGGGGAAGCGGGGCAGCTTCAACCCTGTGCGTACTTTTCAAAAAAGTTATTGCAGTCTAAATTGAACTGGCCCATTTGGGAAAAAGAGGCGGCCGCTGTAAAAAACGCCCTCACGGTCTGGAAACATTTCCTGGAGGGGGTCGAGATCCCTTTCGAAGTATGGACAGACCATAAAAACTTAGAGGCCCTGAAGGGAACGCTCAAACTCACAGTAAAACAGGTGCATTGGGCTGAGTTCTTTTCTAAGTTCCGTTTTGTTCTCAAGCATGTAGCCGGCAAGCAAAATCAGCTGGCCAACGCGCTTTCTCACCTCCCCAAATAACAGAGTAAAGTGGACCATCACACAGACTCACTGTTTACGCCCGAGCAGCTGGATGAGTTGCCTGGCCGTCGTCACCCCCTTAGAAGGACTACCGGACTCTTTTAAGGCTGCCCTGATTCATGCCTGCCAGGCAGAGGGGGCCACGAATGGTGTGCCCGGCAAAATGACTCAGCGGGGGGAGTTCTGGTTTAAAGAAAATAAACTGTATGTACCTGCTTGTCTCCGGAGTTCTGGAAGGCTTTGTCACAGATCTTCCTCCCAACAGGGGGAAGACAGTATTTTGGGTGGTCACAGACCTTTTTTCTAAACAAGTTCATTTAGTTCCTTGCACAGGGCTTCCCACAACTCAAAAGTTAGCCCAAATGCTTGTGTCACATGTCTTTAAATAGCACTCTTTTCCAAAGAAGGTAATTTCAGATCGGGGCCTACAATACGTGCAAAGTTCTGGAAGGCTTTCCTGAAACGTGGGGGTGGAATAACTGGTGAGGGTTTATCTAGTGCCTATCATCCTCAAACAGATGGTCAGACAGAACGGGTTAACTCAGTACTGGAATGTTATTTGCATTGCTATGTAAATTACCACCAGGATGATTGGGTCAATCTTTTTGCCTTTTGCAGAATATGTGTATAATAATGCTTCCCAGCAGTCCACAGGTTTCAGCCCGTTCCAAGTGGTATATGGTAAAGATTTTGGCCCCTTTGGTAACATGAATCTTACAGGTGTGGAGGTTGACATGGAAGTGGCTGAAACGGGCAAAACGTAAATACAAGGAACAAGCAGACAAGCATTGTTCTCCAGGGTGGGAGATTAAGGTGGGGGATCAGGTTTATCTGTCCACCAAGAACCTTTGCCCTTTACGCCCGTGTAAAAAACTCAGTGAAAAATATGTAGGGCCCTTTCCAGTCTCACGGCTCATTAACGAAGTCACTGTGGAACTCAGCCTCCCGAAATCCCTGCGGGGCATCCACCTAATGTTTCATGTCAGTCTGCTAAAGAGACACGTGTCTGCACCAGAATGGCACCCTGGTCCCATTCCCGAGCTCCCGGTGTTGGGGGGGGGGGGGGAAGAGAAGCATTTCGGTTTCCAAGATCCTGGATTCCCGAGTTCGCAATAAAGTGCTTTATTACCTAGTTCGTTGGAAACACCTGGACCCTAGCCATGATGAGTGGGTCGCAGAACACCATGTAGCTGCTCCCCGTTTAGTGAGCCAGTTCTACGAGGCGTACCCCCAAAAACCTCACCCAGTGACGGTGGGAGGGGGGCCTTGGGGGGGGCAGAATGTCTGGCCTTGCTCTCTAGCAGTACAAGCTGTTGGCCTGAGTTAGGCCAGGGCTTGGCTACATGTCAAGTCTTCAGTTCTCATGCCTGGAAACTGTGTATAGTATCCCCCATCCTGTTTTGCGCAGCTTCGCAGATGTTAGGCCGCTGTTTAGTCTTTCTCTCTGGGAACTGCTTATCTCGGGATTGCTTGCTCATGTTTACTTCCATAGCCTGCATTGCTTTTAAACCATGTAATCTGCCAACGTTTCCTCATCACAAGCCTTACCTGTTTGTGGACAGTCAGTTTCTTTTCTGTCCTATTGCTCCTAATGAAGTATTACTGCTTCAGAGTTGCGGGCCTGGACGAGTTTGCTTATGGGATGCTAGGGACAGACGCCTGAGCCTGACAATATCCTAATTGCTGGAAGGAGAGGGGAGATGACCCTGGGCAGGTTTCATATTTGGCTGTTTGAAAAAACCTTTCCTTTGTTATTGGTTCTTGTAGGTTATCCGGGTTGTGTAACCGTGGTCTTGGAATTTTCTTTCCTGACGTTTCGCCAGCAACTGTGGCAGGCATCTTCAGAGTAGTAACACTGAAGGACAGTGTCTCTCAGTGTCAAGGGTGTAGGAAGAGTAATATATAGTCAGAAAGGGTTGGGTTTGAGCTGAGTATTGTCCTGCAAAAGTATTGTCCTGTAAGTATCAAGATAATGTGCTAATGAGGGTATGGTATGTTAATATGGAACCATTGTATCCTGAAGTGATCTGTTAATGTGTGTAATCCAAAGCTAATCTGTATGGCTATTGTTGAATGTTGTCTTTGTCTGGAGGTTTTTCAGGGCAGGAAGCCAAGCCTTATTCATTCTTAAACTCTCCTCTTTTCTGTTAAAGTTGTGCTGATGTTTATGAATTTCAATGGCTTCTCTGTGCAATCTGACAAAATAGTTGGTAGAATTGTCCAGTCTTTCAGTGTCTTGTTTGTGTCAGTCCATGTTCAGCCACTGCTGATTTCTCAGGTTGGCCAAGTCTGCAGTATCTTTCTTTCCAATTCCAAGACCACGGTTACACAACCCGGATAACCTACAAGAACCAATGAACTCTGACCGTGAAAGCCTTCGACAATACTTTCCTTTGTTAGTTTGCTTTTGAACTATTATTACTGAATTATGATGCATTTCTTTTGTAACTGATGTTACTTTGTACAGTTTTGTTGTACGTTCTGTATTTTGAATAGGTGTTTTATAAAAACATTTTAATAAAATAATTTTAATAGGTAGTTCTTTTCTTTTCAGTGCAGTATTTCTATTTTTAAGTAGGCAATGGACTGCTTGAGATCTGTGAACTTGTAGGTTGAAGGGGTGAATTCTTTGCTTTTGTGTACATTTCCCCTGATGAGTTGGTTTTTATATGCCGACTTTCTCTACCACTTAAGGGAGATTCAAACCGGCTTACAATCACCTTCCCTTCCTCTCCCCACAACAGACACCCTGTGAGGTAGGTAGGGCTGAGAGAGCTCTAACAAAGCTGTGACTTGCTCAAGGTCACCCAGCTGGCTTTGTGTGTAGGAGTGGGGAAACAAATCCAATTCACCTGATTAGCCTCCGCCGCTCATGTGGATGAGTGGGGAATCAAACTTGGTTCTCCAGATCAGATTACACCGCGCCAAACCACCACTCTTAACCACTACACCACACTGGTGTATACCCCTCTTTCTCTCTGGGGACCCAAAGTGGCTTATATCATTCTTCTCTTCTCCATTTTATCCACATAACAACCCTGTGAAGTAGGATAGGGTGAGAGTGCACGACCAGCCTAAGGTTTCCAAGCAAGCTTCTATGTCAGAGTAGGGATCGGAAGCAGGGTCTTCCAGGCCCTAGTCCAACATTCTAACCACTATACCATACCGGCTGGCTATGTTTAGGGCTGGCTATTGCAGTAATAGATGCTTTTTTTGGCTTAAAAATTTCAGCATACCAATGCTACAAACAGCATGTGCACAATCCTTCGCTAAATCTAGTAGAAATATATTAGTATATATTAGTCCTTTAACACACTTTTTTGTTCTTAAGTATTATAGGAAACTGCACAAAAGCAGTAAGTGTGATGGTGCTACAAAAAGGGCTAATGACTAAGCTCAATCAGAAGCATTCTTCAGTTAATAACACCACTCTTCAGGTCTTTTATCTGATGGATCCAATTGGGGCCCCCCAAGAGAACTCAAGTGAGAGAGTGTGGTGTAGTGGTTAAAATGTTGGGCTAGGACTTGGGAAACCCAGGTTCAAATTCCCACTCATGCCATGGAAGCTTGTTGGGTGACCTTGGGCCAGTCACACACTCTCAGCCCTGACCATGGCTAGTATTTGGATGGGAGACCTCCAAGAAATACCAGGGTCATGATGCGGAGGCAGGCAATGGCAAACCACCTCCAAACGTCTCTTGCCTTGAAAATCCTACGGGGTCACCATAAGTCAGCTGTGACTTGACAGCAGGAAAAAGAAAGTGAGATACTTTACATTTTCTTTCTGTACAGAACATTTTTATTTAACATTTTCAAGCATCTGAATCTTTGCTGTATACATGATACAAATATATACAAAAAAGTCTTATTTCAGAATTGTTTTGAAACCATCTTTTAAACTGTTAAATAAAAATATAGATCAAAAATATTACCTGGAAAATACCATATTGGATTAATAAAGGTAAAGCCCGTTTACAACTCTTCCACTATAATGACTGAACAGCTTCACATGGAGACATCCATTAGCTAAATATGTTATCAAATTTTAGGAACCTGAAACAAATTCAGGTCTTTTCTTCTTACTGGAAGAAAAAGATGCACAATGGCATAATATAGTCCTTTTACGTTATTTCCTGAAGCGTTTAAAAAGTGGATGGACATGTTTATTTGAAGATGCTTTGTTTCGTGAGGTTTGATACTCCATATAGACTGTATCGTCTGCTCCAGACATAGAGCTCATTGTGCCATGGTGTCGAGAAACCTAGAATAAGAGAACACATCACGAGTGAGTTCAGTGCCATTCTACCTATTCCTAACATGAAAAATCATCTGCTTTACCCACACAAACTTTCCCTTCAGTAAAAATCTCCTACAGAAGAGATATGGTGTGAGCACCCTCACTTTCAGATATAAAGTGGGTGGCGACCAGACAGAGGTGATGGCTCTTGACAGCTGGGTACCACACTCACATGGTACAGCTCTGTCTTCACAACAGCCTGTTCTTCAATAATCAGCATCATTCTCCCTATGTCAGTTCCTAGCATTCCATTACAGCCTAATATGAGCAAGAAACAGGACCCAGGATTGGGGCTATGCAAATATCAACAAGCTTGATTCTTAATACCAGGGTGGTTCCCAACCTTTTTTTGACCAGGGACCACTAGGACTTTTTTGTTCGGTAAAGGGACCCCAAGGTTCAAAATAAAAATTCAGAGAATTTGAAAATAAACTTTAATCATAACTGTTAGTTAAACATTAAACTTAGAATAATATTTGAATATATATTTTTATAATAGAGAACTTTTAATTGAAAATATTAATTTATTATGGGTTTATAACTTTGATTATAGGACCTTAATTTAGTTCTCGTGGACCCCTGGGATCCATGGACCTCTGGTTGGGAACCAATGGTCTAGGAGAAAGTTTACTTTCCTTGAGTATTCATTTTGACACGTGCATGTGTTCCTATATTTTTCTTTACGGCTAAAATGTTGTTTAATTATTTTTCCCTCCATGTGAAATTTGATGGGCTTTTAGTAGCATAATAGAAACCATTGAGCATGTATTTTTTAGATGTCCCCTTTACAAGTCAGCCCGCTTCAATATTATTGACCCTTTGATTAGGGAATTGGCTCTGTTGATGAGGGTGAATGGACCAAAAGGTTTCTGCTGGGAGACAGCTCACCAATCACCACCTAGGTTGCAAAATATTGTGCAGTAGCAATGAAGCTACGTCGCCTCAATGTTCCCTAATCTGTGGAAGTGTTAAATCGGGTGATTCCTAATTTTGTTGGCCTTGGTTGTAAACATCTACTCTGTATGGTCAGTTTCTGCTTTATCTGGCATATTAGCCGCAAATAAAATTTATTTATTTATTTATTAGCATAATATCTACTTGCCTGAGTTGACTTTGAGCCATACTCTCCTGCAACAACCTCTTCCTCAGCATCCATGTCGGAAGCCTGCAACACTTTTTGAAGTAGCTGCTGCTGATCATCCTTGGATGAAAACATAAGTTCTTCTTCTTCCATACCTGCAAGCTTAGTGATCACCTGGGAATCAGGAAGAAACAGAAGTTATTTTCTTCATTGCTCACCTACAAGTACTTGGTGAATTGTATGACGGTAACAATACATATCACTGGTTTGCAGAATGTTTATTTTGAAACTGGTGGAGTAAATACTAATGTGTAATTTATAATGTAATTTCTAAAAGAATTCAATAAACAGTTAACAGCATGAAACAATGCGCACTCTGTCAGACTGGCACTGGGAGGGATTTTTTGGATGTCCCCTTCTCAACTTAGATTTCTATGACAATGCGAGCGCAGAAGCAACTGCTATTCTGTTAATACTTGTCTGGATCAAAATCATAAGGCATTGGAACCACAGCATTAAGATGGAAAGTACTATATGCCCAAATTTAGATGTTTCCAATAAATAAGTAAGTTCAATATAGTGGACATGAATCTTTCCCTCCCAGCTTTTACTACTGTACACACCCCACAAGCCAAAATATAACAAGGTTAGAGCAAAGTTGCTTTTCTCTAGTTACCATACCATTGATCCACTTATTTTTAATGATAACCAACTTTCCAGTGTATAAGATTCAAGAGTACAATATTGCAGGATATGGAGACAAAATTACCTTAAAGCTATAGCCTTGATCTACTAGAAACCTCTGCCGTTTGGTCGAGTATGCCATTTCTTGAGTGTCCTGGGAGACCAAAGAATAAAAGAAGGCATTGTACTCCTCTGCAACCATCCCTACAGCAGAAGTAATATTGGAAGGTTAGCACACATAAAAGCACATATAAGAGTTTAAATAAAAAGACAACTACTTCAGGAGTAGACATTTAAATTGAATGGTCATTCTACATCACCACAATCTGAATACGCAGTTTTAAAGTTGATGACAAACCTCTTTCAGCTTGCTCCTGAAATATTGGCTGCTGCTTACTAACAACCCTATCTCATTCACACTTCAGCCTGCAACAGATTTTGCCCAACTTCTGGGACACAAAATATATAAGGAGGACCAAGACCATGGTTACACAGCCCGGATAACCTACAAGAACCAATATATAAGGAGGGTTTATATTTTTCTAAAGAGTATGATGGTCACGCCATGCTTGGCATTTACAGTACATGCTGTATCAACAAGTTTTCAAACTACGAACCCAAATATCATAACAAGACAGGCCTATAAATGGATGTGTGTTATACTTTGCCTTTATCACAATCAAGTCACTGGATTAAATGTCATCCATTTGAGATACCTAAGCAAGATGACTGGAAATCATGGTTCTGTAACGTGCTAAGTTCTGGCTCTCCTGAGTCCAAGCTGAACTGTCTAAATCCAACATGCACCATGGTTCTATGACTTAAGCATAAAGGTTAATTTCTGTAGTATCAAATAACTGTTTTTAAAAATTATAAAAAGGTTGAGTATGCATACATTCTTCTTCAATAACTGAGGGTTGCACATTAACATGACAAAAACCTTGAGAAATCAAAATTCTGTAGACCTCCTGCTGCCGTCAGTGAGTTATTAACACCAACTTATTGCCAGCTGTAGGATTTCTGCAAATTCAAAGGTTGCAGCTTGGGAATGGACGAGAATCTCTCTCAGACAAATGAGCCGCCAGTGATTTCCTATTTCAGTTTAAAGCATCAATTTCTCTCAGAAAGCTTGGCAGGAACCAGTTTCCTGCCACACTCCATGCAGTTTTGCAGCAATTGTGGATTCTAGCTGATTCCAAGTATAGTGCAAAGGAGACTACCTCACATCAATCAGCATATATAGCCCAGATACATTAATTACTTTATGTCTGGTGTATCATAAGGAGAGAAGTCATGCTCACTTGCATAGCATAAGGAAAGGGGTCACACATATCACTTGGGTAATAGGAAGCCATGAAGTACATTTAAGATGCATAACTAACATTAACACAGTTTGAATTTACTCAGACTCAGTAGGCTGAATGTAATCTAGACATATACATGGTGATACTACAAGTACTAAAATTCAGCAATCTGGTGTTAGAGACACTCATACAGACATTCTTATGTTGTATTTTCCCCCATAAACATGTTGAAAACAAGAATCATTTAAAGGGAGGAAAAAAGAATACATTCCTAGCTCATATGGTTACAGTGAAGAATTTAACAAGCCAAGTGACACTTGCAATGCCTTAGGTGTGGTGAAGCAATAGGTAGGAATCCTTCACTCCATGCAGTCCCTTTCTTTGGCTGGATCCAAAGAGCTGCCAGAGGAGCTCCACTGAATGAATGGAATTTTCCCCAGCTTCTTCCTGCTATAGCCTGCTGAACTCCAGAAAATGCTGTACTTGGGAGAAAGTACTCTCAGGACAGCATGGGAGGCAAAGTAGAGAGGGTCTGTAGCGGGAGGAAGGAACTGGCAAAAATCACACCCTGTTCTACTGGTTTTCCATTAATGAAAGATGATGTCTAGATCCAACCCCCTGTGCTTCAACATTGGATAATTCTACTTCCTCCTTCCTAATGTTACATATACCCAATGCATTGCTTTCTACAATAATAGCTTTAAAAGCACACAAAATATACATAAATTTACAGTTTTTCTCCTACCACCACATTTGGCATTATTGCTTTGCTCCTTGATTTCAGAATTTGGAGGATTTTGTGAATAGTTCTATACCCATTATCTTAATTCTCTGATCGGGCTTCCCTGAACTATTCACTTTTGGCGGGGAAGACGACAGAGTATTGTGGTAACCAAGCAGATTCATGATCAAGGAAATCCAATTTGGAAATATTTAACTAAGAATGCAGAGGCCACCTGCTAGACAGTTTAAATGTACAACTGCACACTTGAGTCAAATTTGTCACTATTTGCAAGGGTACATCTTAACATGAATGGCTCCTTACTAGCCAGTGTCTGGAGGCAATCTGGGCCAGTCTGATAACTGAATGGCAATGAAGCAAGAATTTGTTTTTGTACCCCGATTTTCTCTACCTTTAAGGAGTCTCAAAACGGCTTACAATCACCTTCCCTTCCTCTCCCCACAACAGACACCTTGTGAGATAGGTGGGGCTGAGAGAGTTCGGAAAGAACTGTGACTAGCCCAAGGCCACGCAACAGGCTTCATGTGTAGGAGTGGCGAATCAACTCGGTTCTCCAGATTAGAGTCCGCCGCGCATGTGGAGGAGTGGGGAATCAAATCAAGTTCTCCAGATTAGAGTCTGCTGCTCTTAACCACTACAGCACACTGGTGTATGCTCTTTCAAACCCCAAACCATAGTTACAAGAGAAGTGAAACAACTGCCTTGGAAGTTCAATGAGAAAAATTAAAATACAGCCCCTTCGGACTAAGGCCTACTAAAGTGTGTCTTTTAAAGACATACCAAATGCTAATCCTAAGTGTCATATGAGAAGTAATTAAGCAGGGAGGGGGAAGGGAAAGATGGCCCCCTACTGCAATACTTTTTGTAACTACTCTTGAATTGTGTTTTAACCTGTGACCTTGAGCTGACAGTAATAAACCAGGACAACGGCAAATTGCACATGCTTAGTTGGCTACATGAGTTGACTTCTGTTAGCTTCATGCTTGAGCGTTCCGTTAAAATTCAAGGCACTCAAGGAACAGGACTTCATGTACCTTTTTTGGCTCTCAGCACTCGTCCCAATCTTTGAGCCTCCTGTCTTCGAGACCCACCATGGGATGAAATCTGAATCAGAACATTGGCTTCTGGCAGATCAAAGGACGTATCGCCTACCTACAATACAAAAGAAGCCTCTAAGCAACAGGCTATTCCCATATTGATCAAAGTAAAAATTGAAGGAGCCACATAAGCTTGTGGGTTATAATGAAATATGCATCAACATTACAGTGAGTCAAAGCAAGTTTTTTTTAGGTTGTTCAAAACAGCAAGGTAATACTGCAATCCAGTATGATGATCAGCAAGAATGTCTTTTATCACCTTGGAAATGAAGATGGTGTTGATTTTGGGGTTGTGTTTGAAATTTTGCAAGATTTGCATTCTCTCCCCCTGTGCCGTAGGTCCATATATATAAGGTCTAAGACGGAGAAGCACAGAAAAAAGAGACAAGTATAAGAGTTTATTAAACAGTCTCAAAAACAGTGCACGTTTAAAAATTATCTGCTTCACATATTTTTGTTTTATGAGAACACCACTTTTTCTTCTTTTTAGCATCCGTACTTAACTTCTGTTGATCCACACAACTGGGGACAAACCTATTGTGTCAGACACCCCCTTCCATAGAAATAAATATTGGCAGTTGTAAACATTATTCGTTTGATGTGTGCCTCCTGACTCAACAGACCAGTGGGCTAAATATATTTGGTAATCCCACATGAAAGGACAGAAGCAGCTGTTAAAATAGAAAAAGGTGTTTTCTTTGCTTAAATCCACTGAGCTAGCACATTAACAGCTGTACTCTCCTTCCCCCTTTCCACTTGTGTCCTTGTGCACCAAAGCACCTTTTGGATTCAATTCTTCTACTCTTATGCAGGGAGATTCAAATCTTAACATGCAAAGGATAAATTAGCACTCAAGTCAACATGGTAGCCCTGATCCCCTTATGGCACGTTGTCCAGATGCGTACACAGTTTAGTGGGGAAACACAGCCCAAGAGAATGCTATGTTTAATATTAATGAGACAATCTACAAACATTTGCTCTAAAAAAATTATAAATATGGAACAATCAGTGATATTTGTTGCTTGCTGACACCTTGTCAGAAGATGATCAGCACAGGCATCTTTGTAAGCTTTTCAAAAGCCATAGGAACAATGTAAAAAAATACTAAAAAAAAACAAGAGAAGAATATGTGAAGATGTGGATTTTTGGTCTCTTCAAACGTATCTCTCATTTTCAGGTGACTTAAGATACTGCAAACCATTTCTCAATTTCACGTACAAAAATGAGTATTAGTTTAATCATTTGGCACTGTGGTATGTATGTATAGCCTACCATGAGCTAATGGGAAAGCCAGAATGTATATATAAACAAACACTCAATACTACATCTAAAACAAAAGGGTACCCTGATTAATTCTGGGGAGATTTTCCAACTATTCTTTCAGTATCAACATAAAATTATATAGAACTCTAGGATACAACCACGAATACACACACACATATCACAATGATGCTAATACCTACATACATATATCATCACAATGATGCTGGAGACCTAGCCAATGCAAACAAGGAGCTCCCCCCAAAGCAATTCCCCCCCTTTTTCTTCAGCAGAGGGCCTCAGCTCCCATGAGCATTCCTTTGCATGCCAACTGGCATGACATGAACTGGGATCTCTCTTTCCATACCTATAAGAATAAGGGCCTTTTCAAATGAGTTTATACTGTAATAATGATGAGTTCTTTTTTTTGTAGGAGATTCATGTCAGTTTTCAAGCTCTTTGGTCATCCAGATATCATATTTTTGCAGCACTGAAATTGCTACACTATAAATGTATACAAGGGCCTTACAACATTTCATATTCAATTCTTTTGCTAGAATTTGCCCTTTTCACTTGCTGCTTTACTGCTGTTCCTACATAAACATTTTTTTTCAATATACATCTTGAATTTCAGCCATCTGAACATACTGCTGGTTTGTTATCTTTTAGTTTTTTTAAAATCTGACCCAAGAGGTGATCACATTTTCATTACAACTGAATCTGCTAATACACAGTGGAATCAGCTGCACAAGAGCATATCACTTTCTAATTTAAAACTATTAATTCTTTTAGATTACTATGGCGACAGGACAGTAACAGAAGATCTAAATATAATTTTATATGGCTTGAAAAGATTACGTCAATATCAATACTGGTAAATTTTTATGTAGAACAGAAATGTACAGGTAGCTACATCAATTTACCATCACTGCAGGCTAATATACACTAGATTTCTGTATGGGGGGGAACCATAAATGTTCATTGTTTCATGTGACAGGGTATTCACTGTGCATATTTGCTGTGGGACTATGGAATTAACTGCACCTTCCCACTCAGCCAAATAAGTTGCCTGTGAGACTAACTACATGCAACTACTATTCTTTCTTCTACAGACTTTGACCTGGTAGAATTCCCTGCCACGTGAGATCCGGGACCTGCAGGACTTGAAGCAATTCCGCAGGGCCTGTAAGACTGAGATGTTCCACCAAACACGTAGGTTGAGGGCTGCAATGGTTTCCATCTTGTTGGCCTCCCTACCCCCTCCTTTTTTACTGCTGTATTGTTCTTTTGCTGGGATATGATAATTTTTAACATTTTCCCTCTCTTGGTTCCCGCTATGGTTTTGCTTACTGGATATGGACTACGGCGCCTTGGATTTTTAAGTATGTTTAGTTTATTGTTTTTATGACAGTTTTAATTGTATATAACTGTTGTAAGCTGCTCTGAGCCCGACCTGTGGGGAAAGGGAAGCATAGAAGTCTAATAAAATAATAATAATAAATACATGGAAATTCTACCAGTGTCTGAAATGCATCCCATCTGAAGCAGCCCTAGAGATAGAAACAGACTCTAGAGATAGAAGTGGACCCTCACCCATCTCCTGACCACAAAGTAGACATTAAAATCCTGTATTTTAATGTGAATGTAAATACAAGCAGATGAAAGAATTTAAAAATCCAAAGCGTCAAATCTTACAGATTCCTTCACTCTTAGGTTTACACATTCATCAATACTCACTTGCCCAACCTAACGGCATACTCCTTAAGAGCAAACACATTGTCTGCAAAGACGATGATCTTGTCATTCCTTCGTTCATGAAACTTAATCAGGAACTGGCAAGCTCTGAATTTGTTTGGGTTCATGGTATACAGAAGTATCCGCTTCTTTGTTTTAATAGCTACATATTCCCTGTAGAACTCAGGAGACATTGGACACCACACCTAAAATATTAAAAATGCACACAATTATTTCAGTAAGAATTCAGAGGAATACTGTGCAGCTGACAAAAGCCTAGCATGTAATGTGGTACGAAGGCGGCTGATAGTGTTAATGCTTGCAGGAAGGATGCTGGGAATTATTTAAAACTCCTTGAACAACAACCAGAAAGGGGAGAGTGATAAATTCACGAACTCCATTAGGCAAGGCAAGAAGCAGAAGGTCATTATATGATGTTAGATGAGTGGCTTGATCACCTTCCTATTGTTAATGAGAGCTCCACAATGTGTTTGTGGACAAGAACATTGCAACACATGTGTGAGACAAGTGCAGCAGGGCTGGGCAATTCCTGCTATACACAACAGGAAATGGCTCCTTGGCTGTGCAAGGTAACGCTGGCATAAAACACCTGGGGACTGCTCAGTTGGATGCTACATGCAGTGCAATTGGCTAGTGCCTTCCTTGTCCTCCTTTCCATCCTATTCATGCTCTGAAAGGCTTTTCTGTAGGGTTTTACTGTCACTTCAAGAACAGGGCTAGTTCCCATTATCAGAACAAGGGAATGAAACACAATCTTCCAACAAAGAAGCAGAGGAAGTGTGGTAACTCTTATTTTAAACACACTCAAAATTAACTTTGCTGGGTATAAGAGACAAGTGTGCGTCCAACTTTAATTCAGAAAAAATATTCACAAAGTCCGACAATGGAGTTTTGTAATATCTTTCCACAGCAAATAGATCCTGGGGACTCTGTTCCACCTCCCCAAGAAGGTACCTTTTTAAGGTACCTTTTTAACCACAGGCTGGAAATGTTTAATTTACATTCCAATTGCAAAAAAGGGAGGCATTAAAGACTGGTGTATCTAGACTATTGCATGAATATATCACACAAGTAACGTGATGCTCAATATCTTACATCAAAGATTGTTAGCATATATGGAATGAGAAATGCCAGATGTTCAAGCTGGATTCAAAAAAGGAAGAGGCACTAGAGATCATATTGCAAATTTATATTGGTTACTGGAGTATACAAGAGAATTTCAGAAGAAAATCAGCTTATGTTTAACTGATTACAGCAAAGCTTTTGACTGTGTGGATCATGAAAAGCTATCATTGGTTTTAAAAGAAATCGGTGTGCCACATCACCTGATTGTTTTGATGTGCAACCTGTACTCTAGATAAGAGGCTACCATTAGGACAAAAAATGGAGAAACAGAATGGTTTCCAATTGGCAAAGGTGTCAGACAAGGATGTATTTTATCTCCCTGTCTGCTCAATCTGTATGGAGATCATAAGGAGAAACTGGATTAGATTTAAATGAAGGCAGAGTGAAAATTGGTGAAAGGAACATTAACAATTTGAAATCTGCAGATGACACCACAGAATATAGTGAAGACTTGAAATGACTACTGATGGTTAAAACAGAAAGTGTCTAAGCAGGATTACAGCTGAACATCAAGACGACAAAAATAATGACTACTGGGGAATTTCACCACTTTAAGGCTGATGATGAAGAAATTGAAATCATTCAAGACTTTCTATTCCTTGGTTCCATCATCAACCAAAGGGAGACTGCAGCCAAGAAATTAGGAGATTGAGGCTGGGAAGGGCAGCCATGAAGGAGCTAGAAATGATTCAGAGTAAGGATGTCACTGAAGATCAACGTAGTTCAGTACCATAGTATTCCCCATTACTATTGTATGGGTGTGAAAGCTAGACAACAAAGAAAGCTGACAGGAAGCAAGTTGATTCATTTGAAATGTGGTGTTGAAGAAGAGTTTTCTGGATACCGTAGACGGCCAAAAGGACAAATAAGTGAGGTCTAGATTAAATCAAACCTGAATTATCTCTAGAAGCTAAAATAACTAAATTAAGGCTATGGTACTGTGGTCACTTATGAAAAGACAAGAGTCACTGGAACCCATCATGAGATTGGTTGATTCAATCAAGGGAACCATGGTCCTCAGTTTGCAAGACCTGAGCAAGGCTGTTAATGACAGGATATTTTGGAGGTCATTCATTCATACGGTCACCAGGAGTCAGAAACAACTTGATGGCACTTAACAAGCACACACATAAGAACATAAGAAAGGCCCTGCTGGATCAGACCAAGGCCCATCAAGTCCAGCAGTCTGTTCACACAGTGGCCAACCAGGTGCCTCTAGGAAGCCACTAACAAGACGAGTGCAGCAGCACCATCCTGCCTGTGCTCCACCGCACCCAAAATACTAGGCTTGCTCCTCTGATACTAGAGAGAATAGGTATGCAGCATGACTAGTATCCATTCTAACTAACAGCCATTCTAACTCTCCTCCATGAATATGTCCACTCCCCTCTTAAAGCCTTCCAAGCTGGCAGCTATCACCACATCCTGGGGCGGGGAGTTCCACAATTTAACTATGCATTGTGTGAAAAAATACTTCCTTTTATCTGTTTTGAATCTCTCACCCTCCAGCTTTAGCAGATGACCCCATGTTCTAGTATTATGGGAGAGGAAGAAAAACGTCTCCCTGTCCACTCTCTCCAAACCATGCATAATTTTATAGCAGGTACTTTTAGATTATCATTTTTTTCTGATAACTAAATGTCTTACTACCTCTAAAACTGAAGCATATAATCTAATATTCACATCACTAGCATCGTATTACAGATTGTGCCAGTTGTGCAGCTATTCCTGCCATCAATCCCATGAATGTTAAATGAATCAGAGCAGATTCAATGAACATGAATCAAACAGGGCCTGTCTGATCACTCAATCAGCACTGCCCTCTGCTGTCATTGGGATGAACTGATTGTTTAGGAGCAGGTTCATTACTTTACATGGTAAAAACTGGCCAACCCAACTTGCGCAGAGTAGATTTTATGCAAAATATAATTAGAAGTACATTTTTGAAAGGAAGTGAAAAAAGGCTAAAAAGATGTTCAGTTCTTCATCCAATGTCAGAACTTTCTCGTCTACACAGACCAGCCAATCTAATGCTTTCTCATTGTTCTGAAATAACTACAGCATGCAAATAACCTTTCCTTTTTTCTTTTCCTTTTATTCCTTAGAAGCTCCTTGATCAATTGATCTTGAGCAGCATATATCTAGTGTTGGAGGGATATAAGGATTGAAACAAATCTTGCCACTGACAATGCAGCCTTGGGGTCCCTATCGCTTAGTAAAAAAGGCATTATGTCAGTCACAGAGGCATTGGATTTGTATATTAAAAGGGGGGAAATATAGTGTGATCGAAGTTCCTCGTAAAAGCGGCATTCCAAAAGTGTGTGGGCTAATGAGTCAATAGAGCCAGAAGAGCAAGGGCAGATCCTGTCTGAGTATGGTATATTCAGAATTCTGCCCTGCATTACCATAGAAGGGTTAGCATTCAATCTAGCCAAGCAAAAAGCTCTAGAGACGAGTTGTCAGATAATATGTATAGGCAGGCAGACCACGTGGCAGGGGTATTCCGAAGAACTGGGATGAACAGACGCGACGAGCACCAAAAGTAGTGCTGTTATAATCGAGCTCTTTAATGCGCTTTTTAATTTTGGTAAAAGCTTCAGTTTTCCCAAGATCTAATAACATATCCTGCGAGAAGCCCAACAACGACAGTTTCTCATCTAACATTTTTTGCCATGAGGATTTAAAAGGGTTATGCTTCAGAGAAGCTAGGAACCCCTCAGTGATAAAGCACAGTTTAAGGTGTAGTTTAAAGGCGGCCAACCACGCCCTAGCTTCAAGTGACATTTGGCCAAACTCGGAACAAAGAGTAACGCCAGCAACACATCGAGGGGCAATTAGGAGTTTTCGTAAGAACCGAACCAGTAGACGATCTATAGATTCATTGATGACTGTTATCCAGATGGCAACACCAAAGAGGATAATTGGGGTAATTTTTAGGTTAAAAACCTGAATAGCCCCTGGAATATATTTGCCACCTTTGGTGTGAAAAAAGTTGATAATAGCACCAACCCCAGGTTTAATTTTGTTGGACACTGCTTTTTGATGGGAATTCCAATTTAGGTTATGGGAAAACAGAATGCCAAGGTAAACAAACTCCTTGACTTGGTCAACCTCAAAGCCATGTAATACCCAGCGAAAAAGAGGCATTTTTCTTCTCTTAGTGAAGATCATAATCTTAGATTTATGATGGTTAAGACCTTATGATGGTTAAGACCTTCCCTAGAGCAGAAAAAGTTTGCCAAGATCTTTTCAAACCAATTCTTGTGCGGGACAGGAGAACTGCATCGTCAGCATAGAGTAGAATTGGGGTGGGGTGACTTGCAAGCTTTGCGGGGTGGCAAAACTCTGAAAAATTGGTTGCCATATCATTCAGGTATAGATTAAACAAGAGAGGAGCAAGGAGGCAACCTTGTCTAACTCCCCTGACCAGTTCAAAGGGCTTGGTTAGGTCTCCTTGATTGCCAACATGCAAATAACAAGCATCTTTATAGACAAGCTAACACATGGAAGAATATAAGGTAAACAAATTGAATAATCACATAACAACTTCCAGAGCAGAATTTCCCACTGGGTATGCTCTGGCTTCATTTGTGAAAAAATCTTTATATATCACTTTAATATTTATTAAGACTGTACAGATCTATTATTCAGGGAAGAGGGAAAGTTCACAAAGGGCGAAAACGAATGGTCGCTTTAGCCTCCTTTATTCCCTGTTTCAGCCAGGATCGAATGCATGCGTTTTGCCGAATGTGCAAAACTGTTAGTGCCTTCTCCTAGAAATCAGTTGGGTCCTGTGAAAGTCCACTACTGAGGGTAGGGAGGACCCTCTATAACCATACATCATAATGAGGGGGGTGATCAACTAAACCCCTCTTCAACATTTGTGCAAGCTTTTAAATTCACCACTTGTGCTTGAGGAAGGGAAGGAGGATGTTTTGGCAGACACCTTCTTCTTGCTGTATTCCTTCCATGTTATACAGCTTAATGTTCTGGGTGGTTTTCTGGGGTGAAGTAGGAACACAGGAAAACTACTGTGGGAGTGGGAAGGTGCTAAAATTGCTCACAGAAATGCAACTTGGTTCACAGAAACCTTGGATCCAGCCCAATGTGTTCACCTGAAGCTACAGATTTAATGTTAGGAAATAGTCTATGTTCAAAAGAGAGCTTGAGGAAATGATGGCAACCTCCTCATTTTAAATTCTATAGGAAAAAAGTCATTGCTCCACAACAGCATCCTAGTCCACAGGGAAAGCTTCCAGAACTAGCCCTTCAAAAAAATCAAGAAAAACAACCCACTGACTAGGGGCCAGTACAGCAAAGACTGGATTCTCATCAATTACCGGACTGAGGCACTGTGTCCAATCTGAGAAGCCTCCTGCAAAGAGCTCTGCTCCTCGCACCCAGGAAATTAAGATAAGGATTCACTTGGCAGATTATCTGTCCTGTGTGAATGTGGTCTTCTGGTTATCTTTCTCTTGCCTTGAAACTTAATTATAGAGAAAGGTATGAACTCTCATTAGGTTTTTGCTGAAGCTGCAGCAACAAGGCATAGCCTTCAACAGAAACTACTTCTGTATGAAATTGAATGGCATAGTTACTGCATGACTTCAAAAGACACTTTTATTTAAATGTTTATAGGCCAAATAAGAATTCAAGGTGGCTTTATTAATGCTGGATCGCTTTACATGTTCCAGCCCTGGCAGCAAAGGTACGTTCTGACCACACTTTAGCAAACACTGACTGAAATAAAATGGGGGAAGGAGATACTAATATTCAGCTGCAAAGTCCTACTCAGCTTTATTGTAAGTTGGTGACAGTTTGTTTACAGATTTTAGTTTTGCCTTTGGCCTGCTACAGAAAAGCTGGAGAAGAGGCAGCAATGAAAGCTCCTGTGCAACTAATGGCCATCATGAATCTGCATGTATTTTTTTGATGTTACACTAATGGACACTCAAGTGCTATCCGCCACTTTGAGATTAAAAAAAGCATGGTTAGAAATCCATAAATCTAGGCAAGCTTTTTTAGTGGCAAAGTGTAATGCCTTAGACTCAGCCAAGACACAAGGGAGAAACAAAATTATTGCAGAAGAACTCAAATGCCCATTTTGTCCAGACCAAATACACTCCCTAGCCCACATTGTTTTAGCTTGTTCAAAAAATAATATTGCACAAAATAAATAAAACAGCTAATGACACTTTCTAACAAGCGGATACTGCATTATCTGCTATCAAGTAGATTGGTGAATTGCGTGAGAGATGTGGCAACTTTTCTCTTCATAGTGTCAAGAAAAAAATCAATCTTAATTCCCCCCTCTTTTTTGTTAAGTGTGAATATGAATAGCCAATGGCTGTTAAATCTAAGGGAAGGTAAAAGCATTTTATACTGCTATAACAGCTCTCTTTTAAAAAAAAATTATCCCATGTTTTCAAAGATTTGTATTTAGATAAATGGTTCCTAAATTCAGTGGTTTTGAAATCCATGAACAGCAGGCTAATAATATTTCTGAAGGCTAAGCAAAGGTACATGTAGGCAGACAACCTCTGCAAATTTTGACAGGTTTATTTCTTTTATTTCCCATTCACTTTTTTGCTGGCAAGGCTGGATCTGAGAACTCTCTGAACATTCTGCAGCTCAGGAAGTACAACAATAGTGACAACAAGCAGGGCACACTCATTACCTCGGCACACTGGACTTTAGCGATATAGCCACTGTTCTGTAGCTCCATCCAGTTGGCTTCATACAATTTAGGCCCAATGAGGAAATTCAAGTCTACAATTTTGTCATCTTCTCTGACGAGGGTAGCTGTCAGTCCAAGTTTGCAATGGGCTTGCACAATGGTGAGCACACGTCTGAACATTTTTGCTAAAGAATCACACAACAACAGATCATGATCTAGCTTCTAAAAGGAATGTAGGAAAAACCATTCCAGTGAGAACTCAATGAACTTAATTTACTTTAGGTAGCATTAAATGCGTAAGCCAAAAAATTAGACCTTTCACAGAGTTTAGCCCTATGTTTTATCAGATAAACTTAATGTGTCCTATGACATATTTTATAAGGCTCTAGAAACACTACCCACGCCTCATTACAGTTTGAAGAAGAAAACTTCTCCATAGTTTTCTCAACCTCAAACAAAATTAACAACCTACAAGGTGTAAAACAACTCTTATCACACTCAAAACCTTAAGCTTCAACACCATGCACACTCCCCCTCACTGGCAGTCTTTAAGCAGTGGCTGGACAAACACTTATCAGGGATGCTCTAGGCTGATCCTGCATTGGATTAGATGGCCTGCAGGGGGTTGGATTAGATGGCCTGTATGGCCCCTTCCAACTCTATGATTCTATGAACTATGTAGCTCACTAATGCTGGGCTTGATGGGAGGGGAGGGAGGCATTGTTCAGAGATGTGAACATGGTTTCTTTACCAGGTATGGTGTGTACTTCATCAAGAATCATAAGGCCCCACTCTTGACTCTTCATCCATTCCATTACTTTCTCTGCTTCCCATGACCTCTTTGTCGTGTGTCCCAACATGGAGTAGGTGCTGATAGCAATGGAACAGCCAATTGGCTTGTCTTTGGCATCTGAAGTAAAACGACAGATTTGGCTGTCGTCTATGGTGGACCACATTTTGAACTGGGCTTTCCATTGTTCCACAGAAACCGCAGAGTTGCCAAGCACCAGGCACCGCTTACGGACCGTACAAGCAGCTGTCACTCCTACAAGCGACTTGCCTGCACCTGTGGGGAACAAAAATAAACAGTCTGATCAAAAAGGTCTATGTGAAAATACCCCTCTTCATAGGGCAAAGAGAAAAAGGGTGCCAAAAAATCCCCCAAACAAATTACCATACAAATCCCATTAACCTATTCAGGAGCGCTCTAACCAAGAGAATGCTTACTACAGAAGGTCATACAAAGTCACTCCTCATTAATGCTCTTGTCACATGTATGTGGAAAAGCTTAGAAAATCTACTAGAGAGTGTTCAAAGCAAACAAGATAGCTCTACTGCTCAAGCCAAGCAGGCAGACCTTTATGCTGGATGGGAGACCACTAGGAACCATATGTAGAGCTGTTTGGGATGAAAAATGGTATACAGGTATAACAAGTATGCAACTTTAAGCATTCCCATTAACCCCCCACCTCCAGCAAAATAAGCCCTGTTTTAGACTATCCTCTGCCCTTGCAAGGTTAAAGCCTAACAGGGCAATTTTAGGCATGTTGACCAGAAATAAGTCCCACTATGTTCACTGGAGAATACTGGCAGTCAAGTACACATCAGACTGGCACTGCAAGTCTGAGAAAAGAATTCTTAGCTTAAATCCCACCAACTCACCACAGGGCAAGACAATAACACCAGATCTAGCACGGCCATTCCCAAACATTTTTCTCAAGCTCTTCTCCTGGTATGGTCGAAGAACAGCTGTGGGTTTCAAGTCTATGTTTATATCAGGATTCACAGAATCATTTCTGAAGTCATACTCTGCTAATAGAGGGTACTCTAGCTGAATGCAGCGCTTCTGAAGTTCTTCAATCATTTCCTAAAGAAAAAAGAGGCACAAAATGGGGAAAGCATATTCTTAGAATGTTACTTCTTTTTTCAGACTTTAGGAGAGCATTGCAATCTTCCTGGAAAGTGAGAAAGATATTTTGCTATATTTAAAATAAAGAATTTCAAAAGACTGCTGCACAGAAATGCTGCAGAACTATTATTCAAAGGTACAAGAAAGTTTTGCACATTTTGAAGCAAGTTTATGCATCATTAATAATAAAGTAATAACACTCAAGTGTTTATCAGATTCATTGTTTCATGCTCTAACAAATGTGTGTGTGTGTGTATTATTTTTATACTTAACATGCCAGCTAACATGATGTGCATTCTGCATCTTTGTTATTTCAGTTCTTAGCCAGGTTCAGGTTAATGCCAACCAGCTTCTCAGACTGAGCCCATATGACCTTAAGCTAAAAGGGGTTATTCAGGAGGGAATGCCATCTTTTGATACTTTATAACAGCTTTTAAGGACTAGAAAGAACGATTCCCTCAAAAGGATCATAACCAATTAAATAATCTGGGTTGTTTCCAGAATTCTTCTAGACTTTGCTTTCCTGATGGCAGAGACAACCATGTATTTCTTCCTCATTTTAACCTTCTTCTATAGTGTAAACAGTGCAGGCGTTAAAGAATATTAAACATAGCTTTCCGTGTTAAGCTGGCTAGTGTTTGTGTTAAAATCGCCTCACTTTTCCTTCACATCAGCTGTGAAGCATGCTAGTGACCACAAAGGTTCATGCTCCAATAAAAGTAATGTCTAAGACAGTTCTGGTATCAATGATTTACAGAAAATTCTGCTGAGGCCTAAATAAGTTATTCGAACACAATTCAGGCACACTGGAATTTGTTGATACTAAGACCAAGGTAGTGAGGTGCAGTCTCAAATCCAAATTTAAAGCTCCCTGAAGGAAAAGAAGGCCCACAAGCACAACTGAGTCTAGGGACTCTTCAAGATGCAGAAAGACCAAATCTCACATTTCTTCTTTCATGCAACTGAGAGGAGTGATATGATTTTGAGAACCGCAGGGGGCCACTGTCAGGCTGCTATCTCGGTTTCGTTATTGCCTCTGTCTCTGTGCTGTATTGTCTGCCCCCCAAGGTCGCATGCCTAAGCCTGGGAACTCAGCTCCCGGGAAACTGTATTCCTGCGTGTAATCTCCCGCCTTTCCTGCCTTATAATATCTCCCAGCTAGTGAGCCTTTCATAGCTGTCATTTTATTCGTTTGCACTGTATGCCTATTTGATCAGTAAAAGCCATCTGTTTGGACTCTATAAGACTTTGTGGTGATTTCTGGTTCTGTGGGCCAAGGGCTGACATTATGACAGCTATCTCTTCACCGTTCTCCTAGCCAGGCTGGAGCCCAGGGGGGGTTCGCCTGCCACTTGGATGGGAGCTGTGCAGCTCTCCAGGTGATCTACTACCCTGGAGCCCTTCTCAGAGGACCCTACTCTGTTACAGGACTTAATCGCTGAACTTTTCCGGACGAACCGAGAGGTTTGCCGCTTGAGGGGACTGGTACACGCGCAGTGGCAATCTCTTACAGGACGTCTCTGGATGTTAACATCGGAGGATACTGATGCTCGTTTAGATCTTCAGGACTTGGATCAATTACTGGACGATGCCCGATTGGCGACTGAGGATTTACAAATATTAACTGGACTTTTGGATAATCTTATTTCTCGACAAACTCTTTCTACCATGGCGGGAGCCCCGCCGGAGGGTTTTTCCCTGATCCCGGATGCGGCCAGCTGCCAGGCTGAGGCCAAGCGAGTCGCTATTAGCACCGCTCTTCTCCTTGTGGAATGTACAAAGGACACCCCGGTAGCCACCTTGGCTCAAGTTTTGACCCCGACGTTTGGAGCCGAAGCATCCGCACTGGCGGTTCGAGTACAACCTCTGCTGGGCGGGGAACCTGACCCCATACTCTTGCTCCTCGAGACAGAACTTTTGCCGCGCATTACGGCAGAGGCTGCCCTAAGACTTGAGAACGCCAAAGTCCTTGCGGATCAGCAAGCCGCCGAAGCGGCTAGGGTCGCAAGAGAGAGAGAGGCAGCGGAAGCAGCCAGGGCGGCTGCAGCAAGGAATCAGGCGAACGTGGACACGCGCCCCAAGGACTATGTACTGGGACTATCAGGTCTAACTTTTTCCCCGGCGTTTGTCCCGTCGCGTGCGACCCAACGCGCACGCCGTTTGGCTGACCGACGTCGAGACTCAGATGAGTCTGAAGACGAGGATTTATATGGGGATAGCTCTCAATGGGCCACGAGCTTCCGAACCAGTAAGCCTCATCTTACTGGTGGCCCAAGTGAGGAGGTTCATCTTTTACGAGCCCAGAATCGGGAGCTCTCCGACCGTGTTGATCAACTCCAAGAAGTAATGGAACTTATGCTTCACGAGAACAGGCAATTACAACAAACCCTGATAGCTCAGAGACAGCCCGTTCCGATACCGGGTCAGGGGGTACCCGTACAACCACCCGCTAATGTGCCTGCTCCACCCTTACCTCCTGGAGCTCCTGTTGCTCCTCCGCCCGGACCACCCGTGCAACCACCTGCTAATGTACCTGCTCCACCCGTGCCTCCCGGAGCTCCTGTTGCTCCTCCGCCCGGACCACCCGTGCAACCGGGTCAGCCCGCGCCCGGTCCTTGGAAGCAACTCAAATTGAGGACTACGTATGACGGATCTCTTGAGACTTTGCCTTGTTTCTTGCATCAAGTGGACAGTTATATGCGAGAACAAGGTCAACTTTTCCCCACGGAAGATAGCCGGGTGCGGTACGTAGCTTCCCTCCTGACAGGCAAAGCGGCTGACTGGATGGTCCTCCAGTTTGACACCCGCTCTCGTGCGATTCGTTCCCTCAACAACTTCATGACTGCCCTGAGAAGGAGGTTTGAGGACCCCTTCCTGGGAGAAAGAGCCAAAACGGAACTCTTACAATTAAAACAAGGCTCTGCTACAGTTCGGGAATTTGCCGATGAATTTCAGCGACTAGCAAGTAAAATTGTAGGTTGGCCCGAGACCACCCTAATCCATCATTTCAGGGAAGCCTTGCATCCTGACATTCTGAACTGGTCTTACATGCGGGGCGATCCCGATACCCTCGAAGGCTGGATCCTATTAGCCGAGGAAGTGGAAAGCCGCCGCCGCTTTATTTCTCTCGTCCGTCAAAAGCACAAGGAGAAGGGTACCCAAAAGCCTCAACCCAAGGCACCACTGCTCGTCCCACGAAATCCCCCACGTCCGCTCCAGGAACGTGAAGCCCGATTTCAGAGGGGTGCCTGTCTTACATGCGGAGAAATGGGCCACTTTGCAGCCGTTTGCCCACGCCGCCAGGAATTATTTCGTCCCAGCACGACAACCCGCGCCCGAGGTCGTCCACCACGCAGAGGCACCGCGGCCACCCGCAGCGCAGCTCCGGGAAGGCCCACACCCTCTGCACTCCATGCCGGGGACCCAGCCTCCCTGCCTGCTTCCAACGACCCCGCCGGGTCTCGGATTACAAGTGCCCCATTGGGGGACAGCTTTCCCTCTTCGGATGAGGAAAACCCTTGGATTTCTCCAGCCTTAAACCTGGAATCTCCCCTCGACTTGTCAAAAAACGGCTCCGGTCTGTGGTGAATGGAGCATCTCCACAGACCTCTCAGGATCTTCCTATCAAACCGAATGCTCCTACCAAAATCAAAGAAGTGGACTCCACCGTCTACGTAGATGCAGTTTTACAACAACTTAACGGAGGTCCACAAATCCCCGTCAAAGCACTAATTGACTCCGGTTGCTGTCGCACTCTCATAAGCGAAGCCACGTTTGCTGCACTCAGAGCCGACTCAGAGGCTTTACCCGCCCCCGTCCAATTTGCTCAAATGGACGGGAGCCAATTCCAGGGGGGTCCAGTTGATCATCGCACCATAGGGGTGGCAATGGGAATTGGTTCCCACTGGGAACAAATAGACTTCACTATAGCCCCTATCCGATTTGAAGTGGTCTTGGGAATTAACTGGATTAAAGGACATAGTCCCAATATTAATTGGGAAACAAACACTATCTCTTTCGCTAGTCCCACCTGCGACCAGCATCGGCAAAACTTTGCTCTGCCATTTCCGCCCGTTCCAGCGTTAACCTCTACTGCCCCAGTACCACCGGCTCTACCCGCTGTATACCGGGACTTTGAAGATGTCTTCGACCTTAGGGAATGTGATGCCTTACCCCCCCACCGGGCCTCAGACTGTGCGATTGAAGTAGTAAAGGATTGCACATTAACCAAAAGTAAGATTTACCCTATGAGCGCTTCCGAGCGCACTGTCCTCCGGGACTTTTTGGACAAAAACCTTGCCAGAGGGTTCATTCGCCCTTCGAATGCCCCAAACTCGGCCCCCGCGTTTTTCGTCCGGAAAAAAGAGGGCGACCTTCGCCTGTGCATTGACTTCAGAAAGCTCAATGCGGTTACCCAGACCAACGCCTATCCTATCCCATTAATATCGGATATTTTGGGACAATTACAGGAAGGCCGTGTGTTCTCTAAATTAGACTTGGTGGAAGCCTACTACCGAGTCCGTATCCGCGAAGGAGATGAACACCTCACTGCCTTCTCTAGCTGTTTCGGAATGTATGAATTCCTTGTAATGCCGTTCGGATTAAAAGGGGCCCCGGGGGTCTTCATGCAACTCATCAATGAAATCCTACATGACCTTCTATATCGTGGGGTGGTGGTCTACTTAGATGACATTCTCATTTATTCGAAAACTATGGACGAGCATGTGACTCTGGTCAGGGAAGTTCTACAACGCCTGCGTAACCATCAACTGTTCGCTAAACTAGCTAAGTGTGAATTTCACCAAAGCAAACTCACGTTTTTGGGATACATCATCTCCCACCAAGGTCTTCGCATGGACCCCGCCAAAGTCCAAGCCGTCCTCGATTGGACTCCCCCCACCAACCGTAAGCAAGTACAGCAATTTCTGGGATTTGCAAACTTCTATCGGGGATTCATCCCTAACTTCGCCCAAGTGGCTCTACCCATTACAGACCTACTGAAAACTAAGGGAAAAGTAAGCTCGGCTGCCTTGCCCTCCGCAAAAATCCTATGGACTGAGCAATGCCAAGCCGCCTTTCTGGCCCTCAAACGCCTCTTCACTTCGGAGCCGGTGCTACGGCACCCAGACCCAAATCAAATGTTCATTGTGCAAGTCGATGCTTCCGATGTAGCCATGGGAGGGGCTCTCCTCCAGCAAGGACCGGACGGTCTTCTTCACCCTTGCGCTTACTTTTCAAAAAAATTTGCGCACGCTCAATTAAACTGGCCCATCTGGGAGAAAGAGGCCTCTGCAGTTCATCATGCACTGACTTTATGGCGGCAATTCTTGGAAGGGTCTAAAGTACCCTTTGAAGTTTGGACCGATCACAAAAATCTAGCTGCCCTCACGGGGTCCCATAAGCTATCGGCGAAACAACAACGGTGGGCGGAGTTCTTTGCTCAGTTCCGTTTCACCCTGAAGCACGTCCCTGGGAAGCAGAACGTTCTCGCGGATGCCCTCTCCCGTTTACCACAATATCCGGTAAAACTCGAAAGACCTACCAACTCTCTGTTCACCCCTATGCAACGTGGGGCCCTACCTATGCTGGCTGTGCAAACCCGATCCCAGCATCAACACACCTTCCCTAACTCGCAAGCTCCGCCAGCCCAACCGGCTGCCCAGCCGCCACCGCAACAGACCGGAGTTCCCGCCCCTCCTACCCCTCCGACCGCTCAGCCGCCTGCAGTCTGCGCGCCGCCGCACGTAAGCACTAACCCTATAACTATTCCTCAGATCTCCAGGACCGACGGGGGGGCTCCCTCCAAAATCCCCATCTCCGAATCCTTTTTAACTGTCCTTCGGGACCAGTGCCTTTTAGAACGTTCCGCTCATACCCTACCTCCTGGTGTTTTGGAACAAGGGGGGTCCTGGTACAAAGACTCAAAACTGTATGTACCCAAAGCTCTCCGGAAGGACGTTTTACATTTAGCTCATGGAGCCAAAACAGCTGGGCACTTTGGGTTTCTGAAGACCCTTCACTTATTGCGCAGACAGTTCTGGTGGGGGGGAATGCGTTCCGACATTGACTCCTTCATCCGCAGCTGTCCCGTTTGTGCCGCTGCGAAACGATCGCAGGGCAAACCCCCGGGACTGCTACAACCTCTTGAAACGCCCAGCAGACCTTGGGAAGTGATTGCTATGGACTTCATGACTGATCTCCCTCTCAGTGGGGGTAAAACTGTGTTGTGGGTTGTTACTGATTTGTTTTCTAAGCAAATACATTTGATTCCATGTGCAGGGATCCCCTCTGCTCAGAAACTGGCCCGCCTCTTCGTGACGCATATATTTCGTTTACATTCGTTTCCGCGTAAAATAATTTGTGACCGCGGAAGTGGTTTCGTTTCTAAGTTTTGGAAAGCTTTCCTCAAGTTGGTGGGGGTGGAACAGGGATTATCTAGTGCATACCATCCTCAAACTGATGGTCAAACTGAACGTGTCAATGCTGTACTTGAATGTTATTTGCGTTGTTATGTTAACTACCACCAGGATAACTGGGTGGAACTGTTACCTTTAGCAGAATATGCCTACAATAATGCCATGCATCAATCCACAGGTTTTAGCCCGTTTTTTGCTGTGTATGGACAAGATTTCAGTCCCATCGTTCCTACAGATGATGTAGAGGGGGAGGGGAACCCCGACATTGCTTCCTGGGCACACGCCCTCCGTACCACTTGGCCCTGGCTCGTTAGCAACCTCGACCGGGCCAAACGTAAATACAAAGCACAAGCTGACAAACATCGCTCCCCCGGGGGTGATCTGCAAGTGGGTGCTTTGGTTTACCTTTCCACCAAAAACCTCCGTTCCACCCAACCGTGCCATAAACTCAGCGCCAAATTCATTGGCCCTTTCCCCATTACGCGGGTCATAAACCCTGTCACAGTGGAACTGGCTCTCCCCAAATCCTTGAGGCGTGTGCATCCTGTTTTCCACATAAGCCTCCTCAAACCCCATGTTGCTTCTCCACGGTGGCATCCGAACCCACTGCCTGCACAGCCCATCATGGTGGGGGGGGGAAGAACACTTCGAAGTCTCCAAGATCCTTGACTCCCGTATTCACCATGGCACTCTCCAATATCTAGTTCGTTGGAAACATTTTCCCCCTGCCTATGACGAATGGGTGCGCGCACGGGATGTCTCCGCCCCCGACCTCGTCGACGCCTTTCACATTGCTTACCCGGACAGGCCAGCCCCCTTGCGAACTGGGAGGGGGCCTTGAGGGGAGCAGAATGTCAGGCTGCTATCTCGGTTTCGTTATTGCCTCTGTCTCTGTGCTGTATTGTCTGCCCCCCAAGGTCGCATGCCTAAGCCTGGGAACTCAGCTCCCGGGAAACTGTATTCCTGCGTGTAATCTCCCGCCTTTCCTGCCTTATAATATCTCCCAGCTAGTGAGCCTTTCATAGCTGTCATTTTATTCGTTTGCACTGTATGCCTATTTGATCAGTAAAAGCCATCTGTTTGGACTCTATAAGACTTTGTGGTGATTTCTGGTTCTGTGGGCCAAGGGCTGACAGCCACCTCCCATCAAAAGAAGACTTGCTATTTATCAATTAATTAATTCATGTTCAGCACAGAAAGTCATGGTTCAGACATGATCACAAACCATGAACCTTCTTGGGCAGTTCTTGTACCCATGTGCTCCACTCCCCTCCTCTAGCTTCTGATTCCATGACAAACCAGTTTATTCTCTTTCCTGTAAACCAAGACCAAACCAGAATTTGAAATTCTGGCTTGCTGGAACCATAGCTTGTGGTTCAGAAGTAACAACATGTTTGCTATGGAAACCGAAGTCTTTCATCAGAGCCAATTAAGCCCAGGTGTCTCCACATTCTAACAAATCATGGTTTGCTGTTATATCTGAACCATGTCTATGAAAAGAGCATCATCAATGAAGGAATCATCAAATTAACATGTTTTACCTGCTTCACTTCAAAGGACACAGTCTGGGTTTCCTCTTCTTCCTCTTCATCCTTGTCCATTTGTTCATAAAACTCAAATAAGTCAGCAGGGACATCTGATTTGCTCTGAGTATCTGTCCCTTGCAAAGTTGAGGGACCGCTGACCCCTTCACTGGACTTGGAAATCTAGGTCAGGAATTCAGAAGAGTAGCAAACAGTGTGGAAAGAATGGGGCTACAGCTCTACTAGTAGGATAAGCTACAAAATCTGATGACTGCGAGAAGACTCATCTGAAGTGCTAGTTTACAAGCTGTAAAATGAAAATCACTCTGCTGATAGTTCTAAATGTTTGAGCTGCAATGGGAAACTCAGAAAAGTAGGCAAATGCTTACCCAGAGTGCTCTTCTAGGCATAAAACTAGAAGGTCATCTCTGTCTGGAGGTTTTTTGGTCTGTTCTGAGATACAGTGTAAAAAGAAGGAATTATGTCACTGTCCGATAAGCAGTACACCAGCTGTACACACTTTAAGCAGTACACCAGCTGGTGACCTTGGGAGCTTGGTGACTTAATGCCACATTAATACATAGTAGAGCTTTCTCCACAGACCAGGTAGAGGTGGACAATGCCAGTCACTATCAAGAGTGACCAATATGGACCCAGGACAGAAGCCTGTCAGATAACCACTGGTCTGAGAGAATATAAGGAAGCCAGAAGGCAGGAGGGTTGGTAGAGGACAGCTGAACGCTGTCTGGCTGCTGGGCCTCCCCAAACACCCGCTAAGATGTAAAACTAGGAAGGCAGGGAGTTGATGGAAGTTAGCTGACACTGACTGACCTCACTCCCTATATCTGTCTCTTGCGTGAGACACAAGAAATGAGTTACAGAGAGGGCAGCAAGTCTGTCTGGCCATAACTCATTCTATTATTCCATATCTTACGTGATATGGAACTATATCATTTCACAAGCTCTCTGTGAGGATGGGAAAGACTCTCCTTGAGAGCAATTCATTTCAAGATGACCTGCTAAGGCTGGACATCTGAAATGACTGCTGGCAGAATAATGATTTAAATGGTCTGACCTGGCTTTCCTTGAGAAACATGGAATTGTGAAACCCAAGTTACAGAACTGGTTTCTCCAGTTCCCAGAACCAGAAACAGGGAATAAGATACCAAAATAGACACAACACACATAACCCTTTGCCATCTACAGCTTATGGGAGTTACTAGATATTAGAAGATCAGTACAGGGTTTTTAAAACCGTGAATAGCAGTGTATGGCTATTTTAATTTGAGTCACAGTGTGTGGGAAGATTTCTCTTTAATTAAGGAAATCCCTTTCTCTCTATACCATTTCCCCAATCTCAGCCTTTCGTCCCACAGACAGAAACATGTAGGCACCATTCAATTTCCTGTACATTTTCCTCTGTGGGACAAATAACTGCTCCTGGAGGGGGAACTGAGAAAAACTACAAGAGGAAAAGGATTAAAATCCCCCTTTCCAATCCAAATCAGGCCTCCCCCCTAACTATTACTGATAATTAAATACCCATTATCTCTAATTTGATTCTGATAGTAAAGAAAAGTCAATATTAAAGTGGTGATCCACAATTCCAACGTACAGCTGATTTACTTGTGAATGTTTCCATGATGAGTTCTGTTTCTTCCCCCTCTGCATTTCTCAGTCGACAGTCTCTAATAACCTGGTCCTGAAGAAGCTGCTGAATGACTTCAGGGTGTGTACTTTCTACAAAATACCTAGACAGCAGAGACAGGGAAGCAGAATCCATAGATTTTAAAAAGGACTGCCTACATGGGCAACTTACAGCTCTCCTAACACTTCACATTTCCCTTAGGCTGGTGCGGCATCCACTGCAAAGTTACGCTCCAGTTTATACTTTACTGCGGTTATTACAGCATGATTCTAAATCAGGAAGATGGACTTCTTATTAAGTTCTCTTCTGTTTAGTTTCAGAATATCAGGCAGGAAAATGTTAACTCCTTTTCCAACTGAAAAGAGAGAGCCAACTGTTCCCCTGCTGGAGAGGAAACCCTCCCAGACCTTGGAGACAGCTAAACAAAAAATTCAGCTAAAGCTATGAATTCATTAAGCTCAACTACCATTAAAAATTACAAAAATTAAAAACAACTGTGTCCCAAATGGCATTGCTGAAATCTAGAACTGTCCCTTTCTGGAACAGACAGATAATAAACATAAGGAACACCCTGGAATCCCCTACACTAGACATGTAGGGACAGTGAACAAATGTGAATCTGAGTCCCACCCCTGCCTTCAGTGGGCATCTGCAGCTCTTGACAAGAGGTCTGCTTGCTGTCCTCAACCAAAGCAGAAAAGAACTTGATGGCAAGTCCAACTTTCCCTTCTTGTTTAGCATCAGGATAGTAGGCAGGAAAGGAAGGTACTGCAGCCAGATTTAAATATTTAAATAACGTTAGCAACATTAAAATAATGTTAGCAAAAGTAGGTAAATACATTGTGTGCAACCACTAGGCTTTGTCCATACTTCATATCCCACATTTAGCCCATCTAACATGATTTATCTGCAGCAATGAACCATAGGGGGATGAGTTAAGGAAGCCCCTCTAAGGAGTCTTTTAATAAGCAATGCTTAGAGACAAGAGGGTGAAGCTGGGAAAATTTCCCCTTTCTCCTTTTAGACCAGACGCATGTGTGTGTTCGAGAGAGAAACTGACTTGGATTCATCAGTCATTTCTTGGCTTTAACTTGCCCCACCTAAGTTTAGGGGAAAGGGAGGAAAACACATACAGTC
Organism: Euleptes europaea; assembly: GCF_029931775.1. Classification (NCBI taxonomy): domain Eukaryota; kingdom Metazoa; phylum Chordata; class Lepidosauria; order Squamata; family Sphaerodactylidae; genus Euleptes; species Euleptes europaea. The sequence goes on along the minus strand of NC_079326.1, from coordinate 5,078,899 downwards.
TTCGACCACTTCTTTTCTAATAATTGCTCCCCCTGTCTATTTAGGCCTGCTGCCCTGGAGCCTTAACCACCACTTTCTTTCATCAGTAGCCAGAACCAAGAACTGGGAGAGTTCCCTCTCTGAAAGAAGGCACTAGACAAGTTCTGTTGGCCCTGCCTCCCAAGACGAAAGATAAATTAATCCTTTTCTACTTGCTGCCCTGACTGCAAATAAGAAATGTTTACTCAGAAGTAAGCCCTAATAAGTTCAGTGGAACTTGCTCCCTAGGAAGGGGACTTCGTATTGAAACATTAAAGAAGCAACAACTTTGCTGTCCCAATCAAGTTATGATATCTACAGCAAAGATACCCTAAAAAGGCAGGACCACTCATTCAAGCAGCACTCTGGTTGAGGACTGTGGACTATTACCACTGTGTATAATTTGTACTGTCTATTGCTGTAACTAGGATCCTGCTATGTAGTCTCTGCATCATTTAATGTGCCATGTTAATGCTTATGCTTTGCTTCAGCTCTGTTGAGATTTCTGCAATCCAAATCCTATTGTATCGTTTATTACACGACCTGTTGATTGTAATGATTTATACTACGTAATCTGCCTTCAGCCTTAGTGAGAAAGGTGCACTATAACTAATGTAAATAAATAAACTGCCCTGCATGGGGATTTTTTATTTTTAAGAAAGGGGAGGAGGTGGGTGTGTGAGTGTGGAAACTGCCTCAATAAAATAAACTATCAGCTTGCCAGGCTTGGAAATATTCCTTGTAGCTCATAAGTACAAGCAACTACATACCTGTTATGCTTCAGGACCAGCTTTACCTTTCCATAGCTGACAGTACACAGCTATAAAATGAAAATATTAATTAGAGCCCTAACACTGGGCAGGAACTGGTTTACATGATGTACAAAACTATGCATTCACAGATATAAGTAGTCCAGGGAATGAATCAGAACAGTGTGATTGGACATGGGGGTTTCCTGCAAAGCATAAAAGAGAACATATAACCCCAAACTTCCCCAAAAGTTGTTTTAGACAAATACAGGTTGAGTATCCCTTATCTAGACATCCAAAATATGGACATTTTGAGCCGGCATGCAGGCATTACTCACAAGCCCTCAGCAGCGTGCCAAGCTGCTTTCTGATGGTTCAATGTACACAAACTTATTAAAAATATTGTTTAAAATTACATTCAGACTATGTGTATAAAGTGTATATAAAGCATAAATGAACTTCGTGTTTAGACTTGGGTCCCATCCACAAGGCATCTCATTATGTATATGCAAGTATTCCAAAATAGGGAAAGATCCAACACTGCTCATTCTACCAAGAAGTCCACACAAGTTTCTTTCCCCTTTGATTAACACTTGCCCTGACCAACCAGATGAGTTTCTGGCTAAGAAGCTCTTAACTGATGAAAAAATCACAGTTTACACTCTTGACTGCTAAATTCTATGCTGCAGCTATACCCTGACAGGATAAGAGTAACAGAAATACTTTATTACTCAAAATATTAAGGGGGTCACACCAAGTTATACGATGTTTATATAAATTTTATTCATACACGTAATATGTAATTTTTAGGCTTAGATTATTTGTAGTAGCTGTTGTGGTTTTCATATTAATCTACTGGCTTGGTGCCCATACATAGAAAAGGAGACTATACAATTCCAGCTAACTTTAGACCCATCAGTCTCCTCTCGATTGTAGGGAAACTCTATGCCAAACATCTATTGAATAAACTCTTAGCTTGGATGGCAGAACATAAGACTCTAGGCCCCAAACAAGTGGGCTTCTGCCAGGAGAAATCCACTTTAGACCACTGCATTGTACTTGCACATCTAGTTAACAAGTACGCTAGGAAAACCAACACCAAGTTATACTCAGCCTTCCTGGACCTTAAGGGAGCATTTGATTTCATCCCAAGAAACCTTCTATGGGATAAGTTAATGAGCATGAACATCGACAAGAGATTAGTATTTCTAATCAGAAGGTTGTATACCAACACAAGTTGTCAAGTCAAGTGCACACCGCTAGGCAAACTATCCCCGAAAATCAATATCAATAAAGTAGTTAAGCAGGGCTGCATCCTGGCCCCGACTCTTTTCAATCTCTTCCTAAATGATCTGGCTACTGCGTTAAGAGAGGTTGACGGCCATTGTCCCCAACTCAGCTCCATACATACTCCCCTGTTACTTTACGCTGACGATGCTGTGCTATTGTCATGTTCAAGGGTTGGCTTAAAGAGATTACTAAACTGGTGCCATGCGTATTGTACTGCAAATGGTCTGGTGTGGAACAATGCAAAATCTAATGTCCTGGTATTCTCAAAGTCCTGGAAACCACTTAAATGGATAATTGGTGGCAACTCACTTGAGCAGGTCAAATATTTTAAATATTTAGGCATTTGTTTCCATCATAATGCATCTTGGAAAACCCATTATCAATTTGCAACTAAATCAGCAGAACTTAGCTCATTAGCAATTATTCGTATTTTTTTCAATAGAGGAAATCAATATATTCCTACTGCCCTTAAGGTCTTAAACGCCAAAGTCAAAGCGCAATTGCTGTATGGTATTCCTGTATGGATTAGTGCACTAGGTTATCCACTGGAACACATCCAAGCCAAATTCCTCAGAAAAATAATGGGTATCTATTGTGGCTGTTGTTGATTGCTTGTTTTTGCTGGTCAGTGACTGTATCAATAAATTATTATTATGGGAAAGATCCGAAATATGGGACACTTCTGGTCCCAAGCATTCTGAATAAGGGATACTCAACATATACCACAGGGAGTTTCTCACTTCTTCTCTCTTGGTCATATCCATTTAGCCAAACTCATCACATATTCATTGCTCGCTGTGCCATGGATTTCCTCACCTCTCTTCTATGTTATGGTACCAGCCAGAAAACATTAACTACACAATGAGCAAGATTTCTGTGATGAGAAACTCAGCACAGGGATGCCGATTCTTCCTAACAAACACATCACCAAGACCAGTTCTCACTCTATTTATCAGAAAGCTTTGCAGAATTCTGTTCCAAGTTCACATCAGCAAATGGCATATATACCGTATTTTTCGCTCCATAAGACGCACCTGACCATAAGACGCACCTAGTTTTTAGAGGAGGAAAACACCCAGACCACTTCAGCTCAATGAAGTGGTCTGGGTGCCAGGTCCCCCTACTTTTAACCCTGCAACTGTAAACATAGCAGTTTCAGAGAAACTGCTATGTTTACATTGCAGGGTTAATCCAGCCTCTAGTGGCTGTCTCCCTGATAGCCACTAGAGGCGCTTCCGCGATGCTTTCCTGTGGGCGGTTTGAATGCACGCTCTGGGAGCTGACGTCGGCGGGGGAGGAGAGGTCAACAGCACCGAGGGAGCCCGCCGCTGGATAAAGGTAAGTGGCTGAAGGGGCTTTAAGCGGGAGGGGAGCGGGAGGGGGCCCTGATAGTGCCAGGAAAACGAGTTTACCCTGAATAATTAAATTAAGTGGAGTTCACTGAATCACTGTTGGCAAGATCAGGCGACCAGCAGGGGGAAGCAGCGCGCCACCAGATAGACCAGACACAGGAACCCCAGCAGCCTCCTCTCTGAAGCAGGGGGAAGCAGCACTCCGCCAGACAGACCGCCGGACAGACACAGGAACCCCAGCACTTTCCTCTCGGCGATTCACTCCATAAGACGCACAGACATTTCCCCTCACTTTTGAGGAGGAAAAAAGTGCGTCTTATGGAGCGAAAAATACGGTAATTTATTTCCAAATTTCTATAGCAGATTTTGCTCCTGTGCCATTAATGCAAGTGTTGCACCATTCTATAGCATTTCTCTGCTGGAGCTGCTCCACGACATTATCCCTGGAGAAGCTTTCTCTGACCTCAAGCTTACCAGTTTGTGCTAGAAGGTTACTATCACTCTCAAAGAACCAACTTTATTTGCACACCAATGAACTGGGCCAACTTCCAGCATGACAGCAGATTCCTTTCTTTCATTACATTTCACTTCCATCATCCCACCTTTTTAACTCAGAACAGGCATACAAGTAAAGCAGCCAATAACGACCTCCAATAAAGACTTACCTTGATAAACTGAATTATACCATCTGGCACACCAGTCTTGCTCAGTTTTTGCAAATATTCAGTTATATCATTTGTTTGCAGACCAACGCTGACAGCAGCATAGAGAGAGTAGGCAGTCAATTTATACTCATGTACATGGGTAGGCCGGCAAACTGGCTCCGCTATCGCAACCAAAAAATCTTGGGCATATCTGTAAACAGGTGAAAAGGCTTCGAGGAAAATATGGCCATCAGGGGCCTGAAAAAGAACACATATAATATTATCAGAAAACAGCATAATAAGCTTCACCACTGCTTTTATGTACCCACCAAGGGAAAACGCTCTTATTTACCTGGCAGTACAATGGTAGCATTATCCAACAGACAGAGGTCACGATCAGCAATGGACAGACAGCTCAGCATGCACAAACCTTGGGCAGATCATGAGAGGGAGGGCACCTTGGCCATCTTCTGGGCATGAAGTAGGGGTCAGTCACTGCGGGTGTGGGGTAGTTCAGAATTTCCTGCATTGTGCAGGGGGTTGGACTAGGAGAGATTCATGTTGTGAACCAGGCAATCACAAGCTTTTGTGACATCACCACTCACAATCGGAAACCCACCAACCAGCTCAGCATGTTTGGTTGTATTTGTGTTACCTGAACAGCAGACCCTTCTGTCCACCTCACCCTCCCAATACCAACTGGGAAATTTGTAATACAGCATGGCAGTTAGCGATGCAGGTTTTGATCCAGAGAATGAAGAATGGAGCTCCATTCGTGGAACAAATCTTTGCTGCTACCCGTCTTGCTGCATGCCTATGTGCCCCCTCAAAAGCCACCTCTGAGGTCCATGGAACAGCATGCACTGCATTGGGATGAGAGAAATCAGAAGGAATCACCTTCTTCCCTCATTCCCTTCTGCTTACACAAAGAAGGCTTTGGCTCCAATCCATGTTTTCCTATTTAAAAAAAAAAAAAAGAGCCAGGGTTTTTTTTTTCAGGAAGAGGGGTTTGGCCAGAATTCTGGACCAGTACCTCATTTCAATTCTCTACTCAACAATGAGACTGCTATAAGAAATTACTTTTCTCACAGAGGCTCTGAAAATAATGAGATAAAGCACTTGAAAGGGTTGTTCTGGAAATGCCACACAGCAGAAGACATCAGCAGGTCTGATTTTTTCTAACTCTGCTCATTGCTACTACAAAACACACATTAACAGTATTTATGTGTTCTCAAGAGTCTCCACTATGAACATAAAGGATTTTTTTTGTTTCCGCAGACATTTGAATGTTCATACGCTAATATACAAATGACAGATGCAGCAAGAGGATTCTAAACTTATCACAGTGAATTTAATAAAATGAACAAATCATGAAATTGTCAGGCATGGTCTGAGAAAGGAATGTTGTGGTTTCTCCAGGTGCTGGCCTTGGCCGGCTCTGTCTCCTGTAAACAGTGTGTTTAGACTGCTCTCTGTGGGAATGCTCCTAGCTCCCTGACAGCTCCGGGGAGGGGGGTTGCCATGGTATCCAGATCTACCCAGATTTGCCCTTTCCTCTACCATATATGCCCTGTACTGTACCCGTGGTTTTCACTAGTGTCCATCTGACTCCTGGCTTCTACTACCTGTAGATTTCCCAATAAATCAACTTTCTTTGGACTGTCGGTCTGCTGGTGTTGTTTATGGGATTATCACGGGACTAGAGCTTACAGAAAGTAAAATTTGTATTTGATCCACTTCTCAATTATTGTTTTTTTGAAATGCTTAAAAAAGGGCAGGACTTTTTTGCAACAGAAGCTAAACAGAAGCCCTATACCATTTGTGTTGCTCTGACTTCACGTACAAACATTACCAATTTCAAGTGATGTTATTCTATCATAAAGTGATTTCAGGCAATCTTGGTATTGTCGAAGGCTTTCACGGTCAGAGTTCAGCAGGAAACGCCAGGAAAGAAAATACCAAGACCACGGTTACACAGCCCGGATAACCTACAAGAACCAATCTTGGTATTCTTTTCTATACATGTGTCTTTTTTAGAAGTTCAGCAAAGTATTCTGCAATGCTACACACTTATTGGGACTTACCACCCACAGTGGACGCGAGGAATGATCAGCCTTTAGCAACATCTGACTCCGGTAGTCTTTTGCGCCATATTCATCCACTTTGGTTCCAGAGTCTTCCACTTGCTTCCCAGCTGCTGAAGGAACTGCTTCCTGAGAATTTCTACCTGAGGCATCATATTCTTCTTCATCCTCCTCCTCATAATGCCGTTTCTTAGATTTCTTCTTATCTGAACACCAAAACACAAGTTTAAAACCCCTGAAAACCTCCAAGTTTATATGTTTTTCAGAGGTACAGAATCCACAGAATGACCATATATGTACAATATGAACAATGAGGAAACAAGCAGAACAAACTCTGCTTCAGAGGTAACTATTCTTTTAGCTGTCTCAAGGCAAGTATTAGGGTCAGCCTCAACTATCAGTTACTTTCTGATTCAGATTTCACCATGAGGTAAGGATATCTTCTGGGGGAAAACGTTTGAAGAAACTTGTAGCTGCTACCAGATCTTTCTAATTAACAGCTGTGAGGCTTTCTCCACAGAAAACATTTCATGTAATAAACAATACCATACTCACATGTGCATGACTAATGTTTTTTTTTTTTTCTGGGTAAGAAATCCAGAACCTCTTAAAGAGCCCCCAAATAAGGGACATAGTTCCAAACTATACTCTTTATTTTAAGTGTGGGGAGGGGGGAATTATGCCTGCCCTTACCTGGATAGCTCAGGCTAGCCCGATCTCGTCAGATCTCAGAAGCTAAGCAGGGTTGGCCCTGGTTAGCCCTTGGATGGGAGACCAGCAAGGAAGTCCAGGGTTGCTATGCAATGGCAGACAACCTCTGACAGTCTCTTGCCTTGAAGACCCTACAGCGTTGCCGTAAATCAGCTGTAAATGGATGGCACTTTCCACCACCAAACCATGCCTGCATGTCACTATGCCCCCATACATCTCACAGCCAGAGGAGGATCCTCGCCAAACGCACCCAGAGGAGGAAAAAGACAAACACAGCAAACAGAAATGTCCCTTGTCCCAGCCCAACGACTATGGCTCTCCTGGCAAGGCCAGAGCAGCTGTGGCGGGCCGCCCCACAGGGCCTGGCCAATGCCCATACCATCTGGACAGAAGAATGCCCTTCGACACCGCCCCTCCCCCATGACCGGCGCGTCCGTCGTATCCCCACCACAAACGGGTGGCAGAGCGGTTAAAAAGCAGCAGGCGGCAGGTGGCGCAGGAAACCGGGAGTTCCGCGCGTCCTTCTCGGCCGGGCAGGAGGGAAGTCCGGGCCCGGACAGCACCCGCGGGACCAACGCCCATTGCCTTCGTCGGTTTACAAAGGGCGCGTGGACGGGAGCGCCCGCCAAGACCGCAGCTGGCCGCCCCCTCCCCCCGTCGGCGGAGGGGTGCCAACCTCCAGGGGGCGTCGGGAGGCCTCCTGCTAGGACGACTGAGCCCCAGCCGACAGGGGTCGGTTCACCTGGAGGAGACGGCCGCCCCCCTCAGGCCCCGCGGCCCCTTGAAGGCCAGCAGCGGCCTCGGAGCCTCCCGCGAGCCCCCCCCCCGCGCGCCCCCGTCTCCTCGGCGGGGGAGGGGGGAGGGGGGAGGGGGGAGGGCCGCGCCAGGGCCCACAGACGCCCGGCAGGCCGTGGGGGGGGCCCTGAAGCCGCCGCCGCCGCCCGCTCACCTCGTTCCTTCCGGCCCATCGCTCGCCACGAGCTGCGCGCGCCTCCTCAAGCCCCGCCGCTTTCGGGGGGCGGGGTCGGCTTCTTCGCCTCGGGGGCCGCCGCCTCCGCCGGAAGGGCCGGCCGGGCTCTGATGCGCCACGCAGGAGCGGCGCTCAGCGGCGGGTTGCCTGGACGACGCCCCGCCCCCCCCCTCTCTCGCGCGCGCGCCTTCCGCGGGGTTCGCGCTAGACCAGGAAGGTCGAGGTGGGCCCTCATTCGCCGACTGCTGCTCTCGGCCGCCAAGTGGTTTCCAGCGACGTTTCGTGCTGCTGCAGCAGCGGCGGGGGGCGGGGGGCGGGGGGCGGGGGGCGGGTCTGCCGGCACTCGGCAAAGCCCCCGCGAAGAGGCTGGCTGGCTGGAGGCCGTCCGGCCGGCCCTTTCTGTAGGCCGCATCTGTGGGAGCCGCTCGCTTCTTTACTGCAGGGTGGGCGATGAGCGTCTCCCCCCCCGCCTTGACATACCTGGGCGAATGGAAATACCTGCGCGGAATGAACAGGCCCTTCAGGTAGTCATTGGAACATCAGACGAGGACCCGAAAGGCCCGAGTTCTAATCCCCACGTGACGGGACTGTGATGGGGATAAAATGGAGGCGAGACTCCCGCAACCACCTTGAACTCCTCAAGGGAAAAGCAGGATGAAGAAATCTGACTTCAGTTCTGAATCAGGAAAAGTTATGCTATTAATTTTTTTTGTTTCGTTTTAGTCTTTAAGGTGCTAGTGGACTCTTACTTTGCCGTTAACTGGATTTACCTGATATTTCAGGTTTGCATTAAAAAATCACTCCTGTATTTCATGACTTTTTGGTTTCACAATAATCTAGTCATTGGGGTCACAAGTCACACTTTCTCAGCCTAACCTACCTCACAGGACTGTTGTGAGGATAAAATGGAGGAGAGGAAAATGATGTTAGCCGCTTTGGGTCCACATTGGAGAAAAAAATTGGGGCATAAATAAATAAAAAATAAGTAAGGGTCTTGCTTTTGTTCTTTCTACTATGAATTTGCTGGGAATGCAAGCGGCCTATAAATAAATAAAACACTGCCTGCAAAGTACAGTGGGTAAATGTTAGCCCAGTGAAATTGCATTATGCTACCTTTTCCCATTCCTTCTTCCCCCTCTGCACTGATTCTTTTAGCAGCAAGGCAAGCAGATGCACTAAATTTGACATGGCTAGCTTGGTTAGTCTATAGCAGCTTCTTAAACTTTTCCCACTCGCAGCCCCTTTTTGCCCAAGAAATTTTTAGGGGACCCTGGATATATAGGTATATAAAATAGGTATAAAATCAAACATTTACTGATACTTGCTGCAATTAAACATGTATGTTTCTGTAAAAGAAGGCGATAACAGCAGTTTTTAAAATAAAACATTCTAACACTATACAATCCCAAGAAACCCATTTGCATGTGCACACACACATTTCAAGAGTGGCTGAGGATTCCTGTTCTGGTTGTTAGTTGTATCTAGCAATAAACTATGCTCAAGGCCCACTGAGCTTCATGTTACCACTACAAGCCCTGACCTGGATAGCCCAGGCTAGCCAGATCTCAGATGCTAATCAGGGTCAACCCTGGCACATATTTGGATGAGAGACCTCCAAGGAATACCCTGTCGCCATGCAGAGGCAGGCAATAGCAAACTACCTCTGAACGTCTCTTGCCTTCAGTCGCCATACGTAGATATGAAGTGAAAGCAAAAAAAAAAAAGTCATAGCAAGTCCCTACATTGGCAGGCCTGATTTGTAATACTGGCTTACTTAGCAGGTTTTTTTTCACAAGCAGCATTTGGATTGACAAGAATGTTTGTTTGTTTTGCCACTGGCAAAAGTAAGAGACTAGAAATTATCTATTGTCCATCTTATTAAACAAGTTTTGCTATTGCTGCTAAAGTCAATTATTTCTTCTTGAATAACCCAAAACACTAGTAGTCATCCTGGACTACGCATTTTTAACAGTTCTGATTTGTGCAAGGTGGGGAGAGTAGGTGAATGAACTGTATGCAATGAGGTGGGCATTTTGCTCAAAAAACAAAACTACCAAGAGCTATCAGGATGGCACCGAAGATGCCGCCCTGGCACAAAACAATACCATCCATAACACATTCAAGGAAACTGTTGACGAGTTTTTAATAATTAAACCACAAGCTACAACCTGTTGTAGCAAACAAGGCCTGCGCTTGCTTCTGTCCTTGTATCAGGAACCTCCATGAGGATGTACTAGAACGGATGACAGGATTGTCCATTATGGGAGAGTCTGCACAGCCCATTGAAGACAACAGGAGCCAGGAGTGCCAATTGACTTGCGTGAGCGCCACTGAAATATATTACAGCACAAAAAGAGTTGCAAAGAAAATGTGGAACGGATTCACTATTAAGGTCTCTGGGCCCAGATACATTACTGGGGGACTGGAATGACAGACCCATTATCTTCAGTGGGCTGTGCAGCCTCTCCCATTCTTTCTACCTGGCAATCCTGTCATTCATTTTGGTACATCCCCCACCATAAATTCTCTGAGAACAATACCCCCCCCCCAATACCCCCACTCTGCCATGGAAACTCACTGGCTAAGCTGTGGAGAGGCACTTGGCTAGCTTGTAGGCCAGACAGGAGCTCTTAAGGGGCCGGATATGGACCGCGGGATGTAAGTTTGACACCCCTGACTTACACGGCACAGCCTTCACTCCAGCCTAAAAAGCATGATCAGAGCTTGTGCAAAACTCCTGCGCACCACTCCTCTCAGCCACAGAGCCAATAGGAGGGCGCCCTTGTGTTTTCCGGGTGCATTTTCTTTGTGGGCGGGCAAAGTGGCTCGTTGCGCTATGAAGGCGTTTGGCGCTGGGCACGTTGCTCCTCCCCTCTCCCACCCGTCCTCTTCTCTACCCCTTTCTCCTACTCTTTGTTGGCGTTTCCCTCTTTGCTGGGAGGGCTTTTTCGCGACCCCAAAATTCAGTTACGCGACCCCAAATGGAGTCGCGACCCACAGTTTGAGAAGCTCTGGTCTATAGCACCTAAATAAAACAGGAGTCCAAGACTTAACCGTTTATTCCAGCACAAGGTTTCGTAAACCAGAGCTCACATCATCAGATGCCCTAACTGTCTATCTGTTAGAGAGATGCATTTATACTAAAAGCTGCAAACAAAAAGGTGAGTGAGCAATATTAGGAGGTGAAACCAGTTTTTTAAAAAGATCCCAACAAAAGAATAATCAGGCCATTGATTGATGAAAAAAATTCCAGGAAGACTTCTAAGAAAAAGAAAAGACTTCTCAGAGATAGTAGAACGACTCAGGCTTAATGGGATCCAATTCAGATGGGAGTTTCCTCAAGGCATCTCTTTTTTATTCAAGGCTAAAAAATTCAAAATTACAGATACCAGTAAGGCTGAACAATTTTTAAGAAGATATGACTTTGAGCTTTTTAAATCAGCCAAACCAGACAAACCACAACCTGCTAAAGAATCTACTGAAGAGGAGAAGGCTTCAGAAGCAAGTGGCGGAGCCCTGCCAATTGAATCAGCTGAGGACTCCCTGTCAGATGACAAAGAGGGCTGAACAACTTTGATTTGAACTTAAATGATTTGAACTTAAATGGAGCAAAGGGGAGGGAGGGGGTTTATGGGATATAAGTAGAATTTAAATGGATAATATTTTTGGGATTAAAGAATGTAAAATGTATAATGGGTTTAATTGAATTTTAATATGTTACAGGTACTCTCATGGAATATCAATGGTTTGAATTCTCCTAACAAGAGGAAGAAAGTATTTTATCATCTTCAAAAATCCAAAGCCAACATTGTTTGTTTACAGGAAACACATATCTTACAGAAGGATATATTTAGATTGGAACAATCTAGGTTAGGTAAAGTATTCGCATCTTGTAATGAGAAGAAAAAAATCAATGGTATTGCTATGTATCTACCTTTGGCATTTGAACCAAAAAATATTTTTCAAGATAATGAGGGAATAATTCTTATGGTAGAGATAACATGTGGTTTCCAAAAAAGCATATTGGTGGGAATTTATGTACCTAACACAAATAATTTTTTTTTTTTTAATAACAGTTTTGGCTGAATATGTTTCAGAAAAAATGATTTGGATGGGGGACTTTAATGGGGTAATTGATCCTAAGATAGATAGGTCTGCAAAGAAAAAAAAGGGAAAATGTGAGGGTAAACTACCAGGTAATTTTATTGCTCTTACAGATCAATGGGATGTGTTTGATGTCTGGAGATTGACCCATGGTAACAAAAAGGGATATACATTTTTCTCCTCTAGACACCTCACTTGTTCTAGAATAGATATGTTATGGCTGTCTAAAGGACTTATAAATATATCAGAGAATCCAGACATTTTACCTAGGGTACTCTCAGATCATAATGCTGTAACAATAAGAGTTAAAATAGGAGATAGGACAAATAAACCTTGGGTATTAAATGAATTTTTATTAAAAAATAAAAAGATAGTGGATAAATTAAAGATAGACATACAGAATTATTTTTTGGAAAATATACATAAAGGAACCCGGGAAGACATAGTATGGGATGCTGGTAAAGCAGTGATTAGAGGACTATTAATACAACAAAATACAAGATGGTTCAAAGAGAGAGAGGCATATAAGAAAAATATTTTAGATGAAATTAGACAAGCAGAAAGACAGCTTAAAAAAGCACAAGATAAAATATCAAAACAGGAACAGCTTTACAATTTGAAAAAAATGGCAACATCAATATGAATTTTTAATAACAGAGAATATTGAAAAAAGAATTATTTTTAATAAACAAATATTCTTTGAACATGCAAATAAACCGGGTAAAATGTTAGCATGGCAACTTAAACATAAACAGAAAAAATTACCAATATTAAAAATTAAAAGGAAAGGTAAGGTAATAAATGATAAACAAAAAATTATGGAAACATTTGTAGAATATTATACAGTTTTATATAGAAAAAATTTAGTAACAGAGAAAGAAATGGAGGTATATCTCAGTCAATTTGACTGGGAAAAATTAACACAAGAAAATAAGGAATTATTGGATTCTCTAATATCTATGGATTAAAGGAGGTAATAGGGAAAAGTAAATTAAACAAATCACCGAGGGCAGATGGGTTTACAGCATCTTATTATAAAACATTTCAAGAGCAATTAGCCCCTTATTTACTGGAAGTAATGAATTTTTGTTTGCAAACTGGACTTATTCCTCAAACTTGGCAGCAAGCAAATATAACATTAATACCTAAACCGAATTCAGATTTATTGCAAGTAAAAAATTACAGACCTATCTCACTATTAAATAATGATTATAAACTATTTGTTATGATTCTTGCAAATAGGTTAAAAAGGGTACTAAATCAAATTATACAGGAAGATCAAGCTGGATTTTTACCAGGGAGATTGATCAGTCAAAATGTAAGAGTGGTAATCGATCTTTTGGAATTTGCTGAACATATTACAATCCCGGTAGCTATGATATTTTTAGACGCTGAAAAAGCGTTTGATAATGTTAATTGGAAGTTTATGGAAAAAATATTAGAAGTTATGGGATTCGGTTTTAACTTTAAGACAGCTATAAAAAGTATACTTATCAATTGGCTAATCTATTGATAAATGGTATATTGTCATCACGATTTGAAATTCAAAGGGGAACGAGACAAGGATGTCCTCTTTCCCCTTTGTTATTTATTTTAGTATTAAAAGCCCTATTAAAAAAGATTAGAAAATCTACTGAACTAATCGGATTTCGAATTGGAAGAAATCATTATAAAATTAAAGCATACGCAGATGACCTTGTATGTTTTTTGACAGACCCTATTGAGCAAATAGATAATTGGAATAGAATTCTGGAGGTTTATGGAAAACTCGCAGGTTTTAAAATAAAAAAAAATCAAACTAAATTATTGGTTAAAAACATGACTTATCAAATCAACAATTATTAATAAAAAAGACAGGGTTTAATATTGAACATAAAGTAAAATATCTTGGTATGTGGATATCATCAAATAATCTTAATTTGTTTCAGAACAACTATATTAAACAATGGCAACAGATAATAATAGATCTTACCAATTGGGGAAAAATTCCTTTGTCATTATGGGGTAGAATAGCAGTTATTAAAATGATGGTACTGCCAAAGATGTTTTTTTTGTTTCAAAATCTACCGATCTTGAAAGGAACACAAATATTTACAAGTTGGAAGAAAGATATTTTAAAGTTTTTATGGGGTAAGGAGAGACATAGGATAGCCTATAATAATTTAATTGAGTTAAAAGAAACAGGAGGCCTCAGATTACCAGATTTGAAAATGTACTATCAAGCAGCTTGTTTCACCTGGATAAAAAATTAAATTCTGTTAGATAATCCTAAAATGTTAGAATTAGAGGGATTTAATTTACGTTTTGGGTGGCTCGCATATTTATGATATGAAAAAGAGAAAGTAAATAAAGAATTTGATTCTCATGTTATTAGAGGTGGCTTACTCCAGATTTGGAAGAAGTATAAAGGATTTTTGGAATGCAAAACCCCTGGTTGGATTAACCCTGTAGAAGCCTTTATGAAGAGAGGGATACAATTAAATTTGGATATTGATGTTTATAGAGAGATTATAGATTGTAAGGAAGGGGTTTGGTTATTAAAGACTAGAGAAGAACTTAAAATTAAAGACTGGTTTATGTATTATAAATTAAAGGATATATTCAATCAAGATAATGTGAGGGGATTTAATTAAATAAATCTAAATTTGAAATTATATTAAATAAGGGAAATAAAGGATTGATAGGAAGGATATATAAGTTATTAATAGAAGTGAATTTAGAACAAGAAAGAATAAAACCAGTTATGGTAAAATGGATGAAGGAGTTAGGGTATAATATAGATTTGGAAATATGGGAAAACTTGTGGAAAAGGGAATATAAATTTACAATCACAAATGAAATAAGAGAAAATTTATACAAGATGTTTTATAGATGGTACATAACCCTGATACTGCTAAGTAAAATGAAAAAGGATGGTATGGATCTATGTTGGAAGTGTGGAATAGAAAAGGGTATATTTATGCATGTATGGTGGTACTGTAAGAAAATTAGGAAATTTTGGAGATTAATAATAAAGGAAACTAATAATTTGATTAGCATAAACATCAAAAAAGATCCTGCATTCTGTTTATTGGGAATTCCTAAAAAGAATACGGATAATTATGATAGAATTATATGCCAATATAGTTTTGCTGCAGCAAGAATTATAATAGCAAAAAATTGGAAACAAGTAAATAAACCTTCAATTAAGGACTGGAGAGAGAAATTGTGGATGTACATGCGGATGGCCAAACTTCAGTCTTTACATGGTAAAGACATGGAAGAGTTTAAAAAAACTTGGTCAAAGGCCATCACATTTTGGGATGAACTGGCAAAAATGAATTTTACAAGCATAGTTAATTAATTATAGATAAATGGTAATGTAGTTTATATAATGATAGTTTAAGATAATTTTAAATACTGGCAGAATACTTCTCCGGAGGTCCGTGGTGGTGGGACACATTTAAGGTGGGTGGTGGGTATTTGGGCACTATTTTATATTAAGATAGAAGATGAAAAACTGTAATAATGTGCTCTTTTTGTATTTTTAGTTAATTATTTATGTGATTTATAATTTCTTTTTTTCTTATTGAAAATTTAATAAAAATTTATTTTTTAAAAAAAGAATATTTCTACACTGCCTCGCCAAGAGTCCCGCTTGAGGCAGTTTACAATTAAAAACCACAGTATTAAAAAGCCATTAAAGAACAAGCCATCAAGACCATTTTGCTTGCATATTTTAATATAAATGCATCAGTTTAGCAGACATACACTTCATGCATCTGATAAATCAGGTCCGTCTCCTAAAAGCTTGTGTTGGAGTCTATTCTGGTAGCCTTTAAGATTCCACTGGATTCCTTCAGGTGTACTTATTGCCGTGGACGATGACCTGCTGTGGCCATTTTTGTTGCATGCAGTTTATCTTAGAGCCAATAGCTGCAGCTGATTTAAGCTATGTACACTTCAGGTTATTAAGCCAAAATAAATGCATTTGAATCTCAAGGTCTGTAGGCATATACATATTCATAACTAGGCTTGCACTATCACATACCGTATATACCCATGTATAAGCCGACCCGCGTATAAGCCGAGGTGCCTAATTTCTCCCCAAAAATGGGGAAAAATTAGGCACCCGCGTATAAGCCGAGGGTCGGCTTATAACCCCTCCCCCCCCCCGGAGGCTTACCTGACAGGGCTCTCCAGTGGCGAGGGTCCGGCGGCGGCGCGGCCCAGGGGGGCCTGGGCAGCCTTCCTGCGGCTGCAGGAGGCTGCCCCAGGCCCCTCCCGCCCGGGAAAAATGGCAGCGGGGGGCGGGAAGGGCCGGGGCAGCCATCCTGCGGCTGCAGGAGGCTTGCCCAAGGCCCCTCCCGCCCGGGAAAAATGGCAGCGGGGGGGGGCCTTGGGCAGCCATCCTGCGGCTGCAGGCTGCCCAAGGCCACTCCCGCCCGGGAAAAATGGCGGCGGGGGCCGGGGCAGCCTTCCTGCGGCTGCAGGAGGCTGCCCCAGGCCACTCCCGGCGGCAGGAAGCGGCACGGGCCCGGCGGCGGCAACAGCGGTAAGTTTCCCCCCTCCCTCCTTCCCCCCGTATTGACCCGCGTATAAGCCAAGGCCGGCTTTTTCAGCCCATTTTTGGGGCTGAAAAACTCGGCTTATATGCGAGTATATACGATAATTTGTTTTTACTGCTTATGTAAAACATGCCAGTAGGGATTACAAATCATCCTGATCAATCCAGTTCATAATATTCCTTTGTACCATTTTCTGTATAGTTTTCCTTTCTCACACTTTTAACATTCTTGCACTTTGTTTCAGTAGCACCATTATCTGCCTTTATATCCACTGTCTTCTTTGTCCCCCCCCAAATCTCTGTAGATACTGATTTCCCAGTTAAATTTAATTATCCTTTATTCCATACCTGCATCCCTTTCACTGTCTCCTCATTCTATTAAAGCATTTCTTTAAGACATTTCAGTTCACCTTAGCTTTATCCACAGCTGATCCTCCCTTTTTCTTCTCCAGTATGTCTCCCAAGCTATTTTTACTTTGCAGCAGGGATATTTATAGTTTTTCTTAAGCAGGGTTCAAACATGCACCGGGGATGGAGGCATGTTTTTGAGCAGCAAAGTCTCGGGGAAGAAGGGGATCTCTCCTTCCAAAAAACAAACAAACAAACAAAAACAATAGCTGCATTTGGAAAAATCTTTACATGATCAGAGAACTAAATATAATGTAAAATTCTGACCTAAATCCTGGATTAGTGGTTTCTTAAAATTTAAAAAGACTTTTAGGCACAAATAAATTTGTAAATACTTCTACATCGAGAAAGCTCACATATTCAGCTGCCAAGTTATTGAGTAATGTATGCATATGTGGATCATCATCTAGACTTGACCTGGGTGCACATTTTTTATGTATACCTACTGTTTTAAATATCTGTTAGTTCCAACCAAAAATTCAAACAATACAATCTTTGACCTAAACTATTTGATTACAGGTCAAAGATAAAATCCTTTAGTTTTCCCAATTCAAACATTATGGAAATATATTACTGTCCAGATTCCTTTTATAGCAGATGCAGAGAGGTACACTGAAAAGATTTTCAGGAACACGGATACCTTTTTCATGTTGGTTAAGTTTATCTGTAGAGAAAGTGTACAATAGGTATTTTAATGTTATATACACTTGTGTAAAAATAGCAGTACAAAAACTACCTGTTTATGTATATGTCTGTAAGTGTAACTTTTGTGATGTGTAGTATAGCATAGTGGTTAAGATGCACTGTGAACCAGAAATCACCCATAAGAATTAAGGAGCCGATTTTAGGAAGCCTCTTGTGTGCAGTACTTCGTTTTCAGTGGGAGCATAATATTTTGCTTCCTTGCAGGAAAAGTATAAAAGCTTTTCATATAGCATAACATTATCCTAATGTATGTTCCTCTTTTTTATATGCCAATAAAGGTGTCTGTATATAGTATAACATGAAATACTATCAACACACTTTGCTATTAACTTTTTCTGGACAGAAGACACTCAAACTGGAAATAAATATTTGTTTTATTAACACTTAAAAGTGCCATTATCTATAGTCATTCCATAAACTCATAAGGTTACATCCAGTAAACCTTTGCACCATAACCTTTCCAGAATGAATTAACTTGGAAGAAGAAAACAATCTTTCATTGTATTATTTCTTGCAGGTCCTCATGCACAATCATCCTAACGAAGATGTGTACCAGCAATATACAAATTTCATAAAACAAAGTCATTTGGTCAAACACAGAATATAAACATGGCTTCTCTTATATTCGATAAAAAACCCAAATAAAATAAAAGCCATTTACCAGCAAGAAAATAACAGGTAAATACATAGATTCTTCTTTTAAAAAATCAAAATGTTTCTATACAGTTTGTACAAGCACACTTTTGAGACTTTAACAAGGTCAAAATGTGCATGAACAACGGAACAACTACACCGTACCAGGCAGTTAGTAGGTCCTTTAAAAAAAATACCCACCACTTTCCCTGACTTGTTTTTTGATATCCACCACTGTACTATTTACCCAACATAAGAATTTAGTTGGTACGTCTTAAGCATTATACAAATCTCAAGCATAAACTAGTTTGCCAGTTTGAACTTGTTAAGCATTAACTGGTTTTCTGCTAGTACCATCGACTTGCTTTAATTTTCCCAGTACCAGAAAACAAGAGTTAAGATCAACAACAAACAGCAACAACATCAATAACAAAAAACCCTTGGGAAACAAAACATCTGACTTTTGCAAGACTTGTTTTGCGTGTTTTCTCAAGCAGCTCTGAATTCAGATTGCCTTCAGTTTTTTCAGAATAGTATGTTTTCTCTGTTATCATGGAAATACTTTTTGCTTAAAAATGTCTTTACAAGACAAACCATACCGTTGTCCAGCCAGAGTGTTTTAATATACAATTCATGTCCAATTTTGGAAATACAAATACATTTTGAATGGTTAAAAACAAAAATTAAAAAAATATTTTCTGAACATCAGCCAGCTGAAAATATATTTATCTAGTAAATTATCTCTCAAAGCTCTTATATATTTATCTAACTAAATGCAGTACCCTTAAAAAACAAGTTTTCTTTAAAAAATGTAGAAATGAAACTGGAATAAGTCTGTGGGAGGCAGGACAGACAGTACGCAGAAGGCATTTTTATGTACCTTATATCTCACAAGCTCTTTGACACATTTGCCACAATCAAGAACTCCACAGCAGCTTTGATGGGTACACAGAGGTCCATATAAGCTGTGGCTTCCCTCTTCACTCCAAACCTGCAGAATGTTCTGCATGCATACTCCTCACACCAAGTGAAAGGGCCAAGCGTTTGGCAAGTTAAAACAGTTTGGGCAGTTGTCCAGTCAAATAATGATCAAGTATTTAATACATTTCATCAGAACTGTGAGAATTTATGCCGATTACAAGAAAACAAAACAAAACAGAATTCAACTATTTTGAAATAATGAAGTAGGTGGCA
Source organism: Euleptes europaea (assembly GCF_029931775.1). Classification (NCBI taxonomy): domain Eukaryota; kingdom Metazoa; phylum Chordata; class Lepidosauria; order Squamata; family Sphaerodactylidae; genus Euleptes; species Euleptes europaea. Next base: position 5,059,491 of record NC_079326.1, on the reverse strand, counting down.
GTCAACTGACAGTATTTGACTGGTCAATCGGCAGGTGTCCCAATGCTTGAAATAAATTGGAAAGTTCCCACTCACAGAGTTCGTGTGTTAGAACTCATGCAAGTGCAATTGAATTGCCAGACTGGGACCACTAGGGGGAAAGAGTAAGCAAAGCTAATGTCCTGAGTTCCTCAACCAAGATAAAGCCAGAAGCTAACACACATTTATACTGAATTTTAAAATTCTCATACGTTCAAGACAGTAGTACATTGCACACATACACAATTCGCATACACTCCCTAACAGTTGGTCAAAGTATTAAATCAGTGTACAAATTAAACATCTTCAAAAAATGTGCAAAAGAGTCAACAATTGATAGAAAAAAACATCTTTGTGTACATACATTACAAACTGTGCCCAGCATTCAAACAGAGTAAAAACATTTACAGAGAAAAAACAAGGGATTAAATACAGAATTTGAAGCTGCATACAAATTTACATTAGATCAAAAGAATACAATTTACACATTTTTAATTCATAGCTTTTTAAAAAGTCTACTGTCAACTTCAGCCAGCATCTCCTCCCCGAATTTACAGTGATATTTCTGACAGGCTGAGCACATTTGGGTTGCAGTAATCTGTTCCCACTTTAGGACAAACAGTATCAAGTTTTAAACTATTAGCAAAAAAGCAAGCAATGTGAAATGTAGACAGTTTAGACCCTGTTCCGAAAAGAAAGCACAATCCTTTGCTTACAATTCTTGCTTGCATGTCTTGGGTTGAGTGGGTAATCAAAAAAGGGTAATCCTAACTGTGTCCCCACCAAGGTCATGGTAGTTTGTAAATCTGTTTGGAATTAGGGGACAAAAATTGGCTCTTAGAAGAGATACTGAATTACTTCTCCACCAGATGAACATAGGCAACTACCTCATACAGAGTCAGCATATTGGTCCATCTAGCCCAGTATTGTCTACTAAGTGTCAACGCTCTCCAAGATTTGGAGCAGAAATCTTTCCCAGTGCCTTTTTCCACAGATCCTTTCTTAACCGGTCCATTCTGTATGCAAAAACCTGGGACCTTCCACAGATGTCTCATGGGTAACCCACTTTGATGCTCTTCCCTCCCTGCCAAATGCTCTGGTGGATCAAAGCTTTACTTAAAGATTTGAATTCATTAGAACCAAATGACCAGGAACAATTTCAGTAGCCTTGGTTGTCCTTTTACTATAATTGGGGGAGGGCATAAAGGCAAGTCCATACAAAATTTGTATGCCTTTTTCTGCAAAAGACCCCCATTCACCCAACTTCTCAGCTACTGCCAAAAGCAATACAGACATAGTTTTGTTAAATACACTCTATAGTTGAGAAAACAATTTATTGTTGTTGATCAATAGCCTGAATATCTTAGGAACCTTGGTTTTGCTTACTTTGGTGCATGCCATTGACTGACTTCCCACTGAACCAAGAAGAAACCCAGCTTTGAATTTCTCATGGAATGAGAAATACCGACTACTCAGAAGGCTGTACAATGTTTCAGTTTGTTATGGCACAATGAACACTTTGGCCCTTTATACGGATTTTGAGGCTCACCTCTTCGTGCCCTCCTGTCCCTCAGTTACAAAGGCAAGAAACACCATAGTTTATGGTGAGCTATAGCCAGAAAATTTTTTTAATGGTACTGAAAGACTTACATGAATGGTGAAGATATGTATAATGTATCCAAAATCCATTGTAATGTGTGACCACAACACTTAACTAAGGGTGGGATTTAATGTGAAAATGCATTTAATCTTGAATACCTTTATGACATTTCTGTTAACTTTGGTCTACATTAAGTTTTTTTGTAATTCTTTTTTTGGAAGACAATACTACGCTGATCGTTTTAATCATGATTAAACAGTCTCATAACTTTCCTAGGTAACATAGATGTCAGAATTTCAGGTTAGTTTCAGAGAGTAGCCATGTTAGTCTGCAGTAGAACAGTTAGATTCGAGTCCAGTAGCACCTTAGAGACCAAAATATTTTCAGGGTATAAGCTTTCAAGAGTCAAAGGTTGACATCTACATTCTGATACCCTTCATCATGGCAATCCTGTTATATATATTAAGTGCTGCTTACTGCACAAGCAAGTGCTGAACTACATGCATCAATGCACCTGATGGTGTAAAACAAATTATTTTCAATTTTCTAGTCCTGCTCTTTTGGACCTACTGTGTGTAGATCAAAAGTCATGAATCCAATTGGAGGCATATTCTTAGGCTATGGGAATATTCTGCTCAGGTGTCCCTCTGACTATACAAACTATGTAGTCATGTTGTTATTGCCATTTGCATTGCACTGCTTAACAAAATCCAAAAAAACCCTTTGTCCTCAGTTGATTTCCTATCACTTTTTAAATTTAGTAATCTGGCGTCTTGTAATACGGAGAACAATCTTTAGAATGCTAGCTTTATTATGAATAAGGAAACGGATAACTGCTCATCATGAAGATTAAACAAGCACTTAATACATGTTTAATACCTTCCAGTGTTTCTTGATTTTGGATCTCATGTGGATAGTTGCCAAGTTTGGTTTTATCTAGTTTTGATATGCAAGTTATAAGGCTGTTGCCACAATGTGCATGGCAGCATTTTGAAGAACATTTTAAGCTTTAGGAACATTAGATAGATAAGTATGAGTCATCCCTCTCCTATACAGGACCACCTTGAGTTTTAATAATTTTCTCTAGGTGAATCTGAAGGTCTGCCCACTGTCCGTCAGCCTAGCAGTGTGAGAACAATTACTCAGGAATGACTCAGGTGCATCATCGGCAAGAATGTCTGAGCACAATGAACATATTGAGCATGCTAAGAAAAAGGCAAGCTTGTATCTTACATTTAATTACAGTAAATTCCAGTTTGCATAAACGCTTTCAATCTACTGTTTAAAAGAACCATTTCCCCCTCTACCACATTTTAACTGTGAAAATGTTTGAATTTATGTAGCACACCCAGCATTTATCACAACCTACTTTTTTTTGTAGTTGCCACATGAAAAATGGATTTTGCATATACTGTTGTACAAATCTTCACCTTGTTTGCTTCTGCATCTTTCTTAGGCCTGGGCATGCTTTTAACTTCTGCTACTGCACTAAATATCCTTGCTCTTTCAACAAGGCCAGTTTTGTACATCACCTATACTATGCATGAACCAAGCCATCTCAAGTAACACATTGACTAGCACCCACAATTATCAGGACCAGCCTAAAATATCTTGCTACCCCCAAGTGGCTGCATGGTATAACCCCAGGAACCTTGGCTATATCACAGGAGGCTGGGCACAACCCTCTGATTGCACGTTGCTTCATGGCACCCCTAAATATATTGCTGCCCAAGCAACCAGCTGAGTTGCTTATGTGATCAGGCCAGCCCTGGCAGTTACATATCCAGCACACAGCATACAAAAATTTGGAAAACAAAATAAGTCACTAAGCTACATAAATATCACTGTGTACAGGGATAGAAAAGCTTTGGTTTTCAGTGATTTGCAAATGCATATGTACCATGAATACATGTGAGGAAATAACCAGCAATTACGCATGGGTATGCTGGCAATAATACCTTTGCTATCCCAAAAATAACCACATGGACTTACATTCAAGCACATAAAGTTTTTTTTTCCCATAGGCATGGATATTTCCAAGAATACATTTAAAAATAAAAAAGGAACTATATTGCGAATGTTGACCAATTCTCTTAAAACATTTAGGTGACTGAATGGATTGCTAGTGTAGCTGACTCAGTACAGCATTAAATCTGGACAATAGCAGGAACAAGGTGTATGTTTTGATTATCACAGCATTGCTCAAAAGGTGTTCACTGAAACTACATCTGATTTGTCTGTTCAGAAACAATACTGCCACCTGTTTTAAGCAAACACTTTCCTTTAGTACAAAAACTATCTCAGGAGTAGGCAGCCATTAGCAGCTCACCTGATGCTACTAAACACTACAGTAGCATTTTCAGCCCATTCCTGAGCTGAGGCGTATGGGGACAGCGGGAAAGAGGCGCAGCGGCGCCTCTTTCTAAGCCATTTCCCCAACACCGTTAAACAAAAAAAAAAGTCGTTTCGTGGCTTTTTTGTTTTAACTGGGGCTTTTCGCCCCATTGAAAACAGGAGGCTGCGCCTGCTAAACAGCAGACGCAACGCTGTTCTGGCCGCTGGCGCAAGTGGCTGAAAGGGGATAGGGAGCCGCCTAACTAGCGGCTCCTCCCCCAGCCTGCCCCCGGAATACCCCCCTGCGCTGGCGTGGCCTCTCCACGCCGTTGCCGGCGCCATGGAGAGGCTGCGCTGGCTTGAGGGGGGAGGCACGATCATGCGGCGTTTGGCTGCCGCTGGGACTGGTCTCACTGCCGGCGTGAATGCGTGTAATCATGTGATTACACGCATTTACGCCGGCGGCCAGGTCACGCCGCCTCCAAAGAACTTTCAGCCCCATTCTCAGGAATGGGCTGTTAGTATCACACTGTGTTGTGTTCTGAAGATTAGCGTGTAAAGGGTGATGAGTGAGGATTTGTAGATAGCAACAAAGTGGTTAAGTAGAAAACCCCTATTTCCCACACAGGGAACACAGTCAAAGTAAAACGAAGTGCCACAGATTTCAGCAGCAAGGTTCAAATGAGGGCTCGCTCAACTTTCTCCCTGAAATCAATGGGACTTCAACATGCTTGGTTTGGTTGGATTTTGCACAAATATTATATTCCTACTTTTAAAAGAGAAAGATTACTCTTTGTGTAATATTTTTAAAAAATTCTTTAAGCACTTGGTAATTAATGGAAAAAATCATTGTACAAGTAATACGGAGGACCAATACAGCTGCCTGCAACCTCTGTCTATGAAGAGTACTATAGATAACAAAGCTCAACTTGCTTAAGGGCTGAGATTTGGTACTGTGTACATTTCCAAGTCTGTTTGTTGGTCCTGGATAACTTGTTCCCATACAATGTCATTAATATGTAAACAAACCAAATTAAGGCATACAGATAAAAAGGCACTCAGATCTGTTTAATTTTTGTTATTAGTGTTAACTAGGATAGCTTTTCTTCTCTGATGTGCACTTCAAAAATGTTAGTACAACAATCTATTTGAAAGAAAGCAAATCACTTTAAATGTAAGGAACAATTTACATTCCAAATTCTTAAGGTAGACTTTATGTAATCATTTGGCCCTCTTGTTTTAAGCCTGATTAGGGAATCTGATTTTCAAATATTTTATCTTTTTTAGGTACCATCTGTAAAGATAGCAGCAAAATTCCATGTGAACCTTTTGTTCACGTTCTCTTCTCCTCCTTGCACCCAAATGTAGTCAAAGCCATGGCAAATATATAGAACACAAATAAATGCTATCACCTTGACAAACAAGGAAAATTAAGTAACCCAGGCTTATGTATGAACTCCACATGCACCATGAGGTGTCAAAGGCCAGAAGCTACTAAAGGATTCTACAGAAAGTGAATCTGGGAGCATACATGTGAGTAGCATGCTCCTTTACACACAAAATGGGAAGAAATTAATGAGCAAACCAGGAAACTATTTTAACATGTAATCTCCTTGACTCTGAAGAAGGCCCCTGAATCTTTTCCCCCCTTAACTATAGCACTGATCAACAAGCTGCTTTTGAAACGTGGGCAGTTTCAGAAATAGTTTACTGCAACAGGAGGAGCATAAAGCTTGCTGACTGAATTAAATGTACTAATTAATGTGTTGTCTAAGCTCTATTACTACAACAGGCAAAGCCAGCTGGGAATGTTAAGGCATCATATTTTCAGACAATTGGCAGAATGGTAGTTTATGCTTACAGAAATGCATCTATACTCATTCTGTCTGCTTGAACTTGTTGTCAGATATGAAACCAACTTTTTGATAAATCTACTGTTCATTTACACAATATATACGTCATCTCTCCAGGGACTTGCTTGACTGTTTTCTCATATTGTTTTCTCATTAAAAACATGAAACATTCATGATTTTGAAATATTTCCAAATAGTCTATGCTATTTGGATATTGCTTACTAATTTCCTATACCTCCCTAAATCCACATCTTACTAGTAAAGTTATAAGCTATTAGATCCTTATGAAACGGCCTATAATTAAAACCAGCGACAATCTCTAGGAATCCAAATATGTTCCACTGAGACAGACATGTGTGGCTGTTTTTCAAAGATCATTCAGCTTATTATATTACTTTAAGACAAAAGAGAATCTACTACTTGAAAAAACTATAAGTTCTATAACCCAAGTATTTTTCTGTCCCATTAAGCAAAATCTTGATTGGTAGTAAATGGTGGTTATTTGGGCTCCTTACCACCAGACTTGGTGCCAAGCAGTAAATCTCCCAACTATGCCTTTTTTGGTTTGGCTACTTCAGTGACAAGTTTACATGAGGGTATATGGTATGCATATGATTTAATCCAGTACACAGAACCCACAGGGAACATAGAAAAAAGCATCCTTCCAGATGCTATTTGTATCATTCAGGCAGACTGAAAGAAGAGAATAGTAATTCAGAATTCTCCTCTGCCATCTTCAGAGGTGGCTAGCAGTAAAGACCAAGGATACCTTGTTAAATTTGACCCCAATCACTGGGGATTATCAGGTTTAGGAGCAACCCAGGAGCATTAACAAACCTACCACATCACAAAACTACTTGGATTGTAACAGGAAAGTAGTGTAGGGTTTCTACTATGCAAATGCCATCTGAATGACACTAGAGGATGTAGCTCAGTTTGGGAAATCCCCATCAGCAACATTTATATTTCTGCAGTACTTTAATTTGCCATTGTCAAGACAAAATGCAGTAGTTTTTTTTTTAAAGGCACAAAAGCAGTCACCTTACTATTAGAATTTTCTCTCTCTCCAATAACTGTAAGAAAGTGGCAATGCAGTTTAGAAAAGCAAGCCATACACTGCAATGTAGATGATTAGAGGATCCTAATGCTGCCACAAATTTCAAATAGTTCCTTTTAACAAGTCTCTACAGATTTAAAATACATAGCCTGCACTTACATTCTGTTCGAAGTTCATTTTTGTACTTTTTGGTTACAGAAGCAACTTTGTTAAGATTACACAAACTGTTAAGTTGCATGTTTATGCTTAATTAGTCAAAGCAATAAAAGAAACGTAGATGTGGTTTGCATGTTCTGGGACACGGATGACTCTGGTGTTCTTAAAAGCAAAGTGGGAGCTAAAGCACAGTCTATTACTTCAGACCTAAACAAACAGCCTGTTGTGTAGAAATCAAATAGTGAATGGAAAAGATGCAGCAAGAGAACCAAAATCATAAGGCATTTTTCATGTCTAGTACCACTGAGGTTGCACAGAACCCAGGAAATACAGGAACCCATGTTTGTATAGGCTGCTCCAGGTGTTTGCTTGTTTTGTCCTAAACAACTACACATATCCAGACAAGCAAAAAGCCTGGCTTAACAAACCTCTATTTGGGTTTTCTTTAACTCCAAATATCTACAGGTAAAGATATCGTACTCTGAACATTTGCATATTTTAATGACTAATTCATACAGTAAGGTTTTGTTCCACTTGCTCTAGGTTTCTAATTATATCAGACAGCTATCAACACCTTGGCCGATTAGCTTTTTACGCCCTTACATATTAATCAGCATAGTCTTACCTGCAGTGTTAAGCAACAATAACATTTTAAAAGGTCCCTTCTAATTGCTTAAATGTAAAGTTCTCTGTCCCTTCTAGTGTAACAACCAAGTGGCATCCTAGGCTTTTGTCTAGCAAGAGAGGCATCAGTGTTCTTAAAGCCCCTACCCCGACCCCCCGGAAGGCTCTCTTAAGATGAACTCTTACTCCTCTCCTGTGTCAAGATCACACTGCTGCATACCATGAACTAGAGTGGGAGGGAGGAAGACAACTGTCATATCTCACTGAAATTTGCTTTCTGCCCCAGATGCTGAAACAGCAGTCCTGCCACTGATGACTGGTAACCAAATGACGGGAAACAAGTTAAGGCAGATCCAGATTCCTAAAAGCCAGCCTTGCATCTCGCAATCCATCAAGTTGCCCGTTTTAGTCCCATTCGGTTTACTTCCCACCCACTCCCAATCTTGGCTTTCATGCATATCAAGCTTCACAAGGCAATGGGTGATGGAATGAAAACCCAACCAACTTACTTGAGATCAGATCACAAGAAAGCACAGTTCTTTACACAGCTAAAGAGCCAAGCCAGACAGTTACTGAATGATTGTTCCAGCACCCATTTATATTCTGCATCTCAAACAGGATATTTCCAGACTAACATTTTTAAAGTCTGCAGCATTAAAACAACATTTTTTTAAACAAAGTTACTATTCTCCAGAGAGAAGAAAGGTACAAACATGCTCCTCAAGTCATGCTGCAAGAGCCAGACTTACTTCTGTTCAATCGGCCTGGATGCATTGCCGAAGTCACTGAGAGGCTGCAATGATTGTCTGCCTGCTAGATTTTAAAATGTTGACAAATGAACAGAATGAGGAAGTCTGACTCCAAAAAACCTAAATATATATACATTGCTTGGTATTGCTGGGATGCTTGGATTCTCAGGTCAACCTATCCCCCATATCTACTAGTGGATCAAATTACGCATATTTGCATATTTACTTAATTTGCATGTTCTACACAATTTGCATAGTTACAGTTTGATGGGGTTTTAGCAGAATTTGGAAATACTGCAAAAGTCCTTGGTGTGACCTATTGCACAACTGCCTTTTGTTCAACCAACATCTGATACTCAAAATTCTGTGCTCTTACTATGTAGGCTGGAGCATATACAATAATCCTCATCCCTTAACCATGGTCAAAGTATCAGACGTGCTCTCCTAAGACCCTGACCAATGCAGATTCCCCTTCTGGTTTTAAACCATCCAACGCTGATCTTAACCATGCTTGCACTGCATCTGAAGAAGTGAGCTCGGATTCACAAAAGCTCATGCTGCAATAAATGTTGTTAGTCTTTAAGGTGCCACTGGACTTTCGTTTTATTTTGCTACAATTAGACTAAAGGGCTACCTCTCTAGATGCAACCATGCTTAACACTAACCTGGATATTCTGAAGTTCCTGATCTCATAATTGGGTTTAAGAGATTGAGAACATTGTTGGCCCCAATTATCTCTGTCTCTCACACACACACTTAGTTTAAATTGTTCCAGATTTCACTGCTGTTCAGGTTTTTGTTCCAAGGACAGATTTTTTAATATTAATAAAATACAGCCAGATTTGTATAGCACCTACGTACACATCTGTTACTCTTCAGTGTTCAGCCCTTGATGCCTCTGTAAAGGCTGCCCTCAAGGTTTTCCCTGGGAAATGTTTGGCAACATTTAGCAACACCACTTCTTGGAAATGGAACTTCTCATTCTTTAGTGATTTATTGCCACATGACACTAGTAACTAGAATTATACAGAGGACTTCGTTTTGCGAAGGGATTAAAACATTATCCAAGTATTTTTGAAGCACTGCATCATATTCAGATGCCTGAACTTGGATACACTCACTTGTGATAATAATCTCAAATATGAATCTTTGTTAAAAAGGTAAAGGTCCCCTGTGCAAGCACAGGGTCATTCCTGACCCATGGGGTGACGTCACATCCCGACGTTTTCTAGGCAGACTTTGTTTACGGGGTGGTTTGCCAGTGCCTTCCCCAGTCATCTTCCCTTTACCCCCAGCAAGCTGGGTACTCATTTTACCGACACTGGAAGGATGGAAGGCTGAGTCGACCTCGAGCCGGCTACCTGAAGAATCTTTGTTACTAATACTTAAAAGATATGCACAGAAGCATCCAGGTCTATTTTTAATGAGCTTCCCTGTGCCTTATGACAATTAGGAACACAAATCTGAAAGACTGCCTGTTCTCAAGTCAACCTGCTCATTCTTTGCAATCATCTGCAGAGGCTCCTTTTCAGGAGTTCTGCTTTCTGAGATTTGGTGGCTGGCAACTGGAGAAGGGCCTTTTCTATAGTGGCACCCCAACTGAGAAATACCCTTCCCAGAGACATTCATATGGCACCAAGTCTATAAAGTTTAGGCACAATGTGACAAGCTAACTAATTTACTCATACTTGTGGTGGTGTTTCCTGTTTGTTATTTGAGGGGTCTGTTTCTATTTCATATGCTTATGGATTTTACAATTATGGTACGGTTATGTATTTCCATTTGTGAGCCTCCTTTTGGAACTCAGCAAGTTGAAAAGGTGGAATAAAAATATTGTAATTAATTATAAATAAATAAATAAATTTTGTATACTCCAGGTCAAAAGCTAGAACTCTACAACCTGGAAAACCAAATTGTGCATGCTTGCCATGATGCAAATCACACAAATTATGCAAATACTATTAATCACTAAATCATATGTGCCTCTTATCGACAGAACCCTGTTCAACATCATCAGTAATGGTAAGCTTATTTTAGATACTGCCACCCATTCTAGTCTAAGTACTCTAAATTGTAACAGGAGAGAGAGAGAGAGAGAGAGAAAGAGAGAAAGAAAGAAAGGAAGACTTGTTCTTATGAAATATTATTAGGCAACAGGGCAAGGCAGATAGGACAGTATGTCAGGCTTGTACAGTGATCTGTAAAATATCCTTGTAACTTGCTATTTACGCCCCACCCTGACCTCCTCTAGTCTCACATCTTTGCAGACCCTGGCTTTGATTTTTAAAACTTATCTCCTCCATGGAAATTAGAAACATGCTCCTTTTAAAAAAGGAGGTCAACACTTGAAGAACTAGTGAACTAGCTCTCAATTCATAATGTGATTATTCTTCACAGCCAGTTAGTTCCCTAGTTATGGAGACACTGTCCTTCAAGGTTTGTATTCTAGAGGAATATAGACCTACAATAATCTGTGCACCTAAGACTCCTGATTTGTATTCCCCATACATCAGAAATTCTCAACTCTTACATGACCCTTTAACTAGTCAGCTGGGAGGGGGACTTCCTTGTGTATTTTAAGAAGAAATTATAATATGCTTACTTGGGGTGCAGGTGATGTGCTAGTCAGATGCTGTCATTTCCACAGTGCACCCTGCCCAGCAGTTTTTTTAAGCTTTACATGTCTCTTTCCATGGATCATAGACTGATTTAGAAACTGAAGCACAACCAAGACCCCTAACGGCAACTACCTACATACTAGAAAGGACAATTAAACACATTTTCCTCATCTTCCCTCTGCTAGCAACTTGTATTTTTCCTCTGCATCTTAAGTTAGTCAGCAGGGCTAGAAAAAAATTACACAATTCCTGACAGTCCAAAGTATTTGTCTCCCCTTAAATCAGGAATGAATATGTACTAAAGTGCTTAATACGAACCACATCAGTACACTGTTGAAAGAAAAACATTCTAGCTCTAAATGGAAAACACAATCTGCATTCTAAAATAAAGAGACTGTTAACAATCTATACAAAATAATCAAGAGAAAAGTTCTCTATTGTCTTTTGTCAACTTTGCGTAAAAGAACAAAAAACCCAAAGTGCAGTCAGAAACTAAATGCAGTAGGTGAGAGCTGGGTTGAGGCGGCCCATCAGTGATAATGTGCAAATGTGTGTCTTAGCAGTTCATCTGCAGATGGTCGCAACTTGGCCTCGGTAAAAATACGCTTTAGGAAATCTCTACCATGATCCGAGACGTGAGGTGGCAGCTGGGGATTGGTTGGCTGGGTGGCAATTTTAAAGATGGCAGCCATGGCTTCAAATTCTGCCCAGGGCGGTTTCTCAGTGAGCATTTCCACCACTGTACAGCCTACACTCCTGCAACAGGCAAGAATGAAAGTGAGTTACTGTCGACTAATACCGTCTGAGGTACCTGAAGGAAGAAGACCAGGATACATACTCAAAGACCACCATTCAAAATACACCATTTCTTATGCACATATCAGAAATTGCATATTTGGCCTTCTGTCACATGAAGCACAGCTACAACAAATTTTTGAGGCAGGAATAAACATTCAGAATTATACCATTACTTCTTACTAGATAGACACACAGGCCTGGCTTGTACTAGAGACCATCAAGCACCACTAAAGCATCAGGCCATATGTTTTTAGGAATGAGATGACAAACAAGGGCAATGTCACCATAGTTCAACTTGGTTTTAAAATGTGATGCTCTGGTTGCTCTCAACTGTATAAAAAATCTCAAAGCATGCATTAGACCTCCAAAGTTCCTCTTCTTACTTCTGTATCAGTCACTTCACACTGAGCAGATATGACTAATAATACGATCCTGTTTACCAATCTCATGTCTGAGTTGGACAGGCCTGCTTCTCAAGGCTAGCCCCACCATGCTCAACCCTACTCAGCTGGAGCTTCAACTGGAGAGCCAAGGGGGTCCTCTCTCCTGGCTACTTTCTCTTTCTCTCTGTGCTATAAAAATGTCCTCTTCCTCAGCTTTGAGATGCTGGGGTTTAAACACCCTCCAGAAGTGACAGCATGCCTCTCCCATCTACTCAAGACATCTGGGTTTCTCCCCATCTCTTGCCTAGCCCCCACTGCCATGACAACCAACTTAAGAGAAGAAGAGTTGATTTTTATACCTCGCTTTTCTCCACCTTTAAGGAGTCTCAAAGCAGCTTACAATCACCTTCCCTTTCCCTTTTACAACAGACACCTTGTGAGGTAGGTGAGGCTGAGAGAGTTCAGAGAGAACTGTGACTAGTCCAAGGTCACCCAGCAGGCTTCATGTGTAGGAGTGGGGAAACAAATCCGGTTCACCAGATTAGAGTCTGCTGCTCATGTGTAGGAGTGGGGAATCAAACCCGGTTCTCCAGATTAAAGTCCACCGCTTTTAACCACTAAGCCACACTGTCTCTGGCCAGGGGTTACTGAGGGAGGACTGGCACTTCTCTGAACCATGACTCACTGCTAGTGTTTTCCTGCCAGTGCTGCTGCCGAGCTCACCATCTGACGCTTAGATATAGCTTATCTCCCTGTGGGCTTCTCTTTGGCTGAAACAGTCTTCTGGGGGTGAGCACTTAGCTGTCATACCGATGCTTTCTTCCTTCTCTCCATAACTTTTAAATTCAACTACATGACAGGAACGTCAAGTGCATAAACACTAAACTATAGAACAAAATGTACAGTAAAACTGATGAAATACCATTTAGCGGTAAAGTCCTGTGTAAATGCTTTTTATAAGAGTAGGAAACATACCAGATATCTGCTTTCCTCCCATAACCTTCTCCACTGATAACTTCCGGACTCATCCAGTAAGGAGTTCCTGTGGCAGATTTCATTCCCGTGCCAGACAGACAAATTGTTTGCAGCCGCTTGCTGGCACCAAAATCACCCAATTTAACATTTCCTGCGGAGTCCCGTAGAATATTTGCTCCTGAAGAATATTTTTAAAATACAATTGACTGTATATTTGCCATTAAACAGTCCCATTCCAGTATAATATGTAATTCCATGATGCCAGCAGAATCTTAAATGAAATTGCATGTACATTTATTTAATTTTTGAAAGCCAAGTACCACTGATTTTGCAATCAGATTTTGGACTGGGTCACATAACACACTATAACCTTCATGAACAACCATTCAGCAACTACCTTTATGTCCACCTTAGGAAGCGGATCAAGCCAAAAAGGAAGAGAATGATGAACAGAGACTGGGGATAAATGCAGTTCCTATTACGTACCCCGAGAAACCACGAGGGAGGTGTGGGTGCAACCTACAGTTTGTTTTTTGTTTTGCTAGACAGGTATTTCCAAAAGTCCTTTGGATGCAAGTACAGGGTGCTTTATAAATATGGCATAACATATACAGTGAGGGAAAAAAGTATTTGATCCCCTGCTAAATTTGCCCGTTTGCCCTCTGACAAAGAAATGACCAGTCCAAAATTTTAATGGTAGGTTTATTGTAGCTGTGGGAGACAGAATAACAACAGGAAAAACCCCAGAAACCCAGAAGACAAAAGTCAGAGATTGATGTGCATTATAATGAGTGAAATAAGTATTTGATCCCCTATCAACCAGCCAGATTAGGGTTATGGTTAGGGTTAGGGTTCTGCTGTCAACAGAAGCAATCAATCCATCAGATTCCAAACTAGCCACCATGACCAAGACCAAAGAGCTGTCCAAGGATGTCAGGGACAAGACTGCAGACCTGCACAAGGCTGGACTGGGCTACAAGACTATTGCCAAGCAGCTTGGTGAGAAGGTGACAACCCTAACCCTGTCAACCTCCCTCGGTCTGGGGCTCCATGCAAGATCTCATCTCGTGGAGTTGCAATGATCATGAGAACGGTGATGAAGCAGCCCAGAACTACACGGGGGGAACTTGTCAATGATCTCAGGGCAGCTGGGACCATAGTCACCATGAAAACAGTTGGTAACACACTACGCTGTGAAGGACTGAGATCTTGCAGAGCCCGCAAGGTCCCCTTGCTCAAGACAGCACATGTACAGGCCCGTCTGTAATTTGCCAGTGCACATCTGAATGACCCAGAGGAGAACTGGGTGAAAGTGTTGTGGTCAGATGAGACCAAAATCGAGCTCTTTGGCATCAACTCAATTCGCCGTGTTTGAAGGAGGAGGAATGCTGCCTACGACCCCAAGAACACCATCCCCACCGTCAAACATGGAGGGGGACATATTATGCTTTGGGGGTGTTTTTCTGCTAAGGGGACAGGACACCTTCACCGCATCAAAGGGACGATGGACGGGACCATGTATCGTCAAATCTTGGGTGAGCACCTCCTTCCCTCAGCCAGGGCATTGAAAATGGGTCGAGGATGGGTATTCCAGCATGACAAGGACCCAAAACACATGGCCAAGGCAACAAAGGAGTGGCTCAAGAAGAAGTCTCCAGACTTTAATCCCATCGAAAATCTGTGGAGGGAGCTGAAGGTTCGAGTAGCTACACATCAGCCTCGAAATCTTACTGACTTGGAGAGGATCTGCAAAGAGGAGCGGGACAAAATACCTCCTGAGATGTGTGCAAACCTGGTGGCCACCTACAAGAAACGTCTGACCTCTGCAATTGCCAACAAGGGTTTTGTCACCAAGTACTAAGTCATCTTTTGCAAAGGGATCAAATACTTATTTCACTCATTATAATGCACATCAATCTCTGACTTTTGTCTTCTGGGTTTCTGGGGGTTTCCTGTTGTTATTCTGTCTCACAGCTACAATAGACCTACCATTAAAATTATGGACTGGTCATTTCTTTGTCAGAGGGCCAACGGGCAAATTCAGCAGGGGATCAAATACTTTTTTCCCTCACTGTAGCAGTCAAGACCATGTGCTGAGAGCCAGAACAACCCCAGTTCAAATTTCACCTCAGCCATGAACTCACTTCATGGCACTTGCCAAACCTCTATTTGTTCAGCCTCAGACCGCCATCTACAACTGGGGTGTGTGTGTGATAGTGATCTACATTACAGGATGTATTTATGGAGCTATTGTATGTGAAGCACTTTTAACATTTAGAACAGCACTATACGAACACTAAATATTGGGATGAATCCAATGACTGTCTTGCACTAAGTGAGGAGACTCCCTCCATCAGAGGAAAAGCAGTCACTCAAAAGTGAATAATCCACACACACACCCTTATTATTAGACTGCTGACATGGCAATTCCCCCCATACAGATTTATTCAATGAACTCCTTTGTGGTGAAATCTCTAGCCCCAGAAAAGGATATTGGACAGTACAAAGGGGAAGGAATCATAGTTATTAGCAGCCCTGTCAATTTAGATGTAGTTTAATGGTTTGCTTCCACAGCACTGTAATATTTCTTACAGCCTTTTTGACGAAACAATATGAGTTTCTCAATATATTTGTTTCTCAATAGGTCAGTTCTTGTTTCCCAACCTGAAACACTGCCAGCTGTTCTTATGGCAGAAACAGTCATTCTGACACAACCTCTAAAACAAATCATATGATGCTAACCTACTGGAGACATCACTTGCAATTCAATAATTTATGTTACTTCTTTGCAGCTGAATAGGCAAACTGCCAACCAACCCCCAACATTACCTTTAATATCTCTGTGTACAATCATGTTACTGTGCAAATAGTGAACTCCTTCCAAAATCTGCCGGGTATACTTTCGAGTCACATTCTCCGTGAGTGCACCATATGCCTTCAATTGATCTTTAATTGAGCCCTATGTGCAAAAGAAAAAAATGAACATTGCAGTAGCCTGTATTAATAGTGGATCTGCCTCTCTGGAAGACCATTAAGAAAAATTATTGCCTTCAAACTATTTAACCATTATATAGATACAAGACTTTGAAAACCTCTCCCCATCTGGCTCAACTCTCATTAGCATCTATATTAAAGATATGGAAAAAACATATGTATGGTTAAAAAAATCCAAATGGCATTTTAAAAGGCTCTTGACATAATGGTGTTGAACCAACATAGCATAGCAAGATTTACTTTAAAATAAGCACTCTGTAGATGTACAAAGCCCAACTTCTGCCTCTGTCTAGAGAACCTCAAGCACAGAAGAAGGTTACATACTGCTGTTAGTACCAGCTACTCAAAATAGGGACCCAAACTGGGCAATGCACATGCTTTACTCTCATCAGATGCAGGCTTCTTCTTTCCAGGAAGCAGCATTCTACATGCCTGCTGCACATTTGGGTAGCCTGTTTCCATATTCCTGTCACTGGACCATATATATTCTTATTAGCTTTTATTTGGGAAGTCAGAAGACAGTACAAACTGAAAACTGATAATGGTTAAGATGACCCCATGTCTAAACTCTACCAATGGGATCAAACAAATCAGTCAAGACAATTACAGCAGGGAAATCAGAGTTAAACACACATATTTGCCAGTCCTGTCATCAATGTGCACTTTCTCCTCCCCTTATGTCTTGCAATCAAATAAATGACTTCCTGGTTTTCAGCAAACCCTTGGCTTATTACATTTGAACTAGCACACTCTGGTTTGCACCTGTGATCTAAATTAGTTACTCCCTGGTTTGTAGACAGCACACAAGGAAGGGAGGGAGCATGGATATTCCACCCCACCCCTCCCAACTTGTTCACATGGTGGAAGGCCATGCTTTGATGTTGCATCTAAATCAAATCAATGAGCTGAAGATGCTAAATATGGTTCACAAGAAAGCAATACACAGGAATGATGGATGCAACTTGCTATTTAGGCTGAATATGTGATAAATAAGAGTCAGTCACTTGTGCAGTCATAAGGAGGAATTTATAGGGGCTTTCTGTTGGCATGCAATGTGTTTGAAAGGCTGAATACCTTCAAACAGGAAAGTTTTAAAAATGAATCCAGTATGCAACATTATTTATTTGATAGTGCATACATACTGTAGAAATTGATCTTTGGCTTACCCCTGGCATATATTCCATGAATATAGAGAGTGTTCTTTCTGGGGGGTCCCTCAAGCAGCCATAATACTGAACAATCCTTTCGTGCAGTAGGTTTTTCAATAGCTGAATCTCACATTCAAGTGCATTTACCTCCTGAAAAGCAAGAGTACAGTAAAATGTAATGGAATTTAGTAGACTTAAGTTTTTGGAAGCTTAAGAACTGATGCAATCCATAAATTATCACTTAAATGTTTAATCCCACTTGTACCTGAAATACAGTAGAAGAATCTCAAATAAGCGAAAGAGATGCCCATCAAGTTGTCTAGTATTATTTATTCATTTTAAGCATTTCTATACCACCTTTCTACCCAACTCAGGATTCCAAGGCGGTAAACATTTCAAACATTAAAACATCAAACACAAAATATGTTTAAAAATAAAAC
Organism: Euleptes europaea; assembly: GCF_029931775.1. Taxonomy (NCBI): domain Eukaryota; kingdom Metazoa; phylum Chordata; class Lepidosauria; order Squamata; family Sphaerodactylidae; genus Euleptes; species Euleptes europaea. The sequence goes on along the minus strand of NC_079326.1, from coordinate 5,041,744 downwards.
ATAAACACTAAGGCACGCAAAACAGGGAGGAGAGGAAGGCTAATAAGAGAGTGAGAGAATGCCAAACAAAACAAAAAGACTGAAGACAACAATAGAGAGAAAGAGGCAACTCTCCCTGGGGAAGGAGTTCCAAAGTTTCAGCATTACAACCTAGAAGGCTCTTTCTCAGTTTGCCATCCGTCTAGTCTCAGATGCTGAGGGCACCCAAAGCAGCGCCTCTGTCAGGTCTGCTCTCTGCTGAGACAGCCAGACTGTGTGTGTGTTATGATTCTGCCAGGTGCGTCCCAAGGCGAAGCCTGGTAACTGCCAAATTCCTTTCCTCGGTGGGAACCGGTCTCGTGGGGTTTTTTTTTTTTGCCATGGCTGCCTTCAGTATTTGATATGACCAATGCTCTTCCATATAGGCCTTAAGCCGTGCCTTTAGTTCTCATTCGTGCCAATTTACCTGAGCTCTGTATACCTGTAGGTTTTCTAATAAATCAACTCTCTTTTGGACTACTCGCCTGTGGATGTTGTTTATGGGATTACCAAGGGGACAAGTGCTCACAGCCTCTGACAATGACTGGAGTGGTCAGGTACATTCATATGGGAGTAGACAGTCCTTAAGGTAGGCTGGCCCCAACCTATAAAGACCTTTAAAGGTCAATATAGCACCTTGAATTGGGCATGGAAGTAAATTGGGAGCCAGTGTAGCTGGAATAAGACTGGAGTGACGTAGTCCCTATGGCTCACTCCAGTCAACTTTCTGGCTGCACCATTCTGTACTAACTGCAGCTTCCAGTCAGTCTTCCAGGGCAGCCCCATACACAGCACATTGTAGTACTCTAATTACTAGGGCATGAACCATTTGGCTGCTCTGATTAATTTCAATGGTAAACATAGGAACCGTTTGCCATTTATTGGGTTCCTGTTCTCTTTCCTAACTGCAGTGATAAAAAGTGGATTCTACCATTGACATTCATCCACTTTACCAGATTATTAAGTACACACAGCTAATTTTTCTCATAGCTAAGTCAAAGATACAAATTATGAATGGTGCTTGAGCAGTAGAAACAGTGTTGCACTTACCTGTAACTGTTGTTTATTGAGTGGTCCTCTGCAGGCACACATAGGTACTGCGCATGCACAGGCCAGCCGCGGATCTTTCTGACAAGCTTCTGGAAAGGTCTGTCTTTGAAGCATGCACTCCCCCTCCCCTCCACCATGGGTCCGAGCCAACAGCTCTTCCTGCCCAATTGGACACAAGACGGGGGGGGGGTCACTCTCCTCCCTCAGTTCTCCATCTGCCACTGCAGAACAACTGCTCTGATGAGTGACAGCCCACAGCGGGGATGGAGGGAGGGATGTGTGCCTGCACAGAGGACCTGTGAGAGATCCCCCTCTCTGAGTTTGCTTCTCCAAATCAGTTGCTCAGACGTTGATACAGAAACAATAGATTTATTGAAGCCTTCAGGAGATGAGACAGGCACAGGTAGAAAGTTGCAAGTGAGGGGCTATACGGGTTTACAGAATATATTGACTCCAGGGCACTGGGGCACTGGGGTTCACACTTATTGTTATGGGAAGTTACAAGCTTGGCATAATACAAAACATCAGACGGATCCCAGGAAGTCTGGTGCGGCTATCACACTTCCAAGGCCGCACCGGCCTGAGGGAGTACTGGCAGGAAGAACAGCGGGGGGGAAGATACATGGGCCATCAGGCCTGGCGCCTGAGACCAGAAGGTGTGAACTGCTTTTACGAGTTCACTGATAACACCGCAGGTGATGGAAAGCAGAGACACAAAGACAGAGACCCTCACATTCTGCCCCCCTTAAGGCCCCCCTCCGAGAGGACGAGGCTTATCGGGATAAGCGAGGTGGAATTCTCGGACCAAGCGAGGAGCTGCCATGTGGGGTGCGGCCACCCATTCGTCATGAGCGGAGCCAAGGTTTTTCCAGCGAACAAAGTAAAACAGTTTCCCTTTCTTCCATTTGGAATCTAAAACCTTGGATATTTCCAAATGGGTATCCCCTCCTACTACGGTAGGAATCTCATGAGCGGGAGGGGGGTGGAACTGGGGAGCTGCTACATAAGGTTTGAGGAGGCTTATATGGAAGACTGGATGAACTCCCTTGAGAGTCTTAGGGAGACTCAGTTCCACGGTAACCTCGTTGATTACTCTGGTAATGGGGAAAGGTCCTACATAACGGTCGCTCAGTTTTTTGCAGGGGCGAAGAGAGCGGAGGTTTTTGGTGGACAGATAGACTTGCTCCCCCACCTTGAGTTCCCATCCCGGAGACCGGTGTTTGTCTGCTTGTTCCTTGTACTTGCTTTTTGCCCTTTCCAGATTTTTGAGCAACCATGGCCAGGTGGATTTAACCACCTGAATCCACTCCTGAAGATCAGGGGTAGACTGGAGCTCTGGCGAGACGGGGGCAGAACCGAAAGGGCCAAAATCCGTCCCGTATATAACTTGGAAGGGACTAAAGCCGGTAGAGGAATGAGGCGCATTGTTGTACGCATATTCGGCAAATGGCAGCAGGTCGACCCAGTCGTCCTGGTGGAAATTTACATAGCAACGCAAATAACATTCTACTACCGCATTTACTCGTTCCGTTTGACCATCCGTTTGGGGGTGATAGGCGGAAGAAAGGCCCTGTTCCTCCACTCCCATTAACTTTAGGAAAGCCCGCCAGAATTTGGCAACAAACTGGACCCCCCGGTCGGAGAGGACCTTCCTCGGGATCGAGTGTAGCCTGAGGACGTGCGTGATGAACAGTTTAGCTAAGCCCTGGGCTGAAGGAAGACCTGCACATGGAACGAAATGAACCTGTTTGGAAAAGAGGTCTGTGATAACCCAGAGAACCGTTTTCCCCCGACTTGGAGGTAGGTCGGTGATAAAATCCATGGCGATGACTTCCCAGGGACGGGAGGGGTTCTCAAGCGGCTTGAGAAGCCCCGGGGGTTTTCCCATCCGTTTCTTGGCTGTGGCGCAGGTGGGGCAGCTGCGCACATACAACTCTACATCAGATCTCATACCGGGCCACCAGAATTGCCTTCGAACCAGGTGAAGCGTTTTTATGAAACCAAAATGACCCGCTAGCCTGGCCCCATGTACAAGTCCCAATACTTCTTTGCGAAGGGAAGATGGGACATATAGTTTCCCCCCTTGCACCCACCAAGTGTTGGTTCGTTCCAAGCCAGTGGGGAGGAGATGGTGCTCCTCCTCCTGTAAGGAGGCGTCCCGGAGTCGCTGTTGGAATGCTTCCGGGATACCTTTGAGCGTAGGGGGGGTCTCCGGTTGGCGGGCTTGGGATCGGGTGGTGACGGCCAAGCCAGGGACTTCCCCTCGCTGTTCGGGAGTGAACAGGGAGTCGACGGGGCGATCGAAATCGTTGCGATACTGGGGAAGTCGTGACAAAGCATCAGCTAGGGCATTTTCTTTGCCAGGGACATGTTTGAGGGTGAACCGGAATTTTGCAAAAAATTGGGCCCACCGAATTTGTTTGGCATTGAGTTTTCTAGCTCCCTTGAGAGCCTCAAGATTCTTGTGATCTGTGCACACTTCGAACGGCAGCTCGGCCCCCTCTAAGAAGTGTCTCCATATGGTAAGGGCATGTTTGACCGCTGCTGCCTCCTTCTCCCAAATGGCCCAGTTGATTTCGGACTGGGAAAACTTCTTGGAGAAGTAGGCGCATGGCCTCAACCGTCCCCCCTCATCCCTCTGCAAAAGGGCCCCGCCCATGGCTACATCCGAGGCATCCACCTGCACCACGAAGGGCTTGGTGCAATCCGGGTGAGCCAAAACGGGTTCGGATGAAAAAAGTAGCTTTAAACGTTCAAAAGCTTGCTGGCACTGGGGAGACCATTGCAGACGGGCTGAGGGGAGTGCGGCGCTAGCCCCCCTGTCCTTGGTACGCAACAGGGCAGTGAGGGGAAGCGCAACTTGGGCAAAGAAGTCAAATGGACGGGAGTGACTTTAAACGGGGCCCTGTGACCCACAGAACTGCAGCCGTGATTATGTCCGTGGGGGAACATTGGGAACGGTTGTATTTCACCATCGCCCCTATTGTAACCCCTGTGGTGTTAGGGATGAACTGGTTAAGGGGACACAATCCCTCCATTGATTGGGTTAAACGGGTGCTTTCCTTCCCCGAAAACCCCTGTGGGTTGCATGACAAGGAACGGGTACTCAGAACTCCAGCCGCCGCACTGGTAGGGTCCCCCGCCCCAGTCTCTCCTCAATTACCCTCTGAGTACTCGCAGTTTACTGATGTTTTCGATGTTAGAGAGTGCGACGAACTGCCTCCCCACAGAGAAACGGACTGTGCCATCGAGATTGTAGGGGAAGGCAAACTGTCTAAGGGAAAGGTTTACCCCATGAGCCCTAGTGAAAAGACTGTATTGCGAGACTATCTGGATGTCAATCTGGCGAGGGGTTTCATACGCCCCTCCAAGGCTCCTTATTCAGCCCCAGCTTTCTTTGTAAAGAAAAAGACGGGAGATTTAAGACTGTGTATTGACTTTCGCAGACTGAACGCAGTCACCCAGTCTAATGCTTACCCCCTCCCTCTTATTCCTGACCTTCTAGCACAATTAAAGGAGGGCCGAATCTTCACCAAACTGGACTTGGTAGAAGCCTACCACCGCATTCGCATCAAAGAAGGAGACGAACCCAAAACGGCCTTTTCCAGTTGTTTTGGGATGTTTGAGTACCTGGTCATGCCGTTCGGACTTTCGGGGGCTCCGAGTGTCTTTATGCAATTAATTAATGAAGTTTTGCATGATTTACTGTTTCGGGGGGTGGTGGTATTTCTCGATGACATTCTTATTTACTCTGAGACCATGGAAGAACATGTGCGCCTAGTGCGAGAAGTGCTCCAGCGGCTGCGGGAGCACAAACTTTTTATGCGGGAACAAGGCCGAACCTTCGTTTCTGAGGAGTCCCGGGTGCAGTACGTGGCTTCCTTACTGCAAGGGGAGGCGGCTGCCTGGATGGTGTTGCAGTATGAACTCCGCTCGCCGGTGCTGCGAACCCTGGACGAGTTCATGGTAGCACTCCGAAACCGTTTTGAGGACCCGACTCTGGGTGAGCGGGCTAAAGCCTCCCTGATGCAACTGCGCCAAGGGACTAAGTCGGTGGCGCAGTATGCAAGTGAGTTCCAGTCACTGGCTAGCCGAATTCTGGACTGGAGTGAAGCTACCTTGGTACAATGTTTCAGGGAGGGTCTCAACCCAGACCTCCAACATTGGGCCTTCATGCAAGGGAACCCCCCGGATGTGGAAGGTTGGGTTCGCCATGCTGCTGACATCGAGAATCGCAAACAACTCCTGAACTTGTCCAAGCAACGGCTTGGGCGAGACCCCAGGCCCCGAGGTGACCGTGGCCGGGAACTCCGGCAAGGGGGTGGCGGGGGTCTCTCGGCCGCGGAACGCCGCAAGCGGTTCGAGGCCGGCGTCTGCCTGATCTGCGGGGGAAAGGGTCACTTTGCATCGCAATGCCCCTCTCGCTCAGGCCGTCCGACCCCCCCCCGCCAAACCCAGGCCGAGCCGACGAAACCGGCCGCCGACAGCCAGCCTCGCCGCAGAAGTGGACCACTGAGCCGGCGCTCCGGCGCACCCTCCGCTCTCCACGCGCGCCCCCAGGATGGGACATCCGACTCTACGGTCCCATCGGGGTCCCGGATTACAAATACCGTCTTTGATTCGGACGGCTCCCCGGAAGCCACCACCCCGTCCCCCTCTTCCAGCGAGGAGGAAGAGTGGGAACAGCCGGCAAAAAACGCCGTCGGTCTGCTGTAGAGGGGGCTCCGCAGCAGACCGTCCCTATCGTTGTGCAAGGAGCTCCACCGATGGTAAGCGCCCAAGAGGACAATGTATTTGTGCGTGTTCATCTGTCCCTACCCAAAGGGGGTCCCCCGTTAGAGGTCCCCGCGTTGGTCGACTCGGGGTGTGCCCGCACCATGATAAATGAGGAAACTGCCAAGAAGTTGGGTGTCCGGCGCAAGCGGCTTCCGGGACTCAATGAACAACAGTTACAGGTAAGCGCAACACTGTTTTTCATCATTGCAGCCTCTGTGCAGTCCCACATGGGAGAATAGCAAGCTTTCTTACCCTGGAGGTGGGGGTGTGGCTGCTTAACAAAACAGCGCGTGCAAGACGACTTGTCCCACTGCAGCATCAGCTTCTGCATCCACGCCCATCGAGTAATGTCGAATGAAGGTCTGTGGAGACGACCATATCGCTGCTTTACAGATGTCCGCTGAGGAGGCTTGTGACCTAGTGGAGTGGGCCCTAATTGGGAAGGGGCACTCTAAATGGGCCTCCTTATATGCTGTTCTAATTGCTGAGGATACCCATCTGGACAAAGTTTGTGGAAATGCTTTCCCCCCCGGACGCGTTTCCCCAATTGCATCTGCCTCGGTTGGTTGGGGAACCCGTTCTTGTGGTCCGACCGAACTCCTCGACAACGAGCGGCTGGAGCTCCTGCTCTGCGAGTCCCCCGGACTCCTCTTGTGTGCGCCGGTCGGCTTCCTCTGCAGTGATCCGCGTGGCCTCCTCCCCGGCGTGCTGCCCGGTCTCGTTTTCCTTCTCGTGGGCACAGTGCTTGGCTACCAGCCCGGCGAGCCGCTCCACGTTCTCCTGGGTGAGCTGTGCTTCTTCCAGGAGAAGGGCGAGCCATCTAGAACATAAGAACATAAAAAAGGCCCTGCTGGATCAGACCAAGGCCCATCAAGTCCAGCAGTCTGTTCACACAGTGGCCAACCAGGTGCCTCTAGGAAGCCACAAACAAGACGACTGCAGCAGCACCATCTAGCCTTCCCTTGGGCGCGTTGCGTTGCTCCCAGCCTGTTGAGCTGCTCGGCTCCCTCTTGGTCGAGGTCCCTCAGGAGCAGCTGGTCAGCCACCATCTGGGCATGTTGCACGGCTACCAGCCCGGCGAGCCGCTTGGCGTCTTTCTGGCCGAATCATGCCTCCCTCAGGAGCAACTGTAGGAGGTCCTCCTCTGGTGCCCTCCCCATAGTTTGGAAGGGAACACGACCCCCAGTCCCAAGGTTTGAGAATATTTGAGAATAGGGATTAGCAGCCTAATGTCAGACTCAGGCGTCTGTCCCTAGCATCCCAAAACGCACACACGCCCAGGCAGGTGATCCTAAGCAATGCTACTTTATTAGGAGCAAAAAGACAGAATAGAAGAAGCTGACTGCCTTACACACAAATAAGGCTGCTAATGATTTTCGGTATGCGAGGTATAGGTTAAAAGCGTTCAAGGCAGGGAAAGCAAAACAGTGAAGTTATGTTGAGATAGCGATTCCCAGGGAGAGAAGCCATAACATCAAATTTCTGAGATAATCAGAGGAACCGAAACTGTACACAGGATTTATGAGCATGAGAATCAGACCTTGAGAAGCAGCCCGGCTCTGGCCTTAAAAGGAAGCCAGCCCCTGGCCTGCATATGTCTTGGGCCTGTATTCCAGTAGGTAGTACGGACCTGACACTCATTCCTGTCTCGCCTTAGGCGTGAACAGCGAACACGCCTTGCATGAAACAGGAACGAGGCCTTCTCCCAGATAAAGTAGACATTCGGAATGTTCATCGTTCTGGGCCATTTTGGCTCCGCATTTTCCGCATTTCTTGAAGAAAGCCATAATGTTCTCCTTTCACTTTAACTACTAAGCCAATTTTAGCTAATTTTAACGAAAGATAATTTTTTCCCTCAGGAAACACGAAGCTTGCAAAAAGACATCCTCAGTCCGCGGAGGCAGAAAGAGAACTGAGGGAAGAGTGTGACCTGCCCCGCGCCCCCCGTCAAGTGTCCAATTGGGCGGGAAGAGCCATTGGCTCGGACCTGTGATGGAGGGGAGGGGGAGTGCGCGCTCCAAAGACAGACCTTTCCAGAAAGATCCACCGCTGGCCTGCGCATGCGCAGTACCCATGTGGGACTGCACAGAGGCCTCGATGATGAATAAGAAGTTATAGTACAAGTCAGAAAAAACAGCAGTCCTGAATGTACACACAGGAGAGCCATTTTACAAGGACAACAACAACAACAAAGCTAGCCATTGGATTGGATCCTAAGATTCCATTTTGTTAACAGTGGAAGGCTCTTCCATTAGTGGAATGGAAGAGGTTCCAACCAAGGTTTCTAGGACATAATACTCTGGAATACTTTGGGGAGGGGCTGTGGCTCAGTGGTAGAGCATCTGCTTGGCATGCAGAAGTCCCAGGTTCAATCCCTGGCATCTCCAGTTAAAGGGACTAGGCAGGTAGGTGATGTGAAAGACTCCTGCCTGAGACCTTGGAGAGCCGCTGCCAGTCTGAGTAGACAATACTGACTTTGATGGACCAAGGGTCGGATTCAGTATGAGGCAGCTTCATGTGTTCATGTGGAACTGATGAGGTAATCTACAGATTTGATTTTAGATAACAGATAACTACAATCATTTCCGTTTGTCAGTTCTTTCCATTGTGCCAGTGAAACAAGACAGACAAGAACATAGTACACTCCTTTCATTATTTAGTGTGTAGAGATAAGAGTCTACAAAATTCACATTTTATACTGTATAGCTTTATTTTCTACTGAACTATCAGGCTTTGCTTCATCAACATTAATATTCACTGAAGATGAAATCAGCAGCTTTCATGTCATTTGCACACTCTAATGACATGGAAATGATTAAAACGTACACCGCACACACAGATCTGTCAGTTAAGAACAATCATCTCTTATTAAGACAGAGAACTGACTGCTTTAGAGGCAATGCATTTCTGACTCACCTTCTCCCAGTTCTCTTACCTTGCTGGTCTCTGGGCTATCAGGATCAAACTGAACTTGTTTGACAGCTAGTTCTCGTCCCGTGTCTGCGTCATAGCACAAATATACTCTGCCAAATGCACCCTGGCCCAGTAGTTTCCCAAGTCTCCAATTTGTTGGAGCTCTTGGGGCTGAAAATAGAAAGCGTTTTACATATTCAGTCTTTCAAAGAAAAATGATCAGAAGACAAGCCATTCAGAATTTTAGTAACTTTTCATGTATGCAGCACAGCGCTATTAAATCATTCCATTTTATAATCCAAGATTTTAATATTTACTTCTCTCCAGAAGAGTAACTAGGGCCCAAGCTAATTTTAAACTGCTTTATATTTGTATTGCTTACTAATCAAACTCCTATGCTTACTAATTAAACTAAATTAGCTTAAAATCAAAGGGATCCCATCTGCCTGGCTTGTAGATCAAACTACAAGCTAAACATATTTATCTTCAAACGCTCAGTAAATATCACCAATATATTTCATCAAGTATGGCAGCACCATTAATTCATGCACTAACAATATCTCCTGAAACTGATCTGTGCAATTAAGGACAGAAAACTAAATATCTCACTATTTTGGACTGAGTAGCCAAAACAAGCCCGGAACTATGTTAATTATTTATGACAGCACTATATTCACGTAGGGGCTAATTAGGAATGCAGCTACAGGTGTAAAATCCACAGTGTGTTCCATTTACACAATGGGAAAGGAGCAAGGCTGGATCCAACCCAACAAGCACACTATTTTTCCTTACAACGGCTGGGAGGACTGATATCCATTACAGTCAGGGTAGGATTGTCTATGTCACTTCCTCTTCTTCGCATCCGGCCATCCTCATACTCTGGAGTGAAAACGCTGCTCCCGCTGCTCGTGCTCAGTGAGTGATCAGTTGGACTGAAACTAACTGGGGATCGTAGGCTGTTTCCCTGGGTTCTTCTGGCCCGTGGAAAAGTTTTACGACCTGCAGAGAGTAATAAGAAAACCACACAATGGACTACTACAGAACACCAGCTTCACTGCATTTTACAGGGGAAGCAAGCAAAAATTGGTTCCAAAATAGATCTGATGCCATACTGTAGGCTTCAACAGCAAACACAACTGTGCAGATTTAATAACCCCAAAGACATATGATCTCCTCTGTAAGAAACAAGGTACCACATCTACGACCATTTCTTAGGAAAATATACGTGCATGTTACAGATCCAGGATACCAACATTCCAGGTGGCTCTGGTCTGCTAGGGGGCCCATGAAAGTGATGTGATTTATTTCCATATAGACTAGCTTATGGCAGCCTGACTTAATTGCATGAATGTACAGTCACCCATATACTCTTCCTTCCCTGATCTCTCAATTGTATCCCACTGAAAGTGTGATAACGATACACAGTAAATATGATAGTAAGAGCATGCACAATATTTATACTTTGGAGGACAATTTAGTAATGCATATATTTCAATAATATTCAGGATTCTGTTTCATTCATTAAACTTGAACGCATGAATAAAATGATTCAGAAGAGTTGCTTCTGGTAATAACCCAACACTACAAGCCTATCCAGAGTTATGTGCTTCTAAGTCCAGTCAACTGATACATGTGAGTCACATTTCTAGATTAGGAGATTTGCATCCCAATATCACACAAGTTATTTTAAAGTAAATCCTGTCAATTTTAAAGGAGTTTTCTTCCAAGTATAGAAATACAATTTTAATTTAAATATCTATTTTAATTTATAGGGCAAACTATAAGCCTCTGTGAGTCAACTGTAGTTGACTACAGATTTTACTCCCCACTCTGCCAGGGAAGCTTGCCGGGTGACCCTGGGCCAACCACACACCCTACACTACCCCACAGGATTGTTATTAGAATAAAATGGAGTACAGAAGAATGGTATAAGCCACTTTGGGTCCCCCACTGGGGATATAGGCAGGGTATAAATGAACTAACTTAAGTATTTTACATATGGTTGACAATTCTAATTTAAAAATAAATCAAGAAATCCATTTCTGAACTAGAAAAGATCAGGGAAAAAATGAAAAAGGGTATAATTATATGCTTGTTTAATTGGTTAATCCATAATGGTTATATCAGTATACATCCACCAACAGTATTACAATGCCTGCAACTCACCGTCATTGTAGTCTTGGTGATGGTATGAAATATGATACCTTCGAGGGTAAGTTCCACCTTTTCCAAACTTCTCAAATATTGGGAGGTCATAATCTGAAAGGGAACAATAACGTTACCATGTTTTTTTCATTCAGCAATTTAACTAGAACAAAAAGAAAGAAAAGCAGCTTCACATGTATTTTTAATTTATTTATATTATGACATTAGAAAAAGTGCAACCTTATCAGGAAAAGAAAATACATGGAATAATTTAAATGCATAACTTAGTCAATGTTCTCTCTATAATTAATTATATATTATGCCAAAGTAAAGGAACCAAAGGGATTTATACCAATACTGTTTTCTGTTTGATGAAGTTGATAAAAGATTTTAGTGGGGGGGGAACACCACAAGCTTCCTTCTCCCTTTCCTTTCTATTCCCCTGTATCTGTAATTTCTGTCAATTATCCTGTTTTCAGAATACAACAGAAAGGAAGGGGAGCAAAAGAACACCACTTTGATAAATCTGTTTTTTACTGTTATTAATAAGATTTGAACCCAACCTTGGCCAGGGAGGGGCGGGATAGAAATTTAATAAGTAAATAAATAGACTAGTCTATGGCTTCCCCCTTGTTCTTACAGAAGAGTCTAGCCAGCCAAGTAGTACATGTGCAAGACATATGCAAGGTAATAATTTGTTAAAAGTTTAATAGTACTGCTAGCTTCTTCTACTGGCCAACATTCCGAAAAAAGACAGGCTCAGGGTTAGAAGGTGCCTGTCAGCTATACAAGCTGCACAGTCAGAACAGACTTGAGGTAATATTTAGACTTATAAATTTAATTTACCCAATTAGTCTCCAATCAAATTTAACTGGGATATGTGTAATTAAGACAGGTCTACCAACAACAGTACAACTCTATTTGGGGCTTATAAATGCATGCTTAATCTTATAGATAAAGGTATAATTTTTTAAGAGGTAATTAATTTTTAATGACACAGAGTTATATTTCTGCATTCTGTACTTCTGCCACTACAATCTGAGACCAAGAGAAACAGAAACACAGTATGTTAAATTTCTTGCACATATCCAGAGACACATTCAAGTTACAAATAAAGTTTTAACTACAGGATCAGAAATTGTGCTCATGCACATTTATTTTACCTACCTGAGAATTCTTGGTGGTTATCTGGATAGCTCTGTGCTCTTGGCATTCGAGATTTGGGATAGTTGTCTCTAGAAACACAACGTTGGACTATTTCAGCCTTTTGTAATGAGCCATCTCAATGCTCTTATATTTTGTGGTTAGCAGCTTTAAAGAATGTACAAGAAAGTTGTGCAAAATACAAGTGGTTCTTACCCATCTAAAGGGCTGTCAAGAGAGGGACAGCTTCCAGAGCCAGAGTTTTCAGGACTACTCAATGATAATGGGTCCAACATCTGGAAGAAAGTGCAACAAACTGAAGAATTAACAACAGGGTGCTTCAGTCAGACTGTGCAATGCTTTTATCACTCAAAAGAAAACCCCTAAACTTATACATTTGAACAACTGCTAGGAGCAGAGTGTGATACCTCTGCCAATACACACAAGCAGAGACTGAACTGCAAATTAAAAGGGTGTAGACATACAGCAGAAAACTGCCTAGCAAGACAGGAGCTGCGTTTCCATACATGGGTGGGGTCTTGCTATCAAAGGGTGCCATTAGTCTTGACTTGCACATATTAAATGCCACCTATAGGTAGATATAAGCTGTTCTTCTCTAGCCTTTCCATGTGATATCTTTTGAGAGCAAACAAGAAAAGGGAATGTTTGGACTTCAGATGTCCTTCTGCTTTCCTCAAGCTGTGAAGAAGTGATGTTAGAGAAGCCACAAGACAAACACTATATAAATTTGAAGACTTAAGGGGAGGGAGGCATTACAAAAATTCCAGAATGTGGTGTTAAAAGCATCCACGGATACAAAAAGAGAAAATGCGGCTTTCACCCTAGCAGCAAAAAATATATTTACAACTATGCACTATACTGGGATAAAGAAAGAAAAATCCCAAGCATAAGAACTTCACTGTAAGTATCCTGTAAGCATTTCCTACAGTTGGGAAATCAATTAGTACACCCAAAAACTTCTGAAAGACTGATGGAAAAATCTTGAGACTAGTGAAATAGGAAAACAGTGTTGCACTTATGTGTAACTGTTGTCCACTGAGTTGTCTTCTGTGCCAGCACACCTTAGGACTGTGCTTGCACAGGTCGGCTGTTGGAGGATTCTTTCAGCTTTTTCTTTAGCTGTTGATCATATTGGAGAAGCCCCTCCCCCTCAGTGTTTTCCTGCCCAATAGACACATGCTCCGAAGGGGGGGGTACTCCTGAGCCACCGCGAGAATAAACACAGGTAACATTTATAAATATATAAAATGTTATCTCTGTTTACGCTCATGGTGACTCAGGAGAATGCCCCTTCAGAGCGCGTGACTGTTGGGCAGGAAAACAGTCTCTCTCTCTCTCTCTCAAAGAAAGTTCGCAGTGGGGCAGGAGGGAATGCGGGCCTGCACAGAAGACAATTCAATGAACAAGAGTTACAGGTAACTGCAACACTGTATTCTTCGTCATTCTTCTGTGCAGTCCCACATTGAGAGACTAACAAGCTACTTACTCATCATGGAGGTGGGGCAAGTCTGTCACTGGAACAAAGAATGCAGAACTGCCTTGCCAACTGACGTATTTTTTCTTGTGTTTATGTCTACAGCATAGTGCTTGACAAATGTGTCCAAAGACACCCAAGTGGCTATTCTGAAGATATCCATCAGTGGCGTGCCTCGACAGGAAACAGCTGAGATTATGTAGCATGTGCTTGGACATGAAGAAGGCAAGGCAACTTTGTTTGTAGCAAAGCTTGATTGGAGAGACTACCCACATAGATAGGGTTTTGGGATAAAGCTGTCTTCCCCTTAGAAGAGCCAGAATGAATGACAAACAAACAATTGCGAGGTTCCACAGAACAGTCTTGTTCTTTTTAAATAAAACAATAAAGCCCTTCTGACACCTAATGAATGGTGCTTCTGCTTCTGAAGTGGGAAATGGAAAAAAAGACAGACAGGACAATCTCCTGTGCCAAGTGAAAATGGGACACCACCTTCAGGAGGAACTGGAAGCTGGGACGTCAAACTACCTTCTTGTCAGGGAATTTGAAAAATGGGGTCTGGCTCACAAGGCAGTTCTTCCACTCTTCTAGCAGATGTGATCGCTACTTAGAACTCCACCTTCATAGGAGATTTAGACTTCATGGGGCTAGAATCTCAAAGGGTGGTAAAAGGAGCTGTGAAAGAACCACAGATAGGGACTATTGGGGAACTATATGGGCTCTCAGGGGAAATAAATTAAATAAGCCTTTTAGGAATCTCTTAAGAGTCTTGATGAGAGAACACTGTTTTACCATCAATTAATGCTTGGGAAGGAGCCCTGTGGTGCAGAGTGGTAAGCTGCAGTACTGTAGTCCAAGCTCTGCTCACGACCTGAGTTTGATCCCAATGGAAGTTGGTTTCAGGTAGCCGGCTCAAGGTTGACTTTGCCTTCCATCCTTCCGAGGTTGGTAAAATGAGTACCGGCTTGCTGGGGGTAAAGGGAAGATGACTGGGGAAGGCACTGGCAAACCACCCCGCAAACAAAGTCTGCCTAGTAAACGTTGGGATGTGACGTCACCCCATGGGCCAAGAATACTTGGGAAGCAGAAATAGCTGCCTGGTGGACCTTTATGTATGATAAACCTGAATCCTTCAAAATGAGCAAACAGTGAAACACCAAAGGAAGAGGACTAGTTAATGCGGGGAGTCTCTTAGAAATCGGCCCCATGGAGGAACATAACCATTTTCTTGAGTATGAATGTCTACTAGTTGATTTGCAAGCATCTAGTATAATGATAGCTACTTGCTCAGAGAAGTCTAACTTGGTTGATTCAATAACCATGCTGTCAAGCATAGCCTGTAAGCCTCATGGTGTACAATGGGTAGTAAATCTGACCTGAGAGGTAGATGTGTGAATGTTCCTCGGGACATTCAAAGGAGAACATGAAACCAAGTATGTCTTGTCGAAGGCTTTCACGGTCAGAGTTCATTGGTTCTCGTAGGTTATCTGGGCTGTGTAACCGTGGTCTTGGTATTTTCTTTCCTGACGTTTCGCCAGCAGCTGTGGCCGGCATCTTCAGAGGAGTAACACTGTCAGTGTTACTCCTCTGAAGATGCTGGCCACAGCTGCTGGCGAAACGTCAGGAAAGAAAATACCAAGACCACGGTTACACAGCCCAAATAACCTACGAGAACCAAGTATGTCTTGTCCAAAAAGGTGAGAGTAGAATGCACCAGGTTTCCTCTGATCGAATCTTGGAGAGGACCTTGCTGATAAGTGAGTTGGGGAGGAGGGAAGGCATACAAGAGGCCACCTGTCCACTGGAACAAAAAGGCATCCCTGATGGAGTGGTGGTTGCTCCCAGCCCTGGAGCAGAAAACTCAAACCTGTGCATTGCTTGCAGTGGCAAACAGATCCACAGCCAGCATACCGCACTGGGCAAAAATGGGGCAGATATATTCTTCCCCAAGGGACCATTCATGTTCTGAACATCCTAGTCTGCTCAGGACATCTATGCTCAAGTTGTTGGTGCTGGCAGTATGAATTACCTGCAGTGTAGTCCCCTGTGCAATTGCTGCCTCCCAAATGTCCATCACTTCCTTGCAGAGAGTCAACGATACAGAGCCTTCCTGCCTGTTTATATATGCCATCACCATGGTGTTGACTGTCTGGACTTGAACCAATATTCCTTTTGTCAGAGCTGAAACGGAGGTAAGGGCATATCTAATTGCTTGTATTCTAAAACATTAATATGTAATTTCCTTTCCCTGAGCAACCAGATATCCTAGGTGGAATAGGGACCATAGTGAGCCCCCCCCCCAGCCCTCTGAAGAAGCATTGGTAGTAATAATAACCTGAAGGGGAGTAAGGCCAAAGGGAATACCTTTGAGGAAGTTTCCCACTTCCAACCACCAAGGAAGTTGTTGAACGATGTATTTAGGTACAGAGAATTTAGTATTCTGTGAACGTACAGAAGGTGAGTTCTTCCTCAGGAACTCATGGGCACATATTAAGTGGGCAAAGAACTGTAGTCGTTGTGGACACCATTAATCCTAGCAACCTTTGATAAAATAGCATGGATTGAAATTAATTTTTCCTTAACTGAAAAACTAGAGCCTTTATACGTGAGGCACCTTCTAATGGAAGAAAGGCATGTGCCTTAAAAGAGTCCAAAAAGGCACCAATAAAAGTGGTCTGCCTTGATGGTACCAGTGTCAACTCCTTATAGTTAATAACTAACCCTAAAGTTACACACATCCAAAATGAGCTTTATATGTGACTGTAAAACATCATATGATAGTGCTGCAACCAACCAATAATCAAAGTAGGGGTATATGCAACAGCCCTTGGATCTCAGGTAAGCAACCACCACCACCACCATGCGTTTAGCAAATACTCTAGATGTTGTGACTAAGCCGAAAGGCAACACTGTATACTGATAAGTGACTCCATTGAGTTTGAAGAGTAACCAGGATGGATAGCTATATGAAAATGAGCATCCCGTAAATCCAGAACAATAAAGCAGAGGTTGGTTCCAAAGAGTACTCCACTGGTTCTGGCGGTTCAGATGCACAGTGTGTAGGAGAGCGATCCGCTGATCGAGCCCGATGTCAGTTCTGTACATAGAACCAACAGGGTAGATGAAACTGAGGGCAGCCCTAAAAGCTGATCACTCCTTGATGGAGATTTTGAAGGCAAAATTCAGAAGTGCTCTATTGGGGCAGATAACTTCGCTGGCAGGTTTTCAGAGCAAGATAACACCTTCTCCCATAGACTGGCATTTAAATACGTGGCAAGATGTGAATGGGCCTTTGGGGTAAATTGCAAACAGAATTTACCGAAGGCCCTCTCTCAGACATAGAAGACAAAAGGAATGTTTGTCAGACCTCGTCATTTTTGAATCACGTTTGGTATGTTTTTTAAAAGCCATTTTGCAGCATTTCTTCTCCCTTTTTTTTTTCTTCAAGCCACTGGAGGGGCTGAAGTGGGGAAAAAAAACTCACTGAGGAAACCAGCTGTAAGAGACCCTGGAAGTTCGACCTGCTATCGCAGCAGCAAAGAATGAAGTGAGGAAAAGGGGAGTGCCACCCCCTTGGAGCACGTGACTGTTGGGCAGGAAAACGGTTGCTGGTGTGCTCCAAGGTGGAGGGGCTCCCCCGAAGTGTTCTAAGGCTAAAGAAAATGCTGGAAGAATCCTCTGATGGCTAGCCTGCGCAAGCGTAGTCCCAATGTGGGACTGCACAGAAGAACAACGATGAAGGAACTTTAGAGAGGGGAACACCAACTATGTACTAAGTGTACGAAGAAGAAAAGAGGAGGTGTTTCCAATTTCCTAGAGCTAAGATATTTGGATAAACCGTGATACAAAACTATCTGGATGGGAATTTCCAGGATGCACAATCCCACTTGGAAAATAGCATGTACACATGATATGATGGGTAGAAAGGTAAACAGCAACAGCCTCCATACAATTTTTAACGTTAGAGCAAAATTGCAAGGTTTGCAAGCTCAGAAACAATATGGTTTGGCAGAAATTCCCTTTCTCTTCTTTTTGATTTAGGGTTACTTGTTGGTTGAGATCTCCCCTGGATGGCTGTCCAACACTGTTTCCTGCTGATAGTCAGTGGTGCTTATTGTATTTTGATGTTCTAACTGATGTAAATTAATTAATTTTAAATTGCACATAATTATGTTTTATTGTATGTTATTTGTGTTGCGAGTCGCTCAGAGCCTGACCTGGTCAGGAATGGATGGCATACAAGTCCAACAAATAATAATAATAATAATTGCCCCTTTCACCACATACAAGAATGGGGGGGGGGAACTTGCCTGATCCATGCTTTCTGGAATGAACTCTCCCTCACTGTTGATACTGGTGAATGACCCGTTCCGGGCCACTTGGTGTAGCTCATCTGGAATGTATCCTGGAGGAGGTGAGCTTCTATCACGAGCATAATAACCTTTGAATTTTTAAGAAATACATTTGAGCAGATAACAATAAAAATCCTCCACCCTCCCTAGAATCATTCATTTATTTGATTTCAAAAGCAAAAAAAAAAAGAAGAGAGAGTTGCTTTGTTAAACTCACATTGCCTGCAAGATACACATAACCAGCAAGGCAGAAATTTTAGTATTTTAAAATTATTTAATCACTGACAGTGCATTTCTGAGGCTGGGGGCCAAATCGCCTTAGGAGGCAACGTGACCGCTGTGCTGGCGTCCGTACAACTTGCACCATGTAAACTGGCACTGATGGCGGTGTAGCGCCAGTTGTGCTGGTCCTTTTGGACAGCTGCGGCAGCGCAGCCCCTGGATGCCGTCTCAGCCTCCCGCTGGCGTTCCCGAGGCATTCCGGGGGCAGAGCTGCTGGTAGGCAACTTCCTAACCCCTTTCAGCCCAAGAACGCCCCCTTAAACAACAGTGGTGCTGGGGCAGCATTGCTGTTTTCAATGGAGCTTCCCCTTCCATTCTAAATTTTATTTTATAAAAAGCTCTTTTCCCCCCTTGCTGCAGCAGCCATCTTTGCAAGCACCATGGCACAGCCACGGCCACACCATCCCTGGACGCTGCAGCTCTCAGGAGTGGGCTATAACTGTAATGTTTCAACCTACCCTTATTTATTTGCTGCACTGCGTATGGAAAGATCTGAGTGTTCTCCAATTCGCAGAACTAATTTGCTAGATGGTAGTGTGTTCCAGATTAACGTATCTTCTGATGGATTATCAAACATACCCCTCATCTCCCTTTGGCTAGAAGCTTGCCTGCATTAAAACTGCATTTTCACAAAACTGAATCTGCAGGTTAATTGGGAATAAGCAATTTCTGGCCACCAGCACAATTTTGACATGCTGTAGGACAAGCGTAACAGGCCATATATTAATTATTGCCAACAACACTGACAACATACGGCCCTGCCCCAGGATATTTAAAACCAGGGTGGATAAAAATCAATGATTTTTTTTAAACTGGATTTTCTTTATTTAAATTGGATTTTTTAAAATGAAATGCTTTTGGAGGAAAAATCTATCTACTGATAGTTTTCTATTTAAGAGGCATTATAATCCAAAGACTATTAATCAGGAAATAAGGATTAATTTTTAATTATATAGCACAAGGCTTTATATTTATGCAATGTTTAAATTTTTTGGTAAATGAATTCCATTAATCCATTCACAATGTCATGCTCTTCCAGAGGTTTCTGTAAGATTATTTGGGGCAGTTTTTCTAACGAGAAGATATTATCACAGATGCTTGTTTTTGTAGTTCTTAAAAGTGTGAATTTGTGTCTGAACAGATAATATGCCTCTCCTTCAGAGCAAAATTATTATAAAATAAACCTACAGAGTTGAGGAAAAAACCTTAATCTCATTGTTCCTTTGCAAATCTATATCCTTTGCAAATCAACCTCTTGATTAAGTGCTAAATTCCAAGAAGTTCAATGAATAGATTGTTTAGAGTGGAATAGATCTGCACAAGTAGCAGGCAGTAAAAATGAAAGTGCAACCTTGGGAATAGTTTAATTAAGTTCCTCTTCCTCACAATAATTTCATAATTATCTGTCTATGTATTTCTAACAGTATAACCAAATCAGTAATTTGTGATATAACTGTAAAAACTACTCTGAAAATTTATTATTCCAAAAATGAAACCTTCATCTGGTTGTAGATATTATTACACCAGCAAGAATGAGTCTCTGTAAAAAACCATGATTTAAATCAAGTCTTAGTGACTAGTGATTTAAATCAATTTGATTTAAATCAAATCCACCCTGTTTAAAACATTTAAAGGGCTTCCCCATTTTTTTGTACTTGAGCCGTGTTCTCCAGACTGTAGCACTCCAATGGGAGCAACATCAACAGTCTCCACAGACACACATCACCAAGGCTATGACAGCAGTGTGACATTTTATCACTCAACAGTTTTTAAAAGTAACTATATGGTTTAAGCTTGTCATACTTCAGTGGGAGGACTGCACTTTTATGCATAGGTTGTTTCCATGGTGATCACATCCCCCCCCACTACTTTGGGGCTTCGCTTTCATTATGCACATCTTTTCCGACCTCTAGAAGTCATTTTACTCTCTCCCTGTGTTTTCTTGATGCCACCGGAAACAGCAACCAGAAAACACGGGGAAAACGTGGGGAGGGAGCAAAGTGACTTCTAAAGGTTGGAAACACGTGCATAATGAAAACCAAGCCCTGAAGTAGTGTGGGGGGGGTGATCGCTATGGAAACAACCCATGCATAAAAGGCCACTGTATTTCAAGGGGGGGGGAATGAAGGACACCTAACCCCTCTGCAACACAGCTATTCTCATCTGAAGTAGTATCTCCCCTCCCATATACCAGGAATTCCTTCCATTCCTGTAAAGAGCAGCATAATTCTGACTAGTATTCCCAAACTGTTTGCAGCCTCCTATGCTCATCTTAATTTGGGAGCCAGCTTGGTGTAGTGGTTAACAGCGGTGGTTTGGAGCGGTGGACTCTGATCTGGAGAACCGGGTTTGATTCCCCACTACTCCACATGAGCGGCGGAAGCAAATCTGGTGAACTAGATTTGTTTCCCCACTCCTACACATGAAGCCAGCTGGGTGACCTAGGGCTATTCACAGCTTTCTCGGCCCCACCTACCTCACAGGGTGTCATTTGAGAGGAGGGGAAGGGAAGGTCTGATCCTTCCTTAAGTGGGAGAGAAAGTCGGCATATAAAACCCCCCAACTCTTCTCTTAATTTGTCTACTAGATGATAAAAATCCACAAGCTATGATAAGTTTATCAGCTTTTGCAGGACTGTAGATATCAGTTTTTGACGTGGATCCACCCTGGATAATGCAAATTCCAACATGGCAGCCACACAAAAGTGGCAGGTTTTTTCTGTATCAAAGGTTTTCATATTATATAAGTAAAAAAATAATGGTGTCATTTGTGCTGCTTTGGACTCTGTTGAGAACATTAAATTTTGTAACATTTTAATAATTAAATAGTAATATTTAATAGTAATATTCATGTCTAATTTTCATTTTTCCTTTTCAGATGGTATATGTTATTATCTTCAGTGACAGAAAAAATGCTAGAAGTATCAAAATGCTTTAAACTGGCCAGCGAATACGCTCTATTACAAAGAGCCTGCACCTATAGACTTATCAGCGTACATCTTACTTCCACACCAAACCGACAATATGTGCTGCGCTCCAAACTACACCCAGGTATCACCTAATAAAGGTGGTGTTACTATGGCCAACAATCTCAAGGACTTCAAAAATATCAATGTACTATGCGCTGACAGATTGGCAGAACCTTTATGAAAACTGCAGTGAAATGGGGGGAAACCTCCCTCTATGAAATGTGTCTCAAAAATTTATATTGTACAATTCTACTTCATTAAGACGATAATGGAAAAGCAAAGACATGACTTTTAACAGCTGACTTCAACTGACCTTTAGTTAAATCCACAAAGGTATTTCTTCCTGCTAATGTTCAGCTTCACCTCACTATGCATTATTTAGTATTAAAACTTTCAACACAAACAAGGTGGTCTGACAGTGTAAAAATGAACAGCTGCACAACCTAATCTAAATTCTGCGAAAACTATAATGAAAGTGAAGTATCATGCAAAATTGCCTGGCTAAGCTTTATAAGAATTCCAGGGCAACTGGCTGAAAGACCAAACCAGTTCCAGCTATCCAAGATGGTAGCTTTTGCATAGAAATTATTAATAAAAGTACAGGTTAAATAAACCCCGTATAAACAATGGAAGATTTAACTAAAATGTGACCACACAAACACTGAGAAGCAAGAGGAAAACAAAAATACACATAACTCAGACTTTAAAAAACAATTACTTCATACTATGCACAGATATAGTAAAGCTTTTGGAAACTAAATACCTACTGATCTACAGCAAAAATGTTGCGCTAGTGTGTTTCCCTCCTTCAACCCTAGTAAATCTACACCATCTTTCGCAGAGAACAGTCAATCTAATTAGTCAATCTAAAGTGATGTGGTTCTCCAGGTCCTCACGTCAACAGAGATATCTTTGGCGCGTTAATGGTAATTTTATTGAACAGGTTACCCAGATTAAATATCTTGGGGCTTATTTTCAGTCTAATATGCTCTGGACAACCCATATTAGAAATGCATGAACCAAAGCACTTACTGCTACGAAGGCAATAATCTGTTTTTTTCTATTCCAAAGGTGGTCAATACATTCCAGCTGCTATCACTATATTTAACAGTAAAGTAGGATCACAATTTCTGTAAGGAGAACCTCTCTGGGTGATTCCTTCCTGAACTATTGATTCCCTCCTGAACTATCTCCTTCGTAAAATTACTGGTGCTCCTAATTGTATTGCTGGAGTTTCTCTGCATGAAGAATTGGGTCTTAGATCCCTTGAAGCTCGGATTTGGGCCGCAATCTTTAGATTGTGGATTAAGATTCTATTCTCCACAGAGTCAAATGGATACTTAGATCTACTGCAAGCTGATTCCTATCAGAGCTTGTGGAGCAAATTGGTTGAACGTCATATCCAGTTTTTAGGAATTTCTCTTTTTGACTTAAAAGATCATGGGCCATCAGCAGCTCTTTCTTTAATCTTGAGCTTCTTGCAAAAACTGGAGTTTAGAAGCACGTAGAATATGTTCACCTTTATACCTAGGTTTCATGCTGCTACAATCTCTTCCAACATACTTAGACTTCCTGATAGTCCCATGCTACAGATGATTATTAATGCTGGCTAGATTGAATGCCCTGCCCTGGATGGCCCAGGCTAGCCTGATTTCGTCAGATCTCAGAAGCTAAGCAGGGTCAGCCCTGGTTAGTATTTGGATGACCACCAAGGAAGTCCAGGGTTGCTGTGCAGAGGAAGGCACTGGCAAACCACCTCTGTTAGTCTCTTGCCATGGAAACCCCCAAAAGGGGTCGCCATAAGTCGGCTGCGACTTGAAGGCACTTTACACACAGATTGAATGCCATTCCATCAGGGGAGCTATTGGGTCATTTAAATAAGGTGCCATATTCTGAGCGAGTGTGTCAATGTGGTTCTATTCGAATTGACACCCTTCAGCATTATCTGTTCAGCTGCGACCTGCTCAATGTGGCAAGCGATAGATGGATAAAACCTTTTATCTGGGACCCTAGGTATGAATTGGATAATTTGACATTTCTTTTAGCAGGGGCGGATTTTAATATCACATTAGCAGTTGCCAGGTTTTTCCCCAGTTGATTAAAATTACTAATTCTCTATTGTTTATGAAGATATATATGTAAATATAAATATATTTTCCTTTCTTTTAGTCTTAGTGTGACACTGTTCAGAGCCGAATTGGCCGTATGAGCAGTATCATTAAAGTTTCCCTTCTTCAGTCTGAGCGAAGAAAAAAGTATGTGTCCAAAGTTATATAAAGCAGAAAACAACATTAACCACAACCAAGCAATTCAATATTCAAAGGTTAATTCCATGGTGAAAGCATATTCATAATTCAGCAAGCAACCTTCACATTTTCTGGAGGGTTATCAATAACATCATTTGACAGACTATACTACCAAAGATAAAGTGACCCTAAACTTACAGATACATTTGCTGAAGTCAGACTGGCCCTGCATATCTGGGCCATAGTCATCCCATGTAGAGGCTGTCAGGCAAAGGGAGGGAGGGATAGCTGAAGTTGGGGGGACAGATAGAAGTAGCTTGGCTGTTAGGTGGGAAGGAAGAAGTAAAAGGGGAAAGGTATGGGGACTTTCAGAGAAGGGAAAGAGGAAATAGTGGAGGAGGGAAAAATTAGATGCCCCCATGGAGAACAAAAAGAACTATGGGGCCACCCAAAGCTATGAGAGACATTTCTGCAAGCCTGGGGGAATCCCCAGATTTGCAGAAAAATCAGAAGATTTACTGAAAAGTAAAAAGCAATATGCAGACATGGCTGGAGAAATACCCCAACTGTACCATCCAAAACTGCAGCTGATATTGCATAGTCCCCACTAAGAAATAAAGGAGGTCAGGGTACCAAAGAGGAAAGGGAAGGAAAAAGGTCATGGGGATTGCAAGGATATGGTATGGAAAGTGGCAGCTGGAAGGGGGGGAGAGAATAGGAGTGATGAGATGGGAATAAAACACTGGGGGGGGGAAGCGTGTGGCATAAGGAAAACAGAGTTTGGGGGTGGAAGTAAACAGCAAGCGGGATGATGGGAAGAAGCATAGCCCAGAGCAGAAGGATGGAGGAAAAGAGAAACCTGAACAAGGTGGGAAGAAAGAGAGGCCAGCAGAACAGGGTAAAGCGATCTTCCCTTTATCCCAGCTGTCAGATCTTAATGCAAAAATGTAACTTCCTACATGTACTTTTAACACAAAGAGTGCAATCAAAATGATTTGCAAAAAATATTGTTTGCTTATAATATTAGGTTGAACTGCTATCACTTCACACAATTGGTACATTACATCACAGAATCATTGAGTTGGAAGGGACCTCCAGGATCTTCTACAACCTCCATCACAATGCAGGAAATTCACATCTAAGTTCCCTACACACCCCCAGTGACCTCTGCTCCATACCCAAGATCACATTTGCCTTTTTAGCTACCGCATCACACTGCTGACTTACGTTCAGTGTATGGTCTACTAAGACCCCTAGATCCTTTTCACACATACTACTGCTCAGACAAGTCTCCCCCATCCTATAATTATGCATTTGATTTTTCCTATCTAAATGCAGAACTTTACATTAATCTCTGCTGAAATGCATTTTATTGGTTTTAGC
Organism: Euleptes europaea; assembly: GCF_029931775.1. NCBI lineage: Eukaryota > Metazoa > Chordata > Lepidosauria > Squamata > Sphaerodactylidae > Euleptes > Euleptes europaea. The sequence continues at coordinate 5,016,973 of NC_079326.1, read as the reverse complement.
CCAATTCTCCAGCTTGTCAAGATCATCCTGTATCTTGGCTTTGTCTTCTAATTTAATAAGTATCCCCGCTATTCCTTCATGGCTGTTAGTAATCACATTCTTTCTAAATGATGAAGGACTGACTGTCTAACGATTTGTTCTAAACTTTTCCAGGTATAGAAGTCAAGCTGATGGGTAGGTAGTTACCCGGATCCTCCTTTTCCCCCTTCTTGAAGATGGGGACAACATCTGCCTGCCTCCAATCTTCTGGCACCTCACCTGTTTGCCAAGAATTCTCAAAAACAATGGACAGAGGCTCAGAAATTATATCTGCAAGTTTCCTTAGTACCCTTGAATGCAATTCATCTGGCCCTGAGGACTTTTTTATTTAAAAAATTAGGTGTTTATGGACTACCCCTATGCCGATCCTAGGCTTCCCTCATCATGTGTTCTGTTTGATGAGGGAAGGGAGTTGTAGCCTAGGATCTGTGTACATCTGTATAAGGAATCTTCCACCAAGGGAACAATCTGTCGCACTGGAACATGCCTCTACTAGCTGAATGGAGTATTAGGATACAACTTATCATATTTAAGCTAACTCAATATCATGTAACTTGTCTACTGTGAGACAACTCATTACATTAAATACATAAATATAAATACTCTAACTGCACTTTAATGTTCACAAACTGATTTCTCAGCCTCAGTCACAGAATCGACACCATACACATTTCCATATATGACATGGGAACATTTTTAATAGACTCCAGAAAAAAAAAGATCTTTTTATATGGTCATAATACTGGAATCTGAACATTTTGGAAGATGACTGAAACCAAGTGCATAACCAGTATCTACAACCGTGCGAAGGGGACCCTTCTGACTTGCAATTTCTTATCAATAATTCTATCTACTATTCTACCAGTCCTGCTCCTCCATGGCTTTGAGATGAATGCGTTGGCCGATGGTGAGCTGAAGGATTGGTGGAGGCTGCCAACACAACTAGGGAAAGCTGCAGATGCTGGCCCTGTATGTTCTAAAGAAAACTATTCCCACAATATGCAAGGATAAAAGCATGCACATCTGATACGCATTATTAAAAAGACACAGATAAGAAGTTATTCAACAGCCATTCCTAAGTTGCAGGAATACAACTGCCAATTCTGAGATGAACATATGCGAGTTTTTTCAAAAAGTTTGAAAAATTAAACTGAAACAACTTATTTAGCCAGTAAGATTTGTCCAATTCTAGGATTCTTGCAAGCCCAGCTATGAAAGTACAAAAATAAAACCAAGTAATAAGCTGTCTAGGATTCAGAATCAGGCCCCTGATAGATCTCTTTTAGCAGCCAAAACTGGCTGAGAACCTGAGAATCCTCCAGATAAATCTTCCTACAAATAGAAATCTGCACACAAACTCTTCCCATCGTTCCAGTTTTAGAAGAGTGACTTTCTCGCACACTCCTTTGGCTTAAACCCTTAATGTGGAGAGAGTATCCCAAAGTTTTCCCGTAAGCTACTCTCCCCTATTCCCCATATTACATTGACATTTACCTCTGGGAATTAAACTTTATTGCGCAAAACTGTCATTAACAATACTCCAACCCTTTTTATGTTACAATTTTAGACAAATTATTTTTGCATGGTCTATTTGAGCTTAAAACTGCCATATGGAATGCCACCCTTAATGGAAGGAAAACATCAAACCATTTGTGAAAAGACGTTTTTGTAAGAAATATTCAACAACTTAAAGACAACCCTAATTTCCAAATACACTTCAAAATTACAGAAACATAAAACTGCATTACCTATTACTGAAAGCCTGCTTTTCCTTTCTGTCACTCTGAACACTGTATTATCCAAGTCTTCTAATGATGGCAGCGGCTCCATGTTACTCTGGAGGTGAAAGCAGATTACTGTTTATTCCCTCAAAAAGTGTAAGATACCCTCCACTCATACAAGAAAATACTATTTTTTGCATGAGCAAGATGTTTCCATGCCATTTATCAGAGAATAATCTGATGTTAAACTGGAGCTATTTATTAGCTCCCAACTCTACGCATTTCAGTTTACCAGCTCCCTTTGCACAGTGTGAATACGTTAAATAGACAATGGATCAGAGAAACATGAAGACTTATAACACGATAACTGGAATATTTCAAAACAAGGAAAATATTCCAGTTCTACCAACAAAACACATTCCCTTCTAGTCCACAAATAGACTACGTTTGCACTCCTCACTCATAATGTTAGCAATGTGCAGTAATAGACAAAAAATAAAGTTCAAAATTTAATGCATATTTTTTTCAGCAAGTAGCACCCTTTAGTCTGCCTTGAGGGACATCTGTCTCTCTCCTTTCCAATGCTTTGATGAAGCAAGTAGGAGGAAGAAAAGTTTACATTATGGTACCAAAGCTGACATAGCAACTCCAGAACCACGCACACCCTAGGAGATTATGCCATTTATATTTTACATGTGTGTTGTATAGAAATATATATATGCTATATATAATATAGTAATTTCATTGTTTATACATGCATTATATGCATATGTTCACACCTGTGTATTTCCATGGGCAACAAGCAATATCTTGAGGCTTTTCATGTGAACACTACGATCAAGGAGCTCAATAGCTTTGTCCAAGTCCTCTTGGGTGGTTAATGGGATCACTAACTAGATAAAAAACAAACACAGAAACAGTTAAACAAGGACAAAACCCAACCCATCCATAGATGGTGTGATTGAGGAACAACCATTAAGACCAGTAGCTAGAACTGCAAAATTTCTAAGTAGGGCTGCCAACTCTGATTTGGGAAATTTTTGGAGATTTGGGGACAGTGCTCAGTGGGAAGGGGCTCAGCAGGAATATGATGCCATAGACTCAGCCTTCTGAAGCTGCCATCTCCTTCAGCGAACCTGACTGATGTGATCTGGAGATCAGCTATAATTCCAGAACTCCAGACCTTATCTCGAGTTTGGTAACTCCTAGTTCCAAGGGAAGAATTCCAATCTTTAGAGGGTAGATTCCTTTGACTACAGACTCACCTTTCTGAAACTGTTAAAGGGTAGGCACCTTGTCTAAGGTCTGGCCCTGCCACAGCGAGTTAAAATGGGCTGCAATTAAGCATTTTTTTCCCACCAAACGCTGTAACAATTTACTTAAGTAAAGAATGTTCCACCATGATGAAGAATTAGGGGAACAGCTTATTATCCAAGAATAAGCCATGTTATTGTAACCTGTATTACTTATTTTCTACTTTCACTCAGTGGCTCAAGACCAAATATGGGCTAGTGTAAGTGGCTGCCCAGTTGCATGCATATAGTTAAGCAAGACCTCAGTCAGTTCAATTTCTTTCATATTTATCAAAGATTATAAATGTTAGCTCTTGGCATCACCTTCTAAAGGGACTATGTATAAGCATTCTTTTATAATAAAAAGTAGGCCACAGGTATACACCAGCTAGCAACATCCAATATAGATTACCATGATGCATTACATATGGAGCTGCCGTTGAAAAGTATTTGCAAATTTCACCTAGTGCAGAATGCAGTAGGCAGGCCGCTATCTCCAACTAACCACCAAAAGCATATTATCCCAAGTAAGATATGAAGAGATCCTTACTGGCTTATAGTTTTTCAGGCTCAATGAAAAGTACTATTTAAATTCTAAATGGCCTATATATCTAAAGGACCACCTTCTTCCACAACCAACTGCTCATCAGTTGAGATTACTGTCCCATGTATCCCTCTATTCAGAGGCAAGGCAGATGAGTCATCAGAGAGGTTGTAGCATCCAAACATTGCAAATTTTTGCTTACACTTACCTGGCACCATCAGTGTTAAGTATTTTGGTACCAAGCAGAGTCCATTCAATCCTCTTGAACTCAACAGTATTTAAGATTATTTTCATTGGCTGTTGTATGTTTTTATCCTGATGACTGCTAGTTTTACAGTCATTTCTACTTTTTGAACTACAACAAATTTTGTTTTGTAAACCACCTTGGCTGATTTATACTGCAAAATGGAATCTAAATCTCTAAAACAATCAGAGATATCTGCTGACAGAATGCTCTTTTCATATCACCCAACAATCTACAATTAGGGAGTTTGGTACACTGCAACAAATATACACACACACGTTTGTACTAGATAAGCAGTAAATATGTTGGAGGAAAATGCAACCTCTTAGGACCACTGAGAGGAAGATAGCCATTCACAGCCACGTCACAACACCATGGGGTATATGATGTATTGTGCATGTGTGGGAAAGGAGCTGATAATAATGGTAAAAGTAAAGCAGAGAGTACCACACTGAGTACCCACAGTGGGGAAGACACACAGCTTTGCAGCTTATCGGCCACCTTCAAAAGAGTACCCAGTTTTCATTTCAAACAGTTCTGCTACCCAACCTTCCACGTACCACCTTTACAGACAGTGAATCAGGAACCATTATTATACCTCATTATTGCTGTAATGCAAATTCATGGGCTGTCCAAAGGCAACTTTAGCTTTTGATGAAAGATCTTCTAGCTTGACAGGTTTTGTAAACTGCAGAATTCTGTAATACATGGTTTGGAGGGGGGGTGTAATTCAATGACATGAAAACACTAGGCAATTATACAACATTTAATTCACCCAAGTGAAGTCTTCTCCCCTCCAACCCCATTTACAGAACAGAAAACTCAAGTAACAAGATCCAGATAAGAAAAGCAAATCCTCCAATGTATCAGAGCTGAAGCCTGCATCTTTCCTCATTTTATGTAAAGCACATAAAATACTGCAACATTCTAAAAATATTAATTTTTCTATATACAAAAGGAACAACTTTCCCTTTTCTCTCATCCCTTGTAAGACATGTTAATGAGGCAATCAGGAAGAAGAGTTGGTTTTTATACCCTGCTTTTCTCTACCATAAGGAGTCTCAAAGCAGCTTACAATAGCCTTCCCTTCCCCCACCCCACACAAACAACAGGCATTTGCGAAGTAGGTGAGGCTGAGAGAGTTATGAGAGAACTGTGACTAGCCCAAGGTCACCCAGTAGGCTTCATGTGGAGGAGTGGGGAATCATACCCAGTTGTCCAGATTAGAGTACGCCACTCTTAACCACGACACCATGCTGGCTCTTGAACAGCAGCATAATTTTATAAACAGACTTAGAAAAACATGCGTAGAAGGGATCCATTTAGAAATCGTGTACAGGCTTGAATTGTAAAAGTCCACATGCCATTAAGTAAAACTCTCCTACTTTGACTAAAGTTTAAAGGCTCTCTCTCAAATATATACTTTTATCACTTAAGGTGATACACTGTTAAGTTTGTGATTGAAATCCTAACACCTTACCAGGGCAAAAGCGCCACCTGGAGTCTCTGTGATCTTGGACCCCTGGAAGTTCTATTAGAATGACCCATTGATTTCCATTCCACATCAGACCATCCTGGCAGACTTAATCCATTTGGAGCAAGGGACAGTCTGGTTTGGACCAGACCATCTATTTGTCATGGAAGTTCAGAGCCATTACCAGATGCTTGGTGAAGATGGAACTATATTTTATATTGGTAGCCCTGACTTCAGAGATGGGGATTTGCATAGGGAAATCAGCTTGTCATTCTTGGAAAGGAGGCTGGCTTAGGTCCAATTCCATTTACCATCAATATTTGGACATTTGGGATTTTCACTGGGGCCTCAGGAGGTTAGGTAGGAGTTAATGACCCCTTCAACCTCTTGCTACAGCAAGGAACTCTCCACATGCTCTGAGGAACGTGCTACAGCTCAGGTAATGTGAGTTTAGCTTAGCTAGTTCAACAGTACTGCTTTTTATTTGAACCTCTCTGTGCTGTTGTTGCTGTGTGCCATTCCCTGTACTGTGTTTATTTGCCTTTTTCCACCCCCTTTTGGATTCCAACCACCTTTTCCCTTTTTTTCTCTTTTATAATAAACCTTTTATAAAGACTTTTTTTGGCTTTGCTTATTACAATTCATCTCTTTGGGGTTTTTCTCTTAATCTCTTCCCCATGTGCTCAACTGCATGGGTGCTACCTAGTTTGTTATGAGGTATTCTCTAGGCTTTCTAACCTGTCACTTTATTTGGGGAGGGGCTGTGGCTCAGTGGTAGAGCATCTGCTTGGCATGCAGAAGGACCCAGGTTCAGTCCCCGGCATCTCGGGACAAGGCAAGCAGGTGATGGGAAAGACCTCTACCTGAGACCCTGGAGAGCTGCTGCCTGTCTGAGTAGACAATACTGACTTTGATGGACCAAGGGTCTGATTCAGTATAATGCAGCTTCATGTGTGTATTGTTCTACTACTATGCTGGAAGGGTGACCTTCTCAGTGGGTCAGTTTAGATGTTCTTGGGAAGCCCTGAGTGGTGGTAGCAGGTGACCAGTGTATTTTCCAAGGAACCTTTGGTCTAGAGGGGTTCCCCAGTGTGATGAACAAAGAATTAATCTTTGAGAGAAGCTCAGAAAAAAAAACTGCCAGGGAGTGGGTGGAGCTAGGGATTTCACTCTCCCTTTTCTGAAAAAAGGGAGGAAGTCTGTTTTTGGTAACCTGCGTGTTTAATAGCTGTTTTTGACTCTGAGAACCTGAGGGTTCAGATTTGCCTAAGCGGTTGTGAAACGACTCCTGTGGAGTGACAGGCAGAGACTGGAGGAAAGGGTCCCTTTCTCAGGTCACTGAAAGGGAATAGGCTCTGGGAAGGAGATATTCCAGATATGGGGTTTTGTTAAGGGATTACTGCCACAAAAGTGGGGTAAATCTATGAACTGGAAGAGAGATTTGAGAAACAATCTCCATACTTCTTTGTTCTCTGGGGAGAGAGATTGTATAATATCCATGCTTCCCAGTTAGCTAGGCAGCAGAGTCTGAATAGGAACATCTATAGGAAGTTCTGTGAACTGAATTTGGGAACTTAATTTAAGAATTGTAATTCTGTACTAACAAAGCCATCTAAGATCTATGCCTCCACTGTAGTAAAACCTATAAACTAGCTCTGGTTCTATACCTTCCCGACTTACCGTTTTCCCTCCAAGTCCATCCCTTGTACCGTGTTTAATAAATCTCTGTTACATGGCTATTAACTTGAAAAAGCCTCTGATGTCTCATTTCTACTGAGGTAAAATAAGTAAAGGGACTAAGGAGAAAAATTAAAACTCCAATCAAACAGTTTGGAAAGCAGTCTCTCTCTCGGCACGCACGGATCATGATACGAAGCAAGGAAAGACACCATTTACCCCTTCCAACTGTAACGAACTCATAATGCTGGTGTTTAAATTTGTTCATCAAAATAACTAGAAGAAAATTCTCAGTGCAAGGAAGATGGAAGTCAGACATTTTCAATATTTGCTCTCACTTTAACAGTTCATGCCGTCAATACAGAACCTACAAACTTTTACAAGGAAAAACTAAATGAAATCAGCAAAAAAAAAAAAAAATCCTCAATGTTCTGGGAGCAACAACAAATTTTAATAAAATCATGTATTTTGGCAGATTTCAATAAATTTCCATTTTCCAAAAATTTATGTGGGCAGCTGTCTCTTTAGGTATGTTGTACTGCTATAAATCTTTTACTTTGACTGGATTCTGGGGTCATTAAAATAAGTTCAATTGTATTCATGAAGATGCCTACAACCATTTATTCTCTTTACCTTCTTTCACCTCGATGTTCAAATTTGACTCGGATGTCATTCTGCTAAGAGAATAATACATATTTAATTAAAAAGAATTAACAAAAACAAAAGTCATAGGTGAACTCAACTGTGATAATTCTCACCCTATATGCAGAGGGCCATCAAATATTCTCACACGTCTCAAGCAATATTATTCTGCTATTGGAAACTCACACTTAGGAAATTGGCATTTGGATGGCCCAGGCTAGCCTGATTTTGTCAGATCTCAGAAGCTAAGCAGGGTCAGCCCTGGTTAGTATTTGGATGGGAGACCACCAAGGAATACCAGGGTTGCTGTGCTGAAGAAGGCACTGGCAAACCACCTCTGATAGTCTCTTGCCATGAAACCCCCCCAAAAAAGGGGTCGCCATAAGTCGGCTGCGACTTGACGGCACTTTACACACACACACATCAATCAGAGCTAATACAAAAGATTTGTTCTGCATACCACATCTCTTTTATTCTGTTAAACATTTTAAGGATATTCACACTGCTCAGAGGAAACTTCTTAGGAAGTGAAAAATCACCTCAAAATGCAAGTACATGTTCTTCACTCCATTAAGCAAACATTTTACAGGCTTACCTGTTTTTTTGGCGAAGCTGATTTCCCTTTGCTTGTTTCTTGTAGAGGCAACACGGGACGACTTGCCTTATGAAGGACTGCCAAATCCTGCATGATTGAATTCAAAGCTTGCTGCTCATCTGTTTAGAAAAAAAAGCCCATTATTAGCTTCATCTATTGATTTAGGGATGAATTATATGGGAAATCTATGGTCAGATCTCCTAGTACAGGCTTGGATCCTATGTCAAGGTTTCCTTCACACTTCTCTCTAGCCACTAGGAAGGCTTTCCTCCATTGTGGCGCTCACTTCCTCTGTCACGAGCACTTCCATGTGTAAGAGATGTTTCTCAAAGAGCTCTTACACACAGAGGTGATAGCAATGGAGGAAGCAAGTGATGTAGTGGAGGAAACCCTCTGCAGCAGTAGGAGAAAAGTGTAAGTGGAACGATGGCTGATACCGCACTAGGTATTCCCAGCGTTGTATTAAGAGTTTGAAAATGTTATAAAAAATACTGTTGGCACTTTCTGTGTATTCCCACCAATGTATTAAGAGTTTGAAACTGTTATAAAAATACTGTTCGCACTTTGTTCGGCCCCTTTAGCCGTGAAGACGTCTTCCAACCATTTTTTAGCCGTGGCATCCAAAAACCCTTTTAAAGCGATGTTTTTTATAACATTTCCAAACTCTTGATACATCGTTGGGAACACCTAGTGCGGTAACAGCCAACGTTTATATGGTCCCAGCCACATATTCTATGGTTAAAATACAACTGCAATGCCCCCAGTTTGGTTTGGGCTATGACACGGGAAGGGAGAAGTTTAACTCCTTGTGCTGCACCATTTTCCCTTTTACCCCGTGCTATTAGTCCTGGAAGAGAAAAGAAAGACAAGTATTCCTATAATACCCATCTTTTTTTCTTAGCTCAAATATCAGTATACAGGATGTGGGAGACACACCAATTTCTATCAGCACAAAGAAAAAAGGGTACAACTCCCCACTCCCTCCCAAACCATGACCCTAATCCAAATCCCACCCCCGACCTGCTTAATATAAAAAGCGATCTGATCCTTCAATGTAACATGTAACTCGGATCTTATATTTGAAAATTAAATCTAAGAGATGTTTTAAGGAACCCTTTCAGGAAAATAAAACAAAATCTAAAGATGATTTGAATGATCCTTTTTACAAGCTTTCAGAATGTGAACTCCAAGATTATCAGGTATCGCATGAACTATTTTTTATTTTAACTGGTATGGTTAGAAAAGCAAGCTTCCAAATGGCACAAACTTTTTCCTGCCTGAAGAAAAGTTCTATGCCACATAAAAGCATACAACCCTACCAAAACAGGTAGTCTTATAAAAAGCTCTGAGAGCAACCATAAAATTGAACAGGTTTTGCATCCTATTATCTTCATTATATATAGTAAAGGTCACTTCCAGTAGATATGAATTATTTTACAAGATCTTAATTGGTGTCCAAGAAGTAAATATTAAGTGGATTGCAGGATTCTTTCAGAAGACCTTTGACTCAATTTTTAAACATACTATGTGCATTGCAGCTAAGTCAAGCTGACCAACATTTTTTCATCCAGGCACCTGATCAGACTTAAAAACTGCTTAGGAATTTACTTGGGAAAGAGACAAAACAAAGTATTGATGTTACAGAGGCACAAACATGGAAGTAATTTATAGCACTCAGGGGCCCAGTTCTGAAAAAGTATATCCTTAATTTTATCATAGTAAGTGAGCATTAAAAGACAGCCAAAGCACAGTGGAAAATTTATCGAGCTTTGATGGGGGAGACCTGTATTCAAATCACTTTTAAACATGAACCAAACAAAGGGGGTTACCACACTTTGTATTCCCAGCGATGTATTAAGAGTTTGAAAATGTTATAAAAACCCTTTAAAAGGGTTTTTGGATATCACGGCTTATAAATGGTTGGAAAACGTCTTCAGAGCTAAAGGGGCCAAACAAAGTGCGAACAGTATTTTTTATAACGTTTTCAAACTCTTAATACATCACTGGGAATACACAGAAAGTGTGAACAGTATTTTTTATAACATTTTCAAACTCTTAATACATCGCTGGGAATACAAGTGCGGTAACCCCCAAAGAAACTTTGGAATAGCCCCTTGGCCTAATTTACATCACGGGCTGTAAAGAGGATAAAGCAAGTTAAACATATTGTAACCTATGACAGCCCATCGCTGAGGAAAATAAAAATAAAAATGAGATTACAAGTTCTACCACAGTTCAACACATCCTTATACATTTGCAAAGTACGCTAACTGTATTGCTGAGGCAGAGCGACAGAAAAAATGGACACTGGACCAATGAGGGGGAAAACTGTCACTTCAATATCAACAATGTAATCCTATGTAGTTACTCCAGCTCAAACCTGTTGATTGCTATGGGCATAGGCTAGAATAACTCTACGTAGGATTGAACTGTAAGCCATTCATGTTTCCACATCACTCCAATTTGACATTGATCTCTGTTGCTAGGGGCAGTGGACTCCAGACTTGACACAAGAGGCATGGTTCAGTCTACATACCTCATGGTGACATACTGTCGTTTTTGTGTCTACTTTGAGGTAACTAGTCAGTGGACTCAAGTCTCCATGTCACCAGGCACAAGGACTTCCACAGTAAGCAGACTAGCAGGGGAAAACAAAAATCCAGGAGGACCTGCAATAGGCTACTCACAATGTACCTCAAGGCAGTCAAAAGATGCATAAGTACATCAAGGAACAAAATATATTCTTGTTTCCCTTTCACGTGCTCTCATTTAACACTGCATTTTATGAGATAATGTTTTAATACTTAAATTATTATTATTATTATTATTAATCAAGGAAAACTTCACCATTGTGCTCTCAAATAAACAGGCTTTCTGGACTAAACTGGACAATGTCTGTGGATAACAAACGGTACCCAAGTTTGTGAAGTTGCAACTAATCTGTGTGTTATTTTACCAATGGAACAAATTTAACTGTAAAATGTAACCATCACACTAAGGTTTATACAACTGGAGGAGAGCACAAAATCGCACTCCTTTAGGAAGACTGCCAACTGATAAGAAAGCACAAACAATATTCTGACCTGCTCTTCAGCCTTTAAAAGCAGTTTGATCAGCAGATGACCCTTCTCACAGTAGAGATAAATTTAATCATCTGTTAATGTCTGCAGATCACATCTCTATTGAAAGCACAGCAACAAAGCCAGATGAAACTAGGCAGTCCACCCTAGAAGAGTATTGTTCGACCCATACTCCTTCTGTGAAGCAAAGAACAGGAATGGAGGGACCAGCATCTGTGGCAAAAAAAACTTCAGGGGAATGAACAGGATCGGGGCCTTTGAAAAGTGGTTTTTCTAATAAAATGGTTACTACTTAAAAGGTAAAGGTCCCCTGTGCAAGCACCGTGTCACTCCTGACCCATGGGGTGACGTCACATCCTGATGTTTCCAAGGCAGACTTTGTTTGCGGGGTGGTTTGCCAGTGCCTTCCCCAGCCATCTTCCCTTTACCCCCAGCAAGCTGGGTACTCATTTGACCGACCTCGGAAGGATGGAAGGCTGAGTCAACCTTGAGCCGGCTACCTGAAACCAACTTCCGTCGGGATCGAACTCAGGTCGTGAGCAGAGCTTTTGACTGCAGTACTGCAGCTTAACACTCTGTGCCACGGGGCTCCTGGTTGCTACTTAGGTCTACACAAAACCCCACAGAGAGTTCTACTTCTACTGAGAGGGTGAAGAATGCTTACAATTTTCCCCCTAAATTAACAGTTTTAGGACCAAAATATTTCAAAGTAGATTTCAAAATCGTACTGCATTCAACAACTCGCACTGTATGTCATATTTGAAGATGTCTATATTATGAGCAAGGCAGAATTAATAAATTCAAAAGTTGGATTCCATTCATAAGCAACTCACCCATAGCGTCAGCCAGCCCAGAAAACCTGAATTTCAAAAGAATGGCTCTCCCATTAGTATCCTTTTATTGCCTATATAAAGCAACAACAACAAAAAAAGTTATGAGTGACAGCACCAAGGTGTATAAAAAGGTCTAGAGATGACAACAATTCTGGCCTTAAAAACAAATGAAAAAGCTTGTCAGTGAACACAGTGGTGAAAAGAGAAGATGGTGGAGGCGGGGGGTCATCAGTACCAGTTAAAGCAATAACTGGAGGCCATATGTGTTAAAGCTGGTGTAAGAAGGGGAAAGGCTGTGGATCAGTGATAGAGCACATGCTTTGCACACAGAAAGTCCCATGTTCAATCCCTGGTATCAATAGTTAAAGGTGTCTTGCTGCCCCAAACTTTGGAGAGCCACTGCCAGTCAGAGCAAGCAATATTGAGCTAGATAACCTACTGATCTGTCCAGATACAAGTCAGATTAATGTGCCTATATAAGAAATAGTGGAGGCTGTATCAACAGCCACAGTCCCATCTACTTTCAGTACTATACTTTCCCCATATAATATAGCTGAGTGGCCAAGATGGCAACGCTGTGGACGCAACTGTGGCTTTTGCTGGACGACCACCTTTCCCTAAGCAACTGTTTGCATTCACAGAAATTGAAAATATGGTTAAATACATAGAAATATTCTCTTGAAATGAACTAATGTCCATGGCTTTTCGTCTTGCACATCCTGAAGGGTACATGTGAATAAAAAATCTGGTAACATTCTACAACAGGAACTACCTGAAGGTGGTGACTACATCCATAAACCTTAAGGATGGTTAGATAAGTGTATGGAAACAGGTATCCATGCTAACAATATATTTAGGTTAGCATATACATTTCTTTTTTTCCCCTTTTTAAAAGATAATTTATTAAGAGAAAATGAGAATGTAACAATAAAAGAAAATGGAAATATAACATAATACAAATTCTTGAAAAGAAACTAAAACGGTGCTGCTAATATAACTAAAATACCCATAACAGTGAACCAAGCAATACTCTATTTATCTAAAATCTGCATGATTATTATATCACTACCTATCTATCTACTATCATTATATCTGCGATTTACACATTGGAGTGCTTTTTCCATCCTTGAAATTGTTAAATTCCAACAAGCACCCAGTTTTTCTGTATTTTTGTCGTTATTATAAAACGTCAACTTAATTAAAGCATAGGTTTTAACCTTATCAAGCCAATTATTTAAATCACGGAATTTATTGTTCTTCCAATATCTTGCAAGGTTTGTTCTAGCAACCATTAGCATATGGAAAAACATAACTCAAATATCCTTTGGTTTATCTGGAAAATAATTTAATAAAATTGTTTCCGGTCTTACTGGAATAACAATTTCAAGGCAGCTGGATATGATTGCAATCACTTCCATCCAATATGTTTGGGCTCTACTGCAGCTCCACCACATGTGTAGAAAATCTGCGCCAGCTGAATCACAATACCAACATTTACTAGCATTTTTATCCGTTACACATTTTTTGAACTCCACTTGGGGAAAGATGCCACATATGTGTCATCTTAAATAATTTTTTTCTAAATGCAAGACTTATTGTAAAATTTAGACCTTTTGTGAGTATAAAGTTCCATTTCCCCCCCATCCAACTCATAACCTAATTTTTTATTCCATTTCTCTTGAAAAGGGGGATTAATTGTCCTATTTTTCTGTACTAATATCCCATATAACTTACTTACAGGAATTTTATCTGATTTTAATTATTGTTCAAATTCATTAAGAGTTCTGGGTATTAGCTTACCCTTCATAATCAATTGTACTACATAAATTTTTATTTGAAGATACTTAAAGGGGGGCAGTACTTTTTTTACTTCCTCTGGGATCTCTGTGTAAGAGATTATTTGTAAGTTTTTAAACCAATGTAATACTTATCAAAATCTTTTAAATTATATTTAATCCATACATTTTTACCAATATTATCAGCTGTCATATCTGCTGTTATTGACGCTAATGATTTCCCTTCTATTAATCTATGCTTAATCTGATCCCATGCTCCAATTAAAGTATTTATAACCCCATTATCATAACCATAATAATTTCCCTTATATTTTTTATCAATCCACAGCCATTTTCCAACCGGAAACTTTATAAAACCTTGTTCAAGAGCTACTGAGGAAATATTATCTTCTAAAGCCAACCAATCCTTTAAACCAGGGGTGGGGAACCTTTTTTCCTCTAAGGGCCATTTGCATATTTATAACATCATTCGCTGGCCATACAAAATTATCAACTTAAAAATTAGCTGACCAAGCCCCAAGCAGGCAGCTGCCCCAGATGACCCCCCCCGGCGCGGGCAAGCAGGCAGGCATCCAACTGGTGGTGCACTACCAACCTGGTGGCACAGGATAGTCTGTTGCACCAGCCAGGCATAGCCATCCAGCCGCACGCCGGAGTTGCTCATGGTCGGGGCTGGATTCTACAGCCGGCTCCTGTTACCTCCACCTGCAGGGATTAAATGAGGACACTCTGGCTAAAAACTCCCCCCCTGTGCATTCTGGCCCTGCCCCCTTTAACCCGTCCACTGTTGCCACTTCTGCCCCCAGCCCTCTTGTAGTACAGAGGGAATACACTTCTCCATGGCCTGGGTGGGAAAGGGTTAACACGGTTTCTTGGGCGGTCCAAACACCAACACTCCTCTGCAAGGGGGGAAAAGGTTCCTTTTCTCAGCAAAACAAACTCACATCTGCCTTGAATAGAGGCTATTCCTGTCTGCGAGAGGGGTGGATCACCAGACTTAGATCCTTCTGAGCTAGAGATCTGCCAGGACCCACGAAGGGCCAGACCAAATGATTTCATGGGCCTTAAACGGCCCCCGGGCATGATGTTCCCCACCCCTGCTTTAAACTTTCTATTTTAGCAGCTAAGTAATACCAATAAAAATTTGGATATCCCATTCCTCCATTTTCTTTACAATTATGTAAGTTATCACTTTTTACTCATGTTTTTTTATTATTATTAAGGGTTTTTTGGGGTACAAAAATAAAAATGGTATGGCGGGGGAAATAGGGAAAGTATTAGGGTTCTGTGTCCAAACTTTTCCAATACACTGTAGACAAATCTCTTAAATTAATATTAAATTAAGGTTCAGCCTTTAATTTCTTATCAATAAGATTCATAGCACATCCTTCCATAAGTCAATCTTAAACATTTACTAATGTCTTCACTTAAAATCATCTAGGTATCTCTGTTAATAACTATTAATAACTAACACTAAATACGTCTTCTTTAAATTGTATATAACAGGCTAGTTAAATGCAATTAGCAAAGTTCACTGTTGTAGCATATTTATTATATAGCGGTTGCCCCTTGCTCTTAAAGTCATCTAGTGATTGTCTTTTTATCAAAAAGGTTAATTTAGACATCGAAGCAAAGTCATGCTTTTTTGTTTTGAAAAATAAACCTCTTACAGATTTGTTGCCATTCCATAATAATTTTCTTTGGAATTTCAATAAACAGATTTTTACACAAAAAAATTAACTTAGGTAAAATTTTCATTTTGATTAAAGAAGGATATCTTTAATTTTGACCAGTTTTGAACTTGGTTTTTCATTGCACATGTAACTGGGTCACAGTTTAATTTTAGATTTTTCTTTGGGTCTACATTAAACCATATACCTAAATATTTAACTTGGTCCACTATCTTCATCTCTTCAAAACTTTTTATGCTAATCTCCTTGTTCTCTGCAACCTCTGAATAAAATGGTATAATCTCTGTTTCCCCTTTGTTTAATTTGTAACCTGAAAGACTTTTATTCCCTCTAAAAGTACTTTGAGTTCTCTATATCTGTTAATATCATTACTATATCTTCCGCATATAAACTTTGTATTCCAATCCATTAATGCTAACTCCTTTAATAAATCTATTATTTTTATACTAATTAATAACGGTTCTAATGAAATGGCAAATAAGTGAGATAAGGGACATCCTTGCCGAACACCTCTAGAAATATTAAAGGGGACTGATAAATATTAAAGGGGACTGCCCTGAAAAACCTCCAGACAAAGACAACATTCAACAATAGCCATACAGATTAGTTTTGGATTACACACATTAACAGATCACTTCAGGATACAATGGTTCCATATTAACATACCATACCCTCATTAGCACATTATCTTGATACTTACAGGACAATACTTTTGCAGGACAATACTCAGCTCAAACCCAACCCTTTCTGACTATATATTACTCTTCCTACACCCTTGACACTGAGAGACACTGTCCTTCAGTGTTACTACTCTGAAGATGCCTGCCACAGTTGCTGGCGAAACGTCAGGAAAGAAAATTCCAAGACCACGGTTACACAGCCCGGATAACCTACAAGAATCAATGAACTCTGACCGTGAAAGCCTTCGACAATATTTTGGGACTGATAATATTCCATTCAGCTTTATTTTTGCAAAACAATTGATGTAAATTAACACCACCCACTTCTGGAAATTACAGCCTAATCCAAAAGTGTTAATAGCCTCCTTCAAGAATCTATATTCTGTTCTATCAAACACTTTTTCTGCATCAAGGAACAACAGAGCAGATCTTATTTTATATTTTTGATACCTTCAATTAAATTACTTTCCTTAAATTGGTTGATAACTGCCTTTGAGGGATAAATCCATTTGATCAGTTGAAACATATTTCCCAATAATCTGTTTCAGTCTATTGGAAAGGATTGTAGCAAGTATTTTGTAATCAGTATTTAATAAACTGATCGTTCTATAAGAGCCAGGAGAACTGGGATCCTTCTCTGGTTTCAAGATGACAACTGTAAGAAAGAAGCCATTGAGCAATCCGGCCTTGAGAGTTTCACCCCCCAGGAATTACAGCTGGGATAGTTTTGAGAACAGGTGAAACTAATGAGGAGGCAGGAAACCAAAAAAGGGAGGTTGCTCCAGGGGGAGGGGTCTTGGTTCGGGATTCTGTTTGTTTTACAGTGACTGATAGTAAGAAGGAATAAGACCAGCTCTGCGTTGTAAGTAGAGTACATTGCTAGTTGCTCTGAGTTTGTTATTTTCCTTTTAAATTGCCTGTAACGGTGTGAGAGCTTATTTCCCTTTTTGCTCTCTCAGAAACCAATAAACTTGTTTATATTGCTTAAGCAAAGGTGTGAGGCTTGTCCCTGTGTGGCTCTTCCCTGCCCAGAACGAACCTGCAGGCTGGAGGAGAAAAGCCTGAGTAGTGGGAAATTACAAGCCCCAAATAAAGGAGGTCTCGGTCTCTCTCTCTCTCTCTCTCTCTTGCTTCTCACGTTGAGGAGAGACTAGAACCATACAACTACCACCATACTTTCTGACCTGTTTCCCAGTTTTAAAAATATCCTTGATTGCATTCAATAATGGATTTTTGATTAGATGAAAAAAAAACTTTATAAAACTCTGAAATAAAGCCATCAGGGCCCGGAGCTTTATTTGGCTTTAATTTGTTAACCACTGATTCCAATTCCTACAGTTATCTCTTTATCCCAGGGTGGATCTGATTTAAATCAAATTGATTTAAATCACGATTTAAATCGCTAGTCAGTAAGACTTGATTTAAATCATGTTTTTTTACAGAGACTCATTCTTGCTGGTATGATAATATTTACAACCAGATGAAGGTTTCATTTTTGGAATAATAAATTTTCAGAGCAGTTTTTACAGTTATATCAAAAATTACTGATTTGGTTATACTAATAGAAATGCACAGACAGATAATTATGAAATTATTGTGGGGAAGAGGAACTTAATTACAATATTCCCAAACCGTGTCTTTTTTATGGCCTGCTGCCATTATAGGTTTTTTCTTCCAGGGAGAGAATACTTTGATAAATCTCCGGGTATACACAAAATGTAATGGCATTTCAAAGGGGCTATATCTCCCAGCAGCCCTGGCTCTGGAGCGGCTGGCCTTCCTTTTTCCAGAGAGAAGGAGGGAGGAGAAGAGATACAGTTGGTGGGCCTAGGCTGGAGCAGGCTGGCAGGAAGAACAGGCCAAGGAGGAGAAACAGGCTGGTGGAAAGCTGGAAAAGGGGAGCCAAGGAGTGGAATGGAGAACTTCAGGGATTCCTGCTGCAGGACTGAAGTTCCAGGTAGAGACTTTGTTGTTTGGACAGTGTCAGGCGAGCCCTGGGAAGAAGGACCTTGAACCAGTGAACTCTTATTAGTTGACTGGCAAGCACTTCAAGGCCTCGCCCAGGACTTACAGATCCCAGTTACTATTTCCACCACCACCACCCCTTTGGATTTGCTTCTACATTAAAGTGCCTGTTCTGTACAGTTAAACATTAGTGCAGTTGTAGGAACCCACGGGGGTTGAGAAGAGGTTGCCAGCCCTGAAGTGCCTTCAGCACTTGCCTCAAGTCTGAGTTGTACAAGCACGCAACTGACTTGCACAAGTATTACACAAAGGTCCCAAGACTTGTGGAGTATTCTGCTCACAAGGTTGCACTTTCATTTTTACTGCTTGCCCCTCCCTTTTCACACCTAGCTACTTTTGCAGATCTATTCCACTCCAAACAATCTATTCACTGAACGTCTTGGAACTTAGCACTTAACAGGTAAGAGGTTGATTCTGTGTATATAGATTTGCAAAGCAACAATGGGATTACAGTTTTTTCCTCAACTCTGTATGTTTATAACATTTTTGCTGTGAAGAAGAGGCATGTTATCTCTGCAGATACAAATTTACACTTTTGAGAACTGCAAAAAGAAGCATCTGTGATAATATCTTTTCATTAGAAAAACTGCCCAAAATAATCTTACAGAAGGGTACTCGGGCTACTTACCATGAGGGTCCTTTCTTTTCTGAGGTATAAGGGCATCTTGATTGGGTGATTCTCACTGCTTGCCCGGGGAGGCAGGAACTAATTTCCGCTTCCTGCCCTCTGGCAGGAATCTCCCACTCATTTTCAGTTTTCAAACTTGCCAAGCTTCTAAGGACAGGAACTCACAACCCTGCTAACAAACTGTAACTGGCAACAATTAAAATTCTAGCCAACATGGTTTCGATTGAAAGAGAATATCGAAAAAACAGAGTGATAAGAACAACGGAATGGTTAGCTCAGGAAGGAAACCTAGGGTACTTTTCCTAACCCTTAGTTTAACCCTTTTGGGGGGGGTGCGTGCATAGAAGATCATTGTGCTGATTCTCTCCGGGTGGGCAAGAAGCCCTTATACCTCAGAAGAGAAAGGACCCTCACGGTAAATAGCCAGGGTATCCTTCTCCTTCTGAGGAACGGACATCTTGATTGGGACCTCCAAGAGCTGTCCGTAATGTTGGGTGGGAATCAAGAATCTTCTACCACCTGTTGCAGCACTTGCCTTCCATAGGCCACATCGGCAGATGAAAACACATTAATTCTGTAATGATGGACGAACGTGGAGGCCGATGTCCATGTGGTCGCCCTGCAGATTTCATCCATGGAGGCATGTCTAGCAAATGCTGAAGTCGCTGCGCTTCTCACTGAATGAGCTGTTATCCCTGCTGGAACTGGAATGTCACTGGTCTCTATGCCTCTGAAATACATTGCCTAATGGCCATACTGATGGCAGGGCTAGAGAGTTTCTCTCCCTTCTTAGGGCCCCAAAGGGAGATAAACATGGACTCAGTCTTTCTAATGGTGGCCGTGCGCTGGATGTAGATGCGCAGTGCTCTCCGTAAGTCTAGCTTGTGACATTCCTTCTCTTTGTCACGCTGGTGATTTGCAGAGAAGGATCGGAGGTAGATCTTTTGCTGTCTATGGAACAAGGAGTTCACTTTAGGCATGAAGGTAGGGTCCGGGCGAAGAACCACCTTATCTGCGTGGAAAATACATAGGCCTTCATTAACCGAAAGAGATCCCAGCTCTGACACTCTGCATGCTGATGTGACTGCGACCACGAATAGCGTCTTCATTCTGAGAGATACCTCCCTCAGGGGTTCGAACGGTGGCTTAGTTAAGGCTGATAGGACTACGTGGAGTCGTCAGGTGGGGAAGCGATGGATAGGTGGAGGTTTTGATTGCATGACCCCTTTTAGGAAGGACTTGATGTGCAAATGCTTGGAAATCTCGAACCCGTCCAGGTGGGAGATCACAGTAGCAATGGCCGAGACTTGTCTTTGTAGAGTTGCCACTTTAAGATTTTGGGAAGCTCCATCTTGTATAAAGGCAAGGGTGTCAGCTGTGGAGGGGTGAAGTGGGTCAAGGCGCTTCCTCCTGCTCCACCGGATGAAGGCCTTCCAGATCGTGTTGTAGATTCTTCGCGTCACTGGTCTACGTGACTGGATCATGGTATAGACGACCTCTGAGGAGCAGCCCAGGTGTAGGCGCCTGCTCCTCTCAATAGCCACACGGTCAACCGGAACCAGCCTGGGTGGTATATGGGACCCTGTTGAAGTAGGTCCTGTCGAAGAGGCAGCTGCCACAGGTCGTGGATGGACAGTTCTACTAAAGTCGGATACCACGGTCTCCTCAGCCAGTCCGGAGCCACCAGGATCACCGTGGCTCTTTCCTTGCGGATCTTCCGTAGGACCCTTGGGAGCAGGGGTAGAGGAGGGAAGGCATACAGAAGTCCTTTCGGCCAGGGGGTTAGCAGGGCGTCCATCTGCACTGCATCCTGGTGGTGGAACCTGGAGTAGAAGCGCTGTAGCTGACAGTTCGAAGGAGAGGCAAAGAGGTCCACCGGGGGGGGGGGGGACCGAACCTGTTGGATATCTGTTGGGAGACAACCCTGGGCAGGGCCCATTCCCCCTTGTCCACCCGTTGTCGACTCGGCCAGTCCGCGTGGACATTCTGGATTTCCTGGATGTGTTCGGCCCTCAGGGAACGAAGATGCCTCTCTGCCCACTGTAAGATGGGTTGGACCTCCCAATGCAGGTTTAATGATCGTGAGCCCCCCTCCTTATTGATGAGGGCCTTTGCTGTGGTGTTGTCGGTCCTGATTAACACGTGCTTGTTCTGTAAGGATGGGCTGAAGGAATACAGGGCTTTCCTGATGGCTCTGATCTCTAACCGATTGATGTGTAGAGACTTTTCCTCTTGGGTCCATTGACCTTGGGCCAACTGTCCCTGCAGGGTTGCTCCCCAGCACTCCAGGCTCGCATCCATATAGATCTGGTCTGGGTCCTTGTGAAGGTAAACTAGTCCCCTTGTTCAGGTTTGATGGGGCCATCCACCAACGAAGACTCCTGTGAACTTGTATCGACAGGTAAATAGGAGGGTCTTCCTTTAATAGAATCTGCTTCTGGAAGGGGCGGAATCTGCACTGCAACAGGCGGGAATGGAATCCGGCCCACTGCACGCAGCCCAGGCAAGATATCATAATGCCCTGGAGCTTGGCTAATGTCATGAGTCTGGCTGACCTCGAGCGAACTACCTCGCTGGCTAATCTGACCAGTTTTGTTACCTTTTCCAGGGGTAGGGTGACTGAGTTGTTGACTGTGTCCAGGATTACCCCTAGGTGCAGCAACCTGTGTTGTCGGGTTAAGCTGCTTTTCTGCCAATTTATAAGGTACCCTTGCTTCTGTAGAAACTGGGTGACCCTTTGAGTGTGAGCCTGGGCCAGCTCCCTGAACGGGGCGCAGATTAAGCTGTTATCCAGGTAGGGATGTAGTTGCAGGCCATCCTGGCATAGCGCCGCTATCAAGGTGACCAGGACCTTGGAAAAGACCCTGAGGGCTGATGCCAACCCAAAGGGGAAGGCACAGAATTGGAAGTGTTCTCCCAGGAAGGCAAATCTGAGGAACTTTCTGTGGGCAATATGTATGGGCACATGGAGATATGACTCGGTGATGTCTATTGATGAGAGGAACACCCCTGGGCAGAGTGCTTCTATGAGAGAGCAAAGCGTCTCCATCCGGAACTTCTTGTACTGCACAAATCGGTTTACAAATTTTAAATCTAGGATCGCCCTCCAGTCCCCATTTTTCTTGGGGACAGTGAAGAACACCGAATAGACCCCAATGCAGCATTCCTCCAGGGGTACCTTCTCTATTGCCCCAATAGATTTTAGGAGTTTTATGGCCCTTAATGTCCTGAGATGTTTCTCTGGCTTGTGGGAGGTCGGAGACTGTAGAAAATGGTCCGGCTTTTTAGTCAAAAAATAGGTAGAGTTGTGAAAGAGTTTAGGAAGAAGGAAGGTGGAGAAAAAATCGTTAGTCTCTATCCTAATCTAAAAAGCCTTGGAGAGAATTCTACAAGTAGCCTTCCCCGGTTGAGGCAGGAACAGAAACTGAAAATGAGTGGGAGATTCCCGCCAGACGGATAGGAAGCGGAAATTAGTTCCTGCCTCCCCGGGCAAGCAGCGAGAATCACCCAATCAAGATGCTCGTTCCTCAGAAGGAGAAACCTCTAGAAGAGCATGACATTGTGAATGGATTAATGGAATTCATTTACCAAAAAATTTAAACATTGCATAAATATACAGCCTCATGCTACATAATTCTTCAAGAACTCAGATGGGAAATTGCTGAACTCCTAACAAAGATATGTAACATGTCCGTTAGATCAGTCTCTGTCCCAGAGGACTGGGGAATGGCCAATGTAACAACCATTTATAAAAAAAAGGTTCCAGGATGGACCCAGGAAATTACAGGCCACTTAGCTTAACGTCTGTTCCAGGTAAATTGATGGAAAGGATGATTAAAGATAGAATTGTCAAGCATATAGAAGGGCAAGGCCTGCTGAGCAAAACCCAACATGGCGTCTGTAAAGGGAGGTCCTGTCTCACAAACTTATTAGAGTTTTTTGAAAGTGTCAATAAGCATGTGGACAGGAATGAGCCTGTGGACATTGTGTATTTGGATTTCCAAAAACTTTTGACAAAGTCCCCCACCAAAGACTGCTAAGCAAACTTCATAGTCATGGGATAAGAGGACAAGTTCTCTTATGGATTGAGAGCTGGCTGAAAAATAGGAAGCAGAGAGTAGGAATCAATGGTCAGTTCTCCCAATGGAGGGAAGTGAGCAGTGGGGGTCTCTAAGGGATCTGTGTTGGGGCCGGTGCTTTTCAGCCTGTTCATCAATGACCTGGAGTTGGGGGTGAACAGCTAAGTGGCCAAGTTTGCAGATGACACCAAATTATTTAGGGTGGTTAAAACAAAATTGGTCTGTGAAGAGCTCCAAAAGGATCTCTACAAACTGGAAGAATGGGCATTAAAATGGCAAATGAGATTCGATGTGAGCAAATGTAACGTGATGCATATTGAGCCAAAAAATCCAACTTCACATATACACTGATGGGATCTGTGCTGGAAGCGACAGACCTAGAAAGGGATCTTGGGGTGGTAGTGGATTGCACGATGAAGATGTCAACCCAGTGTGTGGCTGTACAAATCTAAGGTAAGGCCACACTTGGAATACTGCGTACAATTCTGGTCACCACACCTAAAAAAGGATATTGCAGAGATTGAGAAGGTGCAGAAAAGAGCAACCAAAATGATCAGGGTACTAGAGCAACTGCCCTATGAGGAGTGGTTAAAAGGCTTAGGGCTGTTTAGCTTGGAAAGAAGGCGGTTAAGGGGGGACATGATAGAGGTCTATAAAATTATGCATGGTTTGGAGAGAGTGGACAGGGAGAAGCTTTTTTCCCTCTCTCATACCAGAACGCAGGGTCATCTGCTGAAGCTGGAGGGTGAGATTCAAAACCGATAAAAGGAAATATTTCTTTATACAACGCATAGTTAAATTGTGGAACTCCCTGCCCCAGGATGTGTTGATGGCTTCCAACTTGGAAGGCTTTAAGAGGGGAGTAGACATGTTCATGGAAGAGAGGAGTATTCATGGCTACTAGTAAAAATGGATACTAGTCATGATGCATACTATTATCTCCAGAATCAGAGGAGCATGCTGAATATATTAGGTGCTGTGGAACACAGGCAGGACCATGCTGCGGCAGTTGTCTTGTTTGTGGGCTTCCTAGAGGCACCTGGTTGGCCACTGTGTGAATAGACTACTGGACTTGAAGGACCTTGATCTGATCCAGCATGGCTTTTCTTATGTTCTTATAATTAAAAATTAATCCTTATTTCTTGATGAACAGCCTTTGGACTCTAATGTATCTTAAACAGAAAACTATCTTTAGGTAGATTTTTCCTCCAAAAGAATTTTAATTAAAAAAAATTCAATTTAAATTAAAAAAAAACAGATTTGAATAAAAAAAAATCTGATTTAAATTTTTAAAAATCCGATTTAAAAACTCATTGATTTTTATCTACCCTGCTTTATTCATTATCTCTCTATCTTCCTTTGATAACTTAGGGGTTTTAATTTCCTTTAAATAATTGTCAATTTTATTTTTTATTCAGCTGATCAGAGGTATATAAAGTCTGATAATATTGGCCCTATACGATATCATCTGCCTTCAAGAAACCTAGTCCAAAGAGCTGCTGCAGGCAGAGGAATTTATAATAAACAACCTTCAAGCCATCACTAGGGAGAGAAAAGGAAGAGCAATAGGAGGCCTGGCCATTCTTACAGCCAAAAGATAACACGCAACGGTAACTTCGCTGACACCCTATGGCCATTGGGCACAGGCCTCCCTACTTCAGCTCAGGAAAAAAACCATCCTGGTTATTAATGTATATCTCCCTTCTGTTGCCACTAAACATCTGATCCAGGAAATATGGACCACACTCGAACAATATTTGGACCTGCTCCTTACATCCTACTGAAATGCATCAGTGATAGTCACAGGAGACTTTAATGCCAGACTTGGACCTTCAAATGAATCACTATATAACTCCCTAAATCTAATGCCTCCAGCAAAAGACCCTCAAAATACCCTTCCTCCTAGAATCTCAAAGGATTCCAAGTCTAACTGGAAGGGCTGCCACCTACTCCAGCTCGAACTCAGACTCGACCTAGCTATTCTAAATAGGTCTATTCAAGGTGACATTCCTGGGGAGTACACCTTCTGGTCTGAACGTGGGGCAAGTGCTATTGATTTTATTTTGGCATCTTACAATCTGCTCACTACCAATCTATACCTTAAAGTTGAGCCCAGACAAGACAATGACCATCTCCCAGTCACTCTGGCTCTGCAACTCATCAGGCCACCCTCCCTTCCCAACCAGTCCTCCAAACGTAAATCAGGAATCTTTTCCGACTTACAGAAGACCACTTTGGACTGAGAATCTGCAAGAACAATGTAAAAATTGTTTTACTTCGGACATGGCACTACAACTTTGAAACTCTATGACTTCTGACATCCCAGCAATTTCAGCGGTTACATCATACCAACGTTTTATCACCGGTTGGACACAAATCCTTTTAAAGCAACCATGGAACTGCACCACCCAACCCCTCAGAAAAAGTCAATCTAAAAGTTGGTTTGACGCAGAATACTATTCTGCAAAGAACAACCTTGTGGCAAAATTCAAACAATATGAACTAAGTAACGTAACCAAGATTCCTCCTGAGCTCAAAATCCTTAAACAGCAGTATAAAAATCTTCTAGACGAGAAAAAAAGAAGAGCACAAAGAGACTCTTGATCCCAACTGATTACAGCCACCAAGTCAAAAGACTCAACAACTTTCTGGCACCTAATTAAAGCTGATCTGTATATACAATCCTCAAATCCTGGATGTTATATCTTTTCTGTTCTCTGGGAGTCCCACTTTGGGGCACTTTTCTCTTCAAGAACAGACTGCCATAACTCCCCGAAGATTCAAACACAAAATCTTCCTGATTGGCCTCCGGTAACGGCTAAAGAAGTTATCAAATGAATAAACCAACTAAGATCTGGAAAGGCCCCTGGATGTGACATGATAACCACAGAGATGATTAAATCAAAGCTGAGGCACCTGGCTGAGAGTCTGCAGGACCCAGAGTTTCTAAAGAGTTGCTGTTTCCTGAGTGAGGGCTAGTGTGACTGGGATTAATTGCTGGCTCCACCCTCTGCTGTTGGCGGTGGGACTGAGAGCTCTTCATTAAAAAGGCTCCTCTCACCAGAGGAAGAAGCTGAAGCACCTGGCTGAGAGTCTGCAGGACCCAGAGTTTCTAAAGAGGTCAGTGAAAGTTTTTGGGGTTTTTTTCTCAGCTGCTGGGGAGCTCCAGCTGAGGTTGGTGTGTGTGAGTGGGTAGTGTGTGAGAGTGAGTGGGTGGGGGTACTTGGAGAGGGGTTTCTGAGTGGTTCCCTTTGTTATTTTGAGTAATTGCTGTTTCCTGATTGAGGAGGGCTAGTGTGACTGGGGTTAATTGCTGGCTCCGCCTTCTGCTGTTGCCTGTTGAGGGGTGGGACTGAGAGCTCTTCATTATGAAGAGCCAGAGGCAGAAGTTGAGGCACCTGGCTCTTGTCCTGGGGCTCTGGTCTGGGGGCCCTGTAAGCAGCTGACAAGTTT
The DNA here is from genome assembly GCF_029931775.1 of Euleptes europaea. Taxonomy (NCBI): domain Eukaryota; kingdom Metazoa; phylum Chordata; class Lepidosauria; order Squamata; family Sphaerodactylidae; genus Euleptes; species Euleptes europaea. The sequence continues at coordinate 4,990,480 of NC_079326.1, read as the reverse complement.
CTATATTTTTTATGTGTTGAGTATTTTTCCTTCTCAAGCAGGGAGCCTTGAAAGGCAGTTAGTCAGGGGAACTATCAGAGTAGCACAGGAAAGAAACTGAACAACTTCAGCAATGGATCACAGTAGTGTGGCTAGGGAGGGAGCTGAGGCAGTAACATGTAAGGTCTGTGGCATGTTTGTATTCTTACCTGAGGGTAACAATAATTACACTTGCAGCAAGTGTAAGTTGGTAGCCCTGCTGGAGGAGAAGATACAGGGACTTGAGGTACGCTTGTCCACACTCCATTTTATAAAGGAAGGTGAAGAGTTCATGGACAGAACGCATACAATACTCTTTAGGGGGAAACAGGAGGAGGAGAGAAAGGAATCTCAATGACTGGAGGCACGCCACAACCAACACAGGAGGAGGGTACATCAACTGAGATACAGGCCTGACAAATGTGACCCACAGAAGCAGAAAATCAGGACTCATTCTGATCCTCTGTGCTCAGCAATTTGTTCCAGGATCTCCCCATAGATACTGATTCTGGACCACTGGAACAAGGGCTACCCCCCCCCCCAGCATGAAAGAAATTGCTCAGGTTCCGGCACATGAGAGGACTCCCTCTTCCGCTCCATTTAGGAAGAGGCGTGTTCTGGAAATTGGGGATTCCCTACTGAGAGGAGTAGAGTCTAAAGCAGGGGTGTCAAACATAAGGCCCGCAGGCTGGATCCGGCCCCTTGAGCACTCTCATCTAGCCCGAGAGCTAGCCAAGGCAGGGATAAACAAATATCTTCTTTCCGAAGAACACTACTCAGGTTTCTTAGCCCCTTTTCCCTTTATGGGCAGCTGCTGTCACTTTGCTCCATCTGGCCACTAGATGTCTCTCGCTGGGTCTCTGAGGGCAGGGGCAGCTGCTGTGCTGGCTCTTGGCCAGCTCTCAAGCGCCTGTCTTGCCTTGCTGGGGTGGGTTTGATTTTGCGCCACGCTGAGTATGGAAGGCAGGAACACCACAGCCCTGCTGCCGGGCTTCGTCTTTAGTGCCCTAGCTTTCCATCACCTCAATGCCGACTTGGACGCTGTATGTAAACCACCCCCTTTGTACTGTTGGGGTTGGGGCCCAATTGCACGAAGAGCGAGTTTGCGTCCCCTGGAAAGTGGAGGTTTACTGTGTTTGTCTTTCTCTTCCGCTGGAGCTTCCTTTGAGCTTAACCCCAGGAGCTGTTTTCAGGGGCATGCCTCTGCGCTTGCACAGTGTGCGTCCCCTTCAAGGCTAAGAAACCTCAAACGGTCACTCCTAGGATTTGGAGAGAAGGATTGGCTATTTGAGCCATTTCTTAATTTGCCCAAGGTGCAAAGATTAAGATTGAACCCAGATTCCCAGTTATTAAGATAGAAACCTTTAAAATACATAATATACAAACAATTCAAAAACATTTAGTATTCCCCCAGACATGCAGAAAGTGGAGTATTTGTACTTACCATGCAGAGTCCTTCCTGTTTTAATTTTTGGGGGTTCAGTTACCATACATCAACAAATAACACCCCTCCAAGCAAATACAAAACAAATTTTTTTGGAAGGAAGTTCTCACTTGTTCTACAGGCAAAGCTAAGCTAATCAGATAAGTATTGAGCGGGGGGGGGGAGCAGAAACCCAGATCTCTGAAGGCAAAAGAATCCAGGAGAAGGACTAATTAAGATGGGAAGAAATCTGCCCAAGCAAAAGACCCCAAGCTGCAAAAGGGTCAGAACCCCTTAGTATTAAAAATTAGTATTAAAATATTAGTATTAAAAATATCTTACTAGGACAGACTCCAGTTCCATTCCTCTATGAAACTTACTGTGTGATCTTGAGCCCGCTCAGCCTCATCAACCTCACAGGGTTGTTGTGAGGATAAAATGTAAAAAAGGAGATTCATGTAGGCCAACCTGAGCACCCTGGTGAAAGGAAAGGCAAAAACTGTGGAAGATAGATTGAGGCCCTAACAGTATCTGAAATTAGGGTGGTGCTGCAGAAATAAATGTTTAATATTTATTTCCCTCCCTACATTGCACTGCTCAAATTATGGAGCAAGATGAGCAGCTTCCTGCTCACCAAGTGTAGAACCTCAGCAGCTGGAGCTCTAGGGCAACTTCTGAGGGTCAGAACTAAGTGAGCAAGATGCTAATCTCCTATCCTCAAGCTTCAGCAATCTTGCACTGCTACTCTATAGGCAGGAAGAACTTCCCAAATATTAATTCTCCATGCAATTCCTAAAACAAACAAGGGGATATACTAAAAGGATGACAGGATTGCCTATTGGAAACAATGGGAGAGGCTTGAAGGCCCATATGAGATAATGGGATCCAGGCATGCCAGTTGACTTGCATGGGCTCCATTGAAATACATTACAGCACAAAAAAGTTGCAAAGAAAATGCAGAATGGATTTTCCATTAAGACTCTGGGCCCAAATATACTACTCTGGGACTGGAATGAAATCCCCCAGAGTGGAATGACGCTCCCTAGCAATAGAATCTGTGTTCTGGGATTGGAATGACAGGATGCAGAGTGGAATGACCGCCCCTCAGAGTAGCAGAAGTGTTCTGGGACTGGAATGACATCCCCAGAATGCTTCTGCTACTCCCAGAGGCTGTCATTCCACTCCGAGACATGTCATTCCAGTTCTAGAGTACAAATTCTGTTCCCTGGGGAAATTCTGTTCCTAGGCAGCCACCCCCCTCAGTCCAGACCTGGGCTGGCAAGCCTGCTGTGTGCTCCCCAAACAAGACAGCCACCCCCAAGTCTAGATCAAATTTAATGTCAGGGACCAGAGACACAAACTATATAGAAGACACAGGCAAAAATAATAACACTATGTGACTTTGCCTATGTCTTCTATGAAGTTTATATCTCTGGTACCTGGCATTACATTTTATGGTATTTATTTAGAACACATGGCCCAGCCTGACCAAGTGACATTTATGTCATATTCGGCCCTCGTAACAATTGAGTTTGACATCCCTGGTCTAAAGTATGCCAACCAGACTTGTCGTCTTGAGAAGTCTGCTGTCTACCAGGTGCACACATCCAGAATGTGACAGAAAGGGCAGGAAGACTCATCAAGCCCACAGATTATTACCCTTTCTTGCTCATTCATGTGGGAACAAATGATATTGCCCGACCCAGCCCAGAACATATTAAAAGAGACTATGTGGCTCTGCGTAAGAAGGTGAAGGACCTAGGGGAGCAGGTTGTGTTTTCATCAGTTCTGCCTGTCGGAGGACGTGGTTTAGGAAGGGAAAGAAGAATACTACAAAGTAATGACTGACTCCATAGATGGTGTCGTCAAGAAAGGTTTGGATTTCTGGACCATGGCTTACGCTTTCAGGAAGAAGCTCTTCTATTGGGAGATGGTTTGCACCTCACTAGGGTAAGAAAAAATGTGTTTGTGAGAGCCTCACAAACCTGATCAGGAGGGCTTTAAACTAAATCCAAAAACTTAAAGCCTAGGATGCTGACAATATCTGGAGACGAGAATAAAGATTTGCAGGGAGTGGCATGTATGCGAGGAAACAAACTCACGGAACAGAAACAAAAACCTCTGGGCACATAAACCACAGATTCTGATGTCTGTACACTAATGCGCAGAGTATGGGAAACAAGCAGGAAGAACTCGAAACCCTAATACAGGAAGAGGATTTTGACCTAATAGGCATTACTGAAACTTGGTGGGATGTCACTCATGATTGGAATATTAAGACTGACGGTAAAACGTGTTTAAAAGGGATAGACAGATAAGGAAGCGGGGAGGAGTAGCATTATATGTCAAAAATGTGTATACTTGTGAAGAAATACATGAATCTGAGCATGGAAGTCTAGTCTATGGGTGAAAATAAAAGGAATAAGAAATAACAGTGATATTATGGTGGGGGTCTGCTATCTACCACCAAACCTGGCCGAGGACTTGGATGAGACACTCCTAGACCAGATTCCAAAGTTCTCACAGAAACAGGACATGGTGGTCATGGGAGATTTTAATTACCCAGATATCTGTTGGAAGTCCAATTCTGCTAAAAATGCAAGGTCCAATAAATTCCTGACTTGTCTTGCTGACAATTTCTTATTCCAGAAAGTGGACAAGGAAACAAGGGTGACTTTAACATGCATGCTGAGGCCAAGTTGTCAGGAGTGGCTCAGGACTTCATGGCCTTCATGACAACCATGGGCCTACCCTAAGTATTCAGTGGCCTCACACATTTAGCAGGACACACACTGAATCTACACTATTATACTGATGGGGAGGGGGATCTGGAGGTGGGGGAGTTAAACCTTACTCCCTTGTCAAGGACAGCTCATTATCTGATGGAGTTTAGACTTACTTCTTTCTTCTATATCCACAGGGGTGGTGGACCCTTTAAGATGGTCCATCCCAGGAGCCTAATGAATCTTGATGGTTTCCTACTGATGTCTGGGGATTTTCACACCTCAGCTGCTAACAATTCCGTTGAGGCCCTAACTGCTCTCTGGAATAGGGAAATGGCCCAGGCTGTGACATAATCACTCCTTGCCATAATCACCCTTTCCACCCAGACAGAGCGAAGCTGTCTCCCTGGTTTATCAGAGAATTGATAGCAATTAAACAGGAGGGATAGCAGCTAGAGCGCTGCTGGTGGAAAAGTCAAAGCGAGACTGATTGAACACTGCATAATGCCCATATTATAACCTATTCTGTGGTGGTGATGGTGGCAAAAGGCAATTTTTCTCCGCCACCACTGTATCCGCACGATTGTCCAGATGAGCTGTTCTATGTGGTCTGGGGCCTTTTACAACATAGCCCCAGGGAATTGGATTCTGACCACATGACAGCCCACCGTGATCAATTCGCTACTTACTTTGCAGACAAAATCACCCAGATCTGATTTGGGTTAGATGCTGGTGTGGATGCATGTTCCGATGATGTTCCTTTGGTATCTGCTTGTACAATTTATATGGAAATCTTTCAGCCTGTAGAGCCCAAGGACATGGACAAGACCTACCATTTGTGTTCCTGATCCTTGCCCTCCCTGGTCATCAAAGCTGCCAGAGGGGGGCTGGCTGAGTGGGTAAGAGAGGTAAATCCTTGAGGGCAAGGGTTGTACCCTCCATGCTCAAGGAGGCAGTGATTAGACCTGGGTTTTTTTTGGAGGGGGGAACCCTCCCTAAGCCTTACTATGTTGGAGAACTTCTGGCCAATCTCCAATCTTTCATTCTTGAGCAAGGTGCTTGAGCAGGTGATTGCTCCTCTGCTCCAGGGGCTCTTGGAAGAGACTGATGTTCTGGACCCATTTCAATCTGGCTTCAGGCCAGGTTTGGAACAAAGATGGTTTTGGTCACTTTGGTTGATGACCTCTACCAAGAATAACATCAGGGAAATGTGACCCTGCTAGTTCTGCTGGATCTCTCATCAGCCTTCGATACTATCAACCATAGTAGCCTACTGAGCCACCTCTTGGCACTGGGAAGCACTGTGTTTGAGTCCTACTTGGGGGGGTGTCTCAGAGGGTGGTTCTGGGGGATTTCTGCTCTGTCCCATGGCTGTTGACCTATCCCCCATGCCGTTTAATATCTATGTAATGCCACTGGGAGAGGTCATCAGATGATCTGGGCTACGGTGCCACCAATACACACGATACCCAGTTCTACCTTTCTCACACAATTCCAAGGATGCTGTTGATGATCTGAACTCGTGCTTTGAGTCAGTAATGGGCTGGATGAGGGCAAACAAGCTGAAACTTAATCTTGACAACACAGAGTTTCACCAGGTTAATAGAAAGGAGACCTGGGACTTGAGATATTTCCTATCTTGGAAGGGGTTATAGTTCCCTTGAAAAGCCAAGTTCCTAGCTTGGGAGTGCCAGTCGACACAGCAGTCACCTTAGAAAACCAGGTGGCTGCTGTGGTTCAGGGTGCTTTTACCCAGCAAGAGGCAATTTGTCAATCTGGCATGGAGAGAAACCAGGGAATGCACTCAAGAATGCTACAGGGCTCTTACTACTTTGAAGCTAGGAATAGGAGCAGAAGAACTACAATCCTAATTTACTTCCTTCAGGGATTCTGTAAAATGTGAGAGGGGCGATTCCTAACATCATGCAATATTCTACAGTAAACAGTAAAATTACAGTTGGAGGATGCATGCACAACCAATTCCTTTGCTCAGACTCTCTGGAGAGGAGCCCTCCTATATTACAACAAACATAGCTTCAATGGAACATCAAAGCAAGCACTACAAGCTCAACGTTTGTTCTTCAGCAGATGCAGCCGTCGCTGCCGGGTCCTGCAGAGTATCCTGGAAGACAAATCACTCCCACCCACTTAAGGGACTTAGCTCTGGTAAGTCCCACTTTGAAGATGCCCTCTCCCTCAGAGCAAGAAAGAACTTTGGACTAACCGTGAAGGTTCATTCTGCTCTAAGGTGATGAGAGCATCTTGTCCGTTCGGATTCGACAAGCACACACACACACAAAATGGAGAAAATCCAAACTATTAGGACAGAGAAAGATAGACAAGTACAAGTAAGAAGGCGAAAGCAGCAACAATGGCTCAGCAAATCCCCTCTCTGTCCTTTTTGTTTACATTCTGGTTTTAACGTTCAGTTACAAGTTCTGGCTGAGAAATAGGAAGCAGAGAGTAGGAATCAATGGTCAGTTCTCCCAATGGCGGGATGTGAGCAGTGGGGTGCCTCAGGGATCTGTGTTGGGACCGGTGCTTTTCAACCTTTTCAACCTGGAGTTGGGGTTAAACAGTGAAGCAGCCAAGTTTGCAGATGACACCAAATTATTTAGGGTGGTTAAAACAAAATCGGACTGTGAAGAGCTCCAGAAGGATCTCTACATACTGGAAGAATGGGCATTAAAATGGCAAATGAGATTCAATGTAAGTGTGAAGTGATGCATATTGGGGCAAAAAATCCCAACTTCACATATACACTGATGGGCTCTGTGCTGGCAGCAACAGACCAAGAAAGGGATCTTGGGGTGGTAGTAGATAGCTCAATGAAGATGTCAACCCAGTGTGTGGCTGCTGTAAAAAAGGCAAATTCCATGCTGGCCATAATTAGAGGAATAGAGAATAAAACTGCTGATATCATACTGCCCTTGTACAAATCTATGGTGAGACCACACTTGGAATACTGTGTACAGTTCTGGTCACCACACCTAAAAAAGGATATTACAGAGCTTGAGATGATGCAGAAAAGAGCAACGAAAATGATTAGGGGACTAGAGCAACTGTCCTTTGGGGAGCGGTTAAGACGCTTAGGGCTGTTTAGTTTGGAAAGAAGGGGGCTAAGGGGAGACATGATAGAGGTCTATAAAATTATGCATAGTTTGGAGAGAGTGGACAGGGAGAAATTTTTCTCCCTCTCCCATAATACTAGAACACGGGGTCATCTGCTGAAGCTGAAGGGTGTGAGATTCAAAACAGATAAAAGGAAGTATTTTTTCACACAACACATAGTTAAATTGTGGAACTCCCTGCCCCAGGATGTGGTGATAGCTGCCAGCTTGGAGGGCTTTAAGAGGGGAGTGGACATATTCATTGAGGAAAGGGGTATACATGGCTATTAGTTAGAATGGATACTAGTCGTGCTGCATACCTATTCTCTCTACTATCAGAGGAGCATGCCTATTATATTGGGTGTGGTGGAAAACAGGCAGGATGGTGCTGATGCAGTCGTCTTGTTTGTGGCTTCCTAGAGGCACCTGGTTGGCCACTGTGTGAACAGACTCGTGGACTTGATGGGCCTTGGTCTGATCCAGCAGGGCCTTTCTTATGTTCTTGGCCCTTTTTGCCTAGGACGCCGCCTCCTTCTCGAGATCTAAAGCGGTCAGGGCCGTGGTAAGCAGAGACTGGAATTTGTCACTATTAAACAGCCTGGCCTATTTTTCTTCTATCTTTGGTTCATCCTCCTCAGAGGAGAACTCTCCCTCCTCCCTCAGCTGAGGATTGAGGGGAGAGGCTGCCAGAAGCATGTGGATCAGGGCTAGGTGAAATAGCCTTCCTGGCTGCTTTAGTGGGCCAGCGGCCGCATGGTTCAGATTCATAAAGACTAGCCTCTGGTGGCCGAAAATCCTCCTGGCAGCCATGAACAGAAAAGGGTAGATCTGCATGAGAAGGAGGCATGGGGGAGAACCCCGGCTCGCCTCTAATAGAAAGGGCTGGAGAATTAGCTTGTAGGGACTGTAAGCCCTCCATAAAAGCCCCACACATTAGCTCAGCCAGCTCTGCACACAAGAATTGCAGACTACCCTCAAGGCACAAGTAGGGAGAAACAGAGGCTACGTTACTGCCTTTTTGTATAATGTCGGCAGAAGAACTGGGCTGGGGGGAGGGATCCTGATCTTTGGAGCCCTTGGAAGCAACGCGCTACGATGCTGCGGACTTTGCCGCTTCGCAGGCTCTTTTGAGATGGGCACACCATCTTTGGCTTGGCCTCACTGATTTTCCTGAGCTCTTCTTCTTTTTCTTTGCTGCCGGGGCTTCCTTTGCTGCCTGTTCCTGTGGCTGACTGTGGTTTTGATCGTCTGTGGAGGGACAAGCAAGGCTTGGCAATGCCGAGAGAAGCCCCGGGTCCATGTCTTCTGGAGTTAAAAAATCGTTCTTTCCTTTGTCCACTCCCACTCCCTCTGCCATTTTGTTTTGGTGGGAAGGCTCAGCTCTCCAAGAGAAAGAAAGAGAGGGGTAGGAAACTAGAAAAAATACTGAGGAGTCGAGTGGGAGATGGACTGGAAGGGAGGTAAGAAAAAAACCACTGAAAAGGTCAAATTCAAGGAAAAAAGATAGTGAAACTAAGCTAAATGCAGCAGGGGCTGCTTGATTGCTCTCCGCGAGGCAGAAACTGAGGTAGGGTTGCCAACCTCCAGGTAATTAGCCCAGGAGCGAATTAATATAGCAAAGTGCAAAATATATTGAGTGCTACAATATCACAACATCAAAAATATACAGGCAATTGTTGCTATCCCAAACAATTATATACAAAAGAAAAAAATCCTATTTAATCCTGGTTATGGATCGTAAAGTTTCAAATGTAGAATTCCACTTAAGTCCATAACATGGAAAACAGAAGAGAAGGTCCAGTTGGTACCATCAGAGAAAGCAGAAGGGGATACAGCCGTTTCGAATTCTTCTTCAGTCCCACTCCTAATCCTTAATATATAAATACAATAACTCTAATAATTCATAACAATAATTCTATCTATAATTCTTAACTATTCATATACAGTATTATAAACATACAGTAGTCAACAAAAGTTCTTGTACTGTTACTGTTTTTCCATCATAAAATTCTTACAATATCTCACATCAGGAGGTGTTCACCTGGAGAAAATGGCCGCTTTGGCAATTGAACTCTATGGCATTGAAGTCCCTCCCCTCCCAAACCCCGCCCTCCTCAGGCTCCGCCCCAAAAATCTCCCGCCGATAGCAGAGGGACCTGGCAACCCTAAAACTGAGGAGGGTGGGCTGTTCCATTAGAGAGACAGGGAGTAGAAATCTGGCTCCTGCCTCCTCAGCAAGCGAATGGAATAGCCCACTTTAAAGATGCTCTCTCCCTCAGAGCGAGAACGTATATGGTTTATACGTAGTTCACTCTTGCCAAAATGTCATTTATTAAATGAGTAATACTATTGTCAAGGAATTGGTGTGCCCGCAATTCCCTGAGTAAATCATATTTTGGTTCAAGACTGAACTTTGGCCTGTTGGTTTCATATTTTGGAATCCCCGGTATGCTAAGGGTGTTTGAAGTTCCTGCGAAGCTTCATACTCCTTGATAGCCCACAACTGGGGAGGAATCTTTACAGATCTTCCTTTTGCTCCTTGAAGGCTGGGGCCTAATTAAAAAACAACCCAGCTCACTGGAACAGCTTTCACCTGGTACTTTGCAGATGAGGGGGTAATGAGTGGACAGCCGCTATTCGTTACAACCACATTGCAAAGGAAAAACTAATTAAGAAAGCTTGCTCAGCATAATTTGACACACCTTGCGGTAATTCCTAGCAACCCCTGATTGGGCAAGAGCTCCCCCACGCTGGGGTTTGCAAAGGATAAAGAACAACTAGTTCTAGCCAGCAAGTGTGTGGTACTTGGGTGCTCGCGTGCACAGAGATCGTCACCATGCTTGCCTTTTATTCCATATGAAGGGATACACTCTTTCCTCTTTGAATGTGATTTTGAATGCCGAATCGGGGGGACACCCATGAAAAGCCGCCTGTGAACCGGTAACTGCCTTGCATGCCAAAAAGCCTTGTTAAACCCTACCTTACTGTGGAGTTGGATGTTTGATAAGGTTGCAGTCTTGTCCATTATATGAATGCCTCTCTGAATTGATTGTGTCCTATTGAGTGTGGAAAGATTTAGATTGACATTTATGTGAAAAGATTAACCATGCAATCCAGAAGGGCTTTTGAAAGAATAACAGGAGAGAAGAAAAACACTAGAATACCTTGGTAAATCTAAAAAACCCATGCATAGAATAGTGGTACTTACACCCAAATAGTTAAGCAGAAGCTCAGCTTGTGTGGCTACAGTTCCAAGTGCCAACAAATAAAATGGTACTGACAAGTGAATGTGCAGAAATCAGACAGGGAAAAAATCACAACCCAGTGAATCAATTTAGTTGCTTAGAAACTGAGTGTTGCCACTAAATTAAGATTCACAACTGAATATTAAATAGTTGACACATTACAACAATGGGGGCCTTGGGAGGGGAAAGTGACTTCAAAGAAAAGTGGCATTCCCATTTTACTCCTTTTAACCTAAGCATGACTTTAAGGTAAGTTTTGCTAATAGGAATAAATGCCATCACAGAGATCCTTTGCACTCAAATTGAGAGTTAATCTCAACTCAAATCTGTAAGGCAAGTCAAAGAAAAACTATATACCAACCTAAAGAGATCAGCTAAATAGGCAACTGGCCCCTAACAGTTATAACGTAGGCACCAGTAACCAGCACAAAATGTTGGTAAACAGAACATTGATATTTTAAAATTTTCAAAGCTCAAAAAAAGCCATAGGAATGTGCCTCATTTAGTCATACACTATCTCTCTAACAAAATCCTAAAAGCGAACAATTAATATTTGTGTCACTGTACTCCATAATACCTCCATAACTTACTCCATAATACCACATCTGAACAGCAACAAGAGTTAATATAAAAAAGTCCAAATATCCACAAGAGAACACAAGTCATGAATATTTCTTCCAGATGTGGTAACAAAAGCTATACAGTTAACTTATAGTATCTCTTTTTGAACCCGTGATTTCCTAAACATGCCATTAAAAAAGCTATTACTCTAAAAATGAACTTCTACTATCCTTTTCAATCCCTCCCTAAAAAAAAAAAATCTCAGCCATAAATATCCCTAAGATGTGGTCAGCATTTCTTGGCTTTGATCTTTGAACCAACAATGTTGTGGCCAACCTTGAGGAATTTGTTTGGCAAGTAGGAGCGGAAGACAAGGAAATTCCTCGCATGTATTGCACACTTCACAACTCACAACAAAAAGAGCCTACTGTTCATTTTTGCCTGTTCAAATACTTGATGATATTCATCTTGTACTCCTGCCTAACAGACCAACTATCACTAGAAAGTCCAGTTCCCTCAAATTATCAAGAACCCTTAGAGAAAAACTGAAAGGTCAGCCCAAAATACAAGCAGCACATAAATAAAGGTTTTTCAGGGACTATATCTTCACCAGGACTCCCCCAATCAGTATAACTGACAATTCACCTAATTAGACTATTATGCCATATCTCAACCTTCTCTTACTATACTGCATTCTTCACAATCACACATGCCCAAGAACACTCTTGACAAGATGGCCACCAAAAATCAACAAAACAGTCTTGTGCACCAGCTCTTACACATCTTGCTTCCTCCCCCAATTGAAACCCCTATCTTGCATCTCTTCTACAATTAATCATCTCACTAGCTCTATTCTATCATTTTTCTTTCAACTGCCATCTCAAAATTTCTACTTCTTATCCAGTGATTTTGTGTAAATATCTTACAGGTTTTCAAAATGTAACTCCCCCTACCCCTTTCTTTAAAGGCGTTCTGCTTGTATTTAAGCCTGAGCCTTTGGCTCAAGTTTTTGGCCTCTGGCTGGTATGTGTATAAAGCACTCCTTAAACCAGGGGTGTCAAACTCATTTGTTATGAGGGCCAGATATGACATAAATGTCACTTGGTTGGGCCGGGCCATTTGTACCATAACATTTAATGCCAGGTACCAAAGATGTAACCTTTACAGAAGACACAGGCAAAACAAATTAATGATATTATTGTTTACTTAAAATACAAATATGCTTAAAACATAACACTATTAAATAAAATAAAATACTGTAAGAATGTTATGTTTTAAGCATGCTTGTATTTTAAACAAAAAATAAAGTAAAAATTAATATTATTAATTGGCTTTGCTTGTGTCTTCTATAAAGTCTGTATCTCTGGTCCCTGGCATTACTTTTTAAAAAATTTAAACTGGGGTGGGGGTGGTTGCCTTGGCAGGTGAGCCCACAGCCTTCCCCAGTCCAGAAAGACAGAGAGAAAGAGAGAGAGAAAGGAAGAGGGAGAATGAGAGAGAGAGAGACAGAAAGAGTTAAACAGATAGAAAGAGGGAGACAGGAGGGAGAGAAAAAGGGAGAGAGAAAAAGAAAGGGAGTGAAAGAAAGAGAGAGAGAAAGAGGGGTAGAGGGAGAGAGAAAGAGGGAGGACAGAAAGAGGGATAAAGAGAGGAAGAGGAAGAGAGAGAGAAATAAAAGGGGAAAGAGAAACAGGGGGAGAGAGAAAAAGGGAGAAAGAGGGAGGAGAGAGAAAGGGATAAAGAGAGAGAAAATGTGAGAAGAGAGAAAGAAAAAGAGAATGAGAGGGAGAAAATGACAAAGAGGGATGAGGGAGGGTAGCTGGCTGGGATTGCAGGGTGCTGTGCCCTGCTAGGGAAGGGGGAGGGTTGCTGGGCGGGCTAGTGGGGCCGCTGCGGCCCAGCAAAATCCAGATCAAGACAGGGAGGGCTGCTGGCTGGGCTAGTGAGGCTGTTGCAGCCCCATGAAGCTTAGATCAGGACAGGGAGGGCTGCTGGCTGGGCTAGTGAGGCTGTTGGAGCCCCACGAAGCCCAGATTGGGACAGGGAGGGCTGCTGGCTGGGCTAGTGAGGCCACTGCGGCCCTGCGAAGCCTAGAAAGGGATGGGGGAGGGCTGCAGGCTGGGCTAGTGAGGCCACTGCAGCCCAGCAAAGCCAGATTGGGATGGGGTAAGGGGACCTGGGCTGGCTGCCTCAGCTACGCGGGCCAGATAGAAGCCCTCCGCGGGCTGCATCTGGCTCGCAGACCGTATCTTTGACACCCCTGCCTTAAACCATGTTCCAATCTCAAATTAATGCACATGCTTATACATTCTATTTCAGTTGTTGACAGACATCTCTCAGTCTATCCAATTGACTACAACACAAATGTATAAGTTCCGGCTTCCCCCCCCCTCAAAAAACCCCCACTGTTATCCTCTAAGTACTACAAGAGTACTACGAGACACTAATATAGCTATTACTCTGTAATTTGATAGCAACTCACAACTTACCCCTTCTTTTTCTACTGTTTTGGAGCATCCTTTAGACATCTCCACAGACTCATTTTGCCTTACCCTTCAATGAGAATTCCAGAACCTTATAGAACCACAAATCATGCCACCCCCTAATTATATTTTGTACTTCATTTTTTGAAAGTAAGCAACTGAAAAGCAGGATATAAATTGCTAAACAAACCAGAAGAAACAAAGCCAATAAAGGTTGTGTGATGTGAAACAAAGCCTTTAAAACTACTCGGTTATCATGTAACCCTGACCTGGATGGCCCAGGCTAGCCTGACCTCGTCAGATCTCAGAAGCTAAGCAGGGTCAGCCCTGGTTAGTATTTGGATGGGAGACCACCGAGGAAGTCCAGGGTTGCTGTGCAGAGGAAGGCACTGGCAAACCACCTCTGTTAGTCTCTTGCCTTGAAAACCCCATAAGGGGTCGCCATAAGTGGGCTGCGACCTGACGGCACTTTACACACACACACATCATGTATCTAATTCTGAATCAAGCCATCCAATGTGGACCAAAAACTCCATACAATCAAACCAGGTTCTGATATGGGGGATTTTTCTACAAACCTGATGGAAACTCCAAATGTAGATATCTATACATTCTGGAGAATTAAAACTTGCCAAAATAACATGTCTATAGTTTTAAGAAAGGAATGAGATCTTGGTGGCCTTTTGGGGAGTTGCTAGTGAACCACAACTCAAACCTTTCACCCCTTTGTTTCCGTCAGTCAAATGAAGGGGAGAGAGAAGGGTGGACTGGAAGGCCAAAACAGCCCTAGAACCCCCACCCCAGTGGAGGAAGGAATTACTAGGGCCAGATCTAGTAGCAACCAATCTTCAATTCACCACCATGACATTTGCCCAGGTGACACCATCATGTGACTGGTGGCCACCAACAAGCAACTTGCTGGAGTGACTTACCATCATGTCATGCACATGAGCCATCTCAGCCCGACGCCAGCCACCCCACAACCTTCCTGGGTGTCTTGGCACCACACGGCTTGCAGTTTGGCCAGGCCTGGTGGCAGCCACTGCACAGCTTACCCAATCAATTCGCTACCACGTGACTTATGCAACATCTGGGATCAGCAGCAGCCACCAGCTGGCTTGCCTGACCAGCTCTCTGCTGTGCAGCTTGTCACTACAACACAAGCTGTGTGACCTGCTTGGACCTAGGAGTAGCCACCACTTAACTTACCAGGGGCACATAGATAGGTTGGCTGAAGGAAAAGAACGAAGCAGGGAAAGGGTGGAAACTACGAGAGCAGCCAGGAAAGAGAAACAGGAAATTGGGGGGGGGGGAATGAGATACCCCTCACAATTCTTTCCACATGCTAGAGCCCGCTTCTATCAGGTGAACCTGTTAAAATGCCACAAGGTTTCTTTTTATTACAAAAGTCACCCCATCTCTCGAATAAAAGGTTGCAACATCCCATTGCATCTACACACATCCACCCGTGCCACTAAAAATGCCTCTAGATGCTCTGCACGGCTCTCCTCCACCAATACCACGATGCTGAACTTCACTCCGCTCCCTTCCCCCACACCCTTCTCAGTCACCAAAATCTGAGACATGTCCGTACCCCAAAATATGATCCATCTGCGCCTACCTGGAGAGGGGAAGGTGAGCAGAGGGCGGGGGGGGGATGAAATCCCCGCCCCCAACGGCGTCTCCAGGCCTAGCACGCCCGCAGGGCCCGAGATCCCGGGATTCGCTTGAGGCAACAGCCCTTACAGCCCAAGGAGGGAGGAGCGACCGGGGCGGGGGGACGGAGAGGGGCCCCACCGCCCCCTCCTCAGAAGGAAAAAGGACCGGCGGGGCGGGGGGGGGCAAGACCCACGGAGGGAGGGCGGGCGGGGCCTCCCCGCTCTCCCAGTACCGCGCGAGGGGGGGGGGGGCGAAAAGGAAGAGCGTGGGGGGGGGCTCGACCCGCGCGGCCGTCACCTCTTCAGCCGCCCCCCCTTCTCCTTCCTTCCCGTCTCAGGATCCCCTCAAGCTCCGCCTCCCCTACGCCACAACCCGTGACATCGCGCACGGCCGGAGTGCCGACGTCAGAGCGAACGTTGGCGAGAAGGGAAAGGTGTGAAGCGGCACGGGGAGGCCGGCGGAAGCTTCCGGGGGGGGGGGAGGAGGAGGAGGAGGAGGAGAGAAAAGGAGGCGGAGCCATATCTGGCTAGAGAGGCGCCACAAAACAAAACACCATAGAGAAGGGGGGGCTGAGCCTGAACTTCCGGTGAAAGAATGAACGCCTCTCTCGACCGCGCGCGTTGACGGGAAAGGAGCGGCGGCGTTTTACCCTCCGACGTCTCTCTGGCGGGGGAAGCGGGCGGCAATTAGGTGGGAAGCGCCAGTCACGACTGCTGAGTGATAGATAGTAATGGGCGACGCCCGACGAAAGGGCCGCTTCCTCCACTCCTTCTCTACCCGCGGCTTTTAAAAAGAGTTCGTCGGTTGGATTGTGAGGAAACGGCGACAAAGAAGGGGCGCATAATCGTGGCGTCTGCCGGGACAGGCTGCTCCGGTTGTAACGACTGGTCGTTGGGGTTACCGCGCTTTGTATTCCCAGCGACGCATTAAGAGCTTGGAAATGCTCTAAAAAACAGCGCTTTACAAGGGTTTTTGGATGCCCCGGCTTATAAATGGTTGGAAGGCGTCTTCACGGCTAAATAACGTTTTATAACGTTTTCAGACTCTTAATACATCGCTGGGAATACAAGTGCGGCGTGCAGGATGCGCCGTTAAGTCGCAGCCGACTCAGGGTGATCCCAGCGAGAGGCTTTCCAGGCGAGTGGGGAGCAGCCCAGCAAGGTCTCTGAGCCCAACTACGCTACTCGGGGACTGTGAAGGCAGCCCCCCAAGGGTAGTGACAGCCCCTGGGACTCACAGACATGTTCTCGGGTGGGGATGACTGACCCCCAAGGGTATTGACAGCCCCTGGGACTCCCAGAGGTTTTCTGGGGTGGGGATGACAGCCCCCCAAGGGTATTGACAGCCCCTGGGACTGGCAGAAGTGTTCTGGGGTGGGGGATGCCCAGGGGCTCTCAATACACTTGGGGGGCTGCCATCCCCACCCTAGAACACTTCTGAGAATCCCAGGGGCTGTCAATACCCTTGGGGGGCTGCCATCCCCACCCCAGAACACCTCTGTGAGTCCCAGGGGGCGTCAATACCCTTGGGGGGCTGCCATCCCCACCCTAGAACACTTCTGAGAGTCCCAGGGGCTGACAATCCCCAGAACACTTCTGAGAATCCCAGGGGCTGTCATCCCCACCCCAGAACACCTCTGTGAGTCCCAGGGGGCGTCAATACCCTTGGGGGGGCTGGCATCCTCACCCAAGAACACTTCTGTGAGTCCCACGGGCTGTCAATACCCTTGGGGGGCTGGCGTCCCCACCCCAGAACATTTCTGTGAGTCCCAGGGGCTGTCAATACCCTTGGGGGCCTGCCATCCCAGTCCCCGAGTAGCGTAGTTGGGCTTTGAGACCTTACTGGAAAATTCCACTTTTTCTTTGCAACTCTTTTTGTGCTGTAATGTATTTCAGTGGAGCCAATGCAAGTAAACCAACACTCCAGGCTCCCATAATCTTCAATGGGCTGGGCATCCTCCCCCATTGCTTCTAATGGGCTGGCTTGTCATGCGTTTTGGTACATCCCCCAGCAAGAGCCTGCCTGTCCCTAGAAGGTGCTGTGTAAAACAGAGTTGCACTTACCTGTAACTGCTGTTCATCCAGTGTCTTCTGTGCAGGCACGCATGGACTGCGCATGCGCAGGCCGGCCACGGAGATGTTCTGAAAAGCTTCTAGAAGCTTCAAAATACTTGGAGCTTCTAGAAGCTTCAAAATACCCCTCCCCTCGTCCAGTCCCGAGCGTGGGCTTTCTTCCCGCCTAATGATCACATGACGAGGGGGGAGGGGGCGCTCCTCCCTCAGTTCTCCCTTCACCGCAGTAGAGAAGCATATTAAGATGCCGAAAAACCAGCCCACAGCGGGGAAAGGAGGGAGGGATGTGTGCCTGCATAGAAGACACTGGATGAACAGCAGTTACAGGTAAGTGCAACTCTGTTTTCATCTGCTTGTCTTCTGCGCAGTCCCGCATGGGAGAGTAGCAAGCTCATTACCTTGGAGGAGGGTGTGGGCTCCTCACCGGAACAATGACTGCAATACCGCTCTCCCCACAGCTGCATCGCTCCTGGAGTCGACATCGATGGAGTAGTGTCACAGGAACGTAGTCGGGGTGGACCACGTGGCAGCTTTGCAGACATCCAGAAGATCCACCCTGCCGAGAAAAGCAGCCGAGGAAGCCTGTGCCCTGGTGGAGTGAGCCTTAACGGGCAGAGGGCAGTCTAATAGCAGTGACCACCCACCTAGAAATGGATTGTGACGAAGCTGCTCTCCCTTTACGAGGGCCTTTAAAGCAAAGGAACAGGGACCGATCCTTACAGAAGGACTTTGTCCGATCCAAATAAAACAAAAGTGCCCTACGAACATCCAGTGTATGCAAAGTTTGTTCGGCTGGGGATGTCAGATCCGAGTAGAAAACAGGCAAAACTATGTCCTGAGACATGTGAAAAGGTGTGACAACCTTGGGTCTAAAGAGGAACTTGCCCTCGAAAGGAAGGTCTTCAATCCTTGCTTTTGTATCTGCTGGGAGCGTAGAACGTAGCTATTATAATTCTCGCTGCAGCAAAGCTATATTGACATATGACTCTATCACTTTTATTCATTTTCTCCTTGGGAATTCCCAGTAAACAAAATGCAGGTTCCATTTTTACTTTAATATTAATCAGATTACAGGTCTCTTTCAGTACTTTTCTCCAAAATGGTTTAACCTTTTTAACCTTTTTACATACCCACCATGCATAAAAGTTCCTTTTTCCATTTCACATTTCCAACATAAATCTGTCAATCCTGAATTCATTCTATTTAACATCAGTGGTGTGATATACCATCTATAAAACATAGATTCTTGTATAGATTCTCTCTTATTTCATTAGTAATTGTGAATTTAAATTTGTTTTTCCAGAGCCTCTCCCAAACCTCCAAATTAATATTATATCCTAAGTCCCTCATCCATTTTACCATCACCGGTTTAATCCTTTTTTGCTCTAAATTTACTTCTATTAATAATTTATAAACCCTCCCTATCATGCCTTTATTTACTTTATTTAATACTAATTCCAACTTAGATTTATTTCTATTAAATCCCACTAATTTATCTTTATTAAATATATCCTTTAATTTATAATACATAAACCAATCTTAATATTAAGCTCTTCTCTAAGTTTAAGGGACCACTCCCCTTCTCTGCACTCTGTGATTTGACTATAATTACCTATATCTAAGTTAAGCTGTTTACCTCTTTTCATAAATGCTTCTACTGGATTAACCCACCCAGGGGTTCTAACTTCCAAAGATTTTTTATATCTTTTCCATACTTGAAATAAACTATATCTAATAATATGATAATTAAAATCTTTATTTACTTTGTGTTTTTCATACCATAAATATGCATGCCATCCAAATCGTAAATTAAATCCTTCCAATTCAAGTAATCTGGGATTCTCTAATAGAATCCAGTTTTTTAGCTAAGCAAAACAAGATGCTTCATAATACATTCTCAGGTCTGGTAAACCCAGGCCCCTGTTTCTTTTAGAACATAAGAACATAAGAAAGGCCCTGCTGGATCAGACCAAGGCCCATCAAGTCCAGCAGTCTGTTCACACAGTGGCCAACCAGGTGCCTTTAGGAAGCCACAAACGACTGCAGCAGCACCATCCTGCCTGTGTTCTACCGCACCCAAAATAATAGGCATGCTCCTCTGATACTAGAGAGAATAGGTATGCAGCACGACTAGTATCCATTCTAACTAATAACCATTAATACCCGTCTCCTCCATGAATATGTCGACTCCCCTCTTAAAGCCCTCCAAGCCGGCAGCCATCACCACATCCTGGGGCAGGGAGTTCCACAATTTAACTATTCATTGTGTGAAAAAATACTTCCTTTTATCTGTTTTGAACCTCCAGCTTCAGCAGATGACCCCGTGTTCTAGTATTATGGGAGAGGGAGAAAAACATCTCCCTGTCCACTCTCTCCAAACCATGCATAATTTTATAGACCTCTATCATGTCTCCCCTTAGCCGCCTTCTTTCCAAGCTAAACAGCCCTAAGCGTACTAACCACTCCCCATAGGACAGTTGCTCTAGTCCCTTAATCATTTTGGTTGCTCTTTTCTGCACCTTCTCAAGCTCTGTAATATCCTTTTTTAGGTGTGACCAGAACTGTACACAGTATTCCAAGTGTGGTCTCACCATAGATTTGTACAAGGGCAGTATGATATCAGCGGTTTTATTCTCTATTCCTCGTCTAATTATGGCCAGCATGGAATTTGCCTTTTTTACAGCAGGCGCACACTGGGTTGACATCTTCATTGAGCTATCCACTACCACCCCAAGATCCCTTTCTTGGTCTGTCGCTGCTATCCTATGTCTTTCTTTTATCTTATATTTTTATCTTTTATTTTTCTAATTTGTTTTTCACCCATTCTAGTTTCTTCTAATAGTATTTTCTTTTGTGCCTCTTTCTGTTTAAAACATCTTGAGTTTTGCTGAATCAAAAGTCCTCTAAATACAGCTTTACCAGCATCCCATACCATCGTATCAGTTACTCCCTTGTCTACAATTTCAAGAAAATAATTTTGTATATCTAACTTTAATTTATCTACTGTCTTTTTATTTTTTAATAAATGTTCATTTATTGACCACGGTCTGTTTCTCCTATCTTAATTCTTACTGTAACAGCATTATGATCTGATAATACTCTAGGTAATATCTCCGGTTTATCTGAAACATACATTAACCCTTTAGAAAGCCATAACATGTCAATTCTCGAATAAGTAAGATGTCTAGATGAAAAATATGTATATTCACTTCTAGCCCCATTAGACAGTCTCCAAATATCAAACATTTCCCATTGGTCTGTAATATTATTAAAAATACCAGGAAGCTTACCCTCGCATTTTTCCTTTTTTTTTGTTGATCTATCCAACTTTGGTTCTATTACCCCATTGAAGTCCCCCATCCATATCATTTTGTCTGTAGCATATTCAGCTAATACTGATGCCAGATTATTATAAAATATTTTTTGATTCATGTTTGGCGCATAATACCCACCAACAATATTTTTTGATATTCAATTGTAATTTCTAACAACAGAATTCTACCCTCTTTATCTTTATGTATAATCTTTGGCTCCAATCCCAAAGGAACATACATAGCTATCCCATTAATTTTCTTTTTCTCATTACATGTTGTAAAAAGTTTTCCTAATTTTGGCTGTTCTATTTGTGAGATGTCCTTTGGTAAAATATGTGTTTCCTGTAAAAAAAAATATTAGCCTTAGCTTTTTGCAAATGATAAAATACCTTTCTCCTCTTATTGGGAGAATTTAACCCATTAACATGTTGGAATATGAGACTGCACATGGCAAGCAGATGTAAAAGATCTATGTGACAGCCAGGTGATTGGTGGTGTCACATGACAGCTCAATGACTGAGCAGAAAAACTGGCTTGTACTGGACTGAGCTAGATAGTCCTGGAGACAAGGCAGCCAACAGGTGATTGGCTGAGAGACTATGCCAGATATGTATATAGGTGTGTTATATATGTATTGGGTTGTGGGTTGTGGAGAGTTGATGACCAAGCGGAGCATTCTGTCACTGTGAATAAAAGAGCACTTTTGTACTACGTGCTGAGTCTTCTGTGCTTACTCGCCTGTAGAGCTGCAACGCTTTCTAACATACGCCAACAGGGTTATGGGCCCAGAACAGCTCAACTGCGCTACATCCTGGAGGTTCTGAGCAGAGGTACTATCTGTGGAACAAGGGCTGTAGTGAGCAGAAGGCGAGTGGATGTCTGAGGTTGAGTCAGACGGAGCAGAGGAGGTGCCCAGCAGGTCTGTCAGCAGCAGTGCGTCTGAGGCGGAGGAGGAGAGCGACACGGAGCAGGAGCAGCAGGGAGCGGGAGAAATTATGGCTCAAGCTGCAATGTCCTTGCTTGTGGAGAAGCTCACTTCTACCAACTACAATGTGTGGGCGTTACGAATGCAACACTACCTTAAAAGAGAGGCACTGTGGATTTATGTCTCCAACCCACCGGATCCTGAGACGCCGCAGGACGTGGTGAAAGATGAGAAGGCACTGGCAAGCATAGTGCTGAGCGTGGCTGACGACCAGCTTGTCCATGTGACGGGAGCTTTGAAAGCGAAAGCAGCCTGGAACTCATTATCACAGGTCTACGTCCAAAAAACAGCTGGCTCTTTGATAGCCATAACGAGACGTTTGTACAGAACTTTTCTTTTGCCGTCAGTTCCTGTGAGAAACCATATAAATGAACTGACTGAATGTTTCCAAATGCTGGAGCAGAGGGGGAAGACTCTACCGGAGGATGATAAAGTTTATATACTCCTGAGCTCTCTGTCTGAGCAGTATAACATGCTAATTACAGCTCTGGAGTCGGTTGAAATTGATAAACTAACTTTACAGTATGTTATTGGAAGAATTTTGGAACATGAAAAGAGATTGCTTGCAAGAAATCCTGAGAAGCCTGCCAAGCCGGAGGGAAACCTGCCAAGCCAGGAGACGCGGAGGTTTGCCGGCGGAGAAAGGAATGCGGAGCAGAGAAAGCCGGGTGATTTACAGCAGCACGTGGCTCTGAGGGTCAGACGTTGCTACATCTGCAAGGCTACAAATCACTTAAAGCGTGACTGCCCAGAAGCAAGGAAGAAAAGCCGAAGGGACCAGTCGTCACGTGAGTTTGTGAGCGGTCAGAAGGCATCATTGGTGCTGACTGAGCACAGTGACACAGCCGGTGTCTGGATTTTAGACTCTGGTGCGTCACAGACCATTTGCCGGCATCAGGAACTTTTAAAAGACACACGGGACTCAAGTTTGCCGCACGTAAGCCTCGCTGATGGAAGGAATTCTGAGGTGACACGTGAGGGGAGTGTGTGGTTCCCAGCTTTGAACTATACATTTAAAAAGGTGCTATGTGTCCCTGAACTAGAGAATAATTTGCTAAGTGTAAGTGCCCTTGACAGGGCTGGATATACTGTAACATTTACAGACAAGGCTTGTAAGATATCCAAAGGTGGGAAAGTGCTTCTTACAGGGAAAATGTGTAATAATGTGTATGTGGTAGAAAATAGGCATGTGGAGGCAAAGATGATAACTAATAAGAGCCCCCATGACAATTGCATACATCTGCTACATAGAAGGTTGGCTCATGCAAATTATGAGACCATAAAGAAAACGCTAGCCTTACTGGGGAAGGAAAAAGTTAAAGAGTGTGGGAACTACCTGGATTGTGAGGTATGCAAAAGTTCCAAATCTAAGGCTTACCCAGTGGCTAAGCATAGTGAGAGACTCTCAGACACTGCATTAAAGGTAGTGCATGCAGATGTAATAGGCCCCTATAGGGAGAGTCACTCAGGTAACCATTACGCGTTGATTCTGGTGGATGATTGCACCAGATTCTCCTGGGTGTATCCTTTGAAAAAGAAGTCACAGGTGTTTGAAACATTTAAGTATTGGGCCAAAAGAGTGCAGAAACAACTTAAATGTACCTTGGATTCTCTCCAAACAGATTTTGGGGGAGAATTCATGTCAAATGAGTTTAAGAAGTGGTTACAGGTGCAAGGTGTGAGGCACAGAGTTGCCAACGTGGCGGTGCCAGCAGAAAATGGTGTTGCTGAACGACATGGGGGAATGCTACAAACAAAAATGTATTCCATGTTGCAGGATGCAGGGTTGCCAATGACATACTGGGCAGAAGCAATAAAGGCCGCCTCCTATGTTTCCAACAGGATCTGGACCAGGTCCATACAAGACATACCTTATAGGGTTTTGTACCAGAGGGATCCTAGCTTAGGTTACCTCAGAGTGTTTGGTACAAAAGCCTGGGTTGATGTGCCAATATCCAAGAGAAGGAAAGGAGGAGCGAGAGCTAAAAAACTAACCTTCCTTGGGTATCAGTCTGGCATGAAATCATACAGGTTTGCTGATGAACATAATTCTCTCAGATACAGCAGAGCTGCGAATTTTTGTGAGGGTAATAACTGGGCCAGAATTCATGGACAGAAGGAGCCAAAAGAAATTGGGCTACCATTGACAGATCTCTCACAGGATGCAGATGGGGTGAAGCAGGAGGGGTCTCCTCAAAGGGCTTCATCGCCAAGGGCTGAAGAGGGGAGACAGATTCCTAGGGTGTCAAGCAGGAGCACTAAAGGAATTCCCCCGGAGAGGTATGGTTTTGAGACCACTGATGTAAATCATGTACAAGTCAAAGAACCAAAGAGCTTTCAGGAGGTAATGGCTTTGGAAAGCAGGGAAAAGGAGGCCTGGCTAGAAGCCATGCAAACTGAGTTTGATTCCCTGAAAGAGAATAAGGTATTCTCTGTAACAAAACTGCCAGCTCAAAGAAAAGCCATAGGGTGCAGATGGCTTTACAAAGTCAAACAGTGTCCAGAAGGGAAGATACTCCGTAAGGCCAGGCTTGTGGCTAAGGGTTATTCCCAAGTTGAAGGGCAAGACTTTGATGAATTATTTGCTCCCACTGTGAAGGCTGATACTATAAGAGCTGCATTGTGTAAAGCTGTCAGAGATAACATGTTAGTGCACCATTTTGATTTCACCACTGCATATCTGAATGCAACAATAAGTGAAGAAATATATATGGAGCAGATCCCTGGGTTTGAATGCAAGGGTAAACAAGGAGTATTAAAATTGCATAAGGCTCTGTATGGATTAAAGCAGAGTGCACGTGCATGGTCCCAATGCATTAGTGAAGCATTGGCAAATCTTGGGTTTAAGCAAGGTGTTGCTGATCCTTGTATGTTTACCAAATGTGTAAAGGGCTCTGACTGTGTTGTATTTTTATATGTTGATGATCTTTGTTTGTTGTGTCATACAAAAGAACAACTAAACTGGTTTAAGGAGGCAACTGGAAAACTGTTTAAAATGAAGCATCTTGGTGACATTCAAAATTATCTGGGGGTAGAAATTACCAGGAACCCAGAAGGATATTTTGAATTGTGCCAGGAGAAAAAGATTGAACAGCTCCTAGAAAAATTTAAAATGACAGAGGCCAAAAGCACTGAGACTCCCATGACAACAGGGTATGTGAAAGAGGTGGATGATAAGGTATTCCATGATAAAAATCAATACCAATCGTTGGTGGGTTCATTGTTATATCTGTCATGTTGGACAAGACCGGACATTTGTATGGCAGTACATTTGCTTTGCCAGAAATGTGCATGTCCATACATGAAAGACTGGAATGCAGCAAAAAGGGTGCTGCGATACTTAAAAGGCTCAGCTTCAGCCAGGTTGTGTTTAAAGGCTGATGCAGAGGAAACAATCACAGTGTATAGTGACTCCAGTTGGGGGGAAAGAGAAGAAGGAAAGTCTACCACTGGGTACGTGTTATTTCTACATGGGGCACTGGTTATGTGGAAGTCTTTAAAACAGACTCATGTAGCTACCAGCACATGTGAGGCAGAATATTCTGCATTAAGCGACAGTGAGATTCAGCTGGAATGGCTGTGTCAACTGGCTAAAGACCTAAATCTTGAATATGAAATGCCTGTAAGTGTTTACTGTGATAATACTGCAGCACAGCAATTGGCTGGATATCAAGGTATAAGAACAAGAAGTAAACACATCACAATAAGATACCAGAATGTCAGGGAAGCGGTAAACAATGGTTTAATGGTTCTGAAACATTGTGCTTCAAATGTAAATATTGCTGACGTTTTCACCAAATGTTTGTCTACTGAAAAGTTTGAACTGTTTAGAAGCAAATTGGGGCTTGCAATGTCAGTCTAGGAGGAGTGTTGGAATATGAGACTGCACATGGCAAGCAGATGTAAAAGATCTATGTGACAGCCAGGTGATTGGTGGTGTCACATGACAGCTCAATGACTGAGCAGAAAAACTGGCTTGTACTGGACTGAGCTAGATAGTCCTGGAGACAAGGCAGCCAACAGGTGATTGGCTGAGAGACTATGCCAGATATGTATATAGGTGTGTTATATATGTATTGGGTTGTGGGTTGTGGAGAGTTGATGACCAAGCGGAGCATTCTGTCACTGTGAATAAAAGAGCACTTTTGTACTACGTGCTGAGTCTTCTGTGCTTACTCGCCTGTAGAGCTGCAACGCTTTCTAACATACGCCAACATAACATTCCAAGAAAATATTTGCAGCATATTAAATTTCAATTTTCCCATTAATATTTCTCCCCATTTTTTAATCAAATCACTTTTTAAACCCACCCCCTTCCCCCCTTATATTCCTTTTAGTCCTGTTATAACAATTCAGCCATCTTCAACGTCTAGTGGAGAGTCTTCCTCTGGTGTTTCTTCTGGTGGTACTCCTCCACTTGCTTCATCTGCTTTGGCCTGGTAAATCCTTTGATGATAGTTGACTTGGTTTAAGAAGATCCTTGTCGTATCTTCTTAAAAATTGTTCAGCTTTGAGAGTGTCTGTAAACTTGGATCTTTTGGCCTTGAAAAAAAAAAGAGATGCCTTGTGGGTATTCCCATCTATGTTGAATGCCTTTCCACAATCTCTGAAAAATCTTTCCTTTTCCTAAGCAGTCTGACAGGAATTTCTTTCATTATTCTCAAAGGAATGCCCTCTATTGTAAGTTGATTTTTGTAATGTTGGTTCAAAATAAGATCCCAATGACTTCTAGAAAAATGTTGAATCAAACAATCTCTTGGGTCATTGTTTTTACTTGCAAAAGCTGAGTTGACCCTATATGCAGTTATTATAATTCCTCCGATGACTTCTTCCTCCTCCTGCAGAAACTCTGCCAGGTGTATCTTTAAAAAACCTTTTAGGTCTTTTTTTCCAACTTTTTCTTTGAGACCGCGTATACGAATAAAACTCTCTTTAACTTTAAGCTCCAACATGGCAATATGTTCTTCTCTTTTTTCTTCTCTCTCTTGAGTTGATTCCACTGAAAGCTCCAGAGAATCCACTTTTTATTTCTTTGTTGTCTTGTGAATATTTTTGCAACTTACTTTCAACCTTATCTTGTCTTACAGTTAGAGAGGTGACCGAATCTTTTAAGGCAGAGATGGCAACTGTATTTTGGCTCAATTCCCCCTTAATAGCTGTAACCTCTTGAAGGGTTTTTGTCATCATCTCATGAAGAGAGTTTATAGTGTCCTCCATTTTTGGCTTAGGTCCCATCCTGGTTGTGACAGATGTTGTTGTTGAGGGTGCTGAAGTCGCTGGTGTTAAATTTATGTTGGAGACTGATGCTCTCCGTAATTGTTGAGTAGTCTCCTTAAGGATCTCTTTAGGGTGCTTTTCTTTCTTTATCCCCCATTAGATCTGGATTGGCTATAATTTGTAATCCACAAAAAGAGGAGGGTGAATTATAACAGTTCAGTTACTCAGCATCTGAATTGGCTTCTATTTGTAATCCACAAAGAGAGGGGTGGTGCTTATACCAGTTCAGTGAATCAACATGGGATTTTACTGAAAAACCTGGAATTTATTAGTTGTTTTGTAATCCAGACTTTAGAGAATAATTCAGAGTAGTTGCCTTCTTTTGTGTCTATATCATGCCAACATTATTCCACTCTACAAAACTGTTTGAATAATTTCGGTTGTTGGCTCTGCTGGATTTTAAACTGCGCAACAGCTGGCAAAAAACCAAGTTTCACTTCAGATCTTGTTAGTAGAGTTATAGTATGGAAAAAATAGTTTTTTTATTTCCCAAAAGTAACTTCTAGACACCTCAATTATGCAAATTAATGGGTTTCATGAAAAAATTGTACTTGCTTCTTTTAATTGGGGAAGATTCTGTCGCTCGTCCCGGCTGCCAAAAGGGAAAGTAATGGTGCCCGCTTTGCAGTTGCGATCCGTCCGAGCTCTCTGTGCCGATTCCTCGGCAAAGGAAGCTTCAAGGATGGTGCGCTTGCCTGCGCCGTTTCTGCACCCCCTCTTACATCAAGGGGTGCCGCTCATTTTTTGGGGGGCAGTTCTTTTAGCCCCCCCAGCAGCCCATAGCCGGCGTACTCTCTTCATTTGATTTAATTTTGTCACTGTACAATTGAACTTTTAAATTGACTCATGTACATCAATGTATATACTATTTTGAAAGTATCATTTGATTTTATGTAACCTATAGTGGATATGTTTCAATAATACCACTACAGTTACAAATTATTGTTTCTGCATTTTATGCTTCTGTCCTTGTCTACTAACCACCTGGAGGTTGGCAACCACAGGGGAGGCCACGCAGAGAAGGCCTGGAGGGCACCCCCGCTCCCCCCACCCTCCCAGGCGGGAGGGCAGCCAGCTGTGGGCCCTGAGCAAACGAGTCGCCAGGGGGGTGCAGCTGGCAGCCGATCTGCAGGGAAGGAAGGGAGGAAGGAAGGAAAACAGGTACCTATCCACAAAAAACCTGCGCTCACTGCGCCCCTGTAAAAAACTCAGTGAAAAATACGTGGGACCTTTCCCAATTTCACGGCTCATCAATGACGTCACGGTGGAACTCAGTCTCCCTAAGTCCCTCAGGGGAATCCATCCAGTATTCCATGTCAGTCTTTTGAAACAACATGTACCCGCTCCTGAGTGGCATCCCAAGTCTCCTACCGAGATCCCAGTGTTGGTGGGGTGGGGGAGAACATTTTGAAGTGTCAAAGATTCTCGATTCTCGCATTCGGAGGGGTCGCTCTACTATCTAGTGCTTTGGAAACATTTAGGTCCGGGCCATGACGAATAGGTGGCCGAGCACAACGTAGCGGCTCCCCGATTAGTTTGTCAGTTCCACGAAGCCTACCCCCACAAGGCTCGGCCGGCTGCGGATAGCGAGGGGGGCCCCTGGGGGGGCAGAATGTCAGGCCTTTGCTGGTTCAGGCCTGGCTCCATGTCAAGCGACCTTCGTTCACATGCCTGTAGCTACTGTGTATACTTCCCTTCCTTCAGCTGCCTAATTGTTTTGTCTACGCTTCATGATAATTCTTATCTTGGGCTTACCTCATTGTGTTTTCCTCTAGTAGCTAAAGTGCTTTTAAGCTAGAGCTTTCCCTATTGTGGTTATTAGCAGCCTTCCTCTGTTTCTATACAGACAGTTCTTATATTTACCTTTTTGCTCCTAATAAAGTATACTGCTTCAGGATCACCTGCATGAGCGTGTTTGCTTTTGGGATGCTACAGGTAAACACCTGATTCTGACAAAGAGGAAGAAAAGAGAGAAAGGTCTCTCCCACACACACACACCGGCCCCGCGCAACCAGGACCCAGGCTCCCCGCCTCCCCCAACACACACACGGCAGCACACGCAGCCCCTCACGACCGGGCCCAGCCTCCACGCCCTCCCACCTCCCCACCCTGAGTTCACAAAAGGCCCTCCAAGCCCGATCGGCTCCCGCGTGCATGTTCCACCGCTGGGAGCCGCCGGCCTCGAGAGGGGCTTACAGTGTGCAGCTTTACAGGGGGCAGCCTTGGGGGAAGCGTCCCTCCCCTTCCCCCCTCCTCTCGCCCACCAACAGTTGACAAGAGGAGGTCCAAAGGACACCGCAGCGCCCCCGCAAGCCGTGGCCCCAGGAACACCCTTGGGGAGGGCCGCACTGTGCTGCGCCTCCGCGGCTGGGCCCTGGAGCTCCCGAGGGCCACTGAAAATGTCCTCGGGGGCGCATATGGCCCCTGGGCCGGACGTTCCCCATCCCTGTTGTAGAGAAATAGGCCATTTATTTAGAGACACAAACTCCCACAATTTAAGAACAGATGCTAAAAAGAAGCTTAGTAATAATTTCACCTTGAATACAAGATGAGAATAACTTGTTAAGTAGAGCTTAAATTAAAATGGTTTCAGTGTAGCTAGTCCCTGTGCTATTTACAATTATTAACTATGACCAACCTGTTCATGGTACAGCGATATACGCTGAGTTTGATCCAAATGCATCTTCTGCCCATAGAACATTTATAGAGCAGAAGGGGTTCTTCCCCCCTACACACTCCAATTCTCCCATCTCACTCAGCTGCTCCCGCTCCCCGTCACACCCCATACTAGCCCTGAGGTCCCCATCTTCCAGGAGCAGCATTTCAGGGAGCACAATGGGCTATAACTGGAAGAGGGAGGTAGAAAAGATCCATTCTATGGATTGCAGGTCTCCCAGTAAGTTGGATTCTAGGACTTCTTTTCATCAAGTTTTCATCCAACCTTGAAAGACTTCCATTGTGTGAAGTTTTTCTCTGGTGAAAGAAGACTTATGGAGCAATCCTGAGCAGGTGTACTCAAAAGTAAGTCCCATGTTATTCAATTGGGCCTACTCCCAGGAAAGTGTCCTTAGGATTGCAGCCTCAGTGGATGACACTTATAGGATCCAACAGTGGAAGAAAATCACAGGCTCCAACCCATTGTCTTTAGCACTGGCACACATGGTAATCAATACAAAATAGATCAGATCATGACTGTAGAATTTTGATTGGCCTCATTCACTTCAGTGCCTTGCTCCTACATAGACAGATGTAGTACAATCAAGTTGCAAGAAGATAGGTCCATAGGAAGCCATACTGACTTGATATTTTAGTTTTTCTTCCCTACCTAAAGTACACCGCATATGTAGACAAATAGTTGTTTCCAGGTTGGATCAAAATCAATTAAAAAAATCAAAACAATCAGATTTTTAAAATTTAAATCAGGCTTTTTATTTAAATTGGATTTTTTAAAAATAAAATGTGTTTTAATAAAATGTGTAATTTTACAGTTTTGATAAAGATTTTCCAGAAAGGATCCTTGTGAGTGCTTTAGAATTATCTCCCTCTGGAGCAGGCGGCCATCTGTTATGATCTGTGAGAAAGGATAAAATAAAATTCAGTTTCTTTGGAAAGCAAGCTATTTCATTCCTGTCCCAGCTAAGAAGCTTTTTCATACAACAGAGAAAGCAAACACTTTCTTTGAGGCAAGGCTAAATAAAAATCTGCATCAGATTTTTTTCTGATGCAAAAACATATTCTGTGGTGAAAATTTTGGCTCCTTTAACATTTCCACTGTTTTTCAAGGCAGTCTAAAAATTTAATAGAAATGACCAGAATTACATACATTTGTTTATTACGGTCAAAGACCAGCTTGCACACACACACAAAAAATATCATAAGTAATTAAAAACAAAATGTCTGAAATTTGCTCAATGAAACGTAAATTTAGTTACATCAACCCTTGGTAAAATAGTATGTTTAATATGAAAAGTCATTATAACAGCTTCTTCTGCCTTATAGCGCATGCCTTGGCACAGAATCTCGCAGCCTGAAAGTTAATATCTTTAACAGAATCATCTAATAATAAAGTAGTATAGCTAACTCTGTCTCTATCTGGGAAGCTAGACAAAATTGGATCAATGAGTGTTTTACGTATGTCTTGATAAAATGGGCAGTGTAACAGAACATGTTCAACTGTTACCTCCATTCCAGACTGACATGGACAGAGGCGGAATTCGTAAGGAAGACAGGCATATCTCCCATCAAGAAGAGCAGATGGAAGGGCATTAAAACGGGCTAAAGTGAAGGCTCTCTGATATTTAGGGTGATCTAAGGCATAAAGATAATTTGGGGGAACCAAAAATCTAATACGGTTCTCCACTACTCGGATTGAGTGAGCCCTTGATCTATCATCTTGAAGGGCAATGTCCCAAAGCCTCTGTTTGGCTGTTATTTTTGCTCCTTGATATCCAAGATTTAATAGGGTTGTACTTGATAAACCTAAACGTTAGAGTTTGTCCTCAATTAACTTCTCCTGAAAATGGATTAAATTATCTGCAAAGATTAGGGGAGTTAAACCAGATGAGGTGAGCTTCAACTTTAACCAATAAGAAATGGCATGGTACCAAGCACGTGTTTCTAATGTTACCATCCTGGCTTCCAATCTAATCAGTGAGTTTGAAATACATTGTGGGACTCTGAATAGGGATCTGAGGAACTTAGAGTGGACTACTTCTAATTTGTAAATACCAGAATTTGGAATAGGCTCAAAGATTGGTGTTATGAAGAGGAATGAAACAACTGCAGGGATAGCCAGGAAAGCTGGGCAGAGCACAGAAGCTCAAGTCAATAACTTCTGGCATTCTAAGATATCAGTGAATACTAATAAACGCTTTCAAATGTCTCAAGAATTAAGGTGCTGCAGTAAAGACACATAACGGCTGTGGCATCTCAGTCTTCTGTCTGCATCAGCAATTTTTGTTGCTGTGTCTGCCTTGCTGTTTGCACAAAGGATATGCAGCATGTGTCCCACAATACATTAACACTTGCACATCACTTCCTCATTTAGCAGGTATGAGCTCTTGCATAACTAGCATCAATAATGTAAGTTAATTGCCTATATTGCACCCATGCCCCCTATAGTGCAATCTTAAAGTTATACCTTCTATGCCTACTGATTTCAATAGTGTTAGAAGGGAGTAACGTGGCCTAAGATTCACTGGTAGACATCTTATTATTTTCATCTTGCAGCAGCAGCTAAAAACCTGGCTGGTTTAACGTTCTCACATATAATCTTAAAATTTATTGGAAGGTTAAAGGCATACGTGTGCAAATTTAGCATTTACTAGGAAAAATGCAAACAAGCTGGAACTTCTCAAAAGAGCAATACAGAAAATGCAAGATCATTTTTTGGCCAGCAAGCCTTCAAAGTAAAATGAAAAGCAAATAAGAGTGTTGGAGCAGACACAACCTTGGAGACGGACTTGTTATTGTGGCATGAGCTCATCAGTTGTGTTGGACGTGGCAAGATCTTTCCCATGACAATTTATTGTACAATTAATCCTTTTGTTTTTTAGGTAGCTGTCCAAGCAGTCTTGGGTCTGTGCAGTCATTTTCAAATTTCTTCCCTCACAACCGTGAAAATAATGTTTCCAAGAAAGAGAAGCAAAAACTGACTCCCAGGAGCCAAATCCTGAACCAGTCTTCATATTGTACTTTGCCTAAAGCCACTTTTTTAAAATTCTGGCTTCTCGTCGTATCTCTCTAACTCTTTACTAAGATACCTTGTGTATTTTCACAGCAAGTATAAAAGCATTTTAAAAAATGAGTGTTTTTTTTACCTGCAACTTCCCATTGGCATGAGTATAAACTCTGTCCACCATCAACCTTCACAGTTTCCCCAGTTATATAGGAGGCACCCGGAGAGAGCAGGAAACATACCAAGGAAGACACCTTACAAAGAATCAAGACTTACTATGAAAATGATGGGGGATCCATCCCTTCTACACCACTCTAGCTATAAATGCTCCTTAGATGAGCCACCATTAGCACTCACTACAGAGCCATCCTCACCAATATTCTGTGGTGGAACAAATAGTAAACTGAAGACAAGGTATTTAATCCAAATAAAAAATTCTCTCTTGGCATTGTACTGCCTACAAATGCTAATTAAGAGTTTATATACTTTTCTGGTTGGGAACTCCACAGTGCTAACCACCATCATGAATCATCTCTATAACATAACAATTCTAACTGCTACAAGTATGGAAAGATAGCACTACATAGTTAAGAAGAACATTCCTCTTGTAGACTTGTTCAACTATATGATCACAGCAGCGAGATTAGTACTGGCAACAACTTGGAAACAAGAAAAAACTCCAGAATTGGAAAAATGGCAAGATAAAATATCAGAATATGCAGTGATGGCAAAGCTATCCAATTTGGTGAATGGTAGAACAATGGAAGAATTTCAGAAGAAACTGGTGTTTTATTTTGATTATATAAAGTAGAAACCATAACTTAGTAAAGAAGGGTGGAGGCATATTAATAAACGAATAACAATATAAAGGCAGTAGATTTATCATGTATATGAAATAGTTTAGAGCAGCAGACAAAGAATTAAAGAAAGGGAAATATTAATTGTATTAAGTACCAAGTATTAGGTATTGCTTCGACAGTAGTGGAAATATGGATAAAGGATTTAGATTGATTAAATAAATGTCCAGTATGACACAAATTATTAATTCAAATCGAACTCCCTGAAAGATTGTTTACACTGTATGTATGTGAATGATTGAGAATGTTATGTTTGTTTGTTTTTTTCTGAAAACTTCAAATAAAAAATATATTTTTAAAAAGAACAACATTCCTCTTGCCTGGGGCAAGTTCAATATTCAATATTCACATGGGCAAAAAATAACTTTCTCTTTCTGAGTGAAACTTCCAGCAAACCTTTTATCATACCTTAATTAAGTATTAGTAGCACTGCTAGGAGCCAGATAAAATTTCTTTGGGATTTGATGTTGCCTTTTGATTACCAACTATCCCAATTCAAGCCCAGAACCATGGTAGCTGCTTGCACTAAATCAGACTTATTGCATTCCCCTCTTGTGTTTCTGCTTGCACAAGATCTGGTCCAACAAATTTCTGGACATTACTATATATAGGGAAGACAGCACTAGATGTTGCACAAGATCTTATGCAAGCAGAACTGTGCTATATGTTGTGGGGAGGGGAAGGGAAGGTGATTGTAAGCCAGTTTGAGTCTTCCTTAAATGGGAGAGAAAGTCGGCAGATAAAAACCAACTCTTCTTCTTCTATATATATTTATGTTTTTGTTCGTGCATCACTGGGTCCAAGCCAATCTAAATCTGAATGGGGGGGTGTTCAATCACCTGGAAGGCTCTTCCTCATGCAAAATATTACACATATGTTATTATACCTCTTCAGGAACTCCTAGTCTTTTTGCAGGAATCTTTGAAATGTAGTTTTTAAACATTGTTTCACCAGCTTTGTAGTTTGCAGCAGCAGTTTCTGAAAAGATCACCCCCTGCATTGAAAGACAAAGCTCCATTATTATTTTACACAGAAAAAGAAACCCCATCACACCTTTCTAAGCCTACTGAAAAGCAAGAACCATTCCAGCTATTAGACACAAGTATTTTTACACAAAACCCCAGCTTTCTTCTATTTTTTCAAATAATTCATTGGTAGAACTGTGAATTAATTCATTGCCACAGTTCTGCACAAACACAGATTTTGGCAATGAGTTCATCTTACGGATCTTGACATTGTTGCAGATCTGATTTTTTTGCATCCAGAACTATGCCAATAAATCCACCCCAATGAAATAATTTTGTTTTAACTTTAAATTTGCCTTTCTCCTGAGCTTAATTTAATTAAAATAATTTACAGCAAATCTCTACATGCTTTGTGTACAGATTAGTTTTGAAGAGGTTTTCCCGTCAAGTTCCAGACAAAGAAACCCAAACCCTTTATGCTTGTGTTTAGTTCCAAAACCCTTGACAGACTCCAATAATTATAATCAACTGCACATCCAGCATGTGAAAAATACACCTGGTTCCAACTCAGCAATCAAGCTAAGGCAGATCCTATCTCCATATTACAAAACCCTTTCTTGGGTTGTTTCCCAGTCTATCATGAGGGCTTTCAATCAGACATGAGTTGCAAGTTTCCAGCTGAGAACCTATTTGGATCAAGACCATGGCATGCAGTGAGAATGGTTCCCCACCTTGCCACTTTCCCAACTTGAAAAGGCCCTTGGAGATGCTATTTGACTAGTTCTGGAATCCTATAAGTAACCCATCAGTCCAAGTGGAGCCCCTAACATGGCAAAAAACACCCCCTGAGGATGTTTCTGGTCTAGAAAATGTCATGGGGAGAGGCAGAAGCCTCTTCTCCCTGTCTGCCATGAACTCAATCAAAATCAGTTCTTGTTGCCTGGGAGCTGAGTTCTCAGCAGGTACTCACAACTTATATCTGATTCAATGACCCTGGTCAGGTGGCCCTGGTCACAACCCGAGGACTATTTAACATGTAGCTAGCTCCATCTCTTTTAGAGACCAAAGATGTTTGAGCTTGTCTGGTCCCATTCCATTACCTACCGGGGCAATGGAGTTAATTCTCACTCCACTCTGGGCCCATTCAACAGCAAAGCTTTTAGTCAGGTTATCAACTGCTGCTCTTGCTGCACCCGAGTGCCTGTGAAGAAGGATGATCAAAACATGTAATCACTTCCATCAATAAGGTAACTTAGGCACATGGCAGCCCTGTCAATATTGGAAGCTTCATTACCATAAAGTGGGCCTATGATATCTAGCAAGTTTAACTTCGTCAGACTCCAATAAGTAATCTATGTCTTACAGATTTTCATGATTAAGGGACAATCCAAACTATCGAACCTTATGACAATGAGGCAGGCAAGGCAAGATTATTTACCAGCCCAGAAGTTAATTGCAAGTAGGCTCATTTGTGTGAAATTGCTAACATGTTTGGCGAGTGAAAGGATGACTGAAGCCCCGTAGTGGAGAACATGGTTTTCTGGTGTGTGATATCAGGCAGGAAAGACAGGATTGGAGTTTGCCTATTTCGTTTTTCCGTCCTAATTGAAAGTTACCAGAATGTAAACAGTAGCACTCCCTTGTGACCATCCAAACTCCATACTTGCTAACAAATTACAGACTACTGTACCTTTTCCCTGTTCCTACAGGCTTTCCCTGTAATACTGCTGAAAAAACAGTGTTGCTTACCTGTAACTGTTGTTCATCTAGTGTCTTCTGTGCAGGCACACATGGGTCCTGCGCACCCGCAGGCCAGCCATGGAGAACTTATGCTGGAAAGCTCTAGAATTTTCGGGCTGCTCGTACCCCCTCCCCGCCCAAGGCTCTTCCCGCCCAAGTGGTCACATGACGGGGGAGGGACGAGCGGCCGCCCCTCCAGTTGTCCACTTCGCAGCCGCGGAATTGACCTGTAAAAAGAGCAACCCACAGCGGGGATGGAGGGATGTGTGCCTGCACAGAAGACCACTAGATGAACAGCAGTTACAGGTAAGCAACACTGTTTTTCATCGGCATGGCTTCTGTGCAGTCCCATATGGGAGAGTAGCACGCTAATAAAACACAGGAGGCGGGAGTAAGATTGCAACTAACATCTTTTTATTAACTCCCTACAGAACTGTGTTCAAAACCGCCACACCCACAGCGGAGTCGCAGCGGGTACCAACATCCATGGAATAGTGGCGAACAAAGGTAGCTGGGCTAGACCAAGTCGCAGCCCGGCAGATATCCAAGCTAGTGGAACCCAGGAAAGCGGCCGAGGATGCTACTGCCCTGGTGGAATGTGCCTTCAGGTTGAGGACACTCCTTACCTGCTGCCTGATAGGCAATGGAGATGGCCTTGGTCACCCACCGTGAGATGGTCTGTGATGAGGCTCTGCGGGCCTTCTTTGGCCCGAAAAAACACACAAACAAGTTATCGTCCTTCCGATACTGCTTAGATCTGTGCAAATAAAATAAAAGCGCCCTTCTCATGTCTAGCGTGTGTAAACGTCTTTCTTCATCTGTTTGAGGGTTCGGGAAGAAAGTGGGCAACACTATGTCCTGGGAAGTGTGGAACGTGGAAACCACCTTAGGGAGGAAATCTACGCTGGTGCGAAGGACCACCCTATCACTATGTATCTTAAGGAAAGGAGGGTCATGGCGCAGAGCAGATAAATTGCTGACCCTCCTGGCCGATGTAATGGCCACCAGAAACGCCACCTTATAGCTAAGGTAATACATCTCACAAGAAGATAGTCCACTGCATGACAGCTGAGCCAGTCCGCCTGCACATTCAAAATCCCCTGAATGTGTTCCGCTTTGACGGACAGAAGGTGGGTCTCTGCCCAGAGCAGAATCTTTTCCATCTCTGAGTGAAGGGAGGAGGATTTTGATCCTCGTCTATTGAGGTGTGCTTTTGTGGTAATGTCCGTTCTGATGAGGACATGACGGCCTTTCAGTAGATGGGAGAACTGAAGAAGAGCTAAGCGTACAGCACAAAGTTCCAAGAGATTGATGTGAAGGGCCCTTTCTTCTGGGCTCCACAAACCCTGGACGAAGAGATCCTCCGCACTGGCACCCCAGCCTTCAGTTGAGGCATCGGTGAAGACCTGAAAAGGGTCATCATGTAGGTAGACCTCTGGTGAGATTTGCTGACCTGGACCACCACAGAAGGCTCTTTCTTATCTTGGTGGTCAGGCTAATGGTTTTGTCTAATTTGTGGGTTATCAGCAACTGATAGGGCCTTACCAGCCACTGAAAGGGTCTTGCATGGAACCAGGCCCATGGGACAGCTGGTAGGCAAGAGATCATCAGACCCTGAAGACGAGCCATGGCCTTTACTCTTGCTGCTACAGCTGTGGCCCTGGCTAGGTTGGCAAGCTTTTGAGCCTTTACTTCTGGAGGGAAGAGGGAACTGATGGTAGAGTCTATGACAACTCCTAAGTGTTGAAATCTCTGTCATGACTTTAGTTGGCTTTTTGGATGTGTGATCTCTGGACAATCGTGGTGATAGTGCACAGATGAGGATATTGTCCAGATAAGGATGCAACTGTATCCCTTCCTTTCTTAGGTTTGCCACAACAGTAACAGATCTTTGTGAACACACTGGGAGCAAAAGCCAATCCGAATGGAAAGGCCTTGAATTGGTAGTGGACATCTGTGTATGCAAAACGTAAAAAATCTGTGGTGTGATGGGCGTGCAGGAAAACCTCTGTGAGGTCGATGGGTGTTGAAGGGCCTCCACAATAGACCAGAGAGTCTCCATTCTGAACCTTTTTGGAGGGATATGGCAATTCACATACTGAGGTCTACTATGGCTCCCAATCTCCCGATCTCTTTGGTACCGTGAAGAAGATGGAATAGACACCCTTGGAAATCTCTGGAGCGGGAACCGGCTCTATTGCCCTGATTTGTAGAAGGTGATTTATGGTGTCTAGCGTTCTCCTGTGCTTTTCCTGGCAACATGCTGTTGGGGATGGCACAAAGCGATCTGGTGGGGGTTGGGAAAATTCTATCAAATAACCTTGCTGAACTACCTGGAGGGCACAGGCATCGGCCTGAGAATGAATCCACTGAAGGACGAACTGCTGTAGCTGTCCTCCCACCATCTGAGCCCTGGAGTCATTACTTTGAGGATTTGTTGGACTTGTCCTGTTTGTCACTGCGGAAGAATTGCTGGCTCTTTCTACCATCCCGCCCGAAGTGATGGAAGGCTCCCCTGGAGTTCCAGGAAGACTGTCTATGATCTGAACGAAACCTGGGCAGTGTGTGTGAAGACCAAAAGGAATGAGGGTACCTGTTGTCCCTTCTATTGCTCTTGGGCATAGCTCTCTTCTTGCCCTTAGACTCCGTTAGCATACAATCTAGCCTTTCCCCGAAGAGCTTGTCTCCTTGGTAGGGATAAGCAAGTAAAACAGACTTAGATTGAAAACTTGCCTGCCAGGATCTTAGCCATAAGACTCTTCTGATGACGGTATTTGTAGCTGTAGCACAAGCTGAAAAGGTCAAAGCATCTAGAGAAGCATCAGCTAAAAAGGAAGAGGCTTTTAGGACTCTGGACAAACCCTCTGCTACCTTCTTGTCTGGTTTAGTGATTAACTAGATCAGTTTCTTAATCCAAACTAAGGAATCTCTGGCCATAACAGCGGCAGTAGCATTGGCCTGAATGGCAAGGGCGGAGATTTCATGGACTTTACACGACTGAAACTCTGCCTTTTTATCTAACTGGTCCCGAATGGAACCTACGCCATCCTCCGATACCAACTCATTAGACTGTAAAGCTGCCACAGGGGCATCTACAATCGGCAGCTTTAAAAGGTCCATGGCATAAGGTGCCACCTCATACAGTTTCCTGGTGCTAGGGGAAAACTGAAGTGGGGCTATCCCATTCAGCTTTAATAACTCTTTCATAGTGTTCTGGCTGAGGGACCCTCAGGTTCTGAGAGTCATATTGAAGGAAGTACTCCTTCTTTCCTTTTCTGTTGGTCTTGGGTTTTGGCTCACTAGGAGGGGCGGAATCATCTGAAAGGTCCAGGGCGAAAAGGGCCTTTGCCAGAAGGGACTGAAAGTCCTCGGGTGAAAACAGTCTTGGATGCTGTTCTTCCACTAGACGAGTCTCTTCATCAGATACAAATTCCCCTTCTTCCCTGTCGTACTCCCCAGACTCTTGATCTAGGGAGGCACACTCATCCAAGCTCTGATTATCTGGAGCAGTGAAGGGGGATTTCATCGCCGCCTTTGTGGGCTAATGTCTTCCTTGGAGCATATGACTGCAACAGGGTGCCTCATGAAGGGGCTCTGCAGAAGCCTGGGACAGAACAGGGGAGTGAACCTGGGAAGGGGGTTCCCCTTGAAGAGATATAGAGAACTGCAGAGCTTGAATAGCCAGCAATTGGTCTTGCATGGCTTTAGAAATCACTTCCGCGACCTCCTCATAAGTAAACTACTTCTTACTTACACTTTTGTCTCTAAGGGGAGAGACCGTGTCCTCTGAACACTTGCTGTCTGAATTTAATGGAGGAATGCTCCCCTTTGGTCAGCTGAGTAGCGCGGGAGCTGCCAGGGACCAAGGCGCTGGCTTTTACAAGTGTGCACTTTTGTTTACTAGCTGGTGCAAGCCATTTTTTACTAGCCTTTTTTACTAGCTGGTGCAAGCCATGGCTTTTTTGGGTCCTTCTCACCCGATTCTAGCCATTCCAGCTCTGTCTGCTAGTTGGAGCGACTATCCAAAAACTCTCCTTTGTTCCCCTGAGGGTGAAGAGCCGAGTTGTGATCACCGTCATAGAGGAACCTGGCGTCCTCTCCCTTTAGATTAGGTGCGGCAGCCATTTTGTGGGCCGTCTTTTCCTGAAGGGGAGAAGAACAGACAGAAAACAAGATAGGAG
Source organism: Euleptes europaea (assembly GCF_029931775.1). Taxonomy (NCBI): domain Eukaryota; kingdom Metazoa; phylum Chordata; class Lepidosauria; order Squamata; family Sphaerodactylidae; genus Euleptes; species Euleptes europaea. Next base: position 4,950,190 of record NC_079326.1, on the reverse strand, counting down.
AAGAAGGAACGAATACAAGGGGCAAGAAGTAAGACAGGAATGATTTGGGTAAGGATTAAGGAAGGTTAGGAAGGAAAACAAGAATAGTAGACACTGAAGCTGCAGCAGCTAGTCTGCTAAGGTGCTCTCCCCAGCAAGGCAGGAGAAAAACTGGAAGCAGCGGGAGAGTCATGTCATCAGGCAGGAAGTGCAAAGATTTAGATCCTGCCTCCCCAAGCAATGGACGAGAATCACCCGAGCTTTCAAGATGCCCTCTCCTCAGAGCGGGAAGAGTGCTGTCTGCTCAGAAGAGAGGTTTGCATGCCAGTTCTGCACTAGATATTTATTCCTGAATGAAAGCCCCCAAGGTAGAAGCCATTACATATCCTCTCCTTTCATGATGGGAAGGAGCTAAACAATTCCTTCAGCCAACCAGGAAGAGGGACATTCCCCAACTGAGAGGTTTGTTAATGGAGTGAGTAGCTAATACCAAGAAATACAAAGTATGAAGAACTACTCTTAGCACTCACTTAGTGCCCAATGTAATTAGAGATATAACCTGCTTCTGAAGGCTGCTTCCCAGTACCATGTTCTTGTTCCTAGGAGTTCCTTTTCATTCATTGTTTACATAGGGAGTTACACTGCAGTAGCACTCCCAGAAATAAAGATCAGGCATGAAAAGTAGTCCTGAAGGGGATGTTTAAAAAACAAGGTATCTCAGGGAAGATATCTGGAGACTAGCTGTCATACTTGATTTTGACATTTACATTGTCAAATGTAATCAGCAATGCTGATTCTGTGACCTTAGGCAGATGATGAGAGGGAGGGCATCTTGGCCATCTTCTGGTCACTAGGGGTGTGGAGGGGGGAGGTAGTTGTGAATTTCCTGCATTGTGCAGGGGATTGGACTTGATGGCCCTGGTGGTCCCTTCCAACTCTATGATTCTATGATTGTGTGTCTAATTCACTCTTCTCTACAAGGATAGATGGACTCACATTCTAGCTGTATCTGAAGAAGTGAGCTGTAGCTCATGAAAGCTCTTACCCTGCTAGAAATTTTGTTAGCCTTTAAGGTGCTACTGGACTCTTGCTCTTTTCTACTGCTACTGACAGACTAACACAGCCACCCATTGTGATCTATCTGTCATAAGATAAAGAAGTGGATGTTCTTTTCTATCTTTTGTTGCCGCTATAGGTTTGGCTATATAAATATAATATTTACTGTTGTGGAAGTTTTAGCAGAAGCAAGCAGTACATGTGTGAAAAGGTGATTTAGATGGAAATGGTATGCTTACGACATTCCAGGAAACCCTTTCCACATATTAGCCACGATGTTGACAATGGCGCCTCCATGATCCCGCATCCAAGCATTGTACACTATATGGAAATAGGAGAAAGGAAAATGAGTATTTTGTTTTACATTTTCAGGTAGCATTCAATGGTTAAATAAAACTGTTGAGCAGGAAAAACATTTAGTACTGCCTCAGCCAAAAATTTTGTCAAGGAAAGAAAATAACCCTGTTAATATGCTCAGCTATAAATATGGACTCATAAGCAGCAACAGCATTAAATCAATACATCTGCCAGAGTACCCCCATTAAATTGTTCATTTCATGAATGTATATTCACATCAGTTGAATAATGTGGAGGTTATCAATCTACCTTGCTGCTGCCATCCAAGATCCATTAGTTTCAGAAAACTCTACTAGTCTACTGCAGCTAGATGGGTCTTAAGGCCCTAAACCTGAAAAATCTAAGCAAGGAACAAGAGAACCCAATTCCTTTATCAGTTTTGAAAAGTCCAGAAGCAATATAAGAACAAGTTAATGGTTTTCTTTCATTTATTCCCCTGTATCTGATAACATTTTGGTCTTCAGCTTGAATTAGCTGAAGTAACAGCATCCCATCACTCCTAGTACCAAGATAATTGTTCAGCTGCAGACATAAAATGCAGTTAATTCATGTCTGCTATAACATAGAATCATAAAGTTAGAAGGGACCACCAGGGTCAAGTCCAACCCCCTGCACAATGCAGGAAATTCACAACTACCTCCCCCCTCCACACCCCTAGTGACCAGAAGATAGCCAAGATGCCCTCCCTCTCATCATCTGCCTAAGGTCACAGAATCAGCATTGCTGAAAGATGGCCATCTAACCTCTTCTTAAAAACCTCCAGGGAAGGAGAGCTTACCACCTCCCGAGGAAGTCTGTTCCACTGAGGAACCGTTCTGTTAGAAAATTCTTCCTAATATCTAGACGGAAACTCTTTTGATTTAATTTCAACCCGTTGGTTCTGGTCCGACCTTCTTGAGCAACAGAAAACAACTTGGCACCCTCCTCTATGTGACAGCCCTTCAAGTACTTGAACATGGTTATCATATCCCCTCAGTCTTCTCCTCTTCAGGCTAAACATACCCAGCTCCTTCAACCTTTCCTCATAGGACTTGGTCTCCAGACCCCTCACCAGCTTTGTTGCCCTTCTCTGGACACGTTCCAGCTTGTCTACATCTATCTTAAATTGTGGTGTCCAAAACTGAACACAGTACTCTAGGTGAGGTCTAACCAGAGCGGAGTAAAGCGATACCATCACTTCGCGTGATCTGGACAGCCCTTGATGCAGCCCAAGACTGCGTTTGCCTTTTTAGTTACAGCATCACACTGCTGACTCATGTTCAGTGTTTGGTCTACTAAGACCCCAAGATCCTTTTCACACACACTACTGCTCAGACAAGTCCCCCCTATCCTATAATTATGCATTTGATTTTTCCTATCTAAATGCAGATAGATAGGAATTTACATTTGTCTTTGTTGAAGTGCATTTTATTAGTTCTAGCCCATTTCTCCAGCCTGTCAAGAACATCCTGCATCTTGGCGCTGTCTTCTACCGTATTTGCTACCCCTGCCAATTTAGTATCATCTGCAAATTTAATAAGCATCCCCTCTATTCCTTCATCCAAATCGTTTATAAAGATGTTGAACAACACAGGGCCCAGCACAGATCCCTGAGGAACTCCACTACTCACTTCTCTCCAAGTAGACGAGGAACCATTAACTAGCACTCTTTGAGTATGATCTGTCAACCAGTTGTAGATCCATCTAACAATAATAGGATCTAACCCACATTTTCCCAATTTGTCAACTAGAATACTATGTGGAACCTTATCAAAACCCTTACTGAAATCTAGATAAACTATGTCTACAGCATTCCCCTGATCCAGCAAGGTAGTAACTTTCTCAAAAAAGGAGATAAGATTAGTCTGACATGACGTATTCTTGAGAAACCCATGCTGGCTCTTAAGTGATCAGATCCATCCTTTCTAAATGCTCAGGGACTGACTGTTTGATGATTTGTTAGAACACTTTTCCTGGTACAGAAGTCAAGCTGATGGGTCGGAAGTTATCTGGATCCTCCTTTTTCCCCTTCTTGAAGATGAGGACAACATTTGCTCACCTCCAATCTTCTGGCACCTCACCTGTTTGCCAAGACTTTTCAAAAATAATGGACAGAGGTTCCAAAATTACATCTGCAAGTTCTTTGAGTACCCTTGGGTGCAATTCATCTGGCCCAGAGGATTTTGTTTCATTTAAAGAAACTAGGTGTTTGTGCACTACCCCAATGCCAATTCTAGGCTGCAAATCCCTTCCCTCATCACATGTTCTGTTTATGCCATGTTGAGCACCACTTCCCTCACGAGAAAAAACTGAGGAAAAGTAAGAATTGAGGAGTTCTGCCCTCTCTTCATCTCCTGTTACAATTTCAATTTCCGGTCCATGCAATGGGCTTATCTTGTCCTTGTTCTTACTCTTACACTGTACATAGGAAAAAAACCCTTTTTTGTTGTGTTTAGCATCTCTCGCTAGCCTAAGTTCATACTGAGCTGTAGCTTTCCTAACTCTCCCTACAAGCACTAGTTATTTGCTTATATTCCTCTTTGGTTATAAGGCCCTCCTTCCACTTTCTAAATGAGTCTTTTTTATTTCTCAACTCTTTAAAAAGCTGTTTATGGAGCCACCCTGGCCTCTTTAGGCTCCTCCCATTTTTCCTTCTCATAGGAATGGTCTGGGATTGCGCCTTCAGTATTTTATTTTTAAGAAACTCCCACCCTTCTTGAACTCCCTTCTCCTTAAGTATTTCTGACCATGGGATTCTACCTAGCATAAGTTTAAGTTTGTTAAAATTTGCTCTTTTGAAGTCCAACCTACATGTCTGACTACATACAGGTTTTCCTCTCCCCAAGATTGTAAATTTCAAGAGTAGGTGGTCACTGCTACCCAGGGTGCCTACTACTTTAACCTCATCGAACAGTTCTTCCCTGTTGGTGAGAATCAAGTCTAAGATAGCAGACCCCCTTGTTTCCCTGTCCATCTTCTGGAATAGGAAGTTGTCAACAAGACAAGTCAGGAATTTATTGGATCTTGCATTTTTAGCAGCGTTGGACTTCCAACAGATATCCGGGTAATTAAAATCTCCCATGACCACCATGTCCCGTCTCTTTGAGAACTTTGTGATCTGGTCTAGGGGAGTCCCATCCAAGTCCTCTGCCTGGTTTGGCAGTCGATAGCAGACCCCCACGAGAATATCATGATTATTTCTTATTCCTTTTATGTTTACCCATAGAGTTTTGAGTGCACTACCATGCTCAGATTCATGTACTTCTTCACAAGTGTACACATCTTTGACATACAGTGCTACTCCTCCCCCTTCCTTATCAATCTATCCCTTTTAAACAAGTTGTACCCCTCAATCTTAATATTCCAATCATGAGTGACATCCCACCAAGTTTCAGAAATGCTTATTAGGTCAAAATCCCCTGCCTGTATTAGGGTTTCGAGTTCTTCCTGCTTGTTTCCCATACTCTGCGCATTAGTGTACAGACATCGGAATCCATGGTTTATGTGCCCCGTTTATTGTTCTCATCTCCAGGTATTATCAGCATACAAGGCTTTAAATTGTTGTCTTGCTCTCCCATAGGATTTAGTTTAAAGCCCTCCTGATCAGGTTTGCAAGGCTCTCACCAAACACATTTTTTCCTACCCTCGTGAGGTGTAAACCATCCCCCGACAGAAGATCTTCTTCTCGAAAGTGTAAGCCATGGTTCAGAAATCCAAACCTTTCTTGACGACACCATCTACGCAGCCAGTCATTAATTTGGAGTATTCGTCTTTTCCTTCCTAAGCCACGACCTTCAACAGGCAGAACTGACAAAAACACAACCTGCGCCCCCAAGTCCTTCACCTTCTCACCCAGAGCCATGTAGTCTCTTTTAATACGTTCTGGGCTGTGCCGGGAAATATCATTTGTTCCCACATGAACAGGTAAGAAAGGGTAATAATCTGTGGGCTTGAGGAGTCTTCCTACCCTTTCTGTCACATCCTGGATGCGTGCACCCGGTAAACAGCAGACCTCTCGGGACAACAAGTCAGGTCGGCATACTTTAGACTCTACCCCTCTCAGGAGGGAATCCCCAATTATGAGAACACGCCTCTTTCTAAATTGTGGGGCGGAAGATTGAGTCCTCTCATGTGCAGGAGCTAAACAAAGCGTGAAAGAAATTCCTCAGGCTCCTGCACATGAGAGGACTTGATCTGGGGATCCCTTTTGGAGGGCTCAGTGCGCAACGAAGTGAGAGAGGAGGGTGTCCAGATCACGCGAAGTGATGGTATCACTTTACTCCGCTCTGGTTAGATATGATAACCATGTTCAAGTACTTGAAGGGCTGTCATATAGAGGAGGTTACCGAGTTGTTTTCTGTTGCTCAAGAAGGTCGGACCAGAACCAACTGGTTGAAATTAAATCAAAAGAGTTTCCGTCTAGACATTAGGAAGAATTTTCTAACAGTTAGAGCGGTTCCTCAGTGGAACAGGCTTCTTCGGGAGGTGGTAAGCTCTCCTTCCCTGGAGGTTTTTAAGAAGAGGTTAGATGGCCATCTGTCAGCAATGCTGATTCTGTGACCTTAGGCAGATGATGAGAGGGAGGGCATCTTGGCCATCTTTTGGTCACTAGGGCTGTGGAGGGGGAAGGTAGTTGTGAATTTCCTGCATTGTGCAGGGGGTTGGACTTGATGGCCCGGTGGTCCCTTCCAACTCTATGATTCTATGATTCTATTCTAGGGGCAAGGCATTTTTGCTCCTCTTGCTTTGCTGACAGTACTATGGCTTTAAGCCAGTTTTTCTTTTTCATAATATATAAAGAGGCGTTAGGCTTGTTCACTGTGATCTATCAGACAGCCTCTATGAGTAAGAGCTAATATATCAGTTACTACGTTTTGTTCACTAGCCAGGTAGAAGGATCTGCTGGGCTCATGGTAAGCTTTTAAAAGGATCCCCAAGTTCTCTTAATTCAGTTATGAAGAATGCTTCTAATTGTAACAATAAAGATAGCCTACCAATAAAGAACATGAGAGCTAGTAGCAGAGGAAGCAGAAAAGCTTTGGCTTGTGTCCCGCGCCCAGGCCAGCCCCGGTTGCGGGACTGCCCAGCGGTGCGCTTATGGGGCAGGAGGAGGCGAAGCCGGCCCGGGGAAAGGGGGCGGGGCCGACGGTTCCGCGGCCCGCGGAAGCCCCGGGAGAAGTGCCAACCTGGCCGGGAGGGCTGGGGCCAGGCGATGCGGCAACGCCGCCCGGCGGTGGCAGGGATTGCGGGGCGACGCCTCCGGTGGCCCAGGCACTGGGGCGGAATTCACCGGCGGAGGAGGAGCCGGGCAGGGAAGAGCCGGAGGGGCGAGAAGGCGCGAGCGGGGGCGGCGGAGCACGAGCCGCTTATCAGCTGGGTCGGGGCCGCAGCCCTCCTGAGGGGGAGTGTGGGCGGACGGAGCTGCCAGGGGCTGATTGGTGGAGCCCCTGTCAGACAGGAGGGGCGGATGGGATAGGGTGGAACCCCTGGGAGCCTGGCTGGCTATATGACTGGGGAGGAGGTGGAAGGCCAGGGAGGAAGTGGTGCAGGTCTGCCGTGGAGCTGGTGGCTCAGAGGAGCAGGAACTGACCGTGGGCTGAAGAGGAGGGAAGGACATCCTCTCAAGAGGCCCATTCTGAGGCCAAAGGACTCTCCAAGTCAAGCCGGCCAGGCCGCGGGGCTAAGAGGCGGGGTCCAGGGGGACGGTTCCTCACAGCTTAGTTGCCAGCATTTCCCTCTACATCCAACCTCACCTGCTTTACAACAATAGAAGGTTCCAGTCAGGTTGGTTTCAATCACAGCATGCCATCCTTTTGAACTGATTGCTTCTGCAGGACTAAGGAACTGGCCTCCTCCATTATTTACTAAGAAGTCTATCCTACCATGAAGATCCAATGTCGACTTCACCAGTGCATCGACCTACAACAATAAAGAAGATGGGTTGGCAAGTCTGCAAATGGTAGCCTTTAACATTTGTCATTTCCATCTGCTGGTTTTCCTTTATAGATTTGGCCAAAAGGTGTCAATAAGAGAGTATGTGGAAGTGATTACTTTTTGAATGAGGCCTCCCCCCCCGCCCATACACACACAAAAGACGCATGAGGGCTAGCAATAGTATTCAAAATAAATAGAAACCATTACACCATGGTTAAAAGTGCCAAGTCCATTGAAAAACCCTGAAAAAGTAACCCTACTAACTTTTGCATTAGGAATAAAAAAAAACTAAAGCAATTTTACTGGCAAGAAACTCAGTGAGTTCTTACATGCAGAACATGCTTGGCACACTAACAGCCAAACTTCCCTTAGGATGTAAAGGAAAGGCCATTTACACCCTGAGCCAACTGTTGTGTATTGAGCCCACCTACATCGATTTGGAGGAACTGGAGAGACTGCCAAGCTCCAATGGTAATTGGAGAGTGGTTTTATCCTTCATTCAAAATATCATACCCTGTATTCTCCTAAGGATGAGGAAATGCTTGGCATCCTTTCAAATCTGGCCTAATAGGGTAGGGTTGCCAACCTCCAGGTGGTTAGCAAACCAAAGACAGCAAACAACTTGCATAAAAAATTACATTTATCAGCAAAAGTGGTATTCAATTTTCATATCCACCTTACAGCTTACAGAAGTATAAGGACAATGTCCACTTCATATGTATAATTCATATACAGAGTAATCAAACATAGGTTATTGTCCTTAGTCAAGGTTATGTTTCTTTCGCCCAAGAGGTAAGTTTAGTTTGTCAGTTCACTTCTACAAAAGTCTGGTATCCTTTCTGTTTCGGCTTATGACAGCCTTCCTCAGGGACCACTACACAAATTAAATAACAGTACATACAATGCAAATAGCATAAATCATAGAATCATAATTACATTGAATACATACAAAATTATATACTTACAAGCTAGCTGTTATTCACTTGCTTGCGCGTTGGCAAAGTAGCCATCTTTACACACAATTTTTAAAGAGTTCAGTCACATGGTTACAGAATAATCTTCAAGTAACATGATTTAAAGATACAGAACACGTTTTATATTCCAATCAAGAAATTAAAAAAAAAAATCACATTCTTCATAAGTAGCATGTCAAGTCCAATGATGTATTTAACCCTTTAGGATATAAGGTATCAAACAAATGTATATATTTGGATTCCTGGCGCTTCAAAATCAAATCTATATCAGGCCTGTCATATTTGTATTAATAAAACACCATAATACAAAAAATGATAACTCTTCATCTGTGTGGTTTTTTTCAAGGAAGTGTGGAGTTAAAGGCGCCTCTAAAATATGATTTCTGATTCTAGATCTGTGTTCGCTGATGCGATATTTGATAGGTCTCAGTGTTTTGCCAATGTACCAATATTGGCATGCACATTTAATGCCATATATAAGGTATCGTAAGTCGCAGTTGTTGAAACTCTCAATAGTAAAAGTTCTGCCTGTTACTGGGTTAGTGATTTCTCGTACTGTCAACATAAATCTACAACTTTGACAGGAGCCACATTTAAAGTTAACTTTTGGTAAACTACAAATTGGTATTGAAAGTGGTATTTTATTAACAAGCATGTCCCTAAAAGATCTCGTGTGTTGATATGCCATACGTGGTGGTAACTGGCAGCCAGGTAGATGCTGAACCAGATGCCAGTGTTTATGGAGAACTTGTCTAATTAAAGAGGACATTGAAGTGTACTGTAACACGCAAGTAAGTCGCGTGGTCATTTGAGTGGGGGATTCAATAAGTAATTCATTTCTAGGCTTACATTGAGCTTTAATCCTAGCCTGTTTAATAACTTTCTTGGGGTATCCCCGGTGTCTTAAGTCTGTCTCAAACTCTTGTACCGACCGCATGTAGTCTGCTTCATCAGTGGAGTTTCTTTTCAGTCGGAGCAGCTGACTGAACGGAAGATTATTTCTTAAATGAAGCGGGTGGAAAGAATTATAATGTAACAAGGTGTAACGTGACATTTGCTTCTTGTAGGGGCGAACTCCTAGCATACCGTCAAGCTTCTTATAGATGGTCACATCTAAAAACGGAATAGCCTCGTTATTATGTTCCCCACTCAGCTTAATATTAGGATCCTGTTCATTGATCCACTGAGTGAATCCTACAAAACTATGGGAGTCTTTCATGGCTAGGAACAAATCGTCCACAAAAATGACGTACACAATCGTTTTTTCACTGAACGGGTTGTTATGCAAGATATATGCATGCTCAAACGCTACCATATAAATATTCAAAATGGACGGTGCGCATACGCAGCCCATTGCGACCCCGTGTATTTGCAGATAAAAGTCATCATCATATACAAAATAATTCTTTTCCATCACAATATCCAATAAATTTAACAAAAATTGAGTACGAGGTTGTGGATCTATCCATGAATCTAATAGTTCAGCAATTATGGTGCGCACCGCGTCCGTGGGGAAGTTTGTATACAGGGAGTTAACTTCAAGGGTACATAGCACCTAATTTAAAGGGACAAAGATTTGTTCTATGCGTGTAAGTATATAATTTTGTATGTATTCAATATAATTATGATTTATGCTATTTGCATTGTATATACTATTATTTAATATGTGTAGTGGTCCCTGAGGAAGGCTGTCATAAGCTGAAACAGAAAGGATACCGGACTTCTGTAGAAGTGAACTGACAAACTAAACAAGTTTGGACGAAAGAAACATAACCTTGACTAAGGACAATAACCTATGTTTGATTACTCTGTGTATATGAATTATACATATGAAGTGGACATTGTCCTTATACTTCTGTAAGCTGTAAGGTGGATATGAAAATTGAATACCACTTTTGCTGATAAATGTAATTTTTTTGCAAGTTGTTTGCTGTCTTTGGTTTGCTAACTAACTTACAGCACACTAACTCGTGTTTGCCAAACCTCCAGGTGGTGGCTGGTGATCTCCCGCTATTACAGCTGATCTTCAGGTGATAGAGATCAGTTCCCCTGGAGAAAATGGCCACTTTAGCCATTGGACTCTATGGCACTGAAGTCCCTCCCCTCTCCAAACCCCACCCTCCTTAGGCTCCACCCCCAAAATCTGCAGGTAATTCCCAACCTGGAGCTGGCAACCCTAGTGTTGAAGGAGAAAAGTAAGAAAGCTCTCTAGCTAAACATCACCTCAGCATTTCTTTCAAGAAAGGTGAGAGGAGGGAATGAAGAAAAGTCAAATACTCCCTCGCATGGGAAAAATGACATAAACCAACGAACTAAGCCACAGATATGCTCCAACATGATGAAAGAGATGAAGGAAAAGATGGCAAAAGTTTTTAAGCTATTGAAAATTTTGAAAGTCTGTCTCTGAAAAATCATCAGAAAAGGAAAAATTTTTTAAAACTCTAAGTTTATTTTATAACAACAATAAAATAAAAATACAACAGTAGGTTAAACATCGTACAGTTGAGATATGTTTTAATACTTGGTTCCAATATATGTTCCAATTTTATACATCAGTGCTTTTTACAGAAATCGTACCACTTTGCAGAACTTAATAAATCCAAATCATACGATAGTTTTGTGGACACTGTTTATGTCATGATGCCCCCCTCTCCACATATTCTAGAAAGGGCAGCCATCTATTTAAAAAGTTTGTAGAATAAGATAAATTATTCGCTACTTTGAGTTGTGAAGATATCTTATTTGAAATTAAAAGGTTCCACACCTTCTCATACCATTGCCCAGTAGAAGGCATCTTTGCTTTTTTCCAGTACAAGGCAATCAGAAATTTTGCTGCCAGTAGAAGTATTGAAATCAGTTTCCGTTTTTGGGTAGAGTTGTTGAAAATCAAATTTTTCTTGTAGGACAATTAAAGCATCATGAGGGACTTTGTATTGCACAATTAATTCTATCTCTCGCAAGATCTTGTCCCAAAATAAACTTTTGGGCATGTCCACCAGCAGTGCAGAAAATTAGCTGGGTGGCCACAACCTTTCCAGCACAGACCTGAGTGCCCTGGTATGATATTATGAGGGCAAGAGGGAGTGAGATACCACTGGCTCATGATTTTATAAGCTAGTTCTTTATTGTTGGTAGAAACTGATTTAAGAGGATACATCTTCCAAACAGATGTCCAGTCATCCTCAGAGATATTAGAATTGATTTCTCTCTGCCACTTCTTAGTATATGAAGGAATCAAAGGAGAGTTATCTTTAAATGTTTTGTATAAAATTGAAATAATACCTTTACAATAAGTCTATTCAGTATCAGTGTCTCAAATTTTGTCAATGGTCTTGTAATACTTTGTTGGATAGCTGGTGTTTGAAATAAATTCAATAATTGCAAATATTAAAACCAATGAATTTTACTTTCACCCATGATGTCTCGTAGTGATGACCTAGTTTTTAAATGTACCTTTTCCAGACAAGTCTTTTAATCTACAGAAGTTCCTTTTTTTCCAAATGTTATAGAGGCCTATGTTCTGTCCAGGTGGGAAAAAGGGTTGCCCAGTTATTGTAGAATCCGGTGAAATCTCTGGAGCCAAGACTTTCCTTCTATTATCCCAAATTTGCAGTGTAGTTGTAAGAAAGGGGTTCTGCTTTATTCCTTTTGGTCTTGCTGAGTCTTTTTGCCACACTTGCTGAGTCTTTTCACTCCACAGTCTTCATTATATCTGAAATATTCTGTAATTTCTGAACTAACATCTTGAACCACCTTTTCATTCAATAAAAGCAAATTATTCATCTTCCAATTGGGTCCTTTTCCATCTTTTTCTTTCCCTGACATCAGACAGGATACCCATGCATGGTCCAACCATGCTTTTACACCAATATCAGCTTGTACCATTTGAGAGGCTGAACAGAAAGATGCAAGAATCAAGTCTATTATAGTGTGGATATTGTGTACAGGGTAGTAAAATGTATAGTCTCTTTCCATACCATGGAGTTTTCTCCAGACATCCAAAAGACCAAAGTCTCTTAAGATCTTGGATAGAGCAGTTTCATGATCTCCTCCTTGAGTACATCTCAGCTTAGATTTAGATCTGTCCAAGCTAACACTGGAAACATAATTAAAGTCACCACCTACAATTACCTCCCCATTTTTAAAGGAGTCAAGTTTAGATAGTATGGTGGTAATAAAATCTATGTTTTGAGTTTTACCCAGCAGACCACCACTGCTAACAACCCTCATGTTTCCCAGCAGACCTTCATTTCTAACAACTCACTAAGCAGCAAGCATGAAACCAAAGACTGACCACCAACAGCTGTTTAATAATCCAAGGAAGCTCATCCAGCCTCCACAAACTATGAAATCTAGACAAAGCTCTCTGCAGAAAAAAAGGGAAGTGAGGTCATCTCCACACAGATGCAATAGCTACATACTCCCCTTTCTCAGGAAATGATAAAGGCTAATCAGACTAGCATCAGCAGACAAAGTATTCGATGTAGAAAAGCCAAGAGCAAGAAAGGCTATAAAGCAACATCACAGTCTTCTTAACAAAGGAAACTGGCAGGCTGGGTAATGTCTGGGAGTCCTCTGCCAACAAGCAGAATTATTTATGGCATACTAGTGGGAAAGTTTGGTTATAAGGAGGCCCCTGAGGCTTGATAATTCGAGTTCAATAAGTTATTCCCTAGACACCCTACATGAATCTGCTGTTGCAGATCACTTGGGCAGACAAGAGAATGCAGAAGAGTTCTAGAGGTCCAGCTCTCAGCTATACATAAAGAGAATAGCCTTTGATAAAGCAGTAGTTTAGGCAGCAGAGTTGAAAGCGGTGTGAGAGTTGTTTCTGATCAAACAAGTCTGGCAATTTTTGAAGCACTAGTTATTTATTGAGTAAAATGTTAAGCCACCTTTCCAGGAACCTGCCCAAGGCACCTTACACTAATATTTTTTTTAAAAAAACTAAAATATATTCATTTAAATCCAGCATAAAACACACATCACAAAAACAGGCCACCTGACAGCTTAAGACAATAGTTTCTGATCCAGACCAAAGAAGAGCTTTTTCCTTAGCTCGTATGAATGCCTTTCCATCGAAGGTCCTACTAGGTAGATTTAGTCACATTCCGTATCAGGAGAGACTCTGCCCCTGTGGTTCAGGATCTCCAGATTCGCTTATGCATATTATATTGGAATGTCGCCTGGGTGAGGGCCCTCGTAATGACTGTCTATTAGATCTGCTTGATACAGAAATAGTCAATAATAAAAGTCGAATGTTATTTGCTCTATTGTCTGATACTAAGCCTGAAACAACTGCTTCGGTTGCAAAAATTTTGGTAACGTTATTGAGACAGGGATCCATGAAGCCCATCTAATATTTTAAGTTGCTGTTGTGACTGCGGTTTATCTAGTGTGAATGGTCAATGATTATGACTATTATTGTTTATTGTGTTATATCACAGTCTCGCTGGATGGGCAGATTATTTTAACCTTTTGCTTAATTTCAATAATATGGTATATTTTATATATTTCATATTTATTTGTATTTTATATATTCTGTATATTTCTGAGCCTGATAGGGGCCCTGGTTTGTTCATCTTGGGTTGGTATGATTTGATTTTGATCGTGAGAATTTGTACGAGATGTCTTTTAAACTATGCCTATTAAAGGTTAATGAATGAATAAACAATAGTTTCTAGACTGCTGAATTTGCTGGCAGCTAGATTCCCAAACCAGGTATGTTAAATATTACCCATGTTAAAAATAAACATTTCTCAGTGCCTCTAGAATGTAAACAACAAGGACAGATTTCTCATGGGTCATTTCAGAATGGGCAAACCAGTCTGTAATGAAGAACTGCCTCACAAGCCCTGCTCTCTATGACCCATCTTCAGAAGTGAAGTGGGTAGCAACCAGAGACAGGGCTTTTTCAGTAGTGGCATCTCGTTTGTGGAATGCCCTTCCCCTTGAGGTTCACCTGGCACCTATATTGCTTTCCTTAGGGGCCAACCCAAAACATTTTTGTTCACCCAGGCTTTTAATTAAACATTTGATATTTTAACACTATTTTAGCCTGGAAACTGTTATTTTATTGGGGTTTGTTTTATGATCTATGTTTTTATGCTCGGCTGGGGCTTTTTTAGTGCTTGATTTTAATTAATATTGTTTAAAGTTTTCTTTTTATTTATTATTTTTATTATGTTAGCTGCATTCAGCAGGTTTCTGGAGAGGTGGCATAAAATAAATAATACATTATGATGGACCTGCATAGGTTTATACACAATTATGCAAAATGCAAAGATAATGTTTCCCAAGAGTTTGTAAATCATGCAGTTACACCTCTGCTGAAACAACCAGAATAGTGAGACATCTTGCAAGGATGAAATGTGTCAATGTTTTGTTTTAATCTTTCTAGCACAATTTTTGGTGATACTCTATTCCAATGATGTTATAAATATATCTATCTACTCCATCTTAGGTAAGTATTTTCTAGCAAGTCATTATACTGGGCATCCACTCTACACAGTAGGACAGGAGTATTTTGTTTACCTCCTCCTCTTTGCGAATGTTGCACTGCATTGGGGTCACTCTGGCAGAATCTGTGGATGGGTTTTCGGCAGCTAGCACTTTCGCTGCAGCTGTCAATCTATCAAGTTTGCGAGAGGCAATGACTACATTGCAACCTGTCAAAACAAAGATGCATTTTAGATTATTAAGTAATGATAATGACTACATTCGACTTTTGATATGATCAGAGGTCTCTTGGTGTCAGCACTTGCCCTATCGAGAACCACT
Source organism: Euleptes europaea (assembly GCF_029931775.1). NCBI lineage: Eukaryota > Metazoa > Chordata > Lepidosauria > Squamata > Sphaerodactylidae > Euleptes > Euleptes europaea. The sequence continues at coordinate 4,935,131 of NC_079326.1, read as the reverse complement.
AACCACAGCAGGAGACGAAGTTGTCCGAAGAAGTTGGTTTAATGGTAGCATAGGTAAGCAGAGCATAGAGAACCCAAGACAGCAATGGAGGAAACTGGCATGCACTTGATAATATAAAGCACTGCAAAGAGCACTCAGCAGAACAGTCTCATGAGATTATTTCGAACACATTACAAACAGTACAGAGGCGCCGCTGCTCCCACGGACATCTGCAGGCTTCAAAGAGACCAGAAATGCAAAACAATCCTTGAGGGAGAGACGGTGAGAAAACGGAACCAACTGAAACACAGGCCTGACACTTGGTCAACAAGTGGCAGTGTATACTGAGGCATTGGTACTTTATTCCTTTTAGCAGTTCTGGAAATCTATAAATAAAATTTGCCTTATCTAAAAAAACATTCGTAGTTTAACACTTGGCTGGCAAATTACACATTGTGCAGTCAACAAAATGGGACATTCAATAAAGAATGCATTAGGATTGTAGAAGTCTGGATCCAACCAGAAAGAACTGAAGCATAGCATAAGTATTAACATGACACATTAAGTGGTGCAAAAATTACATAATAGGACCCTACTTCTCAAGTCAATGGTGGAATTCAGTCAAAGATGAATCTGATACTGTGATAACAGTAACAGACACACTAGATCGGTGTGAAATATAGCATCAAATCACAGCATCAAACACCTAATTTCTCAATCGTCTCTGTCTTCAAGGACTAGGCAATCTGTTAAAACCCTATATAAATTCCAATGGTACCATTATTTCGCTAAAATATGTGTACTTGGTCTACTGAGAAATGCCCATAAGCAGCTAAAATAATAATTTAAAATTCATACTAGGAAATTCAACCAAAAACTGCACAGCAGAAACAACACATCACCCATCAGTTCTGTTTGCCATCTGTTTGCACATGTAGTGTGTATTAATCAAAGTATTTACAGTATACAGCAATAAGAGATAAATATGCCACCTACACTTGGTTTAAGACTTCACGTGTATTTCACTCCAAAGGGCATACAGAATTTTCAGCAAAGCACAAGCTAGTACTTTACCATCTGCTAATATTAATTTACAAGAAACAAGGACTCTAGCACCCTGGTGTGACCAACGAACACTGATGAACTTAATATACCCATCTCAGAATCAAGCTGCCAAATGCTTTAATTTTGGTTCAGACTTTAATCATCTACTTGAGTATAGCTTTAAAGTATCAAAGTTCACGATCTGCTCTGCTGGAACGGTTATATATCAACAATTAATAAGAGACACTAATCCTCTAACAGAGTAACCAGAAAGTCTGTGTAAACAAAACGAAAATGCATAAGGATGAGTTTACTGGGACGTGTTAGATTCAGTAGAGCTGCAGAATACTGCTTTGTTGCATGAGGGTGCATACAAAGCAAGGGGCAGATTAAGATAAACGGAGTTACATGGCATTGCTCTCACATATATGGTACCAATGAAAGCACCAGTGCAAAAGAACATTTGTGTGCATGTGGCTCTGGTGTTGTACGACCCAGAGAATCAGACAACAGAAAGAAATGCAGATTCTGGAAGCAGGGTGACCAAGTAAGCAGTCACTACATTAACAAGAATAAAATAAAATGAAGAAACAAAAGTTCAGGTACCTGCCACTATAGTAGGTCTCATGCTCGTGAACCAAAATCCAGTCAAAGAAATGTAAAACTCATAGCTTAGAGATCAGAACTTTATATGCACCAGGGCAACTCTGGCCCTATTTAAAAAACCAGGGAACCAAACAAATGTCATAGAAAACAACGAGCCCTTGCTTCAGTCAGGGGTAGTCTTGCTACGGAAGGGAGGGGAATCCTATTTACCCTTCAAAGTAGATTAAAAAAAAAAAAAGATTCTTTAGCTCTAAAGTTGGAAAGAACCCCCTTTGTTCAATGAAAAATGGTTTTAAACAATGGTCATTTAACAACCGGACACTGCAGTGAGGGTAAGCAAGCATACTTGCAATAATTTCTGTTTTCCTTTTTTGAAGCAAATGTTTTGGGAATCTGAAACAGGAGAACAGCTTCAGAATTTATTCACCCTTCCAATACCAGCAAGTACATACCATCTTCGGGGTGACCACAGAGAAGTTTACTTAATAGACAAGCACCAAATGCGCGCAATGTTGACCAATTAGGACATACTTTACCAGAGCTTCCAAAAGAGTATTTTGGCTAAGCTGCTGCTACGTGGCAAACAATAACGAAAGGATTAAAGCTGTGACAAGAAGTAAATAGATTTGACTATGGACATGAGAGTAATAAAAAGACAATCTAAAACGCAGCAAATGGGAGATGTGAGCCAGTTTCCTTGCATTGTTTTAAGGGTGGGGAAGCCTTCCGCGCCCTCACCCCCGCCTTTCCCACACTTCGCTTGCACCTCCTCCACCCAGCTCGCAACGCTTCTCCCAGCTTCTCGTCAACCACCAAACCAGCGCAGCCGTTGAGCCTCGGGCCAATCCTGAGGGCCCGATTCCCGCCCGAACGCTGGGCTTTTCAAAGCGGCGCTCGTCCCAACGGCTGCCCGCTTCACACTCGCCGCCCCGCTCTTCCCCTCACTCGCCACGGCCCCGCCTCGCCTCCCGCCGCCCCTCTCGCTTCGCCTCTCCTCTCCTCACCGAGCTGCAGGAGGTCGGCGGCGATGGCCAGGCCGATGCCCGAGCCCCCGCCGGTGACGATGGCCACGCGGCTGCGGAAGAGGCCGGCCGCCAGGACCCGGCTGCCCGCAGCGCCGCGCCACGACAGCGGCGACGACGACGAGGCCGCCGCCATCGCGCTCCCTCCGCTCCCAGCGTCGAGGCCCCGCCCGCCCAGAGCACGGAGGCCCGCCCACTTCCCCCCACTGAGGAGGCGGGCGGGAAGGCGGGCGGAGGCGACCCTCCCCCCCAGGCCCCGCCCCGCACACGCTACAGCTGGACGGAGCGACCCCGCCCCATTCACGTTGCAACCCAATGGAAAGCTGCTCTCCCCCACCTATTCAGGGCATCGGGGCGGCGGCGAATCTGTTCTCCGTCCCTTGCAACACACAAGGTCGGCCTGCAGCATCCTTTCCTCCTCCCCCGTTGCCTTTCGAAGAACTGAGGGTGGAATTCACCCGCCTCCCCACCCCCACCCCCATTCATCCTTCCTACACGGCCCGTCCCACAAGGGAACGAATAAAGGCCTCCTTCGCTCGTATCCTCCCCAAGCGGGCGGGATTGGGTCATCAGTCTCTCCTGCCCAGCGGGCAAACGGAGAAGGGGCCACGAGCCTTAGCGCCCGCCAGCCCCCCCCCCCCGACGAAGGGCCGCGGCCTCCAGGCCGCCCCTGCAACGGCGCTGTGCAGCAGCCAATGTGCAGGCTCGTGAGAGTGGCCCCGCCCCTCCTCCTCCGGAGGCGCCTCTGCGCCCTTCCCCATCTCCGCAGGTGAGTCGCTCGGGGGCGGTGGTCTCGGGGGCTCCGCTGGGGTCGGGGGCGGTGGAAGAAGCCGCGGCGCCTCCTGCCCCCGCCCTCCGTCGCCGGCAGAGAAACCGCGCGCGGCCGCCCTCGGGGCCCCGAGATGCGGGCCGGTCCCCGCCCCCGCTGCAGGCAAGCCTCGGGCATTTGGCAGCCACGGGTAAGCGGGATGGTCCCGTTTCCCCCCCATTAGGGGAAGCAGGCAACCCACCACTTCTCTTCCTTTTTAACATTAAAGCAGATGTCAACCAGATGTTGGCGTGTGCCCCCTTTGTAAAAGAGGTTGCAGCTTGCAAATGTAAACGAGGAGGGCTAGTTCCCTGCCGCTGTAAGTGATCCTCTTTGTTGAGAGACATGCAGCGCTATCCTTAGGAGAGTTGCATCCTTCTAGGTGGGCTTAAGTAGAACGCTGTTTAGGATGACACCGTTAATTTTTCTTGTGAAATAATTCCTTTCCCTGAGTGTTTAAAGGACTGATGGCCAAAGAAAGAAGAATGTATGGGGTCACATGCAATTGGAATTATTAAGGAGATGTCCCAGTTACTGGCATATTTGGCATCTATGAAGATTTCTTGCTTAACATGAACTTGCTAGCTTGACTTGAGGAATTCTCTGCAGCTGAGAGAAGAAAAGTATTGGCCACCTTGCAAGCAGTCTTCGCAAGGCATCTTGTATGCAGGGAATGTTGCTTACATGTTTTAAAAAGCTTTGTGGGGTTGTTGTTTTAATCTTGTACCCTAGAAGGAAAATTCCACTTTTGGGGCGGGCGGGGGGGGGGGGGAATACAGGGAATTATGCATGGCAGCAAATGGTCTTTGAATATCAAAGCCATTCCTCATGTGCTTGGACTGTGAGACTTCTTTAAATCTATTGGTATCAATTAAGGAAATCAGATTACCAGGCACTGAGCTAGGTCTCAGTTTAGGAATAGGAACAAAAATTACTCTTGTCACACCATACAAGCTAAAAGATTAATTGTGGCACTAGCTGTCATGAACTAGGATTTATTTCATCAGATCATCCAGCTCATGAAACTTTATGCTATAATAATTCGGTTAGTGCCCCAACACTTTTATTTTTCTGCGACATACTGACTTTGCAATAGAAAACTTACAACAAAACAGCAGTGTCCTTCCAGGCTTTAACTGTGAACCCTTTATTCTACCTGAGATCCCTGGAACAGTTTTTCCTTTAATGACCCAGTCACATGTGCAGCAGCTGATTGCATGGTTCCCAAGCATGGATTCAGCACCCTATCAGGAAGAAGCATGCTAATTCTGTGGGAAAGTCTCATGGGATCAACTGCTGCATGGGTCATTGATGTGATGGCAGCCAAAAGCAAAGCACTGTGTAAGCAAACCGCATGTTTGCGTCCTGTATGAGCACACTTAACGCATGAATTGGTCCATTCATATATGAAGTTATCCCACTGGCTGCACGCCCTCTGGCTCAGCCTGCACCTGCTGGAGAACCAGGTGGCCAATGCTGACACAGTAGAATGGACTATACCACTTCCAGACTGCAGGTGGGGGTCCCAGGTGCTCCACAGGGAGAAAAAAGCACCCTTTCTGCAAATAGAAAATTAGCACTATGTGGTAAAAAGTTCATTTGTAGCTCTTTGCCAAGTGTGCTGGTTTTCTGTTTGCAGAGATTTTGGGAATATTTAAAGATACAATCACCCATTTACAAACTGAATACATACTGTGCATTTGATGGCCTGAACACATTTTTGCCTCATTCTGTTGCATGTATAGACCAAGTAACCAATTGCTGGTGTGCTAACTCTGCACACAAATGGGCTGTGTCATATTGCAAGCTCATTTATATGCTATGGAGTCATCCATGGAACGATATCATGGGCAAGCATGGCACCAGCATGGGGTTTGTTTCACTCCAAATGTGACCTCAGCTGTTTGGGAACTGTTCTCGAAAAAGAGACTCATTTGTGGCTTGTGGTTAATAAATCAAGGTGATTTGTACCTGCTAAAATATTCATTCCTCTTACAGTGACAATTAAAAAAAAGAATTGGGTGTGGTTTTCTTCAAAGCAACACGGCATTTTATCTCATTAGCTGAAAATCTCAGGAAGTGAGACAAGTAAACTTGCAACTTCCCTTTCTTTTTTATCTCCCCACCACCACCAAATCTACGTCTAGTGTCATTTTCCTCTCATTGTAGTGGTCAGGTGCTTATCTGTTTTGTTGGAAGATAATTATTTTTTAATGCAGGGAAATTCTTTTATATGTATTCCACCCTAAAATCTGCACAGTGATTTCAGAGGTTACCATGCACTTTTCAGATAGATGGTCATATGAGTTGTCCCTAACCACCCAATTTTATGCACGTTCTATCAGAAATAAATCTCACTGAACATAGCATGACTTACTTCTCAGTAAATTGTGCTGGTGTGTATGTAAGGTGCCTTCAAGTCGCAGCCGACTTATGGCAACCCCTTTGGGGGGTTTTTATGGCAAGAGACTAACTGAGGTGGTTTGCCAGTGCTTTCCTCTGCACAGCAACCCTGGTATTCCTTGATGGTCTCCCACCCAAATACTAACCTGTCTAGCTTCTGAGATCTGACGAGATCAAGCTAGCCTGGGCCATCCAGGTCAGGGCAAATTGTGCTGTTACTCAAACTTAAATCAGTGAGACTGAGCAGCAAAAGTATATGGTCTGGATTTTTGTTTAATCGCATATTGTTTAATCACATTGCCTAAAGCATCACTGTAAAGGGAACTCTGTTGAGTTAACCACCAGTCTGCACTGTCCACGAGAGCTGTAATATCAAACACTTCTTAAAACAGCAGTTTCATATTATGTTTCCCTTTACTATTGTTTCAGGCCTCTTGTAAAGACAGGCAACACACAACTAGGATTGATTCTCACTTATTCTTGATGATGCTTTCATCTATATATTTTAATGGCAGTTGTATTCTGTAAAACTAGAATAGGGATGGAACATCTGATCTACTCAAAAGACTGACAGTTAATTTTATTAAACAAATCTGGGCCTCGCATGGCAGCCATTATACCCAATGGGGGATCCTCCCATCACAGCCATTATAGCCATGGGGGATCCTCCCATCACAGCCGTTATAGCCAATGGTACCTCCCTCCATGGCAGCCATTATAGGCAACCCGGCTTGCTCACTTGAAATGGGGGGAGGGATGAGGTGTACTCTTATGCTGATTAGGAAGAAACACTTAGCAAGTGATCCATCATCTCAGGTACCAAAAGGGAAGCCAAGGAGTTGACTGTCAGTCTGAGAGTAGTGATAGCAAACTTTATTTATTTAGTTGCTGTTGGCCGTTTAGATCTTTGCTTTACAGAACTGGGGACCAAAAAAGAAGCCATGAGACCTGTTGGGGACTGACTGTTTACTGTGGCATGGAATTTTGTAGGGGCCAATCACCTTTTCCAGAATTACATACCTACCACTTTGTCACATGCGTCTGATGCCAGTGAAAGCTTAAACTGCAGTAGTCCAGTTAGACTCACAGGTGCCAAAACATATGTTGTCTTTTTGCTGTCCTGCCTATACATCACATTTTCATCCCACCCTTTCTCCAAAGAGCTCGGGGCAGCGTAAATGGTTCTCCCTTCCCGTGCAGCTGTAGTGTTGCCAGGTTGCAACCTAGAGATTCCACCTTTACCCTTAACCTGCTGCTTAACTGGGATTTGAGGTAGCTGTGTTTTTTCCACCCTGCTCCCTCCCCATCCTGTGGGGAGGGGACAAACAGGACTGGGACAGCCATAAGGCTAAGTCAAATTAAAAGGTACATTTGAAACCCTATATTGTTACTTTTCCAAAACTGGCCTCAAGTTCTGTATAAGCAGAAATTCACATAGATACCTACACCCTTCCTCTGAAAGAAAAGAGAAGGCTTCTTGCTCCTGTTTTACAGTTGACTCACTGGGAATGTGTATAACCACCAATCAAGTGTTCATTGGAAGAGGCCATGTGTTTCATGTCTGCTTAAAATCTGGACAGTTTTGTGTTTAGCTGCTAAACCACAGCTGTGCATGAGGTTTGGCTTGTGCAGAGGTTGGTGCTGCATGGGACTTGACATGCAGCATTTTAGGTGTCTCGTTTAAAAACCACATCGAAGGTAGCACAGGTGAGGTCTAACTCACCAGAAAACCACGAGAAAGACCATCGTAATATTTGTGCAAGTCAGTTGCGTGCCTGTGCAACTCAGACTTGAGGCTAGTGCTGAAGGCACTTCAGGGCTGGCAACCTCTTCCCAACCCCAGTGGGTTCCTACAACTGCACTAGCACGTAATTCTACAGAACAGGAATTTTAATGTAGAAACATATCCAGGGGGTGCGGGATAGTAACGGGGATTTGTAAGTCCCTGGCAAGGCCTTTTAGTGCTTGCCAGTCAAGTAATAAGAATTCACTGGTTCCAGGCCTTTCTTCCCAGGGCTCGCTTGACACCTTCCAACCACAAAGTCTCTACCTGGCACTTCAGTCCTGCAGCAAGAATCTCCGTTCTCTGCTCCAGCCTTTAGTTCCTGTTTTCCAGCTTTCCACCAGCCTGTTTCTCCTCCTTGGCCTGTTCCTGACTAGGCCCACCAACCCTCTCTCCCCTCTGGAAAAAAGGAAGGCCAGCCTCTCCAGAGCCAGGCTGCTGGGAGATGTAGTCTCCCTGAAATTCCATTACACAATGTTTCTCCTTTCCTGCACCCAACAACCATCATACTGTAATACTTGCCAATTTCTTCTGTAGTGCTTTAGGATTTGCCTGTCAATTTTGGCTGACCTACATATCACAGATGGTCTATATAACGGTTCTTTGATCCCTGAAGAAACACTAATTTGGGTTTTGAAAAAATCAGTTCTTTATCTTTCAGAGGGCCAGTCCTGCAGGGTGAGCCCACACACTCCCTTAGCTTGAATACAAATGCTGCTAAGATGTCTTTCTAGATATGAAAAATTCATTTTTGAAGCACTTTTAGTGTCCCCCTCACTTAGCAAAAGATTTGTCCGCTTTAAAGGGGGGGGCAGCCCCTTTAAGGAAGAGATTCGTTAGTTTTGCATTTCCTTGCTATCAATCTGTATTAATTCTGCACAACTGTTTTTGCTGCTTTATTGTTATGGGCCAGATCACACATGTATTCATCACTTCTTCAGGGTCTAATGTCATATTACTCAAGCTTTGGTTTGTCCAAGTCCACCTTGAGAACTTTCAATCAAACGTGTTGCGTGTTCCCTGCTAGGTGTGTGGGGGTTGATTTGGATCAAGAGTATAGCACTTGGGGAGAGCATGCTTAAGCCTTCCCCTGCCCCTTTTCCTGACCTGAAACAGTTCAGGGGGTCTATTTGTTCCATTGGGAAGCCAACGTGTACCCTGGCAGTATACAAGGAGTCCCCAGTGGGGCAAACAACACCTCCTGAGGCCATTTCATGTTGGGTAAGGGGAGGGGGAGAGTAGAATTAAGCATGCTCTCCTCAAATACTGTGGTCCTGAAGGAATAGAGGGGATGTTTAAAGTTCTGCATTTAGGTAGGAAAAATCAAGTGCATAATTATAGAATGGGGGAGACATGTCTCAGCAGTAGTGTGTGCGAAAAGGATCTTGGGGTCTTAGACCAAACACTGAACATGAGTTAACAGTGTGATGTGGTAGCTAAAAAGGCAAATGCGATCTTGGGCTGTATTAACAGAAGTATAGTGTCCAGATCACGCGACGTGATGGTATCACTTTGCTCTGGTTAGACCTCACCTAGAGATGAGGACAGTGGGGTCCCTCAGGGATCTGTGTTGGGACAGTGCTTTTCAACCTGTTCATCAGTGATCTGGAGCTGGAGGTAAATAGCTAGATGGCCAAGTTTGCAGATGATACCAAATTATTTAGGGTGGTTAAAACAAAAACGGATTGTGAAGGGCTCCAAAAGGATCTCTCCAAACTGGAGGAGTTGGAAATATTGTCGAAGGCTTTCACGGTCAGAGTTCATTGGGTTTTGAAAAAACCATAACCTACAAACGGTGTTTAAACCCACCAAGAAAATACAACAGATGCTACGATCAGCAAAATTCAAAGGAGACCCCCTCACCTCTGCAGGAGTATATCGTATACCTTGCAGCTGTGGACAAGTTTACATCGGGACCACACAACGCAGCATACAAACAAGGATAAAAGAACATGAAAGATACTGCAGACTTGGCCAACCTGAGAAATCAGCAGTGGCTGAACATGGGCTGACACAAACAGGACACAGGGTTATTCCAAGACACTGAGTTTAAGAATGAATAAGGCTTGGCTTCCTGTCCTGAAAACCTCAGACTAACAAAGACTACAGTCCACAATAGCCATGCAGATTAGTTTTGGATTTCACACATTAACAGATCACTTCAGGATACAATGGTTCCATATTAACATACCACACCCTCATTAGCACATCATCTTGATACTTACAGGACAATGATTAGCACATTACCTTTGATACTTTTTGCAGGACAATGATTCAGCTCAAACCCAACCCCTTTCTGACTATATACTACTCTTCCTACACACTTGACACTGAGAGACACTGTCCTTCAGTGTTACTCCTCTGAAGATGCCTGCCACAGCTGCTGGCGAAACGTCAGGAAAGAAAATACCAAGACCACGGTCACGCAGCCCGGATAACCTACAAGAACCAATGGAGGAGTTGGCATTAAAATGACAAATGACATTCAGTGTGAGCAAGTGAGATTCAATGGCAAATGAGATTCAGTGTGAGCAAGTGTAAAGTGATGCAAATTGGGGCAAAAAATCCCAACTTCACATATACGCTGATGGGATCTGTGCTGGCAGTGACAGACCTAGAAAGGGATCTTGGGGTGAAAGAGGATAGCTCGATAGAGATGTCAACCCAGTGTGCAGCTGCTGTGAAAAAGGCAAATTCCATACTGGCCGTAATTAGACGAGGATTAGAAAATAAAACTGCTATCAAACTGCCCTTGTACAATTCTGTGGTGAGACCACACTTGGAATACTGTGTACAGTTCTGGTCACCACACCTAAAAAGGATATTGCAGAGCTTGAAAAGGTGCAGAAAAGAGCAACCCAAATGATCGGGGGCTAGAGCAATTGCCCTATGAGAAGCAGTTAAAACGCTTAGTGCTGTTTAGCTTAGAAAGAAGGTGGTTAAGGGGAGATATTTTAGAGGTCTATAAAATTATGCATGGAGAGAGTGGACAGGGAGCAGCTTTTCTCTCTCAATATCAGAATGCGGGGTCATCTGCTGACGCTGGAGGGGGAGAGATTCAAAACAGATAAAAGGAAGTATTTTTTCATACAACACATAGTTAAATTGTGGGACTCCCTGCCCCAGGATGTAGTGATGGCTGCCAACTTGGAAGGCTTTAAGAGGGGAATGGACATGTTCATGGCGGATAGGGCTCCTAGTCAAAATGAATACTAGTCATGATGCATACCTATTCTTTCCAGGATCAGGGGAGCATGCCTATTATCTTAGGTGCTGTGGAACACAGGCAGGATGGTGCTGCTGCAATCGTGTTGTTAGTGGCTTCCTAGAGGCACCTGGTTGGCCACTGAGTGAACAGACTGCTGGACCTGATGGGCCTTGGCCTGATCCAGCATGGCTTTTCTTATGTTCTTATCAAAAGTCCTTACAGCAGGGATATAAATTTCATTTACTAAAGCAACCTATTAAACTATCAAATTGAATTGTTTAAAGATTACCAAACTCACATTCTGTTTAGCACACATGTGTATATTAAATTATGTGTGTGTATTAAATTATGTGTGTGTATTAAATATAACACACACACATATGTATATGTGTATATATTCAATATATTTAATTCTCAAATCTCAGTGTAGCCAAATCTATGGATACTTAAATCCAAAGACTAGAGCCATACACAGACATGACAGATCTTTCCACAAAACAAAAAAGCCCCAAATTTGCAGAAAAATCTGAAATCTTTTTTTTTTTTAATTGGAATGGGTTTACAACCCTCCAAAATGATAGAGGCAGCTAGGCAAACACAACAATATTACTAGCTTTCAAGCCTTGGTTTCTGTCAGTAAAAGGCACGAGGGAGGGACAGGGCCCTTTTTAGTGTAGTTTTGGGTTTTGAGGGACAACTCACAGGGACCAGGCCCAGCAGCAACCACTAGGTTAAGTTGGGTAGGGGTGAAGGACTCCTGTGGCTTCTTGTTACCACAAGGAACTCTTCACATGTTCTGATAAATCAGCTACAACATAGGTAACATGTTTAGCTTGCTTAGTACACCTGTATTGCTTTACATTTGAATATCTGCTGTTGTTGCTGGTTGTTTTCCACTGTATTTTGTTTTGCCTTTTTCCACCCCCTTTTGAATCCAACCACCCTTTCCCTCCCCCCCTCTCTTTTACAGTAAACCTTTTATAAAATCTTTTTTTTTGTGGCTTCACCTAGTTCAATCTATTTCTCTGAGATATTTCTCTTAATCCCTCCCATACTAGACTGCACGGGTGCTACCAGGTTGGTTGAAAGTTATTTTGTTATTGCTCTAGTATTGTGCTGGAAGACTGCCTTCTCAGTGGGTCAGTCTCTAGACTGTGGTTCTCAGGAGGTTGTGAGTGGTGGCGGGTGGTTGCCAGGGTGCTTTCCAGGGAACCCTTGGTCTAAGGTTGTTTCCCAGCAAGGACAGGCACCATTTTCTCCTTCCCACTGTAATATTCCCTCAACTGCTTGTGGGTCCTCTGCTTGTTTTTACGTGTTATTAGCTCTACTAAGAAAAATTAACATGTTAATATGTTTTGTTGTCAGTATTTTCCACTGAAATCACTGAGACCCTAAAGCACCTAAAATTTTGCTTGTCCAAATCTAAACTGGAACTGTTGCTTGAGCTGTAAATGGTATTTTGCTGATCACAGAACAGGCATAAATTTGATGGAATGTGTACTTAGTAACACTCCCCTGTGGCAATGCTGTCAGGTTCTGACTAAAGTCATCTGAAGAAGGGCTCTTGGCAGGACCGAGGCCAGAGTCTGGCTTCAGGTCAAGTTCTGGTTCACATGCTACAAACTCTGTGTATAGTTTCTCATCCTGTTATTCACTCAGCCTGCAATCCCCAGCTGTTGTGTTGTCTACCTTGCCCTGGGAGCGTTATCTTGGACTTGTTTCACTTTGTTTTTCCTTTCTCTAGCTCAGGGATGGGGAACGTCCGGCCCAGAGGCCGTATGCGGCCCCCGAGGACATTTTCAGTGGCCCTCAGGAGCTCCAGGGCCCAGCCGCGGAGACGCAGCACAGTGCGGCCCTCCCCGAGGGTGTTCCTGGGGCCACGGCTTGCGGGGGCGCTGCGGTGCCCTTTGGACCTCCTCTCGTCAACTGTTGGTCGGCAAGAGGAGGGGGGAAGGGGAGGGACGCTTCCCCCAAGGCTTCCCTGTAAGGCTGCACACTGTAAGCCCCTCTTGAGGCCAGCGGCTCCCGGCGGTGGAACATGCACGCGGGAGCCGATAGGGCTTGGAGGGCCTTTTGTGAACTCAGGGTGGGGAGGTGGGAGGGCGTGGAGGCTGGGCCCTGTCACGAGGGGCTGCGTGTGCTGCCATGTGTGTGTGTGTGGGGGGGGAAGCGGGGAGCCTGGGGCCTGGTTGCTCAGGGCCGGCGGGTGTGTGTGTGTGTGTGGGGGAGGTTTTTCTCTTTTCTTCCTCTTTGTCAGAATCAGGCGTTTACCTGTAGCATCCCAAAAGCAAACACACTCAGGCAGGTGATCCTGAAGCAGTATACTTTATTAGGAGCCAAATGGTAAATATAAGAACTGACTGTATAGAAACAGATGAAGGCTGCTAATAACCACAATAGGGAAAGCTCTAGCTTAAAAGCACTTTAGCTACTAGAGGAAAACACAATGAGGTAAACCCGAGATAAGAATTCTCATGAAGCGTAGACCAAACAACTTGGCAGCTGCAGGAAGGGAAGTATACACAGTAGTTACAGGCATGTGAACGAAGGTCGCTTGACATGGAGCCAGGCTTGAACCAGCAAAGGCCTGATATTCTGCCCCCCTCGCTATCCGCAGCCGGCCGAGGCTTGTGGGGGTAGGCTTCGTGGAACTGACGAACTAATCGGGGAGCTGCTACATTGTGCTTGGCCACCCATTCGTCATGGCCTGGACCTAAATGTTTCCAACGCACTAGATAGTAGAGCGCCCCCCTCCGAATGCAAGAATTGAGAATCTTTGACACTTCAAAATGTTCTCTCCCATCCCACCAACACTGGGACCTCGGGAGGGGACTCGGGATGCCACTCAGGAGCGGGTACATGTTGTTTCAAAAGACTGACATGGAATACTGGATGGATTCCCTTGAGGGACTTAGGGAGACTGAGTTCCACCATGACGTCATTGATGAGCCGTGAAATTGGGAAAGGTCCCACGTATTTTTCACTGAGTTTTTTACAGGGGCGCAAGGAGCGCAAGTTCTTTGTGGATAGGTACTCCTGGTCTCCCACCTTCATGTCCCACCCTGGGGTGCGGTGTTTGTCTGCTTGTGCTTTGTATTTTCTTCTGGCCTGCTCTAAATTCTTTTGTAGCCAGGGCCAGGTACTTTGCATGACCCTAACCCAATCAGCCACTTTGGTGTCGTCCGCCTCCCCTGTCATATCCACATTACCAAAAGGCCCGAATTCTTTCCCATACACCACCTGGAATGGGCTGAAACCTGTGGACTGATGTGAGGCATTGTTGTAGGCATACTCTGCAAAAAGTAATAAATCTACCCAATCATCTTGATGGTAATTGACATAGCAACGCAAATAACACTCTAAAACGGAATTGACACATTCTGTTTGTCCGTCGGTTTGGGGGTGGTATGCACTTGACAATCCCTGTTCAACCCCCACCAACCTCAAAAAGGCCTTCCAAAACTTAGTCACAAATTGAACCCCGCGGTCGGAAATTATCTTACACGGGAACGAGTGATATTTGAAAACGTGACACAAACATCTTAGCCAACTTCTGGGCTGTAGGCAGTCCCGCGTAGGGGACTAAATGCACTTGTTTAGAGAAAAGATCCGTAACCACCCAAAGTACCGTCTTCCCCCAGCTAAGAGGGAGATTGGTGATAAAATCCATGGCAATGACTTCCCAGGGAGCCGAAGGTGTCTCTAACGGCTTTAATAGTCCAGGCGGCTTCCCCACCACCCTTTTGGCTGTAGCACATGTGGGACAGCTGCGAATGAAAGACTCCAAGTCCGTTCTCATCCCCGGCCATCAGAACTGTCTGCATACCAAATGCAGGGTTTTAATGAAGCCCAGCTACTTTGGACCCGTCGCCTCGATCCATCACCTCCCTCTGCAAGGCGGTTGGAACATACAGTTTGGTTTCCTTAAACCAAAACTCCCCCCACGGAATCAGTTTGTCAGGTAGTTCATTGGCAGCTCTTTCCGTTTGTCAGGCTTCAATTAAGGCTTTTTAAAAAGTGTCTGGTAGCCCCTCTAAGGGAGGAGACCCTTTGGTAGAATCTTCCCGGACTGGGGGAAGACCTTCTGGCGGCTCCTCCAGGGCGGGAGCCTTCTGTGCCTGGGATCGAGTCTGGACTGTCAAACTCGGCATCACCCCTCACTGTTCCGGGGTGAAGAGTGAGTCCGTAGGGCGCTCCACCTTGCTCTGATACTGGAGAAGCCAAGAAAGCGCATCCGCCAAGTGGTTTTGCTTCCCGGGACATGCTTTAACACAAATCGAAACTTGGAAAAGAACTCGGCCCAGCGCACCTGTTTTGCAGTGAGTTTGCGTGTACCCTTCAATGCTTCTAAATGCTTCTAAAGAAAGTAACCTAATTGACTCTACCATTCCTTATTAGTTTTAAAATTAAGGTGTGCCCATGGCCCCTTTTTTCCCCCCTTTGTTGGTCCTCCCCCCTTCCCCCCTTTCCCCCTCCCCACCCCCTTCCCTCAGAAGATGTTGAAAATACCAGGGGTTTTCACCCCTTCCCATCTTCTTTCTCAATGGAGATCTGCGTTCCTCCCTTATGCCCCCCCTTAACAACATTTTACCATTCTTGTTAAGCCCCGTGTAACTGCCTGTCAAAAGGTCAACAATTAGTTTCACTTAAACAGTTTAATATCTTCCTTATTCTTCTTCTTTATTCTTCTTCGGCTTACCTCTGTTTGCAGTCCATAGTTCCAATTTATTTATTTGGCTCTTTTTTCCAAACATACTTGTACTTCAAGGTGTTGTTTTGCCTTGTCTTGTCTCTTGGCTCTGCTTTGAGTCTGGCTGGGTCCTGGGTCCTCCTCCTCCTCCTCTTCTTCATCTTCTTCCTACTCACTCTGTAGTTCCATCGATTCCCTGGACTCCTGTTCCAAGTTGCCTGCATTTATGCCAAACTTCTCCAGCATTTTTAAAGCCTCTGTTGGGTTCTTTGCTCGGTGCAGGACTCCATCTTTATACACCAGAATCACTGCCGGATAGGCCCAGGACAGCATTATTCCATTATCAAACAGCTTTTGGGCATATGGTTTCATTACTGCTCTCAGCTGAAATGTCTCCATTGAAAAGTCCTGTCGAACTACAATTTTATTCTCTTTGAATTTCAGGTCTTTGATTTTTCTCAAGGCTTTATACACATACTGCTGCATTTTTCCCCTGGCAAAGGCAACTATTACTTCACGCGGGTTCACTCCCACTGGGGGGTGTGATCTCAATGCCCTGTGAATTCTTTCCAAATCATTAGGCTGAATTTGCACCCCCAGATCCTGGAGCCAAGTTACGAACGTTTGTTCCAATTCCTTTGCATTCACATTTTCAGTAAAGCCCTGAAAACGAAGATTTCTTCGTTTCTGTCTGTCGTTTAAAGCAGCCAGCCTACTTGTTAATTCCGCTATTTTCTTCTTGTTGGTCTTTGATCTTCTCTCATTCGCTTTGACTGTCTCTTTAAACTTTAGCAGTTCAGAGTTTGTTTTTTTAACTTCAACGTAAATCATTATAATCCTTTTTTAAGTTTTTCTCCAGGCCTGTAATAGCCAACATTATATCTTTAATGTCCTTTTTGGTGGCGATTTTTCTTACTCCTCCTCCCCCTCTTCTGCTGATAAGCCAGAAAAAAACCACTCACATTCCGAGCAACAGCTTACTCACCATAAATTTTCTTCCCAGTGATGTTGACCTTTTCTTACAACAATTAGTTGTCTTTCCAATCAAACTTTCACCATTTAAGGGCTATTTAATTGCTTTCTCCTCGGAGGGGGTAGAGAAGGGCTGCTGAAGTCCTTCCCGCAGTTCTCCGAGATAACAGTCAGAGAAAATTACTGGTGAGCCAGCGTGGTATAGTGGTTAAGAGTGGCAGACTTGAATCTGAAGAACTGGGTTTGATTCTCCACTCCTCCACATGAGCGGCAAACTCTAATCTGTTGAACCTGGTTTGATTCTCTGCTCCTCCACATGAAGCCTGCTGGGTGACCTTGGGCTAGTCACAGTTCTCTCACAACTCTCTTGGCCCCACCTACCTCAAGGTATCTGTTGTGGGGGGCGGGGGAAGGCGATTGTAAGCCGCTTTGAGACTCCATGTGGTAGGGAAAAGTGAGTTATAAAACCCAACTCTTCCTCTTCCTCCTCCTGTTCCTCCTGTATACAGGTAATGGAAGAGAAAAGCATAGCAACATACAGTATCATATGAAGAGTAGTCCTAAATTACTCAAATATGTGCACACAAAATAAGCATTATCCCTTAGTATTGTGTTTCTTTCTCCACACATAAAACAGTTTGTTTTTGCATATTACAGATAGGAAATTGAACCTGAGCAGCAGTACCATTTGACAAACTTATCATAAGGAGCAATGGTTTGTCTCCGGGGTCCAAATCCAACACTCAGTCTGCTATGTTACAATTTTAAAAATTCAATCTGTTTTAAACTCTTGGTAAAAAAATAATATAAGTATGCAAAATAAACAATGGTAATGTTGATTTTGGAGCTAGGAGACCAGACCTATGAGGTTGTCAAGTGCCATAAATTAAGTATTAGGTGGCAGAATACCATGGACTCTACTTCATTTTACTAAATGGAATGAGTATTTGCTCCAATTATTTTCTCTTCTTTTCTTTAGGAATGCAATGCGTTTGGTCAGTGCTATGGAATGGATGTTATTGTTAGCCCGAACAACCCTGCAAATCAGTGTTAATGGCTCATAAGTACAGACCAAGCTGATATTTTATTGAAAGAAAAGCCTTGCAGAGATGCCAAGAGAGAATACTAGTGGAACAGAAGAGCCTGTGTTAAGGGAGAACAAGGGCAGGACACAAAACTCTCAGTGCAACTCCTTACGCAGAGCTGTAGCCACTGCAGTGACCTTTGATGGAGAGGTGACTACAGACAGAAGGAAGAAGAGAAAGAAAGAACCCCGCCCAGAATCAATAATCGTGTATCGGTCAGGAAATGAAAACAAGGTGGAAGAAGAACAGGTGGATGAAGAGGGGGGTGAGAAAAGTTCAGAGGAAGGCTCCAAGTTCTTGGGACAGTCTATAGGAGATGGTAAATGCCTTGGAATAAGTGATTGGTGATTTATGGTGCATGTTTCACTTCCTCCTAGAAGCTAAGAAAGGGACTTGTATGACTTTGTTCATTCATTCTGGAAAGCATTTGTCAAATCATGAGCCTTATTATCCCCCCCCCTTTTCATGATAGCCTTTAGTGGGGGTGAGACAGATTCATGGAGGATAGGTATGGCTATTGAGTGTGTGTAAAGTGCCTTCAAGTTGCAGCCAACTTATGGCAACCCAGTAGGGTTTTCAAGGCAGGCGACTAGCAGAAGTGGTTTGCTGTTGCCTTCCTCTGCATAATGGCCCTGATATTCCTTGGTGGTCTCCCATCTAAGTACTAATCAGAAACAAAACTGCTTAGCTTCTGAGATATAATGAGATCAGGCTAGGTCAGGATCAATAGCTATTAGCTATGGTGAATTAAGGGAATCTCCATATACAGAAGCAGCAAACTTCTGAATACCAGTGCCAAGAAGCTGCATCAGAGGAAGGCCTCAGCCTCTATGCGCTGTTTGTTGACCCTCCAATGCAACTCATTGGCTACTGTGTCAAACAGGATGCTGGACTAGATGGACCACTGGTCTGATCCAACAGGGCTACTGTGTTCTTTTTGTCCAACATTTGCATGTCTGAAAAGTGTAATCCTTGGCCTCCAATCGTTTTTACAAATGTTGATGTAGGCAGTTGAGTAGATGGTAAATGTATGGTGATGCAAGTATTAATGCAAGTGTTGGTCCTGCAAGATGAGAAACCTGAAATAAATGGGGGGGGGGGATTTAGCATGTTCTTAGGCAAAGTTAAATACTTCGATTTCAGTTAGCTTGACGCACACAACTATACATAGGAGCAGGCTGTTTTCTTGGTTTGAATCTGCTGCATACTTACCTGAAAGTAAGCCCTGTTGGATTTAATGGGACTTGTATCTGTGTAAAGATGCATAGGCGTAGGAGGAATTAACGTCTTGAAAGTCATGCAACCAGCTTTTCAAACTAAATGTTCTTCATCAGGCATAAAAACAAAAAATACATGAAATAAATAAATTTGTGGAATGTACAAGTGATAGTTACTTGGTTGAGCCTGTACTTTTAGGAATAAAAAAGGAATTAACGCTACAGCATATTAAGTTAATAGCTAAGGTTTGCTGAGAGGATTTGCAGGTGTCCCTAAAATTAAAGATGACCAATGTTTAGCATATAAAGTGTCTTGCTGTATTGGACCAAAGAACCATCTGCATCTGTTTCCAACAGTTTAACTTTCCTGTTTTCCAATTGGGAAGACTACAAGTAGGACATGAAAGTAATGCCCCAGCCATTTTGATCATCTCTGCATTTGGTATTGAGAAGTACATGGACTGAATCAATTAATTTGATGCACTGTCTTTTAAAGCACTCTAAGGTAGTGGTGGCTATTGCTACATCTGGTGGGGGTGAGTTCAAAGTGTTAATTTTATGTGCAGTGTTATTTCCTTTTCTGTGCTCTGTACCACCTGCCAATCAGCTACATTAGATAGCCATGTAGTCATCCAGTTAAATTAGTTTTAGTAAAGCATACCTAACCTAAACAAATGCAGCCTCTAGTTCCCTTAACATGCATCTAGGACACTGTTTAAATGAAACTGATTGCACAAAAAATGATAGTCTGATTTGGATCTGTCTTGTTTTGATTTTATTTTTTTGTGCTCCTAGGTTCTTGGACTATGCCCTTAGATAGCAGATATGTTACATTAACTGGAACCATCACAAGAGGAAAGAAAAAAGGCCAGATGGTGGACATTCATGTTACACTAACTGATAAAGAGCTGCAGGAGCTGGCTAAGTCGAAAGAGCCTCCCAAAACTGAAATTCCTGAAGGAAAAAATATTTGTGGGCTGGCTAAGGGCCCCCATGTCCTTCTCTGGAGCCTTGCCTGCCTTCCTGTCATTTTCATTATGTCCTTTGTGGTTTCTTTTTACTATGGGACCATCACCTGGTACAATGTCTTCTTAGTGTACAATGAAGAGAGGACCTTCTGGCACAAGATCACCTTCTGTCCCTTTCTAATCATCTTCTACCCCATCATAATTATGGTCGTTTCTTGCTCCCTGGGCCTTTACACAGCGGTGACTCAGATCTCATGGGCCTTTGGGGATTGGTGGCATGCTGTGAGAGACATGGAAAAAGGGTTCTGTGGCTGGCTGTGTAGCAAGATGGGCTTAGAAGACTGTTCTCCATACAGCATTGTTGAGCTGTTAGATTCTGACAATGTCTCAGGTAGTCTATCCGCTAAAGGCTCAGTGCAAGAAGAGGTTTCAGCTGTCTGAGCCTTTGTTCCAAAGACTCTGGATTTTTCATGTTCACATGTATTACAAGTGTACCTAGAATGGCTAAAACAGGTGTGCACATATGCACAGTCTTGGTGAATAAAGCCCTGGAAGCTTATTCAAACAATCCTGCCAGAATGTGGAGGGGAAAGGGAATTTGAATGCTTATCCTATCAGAAACAACCTGTATTCAGAAAGCTAACACGTGCAAGAATTAGAATTCTGATCTAGTTATATTCATGATTTACTAGTCTTCAACATGCAAGGGAAGAAGAGTTGGTACAGAAGAATATTCAGATGTTTTGCCTACTTCTGTTCTAACGTGCTTGGGAGGACTGTGCCACAAGCTTTCTCTGAATGTTTGACATAGCTTAGGGCCAATTTATACCACTTTGGGCTGCAGGTGGGAGTGCCCCATATTTGAATATACTCCCACAAAATATCCTTCTGTATACACAAAAATAGTATGTAACTTGAGAAGGCTAGGCCTCTCTGGTATGCAGTTTTTTTAAATGTAAAGGGGTTTGGTGTGCATGTTAGGGAGGGGGTCCATGTGAGAGCAGAGCTTTCCATGCAAGCCCTGCCCACAGCCTGACATGGTGCAATCCAGGAAAAGCCTTTCTGCTTGATTTCACTGATGGTGTAAATTGGCCTTTAGGTTTTTGAGTAATCCTGAAGCAGCGGTGTGCTGGGTAAGAATCTGTCACCTCTTGTGGCTGGCTCATAATACTGCTGGCCTCATCAGTGTTTGTTTGTTTTTTGGATTTTAAACATTCTTTTTATTTGGATTGATTGGTTGAGAGTGGAATAGAAAGAGGGTAGGTGCCAAAAGTGTCCTGCCGACTTGAACATGCAGCTGCAGCCCTTGTCCCTTCGGTCAATGCCTGCCTCTTGCCTGTGCTGAAATACAGGAGCTGCCAAGGATAATTGCCGTAATCTGAAAATGTGTTTGGTTGCGATGCATTCAAATCTGTGCACTTACTTGTGGGTAGTTGTACAGTAGGCTAAGAGCCTGTGATAAGGTAAGTGTCATCTTAGACAGTGATGTCCTTAGAACGGTCCCTTTGAGCAGGAGTGGGCAACCTGGGTGCTCAAGCCACGTCAGACCCCTGTTCCTATTACATTTAGCGGTTTACAGTTTCTGAGTAGTCCCAATTTCCCCTATTTAATTCACCCCACATTTTCAATACAATATGTAGCATTGATTTAAGATGGTCTGTTATCTGGTTTAATACTTGTGCAAAAAGCCAAGCAGAATTGGGGGAAATGTGCTGGACAGAAATCAGTTGTACTTGTGAATGTATATGTTTATATAGATCACTAGCCCAAGCCTTGTACAGCTTATATGTGGGGGTAGGGATGGGGCAAGGGTGAGGGTTGATAGCACCAAATGTGTTCTGTCGTTCTATATAAATAGGACAGATTTCCTATTATTTACAGCTGGCACTGACTAAGCATCTATATAGATAATTTCCCCTTACTTGGAAATGTGCTATTGTACCTGCTTCTGTTCTTGCTTTACAGTTAGCTGTTGATTTCTGCGAAGGGAACAAAGCTGGACCTAAAAGCTGGTGCTATTTGTATTTGCCTTTTAGTATGCCTTTCTAAACTCTCCTCTTTCTCTCACACAGCTTTAGTTGCCTAATGTTGAAAAGTGTCTGTAAAGCTTACTCACTTCGTTAAAAGTTATGCTATAGATGAAAAGCACAATGTTCTTTCCTTCCCCCACTCACAAAGTGTTCATTGCGTGCCATTGGGTGCATATAGATGCACCTTTATTTGTGTGGTCAGGTTTCTCTGAAAGCCCATGCTTTGCATGCTGTTCAAATATCCCGTTTTCTTTCCAAGGTCAAGCTCACTAGGAAAAAACCAAAATGGTTCCATTAATTTTGCTCCCTGTTGGAACTGGGTATTTACCCTACCTTCTGAGCTTTACCGACTTATTTCTCCTGTTTAACGTCTCTGCAAACTTTGTCATGTTTTTATGTTAGCTCGCCTGAACATCCTCCCAACTGAAATTCTTCGGGATAGATTTAAAAACATCCCTGTCTGTAATCGGACCTGCCCATGCTCACAGGACCAACCAGAAACAGTGGCTCATGTGTTGCTTTAATGCGGTTTTTACCTGCCCCTATGGGAAACCTACATTGACCCGCTGATGCAGGATATGTTCTATCTTCCCGCAAAGGATAAAGTGGCTTTCCTCCTGGCTGATGAGCGCCCCTGTACAACAGAGGAGGTAGCAAAATTTATTTTAGCTGCTATGAGGATTTGAGGAACCAAGCGTAAATCCATTTGCTTGTTGTCATGACTGATTTATTTTATGTACATACAAACTGTATTATTTTATCTAGATACAACTATATTTAACAATTGTAATTCATATGCCATTAAAGGTTGATATAGATATAGAATTTTGCAGCAGGAGCCCAGACCCACAGAGCTGCTGGATGGGGACCTGCAAAACAAAGACCCCCCCCCCGTATCAACTCCCCTCCACAGAGCAGTTTCAGCAATTAAAAAAAATACAACTGATGTTGCCTTCTGAAAAAACTTTAAGGGATGAATGAGTGCATAAATGAATAAACATATGTAAAATGCTTTTATTCAGCAAAAAGATGGATGGCTTGCCTGAATCATAATGAGAGGAGCTAGATGGATAGCTGAACCAGCATGTGATTCACTGGTGTATGTCTGTCATTTGCAAAGGTGGAAGGAAAGGAAGGGCTCATCATGCAAGAGAGAAAAAATCCACTGCAACTCCTGCTTTAATATTAGGCCTGTATGCATCCACTGTTCTTACTGGAATTCCCCAAAGAGGATTAGTAGCTTAGTACGTTCTAGTTACTCACATGTTGATCTTTGCAAATTTATAGAGGAATTTTCTATTTATTTGATTCCTGTCTCCTTGTCCTTAATCTTTGGTCTCAAAGTGAAGTTGTAACTAGGGCTGTTGAAAAAAAAAATACGGTAAAATTCGGATTTAGCAAAATTCGGCCCGTTTTTATTTGGGAAATGTCAAAGTCCGAACTCCCCCGCTTTGGGTCCGTGCAATTCGGCATGAGGTCCGGAGTTCGGGGAAAAATTCGGCTGAATAAAGCCATTAAAATCACAACCGCACCTTTCCGCGGCTCCAGGGGGGCATTTTGGGGGTAGAGGTTTCAAACTTTCAGCGTAGCTTCAAAGGACCCTTCTTGCAATAACCCCCAAGTTTTGTAAAGATTGGATCAGCGGGGGCTGAGATATGGGCCCCGAAAGGGGTCCCCCCTCCTTAATGTGCATTTGCAATTAGCAGAGCTTGCCGCCCACTCAAAGCTCCCAGCCCCGACAAACAGCTGAGCTGCGGGGAGCAAGGGCGGGGCAGGTGCGAAGAAGTTTGCAAACCATGAAAAGCAACACAACCATGCAAAGCAACACCTGACGCCTGGGAGTTTGCAAACCATGGAAAGGGACAGAAGAAGTTTGCAAACATTGCAAAGCAACACAACCATGCAAAGCAACACCTTTGCAACCATGCAAAGCAACACCTGACGCCTGGGAGTTTGCAAACCATGGAAAGGGACAGAGGCATGCTAGCTAAGCATCAGGAGCAGGAGGGGGTGGAATTTCCCCTTTTGCATCGGACCAGGCAAATGCATTCTTTAAGTCACAATTTGAAAACAATTTTTGAGCAAGCATCAAAATAGACCTAACCGATCTTATGAATGAGGGAAAACCTGAGGACACACAACTGAAGCCCCCCCTCAAACCAGGGAGAGAGAGACTCAAGGGGGCACACACACCCCAGACAGAATGGGCGAAAGCCTCCTTTGGCTTCCCCCCCCACCCACAGAAACTGCTCCCTCCCCACAGACTCTGCTCCCCCCACACACACACAGGAGAAAAATTATAGATTAAAGCCCCAAAAGGGGTCTTACTGTGGATGTCTTCTGTTCCATCAGGAGGGACTGGGAGGACTGGATAATCCAATATGATTCCATTTAAGCACGGGAGGTTTTGCCTTGGATTTGTCGCTCTCGAGATGCGCACAGGATTGGCTGATCCCATTCATCCCAATAGGGAAAAGGGGGGACCCCATGGAAAGGAGCAAATGTGTGCTTTAAATGGAATAAAAATGCACATTAAGGGGAGGACCCCTTTCGGGCCCCATATCTCGGGACCCCCTGACCCAATGTTTACAAAACTTGGGGGGTATCGCAAGAAGGGTCCTTTGAAGCTCCGCTGAAAGTTTGGGGTCTCTACCCAAAAAAATGCGCCCCCTGCAGCCACGGAAAGGAGCAAATGTGCACAAGCACCCCCCCACGGGGATTTCTCTCTCACACACAAACAGATACTCTCTCTTTCTTTTCCCGGGCCGCGCAGCAGCTGGGCTCATGCACTCAATCGCTCAAACTGATTGGCTAGAAGAAGACCCAGCTTGGCCACCGATTGGCTGCAGGAGAATGCTGCTTACTAACTGACGGTTATGCTGTTGTGCTGAACCCCGAATTTGCTGAATCCGGCTCCCCGTTTTCCCACCTTTTTTGAGTTCGGTTCCATCCGAACTAAAAACCGCCGAATCGGGAAATTTGGCTGTTTTTTGGTTCGGGACGAACCGAATCGACAGCCCTAGTTGTAACATTGTTCTTCTTTGCTTGACTTGTATTAAAGTCCCACTCTGTGCTGTGGATGATGACTTTGTTGTTATCTCTTTACCTGCTTTAGCTTTTCTTTCTATGTTGAGATTCTTTTACTTTTGTTCTCTTTTTTGACAGCTTTGCTAGGCCTTCCTAATTTACTGTTGTAAACCCTATTCATGTCATCTTTATGAGTATAGTTTTGCTGGGGATGATGGAATTTTAAAAAATGTACGTTAAGCAACATTAGAAACTCAAGAAAGTAAAAAAGCATATTTTATAAATCTATCCGTGCAAAATCTGCTTGTGATTATAACTGGCAAGAGAATTTGCCATTTGTAAGAGTAAAGTGAAAGGCTATTTTAGGGAGTTCAATTAAATCATTATTAATCCTGACATTAAAATCTAGTTATGTCTTTGAAACAAGCGGCGTCCCTCCCTATCAAGACTGGGTAAGGGAGATGGGACACCCGGGCCACTTCCAAACTGTAGGGTCGCTTTTGCCATTCGATCATGACGTGGACTACCAGGTACTGCTCCACGTGGCAGTGAAAGCAGGTGACTGCAGCCGTCCTTATCATGGGGACATCGTCGGGGAGCAATGAGGTCAGGATCATAGATATCGACGAGCCACTGTCGATCAGAGCCTTCAGGCACTGCCCCTGCACCATGATGTTGGCCACTAGGGGGCCTGACTTAGCGTTGATTGGCTCAGCATGCCATACCTCTTCTACCCCGACGTCACACTCCATGGTAGGGCAGTCGCACACGTGAAGCAGGGGCTCACCCCTTTCTGGTCTGCCCTGCGAGGGTCATCCGGACTGGGTCCCTTGCTGCCTTCGCTGGATTGACCGTGGGCTCCCAAACTGGGGCTTGGCGGGATCCATCTGGGTCGTGGCCCTGACCAGGTTGGGATCCTTGGTCCTACCCATGTTCGGCCACCCCTGTTGGTGGTCTCAGGGCCCCTCGGGAGTGGGTCAGGCCGTCCGGGTTCTCGCAGAGGATCGAGCTGTTCCAGACAAAGTACATTTTCCAGGAGCACCAAGGCATCTTCCAGCAGTTTAGGCCTGTTACAGATGAGCCAATCTCGAACCTGTACTAGCTGCTCTAGCAAGATCCTGTCCACAATGGCCTTACTTTCCCCTGACTTTGGTTGTAGCCACCAGTAGGTGGCGTCCTTCATGGCTTTCACAAAGGCTCGTGGGGCCTCTCCTTTCTTCCACCCCATGGTCCTGAACTTGTGCCGGTAGGTTTCGTCAGAGATAGCATACCTTTCTAGTAGGCAGGCCTTCAACTTGTCATAGTCTTCCCTCTCTTCCTTGGGCATTGACTTGTAGGCTGCTTGGGCCGGGCCGGTCAAATAAGGGCCCACAATGAAAGCCCATCTCTCCTTTGGCCACGTTGACACCTCGGCCGTTTGTTCGAATGCTTCAAGATACCCATCCTCTTCATCATCGGGACCCAACTTGAAAGAGGTACCGCTGGCATTTGGCCGCCGGGCCCAGTAGTGGCCCTGGAGGCGGCCGCTGCAGCCTGCTCTCTCCCTTCTATCGTGCAGTAGAAATCCCGCATTAAGGCCATTTGTGCCTCTTGGTTTTGTCGGGCCATGTCCTACATCAGGCATGCCTGAGCCTCCTGCTGCATCTTCCACATATCTTGCATCAGTCATCCCTGCTGCTCTGTTAGCCATTTGCCAAACTGTCCTAAGTCCAGGGAGCCTCCCGTGGTTGGGTAGCTGGCGTCCATGGTCGTGATTGAAGCGCTTTTTAGATGGGTTAGAATAGGTGCCCTCAGAATCGGTCTAAACGTTCACCACCCCGGGGGACTGGGGATATTGGGCTGCGGCCGCCAGCTCACTGCCCCAGTGCCGCATTCTTCACCACTGTGACACAAGGGGTGGTAGCCCCCTCCGCCTGAGGGGTCTCTGGCCTGGAGGATTTTGTGGCTAAGACAGTTCCTCTGCGTCAGACCGATCTGAGGGAGAGTCGGAGCTGGACTCGGAAGTCGCCAGTCTGCTGCAGGACGCACCTTGCAGGCAAGCCCTGACTCTCATCCTCCCCAGCTGCTTGACTTCTCTGGCCTTTTATACCCTCCAGGCCAGAGAAGCCCCTCCCTAGCTCCTCCCAGGTCCCGACCCCAGACGTCCTTATAGGGTTGGCTGGGGAGGAAGCCTCCTCCCAGCCACGTGGCCTTGGGCATGCTGTGCGCCCCCACCTCCTGGCTTGCCCACCCATCAGCTGTTGAGCAGGGCGTTTCCACAGGTGTTGCGGTGGCCATGGCTTAGGCGGGCCTGGCTGCTGCTGCTGCAGCCACTCCGGGCTTGTCGGCTCCTGCCGCGGCCTCGGCGCTGCGCCTTCTTCCTCCTCCGCCGTCCAGCTGGATCCCTGGGGAGAGAGGGGCCGGTTGGGGCCGGACCTGGCGTCGTGCTGGTGAGGGACGAGGATGGAGTCGCCCCTCGCCTGGCGTCTGAAGTGAGTAGGGCCCCCGGGAGATGGCACGGGTGGCACGGGCAGGAGCCCCTCCCGTGACACATTGTTTCTGAGTCATAACATCTGAAGTATCCAAGTATCCTAACTCTGTGCTTTCAGCTTCCCTAAGTTGTTATTCAAGGTCTCATTTGGGCTGTGTTCAGATGTAGACTTTGTTTCCCCTAATCCCGTTGATTAATGTGTCTCTTTTCTAGATTTATAGGATGCTTCCAGAGATAGCAAGTAGCAAACAGTTCTGTAGAATAGGAAGCAACTCAAACAGAAACAAGCCTTCTCATGATATGGTGAGACAGTCACCATAAGTGACAAAACTGAGAGGTCATTAAGGGAGGCAGATCTTGTACATAGGGCACAAGAACCCTGGGAGTTTTCCAGAGTGTGCTTGTGCTCATTTCAAAGTGTCTTCAGTTACTAAAATATTTTGATACTTCTTTGCTGTCATACACACAAATATGGCAAGAGAAATTGCTGGCAGATTGTCTCGTGGTTTTTCCTGCTGCAGACATTAAAGTATTGTGTAAGTTAAATTCATGCGTCATACCCAAATAGTCCCTCCCCGCTCAACATGGGAGGGGGGCCGAATGTCAGGCACCGGCCTGGTACTCAGCGGTTGAGCCAGGTGGTTTTCCAAGGTCAAACTGTTATTCAGATCTAGGGTTGTTGTGTCTTGTTATACCCTGGGAAAAGCAAGAGTTATCAGAGGGTTGCTGTAGCAACCAGTAGTCATCCTGACTGTTCACTTTCACCTTTTATCTTCTGTACCCATAGAGCTTCCCCCCATTAGTGTCCTCGCACTTTCCAAGTGGTTTCTGTATCTTGCTGTATTTTTTCCATTAAATCATCTTTCTACGGAATACCTGCCTAGAAGTTGTTTGTGGGATTCGTAGGGCAAGCCCAGAGCTCACAGAACCTTTTAGAGACGGAGTACCCAAACTGCAACCCAAAACCCATTTATTTATCGCAAAGTGCCAACACGGCAATTTAACCTGAATACTGAGGTTTTAGTTTAGAAAAAACAACTCATACATTAACATCTTTTGTCTTAAAAAAACCCACAATAACAGAGCTTTCAATGATACAAACAACTTTTTTATTGAAAGGTAAAAGTTTGCATTTGGCATGCTTTTGAACAATTAATGTGATTTTTGCTGTTGTATGCACGCTGATAATTTGTCTAACGTTGGCTCATACTTTGTAAGTTTGAGAGCAACACATGCAGCACTCAGGTCATCTGTTAGTCTGTTTCTGGTGTCAGATTTGATATAATTCAAAGCTGAAAACAGCTGCTCACAAGCATAAGATGATCCAAACAAAGTAAGGAAAGCAATCCCAAGTGCTTTCATTGACTTAAAATTATTTAGCAGAGAATTCCACACTGTAAGAATTTCATTTTCAGAACTAACTGTGCTGCCTTTGTCATCCCTTCTATCTTCTCAAGTGTTTCACGCAGGTCATAGAATTTATTTTTCCAGATAGAGCTTTCTTGAAATTCTAATAGCTCCATTTCCAGATTTCCTAAATCTAACCAGTGTAAGCAGGAAAGATCAAGTTCTTTAAATATATTCCCTGAATAAACAATCTACGGCAGTGATTCTCAGCTGGGGTTCCTTTTGAATTTGCAGACCTTTTGGCCTGCTCTGAAAAAGGCATCTGAGTGCATTTCCTACTTTTGATTCACCTCCGCTGTACACTCGTTGGACCTATCTAGTCCAGCTCCTGTATCTCACAGTGGCCCACATCCATAGTATAAAGGAAGCCACGACCTTCAGTTTGCAAGACCTGAGCAAGGCCGATAATGTTAGAATGTTTTGGAGGTCTTTAATTGACGCACATACAAATGTAAAAATTCTCTGCTAGAGGTTCCTTAACCCTCTCCCCAAAACTACAATTCCCAGGCTTCCCTGGGGAAAGGGAACGGCTATAAGAACTGTCACATGCCGCCCTGCCGCATGTTACAGGGGAGGGAGGAAGCGCTCCCATTGGGCTGAAGGGCAGAGGGGCGGGTGATGTGAGAAATGCCCTCAGGCGCGCGTGGGGAGGGGAGCAGCCCGGCCCCACATCCCTCTGGCTTTCTAGTAATGAATTCAGGCAAACTCTGTGCTGGGGTGACGGTGCGCGTGCCCACAGAGAGGGCTCTGAGTGCCCCCTCTGGCACGCGTGCCATAGGTTCGCCACCACTGTCATAGAGAATCAGTGCAGTCATCATGGTGAAGGCCTGTCTGGAAGCATCCTTGGTTAGGAACATTCTTCTGCTCCACAATTCCTACAATTACTGTTGTACTAAAAGCAACCCTTTTATGCAAATGTTTCTCAAAGGTGGCTATGGGGGTGGGCGGAAGGATCTGAGGCAAATGCCTTCTGGACTGAAGAATGCCCAGACCCCTGCTCTGGCCCCTCCCATAGGTTCATTAAACCTCAATTGCCCACAATCAAATAAAAAGGGAATCTTGGAATAAAGGATTAGTAGAGTGTAAGCTGTGCACTCCCTCAAGGTCTCTTATTTGGAAACCTGCTAGACCAAGACTACTTTTATGTGAGGTAAATAGAGATCACTTTTCCTTGAACATTTGGCTCAACAGACAAGACACAAATGGAGATGAACAACAAAGATTTATTTAACAGACAATGAAGTATTTAATAAGGGGAATATTACGTGTGGATTACTTCAATATATACATATAGTAAAACTGGCTCTTAAGTAATAAGAAGAGGAAGAGTTGGTTTTTATACCCTGCTTTTCTCTACCTTTAATGAGTCACAAAGTGGCTTACAATCACCTTCCCTTCCCCTTCTCACAATCCTGAAGGGAGATTTGATTCCCCTTTCTCTGGCCAGGTTACCTCAGCAGGTTCAAGGCTGCTCCTTTCCTACACAGAACACCTTTTTACAGAACCTACTCATACAAGTTAGGAATGGTGGGCCCTTAACAGGATGCTTATTTGTCATACTAAAATAAGGTATCTTCCCTAAGCCGATCCCCAAACCCAAACTAAAAAGGAAATAAAATCCTGGCTTTCCAGAGCCACAAAGGAAAAAAGTGTTGTTGTTTTTCTAGCTTCTCCCATTCAGTGAAGTTCCATTAGCTCTGATAGGCTGACAATCACTTGGATTTGCGCGTAGCCAAAATCACAAGGATTGATTCAGAGCCCTGGAGGAGAGGTGGGAATTTTAAGGGCGATTGCCACAGTATGTATTTGAATAAAATAACTAGGCTATGTCACTTGCGTGTAATTGTTGCCCTCTTATGTACTTTGTCTTCTAATTGGACGAGTCTCTGCCTGTTTAGGTAAGGATCCCACTGTTTCACCATGTAGAAAAGGGACAATGGTTTTTTAACTGTACACTGAGGCCATTCACAGTGATGCAGACCAGTGTCCTGTGGCATTACAGCTGCAGTTTTTCGGATAATACAGTCTTTCTTGGAATAGAACTGGAGGCCTATTATTTTTATACAATTGCAAAGTGGTCAAATAAAGTTTAGCCTTGGGCAGTCTTGCTTATGTCTTTATCTCAGTCCTGGGCTGTGCTTATTCCAGCCAGGCTTTATTTTATGGGTTTTCTAAAGGTTATATTCATAGACTCAAGCACTCTGCAAAATGGAAAATGCCATTTAATCCAGTGCCTCCATCCTGACAGATAGTGTTGCCAGCTCTGGGTTGGGAAATACCTGGAGATTGGGGTGGGGGGAAAGGCAGGGTTTGGGGAAGGAAGGGACCTCTGCAGGGTATAATCCCATACAGCCAACCATCCAAAGCAGCCATATTCTCCAGGGGAACCAATTTTGGTCATCTGGAGATGAATTGTAGTAGTGCGAGATCTCCAGGTGCTACCTGGAGGGTAGCAACCCTACTGACAGACATTATACCACAATATTTTTTTTCCCCTTTAAGTGTGGGCTAGAATTTCATCTAATTATCCAGTACATTTCTATCCTGACCTTCCTCCAAGGAACTATTGGCAGCATATGTGGTTCTCTATACCCCAGTGTATTCTCTGATAGGTATGTGAGGCTGGCGGAATATGGCTGGCCCAAAAGAGCCCATCAAGCTTCATGGCCCAGTAGGGATTTGAACCCTAAGTCTCCCAGATCTTTGATCAATATCTAGTCCAACATTCCTTCAGGATTTCCAAATAAAGTCCATTAATCAAATCTTCCTACAAGGAAGTTCTATGTAAATTCAGCAGGGAGAAGAAATCAAGAATAACCATTTGATTTAGAAATTATTAGCAAGGATTTCTAACATAGATTAAATGGACCCAAGAGGGGTGCGGAGGGGCGCCTGCTGGTAGTTGTCTATTTCAGGGGTGGGGAACGTCGGGCCCCCTCCCGCGGACAGGAATAGCCTCTATTCATGGCAGATGTGAGTTTGTTTTGCCGAGAAAAGGAACCCTTTTTCTCCCTTGCAGAAGAGTTGTTAGCTATGGAGTTTCTAGGACCGCCCAAGAAACTGTGTTAACCCTTTCCCACCCAGGTAGGATTGCCAACTGCCAGGTAGTAGCAGGAGATCTCCTGCTAATTCAACTGATCTCCAGCCGATAGAGATCAGATCACCTGGAGAAAAATGGCTGCTGTGGCAATTGAACTCTATGGCATTGAAGCCCCTCCCTCTTCAGGCTCCGCCCCCAAAATCTCCCACTGGTGGCAAAGAGGGACCTGGCAACCCTACACCCAGGCCATGGAGAAACGTATTCCCTTTGTACTACAAGAGGGCTGGGGGCAGAAGTGGTGACAATGAAGGGGTTAAAGGAGGCAGGGCCAGAATGTGGGGTGGGGGGGAGTTCTTAGTCAGTGTGTCCTCATTTCACCCCTGCAGACAGAGGTAGCAGGAGGTGGCTGTAGAATCTGGCCCAGACCATGCGGAGCAGGAGCAACTCCAGCGTGTGGCTAGATGGCTACGCCTGGCTAGTGCAACTGGCCATCCTGTGCCACCAGGTGGGCGAGTGTGCCACTGGTTGGATGCCTGCCTGCTTGGCCACATGAGGGGGGTGTCATCTGGCGCAGCTGCCTGCTTGGGCTTGGTCGGCTAATTTTTAAGTTGATAATTTTGTATGGCCCGCGAATGATGTTATAAATATCCAAATGGCCCTTGGAGGAAAAAAGGTTCCCCACCCTGGTCTATTTCATAGAAGCATGTCTATTGCATTATGAAAACAGGGGTGAAAAGATAGCAATGCTACCCAATTCAAAGGAAAAAATAAGACGATATTTTTAAAAGAAACCAAAACAACATGGCACGTTTCATGTTGTGCCAAATCACTGCTGGCACTAAATAACTTCATATGAATATGTGATTGATTTCTTCTAGGACAGTGGTCGGCAAACTCATTAGTCAAAAGAGCCAAATATCAACAGTACAACGACTGAGATTTTTTTTGAGAGCCAAATTTCTTAAACTTAAACTATATAGGTAGGTACACTGTTTATTAACTTAATAAACTTTAATTAAAGTTTTAAGTCTTAATTAAACTTATAGGTACACTGAATAAAACTTGATATCATACTTAATAATGATCTTATTTATTGATAAAAATTAAATTGTAAGTAAGGTATCCATAAAATTAAATCATGACAATGACTGACAAACACTTAATGTGAACAATGGCCTTGCATCTCCCCAACCCCCACTGACCTCTCGGCGGCCGCCCTGGCGCATCCCGGCCGCCTCGGCCTCCCGCGCTCGCCTCTCGGCCTCCTCCTCCTCTCCGCCTGGGCTCTTTCCTTCCTTCCCTCCCTGGCCGGCCTGCCGTCTGCCCCTCATCAGCACCTCGACCTCCGAGGAGAAGGAGGACGAGGAGGAGGAAGGCAGAGGGGTGTCCTCCCCCCTCCCCTCTCACTGGCATTCTCCAGTGGCAGAAGGGAAGGGCATGCCACAAGGGCGACGCACTGGAGCTTGCAGGTGAGGAAGGTGGGGGAGGGTGTGTGTGTGCTGGATCGGGGCTTCCCTCCCTCTCCCCGGTGCTCGGGCCAGGTGCTCCACTGAAAGAAGCCAGCTCCCCCACCCCCCGGTGCCCTCCATGCCCGGGGAAGGTGGCTTCTCTCGGGTGGGCGGCTGCGATCCTGCAGCCCAGAGCCGCACTCAAGGGGCCAAAGAGCCGCATGCGGCTCTCGAGCCGCAGTTTGCCTACCCCTGTTCTAGGAGATTATTGCATCATAAATCAAAGCATCAAAGATTTACTGAGCTGTTGTGCATTCCCCTCTTCCCTGACTGGTGAAATGTTTATTATTCTGGTTTGATTTCCTTTGATTGAGAGGAGTAATGGCATCTTTTAAATATCTCCAATATACCAAAGTAGGATTATCCAACTAAAAAAAAGTGGGAACTTCTTCAAATGTTAGGAATTTCCAAGCAAAGCATCATCCTAGGATTGGAGGCAGTTACTTAGAACAGTTGGTTTTTATACCTGGATTTTCTCTACCTTTAAGGAGAATCAAACCAGTTCACAATCTCCTTCCCTACCTCTCCCCACAACAGACACCTTGTGGGGTAGGTGGGGCTGAGAGAGTTCTGAGACGATTGTGACTAGTCCAAGTTCACCCAGCAGGCTTCATGTGGAGGAGTGAGGAAACAAACCCGGTTCACCAGATTAGAGTCCGCCACTCCTATGGGGGAGTAGGGAATCAAACCTGGTTTTCCAGATTAGAGTCCACTGCTCTTAACCACTACACCCCACTGGCTCACAGAAGACGGGAAGGCAACACCTCCAGGCTTTTACAAGACACGACACCTCCTGCACCAAAGGGGCAGAGGAAACCTGGGATCAAATCTTTGCTTTGGGGAGATACACTGTTTGGTTTCAGTTTTGAATTGCAGGGGTTTTTTTTTGTGCACAACCATGGGTAGAGGTTACCAAGCCCAGCCATACCAGAAAGCCCATGTTTTATGCATGTGCCAAGGGCACACAGCTGTGAGATCAGCATTTTGATACACAACTCCCTGTTTTTTTCCTGTCCCATTCAGGGCCCCTTGCATTTCATCCCCAAGACTCAAAAGGCAAGCAAACATCAGACAATACAGTATCCAACCACAAACATTGTTTTTCTAAATATTGTCGAAGGCTTTCACGGTCAGAGTTCATTGGTTCTTGTAGGTTATCTGGGCTGTGTGACCGTGGTCTTGGAATTTTCTTTCCTGACGTTTCGCCAGCAGCTGTGGAAGGCATCTTCAGAGGAGTAACACTGAAGGACGGTGTCTCTCTGTGTGACTCCTCTGAAGATGCCTGCCACAGCTGCTGGCGAAATGTCAGGAAAGAAAATACCAAGGCCACGGTCACACAGCCCGGATAACCTACAAGAACCAATTGTTTTTCTAGTTAAAAATCTAAAGCCAAAGTGTGGGCCATCCTTTGGAAAAGACTCATACTTTCAGATCAAAACCAAAAGAGCTCTAATTAAGTTTGGATAAATGTGTGTATCTGCAAACATCTCACGCAGACGCTGGACTGGGCCTGGGGGGATCATTGCATTTTATGGCCTCAGGCTTCCTGCCCACCCTCCGCTCGGGGGCTGAAGTGGGTCCCCAGTTCCTGATTCACATTTCCTAGGTCCTGAGGGCTGCGGAAGACGGGTTAAAAGTTCTCCCCCCGAGGCCGCTCCTGCCCGGGAGGTTTTGCCTTCGGGTTTTGCCCGCTCCGTCGCGGCCCCCTTTCCCCCACCCGCGTTCTCAAGCCTCTGCAAGGGGGCTGATCGTTACGTGTCGAGAACTCGGGTGGGGGAAAGGGGGCCGCGACGGAGCGGGCAAAACCTCCCGGGCAGGAACGGCCGTGACGCGCCGAGCCTCGGGCGCCCCACTGCCGGCACCCCTCAGTCTTAATGGCGCGCCGCCCCCCCCCCCCCGTTTTTTTAAATGTCAGGTGTTTCGTTTTTTCCAGTTGGGGGCCACAACGGCTTTCAAGGCGCTGCTGAGTCACGAGCGCGGGACGGGGCCCCGCCCACAGCCGGCCGCCCGCCGGCTTCTCCACTGCGCAGCACCGGAAGCGAGGGAAGCCGCCGGAAGCCGCCGGAAGCCGCCGCTCGAGCGTCGCTGCCCCGCCCCCTCGCCCCTCAGCGGCGCCAGGAAGCGGGAGAGCGGCCGGGTTGGCGGCGGCGGCGCGTCATGTCGCGGCCGAAGGTAAGGACGGAGGGCGGCGGCGGTTTCTCGGGCGGGCGGCGCTGCTGGCCCCGCGGTGTCGCCCTCACCCCTTCGGCGCCCCCGTTCTGGCCCGGCTCGGGGCGTTTCGGTGCCG
Organism: Euleptes europaea; assembly: GCF_029931775.1. Lineage (NCBI taxonomy): Eukaryota > Metazoa > Chordata > Lepidosauria > Squamata > Sphaerodactylidae > Euleptes > Euleptes europaea. Next base: position 4,899,577 of record NC_079326.1, on the reverse strand, counting down.
GGTTCCGTGGGGGGAGGGGTGACTCGGGGCGCGGCGGGAGGCCTCTGTGCTCCCGCCCGCCTGCCCGCCGCCCGGCCCAGCGCCCCATCCGCCGCGGGCAGGCGGGCGGGAGCAGAGAGGCCTCCCGCCGGCAGGCCCCGCTCAGCCGCTCAGCAGTCGAGCTGCAGGGCGGGTTGCTGCGGGGCCTGGGGGGGGGGGTGGGGGTCGTTAGGAAAGTAAGTACTGCATATATTTCAGTTTCCCCCCAAATTTCCATCTTTTCCCAGAAACTTCCAATAATTTCCCGTTACCGCCTGCCGCAGCATTCATCATCAAAACACAAGAAAGGCGTGCTTGTCCCCTTCAGAAGTACTGTTTTGTTCAAAGAAACATGTTTGCAGGTTTAATCGGTTAATAACAAGATTAATTGATAAACTGAGTTTTTAGTAAGGTGACATTGAAAGCTGTTCAATGTCTGTCTGTTTTACGTTGAGAGAATAACCAAATATCTTGAACACTGTTATTCAAGACGGCTCAGTTCAGCACTATCAAGACACAAACAGTGGACCCAGTGGGTGGGGGAGTATTTCTTCTACCCCTACTGGTCTTCCTCTCCAAGCTATCTCCGCTTTGTGTTCCCCTCAGAGCCCCCACTACTTCTCCCATTTCCCTTCCTCCTTCCTCACCTCCAGCCCCATTACTCTCCCTCTACTCTGGTTTTGCTCCCCCATCTTCCTTCTTGTCCTTACCGCTGTGAGGCTCTCCAGCCCCCCTGGGCTATTCCAAAAAAGCCACTCGCTCAGACGGTCAGGTCAGAAGAAGGTAAACTTTATTTAGAAGCAACAGGTTCAGCTAGGCCCTCGCAGAGGCAAAGCTGCAAGTGATTGTTCAGAGAACAGCACACAGCTATAAGCAATTCTACAAAGCAGGTGCCCAGCTCTGTGCTGTGGGAAAGGATTTGATAACAGCGAAACAGACAACACAGGCTGGGGCTTATTCATAGCGGTTGCGAAAGAGCGAGCAGTCAAGGCCACAGGGAGGGGGGAAGCACAGGGAGTGGGAACTGTATGGCCGGCCAGAATCCTGTCAGGAGCCGCTTGTACGGGCGAAAGCGAAAGTGATGCATGGCAGTACCTCACAACCGCATCCGAACCTCTCCCCCCCCCCCCACTTAAGTTTCAAAATGAAACCGCAGCAGACATGCTAGATTACTTGGGTTATGGTTGCCTGGAAAATCCAAAGTGCTGCAGAGATCTTGACATTTAAAACAATGTTGTTTTTATTTTATCCTCTTTTTTAATATAAGCTGTTTCTGCAAACTTGGGGATTGCTCCTGGTTTGTAGAAATGTCTCCCACATCTTTACATTGCCCTCTAGTGTGGTTTTTTTGAACTGTACTGTGATGCCAAATTGGGAATTAGGTGTATGATGATGTTTCTTGGTTATTTTCTAATTCAGTTTGTACACTTTCTCCTCTCCTTTTTGAAGGCAGCCATAGTCCTTTGTATGGATGTTGGCTCTTCAATGAGTAATGTTGTTCCTGGAGAAGAGTCTCCTTTTGAACAAGCAAAGAAAGTGATGACCCTGTTTGTGCAACGACAGGTAAAAGAACTAAAAAGGCAAATACAATCTTGGGCTGTATCAATAGAAGTCCAGATCACACAAAGTGATGGTATCGCTTTGTTCTGGTTAGACCTCATCTAAAGTACTGTGTTCAGTTTTGGGCACCGCAGTTTAAGAAAGATGTAGACAAGCTGGAACATGTCCAGAGGAGGGCAACAAAGATGGTGAGGGGTCTGGAGACCAAGTCCTATGAGGAAAGGTTGAAGGAGCTGGGTATGTTTAGCCTGAAGAGGACAAGACTGAGAGGGGATATGATAACCATCTTCAAGTACTTGAAGGGCTGTCATATAGAGGAGGGTGCCGAGTTGTTTTCTGTTGCCCAAGAAGGTCGGACCAGAACCAATGGGTTGAAATTAAATCAAAAGAGTTTCTGTCTAGACATTAGGAAGAATTTTCTAACAGAGCGGTGCCTCAGTGAAACAGGCTTCCTCGGGAGGTGGTAAGCGCTCCTTCCCTGGAGGTTTTTCAGAAGAGGCTAGATGGCCAACTGTCAGCAATGCTGATTCTATGACCTTAAACAGATGATGAGAGGGAGGGCATCTTGGCCATCTTCTGGGCTTGGAGTGGGGGTCACTGGGGGTGTGGGGGGGAGGTAGTTTGGAATTTCCTACATTGTGCAGGGGGTTAGACTAGATGACCCTGGTGGTCCTTTCCAACTCTCTGATTCTCATGATGGTATAATACTGTGAAACATACCCATGTCAAGTTCTGTGAGGGCAAGGAAATGACCCATATGAATGCACATGGGTCCATTTCGCTACTTATTATGTCTGAGGAGATTTAATTCAGGAATGTCATTTTTCAGCATCAGTTCATGTTCATCATCTAGTTCCACCCTCAACTTCACGTTCAACTCCAGTTCAGGAGCTGGAGGCCTCTGGTCCTCTGAGAGGTACCATCTGTTTCCCAGCAGGCAAACCATAAATACATGTGAGGAAAGTGACATCTGTAGAATCAGAACATGCTGATAAACCAGATTAGAAATTCTGGCCTGCTATACTTTTAAGTTCCTTACTGATTAGGAATGTCTACAGTAATTTACACACTTGAAAGCTGAGACAACTGAGACTCAGGCTGCAATCCTGAAGAGGTGGGCTGAAGCTCTTTAGGAGCTAGTGTGACCCCACGCTGGTGTAGGCGCCACCTTATTATGGGATAAAATGGCACATACGCAGGGGTAAACATGCTAGCCCCAAGAAGCCATGCTGCTATGTGGGGCTCTGCCATCACCGCTGCTACACCAGCAGTGAAATCCCGGAAGTGGGAGCCTGCACCAGTGTGGGGGGTGTTCCCAGGGTGTTCCTGGGGGCGTAGCTGCATTTAGGCAGCTTCCTAAATACTTTGGACCTGGGAACGCCCCCTTGAGCTACAGCGTGGCTACGCCCTTTTTTGGTGGTGTGGCCTTGCTTTGCTCTATGGGGGCATTTCCCCCCTTTTAAGACATTGTTTTAATTTTATTTTCGGCAGCCGGGAAGCCTCTTTGGAGGCAGCACAGTTGCACTGCTCCTGGCCACTGCAGATCTAACCCCCTCCAAAATGGGCTGCCTATCTTTCTTGGTTTATGGTAGGAAAAATATCCATCTGCTTATAGGTTGCTGCATGCTATTCCCGTGGTTTCTTTCAGAGTAGTAGATTTATTGCAAGAATATAGAAATTTACAGCCATCCAAGCACCATATTGGGTTGCCAAGAAATGTCATTTTTTTCCTTTCCCTAAATAATGCATTGTATACCACTAATCCTTTGTCTACATTCCTTCTAAGATGAAATAATTTAAGGGTGAAAAAAGACAAAATGTAATTTCTGCAACCACTTATGGGGATGGGCTTAGAACTCTGAAGACATTTTTTGGCCTGAACAATTACTTCCAAATATTGAGCTACAGTCCTTGTAGCAGATTGGTACCTGAGTATAAAACCTATATGATTAAAAAGGTTTTGCATATGATGCACATTAAGTAGGAAGCAGTTAATCTGGACAAATGAGGTTTATTTGTAAAGTTTATGCCACTTACATTTTAATTTCCCCTGCTTTCTTTTTACCATCTCCAGGTGTTTGCTGAGAGTAAAGATGAAATTGCCTTGGTTTTATTTGGCACAGATGGTACTGAAAACACTCTTGCCAGTAACGATCAGTATCAGCATATTACTGTACACAGACACCTGTTTCTGCCAGATTTTCATTTGTTGGAAGACATACAAAATGTGATTCAGCCAGGCTCTGGACAAGGAGACAGTATCCTTTCTGAATGCTGAAAATCTTTTCTCTGAAAAACAGTTACCGTATTTACTTTAAAGGAAGGTGACCCCAATACAAGACAATCTCCTTAAAAACAAGTTATACACAAAGAAAAAAATTACTGGACACAACTGTTCCTTGTATGTGAATGTAAGATGATTCCCCCCCTTTTTATGGCATACCTGGGGGGAAAAACCTAGTCTTACATTGGAGTAAATATTGTAACTTGGCAGTTTTGGAGCTTGTTTTGTTCAAGTGATCTAGAATCGCCATTGGTACAATCCTTATGATTAAGATCTCTGCAGAGGTGCCAGGACTTATCAGCTATCAGTTTGACAGATTTATAGACTTCTCTATTGGAATTTCTCAGTTCCATGCCAATCCCGTTCCAGAATCCCATGCATGCCTAGATGCATAAATGGAACTCATGCATGTGTGGGAGCGTCACCGTTCATTTCAGTGGAGAGACTTGACCTTCCACTGCATTGCTTTGTGTGGGCTGATTAGATTCTTCCACTGAAATTATCAGGAAGGCGCTTGTGGGCAGGGAAATTCACTATATGCATCTAAACGTCTCTGCCCGTGGTCGAGGTCTGGGTTGGGTTTTGTTCTCTGTTTTTTAAATCATCATCATCATTACCTTTATTAGGCATTTACATCAGTATACCATAAACAGCATTACAAAATCAGTTAAAACAGATTACATTAAAAGGACATTACTTCGAAGTACATACAGACTGCTCGCGAATCCTTTGTGCAGACAGGAGAAAACTAGCTACTTGTTGGGTAACGGTAGGGTTTCTATCAGATAAAAGGTACGTCACCGACTGCTGATCTGAAAGACTCTGTTCACTAGGCAGTAGGGGTTTAATGTAAGTATTCCTTGGCCTCATGTAAAGCTGGCAGTACAACAGCACGTGAGTTAAGTGTTCAGTATCCCCAGTCTTATATGGACAATACCTATCAATAAAAGGGATTCCTTTGTATCTTCCTTGTAGGATAGCAGAGGGAAGAATGTTAAGTCTAGCGAGCATGAAGGCTCTGCGAATGTCCGGTGACTCCAAATAAGACAAGTAGGAAGCTGCAGCTCCATAAGCCGGAGTAATACCATGAAACATGGGGGAACAGTGTCTATTAGGGAGGTTAGGGTCTGCATTTCTACATCTAGTAGGCGCTGACGTATCAATCTAAATGCTTGCTCTTTCCCGAGCATCAAAAGAGAATCAAATGGGATACCAACAGACTTGATTTTCCTGATAATTAATTTCGACCACTGGCTTATATAAGAATCTCCTAGCAATGCAGGAATATAGCCAGGATATTCAGTTAGAAAGTGCAGACGTAACCAGAACTTAATGGTCTGAATCCAAGCTCTGGTCTCCAAAAAACCCTGTCCCGTCTCAAGGCATAGAGCTGCATACCCTACGCCAGTGATGGAGAACCTTTTAGAGACCGAGTGCCCAAACTGCAACCCAAAACCCACTTATTTATCGCCGAGTGCCAATGCGGCAATTTAACCTGAATACTGAGGTTTTAGTTTAGAACAGGGGTGGGGAACCTTTTTTCTGCCAAGGGCCATTTGCATATTTATAACATCGTTCGGGGGCCATACCGGGCGTAGATCTCCTGGTGTGTGTGTGTGGGGGGAAGCTAGGGTTGCCAGGTCCTCTTCACCACTGGCGGGAGGTTTTGGGGGTGAAGCCTGAGGAGGACGGGGTTTGGGGAGGAAGACTGCACAGCCATAGAGCCCAATGGCCAAAGTGGCCATTTTCTCCAGGGGAACTGATCTCTATTGGCTGGAGAGCAGTTGTAATAGCAGGAGATCTCCAGCCACCACCTGGAGGTTGGCAACCTTAGGGGAGGCTATGCAGAGAAGGCTTGGAGGGTGCCTCAGCTCCCCCAGGTCTTCCCCCTCCTCCCAGGTGGGAAGGCAGCCAGCGGTGGGCCCAGGTGGCAACCAAGGTGCCAGGGGGGCGCAGCTTGCAGCCTGCGGTTGATCTGCAGGGAAGGAAAGAAGGAAGGAAAGAAAGAAGGAACGAAGGAAGGAAGGAAAGAATGAAGGACAGAAAGAAGGAAGGAAGCAGGGAAAGAAGGAAGGAAAGAAGGAAAGGAAGAAAGGGAAGAAGGAAGGAAGGAAAGAAGCAAGGAAAGAAGGAAGGAAGGAAAGAATGAAGGACAGAAAGAAGGAAGGAATGAAGGACAGAAGGAAGGAAGGAATGAAGGACAGAAAGAAGGAAAGGAGGAAGGAGGGGAAGAAAGGACAGAAAGAAGGAAGGAAGGACAGAAAGAAGGAAGGAAAGAAGGAAGGAAGGAATGAAGGACAGAAAGAAGGAGGGAAGGAAAGGTCAGAAAGAAGGAAAGGAGGAAGGAAGGGAAGAAAGGAGGACAGAAGGAAGGAAGGAATGAAGGACAGAAAGAAGGAAGGAAGGAAGGAAGGAAAGAATGAAGGACAGAAAGAAGGCAGAAAGGAAGCATGGAAAGGAGAGAGAAAGAAAGAAAGAAAGAAAGAAGAGAGAAAAAGGGGAGACAGAAAAAGAGGAGAGAAAGAATAGGAGAGTGACAGAAAAAGGAAGAAAAGAGAAAAGCCTTCACACACACACACAGCCGGCTCCCTGCGACCGGGCTTCAGCCTTCCCACCTCTCTCCCCCCCCCCCCAAGTCCACAAAAGTCCTCCACCTGATCGGCTCCCACGCGCATGTTCCGCCCCCGGGAGGAAGCGACTGGCTTTTTCTTCTTCTTCCCCCCTCCCTCTTTCCCTCCTTCCCTCCGCGGCGGGGGAGAGAGGTTTCAACCGCTGTGCTGCGCGGCGTGCAGGGACGCTTCGCCTTCCCGGCTTGGGGGAAGCGTCTTCCTCCCTCCCGCTTCCTCTTGCCAATGGCGAGAGGGGGTTTTAAGGGGCCGCAGCGTTCCTGCACGCTGCGGCTTCAGAGAGGGCCGTGCTGCGCTGCGTTTCTCTGGCAGCTGCAGCGGAGCCCAGGCTGGGCCAGGAGCCTTACTCCTCCTCCCAGAGGCTCCGGGGGCTGCTTGGGCGCAAGTCCCGCCGGCCGCCACCGCAGCACGCCCCCCCCCACCGCACGGGCCGCTCCCGCTCCCCGGCGCCGCTTCGCAAGCCGCTTGGCTGGGCTGCGCACTGGGCAGAACCGGGGCGGCGGCGGCGGCTCCTCTTGGCCGAGCAGGGGAGGCGCCGCAGGTGGCGGCCCGGCCTTCGGGGGCCTTTTTCAGCGGGCGGGCAGGCGGGCCCTGAGGGCGACCGCTGCCGGCTCGCCCGCTGTCCCCGCCCCCATTCTAAAGCGCCTCCCAGTCCGACCTCGGGCGTGAGGAGCCAATCCGGAGTCGCTGCGGACCGCGCGGGGCCAGGCAAAGCCGCGCCTCGACCCCTCGCCTCCAGCCCGGGAAGGGAAGGGGAAGGAAGGCTGCTTCCCCGGGGGGTGAGTGGAGGCGGCCGGGCGCGTGCCGGCAGAGAGAGCTACGCGTGCCAGAGTCGGCACGCGTGCCATAGCTTCGCCAACACGGCCCTACGCAATTGGGGAAACCAAGAATGCGGTGTAAGAAGGTGGACTGAATCCTCTCAGTGTCCTGATTAAAGGCACTTACCCAAATAGGAACTCCATATTGGAGTTGGGAGATGGATTTAGCCTTAAACACTCGTAAGGCAGCAGGAACTAATTGGCCACCATAAACATAAAAGAAACGAATTGTGGCCTCGTTGTTACGTTTAGCTGAGGACGCAGCATAGTTCCTGTGAGTTGTCCAATTGCTGTTGTATTGGAAATTCAGGCCCAAGTATCTAAATTGTTTCACTTGTTCAATTTCATGCCCTTTAATTGTCCAACTGTGATGTCTCCAAGATTTAGAGAAGACTAGGATCTTAGATTTCTTGTAATTGATAGATAATAAGTTGCCATTGCAATAGCTTACAAACATGGACAGCAGCCACCTTAGCCCCTTCTGTGTTAGTGATAATACCACAGCATCATCGGCATACAATAGTAGAGGGATGGAGGAAGGGCCCAGCTTGGGGAAATGGCCATCTACTGTTCTTAACGTTGGGTCAAGGTAATTTATAAAGAGGTTAAAAAGATAGGGGGGCAACACACACCCCTGTTTCACTCCCTGGTTGGTAGGAATCTCTCTGGTTAGCTCACCACGTGAGCCATAGCGAACCTGGCAACTAGTTGTTAAGTGCAATTTTTGGACAAGGAAAAGGAGTCTCTTGTCTATTGAGGTTTTGCTCAGCTTGTCTCACAGGAGTTTCCTGGGTATAGAATCAAAACCGCTCTTTAAATCAAGGAAAGCTGCATAAAGTTTCTTCCCACCAGGGCCACTGTATTTCTCAGCCAAATGGGTTAGGGTAACGCAGTGGTCTAAAGTAGAACGACCAGTGCAAAACCCAATCTGTTCCCTACCCAAGATTTTAAAATTAGTCATCCATAAAGAGAGTTTATCTAAAAGGTGTCTTGTGTATAATTTGCCAATAATGGACAGGAGGCTAATGGGGCGATAGTTATCTGCCAGATGTGAGTCACCTTTTTTTATAAATGGGGACTATTATAGCCCTAGTCCAAGCTTCGGGCATTCTCCCTGTTGTATCAATAAGAGTAAAAAGAGTGGCAAGGGGGCTGTTTTTTAAATACTGATTTGATTAAACTCTGCTACTTTTGGAAATAGAGGTAATAATGTCAAGATACAGTCAGCAGTCCAGAGGACCTAAATATCAGCTTCAACCTCTCCAATATTCCTGTTCGCAATATAGGAATATAACACTAGCCTACCTTACAGAGCTGATCTAAAGGTTACTGAGTTAATGTATATGAAGCTGAGTTAATGTATGTGAAGATAATGCCTAAACATGTTATGATTGCTACAAAATGTTACCATAGGACTGGTGCCATAGCTGTCATATCCTGACCAATATGTAACCTCTGTCTGTGTTGTTTTAAATGTATCTTGTCCTTAATGAACTTAGTTCTTGATGCTGTTATTGTGTGCATGGACTTGCTTCAAAAGGAAACAATGTAAGTAGTTGTCTTTTAAGAAATCTGAAATATGATTTTAAAGTAGCTCTGTAACATACAATTGAGAATGGTGCAGCCTTTTAAATCGTTGGTCTGTTATTTCATAATGAATGATACGGATGAGTATGAAACTGACAGTAATGGGAAATTTTTGAAAACATTGTAGTGACCAGTAACCACATGGGATAAAATGCCCACAAGGGAAATCAAAACCCCTATGCACAATCGTAAATTGGACTCCTTTGGAGCACTCTTCAGCTGAAAGATGGGTTTGTTAGTACATTGGGGGGAATGGCAGTACTTTCCAACCACACATTCACTTGTTTTAGAGCAAAGACTTAAGAAATGTTTATTGTACTAAATCCGAAAAGAACTCTGTTTAGGATTGCATTGTAATTACTAAGAACCAGGCTTGCCCTAATGTAAAACTGAATAGCCAGCATAGTGTTGTGGTTTGGAGCGGTGAAGTCTGATCTGGAGAACCAAGTTTGATTCCCCACTCCTCCACATGAGTGGCGGAGGCTAATCTGGTGAACTGGATTTGTTTCCCCACTCCTACACACGAAGCCAGCTGGGTGACCTTGGACCAGTTGCAGCTCTGTTAAGAGTTCTCTCAGCCCCACCTACCTCACAGGGTGTCTGCTGTGGGGAGGTGAAGGGAAGGTGATTGTAAGCTGGTTTGACTCTCCCTTAAGTGTTTGAGAAAGTCAGCATATAAAAACCAACTCTTCATCTTTTTCTTCTTAAGTGTAATAGACTCATCTGAATTCAGTGAAACTTTAATGAATGGCAGATAATAGAATGTAGCAAGGGTTGAATGAGAAGCAAGTGCTTCTCATGAGTAATAATAAATGAAACAGTTATTTAAACTGCAATATTCTTATACTGAAAGGCATGTATTAGGAATTTTTATTAAATTCAGGTGGCAAAATAATCCCATGAAAATTTTAAGATTACCTTTTGCAAAATAGCAGTAAAAATATTGTAACTGGGTATTTCCTTGTGTTGAAACTCTCTTTCCCCCCCCTCCACCTTTTCTTAAGAGGGAAAAAATATGACAAACGGCACATAGAGGTTTTTACTGACCTTAGCAGTCCCTTTAGTGAGGATCAGCTGGACATTATTGTGGCTAACATGAAGAAGACGGGGATCTCGCTGCAGTTTTTGTGAGTAAGGCAAGACCTATGAAACAGTATTACAACTCTACCATTTTCAGAAAGTTAGTGCTAGTTAAAACTCTGATTCTAGTAATTAAATGGACGTCATTTCATTATTTTTTCTAATGGTTTTCCATAAGCAGGGCCATTAAACCTTGTTCTAAAACTGCATCCAGAAAAGCTAGAATTCTACATCATAAATCAGATTGGTCTGTAGTTGCTTGTTTTGCATTTTTATTGTGCTTTTATTAATTATGGAGAGGTAGCTACAGAAGAACCCATGGCCGTTGATTTTGCTTCTGAGATTTCATGATGAATTACCAACATGATTTCAATACTATCTTTGTAGCTGTTTTTGTTAGTAAGGCAAGACCTATGAAACAGTATTACAACTCTGCTGTTTTCAGGCTAGAAGATTAATTTTTCAAATTAATACGTAGCTTCCCAGGAAGCTGAATTCTGCATGTCAATAACTAAATCCTGTATTTGCACGAAATACCCAAAAAACTAGTCAAAGGTATAGTGTAGGCCTGCATGTAGGAACTGGTTCTTGTGTTCAGCATGGGGAGAGGTTAAGTAGGGGGGAAGGAGGGAATTGGCAAACAAGGCATCCCCTCCCACTGGTGGAAAATGACCTTTGGATTCAACCTGTTCTGCAAAAGGCTGCAAGCTGATCTGTCACAAACAATATTGATAATGTGCTATTAACAAGATTGTTATTTAGGCATTGCATAAACTTCAAGAGAAGATGAGTGAAAATAGTAAGTAGTTTAATCTTCCCCCAGATCCTGTCTTTGCCAGACTATGAGAGGTAAAGTTATTGACAGTGCTATGGGGTGCCTGTGCTGCAGTGGTTGGCCACTGGTCTAATAATGGTGCCTCTAGTCCACCCCCTAAAGGGTTCCAGCAGAGAATGGGAGGCAGGCAAAAGTCCAAGAAGCAGGGTCGCAGAGGCCACAACCATGTCAGCGTCCCCAGCAACCATGCTGTCACATCCCATACGGATCACAAGAAGCAACAGCAGAGTTGGGATGGACAGGGCAGGCAGAACCAATCACGGCCAGCAGGTCCGAGGACCCAACCCTGTGCACATCACAGCCAAGGGGTGGGAAGGGGTGAGTTCAGAAGTAGGGGCATGCAGCACTGCCAACATATCCCCCAATAGCCTCCTCAATGGAGCAGAATTGTTCTGGCATTGGAATGACCATCCTTCTACTCTGGGCACTGTCATTCCAGTCCCAGAGCAATCTATGCCCAGAGGCCATCATTCTAAGTCCATTCTGCATTCATTGTAACTTTTGTGTGCAGTAATGTATTTTACTGGAGCTGATGCAAGTCATTTGGCATTTCTGGCTCCCTGTATCCAGTGGACATTCCAGCATCTCCCATTGTTTCCAACAGGCAATCTTTGTCATTCGTTTTAGTACATCCCCTCTCTATGCACACCTGGCTGTCTCCTTATGACATCCAGCAGCTCCTCCAGGTGCCTGTCAGTTGCTGCCACAGATGCTGCCAACCTCTCCATGCCCCAGGACAAAGCACCCCTTCCTCATGGCAAGTCTCTAGCTTCTCCTGCTTGGGTGCCACCCTAGGGGCCCAGAGAGGGCTCTGAGTCTTCTGATACAGCATCCAGGACCTGAGTCAGCTGCCTGCCTCCCCTTCCAGTGCCCTCCCTACCCCACTCTGAAGGCATCGTGTATGCCTGCTGCGTTGCCTCCCTCCCAGCCGTTTATTCCAGGGACCCCACAATCCCCTGCTCTCTCAGTGATACCTCCCCAGATGTCTTCCCACTGAGCCCCTTCCCTTCGTAGAGCAAGCACGTGTTTATTTACTTCATTCATTCATTTACTGTATTAATATCCCATCTTTCTCCCCAATGGGGTCCCAAAGAGGCTTAAATCCTCCTCTCCTTCATTTTATCCTCACATCAGCCCTGTGAGGGAGGTCCAAGGCCACCCAGCTAGCTTCTATGGCACGAGTGGGGATTTGAACCCAAGGCTGCCAGATCCTATTGCCAGAAATGTTGTTAGTCTTTAAGGTGCTACTGGACTCTTGCTCTTTTCTACATATCCTAGTCTGACACTCTAACCACCACCCCACAGTGGCTCATTTACCCAAACTACCCACTGGCCCATCCCCTCTTCACACCGCAACCAGAGAGGTCAGTGTTAGAGTTGCTGCGAGGCCTCTCTATATTTGGCAGGTGACCATGACGGGGGGACCAGTGGCACCTGCACAACCATTCACCCAGCACAACCCAAGAGCCCTCCCTATGAGGTACACCATGTTTTTTGGTGGCGTAACTTTTCATCTCTAATGGGGCATTCCCAGGCTGAAAGGGCTTTGGAAGCTGATATGACGCACCCCTCTTTTTACCCTCTTTAATATCTGTCACATGTCCATCACATGTCGCACCTTCTGAGATCATTGCTTCTGGGGAGGTTTACAAACCTCTCCTAGGCAATGAATGGACATGAACACACTGGGTTAACCTAAAACACATTTTTACATTCTAAACATTACTTAATTCACTCACTATTACTACTTAAGCATATAGTACAGTTCTTAATCTTTATCAAGTTACCTTATCTATATATTTCCATAACCATAAACAATGCATGCACACATTACAAACCTTTCACTTATGTATTCTTACCTGTATCTTAGTTGACACTTTTTCATAATCCTTTTCCATTACCTGTAGTCTGCACCAAAATTGAATTGTTCTGTCTGGCTTGCATACCAAAATCTCAGGTGAGGCCCAAGGACTTTCAAAAAGTACATCCAGCCCAAGGCTCATTACTACTTTTAACCCCTTTCCCCTATTGATAGTGGCACTTCTGTCAGTGACACAGTAAAGAGGGAGTCTGAATCCCCCCCTGTGTCAATTCTGGCTTGCATACCAAAATCTCAGGAGAGGCCCAAGGACCTTCAGAAAGTACATTCCAGCCTGAGGCTCATTATTTCTTTTAACCCCTTACCCCTATTGATAATGGCATTTGGGCCAGTGTTAGGGTAAAGAGGTAGTGCTAACCCCCCCATGTCAACTCTGTGCAATGGTACTTGGGTTTTCCTGGGGAGTTTCCATAAGATGGACTGATGCTCCATCAACACCTCCTGGACCTGCCATACCTGGTCCATGATCAGGGATGGGGACAAAACTATTTTACCTGCTGCACTCTCCCGAGCAAGCTTCCCCCACCCTGCCAGAGCGATGGATCCCTTCTCCCCACCTGAAAGTCTTGCACCACATATTCCTTTCGAAGAATATGGTCTCAACAATTTAATACTCAAATCTCTGGTCTTGGCATCGCACCAGGTCTTCTTCTGGGGTCTGTGCATGTTGTCAGATGCTGTAGATCTCAGTTCCCTCAGGTTCTCCTGGAGCTCTTGCAGATAGGAGTTGTCATCTTGGCTCCTGATGTTCTCTCGCCCTGTCCACGTCTCTCAGGATGTCCAGTGGCCCTCTAGGTTGTTGTCCGCAGAGCATCTCAGAATGACTACATCTGGAACTCTCCTGTGGCACTACTCGATACCCAAACAGGAAATGCTGCAGCTGTTGGTCCCAGTCATTTGGATGTTTGTGGGCATAGGTTTTCAGCATATGGTTCAGTGTGCCATTTAACCTTTCTGTTAGGCCATTTGCCTGCGGATGGTACGCAGCTGTGGTCAGGTGTTTGATGCCACAAGCCTGCAACAGTTCTCTCATGACTTGGGACATGAAAGTGGTTCCCAAATCAGTCACCATCTCCTCTGGAAAACCTAGCCTTGCAAAGATGCACAGCAACGCATCAGCCATGGTCTTGGCCTCGATGTCCCTCAGTGGTATGACCTCAGGGTACTTTGTGGCGTAGTCCACAACAGTCAGCAGGTACTTATTTCTCCTCCTGGTGACTCTAGAGATTGGCCTCACGATGTCTACTCCGATTTTAGGGAATGCTTCAGACACTACAGGGATGGGTTGTAGGAGCCCTTTTGTCTTGTCCTGGGCCTTGCCCACAAGCTGGCATGTGTCACAGGATCTGCAAAAGTCTCTAATGTTCTTGCCCATTCCTGGCCAATAAAATCTTCCTTATACCCTGTCTCTGGTTTTGTTAATGCCCAAGTGAGCAGCCATTGCTGTCTCATGAGCCAGCTTCAGTATCTGTAGCCTGTACTTTCTGGGAATGACCAGCTGTTGTTTCTTTTCCCAGAGAGCAGTGCACTTTTTCCCCCTGGCCACACAATACAGTCTTTGACTCATGATGGTGAAAGTGCAGGGATTTTCTACAGTCACTTCTGCTGAAGTGTCTTCTGCCTGCCTCCAGAGTTCTACCAAGGTCTCATCTTGGTAGACCTCAGCAAGGTCTTTGCTCAGCCTGAAACTCTGTAGCATGTACCCCTTGCAACAGTTCATCGGAATCACTCTCAGTAGGCTTGGCTTGTAAGGCCTGGAGCTCTGCTGGAAGAGTCTGCCCTTCTGAAGCCAGAAGCCTACTCTTGGTAATCACTTTTATTGATTTTACTTGCTGTTTTAAGTCATTCCCCAGTAAGATAGGCACTTCTGTCTCATCCGAGACTCCCACTGTAAACTTTCCCTGGAAGTCCTTATATGTAATGGGAACTTCTGCCAGTTTAACTTTGAATTCAGGCCCACTGATCCCTTTCATTCGATAGGACCGTCCTGTCAAGTACTGATGTTTCTGGACTAGCTGGGGTTTAATCAAAGAAATCTCTTCCCCAGTGTCCCTCAGTCCCAACAACTCCTCACTATTAATGGTTATAGCCTCCACATAATCCTTAGTCAGATCCCCCCTCCCCCAGGATTGCACTGTCAGTTTACAAAGGAGATTGTCCAAGCTGCAGCCAGCTCCCACTGACCTGGGGCTTCCCAGCTTGGCCCTCTTGCTTCCCCCACGCCCCAAGGAATGTGCACGCCAACAACCCAGTCCCAGGAATGTATCTGCTGGGAGAGCCACTTCTGAAGCCAAGGCAGCCCGGGAGGACACTGCAGCCTGCAGCTGGGACTGAGGACTCTGCCCCAACACAAGCCGCTGGAGATGGCGCTGGTGACGGATTGGGCAAGGAGCCACAGCTGCAAAGGGGGGAGGGCCCAGAATGAGTCATCCAGCTCCCTGCAACACCCACACGGAACATCCTGTAACTTGCAGCAGTTAGATGATGAAAACAGAGTTGTTGACTCGCCAAGAAAGGAGCAACCTAGGCAGACCCACCAAGCCGACTTGTTTGCATTTGCCTTCCTGCTGCTCCCAGAGCTAGCGCCCAGCCAAGCCGGCCAGCCACACCAGGGTCTTGGCTGCCAACAAACAAGCCAAGTCAGCCCGGGAGCGTTTGTTCCTCATCAACCATCTGTTCATGAGCCCTCCAGCTGGGGAGCTCACCCCTCAGAGCCGGCACCCTGCTCTTACTAAGGACCCGCTGCTCTGTTTAGGGCTTGCCTCCACTTCAGCTGGCATGGCACCTGGACCCACCATCGGCCCTAGATTATTCCAGAGAAGCCCGAGCTTCCCGTCATCTGATCAGGCTGCAGAATGGAACAAGCCAGGCTGTAGGTAAAACACTGACTACTTATTCCAGTGTCGGTGAGAGTCTAGGTCTTCACGTAAATATAATTGTTATTGCCGTCCAGTTTCCGTGCCATAGCTAGGATCTTAAGTTCTTAGATTGCGTTCTTAGTTCAAAATCGCTGATAAATCACAAATTGTACTAAAATTTAGCTAAAAATCAGCAGGGTATCAGGATCTCAGAAACATTGCTCCTGCCTCGGTGGCCATCTTTCATTGACACTGCCCAGGAGGTAAAGAAATGGTGTAGATACTGTCCCCAATGTCAAAAGATGCCCTTTCAAGGACCTCCTTGGGCGCCTTTAGCCCCTCCTGCCTATGATGACCACCCCATTCGAGAGGATAGCCTTAGATTTCGTGGGCCCATTGCCTCGTATCCCTCGGGGCTTTTGTTACATCCTGGTAGTGGTGGATTAGGCCACCCATTACCCGAAGCCGTTCCCATGTGGTCCCTGCAGGCGGTGGGAATCTGTAGGGTACTAATACACCTTTTTGCCCGCTTGGCACTGCCCCGTGAGATACTCTCAGACCAGGGCACAGCGTTTACCGCCTCAGTCACCTACCAGTTGTGTCAGATCGTTGGCATTCAGCAGTTATTCACCTCAGTGGCTCACCGCCAGACAGACGGGCTCGTTGAATGTTTTAACCAGACCCCAAGGGTATGTTATGGAAATTGGCGTGGGACCTCTTTGTGGACCCTGTCCTCTTTGCTGTTTGTGAGACCCCACAGGCTTCCATGGGGTTTGCCCAGTTCGAGTTGCTCTATGGGCAAAAGCCCCGAGGAATCCAGGGGCTGATCGAGGACCAACGGGCTCTCGAACTGGCATAAACACCGTAAGCTCCCCAGAATATGTGCAACAGCTCAGGGAGAGATTGGACCATGCTAGAGCCCTGGCTCAACAAAACATGAAACGGGCTTAAGCCCCAACAAAACGAGAGATATGATCATCCAGCTCAGACCTGCACCCTGAAGGCAGGGGACCCAGGGTTGGTGAACACCCAGGGGACGACTGGCCCAAGCGAAACACCCTGGCAAGGACCTTTTCCTGTAACGTGGGTGCTGGGGCCTCTGTCGTACGAAGTTCAATGTGAGCCTTGGCTCCAGCAGCGCAAGAGGCTGCACATTAACGACTTAAAGCTATGATATGAGCCTGACCCAGCGACCTGTTGTATGGAAGCCAAACCCCTAGAGCTGTCCAACAAGGAACTTCCTTGGGTACGTGAGGGTCACGGAAGCACCCCACCCCTTCTGGATGAGGACCTTTTCCCACCTCAAAAAGCCTAGCTATGAGACCTCCTCACTACCCTACCACCAGTCTTCAGCCAAACACTTGGCCGGTCAACATGGGTGACACATGCCATCCATACATCAGATGGGCAGGTCACCTGGTTCGTATGGCTCCCTGTACCTCAGAAGCAGAGGGGAGAGGTGGAAGTCCGCAAGATGCTAAAGATGGGAGTAATCGAGACATCACAAAGGAGCCTCATTGTGCTGGTGCCGAAACCAGATGGAAGTATTTGGTTTTGTATAGATTATTGTGAGGTAAACTGAGTGGTCCAGTTTGACACTTATCCTGTGCCATGCACTGACCATCTGATTGACCAGCTTGGACAAGCAGAATACTTGTCTGTGTAAGATCTGACTAAAGGATAATGGCAGATCCCAATGCATCCCCCCCCCCGACAAGGAGAAGATGGTGTTTGCCACGCCATCTGGTTTGTACCATTTCATTGCCGTTTGGGTTGCACGGGTTGGCTGCGACCTTCCAGTGGCTGGTTGTCATATTTAGCCCGGACTGGGAGTCTCACTGCAACCATCTGAGCCAGGTGCTATAGGGCCTCCACATGGCAGGACTCAAAGTGAACCCCTCCAAGAGTAGAATCATCTTTCAAGAGCTAAAATATCTGGGTTACGTGGTAGGCTAAGGGCAAATACGACCAGTCCCAGGAAAGGTGACTACAGTGGAGCAAGCAGCCCTGCCCCAAACAAAGAAACAGCTGCGACACTTGGACATGGTGGGATATTACAGCCTCTTCATCCCACATTTTGCAACCTGAGCTTCACCTTTGACTGATAGTCTCCTCATATCTCAACCGAATCAGATGTGCTGGTCTTCTGAGAGTCAATGAGCCTTCAAAGACCAAAAACGGCCCTCTTATGGGTCCCGGTGTTGCACAATCTGGACTTTGAAGTCCTGTTTTCCATCTAAACCACTGGTTCCCAACTGGGGGTTTGTGGACCCCCAGGGGTCCGTGAGAACTACATTAAGGTCCACGAAACAAAGTTATAAACCCATAATAAATTAATATTTTCAATTAAAAGTTCTCCAATATAAAAATATATATATTCAAATATTATTCTAAGTTTAATGTTTAACTAACAGTTATGATTAAAGTTTATTTTCAAATTCTCAGAATTTTTATTTTGAACCTTGGGGTCTCTGCACCGAACAAAAAAGTCCTAGTGGTCCCTGGTCAAAAAAAGGTTGGGAACCACTGATCTAAACTGATGCATCACAACTGGGTCTAGGAGCAGTGTTGTCACAAACCATCAATGGGCAGGAACAACCAGTCCATTAGTTGGAAGCTCCAGCTGGCAGAACAGAAGTACACCATGGTAAAGCGTGAAGCCCTGGCCTTTAAATGAGCCGTCAAGGTATCTTTCTTTGCTCCCCTTTAGCTGCACCGTCTGACACCATCTGGGAGCTCGACACCTTGATGCTGACTACCTATCTCGAATGTTCGAGTCTACTTCTGCACCTGACCTACATGGCACAAAGGTCCCGAGCCCCAGCCAGCTCCGTCCAACTCGGGCCTTCCCAGCTCTGCCCTCTTGCCTCCCCCAAGCCCTGATGAGCACGCACGCTGACAGTCTGGTCCCAGGAATGTACCTGCAGGTAGAGCCACTTCCGAAGCCAAGGCACTCTGTGGGTGAGAAGAAGTGATGTTAACTCCCCCATCCATTCTGAGGCCAAACTAGCCAAGCCATCCCGAAGGGGGAAGACAGTGACCTGGCCCAACCCACCTCAGGATCAACATGGACCCACCGCCAGAGCAGAGAGGCATAGGAGGAGTGCCACAGGCATACTTAGCTGCTGAAAAATTGGTGACAAGGATTCAAAGGAAGAAAATCTAAGAGAAAATAGGTTAGACCAGATACATTTTGAATATATGATGTCAAACCACATGTAAAGCATATTGATGGATGTCTTTTTTATTGTTTCTTTTTATACAAATTTCAATTATATATTCTACATACAATGTTTGTATAACATACTTTTCTCATTCCCTCCCATCCCCCTCCCTAGCCCCACTCCTTCTCCTTGTAATTTTTAGTCTCTTGTCCCCAGCCACGGGCACAAAGTCTGTATCTTCCACCGAATGTCTTTTCTTCCTTCCACTGATATCCACTCTAAGTAGGTCTTCCATCTACTCGTGATTTCCCTGCTCTTGTCTTCCCATGAAGTCTTCTGGTGTATCATCTCGATGATATCCGACTGTATAAATTCAAACAGATAGTTGTGCCAGATTTCTATAGTCCATTTACTTTTATCCTTCCAACCCAGAGCTATTACTGCTTTGCTTGCTGATAGCATAGCCTTGAGTATGGCCTGATCCCTCTTATTTACCCCCGAGTTCTCTGTTGTGCTCATTAGCATTAGCTTAAAATCTATGGTTAAGGATACTTTACATATTCTCCTTATGATTTCTAATATTTGTTTCCAAAAGTCCCTAACCTCTGGGCATTCCCACCACATGTGGGAGAACCAACCTTTAGATTGCCTACAATGCCAACACATGGGGCTTAGTCCTGGAAACATATTCGCTAATTGTGCTGGTGTTTTGTACCATTTTGTAAAAAAAAGTATGTTCCAATTCATTGAATTTAATCACTTTTATTTCCTCTAGTCCTTTCATAATTTTACATGCTGTATTTTCTGATATCTGACCTTCCTTACTCCCAAGTTTTTTGTAAATATGTTATTGTCTTATCTTTATTTGGAATCATTTTCCTGTAGATTTTTCCTGCCAATCCTTGTTTTGATTTTTGCATTTCTTTATATATTTCTTCCATTGGTTCCTCTGACCATATTTCCCCTTTTTCGTTAATCATTTTAACCCTTCTATAAAGGCCTGTTGTTTTTAGCCAATGTTGCTTGCCTATCTCTTCTACTATCTCCTGTAAAGGTTTTAGGATTCCTCCTCTGTACATATCTCCCAATCTATAATATCCTTTTGACTTTAGGGTTTCCTACCATTTACTTTCTCTCATTTCAGTATGCATAGTCTCTAGCGGAGCCCATCTTGAAGTCCTTCCTAGCCATAAAGGTTGCCATTTATTCCATACCTCTAGTGCTGTATGTCTGGGACCTATAGTTAATTTTACATCTTTACTTAAAACTTTTGAGAAAATGCCAAATCTTCCTATGTCTCTGTTAATCTTGTTTTCAAATCTAACCAATTTCTGGTCACTTTCTTCTCCTATCTCTAATAATAACTTTAATTGAAAGGAGCGTAATAACTATTCAGATCTGGGGCACCCCAACCCAATTCTGATCTAAGGCTATATATCAACCTATTTTTAATTCGACATTTTTTGCTATCAAATATCCATCCTCTTATCATTCTATTCCAGTGTTCTATTTTTTTGGTACTAATTCCTAGTGGTATCGTCTGAAATAAGTACATTAATTTAGGCACCCAGAACATTTTATTACTTCTAATTCTAGCGGAAATTCCTAAAGTTTTTTTTCTCCATCTTTTCATATCCTTCTCTATCTTTCTCCATACCTTGTTATAATTAACCTCTGCTATTCTATTAATATTCTTTTGTAATATTATACCTATGTATTTAAACTTTTTAGCTCCCAATCCTATATTTGAAATTTTATTAATCTCTTTTTTTTCGTCCCTATTCACATTGACATATTATTTCTGATTTAGCCATATTGACTTTTAATCCTGAACACCTTTCAGAATCTTCTAAT
This sequence comes from Euleptes europaea, assembly GCF_029931775.1. Taxonomy (NCBI): domain Eukaryota; kingdom Metazoa; phylum Chordata; class Lepidosauria; order Squamata; family Sphaerodactylidae; genus Euleptes; species Euleptes europaea. The sequence continues at coordinate 4,879,013 of NC_079326.1, read as the reverse complement.
ATAATCTTTATTTCTTTTATTCCTTCTTTAGGGTTTGTCATAATAACCATAATATCATCAGCAAATAAGTTAATTTTCATTTCTACTTCCTTAATCTTATAGCCTTCTATCCTTGCGCTATTTCTTATCCTTTCTGCTAGTTGTTCTATCGCTATGATAAATAAGAGCGGCGAAAGCGAGCAGCCCTGACAAACTCCTCTCTGGATCTGAAAGGCTTGCGAGTGATCATTTTTAACCTTAACCTGCTGTTCCATCCCTATATAACTCCTGAATTGCATTTAAATAACTACTTCCTATTCCGTATTTGCGCAAAACCTGCCACAGGTATTCTTGGGACAGAGTGTCAAAGGCTTTGAATACATCCAGTTTTAGGAGGCCCAATTTTTTTCGTTGGCCATGTTGCAGGACGTTAATTATATTTCTAATGGGGTGTGCTATATTCCTGCCTTTTACAAATCCATACTGGTCCTCTTTTATTATATTTGGGACAACCCTCTTTAATCTATTTGCCAATATTTTTGTGAATATCTTATAGTCTTGGTTGAGAAGGCTTATAGGTCTGTATGATCCTACCTCTTCTGGGTCTTTCAGTGGTTTTAAAATCACTATTATTTCTGCTTGTCTCCATGAGTCTGGAGCTTTCTTGCCCTTCAAGACTTCATTAAACACCACCGGAAGTTCTGGAGCTAGTATTTCTGCCATTTCCTTATGGAATTCACTTGTAAACCCATCAAGACCTGGTGATTTGCCTTTTTTAAATTCTTTTATTACAACTCTTATCTCTTGCAATGTGATATCCTCTTCCAATTTAACTTTCTCTGTTTCCTTCAATATTGAGTTAATATCTTCTTCAAAACCTACTGTGTCCCTTTTCTTATATAAATTTTTATAAAAGGACTCAAACACCTCTTTAATTACTTTAGGGTTTTGTGATGATTGGTTATTAACTTTTATACTTTTGACCCTTTGTTTTTCCTTTCTATTTTTCAAATAATTAGCCAGTCTTTTTGCTGAGTTTATGCTATTTCTTTGGAATTCATTCCTCACCATAACATCCCTTTTCCATATTGTTGCCAAATCTAAAGCCTCTATCTGTTTTTTAAGTTCCGTAATTTGTCTCTGTGTATTAGGGTTATATCTGTTTGTTTGTTTACTCTGTAATCTTTCCAATTCCTGAGTTTTAAGTTGTCTTTTTGAGTACCATTCTCTTTTTATAATTCTTTCTTTTTTTATGCAATATCCCCTTATCACTGCTTTTGCAGCATCCCATAAGATATTAGTAGTGACCGACCCTCTGTTTTCCTCAAAATACAGCTTTATCTGCTCTTTCATATATTGTCTATCCTCTTCCTTAACCATTATTAAATTATTGTACCTCCAATGACTTTTTTAATATTCTTGGTTTATCGCTATTTCAATACTTATTGGGGCATGGTCAGATATCAAAATTGGGTGAGTTGTAATTCCTTTTATGTTCATATTGCTGTTCTTTCCTAAGATTATATAATCTATGCTTGATGCTGTTTTATGTCTACTAGATATATGAGTGGGTTTGGGTTGTAAGCCCATCAATTCATACGCTTCTTTCAGACCCCATTCTCCCAAATTTATTGTTTTATCTTTTGTAATATCGATGTTGAGATCTCCTGCTATAATGATTTCCCCTTCTGAAAATTGTTTGATTTTTTTAAAAATTCTACATAAAAACTTCTTTTGTCCTTTGTTTGGGGCGTAAATATTTGCTATTGTATACCGTTTACCTTCCAATTTAAATTTAACTAATAAATACCTGCCGTCTTTATCTACCATTTTGTCCACTTCTTCCACTTTATCTTTCTTGTGAATCAAGACTGCTACTCCTTTTACCCTATAATCACTTCTAGCTTCTGCTAATGACACCCAGGCAGTATCTTTTAAAAGCGGCTTCTTATCTTTTTTTTTTCTTATGTGTTTCCTGGAGACATAACACATTAATTTTTTGGTCTCTTGCGAGTTTAGATATCCTGTATCTCTTAAGATCCGAAGTTAACCCATTGACGTTCAGTGTAAGTAATCTTATTAATCTATCCATATTCCTTATTACTTTGAGACTTAAGGCTCCGTGGCTGAGAATATTTTAAATAGTTTGCTAACCCACCCCTTCCCTTTTCCATCCCACCCTGTGGTAGAGAAGCTGACTGGGGATAGAAAAGCATTCCCTCTCTCCACTTCTTGGGGTGCACACATCTCCTCCCTCTCCTGAATTGTCTTACATATTACACATTAGCTCAATTAACTTTTGTATACTTCCCTTTTAGGTGGTTTCACTTTGTGTGTCTGTCCTAGGGCGTTTTTCAGCTCTTCCTGATCCTCCTTCCTCAGGGTCCTCTTCAAATTCTGCTGCTTCTTCCATTTCTTGCTCACTCATATCTTCTGTATCTATTCCCATCCGTTTTAATAGTTCTATCGCTTCTGAGGTATTTCGTGCCATAAGCCTCTTTCCCTCTTGGAAAATAATTATTCAGGATGGATAGCCCCATGTAAATTTTACATTATTTGCATGCAATTTTTGGGCATAGGGCCGCATTAAATTCTTTTTCTTAAGAGTTTCTTGACAAAAGTCTTGTCTCACCCATACTCTTCTTCCTCTGAAGCTCAGGTCCTTCTTTTCCCCCCCAAGTTCTTTATATACTTGTTGAAGCTTTTCTCTTGTAAATTTGATTATAACATCATGGGGTGCTCCACCCTTCCCTCTTTTTTGCAAGCGGTGAGCTCGTTCTATTTCATCTGGTTGCAGTTTGACCCCATTCTCAGCCAGCCATTCATTAAGAGTTTCTTCTAAATGTTTGGCAGAAACTTCTTCAGAAATCCCTGCCATAATTAAATTAGCCCTTCTGTTGCGGTCGGAGAGTTCTGTAATTTGCCGGTTTAATTGGACTATTTTCTGCTCGTTTTCTGTTGCGAGTACTTTTGCAGAGGTAGCTAATTGCTTAATTCCTATTAATTCTTTGCCCACTTCCGCTATCTTGTTTAATAGACTTCATTTCTTCGCTCATTTTATTTTGAAATGCTGTCACTGTATTGTGAAGAGCAGCTATTTGTTCTGACAATTCCTTAATATTCTTAGCCATCTTTAGAAGCTAATTAGGGGAGTGTGAGTAGGCTTTTTGCGGCCTCAAGGCTTCCCCCAGGAAGGCTATAAATAAAGCGGTCTTACCAGTGTTGAGAATTCAAAACTCTTATCTCCTCTGCTTCTCTTAGTTTTTCTCGCCACTTATCTCGTTGAATATACTAGTACTCCCTCATTACATTCTTTTAGAGCTATAAGTTCTTTAGTTCAAAGGAGAGCTCAGAGTGCCGCGTCCGTCTTGATTTAGCGCATGCGTACACCCTCGTGCATATTGATTGATGTCAAACCACATGTAAAGCATATTGTAAAGTAGGTGTTTTCATTCTTTAGGTTTTGTTACAGTATGCTGAATGAGTGACGTATAAATTATAACGAAAAGAATTATATGGTGATGCAGTATATTAAACTTTCAGTGTAGTCCCTATTGGCAGTGTAAAAATCCATCAACTTTATTTATTCCCAAAATGTTACAGCTTATTAAGCTCCTTTGCAGAACTAGTCATGCCACCAGTGACTAATAGTACAGCAATAAATAAGCGTCCGTATGGGTTTGCTTGCTAAGGCTCCAGAATTACATTTGCAAGTATCAGGATAAAGGGAGGCTAGAAAGTATCATTTCTTTCCATTAAAAAAGGGCATTTGAATTTACATGCAATTGTTGTGGTGAGTGGGGAGCACAAGTCACAGTTGCTTCTAATTGTATTCTTAGCTTGCCATTTCCAATGAACGACAAAGATGGAAGTGGGGATGCGAATGATGAGGCCCGTTCCAGTAGGCACCAAAACTCTTTTCCAAGGAAGGGGCTAACTGAGCAACAAAAAGAAGGCCTCCTAATGGTGAAAAAGCTCATGTTTGCATTAGACAAAGAAGATGGTCTGGAGGACATTTACACTTTCAGGTAACTTTGCACCGGCTTCTGTAGTTAACTGTTTGCTTGTTAGTTCATGGGCAAGACAGTGTAAAAATCAGGCCTTTAAACAGTTTTCTTCAATATAACTTGGATTGTTTAGCACTACAGTCTTCTGTTTATTTAGTAGAAGATTGCTTTGAATATCATGGAACTTAATTTAACATAAGTATACTTTGGATCATAGGGCCCGACTAAGAACATAAGATGTACCTTACTGGGTCAGACAAGTAGTCCATTTAGTCCAGCATCCTTTTTCATACAACCACCAACCAGTTCTCTTGCAGGACCAGCAACCAGGGCACAGAGGCCAAGACCTCTTTCTGTTGTTGCCGCCTGTTTCTGATATTCAGAGCTTTATTGATTCTGAGTGTGGAGGTTTCCTTTAGGTACTGTGGCTGCTAGCCCTTGAAGGGCATATCCTCCAGGAATCCCCCTTTAAACCCACATACTAGTGGCCATTGCTATGTCCACTAGCAGTGAATTCCACGACTTAATTGCTCATTGAGTAAAGTACTTTTGTCCATCCTGAATCAATTACCCATCAACGTCATTGGGTTCCCCCCAAGTTCTAGTATGGGAGTGGGAAAAAGGGTTCTTTTTGTGCACTTTCTCCACCCTATGCCTAATTTTATAAACCTCTATCATGACTGTCTGAAAAGTGCCATGTCTTTCCTCGTAGGAAAGGTGCTCCAACCACTTAATCGTCTTGGTTGCCTTTCTAAAGATGGTTGTAGGCATCTCTACGAAACCGCTAAAATGCCCATGTCAGATAGGGCTTCTGACAGCTCCGTCCTCAAACAAGATGGTTCCCCCGCAAACAAAATGGAGTTCTCCGTGCACTCCTTCCCCCCTGGTTTTGCACATGAGCTCCGGCCAGAGATTTACAATTGTATTGGGACCCGCCCGAGTAAATCTTCGATCTGATATCGGGTCCCGCGCACAAAGCCGAGAGCTCGGCCATCTCCTCCACTGATTGCTCATGATTGTTTCTGTTTCAGTTTTACTTAAGTCGTTACCGGCAGGAAACGACTACATTGTCTCTTTGTTTCTGTAACCCTATTGTATCAGCCCTATAAATGTATCCCCACTCCCCCTGTCATGTATTCCAACCTTGCGTGTCTCTTACTGAAATCACTGACTTCTGAAATAAATCTTTGAATCGCTGCTCTGCCTGGATTGAAGGTCTATTGCTGAAACGCTGTGAATTTGCTGGAGCCTGACAGCCTTGCAGGAAGAATGCAATTTGGAGGCAATTTCATAAGTTGCCTCTCTACCCACAGGAATCTGGGGTGACACACTGTTGTCGTTGATTTGGTGCCATCAGTGTGCCTGGCACTTTTCGGAATAAAGCTCAGGCAGCTGACAGTCTAAAACTTGACATAAGGATTGGTTTTAGAAGGGAAGGAAATTTGTATCAAACATTTCCCACCCTTTTTAATATACAATATTAAAATTAAATATGAAATCTGTATTAAAAACTTTGCACCATAATAAACATTAGTGGCAGATAAAATAGTGTAAGAAACAATCCTAAAAATGACAGGCTATGGTTCTTTTCAAAGCACTGAATTAAGAAAAACAGCCTAATTAAATTAAATCACAGTAAAAGGGCAACCATAAAAACATAACAGTAAACAGCATGATGCTGTGAGCAACAAATCCCAGGACTCAAGAGCATCACTAATCCTGCTGCTAACTTAGTGAAGGCACTTTGAATTTTTTTTAATCAAATGCTATTGGGGTGATACCTAGGTCAGCTTTTATTAGTAAAAAATTCCACAGTACCATTATGTAGATGGTTGCCTTCCCTATCCTAGCTGATTTAATTGGGCAGAAGTTGGCACATGGAGTAGGCCTTTCCCCCTTTTCTGCTTCCTTGCTTCATTGACCCTTTTCCTCTGAACTCTTATCTAGCTGCTTTTATACCTCTGAGATTTCCAGGTGTGTGTTTTTCACATCTGTTGCGAAATGCACCCAGAATGTATCAGAGTACTTGCTTCTGTTATTGGTAACGTTGCTGTAATGTTAAACGTAATGTTTTTCTGTGGCCGATACAGGTGTTAAAAGTATATCATCCTAAGTTCTTACGTGCTGTTGCAGAAAGCTGTAAACTACATGTGAAAGATCCTTCCAAAATAAATAGTGTATAGAATGAACTGTGGACCTCACGGAGCAGGACTTTCCCAATTCCCCCACCTGCTGCAGGTCACTGAACCCCTTGAAATTCTTTCGGGGTCAGTGAACTATCAGGAACAGCATAGGGGACAAAGGGGGGGGGGTCTTCAGGAGGGAGGGGAGATCAGCAGAAGTCAGTGCCCCCTCATCCAAAGGCACATGTCCTCAAGTCTTTGTAGCTGCATGGTTGGATAAATGTCACTAATGTTTCAACCTTATGCTCAGAGGGCTCATTCATAAACACTTGAGCATGATCTGATTTTTCTGCTCCTGGTGACTGGCAGCTGAATAAGTGAACATTGTATTTGAAGTGATGTGAGATCGTACGAATGATCTCTGATTGCTCAGTCATACATGCAAGTCATCATGATGTTGCAGTGATCAAGTGTTGAATATTTGTGGATTAGCAGATGGAGACGAATGTTTATGATATGTGAATCCCGTAAGTCATATCTGTGCTATCCCATGATCCTTCTGAGCAAGATAAATTGCATAGACCGCTTTTTAGACTTTAATCTCAATAAACCAAAGATCTGGGTTTCTGCTGTTGGGAGCAGAGGCAGTGCTTATGTGGATCCCAAATACTAGAATCTATCACTTTTTGGTTTTTTGAAAGCTTTAGGCTTTCCTGGTTACTATCCCCTATTACCTCTAGATTGTCACCTTTAAAATATTCTTGTGAGTGACGACTAAAGGGTTATGGAAGCTGCCGCTGAATTTATTCCAGTAGCGATGAAAATTCATACTAAAGTTCTGATGCTTCTTGATTACTTTAGTATTTTGAATGTTAATTATAAAAGTGATAGAATACCTGTTTGCTTTGTATGTCCTATTTACACTAACATTATTTATACGAGAAGCACTTCATATGTCTCAAATGAATTGCTGAAGTTTTCCTTTTTAATGTTAGACATATTACGGGTAACGTAAAGTCACAACAGCCTATGGCTTTTTTGGACAGTTCCTGACTAGAGTGTGCAGTTTCAGGGCACTGTTGGTGTTTCATAATTCATTCAGTGTTTTGCTTCATCTCTTCAAAGAACCTTCCTCTTGTCTTCTTTCATTTAGGGAGAGTCTGGAGCGCCTTTCAATGTTTAAGAAGATTGAACGGAGACCAATGGCTTGGCCCTGCCAGCTCACCATTGGTTCTAAATTGTCTGTAAGGATCATAGCCTATAAATCAGTAAGTTACTAAAATGTCATTGTTTTATACTGGAGTATTAGTACAGTTGGACACACCAACAGTGATTTCATTAAAAGGATGATGTTGTATTGGGGACTGAGTAACTGCAAATTTAGCTGTGGTAACTGATCACTGATCGATGCATGTGAAAGTGCTAAATCTTAACAGCACATAGAAATATTAATTTCTCATTATATATTCTTACACTGAGCTTTTGCTGTGCTGGTTCCAAAGGGCTGCTACTGGAGCTCTCCTTGCAACCAGATCTTTTCACCACCCCTTTACTATTGCAGGTCTTTTTATTCTCTGCAGAAGCAGCTCATGAGGGTAAGGGACTCTCTCGAGTGGAAAACTGTATGATATAGGGTTCTGCCAGAGGAAACAGGAATTGGTGGAAATTGTCCCTTCCCTTCTTACTTAAGTAGAAGTGCCCTTCTGCTCATGGAAGAAGGATTTGGCATAGTCTGGTTTCTGAATACTGCATCCACAGAGATAATTGTTGGTGAGATCCAGCAGGAATGAGTGGCTTCCTTACTATCTCGGGCAACATTTCATGGTTATTGGTAGAAATGTTTTTTTCCTATTTGTACTTAGGATCATTTTAACAGACAGTGGAACTTTATACAGAGTTATTCCATTCTAAGCCTGTTAAAATCACTAGGAGTAACTCTACACAGGATTGCACTGGGAACTCTCTAAATCCACAGCACATCTCATGTAATCCCTGAAAACTATGACTTCAAAAGAAGAAGAGTTGGTTTTCATATGCCGACTTTCTCTACCACTTAAGGGAGACTCAAACTGGCTTACAACCACCTTCCCTTACCCTCCCCACAACAGATACCCTGTGAGGTAGGTGGGGCTGAGAGAGATCTAAGAGAGCTGTGACTAGCCCAAGGTCACCCAACTGGCTTCATGTGTAGGAGTGGGGAAACCAACTCGGTTCACCAGATTAGTGTCCACTGCTCATGTGGATGAGTGGGGAATCAAACCCGGATCTCCAGATTAGAGTCCACTGCTCCAAACCATGGCTACACCACACTGGAGATAGTCATCCAGTGATTATGTGTGTTTAAAATTCCAGGGTTTTTTGCTTGTACTCCCTTAATGAAGTCCACTGTGACACTCAGGGATGACTGAAGAGGGACATTTCATATGTTTAGTATAGTTCTGTTAGTAGGACATAGACTGGGTTGCCACCCCCTGTGTGGCAAAAGAGAAAAGGGATCAGGAGCTGGTTGCAATTAATGCCTCATCCTCAAGTCGCAATTAAATGCCTTCTGTCTTAAATTCTGCTGTGAAGATCACTGAGGAAAAAGTGAAAAAAAGCTGGATGGTTGTAGATGCCAAGACACTAAAAAAAGATGACGTGCAAAAAGAAACTGTCCACTGTTTGAATGATGATGATGAAACAGAAGTTCAGAAAGAAGATATTATTCAAGGTATTTCACTGTGGCTTTCACTTTGGACATTCTGATCAGACATTTCAGGGGAAACTATTTGTAAAAGTATAAGCATGTTTTTATTAGAAGCATCTCGTGCTATCCCTGTTTTACATGTTTTTCTCTATAGAACAGGCAGGTTAATCCTCTTCTGTCAGAGTTGCACATGGGTGTGGAAAGAGTGCTTGGAATCATATGATCACCCCTTGTTTGACCCACACCCAACTGATTGGTGTATGCTAACTGCAAGATGCTGAGAACTTTCTTTGTCCTGGATCTGAGTCCATTTCTGAGTGTGCCTTCAGCTGGGCCAAGAGTGAGGATGCTAATACATTTCACACTCCTGGCCAATGCAAAACTGCTAGGGGAACTTTGCACTTGTATTGATTGGTGCTTAAAGGCTGAGGCAATCTGTGTTTTCTGTGCATATTTTGTTTCTTCATGGTTCCCTCCTTAGGCACTTCAATGGAGAATCCAGAGATTGTTAACGACATGTTGCACCCCCCCTTCTGGTCCCCCAGTCCTCCTATCTCTTTTTTAAATCTGATTTTGCTCTGCTAGCTTGTCATGTCTAGATAGTCAAAGTGCTATTGAGGTTTCTCATGGCTACTGTCCATTTACATTAGTCTCTTTTTATCCTTCTGCTTCCACTTTAATTACTTCCTGTTTTCTCCTTCAGCTGGCCATGGCATTCATGAATCAATTGTTAATTATCAGCTTTCGGGGAAGAGAGAATTAAGGACTGCTTTTCACTTTGTAGGCAAAGCCTTTGTTCATTCTTTTAAAATGATTGCCATAGTACTATTATAAAAATGCAGTAATTTAAACAATAAAAATTAAAAAGCAGTGGCTTTACCTGAAAACAATACTTAACAACTCCTCTCTCCCTGGAGAAACCTCACATACCTCCTCAACCATAGATAAATCAAAAAATAATTAATTAGGCCATAAAACAAAGGAACAAAGAGGAAAATTGCAGGATGAAGTGGAACCTCAACAGGCCTTATTTCCAAGTAAACATGTTGTAGTATTTTGTCCTTTGCAACGAGCAATACTGGATTTTTATGGAAAGTGCTGTAAAGTGCCACGTGGAACCCCAGTTTCCATTCCACTTCTACTTCCAGCTGACTGGAAGAGTAATCCTTCAGCTGTGCAAAATAACCCACATGTCCTATCCACTTGATCAGCAGAATGGTCCCTTTGGAGAAAAGTTGATTTTTCATGAGACATTGATGCATCTTTAACATGGTATTTTGTTCCCTGAAAGCCTCAGAGGCTGTTTCTCTGAGTGTCCTGGCAATTTATGTCATTACTTTTGAATTTGCTAAAAAAAGCCTGAGCACCATTCACTGAATCATAATTCTTGAGTGCACTTCGGGCTTGCGTTATTAGCACAATCATTAAAATGAAATACAGTAAGGTGTTAAGGAGCAGAAATGCCATTTGTAATGGAGAAAATTTATTTTATATATGTTCCAGATGAGGCAATGTTTGAAAATTGGTTTTGAGGCATGCGTATGTTGTTAAATATACAGAAGGCTCATGGGTATGAAGGGCACAAGTGTCATAGAATTGTTAGATGCTACAAGCAGGGACCTGTGATTATTTCATGAATGAAGGGGCTGGGTTTTGAAATTGAGGTCAGGGAAAGTGTGACCTTTGAGGCAACACTCACCCACCACACGCTGGCATCTTTTTTAGTTGTTCAATATATACTTGAAGGTGATTCAATGAGGGAAGAGGGATAGGAATGGAACTTGCAAGATTCGTGACAAAAGGAAGCTTCATGGCAGTTGAATGAAAGTTTTTATGATGGACTTGGCAGAATGCCTGCCACGGGGTGTTTATCCTCCAGGCCCAGTTCTCCAACTTAGTCCTCAGGCTGAAGGGAACTGTGTGATTTCCAGCTCCAGCTGGTAGAGAGCTCATATTGATGTTCTGTTGCCAGGATTCCCAGGCAGTGAGCTTGCTAACCCTCAGCCTTTACTGTGTTTTTTTTTTTTGGGGGGGGGGGTTGCAGCAGGAGATGGGGAGGTATAATTTTGACTGATGTCCTCCACTTCTTGTTGTTGTTGCAAAGCTACCCTTTCATGTTCTTTACTAACATACTGGGTGGATTCTTAATCCACAGGTTTCCGCTATGGGAGTGATATAATTCCTTTCTCTAAAGTAGATGAGGAACAGATGAAATATAAAACAGATGGAAAATGTTTTGCTGTCTTGGGATTCAGCAGATCCTCTCAGGTAAGTCTATGAACTCAGAAGTGCTGCTTATTTAACCACAAAACTCTTCATTTAACTTTGACCATTATCCCAGCCAAAGTCGTTGTCTAAAGGAGTCTCTGATAAATGGGCTGCTTTCTGTGGCAAGGACGCACCAGCTCAGTTGGAATGGTTGGGGCTCTTCCTTTGGTTCAGTATGGTTGTCTATGGCATCCCTTCCACATCTCTCATTCGTGGGAAAGTTCAACTCCCTTTGTATTTGGTTATTTTCAGGGCCTCTTGTATGGTATGTAGTTAGGACATGCTTCTCAAACTCTCATTGCTATATGCTGTCTGAACAAAACTCCCTGGGATATGGGGATATGCCTAGTTTTAGATATGGACAGACGGTGAGACTGAGACATCAGTCCTATCATGTACTTGGGAGCAAGCCCCAATGAAGCATTTGAAAACTTTGTCTGACAGGAAGTACACTTCCTAACAGTTGCGAACTTCCTAGGCAGAAAGAAGTGTGCCACTTAGTCAGGATGCAGATGATCCTTTTAAAGGATGGGAGTTACTGGATATTGGCTCATTGAGCCTGCTTTCATCACCATACGAAAATTAAGACATAATAATAATTGTAGCTTCCTGTGTTCTAATCTGTTATTTGTCGGTCACCACCAGCTATCCAGACATGAAGGTAGAAGGGTAAAGTCCTGTCACGAACGTACAATGAGAATTGGGGACTGTGTGATGGTAATAAAAGGTTTGAAGGGCAGCTTAAAAAATAAGGTTGAGTTTAGGGACATCCTTGTCCATGAGAGGCATCTGAGAGTGTGCTGGTACAGCCTTGATGAAATACCACCATGTCAAATTATGATGTGCTTGAAAATTTAGATTGCTATTGACCAAAAACAGATGTGGAAAAGAAATTCTTATTAAACAGTCTTTAAGCATAGACCATTAACTTAGAGATTATTGGATACTGGATACAACAGTCTGGGGATTTCTTCAGTCCATGGATTGAACAATGATAGGAGTGGTCAAGGAGAAGAAAGGAGATTAATGGATGAGCACTGAAAAGAGGAACTGAGGAAAGGGCTGAGCATGGAATACAGAGCTAGTGTACTTAAAGTGAACGTAACGTGTACAAAGTATACAATGCAATACAATTCAAGTGGGAAATGTAAAATTTAATGCTGGAAGATTAGAAATTGTTATGAAATGAAAACCCACCTTTAAGTTGAATCCCAGTACAAGGCAGTGTAGGATTAAGCATTGATGGAGAAGCTAACTTTTCATTTATGATGCATGAAAGTTTGCTCTGTCTTGTAAATTCATTAAAAATGGTCACCATTATTGTTGAGTGTTAATGCAGGTTTTGTTAATCTTGTTACAACTTCTTCAATGGTCCATTCTTTTTTTCCTCACTAATTCATAGGCAATAGCAAATCCTTCGCAGTATTTTCCTTTTTTTATTTTAGACTACAACTGTGTGCTTAAAGTAGCATTTTATATGAGTAATACTTGAATACTCTTGTTTGTTGTTTATATGTGTAGCTTTGTGAGAAATTAATGTCTTTCATTTTTATATTAATAATTTTTGTATTTATTTATGTGTTTAATATGTCTTAGAAACATACTAAAAGTATTTTTAAAGTGCATAGTTAATTCCTTTGCATCTAACAGTTTTGGAGTTTAAAAAGCATTTCCAAAATTAACATTCTTGAAACTTTTGTATCTAGGTCCTGAGACATCACTACATGGGGAGCCAGGTTTTGAAAGTATTTGCCACAAAGGATGATGAGGTGAGATGAACGGACTTCAAGCTGAAAGTTGTCTGGATTGTTCTGGTATTACATTCTGGCAATGAAGCCAAAGCTGCATGTTGTGCATGATTTTACATGTGGGGTAAAAATCTGAAACCTGTTTACGACTGATGTCTTACCAAATGTTAGTTTTCAAATTTGCTTTCTTTAAACATTAACTAGCAAGGTGGATAGGATTTAATAACTGGGGGATTTAGAAGGTCCCAAGAAAGAGCACTGAGAGGTCATAGACTGGATGTTCCTCTGAATTTTGATCTCCTTGATACAGAAGAGATTATACAGTGATTTCCCACCAATACGTGATAAGCTCCAACCCTGACTGTTCGTCTTTGTTTACTTCAATGGCTATAGCATACAAATCAGATTGTACTTTGCCTTGGGGGAGTGGGATGGGAAGTATTTTGCTCTGCTACAGAAATCTGAGGAGAACCAGTGCCTTGTTTAGGTTAGTACGTGGCATTTGCTAAAATGCTTTGTGGTCCTTGATCTATAGAACATGCTTCTTCAAGTCGGTTCTATGATTGTATTTTTCTCTGAGTTCCTGCAACCGCTTTAAAAGATGGCCTTATTTGTGACTCCTTGTAACTACAAAGATTGCTGCTTTTGTCTGATTTAGAAATGAAACTTTCCCTACTTTTAACGTTATAAAAAACAAAGCCTTCAAAGAGACCTTACAGATTTTGTTGCTGTTTTTATTCTTTAGTTTTGCATATAGGCCCTTTAAAATTTTTGAAATATTGATAACCATATGTGATGTAAAGAGAGCATCCTCCTTTGGAATATGTTCTGATGTTTTGACCTGATTTTTCCCTGGCACTGTTGCTTTATTCTTCTGAAGAGGTAAAAAGGTGTGAGGTTTAAGTCAGAGCACTGGCTCAAATCAGGAGTATCCTCTTTTTGACCTTTTCTGAATACTGCAAATACTGAAATTCAATTATGCTTGTATATACTTGCATATCTTTTTGACAGGCTGCAGCCGTTGCTCTTTCTTCACTGATTCATGCTTTGAATGAGTTGGATATGGTGGCAATAGTGCGTTATGTCTATGATAGAAGATCTAATCCCCAGGTTGGGGTAGCTTTTCCATTAATTAAGAATCAATATGAGGTAAGGCAGATATCATAAATCCCATCAGACATGTGTTAGAATACTCAGAATCTTAGGCTAGGCTCCTAAACCTTGTTTCCTCTTGCAAAGGGGCCTTTTCCATTGTGGAGTCAATCCTGGGCTTCAGAGCACTTTCCTTTGGCACTAAGCACTTCTGGTCATGCAAGACCGATAACTTCCAGTTAGCCAGAAAGTGCCAAGCGCAAGAGAAATGTGCTTCTCAGTGGAGGACCACCTCTGCAATGGACAAAGAGGCACAAGCCTAAATTCAGGGATTATTTTTTCTTACAAAAAATTTGTAGGGTTTTGTAGAGAGCTTGCACAGTTTTCAGAAATGTTTTGTCTGCGGTTGTCTTCTTTTAACAGAAGAAAATACTACGTTCTACAAAAAAAGAGGATATGCACACACCAAACCTGCAGATGGCTGCTGTGTCATTTCTGCAGCACAGGTTTTTAGTGGCTGAACATATGCTTGATGAGCATTGCTTTGATTAAGCAGTGACTAAACTGGGGGTGGACATAAGCTTCCCTGTTCTTTTGACAGGCACAAACATCCAAGAGAGAAGTGAATTAAGATAACGGTGGTCTGGAGGAGGTTTGTGAATAAAGGAAAGGAGAACTTTAAAAATGTTTAGAGGAACTGATTCTGAGTCACCTTTTTAGAAGACAGCTTTAAAGATGCCATGAAAACAAAAGCCATGCTATAGGGTGAATTAGATGGCATTAGAAAATAGAACATACCTTAATTGGCTGAGGAAATACACATATATCTCTGATGAATATTTGTTTTAATAATCATAAAAACTGTAGCAAAATACGAGTTTTTCAATTTCATGCAAATGAAATAATAACAATAAACTAAGTAATTAAAAGTATGTTTTTGACTTTTGTTTTAGTGTTTAGTATATGTGCAGTTACCTTATATGGAAGATCTGAGGCAGTACATGTTTTCCTCCTTGAAAAATAACAAAAAATGCACTCCAACCGGTAAGCTGGCGCATCCTTTTGCGAGTGGCACTAGAAGATACACATGGGTGCAACTATTGCAACCACTTTGATAACGTTTTTACATTGGTAGAACTGTTCATTTGGGGTTATGGTATCAGTCCCAGCTTCTTCTTTGGAGCTGGAGTCCCCATCCCTCTTTTGTTGCCCTTGATGCTAGTCTATGGTCTCAGGAATTTTAAACAATTGCAGAAGCATTGTTTATGGTACTCTTGTTGTGCACAATGTTGGGGTGCAGGGATTGTACTGTGTTGCAGCTTGTGAGTGCTTACAATCCTAAAATAATAATTTTAAAAATTGTTTCTAGCTCTAAATCTCAAGAACAATTTTAAAAATTGTTTCTAGCTCTAAATCTCAAGAACGTTATGTAAAAAATGTTTCAGTCGGAAAAAATATTTGTGCATAAAAATGAGTCGAGGTATGAAAGGTGAAAAGCAAGCAGATAGTCCTGTTGACTAGCAGAGAACAACAGACAGCAGAGACACCATCCAATCCATTTGCACTTTTAAAAAATCCTGTTGCATATAAGCAGGGTGATGCTTATCAGACAGAATGACAAAACATACTGTAAATATTTGTGAGCAGCATACCAGAAGATGGCACCTTACACACTAAACCAGGATTCTGTTGAGACGCTGGCATTTCCTCTGTATTACGTTTGTAGTCACCGTGTGCAGTTCCTGTATTGCCTTTGAAGCATATGATATTGGCTACCATCCCAATAAGTATAATCACTTTTATCAGACTGGTACAATGATTCCTATATCCATATTAGCACAGTATGCTTCGCTAACAGGCTGTATGTAGTATTGCCAGTGGCACTGAGTGTAAGAACCCTGCTAAAGGTCCGCGTAGTCTAACATACTGTTTAGCACAGGGACCAACTAGATGCTTTCAGCAGGGCCTGGAGGCCAAAGCTTCCCCCTGAAGTTCCCTCAGCAGTTGGCATTCACCTCTGAGAATGGATCATGGTAGATGACCTACCCACCCTCTATGAATTCAACTTTTAAAGCCATATAAGTTAGTGGTTATCAGTACATTCTGGGGCAGTAAGTTACAAAAGTTGATTATGCATTGTGTGAACTCTTACTGAATCTGCTGCCCATTTATTTCATTTGATGCCCCCAAGTTCTTTCTTTAATAAGGATTTTTAACAGTTTAACTAGAAGAGATAAATTGATTTGTAATGTCCTGGATTCCCCTTCCACTCAGATCATGCACACATTACATTTGCTACTGAGGCTGTGGCTCAGTGATAGAGCATCTGCTTGGCATGCAGAAAGTCCCAGGTTCAATCCCCAGCATCTCCAGTTAAAGGGACTAGGCAAATAGGTGATGTGAAAGACCTCTACTTGCGACCCTGGAGAGCCTCTGCCAGTCTAAGTAGATAATACTGACTTCGATGGACCAAGGGTCTGATTCAGTATAAGGCAACTTCATGTCTTCATGTGTGTTCATGTGTACATCCTGATCCTAGAGTGTCACATCTTATGTTGGAATCTTCCATTTCAGCTCTGTGCCTGATTACTGCTGCTTTATATTTCTTCACAGAAGTGAGTGGCTTCCATTGACTTCAGGGTGAAAATAAATGCATCTCATTTTAGTAATGTATACTTTTGTGAGTTTGAAATTGTGTGGTCCTGGAGGATAGTAGTTTCTCTTTGCTTCTTCTCTTTGCTTCTCTTTGCTTCACACTTGTGAAAGAAGAGATAAAATTACTGTGATACATCTGTGTCCTGAAAATGTAACATTCCTTGCCTATATTGTTTGACTCAGAGGATCAGTTGTGTGCAGTTGACTCCCTGGTTGATTCTATGAACTTGGTTTATGAAGATGAGAGAGAAGAGACAATGAAGGATATATTTAAAACCAGCAAGTTCCCAAACCCTCAATTCCAGCGATTGTTCCAGGTACAGTTATAATGTTACCACCATTACATTAAAATATTCGATGTATTTTTCCTCTCCTTTTTACCAGTCTTAGCAAAAAGAACTGGTTTGTGACTGAAGCAGTAATGTTGCAGTAGCAATGATATCATTCCTTTTTTCTTGCTGAGTTTGCAAGTTGAATGAGAGATTACACACCTGTTGTTTTGACTATCCTTTGTCTTGGACAGTTCGTTGGAACAATTGCAGAAAAAGGCTTGATTAATTGCATTTTAATAGTTGTGATTGGCCTTCTTATCTTGGTATTTCAGATGATCTCATAGGCACTTGCTGATTGGCTATTTGCACATGTATTGCTAGCTCTTATGTAGAGTAACCAATCAGAGATTTAGAAATAGTCACATGATTGTGAGAACCAAACTTAGAGAAAGATAAGATCGATAATTTTCTCTATAAATAAGCACTCTTGTGAGAAGCAAATCAGATTTCCCTGGCTGGAGGTCTCAGAAAGCAGAGATTAAGATCTCTTGGGTCATTCATGCATAGTCGCTGTAACCTCCTTTATTCCCTGTTTCAGCCAGGATCTAACTTTTCAGTATACATGATATCCCATTCCTTGATAGCTCGACGCTGTTCCAATGCAAAACCAACCCGGGTCCTCCCATTCCTCTGTTAATCTGACTTTTCCCTCTCCTCTGAGCTCAGCCCGGCTCAAATTTCCATGCAGATGGCAAGCAGGGGAAACACAGAAGATTGGCTTCTCTCACAGCCAATCACAAAGCAATGCGTAAAGAGGTGGGGATTCAAGTGCTTCCTGCTACCTCAGAACTCTTTTCTGAGCAAAAGGCTTTTTAAAAATGAGGCTTGGATTCCCCCCCCTTTCAGATTGCTCCATTTTTTGTTTTTTGTTCTTAAAATGCTTTTTTATGCGGCAGTTGGGTTTGGGGGGGAGGAAATCTTCTCTCACAGTGAGCGAAGTAAACCAATTACAGAGCAGCATTTAAAGAGACGGAACTTGATTTGAGCTTGGGAGATGGCCGGTGCATAGATTCCCAACAGAAAAGTGTGAGTCCAGCCAGCAACGAACCTCAGGTAAAACTCCCATGCATAAATGACCTTGGTGAGCATTGGGTAGTTTGGGTCTTTTTTTATAATTCCTAAAAGCAGAGACAAATAGCTAAAATACGTTTTAATACAATTAATACAATTTGATACGTTTTAAACAATTATAATCAATTATAATATGAATAAATAATGCTAGAAACTCTGATCTTGTTACCCCTGCATTTCCACGGTTTCTGTGGTAATAATTATCTTTATTATTTAAATGTCTTAATAAAAAACTCTTCTTTGTATAATAAAAGATAAAAGATTCTACAGATGTCTTGTTCAGTTGTGGGTCGCTTAAAAGAGAAAAACAGGACTCACGTCCAAAAGATTAATTTTATATTATCAAGAGTTTGAGCAGAGGAGTTTCTCTCTCTGGCATAATGAAACTTAGGGAACGTTCTAGCTGTCCAGTGTTTCACAAGCTATACTTTTGAAAGATTGTTCAGTGCAAGTCTCTGTAATGTTACAGGGGATAATTATCATACTACAGTAAGACCTAGGGCTCTTGCTGGTAACCGAATATCTCACCCTGTTGTTTTTACAGTAAGAAATTATCCAAGTGAACATGCAGAATAGAAATAAAGCAAGACTTTTCCAGTCATTTCAGCTACTGCCTTTTGGGTCTCAGGGACCATTGTGCTGTGTTTGTGTTACCAAAAAGCAAGGAATGCAGCTGCTTAAAGGATGTAGCTTACCTCCTCCACCATCCACCTGCTTCAATGCCAGATAACCTATATGTGATTGTTATCACTTATTTAATGCAGTCTCACAGAAAATATATGGGCAGCATAAAATAATTCAGCATTTCAGTACAGAAAATGCTGGAGTGCATCTTAGAATTTACTGTAGAAAAACTACACATTCTGAGAGGCAATGTGGAGGGAACGCCCACTTTCTACTTTAATGTGGGATGCTTTTCTCTATTTTGTGTGCTCAACAATGGTAATTGGTTTTTAAAAAAAACAAAATTAAGGTTTCATTTTTTAGTTGCATTAGTTTAGGATCTTGAAATTCTGGTATTTGTACTGATATCAGTTGTGCTTTTGGCAAATTCATCAAATTTTTGTGTGTGCTGTCAAGTCACAGCTGACTGAGAGTGACTCCGGGGGGGGGGGGTTGAGTCAAGAAACTTAACAGAAGAGGTTTGCCATTGCCTTCCTCCACGTCACAACCCTGGTATTCCTTGGTGGTCTCCCACCCAAATACTGACCAGGGCCGACCCTGCTTAGCTTCTGAGATCTGATGAAATCATGCTAGCCTGGGGCTATGCAGGTCAGGTTATCACAAGTTTATGTGGGAGATTTTATATGTTGAGTATATATTCTTACAATATATATATGGTGAGTATACTTACAATATGTTAAGCCTGGTTACCTTTTATGCTAAAAGTGTTCAAATATTTAAATTTCTGCTGTACTCATGAAAACCCTGATCTGGATGGCCCAGGCTAGCCGGATCTCATCAGATCTCAAAAGTTAAGCAGGTTCAGCCCTGGTTAGTACTTTTATCGGAGACCACCAAGGGAAATCCAGGGTTGCTCTACAGAGGCAGGCCAATGCCAAATCACCTCCATTCACCTCTTGCCTTGAAAACTCTACAGGGTCACCATAAGGTGGCTGTGACTTGAGGGCAACTTTCCACCATTTGTGAGAAGTGTTTTTGGGCACTAGAAGCTAAAGTGAGCTAGATGTATATAGTGACTCTTGTATTCTGCCCCCAGTGCCTGCAGCATAAGGCCTTCCATCCTGATGCACCTCTGCCTCCTATTGAAAAGCACCTCATAGACATGCTGGAGACACCCCAAGAAGTAATGGAGAGATGCCAGGTCCCTCTTCAAAAACTGAAAGGACTTTTCCCCTTGAACGATGTGGGCAAAATAAAAGAGCAGAAGACAGCTCAGAGTATCTTCAAAGACAAGTGAGTTTACATTGGGATCATCTGTTTATGAGGTTCAGCCTCCTTATGGTTTCCTCCCCTAAATCTTCAAGGTGGGGGCAGACTAAATGTGTAAAGACACACCTGATATATTCATTTCTTGTTATACAAACATGTATCTTGTTTGACATATTATGGCAGGTGACACAAGTTAACAATTATGGCTGCCACTTTCCTGTTCTACATCATTCTGATAAATGTCTGAATGGAAGAATCATGTACCCAGTGAAGGGAATGTTTTCTTCATCTGCAAAAGGGCTGACAACACTGGCATGTGTAAATAACTGATGTTCAGCCCCCCCCCCGCCCCCAACATGGTCGTCTAGTAACTATTAGGCAGAATGGTGTGGGATTGGTCCATCCACAGGTAGGCAGTTCCGATGCTTCTATGGTAATATTGAATCAGGTTGCAGCCTTCTCAGGCCATGTGTAAGTACAAGATATAGAAAATGACACTATATCTTGTTGAAAGTTTATCTTGCCGTTTGAAAGCTGTTTCAAAAGGTCGTTCTGCAAGGAGAGGTCTTGCATACTTAATTGGGATTTGTCTAGTGAGTACTTAGCAGCTGTGAGTGGAAGTTTATCAAGCTCTTATGTACACTGATCAAGAAGATGGGTTAGATACTTAATAGTTTCAGTTTCAAGACGGGAACTAGCAAATTATATTGGAAAGGTAAATAGATTTCTTCTTTCATTGTTGAATTTCCATTATCTCTCAAGTTAATTATATCATTATATAGAATCTGGTATGAACGCAAAATATCATAAAAATGATAAGTTGCTATGTTAAGTTAGCAAGGTGCTTTGTCAGCAAATGGGTGGTAGGTATTTGACATTGGGCAGAGGAACATCTGGTCCAAATCATAACTCTGGTGGGCATCCCATCTTTCAGGGTGATCTGATCATTTATGTTCTGCTGGTAGTCCTCTCTGACCGAAACAAGGGATAATTTGTCAGAAGTTACATGAGTGAAATGGCACTCCTGAACATGTCTTCACAGAACATGTGCTTCTGATGTAAATTGCTGTGTTCATTATCGTTGTTTACTCCCCCGCCAATTCCTTCAGATTGATATATTCTTTACTTTGTCCGATTCCAGTAGTGAAGATCGGTCCAATGTTAAAAAGGCAAAAACTGAAGATGATGAAGGTGACTTCAACATTGAAAACCTTGCTGAAGGCAAAGTCACCACAGTAAGTACCTTTAGTGAAAAAGTTGTTGTCAGCAGAATAGGTTAGATTGGCTACAGTGCTAAGAGCATCACTCCCTGATAGAGTTAGAATCAGAGAATGAAAGCAGGAGCATTGCAGTATCTGAACTACTCTTTAGTGTATCTTTCTAGTGGCTTCACTGACCACTTTTCTCTCCCATATAATCATCCAGCAGGAAGACTGAAAGGGAGGAAGCGAGGAGTTGAGTTAGCTTCCAATTGCGCAAAATGAGGGGAAGGTTGCATGCTCCTTACAGTGGCCATATTGCTCCATAGGAACTTGACTCATTGTTTTCTACCATAATTCTAAGATCCAAAAAAGCAACAACACCCTAGAATGGTCCAGACCGGTTCACACATTACTTGCTGTTGATGTCTTCCCCCTTCACACGCCAGTCGTCCACTTTTGTGAACAATGTCTCCGTGACCTGAGAACTTGGCAGATTTTAGGAGCAGCAACTTTGGTGATCCTTAGTGCTACTAAACTGAAACAGGTTTCATTCATTGAAATCCAGGTGAATGAGCCACATCTGCTTCATGATCATAATAAACACACTTACTTGCAAGTAAGATTCACTAAACTTTATTGTCACATAAATGCACTTAGGATCACAACCATAAAGAAACAAGAGTTTATCTGGAAATAAAAAAGAAGTAAAGATTTCACAAGTTGTTCACTTGGAGGAAGGCATATTGCAGGATCCCAATGTCAATAAAATGGATTGGCTGGAGATTCTGCTATTACCAGATTATTTATAGATTACAAGCTCAAAAATGGAACCTCTTTAACAGTGGGTGTGTTCATTCTATGTTTTCTTTTGTTCCTGATACTTCTAAAGCACTGTCAAACATATGCTGTCCTTCAGTATATGACCACAATTTAAATCAATAAACAGACCATTCCTGAGGGTCAGGGATTTGCACCGGGGAGGGGCACAGCAACAGTGCAGGCGGGCAGGCTCCTAAGGGGTTTGGAATAGCGTGGGATGGTGAGGAAAATAGTGTGAATTGCAAAAATAAATGGTCGCTGCTTGACAGCGGGGCAACGCTGCCATGAAGGCTGGGCGGAGCTGGAGCCCTCAGATCTTTGAGGCCGACAGCCGGTGGAGCGGCCTCATGGCAGGGAGGAGTGTGGACCGGAAGTGGGAAGGCGTGGGCAGCGACGGCTGCCAGATATCCCCGCCCCCTCAGTGTATACTAGTGGGAAGGGGGGGGCGGAGTGGTGGGGCTGGGCTGGAAGGGGCCAAACAGGACACCTCCCGTCAGTACATCCGCTTGTGTTGGGACGGGCTGGGCATGCCTCTCCAGTCTTCCTGACCCATGTGGGCCAATGGTGGCTTGCCGCCCAGACAACTCCTCAATAATCTCCCCTCTGGCCCTCTCCCCAGGCTCAAGTGACCTCGCGACCCCCAGATTTGGGGCCCATGAAAATGGGAGGCTAACATCTCAGCCGGTGGGGTGGGGTGGGCCACCTACAGCCTGGTGAGGGAAGGAGGGAGCAGCCTGAGTGCGAGTCGGTCTCCAGGGCCCCCAGCTCTAGTGTCTGCCCCTCTGCGATGGTCTGGGTTAGACCAAGCATGGTTGACTGATGGCCTCTGGAGGCGGTCTCCTGAGCCGCCAGCGTCTCCATTCAGTAGACTGCCCGATCAGTGGTCTTTTGCCACTCTCGCTGGGCCTCCAGCCGCTCCCTCTCTATGGCTGCCCACATGGAGGAGAAGGTTGGGTTAATGGGTTGCACGGGCCTGGAGCTGCAAGCTCGAGGTCCAGGGGCGCACCCCCTCCCCCTCGAGGGGTGGGGAGGGTTCCAGTCTCTAGGCCTCAGTGCATGGCTCCCTGTGTGTGTGTGTGGGGGGGGTTCGGGGCTCTCGGGGGTGGCCTGTCCCCTCCAGTTCCCCTCCCCGGAGACCTGGTGGAGGCGACAGGTGAGATTGGGGGTGCCCCCCTGGGGCGGGCAGGGAGGCTATGCCCAATGATTGCAGGACCGCCTTCCTGGCCTCGGCTTGACGCTCCCTTGGCCCGAGGGATTGGAGATGCTGGATGACTGGAGCCTCGAAGGTCACGGACATAGGCGCCACACCTGCAGAGAGAGGAGTCCAATCAAGCATGGCCCTCCTTTCAGCGGTCACCCTCCCTGGAGTGGCCCTGCTCTTACCTGGTTGCTGTGGCTCCGTGGGACATGGGTCGCGGTCCAGGACGATATGCAGGGTGAGCTCCATCAGCTCCTCACAGGACCCTCTTAGTCCCTCCTCGGGGCTGCAGGGTGGCCCTTACATAGGCCCAGTCCTGCTCTGCACCGATCCACCCTCGCAGGGATCCAGGTCGCTGGGGGCCATGTCATGACTCGAGAGAGCCTGGCTGTGGTGCCTGCTCAGGGAGCCAGAGCTTGCCTAGCTACCACGTGACAGAGGCAATTCCTGGGGATTGTCCTGGAAGTTGTGTGCTGCAAGAACGTGGGGTGAGGATCAGGTCGGCCAGAGGAGGGGGGCTGTGAGGGTCCTGCCCTGCCATCTCACTTACTGTTCAGGACCTCCACACCTTTGCCCATGAACGAGACTGCGGGAATGATAGCCCTAAACACAGTCTGGCCCCTCTAGGCCTGTCGCAAGAGTGTGCTCAAAGGTGGCCCATTGTGCCATGAGACGCCACACCCACTTCTTTGTCCAGCCATAGAAGTCATTCCATCATTTCTGGCACAAGACTCCTGTCCAGGCTGCGTGGCTGAGGGTGGACACCTGCCTGGCCACATCCTCCCAAAACTGCCTGCGTTTCACCTGGGGGATGGTGATGGAGGCATTCTTGGCAACTATGCCAAAGAGCAGCACTTTTCCTGTGTTGGTCCAGTCGGGCCTTTGGCATGGCAGCCTCCAAGATGGGGAGGTCTCTGCCATGTTCTTGGGTTGGCTGGGAGGGGGGTGGGGCTGGGCCAGAAAGGCCAGTTGGGAGATAAGGCCTGCATGCACTCTTCTGCGACCTTGGCTCCGTGCAGCTGTGGCATGTGTGAGAGGGCACCGTTCTGCCGCTATTGTCTGGCCCCTCCATACAGGTCTGGTCATCTGAAAGGCAGCAGCCTGCCCACCAACTCCCCACCAGCCCTTTGCCCATGGCTGGACGAGAGGGCAGCTGTGGCCATCTGTTCCAAACCAGACTGTGCCTAGTCTTTCCCGCCCCGACTCTTACCTGTTTGCGAATGGTCCATCTGTTACCTGCTCTTTATTTGTGGGTGGGCTTTCGGCGTTGTCGCCAGAGGCAGGCCCGCAGGTACCATGAGCACATCAGCTCTCTTCATCTGTTGGGCAGTGATTGCCTTGACCGATTCCAACTGGACAGGGCTGCCATCCAGATGATTTGCGAGGATCTTCATCGCAGTCTGAGGGGCAGTACTGCACCTTGGCCAGGCTGGGTGCGCACGGGACAAAGGCCCCGAGATCCTTGGTGGTGGGTGGGGTGGTGCCTGGCAAGGGCTCCAGGAGGGTCATATGCCATCTGTATCTCCTCCCCACTGGTGAAGTCACCTCCTCACGATCTTGCCCACGGCATCTGCAATACACACACAGAGAAATTAAAGGGCCAGTCAAGTCGGCTTGAGGCCTGTTGAGGGGTCCTCTCCTGAACACAGAGCAGAGTTGCTCCCGATTCACGTGTCGGATGTGGCAGCAGCCGAGGCTCCTGTCACCAGTGGCAGCATCTCCACCCATGCACCAAGTCCACCAGGATGACTCGAGGGAACCTCGCCACATCCCCATTGTCAAGGGGAAGCCCCTTCATAGGTCGCCTCGGGAAATGGGGAGAGGCGGAAAAATTGCAGTCCCCACTTCGGGTAGCGCCCTGGCAGCATGCTGCGCCAAGCAAGGCTAACCTGTCAGATGTGGATCTGGCTTGTGCCGCTTTTGAAGGATTTTCTGCCCAGCCAAGCCCCTCCCCCCCGGGGTTGCGTCCACTTCCTGCCCTCAACCATTGGCCAGCAACCTAGTCGGATTCCACAGCTGCCAGAGCAAGGTGGGTGGGGTGCTCACTGGCCGACTGGCCCGGTCGCGGAGGAGACTGCATGGGGCTCAGTGGGCTGCACCAGGCTAATACCTGGAATAACTGCGCCGTCAAAAGTGGGTGTTCCTCTGGGGGAAGTGCTTTGGAATGGTCCTAGTGCTCGAAACGCCCCCAGGAACTCCCCTTCAGGGGACGGCCGCCTCTGCATCTCAATGGCGCTGGTGCAGAGCTTGCACTGCCTCAACCACGCCATCGCCGGCCACAGACTCCCACCGCCAGCGTAGCTCCATATGCACTGTGGACAATGCAAGTCCCCCTAATGCTGGCATAAGCTCCTGCGGGTCTCCTGAGCCCATTCGGCCCCCAACCTCAGGAATGAGCTGTACGTATATCTGAAGGCACATTTCACACTGTGTTGGAAAAGACAGTCTATAAATATTCTAAACAGATGGAATTATTTTACATGTAGTTTAATGGAGAGAATAAATGCAATGCAGTTCTGGTTAAAAAAAAGCAACATCCTGTGGGATGCTGGAAATTCGGGGCCTCTTCAAATTTACATTTTTGTATGGAAAAGACAATCCACAGTGTGCGATGTGGTATTATGCACATTAGGAAGGTCCAGTTGCTTGCAATTGTCGCATGTTATGACTCTTACAAAGTTCTTTTGTTACACTTAAGTGTTTTTTTCATATAGGAATTTCATAGTATCTAAAGTAGCCCTTATTTGTTTGAGAAACTCATCATCGGTGTTGCCACAATTATAGACCTTTGAGAATTCACAGATAAAATTTTTGTAAGCCAGCATGGTGTAGTGGTTTGGAGCAGTGGACTCTAATCTGGAAAACTGGGTTGGTTTCCCCACTCCTACACATGAAGCCTGCTTGGTGACCTTGGGCTAATGACAGTTCTCTCAGAACTTTCTCAGCCCCACCTACCTCACAAGGTGTTTGTTGTGGGGATGGGAAGGAGATTTCAAGCTTGTCTAATTCTCCTTAAAAGATAAAGTAGGCATATAAAAACCAACTCTTCCTCCTCCTCCTCCTCCTCCATGTGTTTGTTTCCCCATTCAAATTATCCCTGCGCAACCTCCTTCTCATGTGTTTGTTTCCCCATTCAAATTATCCCTGCTCATATCCTTCTCATAACTGCTTCACACATGGGGTCTCGCATTTGATCACCATCGTCATAAAGCTGCTTTCTCCTCTCTTGTCCCTGGGTGTAGTCTGTAGGCAGGCTTTATTGTTTAAACTTCTGAGCAGTTTGAATGTTCAAAAGCATGTTGTAACAACTCAGCAGTTAAATCATTGGAGAAGGAATTTTCATTTTAATATTGAAGCAAGAGCTGTTACTGTCAATAGTTATGGAGGTTTCAAAGTCTGCTGCCAGTTTTTAACAAGAGTTTTTACTTTTCTTTTTGAGTGTTTTTTAAATAGAACTAGCAGAATTGCACCTGCTAATGTGTAATATCTGTTTTGAGAATCACTGTGGTTTAATGGTTATAGTCTGAAAGTAGGATTTGGGAGATCCAGGTTTGAATCCCCACTCTGCCACAGAAGCTCTCTGGCTACCAAGATAAAATGGAGGAGGGGCGAATGTTGTTATAAGCCTTTTTTGGGTCCCCATTGGAGAGAAATTAAATAAATAAATTCTCCTCGTTCAGCTTAAGGAGTACCCCAAGACTGAATGGATTCCTTAAGGAGAGAAAATAGCCTGTGAAATTCCAACTTTGCTTTAAAATAGCACCAACAAGTGTAGTAGTTGATGTAATACTGGCTGGATTATTTTGTAGGTTGGAAGTGTTAATCCAACAGAAAACTTCAGAGTTTTGGTGAGGCAGAAGAATGTTAACTTCAAGGAAGGTAAGTGGTGTTTTTTTTAAGCTACATTTGAAAGTTCCTGTGAGATTCAGAATGCTCAGCTGAAAAAGCATCAGCTCATATTTTGTAAATCAGCCAACTTTCTGCAATGATTATTCCTGCATGCTTGTAGAGAATTAATATTTTTAGGTCCAGAAGGAGGCATATCGGTATGTTGCTCATGTGGTCTGCTCTGACAATGAGGCTCTCAAGCCTGAAGATCCATTCTTGGGATCATCTCCTGGTTTTTACAAGTGGAAGATAATGCATTTAGAAAAGTGACTGAAAATTGAGAAAGGTGTTAGAATTCTGAGTACCGTGAGACTTAAAATTAAACCATAACCTCCTTTTAATGTTCTAGACATGTTTTATTTCCCATTTGTTTATATGCTGCATATCTACTGTGAATATTTGAAAGATAAGCATTTTGAGTACTATACCAAAAATATTTTAACAGCAAGAGTAACACTGTGGAAAGAAACCTCAAATTTCTGAGAAGGTCTATGTCCATTTGTAAATACGAGTAACCAGTTAAATATGTCAGTAGGTGGAAAATCATTCTAGTTCAGGCAATATAGAAATATTCTGTCTGGAGCCAGTCACCATGCTTTTACTACAGTGTCATAACTAAGGGAATGTTATGGACACCTCTCTATTGAGCTCAGTCACCTAGTTTCAGTGGTATGAAGCCTGATAGTGCTCACTGTTAAAGAGAAAAATGTGGAATGGGAATTTAAAGGCTTGTACTTTGGAGTGGATGAAGCTTACCAGCAGTTTCCCTGTGGGTAGCACACTGTGATCCTGAACAGATGATTTCCTGGTTTGGGAATAGTGACAGACAGGAGGCTGTCCTGCCCCTGAAGGGATGAATAGCCACTCTGCTGAGCCTATAGGAGCACTGCTCCAGCATCCAGTCACCTTTGAGAGGGGGATGAAATGTTGGAGGGAATCACAGGAGGGAATTAGTTCTGCCTCAGGAAGAGAGAGTGATAGCTCAGGTCTGGCTGAGTGAAAGAACAGAGAGTGTGAAGGGTAGCCCTGCTTGCTAGTGTGGCAGAGTGGTTTATCTATCTCTGGGAGATAATAGGGTACCCAATTATTAGGCTTGTCTCTGGTAATGATCAGCCCTTGTACCCTTCAGTTTGACACTTGGGAAAGGGCAGACTGGTATGGGTGGGATCCTATGTGGATCCAACCTAGTGGCTAGTCAGCAAAAACCTGTTTGTGCCTGAAAGCACTAAAGGATATTCTAACTACTCTCTGAAGCCATAACTAATTTAAATTTATGTGTCTCAGCCGGGTTTCTCCTTTGTCTACCTGGACACCTGTGCTGCTGACCTGTTCCTTGAAACCAACCTGTAAACAAATCTTCTTGTTTATATACTAATCCTGCCTCAGTGATCTCCATAATATCCTTGTGCACCACAAAATTTACCTCACAGCAGCGAACCCAAAGCCTATACACTTGCTACCTTTAGAACACCTGGTAACTGAGGGGAAGGTTTATAGTTTAAAACAAACCTAGATCTCCAAAAATCATAGGAGGCTATGTAGGTTCCTTCAGGCCTCTTCCGGGAATTATCTTCTGTGTGAAGTTATAAGGGTTGTGGAAGAAGAATGCAAGTCTTGATTTCATCATTCCACGGGAAGGATGGAGGAGAATGGTATCTGAACAAACCCCATGTATCTAACCACAGAGATGAGTACTGAAATTGGCAAGACTGGCACAGAGGGAAAGCATTCAGAGGCCCATAGAGGAACAAGGCCCTTTGCTAGAACCTGTGATATTTTTTCCCAACATCAAATAAATTACTAAATTTTATAAAGCTGAGTAGGACTAGGTAGGTGAGTTCCTCTTCCTCGCAATAATTTCATAATTATCTGTCTATGTATTTCTAACAGTATAACCCAGTGGTCGGCAAACCGCAGCTCCCGAGCCGCATGCGGCTCTTTGGCCCCTTGAGTGCGGCTCTGGGCTGCAGGATCGCGGCCGCCCACCTGAGAGAAGCCACCTTCCCCGGGCGCAGAGGGCGCGGGGGGGGGGCTGGTTTCCTTCGGCGGAGGATCAGGGCTGCGCAGCACGGCGGAGGAGAGCCTGGCGTCCCTTCCCCGGCCGGGCTCTGCGCGCACACAGAAGTCCCTCCAAAGTTCGCCGCCTTTCCGCCAGCCCAGAGCCGCCGCCACTGCGCCTGGGGGGGCGGGTCTTTGCAACGTGCTGGCCCAAGCACCGGGGAGAGGGAGGGAGGCCGATCCAGCACACACACACCTTCCTCAACTGCAAAATCCAGCGCGTCACCCTCGTGGCCTGCCCTTCCCTTCCGCCGCTGGAGAACGCCAGCGAGAGGGGAGGGGGGAGGACGCCCCTCCGCCTTCATCCTCCTCTTCTTCCTCCTCCTCCTCGGAGGCAGAGGCGCTGAGGAGGGGCGGACGGGCGGTTGGCAGGGCGGACGGGGAGGGAAGGAAGGAAGGAGCCCAGGCGGCGAGGAGGAGGAGGTTGGGGCCCGGGGGGGGGGGGAGCCATGTTTGATTCATGCACATTTTCTCCATCCAGATTCTCAAAACTCTGCATGGGGGCTTATTGGCCATTTATGAATGGGAGGTTTTGCCTTGGATTTGCCACTCAGATGCACATTTTCCCCATCCAGATTCTCAAAACTCTGCATGGGGGGTTATTGGCCATTTATGAATGGGAGGTTTTGCCTTGGATTTGCCACTCAGATGCACATTTTCCCCATCCAGATTCTCAAAACTCAACAATAAGCCCCCCCTGCAGAGTTTTGCGAATGCAGATGGGGAAAATTTACAGTGTTTGTCAGGCATTGTCATGATTTAATTTTAATATGGATACCTTACTTAAAATTTAATTTTTATCAATAAATAAGATCACTATTAAGTATGATATCAAGCTTTATTCAGTGTACCTATAGTTTAATTAAGACTTAAAACTTTAATTAAAGTTTATTAAGTTAATAAACAGTGTACCTACCTATATAGTTTATATTTAAGAAATTTGGCTCTCAAAAGAAATCTCGATCGTTGTACTGTTGATATTTGGCTCTGTTGACTAATGAGTTTGCCAACCACTGGTATAACCAAATCAGTAATTTTTGATATAACTAAAAACTACTCTGAAAATTTATTATTCCAAAAATGAAACCTTCATCTGGTTGTAAATATTATTATACCAGCAAGAATGAGTCTTTCTGTTAAAAAGCATGATTTAAATCAAGTCTTACTGACTAGTGATTTAAATCAAATCCATCCTGGCACAAACCTCATTTGTTTGTTGGAGATGTAGCTCATGATAGACTCATATAATCATAGAGTTGGAAGGGGCCATGCAGGTTATCTAGTCCAACCCCCTGCTCAATGCCTAGAGTATCCCTGACAAGTGTTTGTCCAGCCTCTGTTTAAAGACTGCCAGTGAGGGGAAGCTCACCACCTCCATAGGTAGCTGACTCCACTGTTAAATGACTCTTACAACAAATTTTTCCTAATATCCAGCTAGTACCTCTCTGCCTGCAATTTAAACCCATTATTGTGAGTCCTATCCTCTGCTGCCAATAGGAACAGATGGCACACAGTGTTGGTAGATGAGACACAGTTCTGGAGCTACAGCTCTCCCCTGGTCCATGTCTAATGTAGAGGTTTTGTTTGTTTTAAGCAATGTTGTAATACATCACTCAGTTTGCGTGAGATGGGCAATGATTACCTTCTGAATAATTCCACTAATCTGTGTGTGCCTTTGTCTTCAGTCAGTCAGCAGCTGATAAATCACATTCACCAGTTTTTGGAAAACAGAGAACTGTACTATATGAAGAGCATCAATTGCATAAAAGTTTTCAGAGAGGAAGCTGTTAAGGTAACTCTGATTATTAAAACAAGTCACTGCTGTATGTTGGGATTTGACGTGTCCCCTCCCTAGTATTAAAAATGTGTGAGACTATAAGTTGATCTAGTCTCAAAGGATGCATAGAAGGAAACTTAATGGTGTGCTAGCTAGAGATTTAAAAATGCATTCAAAATGTATATTTTAGTATTTTAACCCATTCAGAGTATGCAGAGCAGGTTCTACTGGGGTGTGCTAGCTAGAGATTTAAAAATGCATTCAAAATGTATATTTTAGTATTTTAACCCATTCAGAGTATGCAGAGCAGGTTCTACTGGGGTTTCTTTCTGATGTGGAAAGACAATATCTGTGACCTGTTAGACAAAAAGGAATCTGTGCCATCCATAAATAACATAGAATCATAGTTGGAAGGGACCACCAGGGTCATCTAGTCCAACCCCCTGCACAATGCAGGAAATTCACAACTACCTCCCCCCCAAACCCCCAGTGACCCCTACTACATTCCCAGAAGATGGCCAAGATGCCTTCCCTCTCATCATCTGCCTAAGGTTATAGAATCAGCATTGCCGACAGATGGCCATCTAACCTCTTCTTAAAAACCTCCAGGGAAGGAGCGCTTACCACCTCCCGAGGAAGCCTGTTCCACTGAGGAACCGCTCTGTTAGAAAATGAACAACTCGGCACCCTCCTCTATATGACACCCCTTCAAGTAATTGAAGATGGTTATCATATCCCCTCTCAGTCTTCTCCTCTTCAGGCTAAATATACCCAGCTCCTTCAACCTTTCCTCATAGGACTTGGTCTCCAGACCCCTCACCATCTTTGTTGCCCTCCTCTGGACACGTTCCAGCTTGTCTACATCTTTCTTAAATTGTGGTGCCCAAAACTGAACACAGTACTCTAGTTGAGGTCTAACCAGAGCAGAGTAAAGTGATACTATCACTTTGCGTGATCTAGACACTATACTTCTGTTGATACAGCCCAAGATCGCATTTGCCTTTTTAGCTACCGCATCACACTTGCTGACTCATGTTCAGTGTTTGGTCTACTAAGACCCCAAGATCCTTTTCGCACACACTACTGCTCAGACAAGTCTCCCCCATCCTATAATTATGCATTTGATTTTTCCTACCTAAATGCAGAACTTTACATTTATCTTTGTTGAAGTGCATTTTATTAGTTTTAGCCCAATTCTCCAGCCTGTCAAGATCATCCTGCATCTTGGCTCTGTCTTCTACCGTATTTGCTACCCCTCCCAATTCAGCATCATCTGCAAATGTAATAAGCATCCCCTCTATTCCTTCATCCAAATCATTTAGAAAGATGTTGAACAGCACAGGGGCCCAGCACAGATCCCTGAGGAACTCTGCTAGTCACTTCTCTCCAAGTGGATAAGGAATCTTTAACAAGCACTATTTGGGTGCAATCTGTCAACCAGTTACAGATCCACCTAACAGTAATAGGATCTAAACCACATTTTCCAAATTTGTCAACTACAATACTATGTGGAACCTTATCAAAAGCCTTACTGAAATCAAGATAAACTCTACAGCATTCCCCTGATCCAGTAACTTTCTCAAAAAAGGAGATGAGATTAGTCTGACATGACTTATTCTCGAGAAACCCGTGCAGGCTCTTAGTGATCAGATCCATCCTTTCTAAATGCTCAATGACTGACTGTTTGATGATTTATTGAAAAACTTTTCCTAGTATAGAAGTCAAGCTGATGGGTCGGTGGTTACCCAGATCCTCCTTTTGCCCCTTCTTGAAGATGGGGACAACATTTGCCTGCCTCCAGTCTTCTGGCACCTCTCCTATTCTCCAAGAATTCTCAAAAATAATGGACAGAGGCTCAGAAATTACATCTGCAAGTTCTTTAAGTACCCTTGGATGCAATTCATCTTGCCCAGAGGACTTTGTTTCATTTTAAAAAACTAGGTGTTTGTGCACTACCCCAATGCCAGTCCTCAGCTGCAAATCCTTTCCCTCATCATGTGTTCTGTTTAAGCCATGTTGAGCACCGCTTCCCTTACAAGAAAAGACTGAGGAAAAGTAGGAATTGAGGAGTTCTGCCCTCTCTTCATCTCCTGTTATAATTTCACTTTCCAGTCCCTGCAATGGGCTTATCTTGTCCTTGTTATTACTCTTACTCTGTACATAGGAAAAGAACCCTTTTTTGTTGTGTTTAGCATCTCTCGCTAGCCGAAGCTCATACTGAGCTTTAGCTTTCCTAACACTCTCCCTACAAGCACTAGTTATTTGTTTATATTCCTCTTTGGTTATAAGGCCCTCCTTCCACTTACTAAATGAGTATTTTTTATTTCTCAAATCTTTAAAAAGCTGTTTATGGAGCCACCAGAACACGCCTCTTCCTTAATTGGGGAGTGGAAGATCGAGTCCTCTCATGTGCAGGAGCCTGAGAAATTTATTTCAAGTTTTTTTTTTTTTGGGGGGGGGGTGTCCAGTTCCAGTGGTCCAGGTCCAGTGGTCCAGGTCCAGAATCAGTATCTATGGGGTGTTCCTGGAACTGATTGCTAAGCAACAGAGGATCAGAATGAGTCCTGATTGTTTAATTCCTGTGGGTCACATTCTTCCATGCACCCTCCTTATGTGTGTCTTGCACCTCCATTTGTTGAGATTCTTTACTCTCCTCCTCCTGTTGCCCCCTAAAGAGTGCTTCATGCGTACTGTCCATGAACTCTTCACCCTCCATTATAAAATGGAGCATGGACAAGCGCGCCTCGAGTCCCTGTATCTTCTCCTCCAGAAGGACTATCAACTTACACTTACCACAAGTGTAATTACTGTTACCCTCAGGTAAGAATACAAACATGCCACAGACCTTGCATGTTACTGCCTCAGCTCCCTCACTAGCCACACTGCTGGGATCCATTGCTGACGTTATTCAGTGACGTTGCTGCACTTGCCTGATAGCTGCCCTGACAAACTGCCTCTCAAGACTCCCTGTCTCTAAGCTCCTCCTCTGTCTCTCACCCCAGGTGCTCAGGCCAGCCTCTAGCGAGAGGAGCCTTCTTAAATACTCTCAGCCCCACCCCTCACCAGCCAACAGCAAAGCAATTACCTTCAGCCACTCCAGCTACAGCTGTCTCTAAGCTCCTCCTCTGTCTCTCACCCCAGCTGCTCAGGCCCATCAAGAAATGGCTGCTCAGCTGCTCAGGCCCATCAAGCAAATCACAAAGGAGATAATGCTGCTTTGTGAAATGTAATTTCTTGAGTGACTCCCAGGCAAGTTAGACGATAGATTCTATGCAAGGCCAGATGAACGTGCAGTGGTTTGAAAAGGCTTCCATTCCCCCCCACCCGCCTTTCTCTTCAGGCAGACTGTTGTGAGGAATTAAAAATGCCGTGTCACTTTGGTGTCAAAGTAACTTTTTTTTCTCTGTGTTGTCTCTTTGTTGTCGTTTTTTTTGCTTCAGCTGTCACAGGTTCAGTGCTTTAATGGTTTTCTGGAAGCCTTGAAAAAAAAGGTGGAAGATAAAAACTTGCCTGATTTCTGGGAGATCATAATACAAGGTATGTCAAACCCTGTTTGCAGGGCATAATGTGAAGAAGATGAGATGATTAAAGTTTTCTGGCAAACTGCAAATTCTGTGAGGAAAATATCACATCTTTCTAGGAGAATTAGTGCTGTACCACTTGCCTGCAACAAACTGGAGTGTCTTTTTAATAACTTTTTGTTTTTAAAATGTATTATGCAGTCATCTTTGGTGCCATATACTGCACACAAACTCTGCTCCAAATCAGTACATTATATTAAATGGAGATCTCTGAGCATAGGGTATTAAATAAGAAGGTGCTATGTCTGAACAGCCTGGGGAAGCTCGGAACATTTCTGTAGGTTTTCCTGGGTTGCTGTCTTAGCGACTTACCCTGGCCTTCAGTCGTTCACATCTCCCCCTCCACACACATATTCACACCTATCCTCATGCTCAGATTGGGTAGCATACTGGTAAGATATTATTTATTAGCTGTGTCTGTTCACTTATTCCACAAATCCAAAAACAACTCTACCTAGGTGATGGCTTACCTTTTAATTTCATCATTATTTCATTTGTTAGCAAGGGCAGAGCATTTCAATCACCTTCAACATTTCTGTTCTGCTGCATCAGTCAAGATTTCTAACTTGGGGATGGAAACAATTTGTGCAAATTTAGAAATACTGCTATTACTTAAGAGAAAAAGAGAGCCAGAATGATGTTGTATGGAAATAGCTCACTGGAAATTACTATATTCGTCTACCTGCTTCTGTGCAGTCCACACTGGGGACTGTGCACGCCTGCCGTGGGAAAGATTACATAGCTTTTAAAGGCTAGAATAGGGATGATCATACCTTATGTGTTTGTTGCTTGGGCGAAGCAAACAATATGGTTGTCAGGCACCGTCCTGGTACTCAGCGGTTAAGCCAGGTGGTGTTCCAAGGTCGAACTGTTATTCTGATCTGAGGTTGTTGTGTCTTGCTCTACCCTGGGAAGAGCAAGTGTTATCGGGGTTGCTGTAGCAACCAGTCCTCCAGAATGTTCACTCTTTAGAATGTTCACTTTCATTATGTATTTTCTGTACCCTTAGAGTTTCCCCCCATTAGTGTCCTTGCTTATTTACACATCAATTTCTGCAACTCGCTGTATATTTCTCAATAAATCATCTTTCTACGGAAGACCTGCCTAGAGGTTGATTTGTGGGATTTGTCAAGTGAGCCCAGAGCTGACAATGGCATCCTGACATATCTGTCTGCAGTTTACACCTCAAGCCGGAATGGCAGAGCTGCCAGGCTTAAGGCTTGGCTGTATTAGAAAGCGTTATCTTGCTCAGAGACGCCAGCTTCGACTTCTTCAGCCGGGCGTGAGCAATTGGTTCCATCGGATCTAGTGGGTTCCGTGCGGTTGGATTCAACTCCACCTGGTTCCAAACCACGTTCCAAGTCGTCGGAACCTAAGATGAAAAAGAAAAGTTCTTTTGAACCTTCTGGTAAGAAGGCCAAGTTTAAATCTAAACATTTGGAAAAACCTGCTAAAAGCTCTAAACTTACTACTAGTTTGTCGGTTCCATCTACCACGGAACCTATAGTCTTGGAGGATGTCTCTACACCACCACCACCCTGGACTCCATCACCTCATTTGGGCTCAGAATCTCCTGGTTCCCAGGTGGTTTTTCCCAACTTCTCCATGACGGACTTGGAGCTAGCCAAGTCGATGTTCCTCCCGACCTCCACACCGTCGGTTCCAGGGCAGGCTCCTCAGCCCTCAACTTCGACATAGGCTCCTGGATCCATACTGTTGCAGCCTCAGTCGGTTCCACAACTGTGGTGGCCCCAACAATGGCTGATGCGGAATCCTCCTCAAAGGAACCCCTACTTCATGCAGTGGGCCCCGCCTGGTTTCCAGCAACAGTTGGTTCCATGAGCACCTCCTATGTACCACTACCAGCCTCGAAATCTAATATAAAGGGCAGACCAAAGGCTGGCTTATGCTGCTTGATTAATAATTTGGCTAGATTTAAGGTAAGACAAATGGATGATTGCCCCCGATCGCTCAAGCTCTCCTAGGTGGTAGGAACTCCCTAATCTTATTGGTCAATGTGTATATGCCTCCAATCACTGCTGATGATAAACATAAATCCCTCTGGGAAACACTAGAGTCATATTTGTCAATCTCCTTATGGGTGGAGACTTTAATGCAAGATTGGTTAGTAACAACAATAAGCTGGGTAAGATCATGAATTGGGTGGATGAAGATTCTACGCTGCTTCCTTTCTTACTTCCAAGACAATCAAATGATCAGGTCATTAACCAGGCCAGTCAATATTTGGCAGATTTATGTTCAAGTTTTAGCCTTGGCATTTTAAATGGTTCCAGCCAATATGACTCTCAAGGGGAATACACGTATGTTTCCCCTCGTGGCTGTAGCATAGTGGATTATATCATCATTTCAAAGGAACTGAAAGACTCTATCACTAACTTTGCAATAGGTAACCGAAGTGACCACCAACCAACTTTACTATCTCTTAAATTTGATTTGGTCCCAGAAAACTCTTCTTCATCCTGTTCGGGTATCCCGAACAATCACAACCTTAAAAAGATTAAGTGGACAGCTGAATGTCAGACTCAAATTAATCAGTGGCTGTCCAGTAATAGCGCTTTTCAGC
Source organism: Euleptes europaea (assembly GCF_029931775.1). Classification (NCBI taxonomy): domain Eukaryota; kingdom Metazoa; phylum Chordata; class Lepidosauria; order Squamata; family Sphaerodactylidae; genus Euleptes; species Euleptes europaea. The sequence continues at coordinate 4,842,052 of NC_079326.1, read as the reverse complement.
TAAATCTTAAACTAGCGCTAAGAGCATGACAGAGGCTCTCCTATGTTATAACGACTTCATCACAAATTTGGAGGGCTTCTCACAACCTTTCAGAGTTAACTCCAAGGTTGATTCAATGTGCCCTTGGTTTGATAAAGAATGCGCTAATGCAAAAAAGGGTCTGTGTTTATTGTTCCGCCAAATCTGTTCTGGATCTTGTGATTGGCCTATCTCTAGATACTACGAACTGAGGAAAGAATGCCAGGTCCTCTTAACTCGTAAGAAACACGCCTACTCTTTAGAGCAATGGTCCCAACTTCACAATGCATTTAAAAGTAAAAACAATAAAGAGTTTTGGACCATGATATCTAGGTCAAGACACGCGTACAGTGGGAATTCTAATTCCTTAATATCAGCCCAGAAATGGGTCTCCCACTATACTACTCTTTTTAATGACCCACTTTCTGTTGGGTTCGATAGAGAACTACCAAATTGCCTAGATATACCTGAATGGCCACCTGTCCCCCCCCAGAGGAGATATCCCATCTTAAAAGCAGCCTTAAACCAAACAAAGCTCCCGGCTCCGGCGGTATACCCGAGGAACTAATCAAGAACAATATGGATTGGTGGGCGGACCCCCTTGCTTGACTATTCACACTTATTGACAAATATGGGCTTCTCCAGGATTCTTGGTTAAACTCTATTATAATTCCAATTTTTAAAAAAGGTAGCCCAACAGCTCCTGAGAACTACCGACCAATAAGTTTATTCTCTATACTAGGGAAATTGTACTCTAAACATCTGCAATTAAAGCTATCTGAATGGATGAGCACTCAAATGCTCCCAGGGAAAGAACAAATTGGTTTTGGGGCGAATCATTCGACCTTAGACCACTGTATCACATTGTCTTTCCTGGCTGAAAAATACCTTCACTTCTCTAAAGGGAAGTTATATGCTGCCTTTATAGACCTTCGGGGCTCTTTTGATTCTATTAACAGGCTAGCCCTTTGGGAGAAATTGGAAAAATTGCTGGTAGATCGTCGCCTTCTATGGCTATTGCGTAAACTCCACCTCTCTAACACCTGTCATGTTAAAGTGGATAACAACGGGTCCCTGACCAAAAAGTTCCCGGTAACCAAAGGAGTGAAGCAAGGCTGCATTTTAGCCCCTGCCCTGTTCAATCTATTTCTCTCAGACCTCCCCTCTCATATGCTTAGTCAGGGAAACCATCCCCCAAAATTGAACTCCTACCATGTTCCCATTTTGCTGTATGCAGATGACGCAGTGGTGCTTTCTTATACTAGAGTAGGCCTGAAGCGAGCTTTGTTAGCTTTTGCTTCTTACTGCGATAAAAATTTTTAAACATTAATTATACCAAAACAAAAATCTTAGTTTTCTCCAGATCATGGAAATAGGAGATCTGGAGAATTGGGGATAGGGAAATTGAACAAGTTAAAACATTTAGATATTTGGGGTTGCTTTTCCCCCACAATATGAACTGGTCTTTACATAGGGAGCGAGCCCTTAAGAGTAAGCTTTCAGCTAGTATCCAATTTTTCTACAGAAAAGGAAACCAATTTGTCCCTGCAGCTATAAGAATCTTTCAGGCCACAATAATTCTGCATTTATTGTATGGCACCCTGGTGTGGATGCAGGCTTTTAACAAGGGGGTAGAATGGATAAATATGTCTTTCTTGCAGCTCATACTTGGTATACCCAACTCAGTTGGTTACCATACACTTTGCACAGAGTTAGGCCTTCATCTTATTGAAAGTAGAGCCTGGATTTCTATTATTAAGTTCTGGCTGTGTTTACACTTTCGTGCCCCTTCAAATAGCCTTATAGCTAGTTTGGTTGCCGACCCTTATGTATTTCAATGGTCTGAATTCATACAAAGGAAAATCAGTTCTTTTGGCACTGATATAGAGGGGCTGGCAAACTCTGGGGAAGCTTATATTCTCTGGACTATTACAGGGAGAATTTGGGATATTGAATTGCAGAAAATAAATGCTGATGCAAACAAGATCTGCTCACCTACATCTTTTGGCCTTTCCTTTCCAAAAAGATCAACGACCGATTATTTTTTCAACTTAACCCACCCCTCCCGGCGCAAAGCCTTTATGTTAGCCAGATTAAACACGTTCCCATCAGCTATAGTTTCTGGCAGATTCAGGGGTATCCCCTGGAACAAAAGAATTTGCAGCTGTCAGATGACAGAACCAGAATCAGTTGAGCATAAACAACGTCTAGAATTAATCAATCCTCACATTACGCCCTTAAAATTTTTAACACATGATGGCATCAGATTTTTATTAGAGGACAAGACACCTGCTGTCACCTAACATGTGGCAGAGTTTCTGATGATTGTCATCAAAAATAAAAATAAGAGGGTAAAGAATAAATAAGCAGCTTAAAACCAACCGAGGTAATTTGTAGGCACTGGGCAACATCAACTGGAAGGGTGCCTGTGTTCGCTGCAGTTCATATCCAGGGGCTGGATGAATGTATTGTTATGGTATTTAGATTGAAGTGTTTTAACTTGATGGCTGAGTTTTGGTCAGTTGTTTGTGAATCCTTGTGGGTGCCTGTATTTATGCTCCCTGTTTGCTATTTTACTATGCCAGTAAATCTGAATCTATGTACCAGTCCCCCATGCAGCCTCCAGCTCTTGGGCCGGCAGGGGACTGACAGTTCTTGGCCCATGGAAGTGGATCGGACTCTGATAGAGAGTCAACCCATCGCCGATCCGACGTTTGTTCCGAGGCTCCTTCGGATCCATCACCTGATAAAGTATTCAGTAGTTTGCTGCCTGGTTCCCCTAATGAAGATATCAAAGGCTTTGCTGAACAAATGCTTCATATGGCCAAGTCATTGGAGATTGATATCACCTCATCGGCCCCAAAACCCAAGGAGAAGATTGTGGGACCCATCTACTCTGAGTCTCCTGTGACTGTATCTTTGTGGCGGATCTTATGGATAATGCTAAGAAAGTCTGGGGAAAACCTTCTAGTTTTCCTACATCTAGAAAAGTGGAGAACGTTTAGAAGATCCAATCAGATAAATGTGAATTTCTGTTCTTACCACCACCACCACCACCTTCCTCCATGATAGTGGCAGAGGTTCAAGCGAAACACCGACAGGGCATCAATTTGACACCTGTTGACAAAGACAGTAGAAAAATTGATGTTCTTAGCTACAAAGGTTATTCAGCTGATGCCTTGGGATTCTGCATAGGGAACTATCAGGCTTTTATGGCTGCCTATCAGGGGTTCTTTTCCTCAGTTTTTTCTCGTGAGGGAAGTGGTGCTCAACATGGCATAAACAGAATGAGGGAAGGGATTTGCAGCCTAGAATTGGCGTTGGGGTAGTGCACAAACACCTGGTTTCTTTAAATGAAACAAAATCCTCTGAGCCAGATGAATTGCACCCAAGGGTACTCAACTTGCAGATGTAATTTCGAAACCTCTGTCCATTATTTTTGAAAAGTCTTGGCAAACAGGTGAGGTCCCAGAAGATTGGAGGCGGGCAAATGTCCCCACCTTCAAGAAAGGGATAAAGGAGGATCCAGGTAACTACCAACCCATCAGCTTGACTTCTATACCAGAAAAAGTGTTCGAACAAATCATCAAACAGTCAGTCCTTGAGCATTTAGAAAGGATGGATCTGATCACTAAGAGCCAGCATGGGTTTCTCAAGAATAAGTCATGTCAGACTAATCTTATCTCCTTTTTTAGAAAAAGTTACTACCTTGCTGGATCAGGGAAATCCTGTAGACATAGTTTATCTAGATTTCAGTAAGGCTTTTGATAAGGTTCCACATAGTATTCTAGTTGACAAATTGGGAAAATGTGGGTTAGATCCTATTATTGTTACATGGATCTGCAACTGGTTGACAGATCGACCCAAAGAGTGCTAGTTAATGGTTCCTCGTCCACTTGGAGAGAAGTGACTAGTGGAGTTCCTCAGGGATCTGTGCTGGGCCCTGTGTCGTTCAACATCTTTATAAATGATTTGGATGACGGAATAGAGAGGATGCTTATCAAATTTGCAGATGATACTAAATTGGGAGGGGTAGCAAATACGGTAGAAGACAGAGCCAAGATGCAGGATGATCTTGACAGGCTGGAGAAACGGGCTAGAACTAATAAAATGCACTTCAACAAAGACAAATGTAAAGTTCTGCATTTAGGTAGAAAAATCAAATTCATAATTATAGGATGGGGGAGACTTGTCTGAGCAGTAGTGTGTGTGAAAAGGATCTTGGGGTCTTAGTAGATCAAACAGTGAACATGAGTCAGCAGTGTGATGCTGTAACTAAAAAGGCAAACACAGTCTTGGGCTGCATCAACAGAAGTATAGTGTCCAGATCACGCGAAGTGATGGAATCGCCTTACTCCGCTCTGGTTAGACCTCAACTAGAGTACTGTGTTCAGTTTTGGGCACCACAATTTAAGAAAGATGTAGACAAGCTGGAACGTGTCCAGAGGAGGGCAACAAAGATGGTGAGGGGTCTGGAGACCAAGTCCTATGAGGAAAGGTTGAAGGAGCTGGGTATGTTTAGCCTGAAGAGGAGAAGACTGAGAGGGGATATGATAACCATCTTCAAGTACTTGAAGGGCTGTCATATAGAGGAGGGTGCCGAGTTGTTTTCTGTTGCTCAAGAAGGTCAGACCAGAACCAACGGGTTGAAATTAAGTCAAAAGAGTTTCCATCTAGACATTAGGAACAATTTTCTAACAGTCAAAAAGGGCAAGAGTCCAGTAGCACCTTAAAGACTAACAAAAATATTTTCTGGTAGGGTATGAGCTTTCGTGAGCCACAGCTCACTTCTTCAGATATCTGGTATCTGAAGAAGTGAGCTGTGGCTCACGAAAGCTCATACCCTACCAGAAAATATTTTTGTTAGTCTTTAAGGTGCTACTGGACTCTTGCCCTTTTTGACTACTGCAAACAGACTAACACGGCTACCCACTGTGAATTTTCTAACAGTTCGAGCGGTTCCTCAGTGGAACAGGCTTCCTCGGGAGGTGGTAAGCTCTCCTTCCCAACAGCTTTGTATGCGGCCTTTATAAACCTTAAAGCAGCATTTGACACTATTTCTAGAAACAGACTCTGGGAAAAGTTAGAATGCTATAGATCAAAGGCTTCTATACTTGATCCGTACTCTGTATGATAACACCACTCTTCAGGTCAGATGCAGCAGACGGCATCTTTCAAGAGTTCAAGCGTTCAAGAAGGGTGGGAATTTCTTAAAAATGAAATACTGAAGGCGCAATCACAAACCATTCTTATGAGAAGGGAAAATGGGAGGAGCCTAAAGAAGCCAGGGTGGCTCCATAAACAGCTTTTTAAAGAGTTGAGAAATAAAAAAGACTCATTTAGGAAGTGGAAGGAGGGCCTTATAACCAAAGAGGAATATAAACAAATAACTAGTGCTTGTAAGGGAGAGTGTTCGGAAAGCTAAAGCTCAGTATGAGCTTAGGCTAGTGAGAGATGCTAAATGCAACAAAAAAGGGTTCTTTTCCTATGTAAAGAGTAAGAATAAGGACAAGATAAGCCTGTTGTGGGGACTGGAAAGTGAAATTGTAACAGTAGATGAAGAGAGGGCAGAACTCCTCAATTCCTACTTTTCCTCAGTCTTTTCTTGTGAGGGAAGCGGTGCTCAACATGGCATAAACAACGTGATGAGGGAAGTGATTTGCAGCTAAGGATTGGCATTGGGGTAGTGCACAAACACCTAGTTTCTTTAAATGAAATGAAGTCCTCAGGCCAAATGAATTGCATCCAAGGGTATTTGCAGGTGTAGTTTCTTAGCCTCTGTCCATTATTTTTGAGAATTCTTGGAGAATAGGAGAGGTGCCAGAAGACTGGCAGTGGGCAAATGTCCCCATCTTCAAGAAGGGGCAAAAGGAGGATCTGGGGCAAAAGGAGGACCCATCAGGAAGGGGCAAAAGGAGGACCCATCAGCTTGACTTCTATACCGGGAAAGGTTTTTGAACAAATCATCAGTCAGTCCTTGAGCATTTAGAAAGGATGGATCTGATCACTAAGAGTCAGCAAGGGTTTCTCAAGATCAAGTCATGTCAGACTAATCTTATCTCCTTTGAGAAAGTTACTACCTTGCTGGATCAAGGGAGTGCTATAGACATAGTTTATCTAGATTTCAGTAAGGCTTTTGATAAGGTTCCCCATTATATTCTTGTTTACAAATTGGGAAAATGTGGTTTAGATCCTGTTACTAATAAGTTGATCTGTAATTGCTTGACAGATCGCACCCAAAGAGTGCTTGTTAATGGTTCCTCATCCACTTGGAGAAGAGTGACTAGTGAAGTTCCTCAGGGATCTGTCCTGGGCCTTGTGTTGTTTAATACCTTTCTAAATGATTTGGATGAAGGAATAGAGGGGATGCTTATTACATTTGCAGATGATACTAAATTGGTAGGGGTAGCAAATGCAGTAGAAGAGAGAGCCAGGATACAAGATGATCTTGACAGGCTGGAGAATTGGGCTAAAACCAATAAAATGCATTTTAACAGAGATAAATGTAAAGTTCTGCGTTCAGGTAGGAAAAATCAAATGCATAATTATAGGATGGGGGAGACTTGTCTTAGCAGTAGTGTGTGCGAAAAGGATCTTGGGGTCTTGGTAGACCAAACACTGAACATGAGTCAGCAGTGTGATGCAGTAGCTAAAAAGGCAAATGCGATCTTGGGCTGCATTAACAGTAGTATAGTGTCCCGATCACGTGAAGTGATGGTATCGCTTTGTTCTGCTCTGGTTAGACCTCACCTAGAGTATTGTGTTCAGTTTTGGGCACCACAATTTAAGAAAGATGTAGATAAGCTGGTCCAGAGGAGGGCAACAAAGCTGGTGAGGGGTCTGGAGACCAAGTCCTATGAGGAAAGGTTGAAGGAGCTGTGTATGTTTAGGCTGAAGAAGACAGAAGGAATATGATAACCAGCTTCAAGTGCTTGAAGGGGTGTCATATAGAGGATGGTGCCGGGTTGTTTTCTGTTGCCCCAGAAGGTCAGACCAGAACCAACGAGTTAAAATTAAATGAGAAGAGTTTCCATCTAGACATTAGGAAGAATTTTCTAACAGTTAGAGCGGTTCCTCAGTGGAACAGGCTACCTCGGGAGGTGGTAAGCTCTCCTTCCCTGGAGGTTTTTAAGCAGAGCCTAGATGGCCATCTGTCAGATATGCTGATTCTATGAACTTGGGCAGTTCATGGGAGGGGGGCATCTTGGCCATCTTCTGGGCACTGGGGGTGTGGGGGGAGGTAGTTGTGACTTTCCTCCATTGTGCAGGTGGTTGGACTATATGACCCTGGTGGTCCCTTCCAACTCTGTGATTCTATGATTCTATGAGTAGTAAACACCTACAAAGGAGTGAAGCAGGGCTGCATTCTGGCTCCTAAGCTGTTTAATTACTACATCAACAACTTAGTTAAGCAACTTAAAAGACCCCGCTTTACATCCTCCAAAACTAGCCCATCGCGATATCTGTCTTACTCTATGCTGACGACGCGGTCCTGCTTTCCAGGGCCCCCGTGGGCCTTAAAAGAGCCATGCAGAGGCTATTGCAATATTGTTCTGTTGAACAACTAGACATTAATTTCTCAAAGACAAAAGTTATGGCCTTTGGCAAGCACCTTAAAGTACGAACATGGAGCATTGATGGTTACAAAATAGACCAGGTACTCAAGTTTAAATACTTAGGCGTAGTCTTACAAGCTTCTGGAAAAGCTCATAGCAATTACGCAGCAAAGGGCAAAAATCTGCCTTAAACATCATTAAATTTCTAAGAATTAAGGGAGGGCATTACTTTCCAGCCGCTCTTAAGCTTTACCAAGCGAAAACACTAGCACAACTGACATATTTGGGCCACCTTCATCTACTTTTGTCCCACTGGAGTGTGTTCAATCTAAATTCTTGAGAGCAGCCCTCCATTTACCTTGTTGCGTATCAGATGCTACTGCTAGACTGGAGGCAGGACTGGTAAGGGCGGAGGCAAGGGTCTGTACTGCTTCCATTATTCGTTGGCTCAAATTAAATCTTATCCCTCAAGGACTGCTTTCCCTGCTTTTACAGTCAACATGGCTAAAGATGTCCCTTAATAAAATGGCCTGCCTGGGCCTTTCTCCTCCTACCCTGTTAGCCATGGGTTTAGACCCATCAAGTTCCTTGAAGCAAAGGGTGGAAGACATTGAATGCCAGACAGACCTTGGAAAATCACCATTTTCCCTAGTACCTGATAAATCTAGATACTTGGTCTCACCTGCAGCTTATCTTTATCATCTTGAGTCTATTAATTAAATAGGAAGGCCTTTACCCTTGCCAGATGCCAGGCCCTACCATCAGCTCTTTTAGAAGGGAAATATAAGAAGATTACTAGATCAGAGAGGTTATGTCTGTGTGGAACAGGGGACTTTGAAACCATTGAACATGCACTGATATGTTTCCCATTCTACCACGAAGTTAGATCAAAGCTTTCCCCCCCCCCCCTACTTGGTAAATTCCCTGATGAGTCAGTTGAGCTTTTGGCAAAGAAGCTCCTATTAGGAGAAGACCCTCAGCTTATGCTCCAAACTGTGAAGTTCTGCACTGTTTCTATTAAAATACGCAGAGCTTTATTAGAGAATGATTGTTAGAATATTTTACAATTTTATCAATTTTGATATGATAATTTTAACCAGGGGTTGCTTTTATTGACCTTACACCTTTATATGTACAGGCAGTCTGTGATTCTGCGGTGCAAAACTATTGTATCTGGAAATTTTGATGTGTTGGCACGTGATTGGACCGTATTAATAATCTTAAACTTGACTGTCTTCAGTAGAGAAGAAAAGATGGAGGCTTCCAGCCCACCCATGATCTCAAAAAGTTAAACAAGTTTCTGGTTAATAAAAAGTTTTGTATGTTAACTTGTCCTGACTTTATTGAATCCTGATTGGTGGTTTACAGTTATTGACTTAAAGGATGCTTACTTCCATATTGGAATCCATCCTGATCATCAGAAATATCTGCGTTTTGAAGTAAGGGGGCAATACTTCCGGTATTCTGTGCTTCCATTTGGCCTATCCACTGCCCCTAGGGTGTTTACTAAGTGTATGGCGGTAGTGGTGGCCCATCTTAGAGCGGAAGGTGTCTCAGTGTTCCCTTACCTGTATGATTGGCTTATTTACTGCCCCTACCAGGGAATTGGTACAGTCCCACACTGAGACCACTGTGGCTCTGTTGCAAGACCTGGGCCTCATAGTCAATTATAAGAAGTCTACCTTAAACCCAACTAGAGTTGTCCAGTTCATAAGAGTTGTGTTCAATGGATCTCTTGGCAGGGCTTTTATACCAGAGGATAGACATAGGTCCATTAGGAGTTTGGTTGGAGGCTTCCAGTCAGTTCGCTTTCGCCCCTCCCGTGATATCCAAGTACTGCTGGGCTTGATGGCCTCTATAACAGCAGTAGTCCCATATGCGAGACTTCACATGCACCCCCTACAAAATTGGTTTGTGCGGAGATTCAATCCCTGTAGACACTCACAATCCAAGAGACTCTCTATCCCAAGGTCCATTATTAGATCGCTTACCTGGTGGTTGGTTGAGGAGCACTTGTCTGTCATGGTTCCTTTTGGCATCTTTGTTCATACCAAGGTGGTTACCACTGATGCCTCTTTGTTGGGTTGGGGTGCTCACTGTGATGGACAATCAGTTCAAGGACGATGGTCCCGGGTGTAAGCCTCACTCCATATCAACTTATTGGAACTGAGGGCTATTAGAAATGCTCTTTTCTTTTTTACAGACCTACTCTGGGGCTAGCACGTCCTACTTCAGACAGACAACATGACTGCAGTGAATTATGTCAACAGACAGGGCAGCACAGTGTCTCGATCCCTGTGCAGAGAGGCAGTGAACGTTTGGAACTGGGCCAGTCAGCACAATGTGGTTCTGCAGGCCAGATGCATTGCAGGGACTAACAATATATTAGCAGAAGATCTAAGCAGAAACTTTTCTCTACATCACGAATGGTCAATAGGCTGGGAATATCTAGAGCCAGTGTTTCATCAATGGGGTTTCCCCGACGTGGATCTATTCGTAACTCTAGACAACTGCAAGGCACCAGTGTTTTGTCCAAGGGCAGGCCTCAAGCCACACTCTATAGGGGATGTCTTTGCAGTTCCATGGGACAAGGGGCTGTTTTATGCCTTCTCACCCTTGCCCCTGTTGTTGAAAGTAGCCAAGCGTATCCAACTGTACAGAACCCATTGTATTTTGGTTACCCCTGTTTGGTCTCGTCAGGTTTGGTTTACAACCGTGATGACTCTGGCAGGAGGCAGGTGGATTCGTTCCCCCTGTGCCTGACTTTCTGAGCGATGACAGGATGCTTCATCTGAACCCCAGCAAACTGCGGCTCACAGCTTGGCTGATCCTCCCACTAAAGTAGATTTTTCTGATAGAGTTTTGAATGTTCTAGGAGGCGATCTACCCGTTACTCCTATGCTTGTAAATGGTTTCGATTTGCTAAGTGGGCCAAGCAGAGAGGGCTGCGACCTCATTTGGCTCCTTTGCTGATGGTTTTAGAATATTTACTTTCTCTTAAAGAGGGAGGTCTCTCAGTTTCTTCAGTTAAGGTACACATGGCGGCCATCTCGGCCTTTCACACATGGATGGATGGTGGTTTGTTTTTCTCCCACTACTAAATTATTTCTGAGAGGCCAATATTTTTTCTTTTTCCTGCATATTTAGCAAGGTCAGCATCATTCTAGCTGCATAATATTTTAAAATTTTGTTTTGCTTCACATGTCCTGCATTGCTGATGTAACTGCATAGGATTGCACTGTTGGATTGAAAAAGTAATTCTCAGTAACACAAAGGTTTCTGTCTAAGATTTTATGTACAGTTGGTTGATTCAGAAAATGTTTCTTACACTTTTTAATTTTTTTTTTTAATCCCTGGGCTATGGAATGTTTATTGCTGGTGTTCGTATAAAACAGTGTATAGAACTAGAGTGGTCTTTAGAAGCCATCCAATTTAAGATATTTCAGTCTTCTCATCCAATGAGGCTGTTCGGAGTAACTGCCAGGAGGGGAAGACTATCCTGGTAGATTATAACAGTTTACGTTAAGGGGTGTGTTACCTATATCATGGTACTTAGCGGTGTCCTCAAAAAAGCACCTATGCTGTTTTAAGACCGTAGAACTTTGGTGAGTACCATTCCACTCTTAACATGAAGAGAATTTTTATGAAATGGTGATTCTGTGCAATCTGGCTATTCTTAGATAACATCTCCTTGATTACCAAAGAAGAAGCTGAAGGAAGCTCTGTGACAGTGGAAGACGCCAAAAAGGTATTGGTATCAGAATGCTTTTTGAAGGTCAGGTACCTTCTGCTTGTGGGAGTAAGTTTCCCAGCAGGCTCTCAACAGACTCAGAGTTTCTGACAGCACTCAGAAGTCTGTTAACATTCTTTTATTTACTTAAAAGATTTGCAGGTTTCCTCTTAGCATATTGCTTCTGATGTAGTTCATAACCATAAAATAATCCTGTTAAAATGTCTCTTTAAAACAAACACCAAAACAGTCCAAATCCATCCATATGATGTAAATCCTACATTAAAATCCAACAGAGCCACAAGTCTGTGTGCACATGCTGTCTCTTTCATGTTAACTGTACATGCAGCTTGACTTCCTCTTCTGTCCTTAAAACAATCAGTATCTCAAGTTGGAAGCCAGGGTGATGGGGTGATGTGTCTAAAGCCATATGTTCCTCTATGTATTTGCTACTCATCATGAGAGCCAGCATGGTGTAGTGGTTAGGAGCAGTGGACTGTAATCTGGAGAACCAGGTTTGATTCCCCACTCCTCCACATGAGTGGCAGACTCGAAGCTGGTGATCTGGGTTGGTTTCCCCACTCCTACATATGAAACCAGTTGGGTGACTTTGGGCTAGTCACAGTTCTCTTAGCCCCCTAAGCCTGTGTCTGTTGTGGGAAGAGGAAGGGAAGGAGATTGTAAGCTGGTTTGATTCTCCTTAAAAGGTAGAGAAAATCAGCATATAAAAACCAACTCTTCTCCTTTTTTCGCTCACCATAGGAAAGTAACAAATTTTAGGATAGGAAGACATAGAAATAAACAGTCCAGTATAGGGCCAACACTTTATTGTTATTGGTTTGATGGAAAACTTTGCCTCTTTGCCTGCCTTCCTTGTAAGCCTAATGAGATGGCAGGAGGACATTTTTAAAAATTGGCCTGTAGCACTACTAGGGATGCCAGCCTCCAGGTGGGAGTTAGGGATCCCCTGAAATTACAGCTCATCTCCAGACTACAGAGATCAGTTCCCCTGGAGAAAATTGATTCTTTAGCGGGTGGAGTCTATGGCCTTGTACCCCACTGAGGTCACTGTCCTCTCCAGGCTCTTTCCCCAAATCTCCATGAGTTTCTCAACCTGGATCTGGCAACCCTTAAGCACTACAGGCTACAGTTAGGTGAGGTGATTTTTTTAATATTCCATGATATTTAAAAAAATTCTGTAAGCAAAAAAATATATATTAGCAAGAAGGATATACGAAAATATGTTAGTTGTATGTTAGTTTACCCTTGTATGTTAGTTTACCATGTGCTTTGTATATAGGGATAATAAATTTTTTTGATTCCATGCTTGCAATCTGAAGTGGTACGTTCCATTCTTCCCACCTCATTTTGCTGCAAGTTCTAGACCTGGCCTTAATCTCTTTCATTCAGAAAATTATTCACACAAAGGTAGTATAGATGAGGAAAGCACAGAGAGATATGATGTTAAAAGAGCAGACCTGCCAAGGGTATTCTATCATTGTTTTGAGGAAGGTAATAGATTTCAGCACAATAATTACGTGTAATTTTGCTTCTGCAGAAATGTAGAACAGATCTTGTCAAGAAAAGGGGAAAAATCATCTGCTGATGCACAGCAGTTTCTTGATAGGAAATAAAAAGTTTAATTTTGTTGCTAAGCAATTCTTCATCTCCAGTGTCTTCAAGACTCTGATGTGTTTACATCTAATTTAGCTGCGAATGCCACTTTGGAGATCTCAAAGGAAACATGTAACTTTCAGAAAGAGCATTTTACCTCAATTAACTGTGTAAAATGGAATTTGTTCCAGTGGAAAAAAGCCTCTTAAATTTGACAACTTGCTTTTACTTCAATATTGTCTGTATTATAATAGTATTACATCCATAAAGACAGGGAAGGAAGATACAGGCATGATGTGTTGAGACTGTGCAATCTTCCCTGCAAAATAACCTTTGCAAACCTATGCCATCTTCTGCCACAAAGACCATAATAGCCAAGCAGCCTAGGTTGTATCTGCAGCTTAGGGTAAGCATGACCATTGGATGGCAAAAATGGTAACTAACATGCAATGTGATGTTGCTTATTTTGCTGGCTGGGGTGAAAGTAGTATTTATCTGCTAAATTTCCTGTTCATATTGCACTGGAAGCTAAGTTAGAGTGAATTTGGTGGCCTTTGCGGGGGGGGGGGAGCAGATGTTTGTCTTCGATCTTCTGTGCAGTCCCACACGGGGTGGGGGGACTGCACTTGCACAGGCCTACCACAGAAAGGATTTCTACAGCTTCTTAAGGATAGATAGGGGGCGCCGGCTCCACCGCACATGCGCTCCTTTTCCTGCTTCAATGATGTGGTGTAGCGAGCCGACGCCCCCTTCCCTCAGTTCTTCCTTTGCTGCCAAAGTGAAAGGACGTGTTTGGCAGCTTTGCTATTACATTGTGGGTGGCGCAGAGATTCTAAGATGGCTCAGTCGGCACTTTTTAAGAAGTGCCTACAGTGCAAGACCAAAATGACCAAGACGGACGACCATTCTTTATGCTTTCTCTGTCTTGGTGAGTGTGAGGGTCTCTGTGTCTCTGCTTTCCATCACCTGCTTTGTTATCAGTGAACTCATAAAAGCAGTTCACACCTTCTGGTCCCAGGCGCCTGCCCTGATTGCCCCAAGTATCTCCCCCCCGCTGTTCTTCCTGTCAGTACTCCCTCAGGCCGATGCGGCCTTGGAAGTGTGATAGCTTCAGCAGACTTCCTGGGACTCGTTTGATGTTTTGTATTATGCCAAGCTTGTAACTTCCCATAACAATAAGTGTGAACCCCAGTGCCCCAGTGCCCTGGAGTCAATATATTCTGTAAACCCGATAAGCCCCTCACTTGCAACTTTCTACCTGTGCCTGTCTCATCTCCTGATGTCTTCAATAAATCCTTTGTTTCTGTATCAACGCCTGAGCAATTGATTTGGAGAATTAGACTCAGAGAGGGGGAACTCTCACATTAAGTTGCAAGTCATTGCCTCTCGGACTGCAGCTGTACCTGTTGGGACAGAATGTCAGCCGACGAGGAAACCACCCCTACCCCAGAGGTACCGGAGGAACCAGAGGTGCCGGAGAAACCGGACCCCAAGGAGGAGGGCGCCAGGCCAAAGATACCTAGGGGTCCCATTCCCGACCAGGGCCGGGAAGGACGCCCCCGGGGATTCTTCAACAACTGGCTGGACTCTCCCAAAGGTTGGTCTCTCTCACGGACTGCGGCGAAGGAGCGCCGGTTGGCCTTCCCCAGTACGGGACTCGAGGGGGATCCGGCACGCAAGGAGGCCGTAATGGAGGAGGAACGGCGGCAGTGGCAGGAGGACCGCCAAGCTATGCAGGAGCAGATGGAGACCATGCAGCGTGTGATGGGTGAGATGGCAGCGGCCCTCGATGCACTGAAAGTGCAACCACCCGCCGGCAATCCCCCGGACGGGGCGCCGGCAGCTCATCCCGCACCTCCTAGCCTCCCGTCCCGTCGGGACCTGAAAGTCACGTATGACGGTTCAGGGGACCAGTTGACCTTTTTTATGGTCCAAGTGGACATTTTTATGCGAGAACAAGGTCGGACCTTCACCTCCGAGGAGTCCCGGGTGCAGTACGTGGCTTCCTTACTGCAAGGGGAGGCGGCCGCCTGGATGGTGTTGCAGTATGAACTCCGCTCGCCGGTGCTGCGAACCCTGGACGAGTTTATGGTAGCACTCCGAAACCGCTTTGAGGACCCGACTCTGGGTGAGCGGGCTAAAGCCTCCCTGATGCAACTGCGCCAAGGGACCAAGTCGGTGGCGCAGTATGCAAGTGAGTTCCAGTCGCTGGCTAGTCGAATTCTGGACTGGAGTGAGGCCACTCTGGTACAGTGTTTCAGGGAGGGTCTCAACCCGGACCTCCAACATTGGGCCTTCATGCAAGGGAACCCCCCGGATGTGGAAGGTTGGGTTCGCCACGCTGCGGACATTGAGAATCGTAAACAACTCCTGAATTTGTCTAAGCAGCGCATCGGACGAGACCCGAGACCCCGGAGTGACCGGGGCCGAGACTTCCGACTGGGAGGGAGCGGGGGTCCCTCGGCCGCTGAACGCCGCAAGCGTTTTGAGACCGGTGTCTGCCTGACCTGCGGGGGAAAGGGACACTTTGCGTCGCAATGCCCCTCTCGTTCGGGTCGTCCCAACCCCCCTCGCCAAGCCCCGACCGAACCGCAGAAGGCGGCTGCCGAGGACCAGCCCCGCCGCAGGAGCGGACCACCGGGCCGACGTTCCGGCGCACCCTCCGCTCTCCATGCGCGCCCCCAGGATGTGGTCTCCACCTCTACAGGCCCAACGGGGTCCCGGATTACAAGTACTACTTTTGATTCGGACGGATCCCCGAACGCCACCACTCCATCCCCCTCTTCCAGCGAGGAGGAAGAGTGGGAACAGCCGGCAAAAAACGCCGTCGGTCTGCTGTAGAGGGGGCTCCGCAGCAGACCGCCCCTGTCGTTGTGCAAGGAGCTCCACCGATGGTAAGCGCCCAAGAGGACAATGTGTATGTGCGTGTTCACCTGTCCCTACCCAAAGGGGGTCCCAGTTTAGAATTCCCCGCTTTGGTTGACTCGGGGTGTGCCCGCACCATGATTAGTGAGGAAGCTGCCAAGAAACTGGGAGTCAGGCGCAAGCGGCTTCCGGGACCCCTCCGCTTTTCCCAAATGGACGGGAGCGATTTTAAACGGGGCCCAGTGACCCACAGAACTGCAGCCGTGATTATGTCTGTGGGGGAACATTGGGAGCGCTTGTATTTTACCATCGCCCCTATTGTAACCCCTGTGGTGTTAGGGATGAACTGGCTACGGGGACACAACCCCTCCATCGACTGGGTTAAACGGGTACTCTCGTTTCCCGAAAGCCCCTGTGGGTTACATGACAAGGAACGGGTACTCAGGACTCCGGCCGCCGCATTGGTAGGGTCCCCCACCCCAGCCTCCGTTCCTCCTCAACTGCCCACCGAATACTCGCAGTTTGCGGATGTCTTTGATGTTAGAGAATGTGACGAACTACCTCCCCACAGAGAAACGGACTGTGCCATCGAAATTGTGGGGGAAGGCAAGCTGTCTAAAGGGAAGGTCTATCCCATGAGCCCTAGTGAGAAGGCGGTGTTACGGGACTATCTGGATGCCAACTTGGCGAGGGGTTTCATACGCCCTTCCAAGGCTCCTTATTCGGCCCCAGCCTTCTTTGTGAAGAAAAAGACGGGAGATCTACGACTGTGTATTGACTTTCGTAGGCTAAACGCAGTCACCCAGTCTAACGCTTACCCTCTCCCTCTTATTCCCGACCTTCTAGCACAATTAAAGGAGGGCCGAATCTTCACCAAACTGGACTTGGTGGAAGCATACCACCGCATTCGCATTAAAGAAGGAGACGAACCCTAAACGGCCTTTTCCAGCTGTTTTGGAATGTTTGAATACCTAGTCATGCCGTTCGGACTTTCGGGGGCTCCCAGTGTTTTTATGCAATTGATTAATGAAGTTTTACATGATTTGCTATTTCGGGGGGTGGTGGTATTTCTCGATGACATCCTTATTTACTCTGAAACCATGGAAGAACATGTGCGTCTGGTTCGAGACGTGCTCCAGCGGCTGCGGGAGCACAAACTGTATGCTAAAGTGTCCAAATGTGAATTCCACCAACCTTCCATTACTTTCCTTGGGTACGTGATCTCCCACCAGGGTTTGGAAATGGACCCCGCTAAGGTCCAAGCGGTGCGGGATTGGGAAACCCCCACTACCCGCCGCCAACTTCAGCAGTTTTTGGGGTTCGCCAACTTTTACCGCAACTTCATTCCTAACTTTGCCCAAGTTGCGCTTCCCCTCACTGCCCTGTTGCGTACCAAAGACAAGGGGGCTAGCGCCGCGCTTCCCTCAGCCCGTTTGCAATGGTCCCCCCAGTGCCAGCAGGCTTTTGAACGTTTAAAGCTACTTTTTTCGTCCGAACCCGTTTTAGCTCACCCTGATTGCACTAAACCTTTTGTGGTGCAAGTGGATGCCTCGGATGTGGCCATGGGCGGGGCCCTATTGCAAAGGGATGTAGGGGGGCGGTTGCGGCCGTGTGCCTACTTCTCCAAAAAGTTTTCCCAGTCCGAAATCAACTGGGCTATTTGGGAGAAGGAGGCGGCAGCGGTCAAACATGCCCTCACCATATGGAGGCACTTCTTAGAAGGGGCCGAACTGCCATTTGAGGTGTGTACCGATCACAAGAATCTTGAGGCTCTCAAGGGAGCTAGAAAGCTCAACGTCAAACAGATTCGGTGGGCCCAATTTTTCGCCAAATTCCGGTTCTCCCTCAAACATGTTCCTGGCAAAGAAAATGCCCTAGCCGATGCTCTGTAACGACTTCCCCAGTATCGCAACGATTTCGATCGCCCGGTCGACTCCCTGTTCACTCCCGAGCAGCGAGGGGAGGTCCCAAGCTTAGCCGTCACAACCCGGTCCCAGGCCCATCAACCAGGGACCCCCCCTACGCTCAAGGGTATCCCGGAAGCCTTCCAACAGCGGCTCCGGAACGCCTCCTTACAGGAGGAGGAGCACCATCTCCTCCCCACTGGCATGGAACGAACGAACACCTGGTGGGTACAAGGGGGAAAGCTATATGTCCCATCTTCTCTTCGCAAAGAGGTGTTGGGACTTGTACATGGTGCCAGGTTGGCGGGTCATTTCGGCTTCATAAAGACCCTTCACCTGGTTAGGAGGCAATTCTGGTGGCCCGGTATGAGGTCCGATGTGGAACTGTATGTGCGCAGCTGCCCCACTTGCGCCACAGCGAAGAAACGGATGGGAAAACCCCCCGGGCTTCTCAAACCACTTGAGAACCCCTCCCGTCCCTGGGAAGTCATAGCCATGGATTTTATCACCGACCTACCTCCCAGTCGGGGAAAGACGGTTCTTTGGGTAATCACGGACCTTTTTTCCAAACAGGTCCATTTCGTTCCATGTGCGGGTCTTCCTTCGGCCCAGGGCTTGGCTAAACTATTTGTCACGCACGTCCTCAGGCTACACTCGATCCCTAGGAAGGTCCTCTCCGACCGGGGGGTCCAGTTCGTAGCCAAATTCTGGCGAGCCTTCCTAAAATTGATGGGGGTGGAGGAACAGGGCCTCTCTTCCGCCTATCACCCCCAGACTGATGGTCAAACTGAACGTGTAAACGCGGTGGTAGAATGTTATTTGCGTTGCTATGTGAATTTCCACCAAGACGACTGGGTCGACCTGCTGCCATTTGCCGAATATGCGTACAACATTGCGCCCCATTCCTCTACCGGCTTTAGTCCCTTCCAAGTAGTATACGGGACGGAATTTGGTCCTTTCGGTTCCGCCCCCGTCACGCCAGATCTCCAGTCCACCCCCGATCTTCAGGAGTGGATTCAGGTAGTTAAATCTACCTGGCCGTGGCTGCTCAAAAACCTTGAGAGGGCAAAAAGCAAGTACAAGGAACAGGCAGACAAACACCGGTCTCCGGGATGGGAACTTAAGGTGGGGGAGCAAGTTTATCTGTCCACCAAAAACCTCCGCTCTCTTCGTCCCTGCAAAAAACTCAGCGACCGTTATGTGGGACCTTTCCCCATTACCAGGGTGATCAACGAGGTTACCGTGGAACTAGAACTCCCAAAGACCCTCAAGGGAGTCCATCCCGTCTTTCATATAAGCCTCCTCAAACCCTATGTGGCAGCTCCCCAGTTCCACCCCCCTCCCGAACACGAGATTCCTACCGTGGTGGGAGGGGATACCCATTTGGAAGTGTCCAAGGTTTTAGATTCCAAATGGAAGAAGGGAAAACTGTATTACTTTGTTCGTTGGAAAAACCTTGGGTCCGCGCACGACGAGTGGGTGGCCGCACCCCACATGGCGGCCCCTCGCTTGGTCCGAGAATTCCACCTCGCTTATCCCGATAAGCCTCGTCCTCTCGAGGACGCGGGAGGGGGGCCTTAAGGGGGGCAGAATGTGAGGGTCTCTGTGTCTCTGACTCTGTGTCTCTGCTTTCCATCACCTGCTTTGTTATCAGTGAACTCATAAAAGCAGTTCACACCTTCTGGTCCCAGGCGCCTGCCCTGATTGCCCCAAGTATCTCCCCCCCGCTGTTCTTCCTGTCAGTACTCCCTCAGGCCGATGCGGCCTTGGAAGTGTGATAGCTTCAGCAGACTTCCTGGGACTCGTTTGATGTTTTGTATTATGCCAAGCTTGTAACTTCCCATAACAATAAGTGTGAACCCCAGTGCCCCAGTGCCCTGGAGTCAATATATTCTGTAAACCCGATAAGCCCCTCACTTGCAACTTTCTACCTGTGCCTGTCTCATCTCCTGATGTCTTCAATAAATCCTTTGTTTCTGTATCAACGCCTGAGCAATTGATTTGGAGAATTAGACTCAGAGAGGGGGAACTCTCACAGTGAGTCTCACAACGTTTCAGCATGCAAGCACTGTCAGCAATTTACACCGAAGGCCCATGCTGACAGGGCCTCCTGGTTAAAAGCTTGGCTATACGAGAAGGTACTATTTGGATCTCAAGACCAGATGAGTCGGTCGGAGTCCGTTGGTTCCGCCTGCTTGGATCTGACATCATCAGCGCCTAAACCCTGTTCCCGCTCCCCAGATCTGAATGAGAAAAACATGGGAACATCCAAACCACCTCCTAAGAAGGCACTTTCAAAAATCCACCTCACCAAAAAGCCCTCTAAGGAGTCTAAAGGGTCGGTGCCGAGTACAACGGGAGCCCTGGATCCCATTGTTGTGGAGGATGTTCGTACACCTCCCCCTCTTTGTACTCCTTCTCCTCAATTCGGGCGAGGTTCCTTGGATTCTGAAGTGGACTTACCTGATTTCTTGTTGAAGGCCGTTCAGGATGCCTTGCAGCCTTCTTTTTCTAGTGAGCAAGCAGGCTTATCACAGGGCTCGTCGGGACCCCCGGTA
The DNA here is from genome assembly GCF_029931775.1 of Euleptes europaea. Taxonomy (NCBI): domain Eukaryota; kingdom Metazoa; phylum Chordata; class Lepidosauria; order Squamata; family Sphaerodactylidae; genus Euleptes; species Euleptes europaea. Next base: position 4,821,807 of record NC_079326.1, on the reverse strand, counting down.
TAGAATAAATTAACTGTTGCCCAGCAGCCCCCCATTCCAACAGCTCCTCAGCCCTGGTGGCCTCCACAATGGTATGGCCCTGTGCAGTAGGCTCCCTGGCAGGGATACCCCTTTTCACCTTGGGGACCGTTGCAGCCTCCTCAGCAACCACAGATGCCTACCTGGCCCGTTCTGAGTTTTCCGTCTGCTCTACAACAGGAGACTTTAGTCCCATAAGAGCAACAACCTTCATTCGGTGCCTCGGACTCAGAGCAGGACACCCAATCCGTCCGTTCCGAACTCGTATTAGAAGAACCATCGGAACCGAATCCCAAGGGTGCAGCTGGGGATCACTTGTCTGGCCCGTCTGGAGAAGAAATATCTCATTTTTCTGAGTAAATGATGCAGGCAGCTAAGGCCTGGGGTTTGACTCTAAGGCTTCGACTCCCAAACCAAAAAAAAAAATTTAATCCTCCCTGTATTCACACAATGGCCTTCCCTGTCCTTGAAGATTTTATGGATGTTGCAAAGAAGGTTTGGGAAACTCCCTCTTCTACACCCTCTACATCCAGAAAGGTTGACAATTTGTACAAGATACTCCCTACAGGATGTGAGTTCTTATTCTCCCACCCAGCACCCTCTTCAGTAATTGTCGCCGAGTCTCAGTCCAAGTGCCAGGGCACCCACTCTGCCCCTTCTGACAAGGACAGCAATCGATGTCCTCAGTAGAAAGGACAGAATTGATGTCCTCAGTAGAAAGGCGTATTCAGCGGATGCAATAGGTTTTAGGATTGGAAACTATAAAAGCTATAATGTCTGCCTATCATCTCTTTTTGTGGGAAAATATTTCCGGCTACATTGAAGGTCTGCCTAAGGAACAAAAGACTGGCTAAAGTGATGGTCTCTGAAGGAACTCAGTTGTCTAGGCACCAAATGAACGCTGGCCGCCATGCGTCAGAATCCTCCGCTAGAGGCATGGCAGCAGCAGTGTCCTTGCGTAGGTTTGCATGGCTGTGATCCACTGCCTTATCTCAGGATGTGAGGAGTACCATTGAGGACTTGCCGTTTGACAGCAAAGGGCTGTTCTCTGCAGCCACTAATGACACACTGAGTCAGTTAAAAAAGGAGAAGCAGGCAGCCAGGTACATGGGGGTGTCAGCCCAACCTTCAGCTTCTTTCTAAAGGCCTCGTTTTGGTTACAGAGGAGGTTTCCACCAGCCAAGATTCCAAAGACTGCTACAGGGACCGTCTACTAGCTATGGACAGCAACGACCTTATCAGCCTTTCCAACATCAAAATAAGCGAAGGTACTCAAAATCCTGCTCCTCTGCCCCAAGATCCCAAACACCTAAGGGACAAGCCATCCTTCGGCAGGGGTGGGGGAATAACCCTGAGGTTGTGTTTGATGATCATTTAGCCGCTTTTGTTAATGCTTGGGCCAATGTAATGTCAGATACCTGGGTTTTACAAGTTATACAGCATGGTTATGCCCTAGAGTTTAACAGGAGACCCCCAGTAGGTCTTCCTCCCTCAAGTACAGGGTCATCCTCATCTCCTGACCTAAAGGAGGCCCTATTTGATCTAGTTAACAAAGGGGCAGTTCAGTTGGTTAACTCTTCTCAGTCTTTGGAAGGTTTTTACTCACATTTGTTTGTGGTTACCAAAAAAGGCGGTGGTTTACATCCGATTCTAGATCGAAGATGTTTGAACAAGTTCTTGCAGTATAAAAAGTTCAATATGCTTACCATTCAAAATGTTTTACAATTATTAAAAGTTGGTTGGTGGTACATTGTTGTCGATCCTATTTTCACATGGGGGACAGGTTTTTCAGTATGCAGTGCTACCACGGCATCCTGAGTTTTTACTAAGTGTATGGCTGTGGTAGAGGCCTGCCTCCGTACTAGAGGTTGTGTCATATTCCCTTATTTAGACGATTGGTTGGTAACTGCTCCCTCTCAAGAGGAGCTTATCACTCATAGAGAGATCATATTACAGTGTTGACAGCCTTGGGTCTCATGATCAATCACAAGAAGTCTGTTCTCATTCCTTCTCAGAGTCTAAGGTTTGTGGGTACACAGTTAAACTCAACATCAGGTAAAGCTTTGTCTCCCATTGATCGAGCAGGTAAGCTCGCAGGTACCACTAGGTCCTTCCTGAAGAAGAGACATCGATCAGCACTGCAGATTCAGACTCTCTTAAGTGAGAGGGCCTCTACAACAGCAGTCATTGCTTCTGCAAGGTTAAACATGAGACCCCTGCAAAATTGGTTCATTAGGAAATCCAATCCCTTGGCTCATTCCCACAAATTAAAACTCTCCATACCCAGGCCCACCCTTCGTACTCTTCAGTGGTGGGCTGGGGTAGACAACTTGACATCTGGGGTAGAGTTTGGGGTGTTTACCCCCAAATTTGTGATCACATCAGATGCCACGGTCACACAGCCCGGATAACCTACAAGAACCAATGAACTCTGACCGTGAAAGCCTTTGACAATACATCAGATGCCTTGTTATTAGGTTCGGGAGCCCATTGTAATGGCCTTACTACACAGGGGTTGTGGAGTCCCTATGAAGCTTCACTACACATTAATCTATTGGAACTTAGAGCAATTCGCTATGCTCTTGTTTCTTTCACAGATATCCTGTGCAACAACGCGGTACTCATCCAGACAGACAACACCACGGCAATGTTCTATCTTGAATAGACAAGGGGGAACAGTTTCCCTCAAACTCTGCAGGGAGTCAGAAAGAATCTGGAACTGGGCACTTCTACACAACGTGTCCTTACAAGTAATCCACACACAGGGAGTAAAGAATTCCACAGCAGACACTTTAAGCAGGGTATTCTCCCCCCATCACGAGTGATCCCTCAAATGGAGATACATTCTACCCATTTTTCACCCATGGGGGTTCCCAAAGGTGGATTTGTTTGCGACTTCTCAGAACACAAAAGCCAGGGCAGGTCATGACTCAAGGTCACTAGGGGATGCCTTCCTCATACCGTGGGAGGGCACCATGTTTTACGCATTTTCCCCAGTACCTTTGTTAATTAAGACATTGGCCAGGATACAGGTCTATTCAACACATTGCATCCTTATAGCTCCTTATTGGATGAGACAGGTGTGGTTTGCAGATCTGAAGAGACTAGCTGGAAGCAACATAATTCACCTGCCAGCAGAACCAGACCTCCTGCCGGTAGGATGAATGCGTCATCAGGAACCGGACAGGCTTCGTCTGACAGCTTAGCTTCTAAACCCTCCACAATGAAACTCTCAGACCAGGTGTTAGAGGTGGTGTTGAACTCTAGAAAGCCTTCCACACGGGCTTCATATGCCTTTAAATGGGAGCATTTTTTGGACTGGGTTATCACTAAAGGATACTTTCCATCATCATGCCCTCTCTCTTTGGTGTTGGATTACCTTTTAAGCCTTAAGAAAGGAGGGTTAAGTCTGTCATCTGTCAAGGTCCATTTGGCTGCTCTGTTGGCGTTTCACATAGGGGTAGATGGGGTCTCTTTTCTCACCCCACCTCAAAGCTATTTTTAAAGGGGTTAGCTAACGTGTATCACCCAACCTCCCAATGGTCATTATCTTTAGTTTTGGCACAACTAATGTTGCCCCCTATGAAACCTTGTACAAGGTTTCTATGGCGCATCTGTCACAAAAGGTGTGTTTCTTAGTGGCGATTGAGAAAGAACTGAGGGAAGGGGCGCCTGCTCGCTACAAAGAACTGAGGGAAGGGGGCGTCAGCTCGCTACACCATGTCATCAAAGCTGGAAAAGGAGTGCATGCGCAGTGGAGCTGGCACCCCCATCTATTTTTAAGAAGCTGTAGAAATCCTTTCTGTGGTAGGCCTGCGCAAGCGCAGTCCCCCCAATGTGAGACTGCACAGAAGACATCTTGACAAACAACAGTTACAGGTAACTGCAACTCTGTTTTCTATGCATTTTGCATGATACCTTAATATGGTTCAGAATGAGATGTGAGAAAGACTGGAATGGAAACCAAAGGCCATCATAGAAGTGTATGAGGAATCCCAGAAATGTGTGTACTGTCAAAGGTAGCAATTATATTTAATAATATTTGTATAGTGGTTAGAGTGCCTGACTAGACTCTGGGAGATCCAGGTTCAGATGTCCACTCCGTCATGGAAACTAGCTGGTTGACTTTGGGCCAGTCAGTCTCTTTCAGGCTAACCTGCCTCACAGAGTGGTTATAACAGGAGTAAAATTGAGGCAAGGAGAATGAGCCACTTTGTCTCCATTAGAAGAAGAAGCGTTGGTTTTTATATGCTGACTTTCTCTACCACTTAAGGGATACTCAAACCGGCTTACAATCACCTTCCCTCCCCCTCCCCACAACAGACCCCGTGTGAGGTAAGTGGGGCTGAGAGAGCGCTAACAGAGCTGTAACTTGTCCAAGGTCACCCAGCTAGCTTTGTGTGGAGGAGTGGGGAAGTCAACCTGGTTCACCAGATTAGCTCACGTGGAGGAGTGGGGAATCAAACCTGGTTCTCCAGATCAGAGTTCACTGCTCCAAACCATGGCTGTTAACCACTACACCACGCTGGCTGGGAGAAAAGTAGGGTATAAACATCAAAATAAATACATGGGATGAGTGTCTGATTTGTTTGTTACCCTTACTGATGTTGCTTAGAACAGGATTTATAAAAGGAAGATAATGACCTATCAGAATAATTATTAGAATGTTTTTATATATGACACTAAGAATTCTGATTAAAAACTAGTGTTTTTATTTTGTAGCTAATGGTTTAGTTGCCCTAATTAGTTGAGTGATACTTTTGCCCCCCTCAAATGTTAGAAATCATAAAGAATATTTTTTGGCATGAATGTTCTTTGTGACAGAAAAATAGCCTGTCTCTTGGCTATTTTTATCCCTTCATGTACCACTGAGTTGGGTTTTAATTGTTCGTGTTATCTGATGAGATTTATGTTTAAATAAACTATATCCAGCACTTACTTACTTTCTTACTTGCTTACTTTATTTATTTATTTATTAGATTTTTATCCCTTCCTTTCCCAACCAAGGTCGGGCTCAAATCTTTTAAGGGGAAAATACAATTTCACATCCATCCTGGTGAGGTTCTCTCTTCTCCCTGCACCCCTTTCTGTTCTTTGCATGTGAATGGGGACATCATTACTATTCTGTTGTCCTTTCCTTTATTATTATGCTCCTCTGACTGAAGGTCTTGAGCAAAGTTAATACAGATACAAGTAAAATACAAAGCAGTAAACACTAAAATATAACATGGTGAATTAAAATGCATCTCTGTAATGACATAAAGAAACAACAGTGCTATGAGTTTGGCAACAGGACGCATTATTTCCAGATTGGTGTCTTGAATTAGGATTTATGGAACTATGCCACAAGGACTAAAAGCTGGGGCATACTTTAAATGTTTTGATAAAGCCTAAATGATCTGATTCCTACTCCAAGTACTGGGCAAATGCAACACACACAAACACACCACCAGATGCATCTACATCTCATGTGTGGTGCAAAAATAAAATAAAAATCTCTCAATCATGAAATATTGTACATTGGGGAAAATCATTGGATCAGGGCAGATGGCTACAATCCACTCATGGAGCCTCTCCACATACATGTTTGCTCTCCCTTTTACAGCAGTGGCAGGGTAAAATGCCCTGTGTACTCCATCTACAGCAAGCAATGAAGAGAAAGAGTAGGGGGTTCTTTCTGAGAATAGCTTTCATTTTTTATCAATGAAGGCAAGATACCATCATTGCAATTAGACTCAACTTGGTCCTTTTGAATTTTAGTGCTTGCTTGATAATAGCTGTTTATGATAAGCTAAATCAGGGCTCCCTCACATGATGCCGATGGGCAATATGGTGCCCTACCAACACCTTTCCTGGCACCTGCCAAGTGTTTTTAGGAAGTGGGCGTGGCCAGGTGGGGCTTTTGCCCAGCAATGCTTCTGATTCACTATTGGAGAGTTGATTCGCTGTGCAAATTTTTAAAAATGTTTCTTTGGCAGCAGCTGTCACCAGAGCTCAAGGATCTGCACTGTGTTATTGAAGTTAAGCGGTGGCAGTCATTTTGTGGCTGGCCCCACCTCCTGTGGCAGCCATTTTGTGGTAGCTATTTTCTTGCTGTGCCAACCATGCCATGTCAGAATTCCAAATGTGCCCTCAGGCTTTAAAAGGTTGGGGACCCCGGGCTAAATTATCCTCAGTTGATGGTCTTGAGGAGTGCAAACCAACCAGTGTTCTCCATGATGCAATGGTCTATTCCTTCCCCATTAAAACCCACATTTTATAATGTTTATCTAGCACTGAACACAGCAAATTAATGACGATGACCCTTGATAGAACTCTAGCAATGCACTTTTTAATAATGTCATCCAAGAGTGCCTGCAGAGGGTGCGTTTGATGTGAATTATTCAAATGAATTTTATTTACAGTTCCTTGCTCCCAAAGAAAAAGCCATGGAAATTTCACCAATAGCAGATGAAGGTGGCGATGTTGATGATCTTGTAAGTACTTTAAAGAAATCCTTCATGATTATGGAAGCAACTAGATTGCATGGGGGATCAATATGGGCCATCAGTACCCACCCATGTCAGTGGGAGATTTTTCATTCTTCAGTACTCTAGGGCAGGACAGTGCATAGGTCAGATCCAGCCCTTAAGCTACTCTTCTGAAGTATAAAAACATTTTTTTCATAGTTTTAACTTAGAAGTCAATGATGGGGCAGGTCCCTAAGGTTTTGGAGAACTAAGTTTGATAGAGAAGGGTGCATGTAAAGTTCTGTGGGGGAAGAGAACCCAGTAATCACAGTAACCTTCAGATCAGCAACAGGGGTATTATGCTCCTTCTGACAAAAGAATTTTACAGGGTGAATCCAACATGAAATTGCTGAATTAGGATTCATCAAGAGATCAACATTCTGTCCCCCAGGCTTGAACCAAGGGCTCGGGTGTCACGACTCACTATGTGGCCCACCCTTTAAAGATGCTAATTAGTTTTGCTTATTATGTTTCACATTGTACTTTCCTTATGTTAATCCTACTGTGCCCATCTTCTGTTATGAGTGGTCCTCATCCACTCTTAATGGACTGGTTTCTCTTGGATTGGTTATTGTTTCAAACTGGCCTCTGTTTGTAACATCTATCCAATCCCATTTTTCTGTCTCTTGTAACTTTTAAGTATAAATTTATTTATTTTTATATATTTTACAAAATGTATGTCCTGCCTTTCTGGCCTCACAAGGGCCATTAATATCAATCCCCCCAAAAACACCCCAAAACAGTAATTAAACCATTCCTCAGGAAGAGATTTCATTGAGGGAAAGCCAAACAACACAAAAAAAGTCTACACTTGCTAACGAAAGATAGCAACAGAAGGGGATGGAGGAGTTTTCCCCGGGGAGGGGGAAGAGGAGTCCCCGGTGCTTTTGGTGCTGTGACCAAGATGGCTCTTTTCTGAGTTGCCACCCGCGTAACCTCAGAAGGCAAAAGGGGCATCTGAAGCAGGGGCCTCTAAAGATAATCGTAGTGGTCTGGCAGATTCATAAAAGAATAGGTAGTCCTTCAGGTATATAGGTCCCAAATCATATAGGGCTTTGAGGCCAAGACCAGCAGCTTGAATTGTAGCCAGATACAAATTGGGAGCTAGTGTAGGTGGGCCAAGACTGGAGTGCTACGGATAATAACTGCTGTGAATGTACACCTGGTAAAGCAAGCTCTGATTCATGAAAGCTTACGCTAGATTAAATTTGGTTAGTCTGAGTTACCATTGGGCTTGTGTTTAATCAAACAAATTTGGCTACCCTTTTGAGATTATGGAATTACTATTCCATAATAACCTTTAATTTACTAACACAAATAAGGAACAGAACATTCATTGGTCTTTAAGTCACCTAAGGGATTATGAGGCAAGAGTGCTACTGTGAGCTTCTAAAACTTGAAACTGCAATTGCATGAACTGACAGTTTCTTTTAACAGCTGTAAGCTAGTTGTAAACTGAACATGTACAAAGTGCCTTTCTCTAATCGCTGCATCAGTACAGCCACCCTTCAGGCATGTGTGCTTAGCAGGGAAGGCTGCTGGATCAGAAAGTGTTTGGTTAAGCTCCATCAAATATATGAATGGGTCTGTCTCAAGCTTTAAGAAGCCACACATTTTTTTTTCATCAAAGAACATCAGCTCTAGCTGTACTGTGTAAGCCTTAGTGTGAAGTTGGTTTCCCCCTTCCCAAAAATGTTGCTTTCTTTTGCAGCTGGACATGATTTAAGTGGATTTGCAGTATCTAACAATCTCTGGATTGGAAGATGTCCCTGGGATTCAGGAAGAACAACATCATGATTTCACTAGTGTGAGAGGAGTACTGTTATAAGTCTGGACTGACATCCTATGCAAATGTGTGAGAGTGTGTTTCTTGGCTTGCATTAAGCCATACTGTATGTTCATTGCCACTGGAAATGCTGGAAATGCTGATAAATAATTTCAACATCTATGCCATCGATAGACAATGCAATGGTAATGGCAAATGTTTACATGTACTCATGCATAGGAGTTCTGTCCTTTCCTATTTAGAACCCGCTAAACACATCACAAATCAGTCATTATGCTCAGGGCTTTGTTGCCATAGTGTAGAACTGACAGCTACAGAAGTAGAATGTAGCCAGGCTTTCACTCCAAAGATGGGACTATACTTCTAAATATTCAGAAGCAGCTACTATAACTCCAGAGTAGGTCCCATCATTGAGCCTTTTCTGTTGGGCCTCTGTTGGCTTTCTGAAGACTCCCTTATTTCCCTACAGCTTGTAAAAGAAGAGTGGGTGAAGGCACAAGTAGAGGTGAAGACAGGGTGCTGCAATGACTACACCCTTTTCCAGTTCCTTGGAGCATTTGTAGATGGTAAGCACAGCCTTTGGTGTGAATCTGGCAGCCCTTCTCTAGAGTAGCTCAAAGCAGTTGACAATAAATTCCAGTCACTTTTACCTCCCCCCCCCCCCAGGTTGTTTTTGGAAAGCTCCCTTTTATATTTCTCTATGAAGTCACTGTCTTCAGCTTTTTTCCTAATCTTTCTTTTCCTAATGTAACTTAAAAGTGTTGTTTTCCTGATTGTCAGCAACATTAAAACAGAGTTTGTACAGCACTGACTCATGCTGAATAATTTGTTAATATTTCATAATGTTACCATAGGAAAAAACCTAAAACACTAAAACGCTGAAATATATTTAGCAGGAATTTTGGTTGGTGGATTTCTGCACTACACAAATGGATGACTCTTTTTTAGAAAACTTCTTTCTTAGCCACATGGAGATCAACTTTTGGACACCACTAAGTACACAACACAAAACTGCGGGCCTCTTTACATGTTACCCAAGCCCTCATGTTTGTTGGGCAAGGACATAAGGAATTTGAATCAGGCTTTCAGTGGGAGTTTTGTACCTCCCAAACTCGTGCAACCCTTTGTTCCTTTCAGGCAGATGTGGCAGCTGTCTTTTTTTCTTCTCCTTTAAAGAGTCCTGTGGCTACACATGTTTTGCAGTGGACAAAGCAGTCGCTTCATGGGACACTTCAAGGAGGAACAGTACAAACATACCTCGGGTTTGTAGGTTTGGTGCCAGACCACCCCAATAAAGCGAATATTGCAATAAAGCAAGTCACATAAATTTTTTGGTGCATATAAAAGTTATGTTTACACTATACTGCAGTCTTAATAGCTTGCAATAGCATTATGTTTTTAAAAAAACAATATACTGTAATAATAATGAAAAAGTTTGAAATAGTGCAAGAATTACCAAAATGTGACAGAGACATGAAGTGAGCACATGCTGTTGTAAAAATGGCGCCGAAAGACTTACTCAAAAATGCAAATGTCAAACTAAAGCGTCCATCCCTAGCATCCCATAAACAGACACGCTCAGGCAGGTGATCCTAAGCAATGCTAATTTATTAGGAGCAAAAAGACAGATTAAAAGAAGCTGACTGCCTCTCATGCAGGAGAGGCTGCTAATGGAGTCTATGCAGGTAGGTTACAGTATAAAAGCATTCTAGGCAAAAAAAGTAAAACAAAGTGAAACCACAGTGCAGTAACTACAAGATAACGGTTCCCAGAGAATCACAGACATAACACGGGCACATCTGTGATAAACAGTAAACAGGATTTGCAGCATGAGAACAAAACCTTGACCAGCAGCCAGAACCTGGCCTTGACAGGATGCCAGCCTCTGGCCTGCAATTGCCAAACCCTTACTCCAAAGGTAGCAAAGACCTGACAGCAATACCTGCCTAGTGCACTGAAGTGGAACACAATAAAAAATAGGGATGCCTATATGGAGGTGAAGGCGGCCACAGTTTCTGCCTGTTTGCCCTGGTTCTGCTGAGGAAAGGCTCCTGTGAGTCAGGGAGGTGCAAAGCTCCCATTGACTGTCCAACAGCGCATTCCTGACCGACGACGAAAGCCCTTAGGAGGCCAGGAAGTGACCATGACAGCATCCAGGCTACTCACGCCTGTGTTTGTGGCCCCAACACCAGCAGGGAGGCCCGTACGCTGGTCTCCGGCGCTGCCGCCACCCTGGGACACTGGCGGGGCCTTCCACCAGCATCTCACCGGTGTAAAGGGCCACGCCAGCATTCCAGAGGGCATTCCGGCGTTCCCAGGGTGGGCTGGGAGGGGGAGGAGCTGCCGTTAGGCAGCCTCCTGTCTTCTTTTACCCCAGGTACGCTGGCGGCGAGAAGAGAGAGGTTGCACTTGCTTTTTAGCAGGCATAGCCTCGCTTTTCTCAATGGGGCGAAAAGCCCCATTTTAAGAGAAAAAAGCCTTTCAAAGGCTTTTTTAAAGCTGCTGGCAGCCGAGGAACCGCTTAGGAAGTGCCGCAGCGGCGCCTCCTCCCCACCATCCCTGGCTGCCAGCAGCTCAGGAATATGCTGTAATTCAAAGTCTTCGTGCCATCACCCTGTACTGAAAGCTGGGTACCCAAGGTGGGGCTAACAAAGCCCCTGGAATGTTCCCAAATAATGATAAATTTAAAGATAGGTGGTATGCTATACTTAACAAATATTCCACGGACCTCATGGTACTTTTAATAGAAACAGCCATTTCAGAAGGTACACAATTGGAAAAAGAGATTGCACAACTCAAAGACAGCATCAGCACTACTCTTTGTGAAAAGGATTTCTCTGGTAAAATGAATGGCTTAGCTATAGAACTAAAGCGTCAGTTTATAGAACTAAAAGAAATTCCAAAAATTCCAAAGGGACCATAAGGATTATGAGGAAAATAGAGTATATAATTGGCAACCACATAGACAAGGTCCCATCAGCAAGAAATCAGTATCTTTTGACTTCAGGTTCTAGTACAGATATTGATAGATCAAGTACATCTGAGGGAGACACAGCATCACATCCACAGGATAATACCCATCATTCCATACTCAAACAAGATGAATTTTTTTTAGGTCAGAGCATGGAGTTGAGATCAGGTAGACAATACAAGTCTCTGGAACACAAACCCCATCACAGGAGAAAGTATCAGAAAACCCACAGGTGGTAAATCTCTCCAATGTTATACTTACACCAAATGAGTTCGCAATTTTGAGAAAAGGTTTCTCTCTTGTCCCAACGCCACCCCTTAATTTTTTCCATGTGCAGTCAGAAATTCAACATTTAGAAAAATTACATTAGCAGATTTTTTTTTGAAAAATTAAGCTAATAATATACAGACAGATCATGTGTCCTTGAAGCCTAAATCTACTTTTAACCCCACTACCAACAATCCGAGGATCTTAGTTTTTCAAGATCTAGTTCTGGAAGAAATAAATAAAATAGAACAGACAGAAACATCTATTTTGCACAGTCTTAATAGAGCTTATAAAGTAACTTTGCAACAGTTATCCCAACATAACGATATCATCTTTAAGCCAGCAGATAAGGGAGGGGCAATAGTTGTATGGGGTAGGGAAGATTATGTTAAAGACGCTTATAGGCAATTGAACGATATAGCTCATTATGCTAGATGTGATGCTAACCCTACCAAAAATATTAAGAAGGACATAGTTGGTTATGCTAGATGTGATGCTAACCCTACCAAAAATATTAAGAAGGACATCCCGCTGGTCGGGATGGGGTCTGGAGTAGAGTTTGAGACCGGGTTTGCACCGCCAAGGTAGGCAAGGCACCCCTTTGTGCTGGGGTGAATAAGGAGACAGTAGGGCGGGCGACTTTCACCGGATACTGGGGCAGTCTGGAAAGAGCGTCTGCTAGTACGTTTAGCTTTCCAGGCACATGTTTGAGCACAAAACGAAATTGAGCAAAGAAGTCAGCCCAACGCTGCTGTTTCGTGGACAACTTGTGGGCCCCCGTAAGAGCTTCCAAATTTTTGTGATCTGTCCAGACTTCAAAGGGAACCCTGGAACCTTCCAGGAATTGCCTCCACGTAGTGAGGGCATGGTGGACGGCAGCAGCTTCCTTCCCCCAAATTGGCCAGTTCAGTTGGGAGTGCGCAAATTTCTTAGAAAAATAGGCGCAGGGGTGGAGAAGACCGTCTGGACCCCACTTCAAAAGGGCTCCGCCCATGGCTACGTCTGATGCATCCACCTGTACTACAAACATGTGGTCTGGATCAGGGTGCTTTAACACTGGTTCAGAAGTGAATAGCTGTTTAAGGTGGTCAAAGGCAGTTTGACACTGAGCCGTCCACTGAATCTTAGTGTTGGGCAATGTGGCAGAGACCCCCTTACCCTTAGTTTTAAGGAGGTCTGTGAGTGGCAGTGCCACTTGAGCAAAGTTGGGAATGAAACCTCGGTAAAAATTGGCAAACCTGAGAAACTGTTGCACTTGTTTGCAGGTGGAAGGAGGAGTCCAATCAACTACGGATTGTATCTTAGCAGGGTCCATGGTGAGCCCATAGTGTGAAATGATGTCGCCTAGGAAAGTTAATTGTTCTCGGTGGAATTCGCATTTAGAGATCTTAGCGTAAAGTTGATTGTCTCTGAGACGCCACAACACTTCTTTGACAAGAGCAACATGCTCGTCCATGGAATTGGAGTAAATAAGAATGTCATCCAGATAAACCACCACGCCCCGATATAACAAATCATGGAGGACCTCATTAATGAGTTGCATGAAGACCCCCGGAGCCCCCTTTAATCCAAAAGGCATCACCAGAAACTCGTACATTCCAAAGCAGCTGGAAAAGGCTGTGAGGGGTTCGTCCCCGTCACAAATCCGGACTCAGTAATAGGCTTCAACCAAGTTCAGTTTGGTGAAAATGCGCCCCTCCTTCAATTGTCCCAGGATATCCGAGATTAACGGGATGGGGTAGGCGCTGGTCTGAGTAACAGCGTTGAGTTTACGAAAGTCAATGCACAAGCGTAAGTCACCCGTCTTCTTACGGACAAAGAAAGCGGGGGCTGAGTTGGGTGCAGTTGATGGTCGAATAAACCCTCGAGCGAGATTTTTATCCAAAAATCCCGTAGTACGGCACGTTCTGAAACGCTCATTGGGTAGATCTTACTTTTAGACAGTTTACAGTCCCCCACCACCTCAATAGCACAGTCTGTTCTCCGATGGGGGGGTAAGACATTGCACTCCTTCACATCGAAAACATCAGCAAAATCTCGGTAGACATCGGGTAACTGAACTGAAGGAGCACCGGAGGCTAAGGCTGGGGCAGGTGGCAGGACCACCGCGAGTTTGTGGCGATGCTGTTCACAGACAGGGTCGGTGAAAGTAATAGTATCAGCCTTCCAGTCTATGGAGGGACTGTGACCCTTGAGCCAGTTGATTCCCAGTATGACTTCATACCGGATGGGAGCTATGGTAAAGTCTATCTGCTCCCAATGCAAGCCAATACCCATCACCACCCCCTGGGTGCGACGGTCCACCGGGCCCCCCTTAAAATGGCTGCCATCCATCTGGGCGAATTGGATGGGGGCCGGTAGATTCTCAGACTTAACTTGGAGAGCTGCAAAAGTGGCTTCATTGATTAAAGAGCGCCCGCAGCCAGAATCAATGAGTGCTTTAACCTGTAACTGGGGGCCCTTTCTGTGATGTTGTAACACCACGTCCACATACACAGTATTTTCAACTTCACTCACCATAACTGGAGCCTTGGGTTTTGCAGGAGAAGCTGCAGGGGTCTGTGGGGACGCTCCGCTCTCCGCAGACCGTGTCTGTTTTTTGACAAGAGGAGATTCCAGGTTCAGGGCTGGGGAATCCCAACGACGATCCTCTTCTGAGGAAGGAGAGCTGTCCCCCACTGGGGCATCTGTAATCCGAGACCCTGAGGGGTCCATAGGTGTAGGGAGGCTGGAGGGTTCCCCAACGTGAAGTGCAGAGGGTGTGGGTGGTCCCGGCGCTATGCTGCGGGCGGCCACGGTGCCTCTGCGTTGAGGTCGTCCCCGAGCCCGAGGCGGCGCGTCTGGTCGAGGGAGATCCGGACGCTGAGGCAAGTTGCTGCAAAGTGACCCATAGCACCACAAACGAGACAGGCTCCCCTCTGGAAATGAGACTCGCGATCCTGAGGGGGCCGCATTGGTCTCCGCGGGCAGGGAATCGAAGGTTTGGGGGGAGGTTTCTGGCTGCTCTTTTCTTTGGTCCGATGCCGGACCAGGGAAACGAATCGTCGATGGCTCTCCACCTCCTCCACCAGTAAAATCCAATCTTCCAGGGTGTCGGGGTCACCCCACATGTACGACCAGTTCAGAATGCAAAGCCTCTTGGAAATAGTGGATAAGGGTAGCTTCAGGCCAGTCCACTATTTTACTAGCAAGTCGTTGGAATTCGTCCGCGAATTCCCGGACTGGAGAGGAACCTTGCCTGAGTTTCAAAAGTTTTGCTTTGGCTCGTTCCCCCATGAAGGGATCCTCGAAACGCCTTCGTAAGGCAAACATAAAGTTGTCGAGGGAGTGAATGGAGAGGGCCCGCATATCAAACTGGAGAATCATCCAGTCTGCCGCCTTTTCTGTTAGTAGGGAGGCAACAAAACGGACGCGGCTGTCCTCGGTAGGGAAGAATTGCCTTTGCTCCCTCATGTAACTGTCCACATGGTGTAGAAACCGGGGCAGAGTCTCAACCGAGCCATCATAAGAATTTTTTAGCTTGGGTTGCCTCCATGGGGCTGGGGGCGCAGGTGGATGTCCAGAACGCGGTGCCCCTGGTATTCCGGGTGCACCCGGTAATAACGGCAGGACAGGGGCAATGGGCCCTCCGCCAGGAGGAACCACCAGCACAGCTGGCTGCTGTGGCGGCTGCTGTGGCGGCTGCTGTGGCGGCTGCTGCGGCGTAGTTGGAGCCGGGCAATGGGCGCAGTTTGGGCCCGTTGTAACTGATCGTTGTCACGGAGTAATAGAGCCAGTTGGTCTTGTAAGCAAACCTTGTCCATAAGGTCCCGATTCTGGCTCCGCAACAGAAACATATCGTCGCCGGCACCGCCAGTGCGGCGGGACTGACTGACCCATAAGTTAGTAGCCCAGAGTGATTCCCCACCATACAGGTCCTCCTCGTCGGAATCATCCGGTACATCGGATAAAGCTCCTGCGAATCTACGGGCGCGTTGGACGCTGCGAGACGGGATGAAAGTCAGGGAAAACGAGGGAAATCCATAGCCCCCGGTGTTTCGAGGGTGTGTGCTGAAACACGCCCGTTCGGCGGCCAAACGTTCCTTCTCCTCCTGTTCGGCCCGAGCCTTGGCTGCGGCGTCCCTTGCTGCCCGTGCCTGATCTTCGGCCCTCAAGTTTAGCGGTGAGGGCTGTGGTAACCAGTGGGAGAGCCTCCAGTTCCAATGTCAAGAGGAGTTTGGATGGGTCGGTAAGATCCAGCATCGGCTGGATCTGCACCGCCAAGGCCGCCGCATCAGCACCGAAGTCCGGGGTCAGATGCTTTGTGATTTCAGCCACAGAAATCGTGGCTGAAGTCTTGCCCTGAAAGAGCGCAGCCACCCATGTTGCCACCGCTTTTGCCTCCACTTGGCAAAGCTGGGGATCCAGCGTGGCTGGAGCCACCATGTCTGGCGGTGCAGCAGGACGGATCGGGACCCCTGCCTGGTCCAACTGCGTGTCACTGGAGGTTAGTCCCACCAACAAGCTAGTTAACAACTGTAAGTCCTCCGCCACCAATCGAGCGTCCTCCACCAACCAGTCCAAAGTGTGGAGGTCTTGGCGGGCACTGGAATCTGCGATTTCGGACATCCAAGGAACCGTCGCGGCCAGAGAATGCCACTGAGCCCGAACTAGTCCAGTCAGGCGGTTGACTTCCGCGTCAGTACGATTTATCTTGGCTAAAACATCCCGCGCTAGGTCGGGGTTGTCGTCCGCTGTTCCCAACGGAAGGAACCAAGGATGGGAGCCTTCCAGGGCTCCGGGCAGGAACCCACCACCCGGGGAGCGATCCTGCTCCCACCAGGGTCCCGGGCGAACCACACGGGGCTCCGGCCTCGGGCAGGTAACTCGGAGAACACCGTCCCAGCTCCAATCCGAGCGCCAGGTGAACCCTCCAGGGCTCTAGCCTGGCAGGTGAAAAGAGTGAGGGTTCCTGCCTTAATGTAAGCACTTGTTTGTCCTGAAAGTCCAATAGCCACATCAAGAGACAGATAGTCCAAAAGAGTTGGTTTATTGGTAACAGGTATGCAGAGCTTAGAAATCAAAAGGCAGGAACGAAGGGGGAAGGGTGTACATTCGGTTATATGGAGAAAGTCAGACAATACAGTCATATCAAGATAACACACTTCACACTACCAGGCTCCCACAGAGCTCCCAGGCCCTGAGAAGCTATGCCAGCTGGAGGCTGTTCTGGTAAACAACCTTGAAGCTGGAGGCAAACGGAGAATCTAAAAGTCAGCCTGACAACTACAGCCAGGCTACAGCTTGGCATCTGATCCACTAATTAACATTCATAGCAACTATTGTATAGAATTTCAAGCTCTATTGTATAGAATTGTATAGAATTTCCAGCTATATATGCCTACATTACTACACGCCCACAACAGGAGAAAGAGCAGCTTCTCTGGATCTGGAGAAAGATTTAGGCCCTTTAGAAACGCTCCAAGACATTTAAGTCTGGGCTCTGTGTAAAGAGGACAGAATAAGGTGTAATGAATTAGGTCCTCTGGAGCGGCTCCACAAATACATAGGTGAGAGGCCCACGGTGTCCGGGAGTAACGTCCAGCTATCCAAGCCGTTGGCATGGTTTGAAACCGGAGTGAGGTGAAAGCTGTTCTGAGACTGTGCAAGGGGATACTGACCAGGTATGAAGCTCTGACATGATGCCTTTTAAACTGTTTAAACCATGGTGAGAATTTGAACTGGGAGATTGATTGCCTATCCGATACAGCATCACATTTGAACACCCAATCCCGAATGTTGGTACCTGCTATGGGGACAGCCTGGGTGTCATCTGATACGGAGTAGCAATGCAGGATGTTGTTATAGTAGACTAGCTTGTCAGCATCATTTTGCATCATCAATTTAAAACACTGCCTGTGATGTAAGTTGGTGGTGTCACTGCTTTGCTTTCTCCAAAATCTTAACAGGGCTAAGTGAATACGAGCCCTGATTGAGGGCAAACTGAGTTCTGCTTGCATCAGGGCTGCAGGGGTTGTTACAGGCTTTGACATATTAGGGCATATAAACTACCGTATATACTCGCGTATAAGCCGAGTTTTTCAGCCCAAAAAAAGTGCTGAAAAAGCCCAACTCGGCTTATACGTGGGTCAATACGGTAGGGGGAGGGAGGGGGGAAACTTACCACCGCAGCTGCCAGCCTGCCTGCACGCCTTCTCTGCGGGCCAAGAGGGGGCAGCCACCTACCCGCGCGCCTTCTCTGCAGGCCAGGAGCGGCCCGCGCGGCCTCCTGGGAGCAGGGAGGGGGCTACCACCGCCACCTGCCCGCGCGCCTTCTCTGCGGGCCAGGAGCGGCCCGTGTGGCCTCCTGGGCGCAGGGAGGGGGCCGCCGCCTGCCTGCCCGCGCACCTTCTCTGTGGGCCAGGAGCGGCCCGCGCGGCCTCCTGCACACAGGAAGGAGGCCTCCGCTGCCTGCCCGCATGCCTTCCCTGGCGGCAGCCCCCTCCCTGCGCGAAGGAGGCCCCGTGGGCTGCTCCTGGCCCGCAGGGAAGGGGCCGCCGCCGCCTGCCCGCCCCACCTTAAGGTAAGCCTGCGGGGGGGGGGAGAGGGGCTGCATTTCCCCCTTGGCCTATACGCGGGTGCCTAATTTTTCCCCATTTTTGGGGTGAAATTAGGCACCTCGGCTTATACTCGGGTCGGCTTATACCCGAGTATATACGGTACTGTATTAATGTTGTACAGGTGCAGAATTGTTCAATGTAAAACCCTAACAGCTCCTAAAAGCCCATTTAAAAAGATACAAGCCTGAGCATTCTTGGCCAAGGGCAAATGTGACAAGCCAGAACAATGCTTGCATTTTACCTTTGAAAAACTTAAATGTCACCGAGCTCAATGCTTGTTCTTTATTCTTGAAGGACCTAGAATACTGTTAGCATTCTATCCTCGAAGTGTCATGCAGGAATTCCACTTGTATTCCTGTACTAAAAGGACATCACCTTCACAAACGTCTGTCCTACAACCTTGTATTTTGCTGACTAATGTACTGTAACATTATATTGGGTTTTACTATGATAAAATGATGGTAGAAACTTATAAATAGGTTCATTTTATTCGTATTATCCAGAAGATGAGAATGATGGTAAAATTAGAAATACAGAGAGATAACATGATTCAAAACTGTTTAAAGTTTAGCAAAATAGCCTGGTGGAAGGGGAAGTCCTTATATGGTAGTCTAAAGGGAAGCCACAGAGCATGTGCAGTACAACTGTATCCTGCTCGAGCTCAAGGTTCAAGCCCATTGAAGGTGACTTACAGTATAAATAAAGGCACAGAAGCGCTAGAATCTCCTACCTCTCTCAGAGGGTCTCCGAACATTGGCTATTGGGTATGTATGGATTTAAATATATTATTCTGTCAGGAGCAGGCCATGAAGACAGTTCATGGCTGCGCTCCCAGGTGTTGTTTTGTCAGTTCTCTCCAAGGCCAGATTTGATCACCACTCTGTGCCCCATGTTTTGACTTCATAGATTCCTTCAGTGTGGGAATTGCCAAGTTCTCCTTCCTGCCACTGGGAGGGGGGTTGCCAGGGTTACTGGTTATCTCTTATTGCTTTGTATATATGCCAAATGCCTTTCCTTAGCCTGTCACTAGTAACATCTTGAATATGACTTCTGTAACCTGTCGTGCTTAATCAATAAAACTGCTTTCGTGGACTTCTGCTGGAGTCTGTTTATGGATTTGCCGCAGGACTAGAGCTTACATATTCTAGATATTGTGAATCAGAATTTTTGAACTAAATCAGACTTTTAACTGTTATATTATAAGGATTGGATTTTAAAACTGAATAGTATGTAGAACTTGCTTGCTTTATAATATACATTGTTACTGAATTTTAAGACTTTGTAATACTTGCATATACACATATATACATTAAATTACATTGAAGCAATTAAATAAAAAGACTGACTAACTGAATAAGATAACTTACCACTTCTCAGGAAGTGGTCAATTCTAAGAGTATAGTCATCTGAAACGCACTGACCCTCTTCAGTGTGCCTCTGGGTAAGGCTAGAATTCTCCTCAAGAAGTTATTTTGGATCATTTCCAGCTTTATGACCAGACTATCCTTCCAACCCCAAACCTCTACACCATACAAACGTTGGGGAACCACCTTACTTTGGTAAAGTTTCAGAGATGGGTCAATCAAGAATCCTCCTTTTGTATAATAACATTTCAGAATAGCCCCTATGGATCTTAAGACTGGCTCTGGTAATTGCCAAATGAGCCCTCCAGGTTAAGGTTTCATTGAACGTTATCCCTAGATATTTGAAGGTGCTGGATTGTTTTATAGGGGTTCCATCTATGGACCACTTAAACTTGCGAAGCTTTTTCCTAAAGACCATCAGTTTGGTCTTGGCATAGTTGATTCTTAAGGCCTCTTCTTTACAGTAGTCACCTAGTTTGTGCAACAACCTTCTTAGGCCTACACATGTAAGGGAGACCAGAGCCATATCATCAGCGTATAAGAGGACTGATATTTTCTGAGGGCCTGAAGAGGGAGAAACAAACTCAGAGCCAGATAGCTTTGGGATGATGTCATTTAGATATAAATTAAACAGCAGGGGGGCCAAGACACACCCCAGCTTTACTCCTCTGATGATTGGGATTTCCTCTGATAAGAACCTGAGGTACCTACCCTAATTTTTGCAGAGATGTTGGTGTGTAGTTCCTGTAGCAGAAATAGTAGGCGTTAATCTGTTTGTGACAGCCAACTTCATCCAAAGGCGTTCTCTATCAATAGAGTCAAAGATGTGTGTGTGTGTGTGTGTAAAGTGTCGTCAAGTTGCTGCCGACTTATGGCGACCCCTTTTGGGGTTTTCATGGCAAGAGACGAACAGAGGTGGTTTGCCAGTGCCTTCCTCTGCACAGCAACCCTGGTATTCCTTGGTGGTCTCCCATCCAAATACTAACCAGGGCTGACCCTGCTTAGTTTCTGAGATCTGATGAGGTCAGGCTAGCCTGGGCCATCCAGGTCAGGGCAGAGTCAAAGATACCTTGATGATATTTTTATCATTTGGCAGGGTAGTTCAGAGTCACTTTCCAGTTTTGAACAATACGTCAACATGGTCCATGACACAATCAAATTTGATATGACATTCAACAAAACTAAAATATTTTTTTTTGACATTGAAGTTAAAAATGTTTGGTTCTAATATGTGTTATACCGTATATACTCGGGTATAAGCCGACCCGAGTATAAGCCAACCCCCCCAAATTTGAGGCCAGAAAAGGGAATTTCTTATTGACCCGCATATAAGCCGAGGGTCAATAAGAAATTCCCTTTACCGGCAATGCTGCGCTCTAAAATGGCGGCCGCCATTTTTTTGGGCTGAAAAACTCGGCTTATACTCGAGTATATACAGTATGTGTTATATGTAAACAGATGTTTACAGAAAACCAACCAATGCAAATTCATATTTAACATGTGACATCTTCCATCCATATCACCTAAAGAAAAACTTACAATGATTGGATGGTTATCACTCTGACTTATAACATTGTGTATGCCAAAATTAAGAGCATCATACAAAAACATTGACATCAAACATTCCTAGATGTAGCTCTTCTCCCTTTTTCTCGTATAAACGATCCAGAAACCTCCAGGACATTCTGGTTAGCAGCACATTAAAAGATCCAACCACTAAGAAAAATACTATAGATGGCAAGGAGTTGCCACAAGGGAACTTCCCATGTGGACACTGCTCTGTATGCCCCCATTCTGTTAAAAGAAAGACCTTCCACAATTCTAGTGGTGACAGAACCTTTTACATCAGTGGTTTTGTTAATTGTAATTCTAGTGGCATAATTTATGTGATGCAATGTTCTTGCAACCTTATGTATGTTGGCATGTCAACAAGACCAATTAAGATGTGCATTTGAGCACAGGAGCTGCATCAGAATAAAAAAGCTGTCAGCTCCACTGGTTCAGCACTTCATGACCTTTGCTCACACAGATAAGGACCTCCACTTCTGGATTGTTGAACAAGTGCCAGCAGCGTCTCATTTACATCAGAGACTCTTTAGGAAAAGATAAACGTTCTGGATTTATACTCTGAGAACTTTGGCTCCAAATGGCTTAAATGAAGATATGGACTGGCTGTGTTTCTAAAGGCTAACATGTTTCTACTTCTGTTATTCCATCTGTATAACCTTTGGCTACTGTAATTATGAGCAGAGGTCTTGCACATAGACTTTCTACTTCATAGCGGGACATGGAGGTTACATCATTTCAATTAGTGATGCGCTGAGTCATAGAGATTGCACATTCCATTGACACTATTTAGAGCTGTTCTGGATCATCAGTTAATACTGCTTTACCAGGTTGATACTTGCATACACATTCTGAATGGGAGACCAATACAGCCCAGGTACAGATGTACATTTGTACATTTTTTTAAAAATTGTCTCAGATTTATTAATATTGCATTTGGTATGCCAACCTACTATTTGATCTTGTTTTTACAGTGTAAAACAACTTGCAAGCACTCCAACTAGAGGGCTTCATAATTTGAAATTTATTTAGTAAGTAATCTTAAACATCTATTAATAATCATATAATTGGCTTACATTGGATTGATACTAATTTGTTATCCTTTATTGTTTTCAGACACCCTACATGCATTCCTGGGCTGTTATATAGTTGTCCACATATGTTGAGATATTTGTAAATACTTGTGTATGCATTATATGGGTTTTATTTGACCACTGATGAAGGCCTGATGGCCGAAACATGTCTGGTTTAGGTCTGTCAACCTTATAAGATGCCATTGTGCCATGTTTTATCATTTTTAATGTTTCTAATCCTGATATAGCGCTATAAAATAAAATATATTTCTCTATTATTATTTTATCTTTTTCACCCAACCTTGGGTACTCAGCTTTTGGTTTTTTAAGGTTGTGTTTCTTCCCCCTTTTCTTCCTGTTTTTTGAATATTGCCCAGATACCTTGTTAAGTGTGCAGAATTCCTTTCAGAAACAAAGTGGTATCTGTTATCCTGAAGAGGTAGGGGGCTGGTTCTATCATTGTGTGTTTTATGTGATTGTTGCTAGTTCTCCTGCATTCATGCAAACCTATTATATGTTGGACAAATAGCAATAATCATCACAGGGATTGACACAGTTGTCATCTGGCTTGCAGAATGTGTGTCCACATCACTTCCAAAAGCAGCACAATCCCCAGGTGCTTGGCAGTACCCCGAGTGTTTTACCACACTTTTAGGATCTAAGCATCTAGGATCTAAGGGACTCTTCTTGTGGAGCTGGGGCACTTCTTAGACCCTGAAGGACTTCAAACTAACTGACTCCATATACTAAAAGCCAAATAGAAAGTATCACTTGCAATAAATTGTCAGAAAATCTTTGGATGATGTGTTAGAAGGCTCTGTAACAAAAAGCACTGAGATATAGAGAAGCTATGTAACTTTTTAGGACCATGCTGGGAAGAATTAAGAACATTAATATGAAAAATGATTGAATGGAAATGGACTATACATAATTCACAGGGTGAGTTATAATAATTCATCTTTGTGGTTTCTGTGCAGTCCCACATGGGACTTGACCAGGAGCGCAGGCCAGCCATGGAAAGATTTTTCAGCTTACAGCTTCAGCTAGATAGCACTAGGAGCGCACCCCTCCCCCCTACAACTCAGGGCTGCAGTTTTCCCGCCCAAACAGTCACCTGATCGAGGGGGGAGGGGGCGCTCTTACCTCAGTTCTCTCTGCCGCCACGGAGAGAGGAGCTTCTTTCTTCAGCTTGGTGATTCTCCTCAGAGTCATTCTTATTCCTGTGGAGACATGGATAGCATTAAAAAAGTTAAAAATAAAGATAAGACAAAGTCTTCGGGGGCCCTCTTTAAGAACTGTGCCACTTGCCATACCAAAACTGGCAAAAATAACTCACATAAAGAATGTTTAATGTGCTTAGGGGAAGGGCATTTGACTGCCTCTTGCTCGGCTTGTGCCCGTCTTACCCCGAAGGCTCGCCAAACAAGGGAGATCCGATTAAAAGCCGCCTTGTGGAAACGGGCTCTAGAACCCCAGTCTTCCACCTCTTTTGGGGGAGAGAAGCCGGCTTCTGTGGTCTCAGTGCCTTGCCCCTAAAAATCAACCCAGGCTGTAGAGGACGCAGGGGCGAGGGCTTCTTCCTTGCCGCCACCAAATAAACCAGACAAGAGACCACACAAGTCGGGAGAAAAGTTGGACCACAGACCAAAGAAAAAGCCCAGGCAGCTATCCCCGTTAGCCCTGACCTCCGCAGATGTCGGGCGGGATCATTCCCAGTCTGCATTGCTGCAACAAAGAGCTGCAGCCCCAGTCTGCAGTTTTGCCCCAGTCGCCCCCCCATCGGGGGAAAGAGTTTAGGCACTCCCCAGGGCAATCCTATAGCCCAAGGAGGAGGGAGGCAAGGGTTTATTATTATTATGGACATGAATGTGCATGCTGTTGCCGATCCCCCTCTCCTCAGAGGTACCCACCCACCTTGAGGTCTTACCATAGAGAGCACCATTCCCATGGCGCGCAAGCCTCTACTTTGAAGGACGATTCCCATCAGCCCCGGGGAACATTGTGTCAGCTCCGGGCTCACCAGATAAATCCCACAAACAGACTTCCAGGCAGGTCTTCCTACGAAAGCTGGTTTATTGGGAAATATACAGCGAGTTACAGAAATTGACTTGAAACTTAGCAAGGATACTACATTCAGGATGACTACTGGTTGCTAGGGCAACCCCCTAGATAACATTCATTCCCAGGAGCGATCAAAGACTAAACAGAGCTAGGGCTGAATAACATTTAGACCTTGAAACGCCACCTGGCCTGACCACTGGGCGCCTTTCCCAGGCTGGTGCCTGACATTCTGCTCCCCTCAAGGCCTCCCTACCATGTCCGATGGGGATGGCTTGTCCAGGTATGACATATGGAACTGGCGGGTTAGTCGGGGGGCTGAAACATGGTGACGAGCAACCCATTCATCGTAAGCAGGACCAAAATGTTTCCAACGAACTAAGTACTGCAGCACCCCCCGGTGGATGCGGGAATCGAGGATTTTGGAAACCTCGAAGTGCTCCTCCCCCCCCCCCACCATCCTAGGCACCTCTGGGGGGGGTTCTGGATGCCACCTGGGCGAGGGCACATGTTGCTTCAAAAGACTAATATGGAAAACTGGATGGATCCTCCTCAGTGATTTGGGGAGGCAGAGTTCCACAGTTACATCGTTAATGATTCTTGAGATGGGAAAAGGTCCTACATACTTTTCACTGAGTTTCTTGCAAGGGAGGAGGGATAGCAGGTTTTTGGTGGACTGGTACACCAGATCCCCCACCTTGAATTCCCAACCAGGTGAACGATGTTTATCTGCCTGAGTCTTGTATTTCCACTTGGCCCGTTCCAAATTCTTCTCTAGCCAAGGCCAAGTGGTTTGAATAGTGTGGACCCAATCTGTTATTTCGGCACCTCCCTCGAGACATCTACATGGCCTATGGGTCCGAATTCTTTCCCATGCACTATGTAGAAAGGGCTAAAACCAGTAGACTGATGCACAGCATTATTGTAAGCATACTCCGCAAAGGGCAAAAGGTCTACCCAATCATCTTGGTGGTAATTTACATAACAACGTAAATAGCACTCCAATACATCACTGACCCATTTGGTCTGTCCATCTGTCTGAGGGTGAAATGCACTTGACAACCCCTGCTCCACCCCCACCAATTTGAGAAAAGCCTTCCAAAACTTGGCCACAAACTGAACTCTGCAGTCACTGATTATCTTGTGCGGAAAAGAGTGATATTTGAAAACATGTGACACAAATAGGCAGGCCAATTTTGGGGTGGTGGGCAAGCCTGCACAGGGAACCAGATGCACTTGCTTGGAAAAGAGATCTGTAACCACCCATAGTATCATTTCCCCCCGGCTGAGAGGGAGATCAGTCATAAAATCCATGGCAATGACTTCCCACGGCCCTGTAGGCGTTTCCAAAGGCTTCAATAACCCGGGCGGTTTCCCTGTGGAACGTTTGGCGGTGGCACAGGTGGGACAGCTGTGGATGAAGGAGTCCAAGTCCGATCGCATTCCCGGCCACCAAAACTGCCGGCGGAGTAGGTGTAGTGTTTTAACAAAGCCAAAATGTCCTGCAGTTTTAGCCCCATGACCGAGGCTCAGCACCTCCCCCCTTAGTACTTCAGGCACATACAATTTGGCATTTTTAAACCACAGCTCCCCCTGTCTAACGAGGTCTTTGGGGAAGGTATTGGCTGACTGCTCGGTTTGGTAGCCATGGACTAGAGCGTCTCTGAAGGAACTGGGTCTCCTGTCCTGTACAAGAATTGGTTTGAAAAGATCTTTACAAACCTTCTCTGAGTACTGCTCTAGGGAAGATCTTAAAATAAACCACCCTAAATCTAAGATTATGATCTTCACTAAGAGGAGAAAAATGCCTCTTTTTTGCTGGGTATTAGACAGCTTTGAGGTTGATCAAGTTTGCTTACCTTGGCATTCTTTTTTCCCATAACCTAAATTCGAATGCCCATCAAAAAGCAGTGTCCAACAAAATTAAACCTTGGTGCTATTGTCAACCTTTTCCACACCAAAGGTGGCAAATATATTCCAGGGGCTATTCAGGTTTTTAATCTAAAAATTACCCCAATTATTCTCTTTGGTGTTGCCATCTCAATAACAGTTGTCAATGAATCTATAGATCGTCCATTGCTTCAGTTCTTACGAAAACTCCTAAATGCCCCTCGTTCCGAGTTTGGCCAAATGTCACTCGAAGCTAGGGCATGGTTGGTTGCCTTTAGACTACATCTTAAACTGTGCTTTAGCACTGAGGGGTTCCTAGCTTCTCTGAAGCATGACCCTTTTAAATCCTCATGGCAAAAAATCTTAGATGAGAAACTCATTGTTGGGCTTCTCGCAGGATATGTTATTAGATCTTGAGAAAACTGAAGCTTTCACCAAAATTAAAAAGCGCATTAAAGAGCTTGATTATAACAGCACTACTTTTCGTGCTTGCCGCGTTTGTTCATCCCAGTTCTTTGGAATACCACCACCACGTGGTTTGCCTGCTTATACATATTATTTGACAACAACTCGTCTTTCTAGAGCTTTTTGTTAGCTAGATTGAATGCTAACCCCTCTATGGTTATGCAGGGCAGAATTGTGAATATACCATATTCAGATAGGACCTGTCCTTGCTCTTCTGGCTCTATCGATTCACTAGCTCATGCCCTTTTGGAATGCCACTTTTATGAGGCACTTCTATTACATTATATTTCCCCCCTTTTAACTTACAAATCTAATGCCTCCGTGTCTGACATAATGCCTTTTCTACTAAGCAATAGGGATCCCAAGGCTACATTGTCAGTGGCAAGATTTGTTTCAGTCCTTATATCCCTCAAACACTAGTTATATGCTGCTCAAGATCAATGGATCAAGGAGTTTCTAAGGGATAAAAGGAAAGGAAGGAACTGGGTAGCTCTTCCAGCACAGGACTGTCAGGAGCTGTGTTAGGAAGCCTGGATGGCTCCTCGGAAGTTAGGCTTGCAGGAGGTTCTCCTGACACTTCAGCCGGCTGCTGCAGAGGGGGGGGCGAGTGCTTCGGTCGGGCGCGGTACTTCTGTGATCTTTGGGGACTGCCGTATCTGGGCACGGGTCTGCACGGCTAAAGTAGGCATAAGACCTCTTTGTGCTGGAGTGAAGAGGAACTCTGTGCGGCGCTCCAGTTTGCTTGGGTATTGGGAAAGCCAGGATAGAGCATCCGCCAGCTGGTTTTGTTTCCCAAGGACATGTTTTAACACAAACTGAAACTTAGAAAATAAATCTGCCCATCGCACTTGTTTGGCTGAGAGTTTGTGAGTCCCTGTCAAGGCTTCCAAGTTCTGATGATCAGTCCACACTTCGAAGGGGGTGTCAGCTCCTTCTAGGAAATGTCTCCACACCGTCAAAGCGTGTTTCACCGCTGCAGCCTCCTTTTCCCAAATGGGCCAGTCTAGCTGGAACTGGGAAAACGTCTTGGAAAAATAAGCACACAGGTGTAACTGGCTGTCTTTCCCCAGCTGCAAAAGGGCCTCTCCCATGGCTACCTCGGAAGCATCTACCTGAACAATGAACGGCCGGCCACAGTCTGGATGCTTTAGCACGGGCTCCATTGTGAACAACCGTTTAAGAGTCTCAAAAGCTCTTTGACACTCTGGTGTCCATTCCACATGAGCGGATGGCTGAGTTGCTGCACTCCCCTTCCCCTTAGTTTTTAAGAGGTCAGTGATGGGCAATGCAACTTGTGCAAAATTGTGGAGGAACCCCCTGTAAAAATTTGCAAACCCAAGGAACTGCTGCACTTGCTTATGGGTTGAGGGCAGTTTCCAGTCCACTGCTGCTTGCACCTTTTCAGGATCCATAGCTAGCCCCTGGTGCGAGATTATGTAACCCAGGAAAGTCAATTGGTCCCGGTGGAACTCACGCTTAGATACTTTAGCATAGAGTTGGTTCTCTCTGAGGCACCATAGCACTTCTTTGACCATGACAACATGCTCTTCATAGGTTTTGAAGTAAATAAGAATGTCATCTAAGTAGACCACCACTCCTTTAAACAATAGGTCATGAAGGATTTAATTAATGAATTGCATGAAGACTCCCGGGGCGCCTTTTAACCCGAAGGGCATCACTAGGTACTCGAACATCCCAAAACAGCTGGAAAAGTCTGTCAACAACTCATCCCCCTCCCGAATCCTAACACGATAATACGCTTCAACCAAATCTAGTTTGGTGAAAATGTGCCCCTCCTTTAGTTGGCTCAATAAATCAAAGATCAGGGGGATGGGATAGGGGTTAGTTTGGGTGACCGCATTGAGTTTGCGAAAGTCTATGCACAAGCGTAGGTCACCCGTCTTCTTTCACACAAAAAAGGCAGGGGAGCAATAAGGCGTAGTGGAGGGCCGGATGAATCCCCGAGCCAGGTTCTTGTTTAAAAAGTCCCTGAGCACAGACTTCTCTTTGGGGCTCATTGGGTAAATCTTACTCTTTGGTAATTTTCCCTCCCCCACCACTTCAATGGCGCAGTCCGTTCTGCGGTAGGGGGGGGGGGGCAGAACATCACATTCCTTCACATCAAAGACATCAGCAAAGTCCAGGTAATTCGGGAGGTA
This sequence comes from Euleptes europaea, assembly GCF_029931775.1. Lineage (NCBI taxonomy): Eukaryota > Metazoa > Chordata > Lepidosauria > Squamata > Sphaerodactylidae > Euleptes > Euleptes europaea. Next base: position 4,793,082 of record NC_079326.1, on the reverse strand, counting down.
ATTGGGGGGGGGTGCTGGAAGCACCACTGGGTTCCGTCACTGTGGCAGGCATTTTAACTGCTACCTCTCTTCAATGGTGGTCGCATTGAGGCTAGGCGAACTCAATTGTCTTGGCTGCCCAGTCTATAGTGGGACTGTGCTCGCATAGCCAATTTGCCCCCAAGACCACCGAATAACGAATGCCCGGTACTATAGTGAAGTATTTGTTCCCAGTGATGGCCCACTCCCATGACTACTCTGCCAGTGCGCCAGTTCACTGCCCCCCCTGAATGTCACTGCCATCCATTTGGGCGAACTGGATGGGCTGGGGTAGGCGCACCCACCGCCTTTACCCTTAGGGCTTTAAATGTGTCTTCATTAATTAAGGTACAAGCACAACCGGAGTCTACTAAGGCCTTAACAGAAACTTGGGGGGGGGGCCTTGTAATGTTGCAAGATAACATCCAGGAAAACAGTTTCCCCCACATTGCTCACCATTAACGGAGCTTCGGGTTGCACGGGTGCAGTGGTCTGTGGTGGCGCTCTAGTTACTGCAGACCCAGTCTGTTTTTTGACTGGTCAAGGGTTGGGACCAGATTCAGCGCCGGGGTCCTCCAGGTTCCCTCATCCGGGGACCCCCTGACATCTTGCGCGAAACTGCTGCGGCAGTCAGCTCCAGCCAGCCTCTGCCAGCGAGCTGTTTCCCTAGTCGGGAGAGAGTAAAATGGGGGATTGGGGAAGAATAAAGGAAATGTCCAATCCTCCCCCTCCATGTCCGGTATCCTCGCATCTTTAAGTCGTGCTCCAAACACGGCCGTCGCCTGTGCAGCTGCAAACGTCTCAGCCTGAGCAGCCGCCAACTTGACAGCATGGGCAGCTGCCGCTTCAGAAAAAAGTTGTTCAGCCCCCTGTTGTAACAAGAGCAAAAGTTCCCTGCGGTTAGTGAGCAGCGGCAACGCCTGTTGCGCAAGACCCCTGGGAACGGGGCAGCCGAAATCCTCCTCCAGCTTCTGCAGGATGATGGCTTCAGTAGCCGTATCTGCCGGCACGTCGAGCAGACGCAAGAGCGTTTTGGCGGCGGCATTCTCTGCCTCCTGGCGAAAGCGGTGTCAATCAGAACTCGCCTCCCCCAACTGCTCCGCCATGAAGGAACGGGGTGCAAGATCCTGAACATGCAGACTGTCCCCCTTCAGTAGTTTCTCGCTCCCGCCTAACACACAGACTCCGGTGACCAGTCAGGTAAGCAGAGTAGTGTCCTGCTGGGCTAGATGCTCCTCTTCGAGGAGAACGGCGAGCCAACGGGTTTCCTCCCGGACACGATGCACGGCCTCCCGCAACTCCATGGCTGCTGCTCTCTCAAGGGCGACCCATTGCGTGGCAACCAATCCCGCCAGTTGATGGGACTCCTGATGAGCGCGGCGCGCTTCCTCCAGGAGCGATCGCTGGAGGTCCTCCCCTGCGGCCCCTGCCAGGGCGCGTTCGCAGGAAGTATGGTGGAATGTTGAAAAAGTTGGGATTAGTATCCTAATGTCAGCTCCGGGCTCACCAGATAAATCCCACAAACAGACTTCCAGGCAGGTCTTCCTACGAAAGCTGGTTTATTGGGAAATATACAGCGAGTTACAGAAATTGACTTGAAACTTAGCAAGGATACTAAGGGAAGGAAAACTAAGAGTGATATAATGGTGAAAGTAAACATTCAGGATGACTACTGGTTGCTAGGGCAACCCCCTAGATAACATTCATTCCCAGGAGGGATCAAGGACTAAACAGAGCTAAGGCTGAATAACAGTTAGACCTTGAAACACCACCTGGCCTGACCACTGGGCACCTTTCCCAGGCCGGTGCCTGACACATTGATGCTGCAGGATCCTTCTGCTCGACCTTGAAGACCTGAGCCATTGTCATCAGGACGCCATCGCTCTCCCACACCTGACGTTGCTTCTGAGTCAGTGGAGGAGCTGAAGCTCGATTCGGAGGGTGGCTCTGATGCATCTTTCCCATCTCCTGAAGATGCTGTCCAGGATGCCAAGGCATCCTCCCCTCCAGAGAGTGTTCGTGTTTTCGTGGATCAGATCCTAAGAATGGCTAAGGCCCTGGACTTGGACTATGGTGTTACTGATATTGAAGCTGTCGATTCAGTGTCTGACATCTTAAATAAGGGGGATGGTGGACTGGTAGCCCTCCCTATGGTCCAAAGCATCCTCGATATAATACAGTCTAACTGGATTAAGCCAGCTTCCACCCCGGCTTCCATCTGTAAAGCTGAGTCCCTGTATAGAATTAAGCGATAGGGCTGTGAATTTTTAAGCCAACAGCCAGTGGCAAATTCAATGATTGTCGAGGCCCTCCCAGTTTGATTTAGATCTACCTCTCATTCCTCCCCAAAGGATAAGGAGGGGAGGAAGTTAGACTTGGTAGGCCATAAGCTCTATTTTTATTTATTTATTTATTTATTTATTTATTTTGTGGTTTATAACCCGCCCTCCCCGGCTGAAGCTGGCCCTGGCGTTAAAGATCTGTATTTTCCTCGCAATAATGGGCCATTACCAATATTACTTATGGGACAAGATGTTCCAGTATGTGGACTTGCTTGAGTCAGACAAAAAGTCTTTGGCTAAGATTATCCAGACATAGTCTCGGACTCCAACAATTAACAGCGGCTCGGCACGTGGCAGACGTATCGAGCAAGGCGATGGCTACCTCTGTGGCTCTTAGACGCCATTCTTGGTTAAGGGTGTCTGCATTAGCACCTGACATGAGACTCAGGATTGAGGACCTCCCCTTTGAGGGGAGTAACCTTTTTAGCGATCAAACTGACGTCTTTCTAGACAGACTCCGGAAGACTAAGTCCAGCTCAAAGTCCCTGGGCATCACTCCTGCTCCTTCCTCTTACAAACTGAGGTATTTTTCCAAACAGGGGCAAACCTTATTTTTTTGGAATTAAGGGCTATCAGGTTTGCACTTTGTTCTTTTCCAGACATGGTGACAGGTTGTGTTGTACAGGTAGCAACAGACAATATGGTGGCCAAATTCTACGTGGCAAAACAAGGGGGCACAGGCGCTGTAGCTCTATGCAAGGAGACAATGAGACTATGGTCATGGACTCTCACACACGACACTGTTCTTCAGCCTATACAAATTGCAGGGCAGGACAATGTGGTTGCAGACGCCCTCAGCGGGCGGAGGATTGATGACCACGAATGGACCCTCAACCCGACATATCTCGCTCTGCTTTTCACCAAGTGGGGTGTTCCTGACATAGATCTTTTTGCTACAAGGGCAAACAGTGTATATAGGGAATTCTGCTCCAGGGCAGGTGTAGGGGAGGGTTCCAGAGGAGATGCGTTCTAATTGAAATGGACCGGAATGTTTGCTTACCTATTTCCAGATAAGAACATGGAGCTAACCTTTAAAGTGGCCAAATTTGGATGGTGAGCTATGAAGACTAGGCTAGCCTAGGTTGAACTTAATGGATGAGTGACTTTTATTTATATTGACTGCAATTATGTATCATATTTTATGTATCATATTTTAAAATCATGTTCTTAATGGCTCCCCCATGAGTGACTATTTTTATCAAATATTTATTGGTGTATATAGTCATTATCCTGTTACTATGTATATATTTTTTATCTGCTGGTCTTGGACTGTATTAAAGTTATTGATTGATCAGTAGAAATTGTGAGGCTGGATTCAGTATTAAGGCAACTATGCAATACTTTTCACTGCAATACTTGTATCCTTTAGGCCTAGATTGAACATTGGTTCCTGTGCTAATTCAAATGGTGGAGGCTGGGGTTGGGGCTCAGGAATGCATACCCAGATTCATACCAATGGCATTAATCACCGATAAGCCAGCCAGTCATATATAAATACATGCATGCATGTGATTTGCTCAATCTCTATGCACTCTTTTTTGGAAAGGCAAATGATGGTGACAATAGCCATGCAGATTAGCTTTGGATTTCACACATTAACAGATCACTTCAGGATACAATGGTTCCTTTTTTTTTTCCTTTTATCCCTTTGAAGCTCCTTGATCAATTGATCTTGAGCAGCATATATCTAGTGTTGGAGGGATATAAGGACTGAAACAAATCTTGCCACTGACAATGTAGCCTTGGGGTCCCTGTCGCTTAGTAAAAAAGGCATTATGTCAGTCACAGAGGCATTGGATTTGTATATTAAAAGGGGGGAAATATAGTGTGATCGAAGTTCCTCGTAAAAGCGGCATTCCAAAAGGGCATGGGCTAATGTGTCAATAGAGCCAGAAGAGCAACGGCAGATCCTGTCTGAGTATGGTATATTCAGAATTCTGCCCTGCATTACCATAGAAGTGTTAGCATTCAATCTAGACAAGCAAAAAGCTCTACAGAGACGAGGAGTTGTCAGATAATATGTATAGGCAGGCAGACCACGTGGAGGGGGTATTCCGAAGAACTGGGATGAACAGACGCGACGAGCACGAAAAGTAGTGCTGTTATAATCGAGCTCTTTAATGCGCTTTTTAATTTTGGCAAAAGCTTCAGTTTTCCCAAGATCTGATAACATATCCTGCGAGAAGCCCAGCAACGCCAGTTTCTCATCTAAGATTTTTTGCCATGAGGATTTGAAAGGGTCATGCTTCAGAGAAGCTAGGAACCCCTCAGTGCTAAAGCACAGTTTAAGGTGGAGTTTAAAGGCGGCCAACCACGCCCTAGCTTCAAGTGACATTTGGCCAAACTCGGAACGAAGAGTAACGCCAGCAACACATCGAGGGGCATTTAGGAGTTTTCGTAAGAACTGAAGCAATGGACGATCTATAGATTCATTGACAACTGTTATTCAGATGGCAACACCAAAGAGAATAATTGGGGTAATTTTTAGATTAAAAACCTGAATAGCCCCTGGAATATATTTGCCACCTTTGGTGTGGAAAAAGACCTTCCCTAGAGCAGTACTCAGAAAAAGTTTGCAAAGATCTTTTCAAACCAGTTCTTGTGCGGGACAGGAGAACTGCATCGTCAGCATAGAGTAGAATCGGGGTGGAATGGCTTGCAAACTTTGGGGAGTGGCAAAACGCTGAGAAATTGGTTGCCATATCATTCAGGTATAGATTAAACAAGAGAGGAGCAAGGAGGCAACCTTGTTTAACTCCCTTGGCCAGTTCAAAAGGCTCGGTTAGTTCTCCTTGGTTGCCACAGCAAACCTGAGCTGTGAGGTCAGTATGAAATTGCTGAATAAGCCATAGTAACCTCCTATCCATAGTAGAATGTGATAGTTTCAACCATAGCCTCTCCCTCGGGATGGTATCAAAAACTCCCTTAAGATCCATAAAACCCGCATAAAGGGTGCCATTTCGGGGGGAGGAATATTTCTCAGCTAGATGGGAGAGCACTAAACAGTGGTCCATGACAGACCAACCCCTTCTGAAGCCAATCTGTTCCCAGCCAAGGATGTCATTACTCTCAACCCAGTCCAACAGCCTCTTTAATAAGAAGGAGGAATACAATTTGCCTAAGCAAGACAAAAGGCTGATTGGACGATAACAGCTTAGGTCAGAGCGCTGACCCTTTTTAAAGATTGGGACGATAATGGTATGTCTCCAAGATTTTGGAATAGCTCCTGATGCATTAATTTGTGTGAATACAGGAGCAAGAATGTTGGCCCACCATTCGCTGTTGACTTTAAAAAGTTCGTAGGGAATTAGATCAGGACCTGGGGCTTTGCCTGAGCGTAGGCGATCAATGAGCGGTTTAATGTCCTTAGGAGACACATCTGGCCAGGAATTCAGCAAAATAGAAGGTGCTACAGGTATAAGACCTTGGTTTTCCACAGAGTAGGAGAAGAGGCTCTTGAAGTAAGCTACCCAGACCGAAGACGGGATACATGCGGGGACTCTGACATAGCCATTACTTAAAGAATTCACAGTCCGCCAGAAGGTTGAATTATCATTGTTGTTTATAGCTGTAATCAAGCTCCTCCAATTTTTATATAGGGCCTCTTTTTTCCTCCAGTTTACCAAGTCCTTGTAGTTCTTTTTAATAGTTAACAATTCCTTCAATACTGAAATAGTGTTGTTCCTTCTGAATTCTCTATGTTTCCTGGTTATTGCTCGTTTGAGTAGTCTACACTCGTGGTTAAACCAAGAATTTCGTTTGTATAGAGCGTGCAAGCTTGAGGTGATTTCTTTAGTAAATAGAGGTTTAAATAAATCAATTAATCTGAAAAAAACATTTAAGACAGTAGCTGCAGACTCTTGCTCAAGGAGGGCAGCTTTCAATGAAGTCACCTCCAAAAGCTGCATTTTGCCACGCACCAAGGAATCAAGCTCAGGGCTCCAGTAAACACGAGCTAGGGCTTTTTGGGATTGGTGCAATATTTGATGGTAGGACGGTATTAAGTGTGGAACACATAATTGGTTGATTGAAAGAGAGATAGGGAGATGGTCACTGCCCATGTAATCGCAGACTTCCATATTACTGATTAGAGGTAAGAGATCTAATGAAACCAGAAAATAATCGATAACACTGGCATGGTTCCATATTAACCTACCACACCCTCATTAGCACATTATCTTGATACAGTACCTTTGATACTTTTTGCAGGACAATGATTCAGCTCAACCCAACCCCTTTCTGACTATATATTACTCTTCCTACACACTTGACACTGAGAGACGCTGTCCTTCAGTGTTACTCCTCTGAAGATGCCTGCCACAGCTGCTGGAGAAATGTCAGGAAAGAAAATACCAAGACCACGGTTACACAGCCCGGATAACCGATGATGACATTGTTAAGTGTGATCCCCTGCCTTACACAAGATGCTGCTTGCTGCTGGACATGTGAACACTCAAGGATGGTCCCGACCCCAAAGGATGTTAATATAGAGCCCGATGTCTGAATTGGGCCTTGCACACAGGATTCTATTCACAGATGATGTGTTGTATATTTATTAACTAAAGTTTGCAAGCAAAGCATTTCAAAAATCAATGCAAGTGCTTCTGCCTCTTCCATTATGCTAGAACTTCACACTCTGAATTTGTTATGTAACTAGCATTGGTAGAATATTCTTCAAAATTGTTTTTCCTTCCTTTTTGTGTTGTATGGACTTATAGATATAACAGCTGCCTACTAGGTGATTATTTAATATACCACCTCTCTACAGAAAACAGTGTAATGGCTCAGACAATGGGATATAAACATTTGGAGGATTTAAAGCTCTTCACTGTCTGTTTACTCAGTTTGAAGTTTGTCAGTGTTCGGGTTTCCCTTTGGACTATATTTATCGAAGTAAACACCATCTTAAAGTTCAGTCTGTGTTTTCAAGCAGCAAACACAGACAAGCCAAGTTGATACTACATTTTAGGAGTATACAGGTCAAGATGGTTTTATTTTTGCTCAAGTTCCCTGTCTCCATAGGACTTTTTAAATTATGTACTATCACTACATTTATTTGAATTTTTTGAACCTATCCTCAAGGCCCAAGTAAATACCTCTTTATTAAAAAACAGATTGCTCTGCATGCTCAAATACCCACTGAAATATCAACAGCTAAGAACCAACAGTACCCTGAGTGGACTTTATAAAACCATAGAAGAATCTTACAATATTTTCCAATAATATCTAGGATTCGACTTTAGCAAGCTTCCAGCCAAAGTAAATCCAAAGGTGAGCCAGAAATCACACTGAACTCACCATCAACTATAATAAACCTTAAGACTCACCAGTCTGAAACCCAGGCTCTAAAAACTAAGCTTGCTCATTCATTTTTTTCATGAGTGGTTTGTCCTCATTATGTAGAATAAAACCTTTTAAACATTAAAAGGAAACAAGCAGAGAAATCCTCCTAGCTTTAGCTAGCCCTCAAACAACAAAAATGAAGGCAAGAAGTCTGGGAGGAGGAAAATACATTGCATGACTTTTATATACAAATAATCTTGTTTCACATGTTACATTGTGAATGACAACATAAGAACACACTGCTGTGTATAAGCATATTGAGAACTTCTAATTTTAATGCATGTGGGAAAGCCTGCACTTTTCTTCAGAGTATGGAACCAAAACTGGAACAACAGTAATTTTATCTCCTCTTAATTGGCTGTCTAGACAGTGGAGAACTGAAATACTTTAGGCACTGAGCTAAATTTGGAGTAAACTACTACTTTTAGAAAGGTAATATGACTATGAATAAATACATGGGTGATTGCTATAAATGAAGGCCATGGGGGGTAAGGAGCCTTTCTCGGTAGTGATAACATGCTTTTGCATGCAGAAGGGTCCCAGGCTCAATCTTCAGCATGGCCAGTTTAAAAAGTCTCAAGTAGAAGGCACTGGAAAAGACTATTCTGCTTGAAGTCCTGCTGACCCACTGCCAACTAGAATGGACAATACTGAGTTAGTCTGGTTCAATATCCAGTGCCTTCATATATTCATTTCATCCGCTTTGCTATACCTCTAAAGAGGTATTAAAATACAGTACACTTTCTTATATAAGCACGTTAGTGCAAGCTGTTAGTATCCAACAAATCTAGCAATTCATCTTCAGTCTGCTGTGCAGTCCCACACTGAGACTGTGCATGTGCAGCTAGCCACCTGCACAGAAGATAACTTGATGAACAACAGTTACAAGTAAGAGCAACACTACTGTTTTCATCCAGCAATGGGCAATGACTGAGATGGCAATGACTGAGGCTGTCTTTTTATTGGCTCCACTTACACCCTACCCTGCCTTCCTGTGCAATTGGGAACGCAAAGCATCTTACATCATTCTCCTCTCCTCCATTTTACCCTCACAACAACCCTGTTAGTATCTTAGGCTGAGAGAGTGTGACCAGCCCAAGGTCACCCAGCAAGCTTTCATGGAAGAATGAGGATTTGAACTTGGGTCTTTGACACTCTAACCAGTACACTACACTGGCTCTCATCATACACTGATCTAGATGCATGCACTCAAATGCACAAATGCATCCATTCCAAAACTGCCTCTAAACACCTGTTCAGATTCCACACCATCCCTGGATCTTCTGGAAGTGCAGGATAGAGCTGAGTGTCATCTGCATATTGATAGAAATTCAGCCCAAATCTTCAGATGACCTCTCCCAGAGACTTTGCAATGATGTTGAAAAGCATGGGGGCAAGATAGAAACTTGCAGGACTCCAAAGGCCAGAGGCCAAGAAGCGGAGCAGTGGTTCCCCAGCACCAAACCCTAAAACCTATCTTCAAGGTAGGACTGAAACCACTGTAGAACAGTACCTTCCAGTCCCAACCCCAAAAGGCAGTCCAGAAGGATACCATGGTCAGTGGTATCAATTTTTTAAAACACATTCCTTATTGTTTTGAATGCTGGGAATTTGTTGTCCTTGCCCCCCCCCCCCCATGCCCAACACATTCATAAGAAGGCACAAGGGAAGGGAGGTGGTTGGTCAGTAGATCACTAGATCCCTGGGAGTGCGCAAGTGAAGTAGGTGTCAGGATTCAGTAAACTCACGGCGTCCCAGGCAATAGAAGCTCAAATCCAGACAGGGCAGTGATTTCAAAGATTTATTCTGGAAGTCAGTGGTTTCAGCAAGACTAAGGAGGTTAGAATGCAAATCATTGGGAATTTGCTACATTTATAGAACGGACACAATGGTTACAGCAATACAAGGGAAACAATACATTTCTTTCTCCTGGTAACGACTTCAGTGGGTCAAGTACCAGGTACTTAAGGGCAATCAGAGGTGAGGCTGGTGGAGTTCCAGGCATTGTGAGTGAGACCCGGTATCAGATGAAAGATTTACATTGGCGGGTCTCCATACACTTGCAGATCTCTGACCAGAGCTAGTGGGTCGTGTGCAAAACAGGAGGGAGGGTGGGAGTGCACAGAAGGAATATTGTTTAACCCCTAGTGTCAGAAACCCTATCTGACAGTAGGCCATCCCTGTGAAGAGCAGTTGGAATGAAAACAGGAAATGCAGGTACTAGGGAGAGCATGTGAACAGAAACACAGATGGAGTGCTAGGAGTACCTTTCCCAAAATTTAGTTGTATCCTAGAAAAAGATATGAAGTCAAAGCTTTGAAAATTAATTTTAAAGGCTAGAAATGGTTCCATGGAGAAACTATCCCTCTGTTGTCTCTTGAGGCTGGATGAGAAATACTGTGGAGAGTTCTACTTGCCGCAGGTTCTCTGCGTTGCTTTGTTTACTAGCACTCTGAAAGCACTGGAATCATATTATTGGCAGGGCAGCTGTACTGTTAACACCCCAAGAGGAAATGCATAATTGATATTTACTAATGGAATTGGAGATAGAGTCACACTTAACTAGGCTCAGCAGGCTGCTGGACACAATACGGCTGTGAGAACTTTTCCCTGTTATGTTCAGAACAAATGGCAGACACACATCCTTAAATTGGATACTCTTTATTAGGTTTTTTCAAAGGGAGATCATTTGTTACTTGTGTTAACAGTAGTATCAGTAATTTGGTGTTTGAATGACTCCAGGTTTTAATGCCTAATATAGAATCATAGAATCATAGAGTTGGAAGGGACCACCAGGGCCATCAAGTCCAACCCCCTGCACAATGCAGGAAATTCACAACTACTTCCCCCCCACACCCCCAGTGCCCAGAAGATGGCCAAGATGCCCTCCCTCTCATCATCTGCCTAAGGTCACAGAATCAGCATTGCTTACAGATGGCCATCTAACCTCTTCTTAAAAACCTCCAGGGAAGGAGAGCTCACCACCTCCCGAGGAAGCCTGTTCCACTGAGGAACCGCTCTAACTGTTAGAAAATTCTTCCTAATGTCTTGACGGAAACTCTCTTGATTTAATTTCAACCTGTTGGTTCTGGTCCGACCTTCTTGGGCAACAGAAAACAACTTGGCACCATCCTCTTTATGACAGCCCCTCACGTACTTGAACATGGTTATCATATCCCCTCTCAGTCTTGTCCTCTTCAGGCTAAACATACCCAGCTCCTTCAACTTTCCTCATAGAACTTGGTCTCCAGACCCCTCACCTTGTTGCCCTTCTCTGGGCACGTTCCAGCTTGTCTACATCTTTTTAAAATTGTGGTTCCCAAAACTGAACACAGTACTCTAGTTGAGGTCTAACCAGAGCGGAATAAAGCGATACCATCACTTCGCGTGATCTGGACACTATATTTCTGTTGATGCAGCCCAAGACTGCATTTGCCTTTTTAGCTACCGCATCACACTGCTGACTCATGTTCAGTGTTTGGTCTACTAAGACCCCAAGATCCTTTTCACACACACTACTGCTCAGACAAGTCTCCCCCATCCTAAAATTATGCATTTGATTTTCCCTACCTAAATGTAGAACTTTACATTTGTCTTTGTTGAAGTGCATTTTATTAGTTCTAGCCCACTTCTCCAGCCTGTCAACATCACCCTGCATCTTGGCTCTGTCTTCTACCGTATTTGTTACCCCTCCCAATTTAGTATCATCTGCAAATTTAATAAGCAACCCCTCTATTCCTTCATCCAAATCATTTATAAAGATGTTGAACAACACAGGGCCCAGCACAGATCCCTGAGGAACTCCACTACTCACTTCTCTCCAAGTGAACCATTAACTAGTACTCTTTGGGTACGATCTGTCAACCAGTTGCAGATCCACCTAACAATAATAGGATCTAACCCACATTTTCCCAATTTGTCAACTAGAATACTATGTGGAACCTTATCAAAAGCCTTACTGAAATCTAGATAAACTGTGTCTACAGCATTCCCCTGATCCAGCAAGGTAGTAACTTTATCAAAAAAGGAGATAAGATTAGTTTGGCATGACTTATCCTTGAGAAACCCGTGCTGGCTCTTAGTGATCAGATCCATCCTTTCTAAATGCTCAAGGACTGACTGTTTGATGATTTGTTCAAACACTTTTCCTGGTATAGGTCAAGCGGATGGGTCAGTAGTTACCCGGATCCTCCTTTTTCCGCTTCTTGAAGATGGGGACAACATTTGCCCGCCTCTAATTGTGAGCACTTGTTCCATGGTAATCCCACAAACAGCATCCAGAGACAAAGAGTCCAAAAGAGAGCTGATTTAATGGAAAACATACAGGTATGCAGAGCTTATAGGTACATTGGCATGAATGGCAATTGGGAGCACGGGGTAGGCCTGTAAGGGAAAGTAATAGTCACAACAGGTCAAGGCGGCCCCCCTTCTACTGAGGAGCCGTTCCCACAGGAGATAGCACTGGAACAGGAATTCAGCAGTTAGCAAGTTTGGCCTTGAGAGGCACCTGGTAGAATCGAAACTAAAACAGTCAGAGTCTGACAGACTGCTTAGAGCTGTGGAAAGCAGGCCTGACATTCTGCCCTCCTTTAGCCCCCCCCCCACTGTCCACCACCGGTCCAGGCTTGTCAGGGTAGGCAGTATGGAATTGGCGGACCAAATGGGGTGCAGACACACCCCGTGCACATACCCATTCATCATGGGTGTGACCGAAATGTTTCCAAAGGACCAGGTAGTGGAGGGACCCATGATGGATGCGAGAGTCCAAGATTTTTGCAACCTCAAAATGCTCCTCCCCCCCCCAACCATCACTGGTACACCAGGAAGTGGTTCAGGATGCCACTGACATGAAAGACAGGATGGATTCTCCTGAGTGATTTTGGGAGTGAAAGTTCCACAGTGACTGGGTTGATGATACGAGCAATGAGGAAGGGACCCACGTACTTGGCACTGAGTTTGTCACACAGGCGGTTGGACCGTAGATTCTTGGTGGACAAATAAACCATGTCTCCCACTGAGTAGTCCTTGCCCGGTGAGCGATGCTTATCAGCTTGATCTTTCTATTTACGTTTAGCTCGCTCTAGATTACGTACCAGTCAAGGCCAGGTTGTCTGAATCGTGTGCACCCAGTCAGCAACACTTTCTCCCCCCTCCACCCTGGAGACATTGTTATGGCTTATGGGACCAAAGTCCTGTCCATAAACGGCCCAAAAGGGGCTAAATCTGGTTGACTGATGGACAGCATTATTGTACGCATATTCAGCAAAGGGTAACAATTCAACCCAATCATCCTGATGATAGTTAACATAACAGCGCAAGTAGCATTCCAATACAGTATTCACTTGTTCGGTTTGGCCATCGGTTTGGGGGTGGAAAGCACTTGAGAGATCTTGTTCCACCCCCACTAATTTTAAGAAAGCTTTCCAGAATTTAGCCACATAGTTACTTCCACGGTCGCTGATCACCTTGCACAGAAAGGAATGTAGACGCAAGACATGTGACACAAAGAGGCGGGCCAGTCTTGCGGCGGATGGGATACCTGCGCAAGGGACGAGATGTACCTGTTTAGAGAACAGGTCCGTGATCACCCAAAGTACAGTTTTTCCCTCGCTGAGGGGGAGGTCAGTCATAAAATCCATAGCAATAACCTCCCAAGGTTTAGTGGGGGTCTCTAACGGCTGCAACAATCCAGGAGGCTTCCCTTGGGCCCTTTTTACCGTAGCGCAGACTGGGCAACTGCGAATGAAGGAATCCACGTCAGTCCGCATACCCGCCCACCAAAACTGCCTCCGTAACAAGTGCAATGTTTTTAGAAATCCAAAGTGTCCCACGGTCTTGGCTCCATGGACCAGCTGTAGGACTTCTTTTCGGAGCTCTTTAGGCACATACAGCTTAGAGTCTTTGTACCATAAGCCTCTACATTCAGTTAGAGCAGAGGGGAGGGTCTGCTTAGAGAGTTCGGCTTGGCACGCGGAACGAAGTGAGTCTAAAAAAAGAGTCTATGAGATCCAACCCATCTGGCAGTGTGGTCTCTGTGGTGGAGGGAGGGGACGTCCCTGAGGAGGGTTGGATGGCTGGATTGTCCGAGTGAGTGGGTGCCAGCGGAGCTGGTGAAGGAGGCTAGGGGGGTGGCGCGGTTGGGCTGACCGGTGTGGTTGGGCTTGAAGTGTCTCCCCTTGTGGGGGTTGCGGTGGGAGCTGGGTTTGCGCTCGGGTTTGGACTGCTAGAGTGGGTAGCAAACCCCTTTGAGCAGGAGTGAACAGGGACTCTGTGGGGCGTTCAACCTTGGTTGGATATTGGGAAAGTCTGGATAGAGCATCAGCCAGGACATTTTGTTTCCCTGGTACATGTTTCAATACGAACCGGAACTGAGCAAAGAAGTCCGCCCAGTGAACTTGTTTCGCGGACAGTTCCGGGCCCCCGTGAGCACCTCCAGGTTCTTGTGATTGCTCCACACTTCAAAAGGGACTTTAGACCCCTCCAAAAATTGTCTCCACACTGTAAGGGCATGGTGGACGGCAGCCGCTTCCTTCTCCCAGATTGGCCAGTTGAGCTGAGACTGCACGAATTTCTTAGAGAAGTAAGCGCATGGATGCAGAAGACCATCCCTCCCCCACTGTAAAAGTGCCCCCCATTGCCACGTCTGAGGCGTCAACCTGAACAATAAACATTTGATCCGGATCGGGATGCTTTAATACTGGTTCGGAGGTAAACAGTCGTTTGAGAGTATCAAAGGCAGTTTGGCACTGGGGGGGTCCAGTTGATTTTGGCTGAGGGCAACGTGGCGGCGGTGCCCTTCTCCTTAGTCTTAAGGAGATCCGTGATGGGGAGTGCGATTTGAGCGAAGTTGGGGATGAACCCCCTGTAGAAGTTAGCAAACCCAAGAAATTGTTGAACCTTCTTACGGGTGGAGGGTGGTTCCCAATTGGTTACTGACTGCACCTTGTCAGGATCCATGGTAAGTCCGTGGTGCGAAATTATATAGCCCAGGAAGGTTAACTGTTTTTGGTGGAATTCACATTTAGATACCTTAGCACAGAGCTGATTGTCTCTGAGGTGTTGCAATACTTCTCTCACCAAGGCAACGTGTTCGTCCATAGTTTTAGAGTAAATAAGAATATCATCCAAATAAACCACCACACCCCTATACAACAAGTCATGTAGGATCTCATTAATGAATTGCATGAAGACCCCCGGGGCCCCTTTTAATCCAAAAGGCATCACTAAGAATTCATACATGCCAAAGCAACTGGAAAAGGCAGTGAGGGGCACGTCACTCTCTCGAATCCTGATTCTGTAGTAGGCTTCTACCAAGTCAAGTTTTGTAAAAATGCGCCCTTCTTTTAATTGTCCCAAGAGATCCGAGATCAGAGGGATGGGATAGGCATTGGATTGGGTGACTGCATTGAGTTTTCGAAAGTCGATGCATAAGCCCAAGTCACCCATCTTTTTGTGCACAAAAAAGGCTGGGGCCGAAGAAGGGGTGGTAGACGGCCGTATGAAACCCCTCGCTAGATTCTTGTCCAAGAATTCATGTAACATGGTACGTTCGGTAGCGCTCATGGGGTAAATCTTACTTTTGGACAGTTTTTCATTTCCCACCACTTCAATAGCACAGTCTGTCTGGCGGGGGGGGGGGCAGTACATCACATTCCTGTACATCAAAAATGTCCGAAAAGTCTCAATATTCAACAGGTAGAGGAAAGGACGAGGGGGGGTCTGAGACTAAAGCCGTGGCCAACGGAGGTGCAACAGCTACCTCGAGACGGTGTTGATCTCAATTAGGATCGGATAATTTTATAGTTCCAACCCCCCAGTCAATACAAGGGCTGTGCCCTTTGAGCCAGTTAATTCCCAATACCACGTCGTATCTGATAGGGGCTATGGTAAAGTCAATTTGTTCCCAGTGGTGGCCGACGCCAATTGCTAACCCGCGGGTGCGACGATCCACTGGACCCCCTTTAAAGTCACTGCCATCCATCTGGGTGAACTGGATGGGAGCAGGCAGGGGCACTGACTTGGCTTTGAGCGCCTTGAAAGTGGTTTCATTGATCAGGGAGCGGGCACACCCAGAGTCTATGAGTCCTTTAACTTGTATCTGGGAGCCCCCTTTATGGCGTTGTAACACTACGTCTACATACACAGTTTCTTTGACCTCACTCACCTTCACCAGAGCATTGGGTTTTGCAGGAATATCTTCGAGGGTCCACTGTGTCGCTCCACTCACCGCAGACCCTGCCTGTTCTTTGACAGATCCAGAGGAGATTTGAGATTCAAAGCAGGGGAGTCCCAGTCTCTGTCCTCATCTGAAGACGGTGAGTTGTCCCCCAGTGGGGCACTTGTAATCCAGAACCCCAATGGGTTCGCTGGTGCAGGTTCGTGGGGCGAATCTCCGACGTGGAGAGCTGATGGCGCGGTCCATCCAGGAGCAGCGCTACGGTTGGCCGCAGTGCCTCTGGGCTGAGGTCGCCCCCGATTCCGGGGTGGTCCATCCTGCCGAGAAGGGACCAACCGGTCCAGCCGAAGCGGGCAGGCGGCTACAAAGTGGCCCATGGTTCCGCAAACGAGACAGGCTCCCCTCTGAAATCAAGACGTGCTGTCTTGCGAGGGTAGAGCATGTCTCCGCGGTGTAGGAGCTGCGGCTTTGGTCAGGGGCTTTTGGTTGCCCTCCTCCCTGGCTCGACGACAGGCAAGCGAAATGAATTGGCGACGACTCTCTACTTTCTCGGCTAATATGATCCATTCTTCAAGAGTGTCTGGGTCTCGTTGCATATAAGCCCAGTTCAATATTTCAGGATGTAAGGCTTCCCAGAAATAATGTATTCGGGTAGCCTCGGTCCAGTCCACTATCTTACTGGAGAGCCTTTGGAATTTGTCTGCGAATTCCTGCACCGGCGTAGAGCCTTGTCGAAGTTGCAGGAGGGCTGCCTTGGCCTTTTTTCCCAGGAAAGGGTCCTCAAAGCGGCGCCGTAATGCTCGCATGAACTCGTTGAGTGAGCATATGGATCGGGCCCGAGTGTCAAACTGGAGGACCATCCAGTCAGCGGCTTTTCCAGTCAAGAGGGAGGCAGCGAAGTGCACCCGACTGTCTTCGGTAAGAAAGTGCTGTCCCTGTTCCCGCATATAACTGTCCACTTGGTGTAGGAAACATGGTAGGGCTTCAACCGAGCCATCGTAGGTCACTCTCAACCGAGGTTGTTTCCACTGAATGGGCAGGGGCGCAGGCGGTTGCCCTGGAGGCGGCAAAATCGGTGCTCAAGGCCCCGCAAAACCGGGGCTCCGGGGGCTGTCAAAGTTGGTGGAGCTGGCACCGGTTGGACTGGAGTGGTTAGAGCTTGTTGCAAACGTTCATTTTCTCGAAGCAATTGTTCCATTTGGTCCTGCAGATGGGCCACACGATCATTCAAGTCTGGGTTTTGGCCTCGCAAGAGACACATTTCGTGTCCAGCTCACCCCGTGCGTCGGGACTGGCTGACTCAAAGACCAGTAGCCCAGTGGGGTTCCTCACCATAGAGGTCTTCCTCATCCAAGAGGTCTGGCTCAGTGAAGCGACCTGCACGCCGACGTGCACGCTGCGTGTCGCGAGATGGACCAAAACTCGGAGAAAATGAAGGGACTTTGATTAATGAAGAGACTGCACGTGAACTGCGGGTGAAGAGGGTTGAGTTGCCCGAACCCATTCAGTTTGCCCAGATGGACGGTAGTGAGTTTAGGGGGGGCCCGGTCACGCATAGAACAGCCCGGGTCACCTTGGGAGTTGGGGAGCATTGGGAACAGCTCCATTTTACTGTTGTCCCCTCTATTCAATACCCCATAGTGTTGGGAATGAACTGGCTATGTGGTCATAGTCCTACCATAGACAGGAAAGAATGGACTATTAAGTTTTTGCAAGCCCAGTGTGACCGATATAGGAGGGAGGTGGCGTTCAAAGAACAAGCAGCCGCATTGCCAGAGAAGCCGCCAGCAGAGGCTCCGCCGCCTCAACTCCCCAAGGAATATGCACAGTTTGCCTATGTATTTGATGTGCGTGAGTGTGATGAATTGTCGTGCCTGTCAGGCTGCTATCTCGGTTTCAGTATTGTTTCTGTGTCTGTACTGTACTGTCTAGCCTCAAGGTCGAACACACATACCAAGGCCTGGGAATGCTGCTCCTGGGAAAGTGTACTCTGTTTATGTGTGCTGATGCTGTATAATCTCCCGCCATTTACTGCCTTATATTATCGTTCAGCTAGTGAGACTCTCATAGCTGCCATAGTCCCCTGTATGCACTGTATTGCCTTTTTGACCAGTAAAAGCCATCTGCTTGGACTCTATATGACTCTGTGGTGATTTCTGGTTCGAAGGGTCAGGAGCTTACATTATGGCAGCTATCTCTCACCTTCTTCATTGTACTACTTGTCAGGCTGGAGCCCAGGGGGGTTCGCCTGCCACTTGGATGGGAGCTGCAAGGCTCTCCGAGTGACCTACTACCCTGGATTCCTATCGGAAGGATCCCACCCTGGTACAGGACATAGTCGCTGAACTCTTCAGGACTACCCTAGAGGTGTGCCGCTTGAGGGACCTGGTACAGGAACAGTGGCAATCTATAAAAGGGATTCTCTGGATGTTAACGTCGGAGGATACTGATACTCGTTTAGATCTTCAAGACTTGGATCAATTGCTGGACGATGCCCGGTTGGCAACTGAGGATTTACAAGTACTAACTGGACTTTTGGATAATCTTATTTCTCGAGAGACTCTTTCCTCTAGTTCTGCCATGGCAGGAGCCCCGCCAGAGGGTTTTTCCCTCATACCGGATGCGGCCAGCTGTCAGGCTGAAGCCAAGCGGGTCGCTATTCGCACCGCTCTTCTCCTTGTGGAATGTACAAAGGACACCCCGGTAACCACCTTGGCTCAAGCTTTGACCTCGACTTTTGGAGCCGATGCACCCGCACTGGCGGTTCGAATACAACCCTTGCTGGGCGGGGAACCCGACCCCATACTCTCACTCCTGGAAACAGAACTTTTACCGCGCATTACGGCGGAGGCTGCCCTAAGACTTGAGAACGCCAAAGTTCTTGCGGATAAGGAAGCCGCCGAAGCGGTTAAGGTCGCAAGAGAGAGAGAAGCTGCTGAAGCAGCCAAGGTGGCAACAGCAAGGGTTAGGGATCGGGCGAAAATGGATACGCGTCCCAAGGACACTGTACAAGGGCTATCAGGTCTGTCATTTTCCCCGGCGTTTGTCCCGTCGCGCGCGACCCAACGCGCACGCCGTCTGGCTGACCGACGTCGAGACTCAGGAGAGTCTGAAGACGAGGATCTATATGGAGACAGCTCTCAATGGGCCACGAGCTTCCGGACCAGTAAACCTCATCTTACTGGTGGCCCAAGTGAGGAGGTTCACCTCTTACGAGCCCAGAACCGGGAGCTCTCCGACCGTGTCGATCAACTCCAAGAGCTAATGGAACGTATGCTTCAGGATAACAGGCAATTACAACAAACCCTGATAGCCCAGGCACAGCCCGTTCCGATACCGGGTCAGGGGGTGCCCATCCAGCCACCCCAGCCACCCGCTAATGTGCCTGCTCCACCCCTGCCTCCCGGAGCTCCCGTTGTTCCTCCTCCCGGACCACCCGTGCATCCGGGACAGCCTGCGCCCGGCCCCTGGAAGCAACTCAAATTGAAGACTACGTACGATGGATCTCTCGAGACTCTGCCTTGTTTCTTGCATCAAGTGGACAGTTATATGCGAGAACAAGGACAGCTTTTCCCCACGGAGGATAGCCGGGTGCGTTATGTAGCTTCCCTTCTGACAGGTAAAGCAGCTGACTGGATGGTCCTCCAGTTCGACACCCGCTCTCGTGCTATCCGTTCCCTCAACAACTTCATGACTGCTCTGAGAAGGAGGTTTGAGGACCCCTTCCTGGGGGAAAGAGCCAAAACGGAACTCTTACAACTAAAACAAGGCTCTGCTACAGTTCGAGAATTTGCCGATGAATTTCAACGGCTAGCAAGTAAAATTGTAGGTTGGCCCGAAACCACCCTAATTCACCATTTCAGGGAAGCCTTGCACCCTGACGTTCTGAACTGGTCATATATGCGGGGTGATCCCGATACCCTTGAAGACTGGATTCTATTGGCCGAGGAAGTGGAAAGCCGCCGACGCTTTATTTCTCTAGTCCGTCAAAAGCACAAGGAAAAAGGCACCCAAAAGCCCCAATCCAAGGCACCACCAGGTTGGCCCGAAACCACCCTAATTCACCATTTCAGGGAAGCCTTGCACCCTGACGTTCTGAACTGGTCATATATGCGGGGTGATCCCGATACCCCTGAAGACTGGATTCTATTGGCCGAGGAAGTGGAAAGCCGCCGACGCTTTATTTCTCTAGTCCGTCAAAAGCACAAGGAAAAAGGCACCCAAAAGCCCCAATCCAAGGCACCACCGCCCGTTCCACGAAATCCTCCACGTCCACCCCAGGAACGTGAAGCCCGATTTCAGAGAGGTGCCTGTCTTAATTGCGGAGAAATGGGCCACTTTGCAGCTGTTTGCCCACACCGCCATGGATTATTTCGTCCCAGCACGATAACCCGAGCCAGAGGTCGTCCACCACGCAGAGGCACCGCGGCCACCCGCAGCGCAGCTCCGGGAAGACCCACACCCTCTGCACTCCATGCTGGAGACCCAGCCTCCCTGCCTACTACAAACGACCCCGCCGGGTCTCGGATTACAAGTGCCCCATTGGGGGACAACTTTCCCTCTTCGGATGAGGAAAATCCATGGAATTCTCCAGCCTTAAACCTGGAATCTCCCCTCGACTTGTCAAAAAACGGCTCCGGTCTGTGGTGAATGGAGCGTCTCCACAGACCTCTCCAGATCCTCCTGTTAAACCAAATGCTCCTACCAAAATCAAAGAAGTGGACTCCACCGTCTACGTGGATGCAGTTTTACAACACCTTAACGGTGGCCCCCAACTACCCGTCAAAGCACTCATCGACTCCGGTTGCTGTCGCACTCTCATAAGCGAAGCCACTTTTGCTGCACTCAGAGCCGAATCTGAGGCTTTACCCGCCCCTGTCCAATTTGCCCAAATGGACGGGAGCCATTTCCAGGGGGGTCCAGTTGATCACCGCACCATAGGGGTGGCAATGGGAATTGGCTCCCACTGGGAACAAATAGACTTCACTATAGCCCCTATCCGTTTTGAAGTGGTCTTGGGTATTAACTGGATTAAAGGACACAGTCCCAGTATTAACTGGGAAACAAACACTATCTCCTTCGCTAGTCCCATGTGCGACCAACACCGGCAAAACTTTGCGCTGTTATATCCGCCCGTCCCAGCTTTAACTTCCGAGGTCCCAGCACCTCCAATCCTACCTAACGTCTATCAGGACTTTGCGGATGTTTTCGACCTTAAAGAATGTGATGCCTTGCCCCCCCACCGGGTCTCGGACTGTGCAATTGAGGTGGTCAAGGACTGCACATTAACCAAAAGCAAGATTTACCCCATGAGCGCCTCCGAGCGTACTGTCCTCCGAGACTTCCTAGACAAAAACCTCGCCAGAGGGTTCATTCGTCCATCGAATGCCCCGAACTCGGCCCCTGCGTTTTTCGTCCGAAAGAAGGAGGGCGACCTTCGTCTGTGCATTGACTTCAGAAAGCTCAATGCAGTCACCCAAACCAACGCCTATCCTATCCCATTAATTTCTGATATTTTGGGACAATTACAGGAGGGCCGGATATTCTCCAAGTTAGACTTGGTGGAAGCTTACTACCGAGTCCGCATCCGAGAAGGAGATGAACACCTCACTGCCTTCTCTAGCTGTTTTGGGATGTATGAATTCCTCGTAATGCCGTTCGGATTAAAAGGGGCCCCGGGGGTCTTCATGCAACTTATCAACGAAATCCTTCATGATTTACTGTATCGCGGGGTAGTGGTTTATTTGGACGACATTCTTATTTATTCAAAAACCATAGAAGAGCATGTAATTCTGGTCCGAGAAGTTCTGCAGCGCCTGCGCAATCACCAACTCTTCGCAAAACTGGCTAAATGCGAGTTCCATCAAAACCAGCTCACATTTTTAGGATACATTATCTCCCACCAAGGTCTTCGCATGGACCCTGTCAAAGTCCAAGCCGTTCTCGATTGGACTCCCCCCACCAACCGCAAGCAAGTACAACAGTTTCTGGGGTTTGCGAACTTTTATCGAGGGTTCATCCCTAACTTCGCCCAAGTGGCTCTACCCATCACTGATCTCCTAAAAACCAAAGGAAAAGCAAGCGCGTCTACCTTGCCCTCTGCAAAAATCCTGTGGACTGATCAATGTCAAGCCGCGTTTGTAGCACTCAAACATCTCTTCACATCCGAACCCGTACTACAGCACCCAGACCCAAACCAAATGTTTATTGTGCAAGTCGATGCCTCCGATGTAGCTATGGGAGGGGCCCTCCTCCAGAAAGGTCCGGATGGTCTCCTTCACCCTTGCGCTTACTTTTCGAGAAAATTTGCGCACGCACAATTGAACTGGCCCATTTTGGAGAAAGAGGCAGCGGCCGTTCACCATGCACTGACTCTATGGAGACAATTCTTGGAGGGTTCCAAAATTCCCTTCGAGGTTTGGACCGATCACAAAAATCTAGCTGCCCTCACAGGGTCCCATAAACTGTCGGCGAAACAACAACGTTGGGCAGAATTCTTCGCTCAGTTTCGTTTCGTCCTAAAACATGTTCCTGGAAAACAAAACTGTGAGGGTCTCTGTCTTTGTGTCTCTGCTTTCCATCACCTGCGGTGTTATCAGTGAACTCGTAAAAGCAGTTCACACCTTCTGGTCTCAGGCGCCAGGCCTGATGGCCCATGTATCTTCCCCCCCCGCTGTTCTTCCTGCCAGTACTCCCTCAGGCCGGTGCGGCCTTGGAAGTGTGATAGCCGCACCAGACTTCCTGGGATCCGTCTGATGTTTTGTATTATGCCAAGCTTGTAACTTCCCATAACAATAAGTGTGAACCCCAGTGCCCCAGTGCCCTGGAGTCAATATATTCTGTAAACCCGTATAGCCCCTCACTTGCAACTTTCTACCTGTGCCTGTCTCATCTCCTGAAGGCTTCAATAAATCTATTGTTTCTGTATCAACGTCTGAGCAACTGATTTGGAGAAGCAAACTCAGAGAGGGGGATCTCTCACATTAAGTTGCAAGTCCTTGCCTCTCGGACTGCAGCTGTACCGCTTTGGACAGAATGTCAGCCGACGAGGACACCACCCCTAACCCCGATGCCCCCAAGGAACCGGACGAGCCGGAGAAGCCGGACCCGAAGGAGGAGGGAGCCAAGCCAAAGAAACCGAAGGGTCGCGCCCCCGACCAAGATCGGGACGGACGTCCCCGGGGGCTTACTTATTGGCTGGACTCTCCCAAGGGCTGGTCGCTCTCGCGGACTGCGGCGAAGGATCGCCGGTTGGCCTTCCCCAGCACGGGACTCGAAGGGGACCCGGCCCGCAAAGAGGCCCTCATGGAGGAAGAACGAAAGCAGTGGCAGGAAGACCGCCGGGCTATGCAGGAGCAGATGGAGATCATGCAACGCGTAATGGGTGAGATGGCCACGACCCTAGATGCGCTGAAGTTGCAACCTCCAGCCGGTGCTCCCCCAGACGGGGCGCCGGTAGTTCCGCCCGCAACCCCTGCCCCCCCGGCCCGTCGGGACCTGAAAGTCACGTATGACGGGTCGGGAGACCAGTTGACCTTTTTTATGGTCCAAGTAGACATTTTTATGCGGGAACAAGGCCGAACCTTCGTTTCTGAGGAGTCCCGGGTGCAGTACGTGGCTTCCTTACTGCAAGGGGAGGCGGCTGCCTGGATGGTGTTGCAGTATGAACTCCGCTCGCCGGTGCTGCGAACCCTGGACGAGTTCATGGTAGCACTCCGAAACCGTTTTGAGGACCCGACTCTGGGTGAGCGGGCTAAAGCCTCCCTGATGCAACTGCGCCAAGGGACTAAGTCGGTGGCGCAGTATGCAAGTGAGTTCCAGTCACTGGCTAGCCGAATTCTGGACTGGAGTGAAGCTACCTTGGTACAATGTTTCAGGGAGGGTCTCAACCCAGACCTCCAACATTGGGCCTTCATGCAAGGGAACCCCCCGGATGTGGAAGGTTGGGTTCGCCATGCTGCTGACATCGAGAATCGCAAACAACTCCTGAACTTGTCCAAGCAACGGCTTGGGCGAGACCCCAGGCCCCGAGGTGACCGTGGCCGGGAACTCCGGCAAGGGGGTGGCGGGGGTCTCTCGGCCGCGGAACGCCGCAAGCGGTTCGAGGCCGGCGTCTGCCTGATCTGCGGGGGAAAGGGTCACTTTGCATCGCAATGCCCCTCTCGCTCAGGCCGTCCGACCCCCCCCCGCCAAACCCAGGCCGAGCCGACGAAACCGGCCGCCGACAGCCAGCCTCGCCGCAGAAGTGGACCACTGAGCCGGCGCTCCGGCGCACCCTCCGCTCTCCACGCGCGCCCCCAGGATGGGACATCCGACTCTACGGTCCCATCGGGGTCCCGGATTACAAATACCGTCTTTGATTCGGACGGCTCCCCGGAAGCCACCACCCCGTCCCCCTCTTCCAGCGAGGAGGAAGAGTGGGAACAGCCGGCAAAAAACGCCGTCGGTCTGCTGTAGAGGGGGCTCCGCAGCAGACCGTCCCTATCGTTGTGCAAGGAGCTCCACCGATGGTAAGCGCCCAAGAGGACAATGTATTTGTGCGTGTTCATCTGTCCCTACCCAAAGGGGGTCCCCCGTTAGAGGTCCCCGCGTTGGTCGACTCGGGGTGTGCCCGCACCATGATAAATGAGGAAACTGCCAAGAAGTTGGGTGTCCGGCGCAAGCGGCTTCCGGGACCCCTCCGTTTTTCCCAAATGGACGGGAGTGACTTTAAACGGGGCCCTGTGACCCACAGAACTGCAGCCGTGATTATGTCCGTGGGGGAACATTGGGAACGGTTGTATTTCACCATCGCCCCTATTGTAACCCCTGTGGTGTTAGGGATGAACTGGTTAAGGGGACACAATCCCTCCATTGATTGGGTTAAACGGGTGCTTTCCTTCCCCGAAAACCCCTGTGGGTTGCATGACAAGGAACGGGTACTCAGAACTCCAGCCGCCGCACTGGTAGGGTCCCCCGCCCCAGTCTCTCCTCAATTACCCTCTGAGTACTCGCAGTTTACTGATGTTTTCGATGTTAGAGAGTGCGACGAACTGCCTCCCCACAGAGAAACGGACTGTGCCATCGAGATTGTAGGGGAAGGCAAACTGTCTAAGGGAAAGGTTTACCCCATGAGCCCTAGTGAAAAGACTGTATTGCGAGACTATCTGGATGTCAATCTGGCGAGGGGTTTCATACGCCCCTCCAAGGCTCCTTATTCAGCCCCAGCTTTCTTTGTAAAGAAAAAGACGGGAGATTTAAGACTGTGTATTGACTTTCGCAGACTGAACGCAGTCACCCAGTCTAATGCTTACCCCCTCCCTCTTATTCCTGACCTTCTAGCACAATTAAAGGAGGGCCGAATCTTCACCAAACTGGACTTGGTAGAAGCCTACCACCGCATTCGCATCAAAGAAGGAGACGAACCCAAAACGGCCTTTTCCAGTTGTTTTGGGATGTTTGAGTACCTGGTCATGCCGTTCGGACTTTCGGGGGCTCCGAGTGTCTTTATGCAATTAATTAATGAAGTTTTGCATGATTTACTGTTTCGGGGGGTGGTGGTATTTCTCGATGACATTCTTATTTACTCTGAGACCATGGAAGAACATGTGCGCCTAGTGCGAGAAGTGCTCCAGCGGCTGCGGGAGCACAAACTGTATGCTAAGGTGTCCAAGTGTGAATTCCACCAACCTTCTATTACATTTCTGGGGTATGTGATTTCCCACCAAGGGTTGGAAATGGACCCCGCCAAGGTCCAGGCGGTGCGGGACTGGGAAACCCCCACTACCCGCCGCCAACTTCAACAGTTTTTGGGGTTTGCCAACTTTTACCGGAATTTCATTCCCAACTTTGCCCAAGTTGCGCTTCCCCTCACTGCCCTGTTGCGTACCAAGGACAGGGGGGCTAGCGCCGCACTCCCCTCAGCCCGTCTGCAATGGTCTCCCCAGTGCCAGCAAGCTTTTGAACGTTTAAAGCTACTTTTTTCATCCGAACCCGTTTTGGCTCACCCGGATTGCACCAAGCCCTTCGTGGTGCAGGTGGATGCCTCGGATGTAGCCATGGGCGGGGCCCTATTGCAGAGGGATGAGGGGGGACGGTTGAGGCCATGCGCCTACTTCTCCAAGAAGTTTTCCCAGTCCGAAATCAACTGGGCCATTTGGGAGAAGGAGGCAGCAGCGGTCAAACATGCCCTTACCATATGGAGACACTTCTTAGAGGGGGCCGAGCTGCCGTTCGAAGTGTGCACAGATCACAAGAATCTTGAGGCTCTCAAGGGAGCTAGAAAACTCAATGCCAAACAAATTCGGTGGGCCCAATTTTTTGCAAAATTCCGGTTCACCCTCAAACATGTCCCTGGCAAAGAAAATGCCCTAGCTGATGCTTTGTCACGACTTCCCCAGTATCGCAACGATTTCGATCGCCCCGTCGACTCCCTGTTCACTCCCGAACAGCGAGGGGAAGTCCCTGGCTTGGCCGTCACCACCCGATCCCAAGCCCGCCAACCGGAGACCCCCCCTACGCTCAAAGGTATCCCGGAAGCATTCCAACAGCGACTCCGGGACGCCTCCTTACAGGAGGAGGAGCACCATCTCCTCCCCACTGGCTTGGAACGAACCAACACTTGGTGGGTGCAAGGGGGGAAACTATATGTCCCATCTTCCCTTC
Source organism: Euleptes europaea (assembly GCF_029931775.1). Taxonomy (NCBI): domain Eukaryota; kingdom Metazoa; phylum Chordata; class Lepidosauria; order Squamata; family Sphaerodactylidae; genus Euleptes; species Euleptes europaea. The sequence continues at coordinate 4,766,559 of NC_079326.1, read as the reverse complement.
GCAAAGAAGTATTGGGACTTGTACATGGGGCCAGGCTAGCGGGTCATTTTGGTTTCATAAAAACGCTTCACCTGGTTCGAAGGCAATTCTGGTGGCCCGGTATGAGATCTGATGTAGAGTTGTATGTGCGCAGCTGCCCCACCTGCGCCACAGCCAAGAAACGGATGGGAAAACCCCCGGGGCTTCTCAAACCGCTTGAGAACCCCTCCCGTCCCTGGGAAGTCATCGCCATGGATTTTATCACCGACCTACCTCCAAGTCGGGGGAAAACGGTTCTCTGGGTTATCACAGACCTCTTTTCCAAACAGGTTCATTTCGTTCCATGTGCAGGTCTTCCTTCAGCCCAGGGCTTAGCTAAACTGTTCATCACGCACGTCCTCAGGCTACACTCGATCCCGAGGAAGGTCCTCTCCGACCGGGGGGTCCAGTTTGTTGCCAAATTCTGGCGGGCTTTCCTAAAGTTAATGGGAGTGGAGGAACAGGGCCTTTCTTCCGCCTATCACCCCCAAACGGATGGTCAAACGGAACGAGTAAATGCGGTAGTAGAATGTTATTTGCGTTGCTATGTAAATTTCCACCAGGACGACTGGGTCGACCTGCTGCCATTTGCCGAATATGCGTACAACAATGCGCCTCATTCCTCTACCGGCTTTAGTCCCTTCCAAGTTATATACGGGACGGATTTTGGCCCTTTCGGTTCTGCCCCCGTCTCGCCAGAGCTCCAGTCTACCCCTGATCTTCAGGAGTGGATTCAGGTGGTTAAATCCACCTGGCCATGGTTGCTCAAAAATCTGGAAAGGGCAAAAAGCAAGTACAAGGAACAAGCAGACAAACACCGGTCTCCGGGATGGGAACTCAAGGTGGGGGAGCAAGTCTATCTGTCCACCAAAAACCTCCGCTCTCTTCGCCCCTGCAAAAAACTGAGCGACCGTTATGTAGGACCTTTCCCCATTACCAGAGTAATCAACGAGGTTACCGTGGAACTGAGTCTCCCTAAGACTCTCAAGGGAGTTCATCCAGTCTTCCATATAAGCCTCCTCAAACCTTATGTAGCAGCTCCCCAGTTCCACCCCCCTCCCGCTCATGAGATTCCTACCGTAGTAGGAGGGGATACCCATTTGGAAATATCCAAGGTTTTAGATTCCAAATGGAAGAAAGGGAAACTGTTTTACTTTGTTCGCTGGAAAAACCTTGGCTCCGCTCATGACGAATGGGTGGCCGCACCCCACATGGCAGCTCCTCGCTTGGTCCGAGAATTCCACCTCGCTTATCCCGATAAGCCTCGTCCTCTCGGAGGGGGGCCTTAAGGGGGGCAGAATGTGAGGGTCTCTGTCTTTGTGTCTCTGCTTTCCATCACCTGCGGTGTTATCAGTGAACTCGTAAAAGCAGTTCACACCTTCTGGTCTCAGGCGCCAGGCCTGATGGCCCATGTATCTTCCCCCCCCGCTGTTCTTCCTGCCAGTACTCCCTCAGGCCGGTGCGGCCTTGGAAGTGTGATAGCCGCACCAGACTTCCTGGGATCCGTCTGATGTTTTGTATTATGCCAAGCTTGTAACTTCCCATAACAATAAGTGTGAACCCCAGTGCCCCAGTGCCCTGGAGTCAATATATTCTGTAAACCCGTATAGCCCCTCACTTGCAACTTTCTACCTGTGCCTGTCTCATCTCCTGAAGGCTTCAATAAATCTATTGTTTCTGTATCAACGTCTGAGCAACTGATTTGGAGAAGCAAACTCAGAGAGGGGGATCTCTCACAAAAACGTTCTCGCAGATGCCCTCTCCCGCTTGCCGCAGTACCCGGTAAAACTCGAGAGACCAACCGACTCTCTGTTCACCCCTACGCAAAGAGGAGCCCTGCCTGTACTAGCCGTGCAAACTCGATCTCAGCAACAACATCCCAGACCCAGCTCTCCAACTCCTCCAACCCAATCGACTACCCAACCGCCTCCGCAACAACAACGAACCGGCGATTCCACCCCTCCAACCCCACCGGCTGCCCTGCCGCCTGCAATCTCCGCACCACCGCAGGTAAGCACTACCCCCATCGCAAGTCCTAAAACCACTGTAGCGGGGGGGGGGTACCCGCCAAGGTTCCCATCTCCGAATCTTTTTTAAATACCCTTCGGGACCACTGCCTTTCAGAACGCTCTAATCACACCCTACCCCCTGGAGTAATAGAACAGGGGGGCTCTTGGTACAAGGACTCAAAATTATATGTACCCAAAGCACTCCGAAAAGACGTTTTACACTTAGCTCATGGAGCAAAAACAGCTGGACACTTTGGATTTCTAAAGACTCTCCACTTGTTGCGCAGACAGTTTTGGTGGGGGGGAATGCGTTCCGATGTTGACTCTTTTATTTGCAGCTGTCCTGTTTGCGCCACAGTGAAACGATCACAGGGTAAACCCCCGGGCTTACTGCAACCCCTGGAAACACCCAACAAACCCTGGGAAGTGATTGCTATGGACTTTATGACTGATCTCCCTCTCAGCGGGGGGAAAACTGTATTATGGGTTGTTACTGATTTGTTTTCCAAGCAAATCCATTTAGTTCCATGCGCAGGGATCCCCTCTGCTCAGAAACTGGCCCGCCTCTTCGTATCACATATCTTCAAATTACATTCGTTTCCGCGCAAAATAATCTGTGACCGCGGCAGTGGCTTTGTTTCCAAGTTTTGGAAAGCATTTCTCAAGTTGGTGGGGGTAGAACAAGGGTTGTCTACTGCATACCATCCCCAAACCGATGGACAAACTGAACGTGTCAATGCTGTACTTGAATGTTATTTACGCTGTTATGTTAACTACCACCAAGATAACTGGGTAGAACTATTACCTTTTGCTGAATATGCCTACAATAATGCTGTGCATCAATCTACAGGTTTTAGCCCATTCTTTGCAGTGTATGGACAGGATTTCGGTCCTGTTACTCCCAGAAATGATGTGGAGGGGGAGGGAGATCCTGATGTTGCTTCCTGGGCACACACCCTCCGTACCACCTGGCCTTGGCTCGTTAGCAATCTCGACCGAGCCAAGCGCAAATACAAAGCACAAGCTGATAAACATCGTTCCCCCGGGGGCGAGCTGCGAGTGGGTAAATTGGTCTATCTTTCCACCAAAAATCTACGTTCCACCCGTCCGTGCCTTAAGCTCAATGCTAAGTTCATTGGCCCATTCCCCATCACACGAGTCATAAATCCTGTCACAGTGGAACTAGCTCTCCCCAAAACCCTGAGGCGTGTACATCCCGCTTTCCACATTAGCCTCCTGAAGCCCCATATTGCCTCTCCGCAATGGCATCCCGATCCGCCTCCCGAACAGCCCATTATGGTGGGGGGGGAGGAGCACTTCGAGGTCTCCAAAATCCTTGACTCTCGTGTTCACCATGGAAACCTACAGTATTTAGTCCGTTGGAAACACTTCCCCCCTGCCTACGACGAATGGGTTCGCGCACGAGATGTCTCCGCCCCCAAACTCGTCGATACCTTTCATGCTGCCTACCCGGAAAGACCGTCCCCCTTACAGACTGGGAGGGGGCCTTAAGGGGAGCAGGATGTCAGGCTGCTATCTCGGTTTCAGTATTGTTTCTGTGTCTGTACTGTACTGTCTAGCCTCAAGGTCGACCACACATACCAAGGCCTGGGAATGCTGCTCCTGGGAAAGTGTACTCTGTTTATGTGTGCTGATGCTGTATAATCTCCCGCCATTTACTGCCTTATATTATCGTTCAGCTAGTGAGACTCTCATAGCTGCCATAGTCCCCTGTATGCACTGTATTGCCTTTTTGACCAGTAAAAGCCATCTGCTTGGACTCTATATGACTCTGTGGTGATTTCTGGTTCGAAGGGTCAGGAGCTTACAGTGCCACTGACTGTGCAATCGAAGTGGTGGGCGATGGCAAACTCTCGAAAGGGAAAATCTACCCCATGAGCCCTAAGGAAAAGGCGGTGTTGAGGGACTATTTGGACACGAATTTGGCAAGGGGGTTCATACATCCGTCCTCAGCGCCTCACTCGGCACCCGCCTTCTTTGTGAAGAAAAAGACGGGTGATTTGCGACTCTGTATAGATTTCCGCAGACTCAATGCGGTCACGCAGACTAATGCCTACCCCCTTCCTCTCATTCCAGATCTGCTCGCTCAATTGAAGAAAGGTTGGATTTTTACTAAGCTTGATTTAGTGGAAGCATATCATCGCATTAGGATCAGGGAAGGAGATGAACATAAGACTGCCTTCTCTAGTTGCTTTGGAATGTTTGAATATTTAATAATGCCGTTTGGATTGACGGGGGCTCCGAGTGTTTTCATGCAAATGATTAATGAGGTGTTACATGATTTATTATTCAAGGGAGTGATTGTTTATTTGGATGACATTTTAATATACACCAAAACCATGGTTGAGCATGTGGCTCTAGTGAAAGAAGTGTTACGTCGGTTGCGGGCCCACAAATTGTACGCCAAGGTTTCCAAATGTGACTTTCATCAGTCTTCCATAACGTTTCTGGGTTATATTGTGTCACAACAGGGACTTGCCATGGACCCAGAAAAGGTTCGAGCTGTGGTGGAGTGGGAAATCCCCACTACTCGCAAGCAATTGCAACAATTTCTCGGTTTTGCCAATTTCTGCCACAATTTTATTAGTGACTTTGCGCAAGTAGCCTTACCTCTCACCTCTCTGCTGCGAACGAAAGGAAAGGGGTCCGCAGCTACGCTGCCGTCCGCCAAGTTACTTTGGTCTCCTGAATGTCAACAAGCGTTTGAGATGCTAAAACGGTTGTTCACATCCGAACCAGTGTTGAAACACCCTGATTGCGAAAAACCTTTCATTGTTCAAGTAGACGCTTCAGATGTTGCCATGGGAGGGGCACTCTTACAAATGGGCACTCTTGCAACTGTGTGCATATTTTTCAAAGAAGTTCTCCCAAGCCAAACTAAATTGGGCTATTTGGGAAAAGGAGGCAGCGGCCGTGAAACATGCTCTCACTGTCTGGAGACACATTTTGGAAGGGGTTGACGTCCCGTTTGAGGTGTGGACCGATCACAAAAATTTGGAGGCGCTAAAGGGGTCTAGAAAATTGTCAGCCAAACAAATTTGTTGGGCAGAGTTCTTTGCCAAGTTTCGGTTCGTTTTAAAACATGTTCCAGGGAAAGACAATTGTCTGGCTGATGCATTGTCCCGACTCCCCCAATACAGCAGTCAAATCGACTGCCCCATAGATTCCTTGTTCACACTGGAACAACGGGGGGAGGTGCCGGGATTGGCCGTGATCACTTGATCTCAAAGCCTAGCAGTGGATTCAGACCTGGGAAGTGGACTCCCAGAGGCTTTCTGTGCGAGGGTGGCTGAAGCCACGCGCCAGGAAGAAGGGGACCAAAAGCTTCCTCAAGCTCTCACTCGCCGGGGGGAGTTGTGGTTTCATGGGGTGAAACTGTATGTTCCGGAAACTGTTCGGAGGGTGGTGTTGGAAATGGTTCATGGGGCAAAGACTGCAGGACATTTTGGGTTTGTCAAATCTTTACATTTGTTAAGGCGTCAATTTTGGTGGCCGGGCATGCGAGCTGATGTGGACCTTTTCATGCGCAGTTGCCCCACCTGCGCAACCTCTAAAAGACTTATGGGGAAGCCCCTGGGACTCCTCAAGCCCTTGGAAGTCCCGTCCATTCCCTGGGAAGTCGTTGCCATGGACTTTATTATGGATCTTCCCCCCAGCTGGGGGAAAACGGTGTTGTGGGTGGTGACAGATTTATTTTCTAAGCAAGTGCATTTTGTTCCTTGTATGGACTTACCGACGGCCCAAAAGCTGGCATGCATGTTCATTACACACGTGATGAAACATCACTCGTTCCCACGCAACATAATCTCCGACAGGGCCCCCCAGTTCGTGGCTAAGTTCTGGAAAGCTTTTTTAAAATTAATGGGGGTGGAGCAAGGTTTGTCTTCAGCTCACCATCCTCAGACGGATGGACAGACGGAACGTGTAAATTCTGTGTTGGAATGTTATTTGCACTGTTACATGAACTATCACCAGGATGATTGGGTGGATTTACTGCCTTTTGTGAATATGCTTACAATAATGCTCCTCATTCGTCTACGGGGTACCTTTCAGGTGGTGTATGGCAAGGATTTTGGACCTTTTGGGAACGTAGAACTATTCCAGGAGGAGGGAATAAAAAGCAAAGTGGGAGATTGGGTGCAAGTAGTCCAAAACACATGGCCTTGGCTCCAGGAGAATCTGGAGCGAGCCAAACGCAAATACAAAGAGCATGCAGATAAACATCGTTCCCTGGGGTGGGACCTTAAGGTGGGGGATCAAGTCTACCTGTCCACCAAGAATCTTCAGACTCTACGACCATGTAAAAAGCTCAGTGATAAGTATGGAGGTCCCTATCCCATTGCAAGGGTGATCAACAAAGTAACTGTAGAGCTGGCGCTTCCCAAAACCCTCAGGGGAATCCACCCGGTGTTTCATATCAGTCTTCTCAAGCCCTACGTGGCGGCTCCCCAATTCCACCCAGAACCTAAACCCGAGATACCAACAGTGGTGGGAGGGGAAGTGTATCTGGAAGTCTCTAAGATCCTTGATTCTAAACTGAAGAAGGGGAAATTGTTCTATTTGGTACGTTGGAAACATCTGGGACCAGAACATGATGAATGGGTAGCAGCCCCACATGTAGCAGCCCCCCGTCTGGTATGACAATTCCATGATGCTTACCCCCAAAAGCCTCAACCAGTCCCAGACTTGGGAGGGGGACTTAAGGGGGGCAGATTTCAGAGTCATAGTTCTTTCTGGTCCAGTTCCAGTGTCGTGTTTTCAAGAGTTGTGCATATTTCTGTACAAGGGTTTCTATTGGTTTTGCTGTTCAGCCTGCCAGGAGTCCAAGCAGGCTCTTGACATGAGTTAGGCCCATATCTGTGCAAGTCCTTCCTCCCCCCTCTGCTCTGGCCTTGAACTTCTAGTAGGCAACTTCTGTATTATGGCCTGCTCACTCCCTACTTCCTACCAGGCACTGTTATCTCATAATTCCCAGGCCTCGTGGACTTGCACCTGGGATGACTCAATGCTTAAAGTTATGCTTTGTAGTTTGGTTCGCAATTAGCAGCTTTGAACTTGTGGATTGCTTATGCTGTATCCTGCGGGTCCTGAATAAACATTTACCTGCTTTAGACCTGCCTGTCTGAGCGAGTGACTTTTTGGGATTGCCGAGGTTAGCTGGAGAACCTCACAGGTTGATTAGGAGCTGAGTTGAGGAAACAGAGAATTTGGTACTGGAAAAAGGAATTTATAGGGCCATCCTAAGCAGAGTGTCACCCTTCTGTATTGGCTAATGGTTTACAGAAAGCTGCCTTATTGTTAGGGTTGCCAGGTCCCTCTTCACCACCAGTGGGAGGTTTTTGAGGGTGGAGCCTGAGGAGGGCAGGGTTTGGGGAGGGGAGGGACTTCAATACCATAGAGTACAATTGCCAAAGCAGCCATTTTCTCCAGGTGAACTGATCTCAATCAGTTGGAGATCAGTTGTAATAGCAGGAGATCTCCATCTAGTACCTGGAGGTTACAATCCAAAAAAACACAGAGTCTGGTTTAAATATAAACCCCAATATACAAGGTAACAACTATATTGCTACAATCTCACATGTAGAAAAAACATGTAGAAAAAACACCAACAATAGTGAGACACTACTATTTCCTATAACAGGTAAGTATTGTGTAACATACAATATTTCAACAAAGTATTGATCTTAAATGTGTCTTAATTATGTCTTTTTGTTTTCTTTCAGATGTCAGGCAGAAGAGGAAGACATCTGACACCTTCAAAATTCCGTTGGTATTATTTCTTAATAGTCTAATTTTCATGAACTCCCTATGGGTAGTAACAGTTACATCTTATCTGCCTTTCACCGGCTAGTCAGATTTCATGAGGATTTAGGGGTCCCCTTCAGGATACCTGAAGGTGTCAGAGGAGGAACTGAAGAAGAACTGAAATGATCGTCTTCCTCTTCTGCCTGACATCTGAAAGAAAACAAAAGACATAATTAAGACATATTTAAGATTAATACTTTGTTGAAATATTGTATGTTACACAATACTTACCTAGAATCATAGAATCATACAGTTGGAAGGGACCACTAGGGTTATCAAGTCCAACCCCCTGCACTATCAGGAAATTCACAACTACCTCCCCCCTCCACACCCCTAGTGACCAGAAGATGCCCAAGATGCCCTCCCTCTCATCATCTGCCTAAGGTCACAGAATCAGCAATCCCGACAGATGGGCATCTAACCTCTTCTTAAAAGCCTCCAGGGAAGGAGAGCTCACCACCTCCCGAGGAATCCTGTTCCACTGAGGAACCGCTCTAACTGTTAGAAAATTCTTCCTAATGTCTGGACGGAAACTCTTTTGATTTAATTTCAACCCGTTGGTTCTGGTCCAATCTTCTTGAGCAACAGAAAACAACTCAGCACCATCCTCAATATGACAGCCCCTCAAGTACTTGAACATGGTTATCATATCCCCTCTCAGTCTTATATAGGAAATATATTTCCTGTTATAGGAAATAGTAGTCTGTCACTATTGTTGGTGTTTTTTCTACATGTTTTTTCTACATGTGAGGAGATTGTAGCAATATAGTTGTTACCTTGTATATTGGGGTTTATATTTAAACCAGGCTCTGTGTGTTTTTTTGGATTGTAACTTCATTGTACACAGAAGTGTCTATATTTGCTTAGTACCTGGAGGTTGGCAACTCTACTTACTGTCTAGGGTCAGGGGGTCCCACCCCCAGTGCAGGCCCTGCTGACAGCCACAGTGATCTCAGTGCCAAAATACCGCCTAGGAGCAGGCAAGGGAGAACTGGATGGACTGTAACACAGAGAGGCCTGTCCAGGATGCTCCACACAGTGCAACAGGAAGGTGTGCCTCTGGTGCTGAGCCACACCTGCCAGTGACCCCCGCCGATGGGGCAGGCAACATCCCCACCCCTTCTAGGCCCACAGGGGCCCAGGAAATATTATTTATCGGGGAAGCCAGGGCACAGATGGAGACCCAGCCCCTCCTGTTTCCCATACCCTACAGGGCTACATCCCCTCTCAGGGGCATTAAATGAGCCTGGGCCTGCCCTACCCCCAGGAACCTTTTTAGAAGGATTGGAGAGAGCAGCCAAGGAGAATGTACCAGGCAAGCCTCTCCCTCATGGTGAGAGGAGAGGTGTGAGGGGAGAGAGGGACCAGGGTGAGACAGAACCTCCACCCTCCTGCAATGACTGAGGCACCTCCTGAGGCCCACTGCAAAAGGATGCTGGAGGGTGTGGCAGCTCCAGGCTCCAACCCATGAGAGTCAAAGCCTGACACTTATATTGAGTCAGATCATTAGACCTTTATTGCCTCTTTACCTGGCAGTAGCTTTCCTACATCTTTCCCATCACCTCCTACCTAATCCTGTTTTTAAACTGGAGATGCTGAGTAGGGCTGTGCATATCGATAAACCTGAACTTAAAATAACCCCCCCCCCCAAAAAAAATGCCTCTTCGGCTTCTTTTGGGTTTAATTTATTCCTGAATATTAAAACTGAGAATAAAGCCGAAGCTGGATAGCTGATCGCCGAATCAGCCAAATAGATATTCGGCTTTTTTGGCTTTCCCCAAGCTTTTCCCTATGGGAATTTTTTGATGAGCTCTGGGAGAGGCATTTTTGGAGGCAGAGTTCCCACATTTTTAGAGTAGCTTCAAAGGACTCTCCTTACATAAACCCCAAAGTTTTGTGAAGATTGGGTCAGGGGGTCCAATTTTATGGGGTCCCAAAGTGGTTGCTTCCTCCTCCATAGAGAAGCATTGTAAACTTTACAATGCTTCTCTATGAGGAGGGGCCAGCCCCTTCAGGACCCCATAAAATTAGACCCCCTGTCCTAAACGTTACTAAACTTTGGGGCTCATGCAAAGAGAGTCCCTTGCAGCTACGCTGAGAATTTGGTGACTCTACCTTGAAAAATGCCCCTCCCCCAGGAGAATTTTAAAAGTACTTACTTTTCTCTGTCTGTAATGGCTCTTGGGTACAGATTCCATGCTGGCCACAATTAGACAGGGAATAGAGAATAAAACTGCTGCTATCATACTGCCCTTGTACAGATCTATGGTGAGACCACACTTGGAATACTGTGTACAGTTCTGATCACCACACCTAAAAACAGATATTGCAGAGCTTGAGAAGGTGCAGAAAAGAGCAACCAAAATGATCAGGGGGCTAGAGCAACTGCCCTATGAAGAGCAGTTAAAATGCTTAGGGCTGTTTAGCTTGGAAAGAAAGCAGTTAAGGGGAGACATGATAGAGGTCTATAAAATTATGTATGGTATGGAGAGAGTGGACAGGGAGAAGCTTTTCTCCCTCTCTCATAATACTAGAACACTGGGTCATCTGCTGAAACTGGAGGGTGAGAGATTCAAAACAGATAAAAGGAAGTATTTCTTCAGACAACACCTAGATAAAATTGTGGAACTCCCTACCCTAGGATGTGGCGATAGCTGCCAACTTGGAAGGCTTTAAGAGGGGAGTGGACATGTTCATGGAGGAGAGGGGTATTCATGGCTGCTAGTAAAAATGAATATTAGTCATGATGCATACCTATTCTCTCCAGGATCAGAGGAGCAGGCCTATTATATGAGGTGCTTTGGAACACAGGCAGGATAATGCTGCTGCAGTTGTCTTGTTTATGGGCTTCCTAGAGGCACCTGGTTGGCCAGTGTGTGAATAGACTGCTGGACTTGGTGGACCTTGGTTTGATCCAGCAAGGCCTTTCTTATGTTCTTACGTTTTTATGGATGCAGCCATTACAGACTGTGAAAAGTAAGTACTTTAAAAATTATTCCGGGGGTGGGGGGTTTGGAGGTAGCCAAATTTTAGGGTCGCTTCAAGGGATTCCCCTTGCATGAACCCCGAAGTTTTGTAAATTTTGGGACAGGAGGTCCAATTTTATAGGGTCTCAAAGGGGTCGACACCCTCTCCATAGAGAAGGAGTAGGGGCAACTTCTTTGGGACCCCATAAAATTGGACCCCCTGACCTAATCTTCACTAAACTTTGGGGTTCATGCAAGGAGAGTCCCTTGAAGCTTTCCCTTAAAATTTAGGAAGTCTACCTCAAAAAATTCCCATAGACTGAAATGGGCCTGAATTTTTTTGGTAAACCCGGAAATAAATCTAAATACCCCTTTACCGGCATGGGTATTCAGCTTATTTTGAGTTTACCAACAAAAACTGGGCCCAATAAACCCAAACCCAAAATTTACCCCCCCTTTTTTTTTGCACAACCCTAATGCTGAGGATTGAATTTGGGGTGCCTGCAAGGTAGATGCTGTGACATGGAGCCATGCTCCCTCCCTCCCTTGAAAGGGCTTAAAGGATAGTCAGGATTAGGAGCAGAGGCAGACCATTGCTCACAATTGCATTCATAAACTCTTGCTTAAATCCCCGGTATCTATAAAGGAACTTGGTATAGAACTGAGCAAGATTGTAATTGAAGAAGAAAATACTGGGCTAGACGGATCAATGGTTTGACTCATAAAGCAGTTTCATGTGATCATAAGGTGCATGTTGGAGAAATGTCCAGTGCATGCCTGCCATATGTTTTCTGCCCCTTTGCCCAATGTGTTTGTGATTCATGATGTCTCTTCTGGACCACTGAAGATGGTCACCACCCCTCCCTGTATATTTCCTTCACTAAAAAATTGATAAGTAAGTCAGCTATGGTCCTTTGTGAATCACTGAAAGCAACATGGCTTTAAAATAAATAAGCACAAAATAAATTTCACAATGTTGTGTTACAGGATAACAGACAGTAAAATCCCCCCTTTTATTATTTTAGAAAAAAACTTAATAATACCAAAGAATAATTTGTCTGCCCATCAAGAGCACTTGTTATGTCATTCTTGGCTTGGGAGCATGACAGGAAAGAGAAACAGTTTCATGGTAAATTAAGTTTTTACCTATTTGGTCAACTTTTCTCATTTTCCAGTGCAGCTTTTGCAGTGTTCTCCATCAACCCTCCCCACCCCAATGCCACCAGCAATCCAGAAAGTCAACCCAAGGTCTCGGTCTGGGATCTTTTCCTTTAACACATTGTAGTTTATCCTCAGCAGTCAACTAGGTGATTTCCACAAATCAACCTCCCCCAACATAAATTTGTACTAACCTTTTGGGCAGTTATCCATAGCAAAACCGTTGTGAATGCCATTATCTGGTGGGTAATGAGTGTAAAATCAGCACATATATGTAAAATCCCCAGAGTGGCAGATAGGTGAACAGGGTGTTTTATGCACTTATGGAAATTATGGGTTGGATCCTGCAGACTGTCAGTGGAAGCCATTGATGATCAACAGTCCTCCTTTTCTCTCAGCATCAGTTTCCAACCCTGGGAAACGTTATTCCCCAGGTTGAGGGATGTGTGTAGAGTAATATCTGCATGGGTCAGAAGGCTGCAGTGAGGAGGGGGAAAGGTGTGAAATTGTCTGCTGCTTTTTCTTTGAGCTGGTGGAAGAGGAAAGGAGTGATTTTGCCCTCTCCTCACTGCAACCCCCAAACTAAGCTTGCCAACTCTGGGTTGGGAAAAGCCTAGAGGTTTGGGGGTGAAGCCTGGGGAGGGTTTGGAGAGGGACCTCAGCAGGGTATAATGCCATAGAGTCCACCCTCTAAAGCAGCCATTTTCTCCAGGGGAACTGATCTATGTCATCTATGGAGATCAGTTTTTAATTCAGAGAGATCTCCAGGCCCCATCTGGAAGGTTGCAATCCTACCCCAAACCCACCTGGCTATTAGTCCTCACAGGCCCCACAACCCCATGAATAAATGTTCTTGAGGTTGGAAATTGCTGCTATGGGGAGAAAGGCTCCTCATAATTTCCTTGTGCTGCTTCCAATCCTGTATAACTCGACTGCTTTCCTCCTGCTCTTTTTCCTGAAAATTGTCTCCTCTGTCGGTACAACCATGACTCTGCGAATCTAACACTGTCAGCTTTGGTCAGCTGTAGGGAAATATGCCACAAGGAAGACAAATGAGAGCTCCAAGTGAGTTCAGTGCATTGCAGAAGTATCCAGTGAAGATATGGCATCAGAATGAAGTTAGCAAGTCAGGTACACCACATACTAGAAAAAGGACAATTTAGTCCAAGTTATCTTAATATGGTGACTGTCCATCATTGTTTTGGATAAGGCATAGAGAGGACCAATGTGAGGAGGAATACTGAACAAAAGACTGGAAGAGGGGAAAAAGAAAAAGAAAAAAGCAGCCAGTGCTCGAGCCTATCCAAGGCTTGTTTAAAGAAAAAACAATATTTCCCTCAGAGCTCTGAGAAATCTGCAAGAGGCTGTCTTCTGTTCATAACAGGCAGAAACAATGAATCCAACAGAAATGGACTGGGGATGATGGTGAATGGAGATGTTGAACCTATTAAGACAGATGCCTGGAGGAAAATAAGATGGAAGTTGAGGTATTTAAGGAGGTCAATACCGTTGCAATACCGTCAGCCTTTGTCATGTATGATTTAGGAACGTAAAAAGTTGACTGAGATCAAGCTCTGACACATTTCTATCAGCAACCATTTCAAACATCTTTCTTTGCCACCACTTCTTGTTTAGAGGTAACATTTCTTTTATGAGCAAGCTGTTGCCTGCAGTAAGAAAATATACCAATTAATTTGGTTTGATGGCACACAGAATTGGGCTGCAATACCGATGTCATAATATAGTGCAACTCTTCTGACATTTTGTCCCATACACTGAGTGCATGGAAAAAACCACTCCGGCTACACAATGGACCACTCAGGCCACCATGTTGCTACTTAGGCAGCTGTAATTTGCATTCAACAAGCCTAGACCAATTTTCAGTCATGTGGAAGGTACAAAATCCATAATCAACAGCCAAAGCAGGCAAATATACTGACTTTTCTTCTAATTTAAACCCCATTTTGAAGACCAGCGCTCTAGAAACACTGTTGGCTATCTGAGCTTCAAAAAAATATCTGTAATAATTGGCAAATACAATATTTTTGTGTTCTTGCAGGATGTCATGTGTTTTGGTAATAAAAAGTTTGCCTCCCATCATCAGTCTGCCTCCCTTTATGGCTTTAAATCCTTTTTAAATTGTGGTTAACAATCTTAAAATTGGAAAGCATTTATTTAGGATTTTGTCATAAGGCTGGAAAATATGCTGGTGATTCAATATAGGAAGGAATACCAAATTAGGAGGCAGCTGTACCAACAATACTGAGACTTTTTGCAGTGTTAGGGATTGTGCTTTCATTAGCTTTGTGCTTAGTTGAATATATATGGCTCAGTCAGTGACATGCTGTGCTTCAGGAATCAACAATGTTCCTTTCACCACTGATGGAATGCGAATGTGGTAGAAAAGATAGCTATGAATAAATGAGATGATGACAGACTTATTCACCACCCACGTGAACCAGAGCTGGCCTTAGCATGAAGCAACCACTGCATAGGACATAATTTTCCTGTCTCAATTATTCATCTTGATGTCAATAAAAATAATGTGCTCCAGTCCAGGGATGGTAGTGGGAGACTTTCAAATAAATTGATCACCTGCAGTGCTCATTTCCATCAAATTAGATAAGGCAAGAGAAGGAAGTCTCAAGAGAGCTCCTTGGAGCAGAAGGCCTTCAGAATGTTCCTTGGCTCCATCTTATTGGATGATCCTAAAGGTAAAGGTCCCCTGTGCAAGCACCGGGTCATTCCTGACCCATGGGGTGACATCACATCCTGATGTTTACTAGGCAGCCTTTGTTTACTGGGTGATTTGCCAGTGCCTTCCCCAGTCATCTTCCCTTTACCCCCAGCAAGCTGGGTACTCATTTCACCAACCTCGGAAGGATGGAAGGCTGAGTCATCCTTGAGCCAGCTACCTGAAACCAACTTCCATCGGGATCGAACTCAGATCATGAGCAGAGCTTGGACTGCAGTAATGCAGCTTACCACTCTGCGCCACAGGGCTCTTTGGATGATCCTATCCCTACCTTTTGGGTAGTTCCATCAAATGTGGGAAATGTACAGGACAAATAAACTATTTTCTCCCTTTCATAGACATGGCTCCATGGCAAATTAAAACCAGGAGAATTAAACAATGGTTGAGTGCATTCTAAATAGTTGTGATAGTTAAAAATGAAAAAAGCCTTTATTTTTAAAACAACACAGGAGAAAAATATTGAGGGCAAACATGAGGGACAGGAGACAGATCTTCAGTAAGGAACTTTTGGTATGGCTAAATCATATGTCTATTGTATTGATACACAATATGCTTCTCATGCTACAATAAAAAGGCAAAAATACACCATCTTTGTCACTTATTAAAATCCTGTATATTGGCTGAAAGAAGGGGGACATAAAGAGAGCCCTTCTGTGAGCCAAGAGAGGCCATAATAGTGCCATCATTGAACATGCTGAAAAGAAATTTGTACCCCCTCTCAGCCAGCAGCTTAAGTATCCATAAATTCAAAAGCATTTTGAGGAGGAACAGATCTGAAAACAAGAGCTTCCAGTGGCCCCAAGCATCCCAAAGCTCACATAGTTAGAGGCAGAGAGAAGGATTAACATACAGAATAGACTGTGAGGACTCAAATGCTCAGGAAACCTATGAGGTACAAATTTATGGTCTTGTTAAAATATTTCAAGGAAAGGCTTTTGGTTTCCTGACCATCCTTAACAAAGACTCACAGTTTGTTCAGGTTCTCTGCAAATACACTCCAGTGAATCATCTCAGTAAGACAAAAGGATTTTAAGTTTATGCAAGAGGGATCCTGTTAAATGGTCTCACTGGCACAAAAAAGGTGAGCACCAATGATGGAGACATGTTTATGTTGTAAGGAAAACATGCCCACAATTTTATAACAAAGCTTGTTTGTGTAGCCAAGAAAGACACTATGGTAGCCGCTACGTAGCATGCCTAGCTGCCCCGGGGGACAACATTTCAATGGACTGATGACAAAGTTCCTCCCTTCCTTCTGTTCATCATTAGCCATATCAAAGCAGGTCAGTATTTTGCTGAGGAACTAAAATTGTATTCTTGGGGGAGTGGGTATTAAGTGTTCATTGCCAGGAAGTAGTGTGTTTCACAACTGATTCTCACAATGCCCCATGAGGTAGTTAAGGATCACCATTCCTAAGGATAGGGAATTTGCTCAAGGCTACAAAGAGAGTGCATGTCCCAATGAGGACAATATTCATAGTCCATTCCTGCCTCTCCCTCCACTGCAAAGTGCTCTTCAGGCTTTAAGCTTTCAGTCTGTGAAAAGATTTTTTTTAAATTCATATTACATTGACACCTTGCTGAATCGTGTATATGATGATCTGCCAAAACTATGAATGCCTTTCCCTTCTTACTAAAAACCCCCCTCCTACATGGAAGGAGGAAACTGAAGGACTGCATAATGAATAGTTTTAAATGCTTATGGAAGGATAAAATCTTGTGACCAAGTGATAGCCACCCTCCAAGGGCTGCCTGTCTGAACCCTCCCCAGCATGATCTCCAATCCCAAGATTCTTTTCTTCTACTCCTGTATCATTTCCTCTGATAAGGACAAAGGCAGTTAGGAGAGCAAGTTAAAAGGAGGAACACTCAAGAGGAAAGGGTTAAAAAGCCCCCTCCCACAGCTGCATCTAATGTGTAGTTTGGCCCGTAGCCAGAGCAATATGGGATCCAGGTAGGCAGAAACATTTTTGAATCAGCCCTCTATGAGTAATTGTAGGCCTCATCATCTGCACCCTTTCACATACTTAGGAAAATGTTATTTGGTAGGTTGTAAGGCAATCAGCCATATACACAAGTGTTGGCCCAATTGACTGTATCTAGAGTAGGCCTTTCAGAAACGTAAGGGTGTAACTAAGTTGAATCTACCAAGTACAAATGTTTTGGGCTATGTACCACAAAGTGCCTTTTTGTGAGTTTAGATATCAAAAGGGATATTGCCAAGCACAAGAAATCCTAAATATGGGCTGTGTCCCATTTCCTTTGCTCAGTGATCCTCACTTTGAATAATAGCTCATCAAGATGGAAAATGAGTTTCCTCTGATCAAAAGCAAAACAGTAATGTAGGCAGCTCAGCTGCTGCTGTTGAACCATTTTCAACTTACAGACCAAACTAGTTGTGATGGTGGCTGATATCTGCGTTTAAACGCTGGAAACCTACAGCAATTGCATAGAACGGGAACCCATTTTTAACAGCAAAAGGGGCAGGTGGGCAAGGCAGGCTCCAACACTAGAAGTCAGGCTGTCTGAGAGACAAGAAGCCAGTGTAAAGTGCTACAGGTGGATGATTCTGCACCCCTCACTGGCATGTCCTTTCTACTATTAAAATTAGAACCCCACTCCTGTTTCTATGTAATTCTAACAGATCCATGCTTAAAGACATGAAGCTGTCACGGTTACATCTAGTTTGGCTCTAAGGGTTAGGCAAAAGACAACGTGGACCACAAAGCAGGCCAAAGCTGACCTGTTATGGTGCTGTTTTGTCCCACCATCTGGGAATTACTTCTTGATGGATTTAAACACGTAATCGTTTCCACTGACTTTGGGCTAAAAGTGTACTGCAAGATTTTCTACAGTTTTTTTTTGTTATTATGCATTGAGTATCGCAGATATAAAACTCAATTTTTCATCTTATGAATTCAGAGTTCATAATGTTCACACTCTTCACCTAATTTGAGACCTAATTTGAGACCAAGTGAAAGAAAATCACATGGTAAGGAAATGAGGACATGGGGTTACCGACTTCAAGGCGGGATCTGGAATTCTCCAGGAATTACAACCGAAAATCCTCAAGTGAAAACAGATCCCTATTTAGCTCTCTCCCCCCAACTCTGCTCACCCAGTCTTCAAATCTCCAAGAATTTCCCTAACCATAGCTAACAACTCTAAATGGAAGCATCATGCTGAAAATGAAGAATAGAGCAAAACATGTCTTGAAGAAGAAAAAAATGAAAAAGTAGTTACTTAGATTTCACATTTGGATAAAATTAATTTACAGAGCCCAGAGTTTTAGCATATTACACACCAAAACTCTTCCCTATTTAGTCTGCTACCATCTATTGTGAAAAAATCAACTGAGATAATGTTTCTGTAACAAAATATTAGGCACCCATCCTTCACTTGCCACCACCGGTACTTCCAATTCATTGCAGACATATGTGTATACATTTGATTTCCATGCAAAGTAGATGGGAAGCAAACACATGATTATTTATAGTGCCTGTGGGCAGTTTAGAGTTTTGAGAATGGAGAGTGGGCATCTCACAAATGGCCCATCACAGGGGTCAGTCACAAAATGTTGGGAGATTACAAGCAAAGAATCCTTGTACGATGGAGGCAGCTGTTTCTGAATGGGTATTCCTTGCAGACTTAAAGGAGCTAACTCTGGGGATCTTCTGAAGCATTCTCTGCTCCAGTGAGAAAAGCCAGTACTGGCTTTGAGGAAAAGATGTCCTGTTGAAGAACAAATGGGTGCTAGGAAACCCATTGACAGGTGGATCACCAATTTATTATCTACTGAACAGAAAGATGGGGTTCCTAAAATAACTGGCAATTTCTGCTAGGCAGATTTCCCCCCTCTACCATCAAGAAACAAAAACCAACATACCATGATCAAATCAAAACAAAACAGATATTTTCTGCAAACCTACTCTTTTGCACTTAGACAAGAAACTCTTGGCAAGGTTTTCTAGTAGTAGGCCACAATAGAACTTATTTGAGGGGAATCTTGTCTTTCTCTTTGGGAGCCATTTCATACCTTCTGGATGGTGTCCTATGGCAAATCCCAGTGAATCAGTTCTAATGTTTATATCCTATGATGTCATTCCCCTTGTGCTTCTCTCCAGCTGCTGTAAGAGGCTTTCCACTGTGGCACTCAATTATTCTGCTGCCAGCACTCCCACATATGAAAGTTCTCCTGAAAAAGCACGGATCTTGCAGCACAGCAGCAGAGGAAACCTTCTGTAATGGCTGGAGAGAAGCATCAGGGACATGATGATGTCACAGGATCCAAGTTTAAACATATTAGTAGGATGAAACTTCCTACTCATGTATAGAGTTGCCAACCTCCAGGTGGTGGCAAAAGACAGACACTTCTGTGTACTCAGTAGTTCAACCCAAATTCACACAGAAATTTTACTGCTGAGGATATAGAATCCTATTGAATATAATAAGGTTTCTGTGTGAATTTGGGTTAAACCTCCAGGTGGTGGCTGGAGATCTCCTGCATTACAACTGATTACAACCGATTTCCGGGTGACAGAGATAAGTTCTTCTGGAGAAAATGGCTGCTTTTACAATTGGACTCTATGGCATTGAAGTCCCTCTCCTCTCCAAACCCCACCCTCCTCAGGCTCTACCCCCAAAATCTCCAGGTATTTCCCAACCCAGACCTAGCAGCCCTACTCATGTAGGCCATGGCTGGCATTTAGTATAAAATATACCTGCCATCCCTGGGATGACTAGATATCTAGCACCTGATAGTATCCTGAAACAGCGCACTAAAGGAGCAAACAGTACGAAGGTGTTCCTGTATTGCTGTTGGCTGTGGGCAGACACATGGAACCGGCAGTGAGAAAAACAGCCTGCCCCCATGGTCCTTTTCTGCTAGCAAAAATGCACATGGTGGGAGAGAATGATGAAGCTTCTCCTTCCTCTGTACATACTTGGGAACTGATTCCCCTTCCACACGCTATTCTTAAGGTGAGTGCTCAGTCATACATTAAATGAGAGTTGGGTTGGGGTTAGGGTTGCCAACCTCCAAGTGGCATCTGGAGATCTCCCACTATTACAACTGATCTCCAGATGACCAAGATCAGTTCCCCTGGAGAAAATGGCTGCTTTGGAGGGTGGGCTCTGAGGCCCCTCCCTTCCCTAAACCCCGCCCTCCCCAGGCTCCATCCCCAAAATCTTCAGGTATTTCCCAACCCAGAGCTGGCAACCCTAGTTGGAGTTCCCCTACCCTATTCACATTTAACTTATAATGAGACACTGAGACAGTTTTGATGATATTGACTTTGAATAGGAGCCCCAAATATAGCCCCAAACTCTTAAATCAGCAAGGTAAAAAACAAACCAACAACAGGTTTATGTTTAAAAGCATCCTGACCCACCACAACCTCTCCCCCAAACTGCAGGAAATGTTGCAGCGAATGTTTAGCCTAAAGCCTGTGGGCCTATTAGCTATTGAGATAAAGACGGTGGAACAAAAAAATCGCCCCCTGAGCACGTTTTTCTTGTTTACCAGATGGCTACATCAACTTCCTTGGGAAGACCAGGCTCACATTAGAGAACCATGGCTTGTATTTTGAGACAGCTTCTTCTACATTCAGTTTTTTGGGCCACAAGCTCAGTAGCCATGGAACACCAATGATAATAATGAACTTTAACTTTAACTTATGCACATAAAAGTGTGCTGCTCATGTTTTTTTTTTTAATTCTCCTGTGCAACAGGGGCTGCCTGCCATAGCAAGATGAGCAGCGCTATGTTTTTCGAAGGCTAATGCTGAAGAGAGACTGAAGAGGGTCTAAAAGCCCTGACTAGAACTTGCACTGTGAAAGATTGTGAGAATCTCCCACTGCTACTTTGTGGTGGCCAGCAAGTTCACAACCCCTGGTGCTGTCTGTGTGCATTCTCACCCAGGCTGTGACTGCAGTTTACCAGGGCTGTCATTAATGTTAAGCATTAATATTAGCACATCTTCTGTGCAAGGCCATGGGCTGTAGTTAATCTCTCTAATTAGCCAATGGCCATGAGAGTCAGTTTCTTTTTTTCTGGGAGCAACTGCAAATCTAGGAGTTGAAATGGGAGAGACTTATCCTGGCATGATGAACAGGGAGAGGAGTTTGGTCAAGTGGAAAAGGCAGCAGGTAAATACATTTTGACTTTCTTGTATGGCAAGGTTTAAAATGTCCTCAGATAGCATTTAAAAAGCCCTTGCCAACATTGTTCCTAAGTCAACAAGTAAGCTGTGCTTTGAAAAACAAAGTATCTGAACAGCAGCTAGTACATCCTGGAAACATCCTTTTCGTGTACTTTTGAAAAGCCACAACAGTCCATGCTAGATTGAACATGTCTATCGGTTGATGTTTGGCTGGGATATTACTACACTTACATGAACACTGCCAAACAGTTCTTCCCCATGGGTGAGCTCTTGTGGAACTGATATGCATGGAGTCTATGAAAGCCAATGCCACAAAGAATATGTCAATAGTAGCATTCATAGGCTCCATATGAAATGTCACTGATTGGGGCGAAATGTAAGAATGCCTATTCCATATCACAGCAAGGCTCCATCTGGTCTAGTATTCTGTCTCAACCCCCATGGCCAACTTGAACTTTCTGACAATGTTCGTATCACTGCAAAACCCACTAAACTGGACCGGGACACTGAGCAATGAGGGAACCTGTCATGCTGAACTTTCCAGAAAAAAAAATTCTGTAATTCTCTTGAGATATTCTCACAAGCACTCATGGATATTTTCACAAGTTTTGCCTGATGAATTGTATGTAGATTGTTCTCCCAGTACCTGAAATGGGACTACATTTATGACCATTTTTTAACAAGTTAAAATCAAGTCAATTATTCAGTGAATTTGGGACTGAATTAGCCTTGTGAATGAGTTAGAATATGTCCAAATTGTGATTTATCATGTCCTGATTCAACCCAGTTTTCATAGTTGTACAAGATGTGGCGAGTCACAATCTTGGCACATGTCAAATCATTCATGAGTTTGCTTCAACAGACAAATATCTGTGAAAATGACAATTTGTGAGTTCGTAAAAAAACCCTGAAACTAATGCGAACTCACTGCACATTAGATTCTGAACGTGGCCAGGGATACTGCAGCTTTTCAGTGGCAACTATGGACATATGAGCACAGAAAGAAGGTACAGTGTAACTATCATAGTTACCCCTACAGAATCCTGGGAAGTGCATTTTGGTGAGGGTGCTAAAAATAGTTGGAGTTCTCAGAATTCCTTGTAGAACAGGAATGATGATTAAACTAAGTTAAGTCTGTGGCATGACTTGGGACTCCGTTCTCACTTAAAATTAAGCAAATACCTTGGCTTAATTATTGAATGCAAAAGACATTTTGGTATAACAACATGCCTTCCTGCAAAGCAAGGAGCTGTTAGACAGATATACAAATAAATAAATAAATATCATATGGATCACTGATACAGAGGGAAATGAACTGGCTTTGGAGAATAAGTTGGAGAGACCAAACAGGAAATTAAATCAGGCAGTTACATTTCCAAACCTCCACAAATAAAATACAGTGTTTATGAATGAGATAATTCAAGTCGCTGAAACCTGCAGTGAGGAAAGGCATAGAGATCACCAGCTAGTGGCTTGTGCTTTTAACGCTTGTACAGCTTCAATAAAGGTCACACACCGCTCCCAGTGGCACATATCCTGAAAACCTCTACATGGAAGTAAATCAGGAGCTTTTTGTGTGTTGTATGGTAGAAACTGGGCAGCGCCTTTACTTGTATAAAATAACTATAGCAATACGACTGCCATTTCAGCTTGAACACCCTGTGGCATATGGACACAGAATACTTTATGCATTCAAATACTTGAATCCCTGGTTAATACAGTTTGAAAAATACTCCCATCTTCCTTCCTTCCTTCCTTCCTTCCTTCCTTCCTTCCTTCCTTCCTTCCTTCCTTCCTTCCTTCCTTCCTTCCTTACCTACCTACCTACCTACCTACCTACCTTTTTTCAATGTGCGTGTGTTTGTTTAAAGTGTTACCCTTTTCTTGTCATAAGACCAGCTGAATGCCCCAATGCCCCCCTCAAGCCTCCGCCCCACTTCAGTTTGTTTAGTCTGTATTGCACTTGTTTGTTGTAATTTTTAGTGACCGTAAAACCTTCTCCTTTTGTCAGCATGTGTGTGTGGCTCTGCCTCCACCATCCTCGGCTGGCCAACGGCCTCTTGTGCCCCTTGTGCAGCTGCAGAGGGCCAGGGAGTGGGGAAGGCATACCATGCCCCCCAACTCTTGCATTCCTCTGCCAGTCTGTGTTGTGTTAAGGCCTCCTGAATTCCTTATCTCAGACTGTGGTGACTCTCATCACAAGCTCTCTGTTTGAGTTTGAGTGACTTCTCTGTTCATGAGGCCTCAGATGGCTGAGTATATGCAAGATGGTATAAGCACAGTGGTGGTCAGACAAGGTGCCCGTGGGGTGACTAGCTGCCCGGGCCGCGCTGTCGGCTGCAGCAGAGTTGCTAGCTGCACTATCAGTGGAGGATGAATGGTTATTCTGAGAGGAAGTTCGTTGGTTGGTCCTGGTCCCCATTTTTTGATCCTCCAGGTCCTTTGTTTTGTCATAATTCAGCACTTTCCACTGTTGATTGACTGCTTGCCATCGTTTAAAAATCCGGTAAACTGAGGGCCCTTCATGGATGATCAGACCTATAGGGTAAGGGAATGGTTGGGTAGGAAAGCGAGAGAGAAAGAAAGTTATAGCAAGCTACGCACCTATCACTCAACTTCATAGCATGCATACCTTTCTCATTTGTTTCACACTGAGATGTGGAAAGGACAGAGAGCTTTATATTTTATACCTGCCTTTATACCAAATAAGATCGCAAAGTGGAGCCTTCACAGCATGGGAATCACCTCACTGGAACAGACCTGAGTTCAGCATTCTACAGTAGTCAGCAAGGCACACTAGGAGCTCTCCAGTAAAGCAAAAAGATTTCCCCCATCATTTCTCCTGCTCGTCTGATATTCACAGGTATATTGGCTCATATTTGGGGTTGTGCTGTAATACAGGCTTCATTACTGTGGTCTCACTTTTAAGGTCTTCCTTCCTCCACAAAGCCTGCTGCCGGTGCCTGCTGCTGGCAATATGGGGTGTGTGTGTTAGATTTTCTGCTTTGGACTTGTGAGTTTACTGCTATAGTTGATCTATATTGCTGGCCTCCCTAACCCCCACTGCTGTATCCATATATCAATCTGGGATTTATTCCATCTGCTCGCCTAGTTGTAGTTTTATGTTTTACACTCTAGAGGCATCTTAGGTAAACTAGAATATGGTTATAGATTATTTTTATAGGGCTATTTTAAATGTTGTTTTAATGGTTTTATTGATTTAATGGAATATTTATATTCTTGTAAGTTGCTCTGAGCTCGGTCTTGGCAGGGGAGTACGGGGTACTAAGTTGAATAAATAAATAATGGTTTTAAAATGGGATCTGAAGCTTAGAATAAAGGCTTACATATATTTCAGTTTTATTCAGTGATCAATAAGCGAGTATGGTGCAGCAAGATGAACAAAACAATTTCACTTGACACATGTGTTGAACCCTCTGCAGGTCTAGTCTTTTCTGGCGATACAACCTCAGGGTAGGAAGATCAAAGGTCTCCTAGTCTTATACCAGGATCAGTGTTACTGAAAATAAGGCTGGTGGATTCTCCAAATGCAACTAATGCTCAGATCATTTCACAGTTATAACTGTCAGTGAACCTCATGTTACGGCATTTGATATTTGCTTATCTGACAAAAACAATCAAGATAGGCACTGAAACTCAGTCAAATTTCAAATTCTGAATCAACATTTTAAATAAAAATTGAGCTTTGCATAATTTAATTTTTTTTTTTAAAAAAGCAGTTACTTAATATCTATACTTAACTTCTTTCTCTTTAGGACAGCAACTATATACAATTTTATTATCTATCCAATACACAAAGTTGTTTGAAATACAGTTTCTTAGATACATATGGGAGCCATGAATGAGCTAAAACAAGCAATGGTATGTCCCCCAAATATATGGGAATTCCTTGATTTGTAGATGGGCTTTGTTGGTCTGACATTATGTTGATTTATTATTTTTACTATTCTGTGTCAAGAGCAGCCTTGAGCAGTTTCTCTGAAGAGGTGGCACATGGATACTCCAAACAAACAAACAAACAAACAAACAAACAAACAAACAAACAAACAAACAAACAAATGCAAATACTAGATTAAAGAACTGATCTGGTCATCAACTAACATGAACCAAGCTTAATAATACTTATAGCCCAATCCTAATGGGTGGGGGTGAGGGGAGGGGTTTGGAGCATGACCCCAGTGCTGATGTGACCCCAGTGCTGGCATTAGAGCCACTTGCGCCAGCTAAAATGGCACCACCAGCAGCACTGGGCACTTATGACAGCTTTGGGGAGCTGTGTGGCAGTGCGAGCCTTGGGCACTGGTTCAGCCTCATCAGCAGCATTTTCCTGGTGCAGAGGCTCATCAAAGGGGGCGGTCCCAGGGGCAGAACTGATGTTAGTCAGTTCCCAAAGCCCTTTTGGCCTGGGAACACCCCTTTTTGCAGAAGCCGAGTTACGCCTGCAAAAAGGCAGGTATAGCCCCATGGAACTCTATGCAGAGTTCTATGGTTTTCTTGGAAGAGGCGCTCAAGCTGTGCTGTCCCCAGGGTAAGACCCCCCCCCCATTAGGATTGCACTCTTAATGTCTGTATAATGCTTTCCAGCACTGATGCTGCAATACTCACAAATAAGGATCCTGAAATCAAATATATTTTGCTCATAATGACCCATTTTCTTTGGAGTTGAGGGTAGGGTTGCCAGCTCCCACTTCACCACCAGCAGGAGTTTTTTGGGGTGGGGTTTGGAGAGGGACTTCAATGCCATAGAGTCCAACTGCTAAAGCGGCCATTTTCTCCAGGTAAACTGATCTCTATTGGCTGGAGATCTGTTGTAATAGCAGGAGATCTCCAGCCATCACCTGGAGGCTTTCAAAACTACAAACAATAGTGCTGTATAACTAAGAGCATACAAGCTAAGAAAAACAGCACAGGCTCTGTATAAAGAAATACAATGATGTATTCAAAAGGTATGTAAACACACAGAAATTTTTTTCCCTACTAAACTGTACACACGGCACAATAAGAGTGAAACAAGTAGTTCGTAGAACTAAATATAAACATGAAAACTATCTATTAATGGCTGTACACAAAAAGAACGGGAGACCGCAATGAAAAGTCAACTCCGACAATCAGGTAAGTTGGTCATGAGCAGTAGAGATATGAAGATGAATCCAATTAATGGAGTAACAGTAGACATGCGCAGTAAAGATGTAGAAGGTAATTCCAATGTCTGGCAAAAAATGGTCATGCGCAATACAAAAAAGGACGTATAAGCTGGAATCAGCCTATCATTCATCCAAAAAAATAGCCATATTGATGTTATGATAGAGATCATGATTACCACTTGAACCTGTCGGTCATTCAGAAGACAGCACTGTCTGTATGATATTGAATGATTAGTGGCTGAAGAAGCACTCAAGCAAAACGTGATATTATCTAGAAATCGCGTTCTTGTGATCCTTACTACGGCATATACTATCATAACATCAATACAGCTATTTTTTTGGATGAATTTTCCAGACCTTGGAATTACCTTCTACATCTTTACTGTGCATGCCTACTGTTACTCCATTCATTGGATTCATCTTCATATCTCTACTGCGCATGACCAACTTACCTGATTGTTGGAGTTGACTTTTTCATTGTGGTCTCCCGTTCTTTTTGTGTACAGACGTTAATAGATGGTTTTTATGTTTATATTTAGTTCTATGACCTGCTTATTTCACTGTTATTGTGCCGTGTGTACAGTTTAATAGGAAAAAAAAATTCGGTGTGTTTACATACCTTTTGAATACATCATTGTATTTCTCTATACAGAGCCTGTGCTGTTTTTTTTAGCTTGTATCACCTGGAGACTGGCAACCCTAGTTGAGACTTTGTATGTTCACTTTGTTTATAATTTAAAATAAGTAGTATTTGGTGTGTGTTTTTGTGCTACTGGTAGTTTTCAGGTTAGTCAGGGTTGGTTAGCGTAGTTAGGCCTTAGGCACTCCCCAAGTAAAAGAACAACTCATCTCTTCTCCTGTGACCCTATCCTCCCATATCTGGGCTTTCCTGCCATACCTGGACTAATGCATAGAGCTAAGGGACTATGCAGGGAGCCTACACCACAGCCTGACCAAGCATGGAAGCAAACCAGGCACTACCCCGGACCAAGCTGTATGGAGCCAGCAGGACTTTGCATACATGGCAAGCAGCAATATGGACCCTGACAAGGAAGTAAACTGGAATCCATCTTGGATGTGGTTGCACAGCAAGAGGACAACACTGACCTCTGGACTCACCTGCTACCCCACCCTGAGCTCACCCTCCGAAGAACTGCTCATCCAGACAATGGACAGCACATTGGGACGTTTTGCATAACCATCAATGCGGCTGTCCTATCAAGTTCTACTTGACAACCCAAGCATGAGGACAATCGCATTCCCCTGTCACTCCCTGCATTCCTTCCCTGGGATAGCCTGGGGCCAGGCTAATCCCATGACCCAGATCCTCCTCCTTCTCCCTCACCCCCTCTAGTTACTGATAGCTGCTCAATATCACAATCACCCAATACCTGACAGCTATCAATCTCATCAACTCAGCACCCTGTCTTTCTCCCTGGAATTCCCCTCCACTTGAGGAGCAATCTCTGAGGAGGGAGTTCTATAAGCAGGGCACCATCAAATACAAGGCCTCATCTCTGGTTGCACCCCTCTTTAGCTCTGACAGCAAGAAGCTACTCCAGCAGATCAAGAGTCAGATGTGGACAGTTCAATTTATTTTCAGCCCTCAAGCTCATCACAGATATTAATGAGCAAGCTAATTCCAAAGGATGGCTTTTAAAAATCTGTTTATTTTTCTTCTAAATCATAAGTGTGTATGATCCCATGCAATTAATAATGTGATGCAGATGGATGGCCCAGTGCATCAACTAAGTACCTGTTTTCCTAGTTAAATCGAGCTTCAAAATATTTACTAGAAATTTACTAGAAACTTTGTTTTCCTTTGCGGTAGCCGGGATCTAAATTACTTATTGATTTCTCAGTACTGAGCTCAGGAAGCTGTAAAATTAAAAAGGAACCAAAGCAGAGGAGTGGGTGTGGAGAGGCAAATAATGCCGATGCATTTCTGATTGTAAAATATGAAGAGTGAGCCAAGGAGCCTACCAGTTTAACAGCAATTTGCAAGAAGCTCTAGGATTTCATCAAAATAAATCTGAGCTTGTTGGTATTAAGCAGACACGGGTATTCCTACGGTAGCCGCAGAAGCTCTTTTTAGGAAATCAAGTACTTACATTAATACTCAGGGCCCGTTCTCATTTTCAGTTTTGTTCTCAAGTATGTCTAACCTAAGTATATATGAAGCTATCTTGTGACAGAGAGACCCATTTAACCCAAAAATACTTATTCTGCTAGGCAGCATCATATTTGTTTTGCCCTCAAGTCACAGCTGACTTATGGCAACCCCATAGGGTTTTCAAAGCAAGAAATGTTCAGAGGTGGCTTGCCAATGCCTGTCTCTGCATAGTGACCCTGGTATTCTTTGGTGGTCTCCCATACAAATACTAAACAGGATTGACTCTGCTTAGCTTCTAAGATCTGATGAGATCGGGCCAACCTGGGCTATCCAGGTCTGATCTCATCAGATCTTGCAAGCTAAGCAGGGTTGGTATTTGGATGGGTCACCACCAAGGAAGACCTTCTGCAGAGGAAGACAATGGCAAACCACCTCTGCTTCTCACTTGCCTTGAAAAGATCCTTGCTGGGGTAGTCATAGGTCAGTTGCGACTTGAGGGCACACACTCAGGTATAATTCACAGAAAAATACATAGGAGGAACCATTGGGAAAGGACAGGGCAACACTTTCTGTGCATTTTACTAAGCAAGCAAATGATTCAAAAATAAAGAACTAACATGAGATTTTTGGTTATTGTATTCAGATGTCTGGACCCAAATACAATTTTTCACTATGGCTAGTAGCCACTGATGGACCTATCCTCTATGAATCTGTCCAATCCCCATTTACCCATTTTCAATGTTTTGATATCCAGATACCCCTCATTTATTATATTAACTATTTCTAATTTGGGCACAATCAGTGGCCTGTTGCCACTTATTACAGCTATTAACCTGTAACAACATATATTTGAAGAACAGGACCCCTGGGACAGTTGGCTAACATGCCCAGTCCAAAAGCTTAGTGATCCTACGCACATATGCTCAGATTGGTTAAAGTGGCTCTGGAGAGCTGATGTTCTTTCCTTACCTTTGGGAGAAAATATCCAATGCTTCTTATTTGCATATGAGGCCCAGGAAACAACAGGAAGATATAATTGCTCTTTAATTCCAGACTCTAAAAACTAGAGTTTGGGGAGAATGGATGAAGGTTTTCTCCCTTCAATGATTTTCCTGATTTCAGGCATTTCTTTTATGTTTACATAACAGTTTTATGAGTGCTGATTATATGAGTGAACCCATATCATACAATTAATTGTACAGTTTCTCTACTTAAAAGGTATATTGATCAGATGTTATCTAAGTTAATTGGGAATATTTTATTTTCACCAAACCTAACAAAATATTCCACTATAAATATAATTGTGATCATTTAATAAAGAGCAACCAGTTGCTCAGAATTGTATAAATACTTTAACATAAAATACAATTACACATTAAAGGATACACCTACACATAAAGTACAATCACACATTTAATGATATACCTACACAAAGGTAATATTCCACATCTAGCTGTTCTTTGTGGATCAACATAAAAGACGATCAATGTAAGAGGTGTTTCCATTTCCAGTCTCTAAAACAGTTACTTTCTCTTCCTTAGATGTATCAGGAATTCAAGGGACAGGAATATGTCCAGCCTTGACAATCAGTGACAATTACAATCCTCAGTGATAAATCTCGGGTGGTAACGATTAATAACGATTAACCCCATTCATCTATTAGCCATAAAAAACTCAAGATTCTTAGAAGTCTCTTTGCTATCTCTTTCTTTCTGTCTCTGTTGACCCTTCCTTGATAGTTATTCACCTATCAGCTTCTCGCTTTCCATTCTCCAGTTGACTCAAAAGGTAGAATGATTCAATCATCTGTAAACCATGACCCTATGGGAGTCTTCAGGAACTGTAACAAGTTGATACTGCTTTTCACCAAGTCTTTGGACTCCTTTCCCCTCATTATTTCCCCAGAGAGTCATCCCTTGACACCATGAAACTTTAAATAATCACATTTGGCTAGCAACTACCTCTATTCAGAATGCTGGGGTACAAATATTAGCCACTGCACATGCCCTCTGAACTCAACAGAGCAATTCCACTCAGAACAAAGGGGCTATAAAATCACGGTGACCTGCATGATTATTTTCTTCTTGTCCCCTTTTTGTTTTTGCATATCCAGTGGTGAGCCTCAGAACCTTAGTGTGAATCTTTAAACCTGTTTTGCGATCCAAACTGGACCTTCAGATTTCAGAATACACACAGAGGTGCTGGGATTAGGTTATTTCCTCCCCACACCAAACTTGTGCAGAAGTGAAATGCTGCTCTTGTGTGTGTGAGTCATTTTTCTCCTTCTCTGCCTATCCCCCCATCAAATATGTAAAGTATTATATACACGTGGGCGATGCATGAGACCGGAGACGGAGTTCCAACACAACTGCTTTATTAACAACTAGAAGTGATTTCAATGTTAACTGTGGAACTCTGACTGAAACCTCACAACACCCTGGCTTATATGCTCACCCAACCACCCAGAGCCACGCCCCTCAAGTCCGCAATTGGCTGGTAGTAGTCCATTGTCCAATGGGAGTTCAGGAGTAAAGCCAAGTCTGTGACTGGGTGGCTTTAGACCACTTTCCAATAGGAACACACAGGCGAGGAGCCTGGAGCAGACTTCAAGCTCAACATAACCCTTGCTCTCTGCTAAAGGATGAGATTAATTATGCCAAAGCTTATTCCGGGCCTGTATATTTTAAATAATGCACATAAGAGTCAGCAAGTAGTGCTAAAATAAAGCCAGCAATAGGCCTGACAGAAGAATATGAATTGTGAGTGTTGAAAGGCAGCTCCTCCATTAATGACCCTTCTCATCAAGCCAGAAAGATCAAGTACCGCATATCAGTTTTAATTGGCTATTGATTTCTTCTCCCATTACCTGTGGTTGTGCAAAGATGCTGTCAAATTCACTTCATGACTCAGGTTTCTCCTGATTACCAGCAGCTGGAGTTAAATGGAAATATCTGAGGGCCAGCGGTTCCTGGCTTGCAAGTGATGCCTATAAAAATTGTCAGCTGGTGGTAACGGAGGTGGCGAGGGGGGGGAGGAGCTGAATGGCCTTGCATCTTCCCAGCTTTTTGAATGGAAAATGGTTATTCTTCAAACAGCTAAATCCAGTCTGGGTCTCACAAAACAGGGTGTGTATTGTGGCAGGGGACAGTATGGAAACTGCCAAAATGCAAAGGATTGGTAAACCAAAGTTAGCCTGCTGTATGATGTTATGGAACAAGACCAGCAGTTATAACCCAAGCAAATCACAACAATTGTTCTATGCAAAATCAATGCTTATAATTCAAATCAAGTTGAAGGTTGTCATGATATTCATAGTCATATCATATAATAATGAAACAACAATTTCCAACAAAGGCTACAAATTCAGTTACAACTGTAACATAGACACTTGAGTAAAGTTCCTGTTTTTTTGGAAGGTATCACGTGATCGTGATGCTCTTTGGCGTCTGTAGCTTTGTGGTTCCGATGATGCCCCTTGTAGATTGGGTGTGTGGCTTTACAGGGGTCCGGTTATCGCCCTGTTTCGACCCTTTAGGTCTTCCTCAGCATGAACCACTACAATATATATCGCAATATTAAAATCTTACAATATTGCTATGTATTATAACATAGTCATTCAAAGTCTTATAGGCAAATTGGCATTAATTAAAGGAAAAACATTCTATTCATTAATCCTTATCTTAGTCTTTTTTAAAGAAGGATACACATATTACTGATAAATTAACACAAATCCATAATAGTCTATGAATTATAAATTGTCAAAGAGATCTACTTACACGCTAGCTGTTAATAACCTGCTCTCATGTTGGCCGGGGGACAAAGTCCTCCCTGAACCATTAGCACTTCCCGTGGATAAAGCTTACTTACTGATTGCATGCATCTGTGGAAATTTCCCTTAAAGCTATGGTGTGTCAATTGATAGTGCCAAGTCAAACATAACTGCTGAAATTATCTCTATTAAAGGTAACAGGTCATATCAGGTGCTGTATTATGCCCATGAGGATATAACGTGTTAAAGAGGTGGATGTATTTAGTCTCTTGGCGTCTTAGTAGCAGATCGACATCTGTCTGTCCCTTTCCATGGTTTGCAAACTCCCAGGTGTCAGGTGTTGCTTTGCACAGTTGCAAAGGTGTTGCTTACAAGGTTGTGTTGTTTTGCAGTCCTGTTGCAATGCTATGCAAACTTCTCAGCTGGGAGCTTTGTGTGTGGGCAGCAAGCTCTGCTCAGACATGCATATTAAGGGTGGGGGGACCCCTTTCGGGGCCCATATCTCAGCCCCCCCGACCCAATCTTTACAAAACTTGGGGGGTCTTTCAAGAAACGTCCTTTGAAGCTCCGCTGAAAGTTTGGGACCTCTACCCCCAAAAATGCCCCCCCAGAGCCGCGGAAAGGCGCGGTTGTGTTTTTAATGGCTTTATTCGGCCGAATTTTTCCCCCGAACTTTGAATTCCTGCCGAATTGCACGGACTCGAAGCAGGGGACTTCGGACTTCGGCATATCCTGAATCTAAATGGGCCGAATTCAGCCAAATCCGAACGATACCGAATTTTTAAAAATTCAACAGCCCTAGCTGCGCATCTCTTTTGACAGCTGTGGGGATAGACTTCCCTACTTTTTGCTCCAAGTGGACGGTTTCATGAGGGAGCAAGGGGCTACTTTCACTACCGAAGCAAGTTGGGTGCGGTATGTGGCCTCGCTACTGGAAGGAGAAGCGACGGCTTGGGTGGTGCAACAGTTTGATCTCCGCTCCCGTGCCCTCCGGACCCTGGATGACTTTATGGTCGTGCTGAGACGGCGCTTTGAGGATCCTTTCCAGAGTGAGCGGGCCAAGATGGCTATTCTGCAGTTGCGCCAGGGGACTAAACCAGTCATGCAATATGCAAATGATTTCCAGCTGCTAGCCAGCAAAATCATAGACTGGAGTGAAGCCACGCGAGTGCAATACTTGGGTGAAGGATTAAACTCTGAGATATTGTTCTGGGCCTTCATGCAAGGAGACCCTCCCGATTTGGAGGGATGGATTTTACTGGCAGTTGAAGTGGAGAACCGCCGGCAGTTGCTCAACTTGGCCAGACAGCGCAAGGCGCGAGACTCAGCCCATGGCCGGAGCAAGCAGCCCAGAGAGGGGGCTACTGGCCGTCAGGGAAGCCCGCCGCTCCGACTGCGGGAGAGGGGAGCCTGCCTCGTTTGTAGCAGACTGGGACATTTCGCGGCCACTTGTCCGTCCCGATCGGAGCGGCCGCCAGCCTTGCCTCGCCCGGTGACCGAGGAGGCGGTACGGGCTGGAGGCAAGGATCGTCGGAAGAGTGCAATGGGTGGTAAGCAGGGACCCACTGCCCTCAACCTTGCTCCGACTGCCCAAAAGGGTCAGCTTACAACATCACTCGATCCTACGGGATCGCAGATTACAAATGAGACTGGGTCGAGCCCGGACAACTAGTCAGCTTCTGAAGAGGAGGGAGCTTGGAGTCAACAAGCAAAAAACGAACCGGGTCTGCTGTAATCAGAGCTCCGCAGCAGACTGTTTCAGCCGAGAAGCCGAGAGCTCCACAGATGGTGAGCGAAATGGGGGAGACTGTATTTCTGGACGTTGTATTACAGAGTTATAAAGGGGGCCCCCAAATGAAAGTGGAGGCTTTAATAGACTCGGGGTGCTCACGAACCTTGATCAGTGAAGAGACTTTCAAGGCTTTAAAAGTGAAAGCCGTGCGCTTGCCCCAAGCCATCCACTTTGCACAGATGGATGGCAGTGAGTTTCGGGGAGGACACGTTGACCGCCATACGGGCCGAGTGGCCATGGGGGTGGGGTCGCACTGGGAACAAATTCATTTTACCATTGCTCCAGGTATCAGGTATCCAGTTGTACTAGGAGCAAATTGGCTGCAAGGGCACAACCCCACCATCGATTGGGCAGCCAGAACTATTACCTTCGCCCAGCCACAGTGCGACCGTCACCTTAAGGAGGTAGCTATCAAAACTAATGCCATGTGAGTAGGGATTAGGAGTCCCAGTACTCCCCAATTGCCAAAGGAATACGCCGCCTTCGCCGATGTTTCCGATGAAAGGGAGTGTGATGTACTACCCCCCCATCGTAAGACAGACTGTGCTATTGAACTGGTGGGGGAAGGCAAACTACCGAAGGGGAAGATTTACCCCATGAGTCCAAAAGAGAAGGCGGTACTGCGGGAATTTCTAGACAAGAATTTAGCCCGTGGGTTTATTCGACCCTCCACTACTCCATGTTCGGCTCCCGCCTTTTTCATGTGAAAGAAGATGGGGGACCTGCAGTTGTGCATAGACTTCCTCAGACTCAACGCGGTCACCCAGACTAATGCCTACCCCATTCCATTGATTCCAGATCTACTCAGCCAGCTGAAGGAAGGACACATATTTACAAAACTGGATTTGGTCGAAGCTTATTACCATGTTCGAATCCAAGAAGGAGATGAGGGGCTGACGCTGACATCCCAGTTGCTTTGGGATGTTTGAGTCTCTGGTGATGCCCTTTGGGCTCTCTGGTGCCCCTAGTGTCTTCATGCAAATGATTATTGAGGTGTTACATGACTTATTGTTTAAAGGGGTGATGGTGTATCTTGATGACATTTTGATTTACTCCAAGACGTATGAAGAGCATGTAAAACTGGTTAAGGAGGTCTTGCAGTGCCTCCATGACAATCAACTATTTGCTAAAGTATCCAAGTGTGAGTTTCACCAAAATAAACTGACTTTCTTGGGATATGTGATCTCCCATAAAGGTTTAGCAATGGACCCTGAGAAAGTGTGAGTTGTGGAATGGGAGCCACCCACTACTCGCAAACAACTACAACAGTTCATCGATTTTGCAAATTTTTACCGGGGTTTTCTCAACAATTTTGCACAGATTGCATTGCCCATAACCGACCTATTAGAAATGAAAGGGAAGGGGAGTTTGGCGACCCTGCCTTCTTCTTGATTGGCCTGGATGCCAGACTGCCAATGAACCTTTGAGACTCTGAAAAAATTGTTGACCTCTGAGCCTGTGCTCAAGCATCCTGATAGCAAAAAACCTTTTGTTGTTCAGGTTGACGCTTCAGATGTAGCAATGGGAGGGGCTGTGCTACAAATGGGAGATGCAGGGCAACTTCAACCTTGTGTGTATTTCTCTAAAAGGTTTTCTCAGTCGGAACTGAATTGGCCCGTTTGGGAAAAGGAAGCGGCTGCAGTCAAGCATGCCTTAACAGTGTGGAGACATTTCCTAGAGGGGCAGAAATTCCTTTCAAGGTGTGGACAGATCACAAAAACTTGGAGGCTTTGAAAGGGACACATAAGCTTACAGCCAAACAAGTGCATTGGGCTGAATTCTTCTCGAAGTTCCGTTTTGTGTTAAAACATGTTCCTGGCAAGCAGACTCTCCTGGCTGATGCTCTATCCTGACTCCCCCAATACCAGTGTAAGGTGGAGCGCCCAACTGACTCTCTCTTTACCCCAGAACAGAGGGGGATTGTGCCTAGTTTGGCCGTGCAGACTCGCTTGCAAGTGCAGCAGTCCCTTAACGTGAATGGGGCACCGGACTTGGCTAAAGAGCCTCCTCCCATGGATCAGCCAACTGGCCTCAACCGTGAGGGATTGCCGGTTTTCCCCAAAGTTGCACAAGCAGTGTTGCCCCTGGAGGGGCTGCCGGATCCTTTCAAAGCAGCCAGAGCCTGGCCTTGACAGGAAGCCAGCCTCTGGCCTGTAGATGCCAAACTCCCAACTTCAAAGGAAGCAAAGGCCTGACAGTGGCCTTAATCCAAGCCTATCAAGCAGAGGGCACCGCAAATACTCTCCCAGATAAGTTAACTCTAAAGGGGGGGGCTCTGTTTAAAGACAATAAACTGTATGTTCCTGCAACTCTGCCGAGGGAGGTGATGGATCGGGGCCATGGTTCCAAAGTAGCGGGGCACTTTGGTTTTGTCAAAACTCTGCATTTGCTTCGCCGGCAGTTTTGGTGGCTGGGGATAAGAACGGACCTGGACTCTTTTATTCGCAGCTGTCCCACATGCGCCACAGCGAAATGGGTGATGGGAAGACCACCTGGACTTTTAAAGCCTTTATTAACGCCTTCGGGGCCTTGGGAGGTTATTGCCATGGACTTCATTACCGATCTTCCCCCCAGCCGGGGGAAGTCAGTACTTTGGGTGGTCACGGATCTGTTTTCCAAACAAGTACACTTAGTTCCTTGTACGGGTCTGCCTTCAGCGCAGAAATTGGCTAAACTTTTTGTGTCACATGTCTTCAAATATCACTCGTTTCTGCACAAGGTGATTTCGGACCGCGGTAGTCAATTTGTGGCTATGTTTTGGAAAGAGTTCCTTAAGCTGGTGGGGGTGGAACAAGGACTATCTAGTGCGTACCACCCCCAAACCGATGGACAAACTGAACATGTCAATTCTGTGTTAGAATGCTATTTACGTTGCTATGTAAATTACCACCAAGACGATTGGGTAGATTACCTGCCTTTTGCAGAATATGCCTACAATAATGCAGTTCATCAGTCCACAGGTTTCACCCTGTTCCAAGTGGTCTATGGCAAGGACTTTGGGCCTTTTGGTAACATGGATTTCTCCGGGGAGGGGGGCTTCCCTGAGGTGGCGGACTAGGTAGATGTGATATGAAACACCTGGCCCTGGTTGCAAAAGGATCTTGAACGGGCCAAAAGCCAATATAAAACACAAGCAGACAAACACTGTTCCCCAGAATGGAACATTCAGGTGGGGGACCAAGTATACCTGTCCACAAAGAATCTGCGCTCCTTACGCCGTGTAAGAAGCTGAGTGAAAAATTTGTAGGACCTTTCCCAGTCTCTCGACGTATAAATGAAGTCACAGTAGAACTCAGTCTGCCAAAGTCCCTGAGAGGGATCCATCCAGTGTTTCATGTCAGTCTCTTAAAGAAACATGTCCCTGCTCCAGAATGGCATCCCGAATCGCCACTGGAGGACCCGGTGTTGGTGGAGGGGGAACAACATTTCGATGTGTCAAAAATATTAGATGCTCGCATTCGCAGGGGAGTGCTCTACTACTTGGTGCGCTGAAACATTTGAGCCCAAGTCATGATGAGTGGGTAGCCGAGTTGATTCGGTTGATTCCCCAATTGAGTTGATTCAGTTGAGCCCCCAGGTTGATTTGCCAATTCCACGAGGCCTATCGTGATAAACCTCAACTGACTACGAGTAACGGGGGGGGGGGCTTAGGAGGGCAGAATGTCAGGTCCTTTGCTACCTACTGGAATACAGGCTCAAGACATATGCAGGCCAGGGGCTGGCTTCCGTTCAAGGCCAGAGTCGGGCTGCTTCTCAAGGTCTGATTCTCATGCTCATTATTCCTGTGTACAGTTTCAGTTCCTCAGATTATCTCAAATGTATGATGTTATGGCTTCTCTCCCTGGGATTGACTATAATTTCACTGTTATGCTTTCCCTGCCTAGAACACTTTTAACCTGTACCTTGCATACCGAAAGTCATTAGCAGCCTTACCTGCCAACGGCCAACGCGAGAGCAGGTTATTAACAGCTAGCGTGTAAGTAGATCTCTTTGACAATTTATAATTCATAGACTATTATGGATTTGTGTTAATTTATAACAGTAATATGTGTATCCTTCTTTAAAAAAGACTAAGATAAGGATTAATGAATAGAATGTTTTTCCTTTAATTAATGCCAATTTGCCTATAAGACTTTGAATGACTATGTTATAATACATAGCAATATTGTAAGAT
The DNA here is from genome assembly GCF_029931775.1 of Euleptes europaea. Classification (NCBI taxonomy): domain Eukaryota; kingdom Metazoa; phylum Chordata; class Lepidosauria; order Squamata; family Sphaerodactylidae; genus Euleptes; species Euleptes europaea. The sequence continues at coordinate 4,728,653 of NC_079326.1, read as the reverse complement.
TTTAATATTGCGATATATATTGTAGTGGTTCATGCTGAGGAAGACCTAAAGGGTCGAAACAGGGCGATAACCGGACCCCTGTAAAGCCACACCCCCAATCTACAAGGGGCATCATCAGAATCACAAAGCTACAGACACCAAAGAGCATCACAATCACGTTCCAAAAAAACAGGAACTTTACTCAAGCGTCTATGTTACAGTTGTAAGTGGACAGCTTTATGAGAGAACAGAGGGCTACTTTCATTTCGGAGGAGAGTCGGGTGTGATATGTAGCTTCGCTTCTAGGAGAAGCGGCGAGCTGGATAGTCCAGCAGTTTGATCTTTGTTCCCGTGCACTGTGCTCCCTTGATGACTTTATGGTGGCGCTTAGGCGGCGTTTTGAGGACCCATTCCAGAGTGAGCGAGCCAAGACGACTCTTCTTCAACTCCGCCAGGAAGCCAGGTCAGTGATGCAGTATGCGGGAGAATTTCAGATGCTTGCTAGCAAAGTGGTGGATTGGAGCGAGGCTACCCGGGTGCAGTATTTCCGGGAAGGGCTGAATTTGGAAATACTCCACTGGGCATTCATGCAAGGTGACCCTCCTGATTTGGAGGGATGGATTTTGTTAGCGGTAGAGGTTGAGAACCGCCAGCAGTTGCTGAACTTGTCTAAACAACGCAAAGCCCGAGATACGGGGCCACGGCTGCAGCGCCTAGACTCAAGTACGGGCTCCCGACCACCGGGGAAGGCGACAGCACCCCCGAAAGCACCGGAGAGGGCGAGACGTTTTCAGAGCGGGGCATGCCTGGTTTGTGGCGGGATGGGGCATTTCCTTTCCTTTCCTTTCCTTTTTCCTTTCCTTTCCTTTTATCCCTTAGAAGCTCCTTGATCAATTGATCTTGAGCAGCATATATCTAGTGTTGGAGGGATATAAGGACTGAAACAAATCTTGCCGCTGACAATGTAGCCTTGGGGTCCCTGTCGCTTAGTAAAAAAGGCATTATGTCAGTCACAAAGGCATTGGATTTGTATATTAAAAGGGGGGAAATATAGTGCGATCGAAGTTCCTCATAAAAGCGGCATTCCAAAAGGGCATGGGCTAATGTGTCAATAGAGCCAGAGGAGCAAGGGCAGATCCTGTCTGAGTATGGTATATTCAGAATTCTGCCCTGCATTACCATAGAAGGGTTAGCATTCAATCTAGCCAAGCAAAAAGCTCTACAGAGACGAGGAGTTGTCAGATAATATGTATAGGCAGGCAGACCATGTGGAGGGGGTATTCCGAAGAACTGGGATGAACAGACGCGACGAGCACGAAAAGTAGTGCTGTTATAATCGAGCTCTTTAATGCGCTTTTTAATTTTGGCAAAAGCTTCAGTTTTCCCAAGATCTGATAACATATCCTGCGAGAAGCCCAGCAACACCAGTTTCTCATCTAAGATTTTTTGCCATGAGGTCATGCTTCAGAGAAGCTAGGAACCCCTCAGTGCTAAAGCACAGTTTAAGGTGGAGTTTAAAGGCGGCCAACCACGCCCTAGCTTTAAGTGACATTTGGCCAAACTCGGAACGAAGAGTAACACCAGCAACACATCGAGGGGCATTTAGGAGTTTTCGTAAGAACTGAAGCAGTGGACGATCTATAGATTCATTGATGACTGTTATCCAGATGGCAACACCAAAGAGTATAATTGGGGTAATTTTCAGGTTAAAAACCTGAATAGCCCCTGGAATATATTTGCCACCTTTGGTGTGAAAAAAATTAACAATAGCACCAACCCCAGGTTTAATTTTGTTGGACACTGCTTTTTGATGGGCATTCCAATTTAGGTTATGGGAAAACAGAATGCCAAGGTAAACAAACTCCTTGACTTGGTCAACCTCAAAGCCATCTAATACCCAGCGAAAAAGAGGCATTTTTCTCCTCTTAGTGAAGATCATGATCTTAGATTTATGATGGTTTATTTTAAGACCTTCCCTAGAGCAGTACTCAGAAAAAGTTTGCAAAGATCTTTTCAAACCAATTCTTGTGCGGGACAGGAGAACTGCATCGTCAGCATAGAGTAGAATCAGGGTGGAATGGCTTGCAAGCTTTGGGGGGTGGCAAGACTCTGAGAAATTGGTTGCCATATCATTCAGGTATAGATTAAACAAGAGAGGAGCAAGGAGGCAACCTTGTCTAACTCCCTTGGCCAGTTCAAAAGGCTCGGTTAGTTCTCCTTGGTTGCCACAGCGAACCTGAGCTGTGAGGTCAGTATGAAATTGCTGAATAAGCCATAGTAACCTCCTATCCATAGTAGAATGTGATAGTTTCAACCATAGCCTCTCCCTCAGGATGGTATCAAAAGCTCCCTTAAGATCCATAAAACCTGCATAAAGGGTGCCATTTCGGGATGGGGCATTTCGCTGCTTTGTGCCCCTCTCATCCTGAGAGTTCCCCAGCCGCTCCACACCTGGCAAGAGGAGATGCAGCGCATTCTGGAGGCAAAGAGCGTCGGAAGAGCACGGCTCCCGAGAAACGAGGTACCACCGCTCTCAACCTTGCACCGACTGCTCAAGAGGGACAACGCACCCCTCCACTTGACCCACCGGGGTCACGGATTACAAATGTGCAGGGTCCAAGCCCAGACAGCTCGTCTGCCTCAGAGGGAGAGGAAGCTTGGAGTCGGCCGCTAAAAAATGTACCAGGTCTGCTGTAGTGGGGGCTCCACAGCAGACCTCTTCGTGTAATGAGCAGGAAGCTCTGCCAGTGATGGTAAGCGATCTGGGAGAGACTATATTTGTGGATGTGATATTACAAAACCTCAAGGGGGGACCTCAGTTGTCGGTGCAGGCTTTGATTGACTCTGGGTGTGCATGAACTTTGATTAGTGAAGAGACTTTCAAGGCTTTAAAAGTGAAAGCAGTGGACTTGCCACAAGCCATCCACTTTGAGCAAATTGATGGCAGTTACTTTGGGGGGGGGTGTTACCCAGTGTACGAGCCGAGTTATGTTAGGAGTTGGGAGACATTGGGAGCAGCTTCACCTTACTATAGTTCCGGGCATCAGGTACCAGGTGGTTCTAGGGGCAAATTGGTTGGAAGGACATAGTCCCACCATAGACTGGGCAGCCCGGACTATTGCTTTCGACTAGCCACAATGCAACAAACACCAGAGGGAGGTGGCCGATCGGAAATTTGCTGCTCTGGCAACACGGGAATGGGATCCCTTGCCCCCCCCCCAACTACCTGCAGAGTATGCCCAGCTCGCAGATGTGTTTGATATAAAAGAGTGTGATGTCTTGCCTCCCCACCAAAAGACAGACTGTGCTATTGAACTGGTGGGGGAGGGCAATCTGCCAAAGGGCAAAACTTACCACATGAGTCCCAAGGAGAAGTTGGTGTTGCGGGACTTTTTGGACCAAAATTTGGCCCGTGAGTTTATCCACCCCTCATCGGTGCCTTGCTCGGCTCCCTCCTTCTTCGTGCGAAAGAAAACAGGGGACCTGCGTCTGTGTATTGATTTCCGCCGGCTGAATGCTGTCACCCAAACTAATGCCTACCCCCTTCCGTTGATTCCAGATCTGCTCAGCCAGCTGAAAGAAGGGCACATCTTTACCAAACTGGATTTGGTTGAAGCTTATTACCGTGTACGCATAAGGGAGGGAGACGAATGGAAAACCTCCTTCTCCAGCTGCTTTGAAATGTTTGTATATCTGGTTATGCCGTTCGGATTAAGTGGGGCTCCTAGTGTCTTCATGCAAATGATTAATGAGGTATTACATGACCTATTGTTCAAAGGGGTCGTAGTGTACCTGGATGACATTTTGATTTACTCTAAAACATATGAAGAGCACGTAGAGCTAGTCAAAGAAGTGTTAAAATGCCTCCAGGACAATCAACGGTTTGCTAAGGTTTCCAAATGTGAGTTCCATCAGAAATCATTGACTTTTCTGGGATATGTCATCTCCCACAAGGGGCTAGCCATGGATCCGGGAAAGGTCAAGGCAGTGCTGGACTGGGAACCGCCAGCCATATGCAAACAGTTACAACAGTTCATCAGTTTCACTAATTTTTATAGGGGTTTTCTCCCCAACTTCGAGCAGATGGCACTGTCTATAACGGACCTTTTGAAAATGAAGGGGAAGGGACCTTCAGCAACTCTACTTTCCTCCCGGTTGGATTGGACGCCAGAGTGTCAAAGAGCTTTTGACACTCTGAAAAAACTGTTTACGTCAGAACCCATCCTTAAACACCCAGACTGTGAAAAACCTTTTGTGGTTCAGGTGGATGCCTCCGATGTAGCCATGGGGGGGGGGGCTACTCCAGATGGGGGAAACAGGACAACTCCAACCCTGTGCTTACTTCTCTAAGACGTTTTCACAATCAGAACTGAACTGGCCCATTTGGGAAAAGGAGGCAGCCGCTGTCAAAAATGCTCTCACTGCCTGGAGGCATTTTCTTGAAGGGGTTGAAGTCCCTTTTGAGGTTTGGACTGACCATAAAAACTTGGAGGCATTAAAAGGGACATATAAACTTACAGCCAAACAGGTGTATTGGGCTGAATTCTTCTCCATGTTCCATTTTGTGTTGAAACATGTACCTGGCAAGCAGAATCAGTTGGCAGATGTGCTTTCTAGATTTCCCCAATATCAAAGTAAGATAGACCGTCCCACGGTTTAGCTGTTCTCACCCATTCTCAAGCTCGGGAAGCTCCCCCCTTGGAAGGATTCCCAGGCACTTTCAAGATGGCTTTAATTCAATCCTGCCAAGCAGAGGACGCTGCCAAAAGCCTCCCTGACAGGATGATTCAGCGGGGGGGGGGGGGGGTTGGTTGGTTCAGAGATAATAAACTTTACGTTCCTGCGTAACTTAGGCGGGAGGTAATGGAGCGGGGCCATGGGTCCAAGGTAGCAGGGCATTTTGGTTTTGTAAAAACCCTGCACCTTTTACACAGACAGTTTTGGTGGCCAGGAATGAGAATGGATTTGGACTCCTACATTCGCAGTTGCCCTAACTGTGCCACAGCCAAAAGGGTGATGGGGAAGCCACCTGGCCTTTTGAAGCTGTTAGAAACACCTTTGGCTCCCTGGGAAGTCATTGCCATGGATTTCATTACGGATCTTCCTCCCAGCCGAGGAAAAACAGTATTTTGGGTGGTCACAGACCTGTTTTCTAAACAAGTGCACTTAGTCCCTTGCACTTAGTCCCAAGTGCACTTAGTCCTGTGACTTCCCTCAGCTCAGAAGCTGGCCCGTTTGTGTGAGAGATCCCCCTCTCTGAGTTTGCTTCTCCAAATCAGTTGCTCAGACGTTGATACAGAAACAATAGATTTATTGAAGCCTTCAGGAGATGAGACAGGCACAGGTAGAAAGTTGCAAGTGAGGGGCTATACGGGTTTACAGAATATATTGACTCCAGGGCACTGGGGCACTGGGGTTCACACTTATTGTTATGGGAAGTTACAAGCTTGGCATAATACAAAACATCAGACGGATCCCAGGAAGTCTGGTGCGGCTATCACACTTCCAAGGCCGCACCGGCCTGAGGGAGTACTGGCAGGAAGAACAGCGGGGGGGAAGATACATGGGCCATCAGGCCTGGCGCCTGAGACCAGAAGGTGTGAACTGCTTTTACGAGTTCACTGATAACACCGCAGGTGATGGAAAGCAGAGACACAAAGACAGAGACCCTCACATTCTGCCCCCCTTAAGGCCCCCCTCCGAGAGGACGAGGCTTATCGGGATAAGCGAGGTGGAATTCTCGGACCAAGCGAGGAGCTGCCATGTGGGGTGCGGCCACCCATTCGTCATGAGCGGAGCCAAGGTTTTTCCAGCGAACAAAGTAAAACAGTTTCCCTTTCTTCCATTTGGAATCTAAAACCTTGGATATTTCCAAATGGGTATCCCCTCCTACTACGGTAGGAATCTCATGAGCGGGAGGGGGGTGGAACTGGGGAGCTGCTACATAAGGTTTGAGGAGGCTTATATGGAAGACTGGATGAACTCCCTTGAGAGTCTTAGGGAGACTCAGTTCCACGGTAACCTCGTTGATTACTCTGGTAATGGGGAAAGGTCCTACATAACGGTCGCTCAGTTTTTTGCAGGGGCGAAGAGAGCGGAGGTTTTTGGTGGACAGATAGACTTGCTCCCCCACCTTGAGTTCCCATCCCGGAGACCGGTGTTTGTCTGCTTGTTCCTTGTACTTGCTTTTTGCCCTTTCCAGATTTTTGAGCAACCATGGCCAGGTGGATTTAACCACCTGAATCCACTCCTGAAGATCAGGGGTAGACTGGAGCTCTGGCGAGACGGGGGCAGAACCGAAAGGGCCAAAATCCGTCCCGTATATAACTTGGAAGGGACTAAAGCCGGTAGAGGAATGAGGCGCATTGTTGTACGCATATTCGGCAAATGGCAGCAGGTCGACCCAGTCGTCCTGGTGGAAATTTACATAGCAACGCAAATAACATTCTACTACCGCATTTACTCGTTCCGTTTGACCATCCGTTTGGGGGTGATAGGCGGAAGAAAGGCCCTGTTCCTCCACTCCCATTAACTTTAGGAAAGCCCGCCAGAATTTGGCAACAAACTGGACCCCCCGGTCGGAGAGGACCTTCCTCGGGATCGAGTGTAGCCTGAGGACGTGCGTGATGAACAGTTTAGCTAAACCCTGGGCTGAAGGAAGACCTGCACATGGAACGAAATGAACCTGTTTGGAAAAGAGGTCTGTGATAACCCAGAGAACCGTTTTCCCCCGACTTGGAGGTAGGTCGGTGATAAAATCCATGGCGATGACTTCCCAGGGACGGGAGGGGTTCTCAAGCGGTTTGAGAAGCCCCGGGGGTTTTCCCATCCGTTTCTTGGCTGTGGCGCAGGTGGGGCAGCTGCGCACATACAACTCTACATCAGATCTCATACCGGGCCACCAGAATTGCCTTCGAACCAGGTGAAGCGTTTTTATGAAACCAAAATGACCCGCTAGCCTGGCCCCATGTACAAGTCCCAATACTTCTTTGCGAAGGGAAGATGGGACATATAGTTTCCCCCCTTGCACCCACCAAGTGTTGGTTCGTTCCAAGCCAGTGGGGAGGAGATGGTGCTCCTCCTCCTGTAAGGAGGCGTCCCGGAGTCGCTGTTGGAACGCTTCCGGGATACCTTTGAGCGTAGGGGGGGTCTCCGGTTGGCGGGCTTGGGATCGGGTGGTGACGGCCAAGCCAGGGACTTCCCCTCGCTGTTCGGGAGTGAACAGGGAGTCGACGGGGCGATCGAAATCGTTGCGATACTGGGGAAGTCGTGACAAAGCATCAGCTAGGGCATTTTCTTTGCCAGGGACATGTTTGAGGGTGAACCGGAATTTTGCAAAAAATTGGGCCCACCGAATTTGTTTGGCATTGAGTTTTCTAGCTCCCTTGAGAGCCTCAAGATTCTTGTGATCAGTGCACACTTCGAACGGCAGCTCGGCCCCCTCCAAGAAGTGTCTCCATATGGTAAGGGCATGTTTGACCGCTGCTGCCTCCTTCTCCCAAATGGCCCAGTTGATTTCGGACTGGGAAAACTTCTTGGAGAAGTAGGCGCATGGCCTCAACCGTCCCCCCTCATCCCTCTGCAATAGGGCCCCGCCCATGGCTACATCCGAGGCATCCACCTGCACCACGAAGGGCTTGGTGCAATCCGGGTGAGCCAAAACGGGTTCGGATGAAAAAAGTAGCTTGAAACGTTCAAAAGCTTGCTGGCACTGGGGAGACCATTGCAGACGGGCTGAGGGGAGTGCGGCGCTAGCCCCCCTGTCCTTGGTACGCAACAGGGCAGTGAGGGGAAGCGCAACTTGGGCAAAGTTGGGAATGAAATTCCGGTAAAAGTTGGCAAACCCCAAAAACTGTTGAAGTTGGCGGCGGGTAGTGGGGGTTTCCCAGTCCCGCACCGCCTGGACCTTGGCGGGGTCCATTTCCAACCCTTGGTGGGAAATCACATACCCCAGAAATGTAATAGAAGGTTGGTGGAATTCACACTTGGACACCTTAGCATACAGTTTGTGCTCCCGCAGCCGCTGGAGCACTTCTCGCACTAGGCGCACATGTTCTTCCATGGTCTCAGAGTAAATAAGAATGTCATCGAGAAATACCACCACCCCCCGAAACAGTAAATCATGCAAAACTTCATTAATTAATTGCATAAAGACACTCGGAGCCCCCGAAAGTCCGAACGGCATGACCAGGTACTCAAACATCCCAAAACAACTGGAAAAGGCCGTTTTGGGTTCGTCTCCTTCTTTGATGCGAATGCGGTGGTAGGCTTCTACCAAGTCCAGTTTGGTGAAGATTCGGCCCTCCTTTAATTGTGCTAGAAGGTCAGGAATAAGAGGGAGGGGGTAAGCATTAGACTGGGTGACTGCGTTCAGTCTGCGAAAGTCAATACACAGTCTTAAATCTCCCGTCTTTTTCTTTACAAAGAAAGCTGGGGCTGAATAAGGAGCCTTGGAGGGGCGTATGAAACCCCTCGCCAGATTGACATCCAGATAGTCTCGCAATACAGTCTTTTCACTAGGGCTCATGGGGTAAACCTTTCCCTTAGACAGTTTGCCTTCCCCTACAATCTCGATGGCACAGTCCGTTTCTCTGTGGGGAGGCAGTTCGTCGCACTCTCTAACATCGAAAACATCAGTAAACTGCGAGTACTCAGAGGGTAATTGAGGAGAGACTGGGGCGGGGGACCCTACCAGTGCGGCGGCTGGAGTTCTGAGTACCCGTTCCTTGTCATGCAACCCACAGGGGTTTTCGGGGAAGGAAAGCACCCGTTTAACCCAATCAATGGAGGGATTGTGTCCCCTTAACCAGTTCATCCCTAACACCACAGGGGTTACAATAGGGGCGATGGTGAAATACAACCGTTCCCAATGTTCCCCCACGGACATAATCACGGCTGCAGTTCTGTGGGTCACAGGGCCCCGTTTAAAGTCACTCCCGTCCATTTGGGAAAAACGGAGGGGTCCCGGAAGCCGCTTGCGCCGGACACCCAACTTCTTGGCAGTTTCCTCATTTATCATGGTGCGGGCACACCCCGAGTCGACCAACGCGGGGACCTCTAACGGGGGACCCCCTTTGGGTAGGGACAGATGAACACGCACAAATACATTGTCCTCTTGGGCGCTTACCATCGGTGGAGCTCCTTGCACAACGATAGGGACGGTCTGCTGCGGAGCCCCCTCTACAGCAGACCGACGGCGTTTTTTGCCGGCTGTTCCCACTCTTCCTCCTCGCTGGAAGAGGGGGACGGGGTGGTGGCTTCCGGGGAGCCGTCCGAATCAAAGACGGTATTTGTAATCCGGGACCCCGATGGGACCGTAGAGTCGGATGCCCCATCCTGGGGGCGCGCGTGGAGAGCGGAGGGTGCGCCGGAGCGCCGGCTCAGTGGTCCACTTCTGCGGCGAGGCTGGCTGTCGGCGGCCGGTTTCGTCGGCTCGGCCTGGGTTTGGCGGGGGGGGGTCGGACGGCCTGAGCGAGAGGGGCATTGCGATGCAAAGTGACCCTTTCCCCCGCAGATCAGGCAGACGCCGGCCTCGAACCGCTTGCGGCGTTCCGCGGCCGAGAGACCCCCGCCACCCCCTTGCCGGAGTTCCCGGCCACGGTCACCTCGGGGCCTGGGGTCTCGCCCAAGCCGTTGCTTGGACAAGTTCAGGAGTTGTTTGCGATTCTCGATGTCAGCAGCATGGCGAACCCAACCTTCCACATCCGGGGGGTTCCCTTGCATGAAGGCCCAATGTTGGAGGTCTGGGTTGAGACCCTCCCTGAAACATTGTACCAAGGTAGCTTCACTCCAGTCCAGAATTCGGCTAGCCAGTGACTGGAACTCACTTGCATACTGCGCCACCGACTTAGTCCCTTGGCGCAGTTGCATCAGGGAGGCTTTAGCCCGCTCACCCAGAGTCGGGTCCTCAAAACGGTTTCGGAGTGCTACCATGAACTCGTCCAGGGTTCGCAGCACCGGCGAGCGGAGTTCATACTGCAACACCATCCAGGCAGCCGCCTCCCCTTGCAGTAAGGAAGCCACGTACTGCACCCGGGACTCCTCAGAAACGAAGGTTCGGCCTTGTTCCCGCATAAAAATGTCTACTTGGACCATAAAAAAGGTCAACTGGTCTCCCGACCCGTCATACGTGACTTTCAGGTCCCGACGGGCCGGGGGGGCAGGGGTTGCGGGCGGAACTACCGGCGCCCCGTCTGGGGGAGCACCGGCTGGAGGTTGCAACTTCAGCGCATCTAGGGTCGTGGCCATCTCACCCATTACGCGTTGCATGATCTCCATCTGCTCCTGCATAGCCCGGCGGTCTTCCTGCCACTGCTTTCGTTCTTCCTCCATGAGGGCCTCTTTGCGGGCCGGGTCCCCTTCGAGTCCCGTGCTGGGGAAGGCCAACCGGCGATCCTTCGCCGCAGTCCGCGAGAGCGACCAGCCCTTGGGAGAGTCCAGCCAATAAGTAAGCCCCCGGGGACGTTCGTCCCGATCTTGGTCGGGGGCGCGACCCTTCGGTTTCTTTGGCTTGGCTCCCTCCTCCTTCGGGTCCGGCTTCTCCGGCTCGTCCGGTTCCTTGGGGGCATCGGGGTTAGGGGTGGTGTCCTCGTCGGCTGACATTCTGTCCAAAGCGGTACAGCTGCAGTCCGAGAGGCAAGGACTTGCAACTTAATGTGAGAGATCCCCCTCTCTGAGTTTGCTTCTCCAAATCAGTTGCTCAGACGTTGATACAGAAACAATAGATTTATTGAAGCCTTCAGGAGATGAGACAGGCACAGGTAGAAAGTTGCAAGTGAGGGGCTATACGGGTTTACAGAATATATTGACTCCAGGGCACTGGGGCACTGGGGTTCACACTTATTGTTATGGGAAGTTACAAGCTTGGCATAATACAAAACATCAGACGGATCCCAGGAAGTCTGGTGCGGCTATCACACTTCCAAGGCCGCACCGGCCTGAGGGAGTACTGGCAGGAAGAACAGCGGGGGGGAAGATACATGGGCCATCAGGCCTGGCGCCTGAGACCAGAAGGTGTGAACTGCTTTTACGAGTTCACTGATAACACCGCAGGTGATGGAAAGCAGAGACACAAAGACAGAGACCCTCACAGTTTGTTTGTTTTGCATGTCTTTAAATATCACTCCTTCCTGTGCAAGGTGGTCTCCGACAGGGGGGGACAATTTGTGGCCATGTTTTGGAGGGCGTTCCTTCAACTGGTGGGGGTGGAACAGGGTCTTATCTAGTGCTTATCACCCTCAGACAAATGGTCAAACCGAACATGTTAATTCTGTATTGGAATGTTACTTGCATTGCTATGTAAATTATCACCAGGATGATTGGGTGGACCTCTTACCTTTTGCAGAGTATTCCTATAACAATGCCACCCATCAGTCCACAGGTTTCAGCCCATTCCAGGTGATCTATGGTAAGGACTTTGGACCTTTTGGAAATACAAATCTTTCTGGGGAGGGGGCTGATACAGAGGTGGCGGACTGGGTGAACGTGGTGCAAAACATTTGGCCTTGGTTACAAAAAAAATCTGGAGCAGGCCAAGCGCAAATACAAAGAGCAGGCAGACAAGCATCATTCTCTGGGCTGGGACATCAAGGTGGGAGACCAGGTGTACCTGTCCACAAAAAAACTCCGCTCGTTACGCCCATGTAAAAAACTCAGTGAGAAGTATGTAGGACCATTCCCAGTCACTCAACTTATAAATGAAGTTACAGTGGAACTCAGCCTACCAAAGATTCTGAGGGGCATTCACCCAGTGTTTCATGTCAGTTTGCTGAAAAAGTACATGCCTGCCCCGGAGTGGAATCCAGATCCCGAACCCGAGCCCCCAGTATTAGTGGGGGGAGAGGAACATTTTGAAATTTCCAAGATTCTAGATGCTCGGGTCCATGATAAAGTGCTCTACTATCTGGTACGCTGGAAACACTTAGGCCCAGGTTATGATGAAAGGGTGGCTGAAAACCATGTTGCCGTCCCTCGGTTGATTCGCCACTTCCATGAGGCTTACCCCCACAAACCTCGCCCGATTTCGGAGAAGGGAGGGGGCCTTAAGGAGGGCAGAATGTCAGGCCTTTGCTATTGTCAGGCATGATAAGGTTACCTAACTGTTGTCAGACCCTAACCTGAGGGCGAGCTCTCACCTTAAGCAGGCTCGGGCTGGCTCTGCTCCACGACCTTGGTTCCCAGCCTTTCATCCTATGTATGGTTTCGTTTCCACAGCTGCCTGTGGAGCTGCCTTCCTGTTATGTCTCCCTCACCTGGGAAACGCTATCTCAGACTTGTTAATCATGTTTACTTTCTCAAGCCTGCAATGCTTTTATACTGTACCTGAATCAAGGATTGGCATACTAGCCTTCTTCTGCTTTTAGCAGTCAGTCTCTTTGACCTGTCTATTTGCTCCTAATAAAGTCTTAACTGCTTCAGAGCCATCTGCCTGAATGAGTTTGATTAAGGGATGCTAGGGACAGGCACCTGATCTGACAGGTATGTGGGTGGAGGCAATGACAACACTGTGCTCACCATCTGTTAATCAGTCCTGTGCTGTACAGCGCCCCTCTCGGGCCAGAACTTCCCCTCATCTGCCTCTCTCCTTCATTAGCTGCTGACATGGAAAGTTGTTCAACAAGAGACGATTTCCACCTTTGCTGACCCTGAACGCCACTTGAATTTGCAAACGTCAAGCTTCCTTAATTGCAGCCTTCCCTGATACAGACAGCGAGATGTGACCACATCTCCACATTACCACTTAATTAATAGGCAGATGCTTGAAGAAATGTGTGCAGAGAAGTTCCAAACTTCCACTGTGTTCAGTGGTGCACATTTGAAAGAGATTTTGCCAGCCATATTTATATCACATACACAAACAGATTTCCTTTCAAGTGCATTTACTTTTCAAAAGTCCTTACTGGAACTATTGCTATCTTTAAAAAACTGTCTCTGCCACTCTGGGGGAGGGAGGAACAAACCACATGAAGGAGTCCTTCCTTCCTTCCTTCCTTCCTTCCTTCCTTCCTTCCTTCCTTCCTTCCTTCCTTCCTTCCTTCCTTCCTTCCTTCCTTCCTTCCTTCCTTCCTTCCTTCCTTCCTTCCTTCCTTCCTCACAATTGTCACCCAGATCTCATCCCTCATGATTGTTCTTCCACTGTAGGATGATCATATTTTTCTATTCCCAACCCACATTATTTTGTTGTTGGGAAAATTCCCTCCAGCCCAAGATGTTGCATTCTGTTGTGATTGTTGCATGGAGTGGAACTGTCCTGGACACATAATAGACAGCGCCTGTGGCATAAATGATTTTAAATAACATAGTTTTTTTCTGGCTAATTTGTCTCTGAGCAACCCCTTTATACCCAACAGGTCATCTGTCACAGATGACAAGGAAATTCCTGCCACAAGTTCTTGGAGCATTAAAATCAGAGCTAAAATTAACTCCAGATTTTCATTTTATGAACTGAATTTGAATGTTGACATCAAATATTGTTTAATTCAATCTGACTTCTACAGATGCCACAAACAGAGACCTGTTCACCCTACAGGTGCAAAATCTCAGAGATGGTGTCCTTATTTGCTGGAGTGGGGGAAACTGAATGACTTGTCTTAAAATTCCATCTTTGCCCATTTTGCTTCATTGCCAAGTGGGTTCACGCTTGTTTGCATTAAGTATATTTATACTTTATTGCTCTGCAACCTAGGAACTGTAGTTTGATCTAGTCAGTTCTGAGCACGAGCCAGCACGATGGATGATGCCAACTGATAAATGCCACTAACTGCAGGCATGAAGGAATCCCTTACACTCTGTGCAGTTGATTTTAAATGGTACATGAGCTGTCCATGCTGACCTTGGGGCATATGTAATCCAAGCAAGCCAATAAATAGTGAGCATTCATCAGCAGTGGCTACCTGGGCAGCAACCATGCTAATACCGCTACTGAGCAGTAGAAAGGCTGTTCATTTTGATTTGCGAGAAACTGTTAAGGCAATCATGTAAGATATTTTTTACTCAACCCATACAGTCCGTGGGCCATACTACATATTGGTATCAGGTAAAGTGGCAAAATTTCTTTATGTTTTTCTGAAAGGTGTTATGTCTATGTATTAGGTTTTGATGTGACAACCTGTTCTGATTGGTAGCTTAAGCTTTTTATGATATCACCAAGATGGCCAAAGCCATTTTTCCTACCGTTTCTAATTTAAGCTATAACTCATGAACCAAGTGGCCAATTTCAAATTTTAAAGCACTGTTGGAAAGCTAATAAATTCCTCTACATTATTGATTAATGTGACAGAAGGCATAAATCAAAGAAAAAGTCCATTCCCCCCACATTTTATAAGGTTTACTGCATATAGCACTTTACCTAATCCAGATAGTCACCTGAAGTATATTAGGTAATATAACTTATTTTTCGCCTTTCTAATGAGCCAGAGCATGAAGAAATTCCTGTTGATAAGCCACAGTTAAAAGGTAAAGGTCTCCTGTGCAAGCACCGGGTCATTCCTGACCCATGGGGTGACGTCACATCCCGACGTTTACTAGACAGACTTTGTTTGCGGGGTGGTTTGCCAGTGCCTTCCCCAGTCATCTTCCCTTTACCCCTAGCAAGCTGGATACTCATTTTACCGACCTTGGAAGGATGGAAGGCTGAGTCAACCTTGATCTACCTGAAACCAACTTCCGTTGGGATCAAACTCAGGCCATGAGCAGAGCTTGGACTGTAGTACTGCAGCTTACCACTCTGCGCCACGGGGCTCCTTAAGCCTCATTTTGGTACATGAAAATGGATCCATGTTTTATATAACTTTATCCTATGTAACAGGATGATAGGTAATTTGGTGCTACTCCTCAGAAACATTTGTGAGTTCAGCAACAGCAAAAGCAAAAACATATGATTTTATCACCCCCTGATTTGTGGGGTCCTTCAGGGGGTGGTCCTCTCCCCAATGCTTTTCAGTATCTCATAAAATTTATTGCGGTCTTTGACCAGTATAACAAAAATTATTACAAGGTTTAACAAAAGTTCCAGATTTAAAACAATGATTCAGTACAACAGAAGAATAACAGTCTACAGCTTTACAACAGTTTCAGTACTGTTCCCTGCGTCTTGCATATCACGAGGCAAAATTTGGCAGCTTGTCTGGATGCCCAGGGATTTTTATCAGACAGTAAGTTTTCCAATTTAATTTCATTGGATTCGCCCAGAAAGCCATCAAGCATAGGCTAAAGATATTTTAATCTGGCCTCCTTGTAATGTGGACATCTCAGAATAATATGCTCAGTTGTTTCCACCTCCCCCAATGAGCATGAATATAATCTTTCTGAGTATGGTATCTTTTTAAATCTCTCTTCCAACACAGCAGAAGAAAGTGCTGCGCATCTTGCCAGAGTAAATGCTCTTCTACTGTTGTTAGATTCTATTTTGGTTAGGTTGGCTGCTGGAGCCACCATGTATTTTATGCTCGGCAGGCATTTAAAATTTGGGACTCTGGAAAGGTCTGCTTGGTGCTCAATGTCTTGCTTTTCAGTATATATTTGTGCCCTCTCAACCAGTCAGTCAGGAGTTTGGGCCTGGGTTGCAATCAATA
Source organism: Euleptes europaea (assembly GCF_029931775.1). Taxonomy (NCBI): domain Eukaryota; kingdom Metazoa; phylum Chordata; class Lepidosauria; order Squamata; family Sphaerodactylidae; genus Euleptes; species Euleptes europaea. Next base: position 4,713,102 of record NC_079326.1, on the reverse strand, counting down.
TGCGGATGATACCCAGCTACATCTGTTGATGGACAGCCAGCCGGGTACTATCCCCAATACCCTGGCCAAGTGCCTGGGGGCCATGGTGAAGTGGTTAAAATAGAGCTGGCTGAAACTGCTCTGAGCAGTGGCGGGGGCAGGATAGAAATCAAATAAATAGAATGCACAATGCTGGCGAAAGGGAGGGTCCACCAATAACTTATTGCATAGACACCAAGATATCATTCTGCCATGTTTTGTAGAAGAATCTCATATGCTTTCTGGTATAAATGTCAAACTGTGAAGACCATAAAATGCTAGTGAATCCCAAATTTTCAGTTTATGAACCGATTTTTAATTTTGACATCAATTATTTTGAATTCATTTTTACTTTTACTTCATCTAAGCATTACATTTAAAAAACAGATAACAAACCAACATCTAAATTTCAATTTTTGTATTTTTTTGAAATATTCATAAGAAGCACAACATAGAACATGCAACAGCTTTGTAAATTCTAATGGTTCAGTATCATTCTCAGGAACAGCTACAATTTTTTACACCAAAGTACTGGAAAATATCCATATCAGGACTAACTTGAAAGGTTCTAAATATACCTGTTACTTGGGAAGATTTTTAGGTGGCCCCAATGATTTATCTTGGATCAGGCAATCTTCTTTGCTGAATATACCACATATAAAAACTCCTGATAGTAATCAAAGGAACTACCACCTTGCCCTCGCCTCCTTCCCTCCCTCTTTCTCTCGCCACTTCTCACACATACATCCCAACTCCCAGTTTTCTCACAAAAGATTTTAACAGGCTGCATCTTATGTTAACTTTGAGAGTCATTCACCCACCTATGCAGACAATGTCCATGAAGCCATACATTCCATAGCAGATCTGGAAGAGCAGGTCTTGGCGCTGCCATTTAGCAGAAGGACTGAAGGTTGACCAGATTAGCCATGAGATACTGGCAATAAGGAAGAGGGAACCCAAGATGGCTGCTGCTATTTGAACCTTCTCGATGACAGTCAGAGAAATGGCTTGCCACTGCAGTAAGAAAAGGGTAAGCAGAAAGAGAACAGTGGGCAGAAGGTACAGGTCAAAATGAAAAAGGAAGGATATGCAAGAATAATTCCTTGGACAATAGCACCAGTGGCCACAAATTAACATTCACAGCCTTTAGTATAGACTTTTGTAATGGCAGAAAGCAGCTTTTCAAACAGCAAACTACACTGTTACACAGTGGACTCTGGAAGCAATGAACAATCCTGTATCAGACTGCACCTGGAAATTATGGTATATGTGATTTTCAAGTACTTCTGTTATTAGATCACCCAGTTTTGGTTTCCTGTTAAACTATAATTTGACTATAGGCAATATTTTCTATTATATGAGCTGCTCCAGAAGGGATGGTTTAATTAGTCTATTTTTGGTTTAAAGATAATGGACTGGATTAGATGGCCTATTGAACAGAGCTAAAAGTAAATTAAATGGGTAAACAAAAAAAATCTGAATTTTGAAACTCACACTGTGAGTTTTTATTTTAGGGGACAGCAAAACAATTTTTTTCAGAATTACAGTCTAGTTTTAAATCCCCACACTTCCATAATGTTCACTTGGTGACCTAGGGCCAGTCATATAATCTAATTTACAGAGTTGTTGTGAAGACAAAATGGAGGGGAGCCATGTACATTGCTCTGAATTTCTTGGACGTGGTAAAATGTAATACATTAATAATGAAAATCATAATTCATGGTTGCAGAGAAACTGGCTTTCCTAGAAAAGAGTACCCAGAAAACACATATCCTGTACTTTGAATAAACTGTGAAAATGAATTGCATATATTTATTTATGGTCCTGTATCAATTGCTGCTCCTGTGTTCTTCAGCCACAGCAAATAGCCAAACCAGTAACAATTTTAAAAGAAAAAGGTATGACAATTGCCACAGATTTCTACCTACTCTGCCTCTCCTGCACCAGTTGTCCCTGGATAGCACCTTTACTAAATATGCAATGAAACCTCCTATTGAGAAAACTCAATGTTATGCCCATAACCTTTCATTCTCTTCCATCTTAACCAGTAGGGTCATTGGATGGCTTATGTAGCCCCAATGCTGCAGCTCAGTGTTTTGAAGTGCTGCATTGGGAATACAGTGTGTTCATCCTCTATTTGTGTTAGATGGTACCTCTTCCTCTCCTTAGTTCCATACCCAATGGCATATATTGCATACAAATGTTTCAAGGAGAAAACTACAAGGGAAATAAAATAAGCCCATACATTCATCTGTACATATGGCCTCTATCTCAATAATGCAGTTTCATAACCACTGATTCCTTTGTGGTACCCCACCTAATAGGCCTATGGGCTATGACACTGCCCCTTCCAAGGCTCTCTCCCAGTCAGAATAGAACTATGAACCTTTGGCCATGTTACTCAACTGGGTGGGAGACATACCTCAGGAGCAGGATGGATACTGGCATGCATACCTAAGGACCCACATTTAGGTCACATGCATACTGCTTAAGACAGCACAGAGTACTGATTACCTTTCCTTTTCCTTTTATCCCTTAGAAGCTCCTTGATCAATTGATCTTGAGCAGCATATATCTAGTGTTGGAGGGATATAAGGATTGAAACAAATCTTGCCACTGACAATATAGCCTTGGGGTCCCTATCGCTTAGTAAAAAAGGCATTATGTCAGTCACAGAGTACTGATTACCAGAGTATTTACCACCAGTCTAGATGTTTGAATGGTCTTGATCAGTACTCATCTTTTCACTTTGTCTCACCCACCGTATTTGTCATTCTCAATTTTATTCATTTTCATATCTCTTTGGTTAACTCTTTTTCTCAAAGGCTCATAGTTAGGGCTGTCAAGTTTTGCTTTCAAGAGCTCAGACACCCCAGATTAAGTTTTCAGCATGATCAATAAAACAGAAAAGCAAATGGGGCTAGACGGTGTGTGACTCTGCTATGGGAAATGAGATGCAACAGCAGACAAGGGTCCTGTCCCCTAAATAGAAGGAGGGCATTTCAGTAAATTCAGCTTTTCTTATCATGTAATGCAAAACAACAATTTACACCTCAAATCCCCTCTTCTACACAGTTATGAAAGGAACAGGATTGTGTCTGATCACCGTAGCTCAGTGAGCTTCAACCTTTCAAGATCCAGGACACACTGAACTACAAGCATGAGACAGGAATTCATTTATCATAGTCATGTGACAGGAAGAAAGTATCTCAGAATTATGACCTCATTGAGATCAAGGTCATGACCATGGGCAGCAAACCGAAACAGCTGGGGACAGGAAATAGTAAACAAGAACCAGGATGGACCTGGATAGCCCCAGGCTAGCCTGATCTCATCAGATCTCAGAAGCTAAGCCGGGTTGGCCTTGGCTGGTATTTGGATGGGAGACCTCCAAGGAATATCAGGGTGATGACATGGAGGCACACAATGGCAAACCACCTCTGAACATCTCTTGTCTTGAAGTGCCTGAGTTATAGTATTAAATCCCAATACCCATAACACAGGAAGAGGTTGATCATTCAAAGCAGTTTATTAAGCTTAATAATACATACTGGGTGGGAGCTTCCCAAATGCGCAGGACAGCTCGCACACCCGAACAAAGGATTGCCACAACATTTATAACCTCTGGTCAGGGGTGTTACAATAATACGTTAACAGAGAGGCAACGAAGCGGACGCGGCTATCTTCGATTGGGAAGAATTGTCTGTGCTCCCTCATATAACTATCCACATGATGTAAAAAACGGGGTAAGGTTTCCACAGAGCCGTTGTAAGTAACCTTCAGTTTTGGTGGTCTCCATGGCATTGGGGGCACAGGCGGGTATCCAGGGGCTGGGACTCCTGGTAAAGCAGGTGCGACAGGCACTCTCCCGGGCGCTGCGGGGCCAGGGGCTGCGGGACCTCCGCCTGGAACTACAGGTCCTCCACCAGGCGCGACGGGACCCCCGCCAGGAGCTGCGGGGCCTCCGTCAGGAGGAACCACCGGAGCAGCTGGTTGTTGCGGCAGCTGCTGCGGTATCATTGGAGCGGGGGTAACGGGCGCAATTTGAGCCTGTTGCAACTGGTCGTTGTCCCTGAGCACTAAGGTCAGTTGATCTTGCAAGCGTGCTACCTGTTCCATGAGATCCATATTTTGGGTACGTAGCAAAAATACCTCGTTGCCAGCGCCGCTAGTTCGGCGGGACTGGCTGACCCGTAAATCAGTGGCCCAAAGAGATTCCCCAGTATATAAGTCCTCCTCGTCGGAATTGTCTGGTCTCTCGGGCAAAGTCCCCGCCAACCTGCGGGTCTGTTGAAAGCTATGAGACAGGACGAAAGATGGGAAGAACGGGGGTAATTCATAGCCCCCGGGCTGTCGGGGACGCGCACCACTCCGTGCCCGTTCGAGGGCTAAGTGCTCCCTCTCCTCCTGCTCTGCCCGAGCCTTTGCTTCGGCATCAGCCGTCGCCCACGCTTGCTCCTCCGCTTTCTTGCGCTCAGCCAGGTCCAGGTCAGCTGCCAGTTTGGCGGTCAGCGCCGCGGTAACAAGTGGAAGGGCCTCCTGTTCCAAAATGTAAATGTTGGTGCTGTTAAATCCCGATTCTTCAGTCTCTCCTGAGATCAGACTGGGTCAAATCATCCTCCTCTCTATGCATAAGCCAAAGTGCGGGACAGAGGAGTTGGAGAGGTGACATTTTTTCAGTAAGCACTACAGCCAATTACAAAGCAGTGTTTCGAGGGACGAAGTTGGAAATCAGTTATGAGGTCCCCAGCCATAATTTAGCTGGAAAAAAGCATCCTTGCCCCTCCTCAACGAATGTGGACTGGGCCATGGCACTAAGGTAGGAAGGGTTAATTCCCCCTTCTGTGCCATTTTCTCAATAGAAAATTCTGCCCACCCCCCAGACTGCTTCAAACCCTCATAGGGGGAATTGATAAGAACAAAAACATACTTATAGGATTATTTTTCTCTCTACCAGGGTTTTTAATTAGCTGGGGAGGAAAACATTATGCAGGAAAAAACAACAACCAGAGTTGCCATGCCTCCCATTTTTCCTGGAAGTGATGTCATGCCACGCACACTGATGACAATTTAAAAAAATTATTCCGCCACCCAAAGGAGCAGTGGTGGGAAGGTCAAGTTGCTGGCAGGAGGGCAGGAGACCTGGAAACCCGGCTTCTACTCCTCCTTAAAACACACTCACAGCGGAATAGTTTAATCATTCCCATAAAAAATTGTATTTACAGAGTTTTTTTTAGCATATTTTTATAACTTACTAGGCCTGGGATAGTCCTTTGATAAAACTTCCAGGTTACCATGCAGATAGACCAATAGTTTATTATATTAGGTTTTGTTTAATATTAAGTGTATGGTCAGATTAGTTCCACCATGAAAAAATGTAGGAACATTGCCTTTCCCACGGAGCACTTCTAGCTATTCCAGCTGGAAAATGCTCATTAATGAGAGCAATTCAAGTTAAGTGGCCACTGTACTGAAGCGAGAAACCTTCCAAATAACTTGCCACATAAATGTACAAGGTATTCTGGAAATTAAGCTTTGCAGGAATGTACAAGGGTTCCTGGAAATCACTTATGGACTAACTTAAGTGGCCAGGATTTGTTGTGTTTTTTAGAAACATCTTTCTTGAGCTCACAGAAATTAGCCTGCTGTGTTTAGAGTTTCCTGGATCCCACAGCTATTGCATCAGTTCCACTTAAAACTGAGTGGGGTCTGCTCTGTCCCCAACCCCCCCCCCATGTCTCTGTGGAACACACAGGGCATTTACACATGGCCATTTATCCTTCTAAACTTCCCTGGCTTGTCACGAATATAATGAGGCTTCACGCACGGCCTGCGTGATCGACCCACCCAATACCGGAACTTGCCCGGGTCTGCAAAGTACTGGATTGCAGCGATATAAATTAAAGGATCGCTGCAACTGCGAGAGCTTCCCAGAACGTTTAGCATCTGGGTCGACTCTCTCTCTCTCTCCACCTGGCCCCGGCAGCTTCCACCCCCCCACCGGCTTCCCCTTCTCCCAGTCCGGTGGGGTGGAGGCGCGCAGAGCAGCCGCAGCAGCCTCCACTCCTGCCGGCTTCCCTTCAGCTTCCCCTCGCCTCTGCCCAGAGACATCGGGTGGAGGAGAGTGGCTGCGGCTCCTGTCGTGCATTCCTTTCGCCCCCATGCGTGCAGTTTTTTGGGGAAAGAGGTGCTAATGAGGGACAAATTAATCCGCAAACGGCCATGCGTAAATGGCCTAAGTTTCAGCTGTAGAATTTGTAAACACAAATTTTGCAAAAAGAGATTCTGCTAAAGATGCTTTAAAGTCCCCAGTGCCGGCAGTATGAAGAGGAATCAAAATGCTATTTATCATTTATCATTACTGGGGTGCTACCTGTTTAGCGTGGCACAACCTGCCACATTAACGTGGCTTCCAATTTGTTCCATGCTCAATTCAAGGTGCTGATATTGACCTTTAAAGCCCTGTATGGCTCTGGACTAACATATTTTAAGGACTATCTTCTTCCATAGGAACCTACCTGTTCACTCCAATCATCTCTGGAGGCGTTGCTTCAGTTGCCCCTGCCATCTAAGGCTAGACAGGTGCAACCCAAGAAAGGACTTTCACAGTTGTGGCACTAAACTTTGGAACTCCCTCCCCAGGGAGATTTGTCTGTCTCCCTCTGTCAGTTTGTTCCACCAGCAGGTAAAGACTTTTTTGTTTGGTTTGGCAGACCCTCAGTAACTGTTATTGCCCCTCCTCCCTGGTTCTGGTATTGTTTGTTCATGTGTTTTTATTGAATTATTCTATAATTTAAAATGTTGTTTTAACTGTTAAAATGTTTTTATGTGCACCACCTTGGAGATCCTGATCAGGTGGAAAGGCAACATAAAAATAAATAAATAAAATAATAAACCAAGCATACAACTCTGTTTCCAACTTTGTGTTAGCCTCATGACACTAATGCATGTGTGAACATCTGCAGGGGAGTGTTAAACATTGTCTAGCATTTCCCCCTTTTCACTTATACTGATTCTCCTCCACAATTTCCCCTCAAGGCCTTTTCCACTCATGGAGGAAGGCTTCAATTCTGCAATTCACTGTGCAGGGCACAAAACAATAAAAAGCTGCATACACATCCAATGATGAATGAGGGAAGGCATAAACATATGCCAAAACAACAGAAGAAAATACTTTGTAATAATCTCTAGTACCTTTACCTGCAGGGGGTTCTTTGTGCTTATGGCAATAACGTGATACTTGTAATAACACAGCTCACAGCTCCAACATCCCCTCTCACTAATCCATTTGATCAGACAGGGTTGGTGTGTACATTTCACTGACCCATCACACCGACATGGACTCAGCAACTCACCCTGGAAAGAAAGAGAGAAAGGGGGGGGGGGAATTATGATCCAAACCTTGTTTTCTTGCTGCTTCAAACAAGATGGCACATAGGGACTGGAGCTGCATTTTGTCTAAAGGCAGAAACAGGTAGCCATTTATCATATTGTCCCAACTGGGGTCAAAGTGTTCTATTATATATAAGGCAAAAGATATTGTTGGGAAAAATTACCAGTGAGTTTGCAGCTGATAACACATGGATGGGATGGAGAGTCCATAGAATCATGATTGGAAGGGACTGAAAACTGTATGAGCCACAATAAGAGAGCAGGTGGGCGGCATTATGATGTCAGCAAACAAAATAGCACCAGATAACTAAAAGAGTAAGACAAAAGTATACATACAAAAATTGTGTGTCTAAAATTATGACTGATCTCCAGGTGAGCAGCATCAGTTCACTTGGAGGAAATGGCATCTTTGGAGGGTGGAGTCAATGACATAACATCTTTGTTGAGCTCAGTCCCCTCTGCCCTCCTTAGGCTCCACCCCTAAATCTCCAAGAATTTCCTACCTGATGATGGTAACCCTACTAATATGTAGAACCTGAAGCAAACCCTTAAAATTGTTTTTTTAAAAGGCAGGTGGGCTCATGCAAGGAGAGGCACACACTCACTGTGACACATCTCTCCAAAACATCCTCCCAAATGTTCTTCCCCAAAGTGTTCAATGTGGACAAAGATAAATGCAACACTTAATCCATAACTCCAGCCAAAGCTGCTTGGCATTCAAGTTTGATCATCAGCAAGAAACACCATTAATATTCACTGCACTGTTACAAGTTACAGCCTGGTTATAATGAGAAATAGTGAATTCTGTCCATTCCTTGTCATGCAAACTCAGAAGCTCCATGTTGAATGGTTCTGATATCTGGCAGTATATGCAGCAATCAGTGCAGCAAATAAACCTGGGTAGAAGGAGAGTCTTGCTGTGCAGAGGAAGGCACTGGCAAACCACCTCTGAATGTCACTTGCCTTGAAAACCCCAAAAGGGGTCGCCATAAGTCTGCTGCGACTTGACACACACTTCGACTTTTGGGCACCACAATTTAAGAAAGATGTAGACAAGCTGGAACATGTCCAGAGGAGGGCAACAAAGATGGTGAGGGGTCTGGAGACCAAGTCCTATGAGGAAAGGTTGAAGGAGCTGGGTATGTTTAGCCAGAAGAGGACAAGACTGCGCGGGGATTTGATAACCATGTTCAAGTACTTGAAGGGCTGTCATATTGAGGATGGTGCCGAGTTGTTTTCTGTTGCCCAAGAAGGTTGGACCAGAACCAACGGGTTGAAATTAAATCAAAAGAGTTTCCGCCTAGACATTAGGAAGATTTTTCTAACAGAGCGGTTCTTCAGTGGAACAGGCTTCCTCGGGAGGTGGTAAGCTCTCCTTCCCTGGAGGTTTTTAAGAAGAGGTTAGATGACCATCTGTCAGCAATGCTGATTCTGCGACCTTAGGCAGATGATGAGAGGGAGGGCATCTTGGCCATCTTCTGGTCACTAGGGGTGTGGAGGGGGGAGGTAGTTGTGAATTTCCTGCCTTGTGCAGGGGGTTGGACTTGATGGTCCTGGTGGTCCCTTCCAACTCTATGATTCTATGATGGCACTTTACACACACACACACACACACACACACACACAGAAGGAGTGTCTTCCCTCCCACCTTTACCATAGCCACATGGATTTGGCAGCATCTGTCTCATCATAGGATATAACTTTGGCATGGTGATAGGCCAGCGGGGATGATCTTGTAGCCTCAATCAGTTTATGCTTCTGACTAAAGTTAGCTTTCTTTGTGTTGAAATGGCTGCTAAGGGGCAAAGGAAGTCGTTTGGTCAGCATATAGGGTTGCCAAATCAACAGGAATTCCCCAAGGCACAGATGGCAGCGACCATATCTGACTCCATTGATTAAAAACATAATTCATGCTCACATTGTGGCTAATGTAACAACCTTTTGGAAGCAAAGCTGTGAGGTGTCATCTTAATTCTCAAGGCCATTTTTCTCTCCAGGGATCCTTTCAGTGGCAAAGTTCCCTTACATATGAAAAGACTAGGGGAGGCATGAAAGTGGGCCCTGGGATGACATGTGCCACAGTGCATCTTTCAAAATTAACCCCTCTCCATAACTAATCCCCCTTTCAGCAGCAAGAGGAAACTCTGTCACTGAAAGGATACTTGGGGGGATAATATTGGAAACCTAATTCTTTCCCCCTTTTAGGCAACAGGCTGAAGAGAAACTTAAGGCCACCAGCCTTGGCCTCAACAGCAGGGATAATTTGGGATGCAGAGACCAGCAAAATGGCATCATGCAACACCATGATGTCACTTCTACCTAGGAACCCGAAAGTGCTGTTGCTGCATCATATGACACTCTAGGATTTTCCCCAATCTCTTGGGAAAAACTACAGAGATTGTGAGCTTTCCTACAGTGTTGCACAGTGTGGAGACATCACTTTCAGGTTCTTAGCCAGAAGTAATTCACAGTGTCATGTGCTGATGTTTCCCCCATTTTGCACAGGGCTCTGCCTGGCTGAGCGCTGCTCTCTGCCTTGGCTTGAGCAGGCTTGTCCAGGTGCCACCACCTTCCCCATCTTGCCTCTCTTGTGGGGTTATAGCACACTGGGCTCTGTTCCCCCACCTCACCTCAGGGCAGCTGGGAGCCGCCTTTCTTGCCTTGCGTGGGGTGGGTCGGGCTTTTGTCAAAGGGCTAGCTGGCCCAGGCGTGGGTGAGAGGCCAACCAGATGCTCTTAATGGTCAATCCTGACCCTGCCTGTTGTCAGGAACAGGTTTTGAGAATGGTATGTTGTGGTTGGAAGCAGCTGCGGTTGTTCCCCATTCAAGGTCTCTTGCCTCATTCTCTGTTTAGGCTTCACACCGTGTGAAGCACCGAATGCCCCTTTTGATCTCCTTTGGTCTCCGGAGGGGGGAGGTGGTTGCCCTGACCATTTATCTCCGTTTAGCTACTTATGTTCTGTAACTGCTTATTGCCTGCATTAGAGTCCATTGGACTTCGAGGTAAGTTAGGCTAAAAGGCAACAGGCTGAGACAGCAGATAGGTGGGTTCAAATCCAATTGTCCCACCCTCTCCCACAAGCCATAAAGCAAAAGCTCATGAGCTGACCCGTTAGGGTTGCCAGGTCCCTCTTCTCCACCAGCAGGAGGTTTTTTGGGCGGAGAGGGGCTTCTATGCCACAGAGTCCAGTTGCAAAGCTTCTGTAACCTGTTGAATTTTCTGAATAAACCTGATTTACTGGACTTTGCATCTCATGGACTTTATTCGTGGAATGATCACAGGGTTAGAGCTTACACCTGTGAGGTAAGTTAGGCTGAGAAAGTGTAACTGGCCCAAAGTCACTCAGAGAGTCTCCAGGGCAGAATGGAGATTTGAGGTGTAGTCTGAAACTGTAACCACTACACCATACTGACTTTTGTGGGGTGGCTGCTGTTGAACATTAGCAAGTAGCCAGACCTAGGTGCCAGGTGACCAGGTGTCCTGCTGTAGCAGGAGACCTCCTGCCCAGTAGCCCTGTTTGTCTGCAGTTGCTCAGTAGAACAAGATAGGGGAGAATAGGCATCATGAAGATGTTGTGACATCATTTCCAGTGTGAACCCAGAAGCAACATCATTGTATTGGCAACAATGATCTAGGATCTCCCCAAAACTCTGTGGTATGGGTTTGTCCCAGAAGTGATGCCACAGCCTCAGTACAGTGCCTATTTGCATAATCATGCCTCTTAAACCTCCTGCCGAATGCCAGCACTTGGCTGGCAACCCTACCTAGGTGAGTCATGCAAGTTGTGTGGTATCAAGTCACCCAGTGTTTCTTGTTGGGCCTGGCCTCAATCAGTCCTCACTCAAAGACCAAAACAGCCCCAGAAAGGTCCCTGTACCCTCCCCCTGCCTTTTACTGACAGAAACAAAGCTTGCTGTGGTTACCTAGCAAAGACTGCTGAGAGCATCCCTTTCTTAAAGATACAGGTGCTCCATTTATCATTTTGGGGGTTTCAATCCCCCAATGTATTTTTTTCTTTTTCTTTTTTAGATTTCATTTGTTTTGCAAACCTGGGGTGTTTTTCAGGTTTGCAGAAAGATATGTCTTCTCTGTTCACAGGTTCAGTCTCCTGATTTAAGTATCCTCAAATTTGGCCAAATTGGCTATTCGAATACAGACAAGTGAGAACCTGAAAGGACTTGTGGAAGACATCTCATTCCTCCTCCCCCACAATTTCTTCTTTCCCTCCCCTGACAGCCCTCTCTCCTTTTCCTGCTTCATTCTCTCCTTCCTACCCAACAGCTAACCTACCTTTATCAGTCCCTGTGTCATACGCTGTCCCTCTCCCTGCATCAACTTCTGCCTAGGAAACCTATGATCCAGTTGTGTGGTGCCAGCCACTGGGCCAGGCCCACTTGCATGGTAGGGGAACACCACACTTTCCCCATATCCTCCTCCTGGCAACCCCCATTTCGTTGCCTCATTCTCTCCTTCTCAGCCATTCACCAACCTACCTTTTATCTGCCTCCTATCTTCAGCTATATTTATTATTTACTTCATTTATATGCCATTTTTCTCCACAATGGGAGCTAAAGCAGCTTACTTCATTCTCCTGTTCTCCTCATAACACACCCGGTGAGGGAGGTTAGGCTGAAAATATGTGACTGGCAGGCCATGGGGATGGTATGCGGTAGTCTGATTGTGCTGCTTCCAGGTGCTCTTGTGCTATTCTGTCCAAGGCCAGTCTATGCCCCGTGTTTAGTCTTCATAGATTCCCATACTGTGGGAATCGCCAAGTACTCCTTCCTGCCTCTGGGAGGGGTATTGCCTGGGTTACCAGTTATCTCCTTTTGCTCTTCCATATATGCTGTGTACCTTGCCTTTGCCCCTTACTAGTGTCCTTTAGAATTCTAACCAATAAAACTGCTTTCGTGGATTTACCATCTGCTGAAATCTGTTTATGGGTTTGCCACAGGGTTAGAGCTTACACTGGTCCAAAATCACCCATTGAGCTTCCAGAGCAAGATGGGGATTCCAACCTGGGTCTTGCAGTCCCTACTCTGAAGCTACGCCACACTGGCTTTAATCGGGTGGCTGCTGTTGAACAGTAGCAAGTAGACAGGCCTGAGTCATGCAAATCAGATTTGGCCAACTTCACTATTAGAATATAAAAGTGGAAACCCACAAGAAACATGTAGGGAAGGTGCATCCCATCCCCCCTTTGCTTCCTTCCCTCTCCCCCTTCTCTAACAATTTCTCCCTCTTTCTCCCCCTCCCCTTCTCTGCCAATCTTCCCCCTCTATATTTCTCCCCCTCCCCTTCTATGACAATCTCCCCCTTCCTTGGCTCCCTCCCCTTATCTGCCAACCTATCCCCTTTCTCTTTTGCCCCTCCCCCTCTTTCTTCCCCCTCCCCTTCTTGTTAATATTATCCCAAATCTCTCTTTCTCCTCCTTTCTTCCTTACCTTGATCTCCTTTTGCTGGTGGGGGCTCATGAGATGTGAGGGGGAATCCCATCCTCTCTCCCATTGCTGAGCCTGGCACAGCTCCAGGCCTCAGCAGCCACCTCTAGACCCAGCTGCAGCAGTTATGGGATCTGGGAAATGATCCAGGATTGGAGCAGCTCCCCCAATTGCCAAGCCAGGAGGCCTGGAGCTGTGCCTGGGAACTGTTCCGGACCCAGAATGGCTTCTGGACACTGCCACCACTGCCGCCAGTCTCAGAGCAGCTCCCAGACAATGCCAGCAAGAGGTTCTCAGACTCAGTCAGCACCATGGCTGGTGTCAGAGCAGCTCCTGGATACCCTCACTGCTGGCTCGGCAGAAGGAAGGTAAACTTGTTGTCTGAGCAAAATATTTTATTTTGGGGGAAATTTTAACCTCCAATGTATATATTTTTAAAGATTTCAAATTTTTTTGCAAATCTGGGGGGGGGTCGCCCAAGTTTTCAGGAAAACCTGATTAGTGCCAGTGTGGCCTCGATCCACAGATTTAGATAGCCACAGGTGGGGACTACACCTCGCTATTAGATATATAGATAATAATACTTATATATAATTAAACCAAATGAAGCGGGAGAAGAGTGACTAATGTGTGTAAGAGGAGCTGAGAAAATAGAATAAGGCTTGATGAGGATTGTTACTGTTTTGTTGTCCTACGTAATCTCTTTTCTGTTTCCTATCCCTGTGTCATATTGTATGCTAAACAATATATCAATAGCACATACTATTTGCTTATTTTCATTTTAAAATCATTCCTTATCTGCTACAGTATCGTCCTCCTCGCTCATTAATTTGAACTAGAAAAGACAAACAGATTCCTGGGCACCATAACTAACATCTCTATCATACTTACAAACAGTGGCAGCTGGTGCTACAAAATGTTTGGATCCTGTGAGTCCAAGTGCCCTGATAAGCCACCCTTACCAACAGAAAATGTCAGGTCAAGAATGAACTATTGGCCTTCATGGGCCAAGAAAAAATGCTTTGTTCAGATAAGATGCAGCCGGAATGAGAGGCTGAAAGATGGTCTCAGGCCCCTCTAGTCTCTTGCTCAGGGCATCCTCGAAGGGCACTCCCTGCACCACCAGCTGCTGCACCCGTTTCTTCACCTGCCCAAAGGAGTCATTCCAACACTTCAGAGAAGAGGGTCCTGTCCTGCTCCCGTGGCCGAGGGTGAATACCCGTTGGCCCACATCCTCCCAGAACTTGTGGTGGCTCGCCTGTGATGGCATGCGTCTATCTGGGGGGAGGGCGACTGACGGATTGTCAGCCACTATTTCGAAGAGAAGCTGCTTCTCATTGTCTGCCTAGTTGGGCTGGCGCGAGGTAGTGCAGGAACGCTCAGCGCGCTCCACCATGTTCCTTGGGTGCTGTGGAAGACAGGGCCGCTATCGAGATGCTGTGCCAAGAGGTCGGCCCCGCCCTGCAGGGGACACTGGTGGGGCCTCAGCCCATTCCCATCCTCCAGAAAGTTCTGCTGTCCGAGATTTCTGGCCAGTGGCAGCTTCCGGGGGATGATAGCCAAGGTCCTCAAGGTCTCACCCTCCTCGGCATGCGGATGCTTCCACGCCTTCCTGGATGCCATGCTTGGCAACCTTCACCATCACGTCCAGTTTCCCACTGAGGAGGTGCAGCTGGCCCCCATTCACGCCAGCTTCCAGGCCATCGCCAACTTTCCCAACATCATCGGTGCAGTCGACTGCACCCACGTAGCTCTGCTGACCCTATTAAAGTTTTAACTTTTAATGTTGTAAGGAAGATCTTCGTCAAAAGTTTATACATCTCCTTTAACTTTATTATGTACCTTTTTATGCCAAATAAAGGTGTGATTTCATTTGATTTGAGCTCTGCTGACCCCCCACAAAGACCCACACTTCTACAGGAACCGCCACTTCTACAGCATCAACGTTCAGGCCTCCTTTGACCACAGAGGTCCCTTCACCGACCTGGTCGCCAAACCCCCGGGCTCTGTGCACGACGCCCAGATCTTTGACACCTTGGGCCTGTGTTTCCTCCTGGAGACCTGGCCGGAGGGCAAAGGGGGGCTTCTTGGTTGAGACAGCAAGGTAGACTTCCCCTGACTATGGAAGATCCACTGATTTAGCAATTGGTAATAATCTCTTTTCCTTTCTGTAAATGTATTGAAATGTATTAGGACAGCAAGGGAATAGCTTGTTGCTGGGCAGGATATCTCTGTGTGTGTATGCCTGTGTGCTAAGGAATTGGGGCAAGAGTCATGGAGGGTTACAGTAAACCATAACAAGAACTGGGTGAAGCTGTTATTCTACTGTTACTCTACTGCCGCCTCGATGTCTAGAGTGTTATCAGCTCTACCCTGAATGTTGATGGGTTGTCCTATCTTGAATTTGGATAAATATCCCTCCCTCAGTACGATCGGGGCTCAGAGATTTCTGCCCATTAGGGCCTCTGAGTCAGCAGCTGCAAATAAACTGTTTTCTTGAATTAACGATCTCAGGTCTCTCTCCCCCCCCCCCATGAACCCTTGTTTGCCACATCATTTCTGGTGCCGTGAGTCGTGAAGGGGGGAGAGATGGGGTGTTGCCCCCCTCTTACCCACCCGGCTCGGGGTGCTGGACCAGGGTGCCTTTGAGTCCTTTCTGCCGGCACGACCTTTTTGGTTGAGAGAGTTATGCAGAGACACCCTGGCCTCACTCACCCTGGTAGGGTGTCGTTGGAGCCCAACAGGATCGCAAGAACCAGCCCAGCACCTCCGGAGGAAATCACAGAAGGCAGGTGAGAATCAGGAAAGGGGTTTTAGTTCAGTTCTGGTGCCCTCTGCAATCAGAGGAAGAAAAGTCTGATCAACTTTTATGGTCCTGCCCTATTACAGCCATCAGGTTTGGCTGGAAACCGCAGAGACCTCTGTCAGGAAAAGGTTTGGAAATGGTGGGTGGCATGTGAGAGTGAGTGAGTGGTTTTGTGTTTGATTGAAGGGATGGATTGATTGTGTGAGAGACTGTTGTGGAACACTTTTGCATACATTTGTACACATTTTGGGAGGAATGGGTCGAAAGAAAGCTCTGTAGTGACATCTCAGTGGGTGCCACACAACTTTCCAAAAGTCTATCAGAATGTGGCCCTTCGTATATTTTGTGAACTGGACTGTGTTGCATATAGGGTTGGCTGGTCCGAGGGTAGTGTGTCATAGTTATTTCAACTGATTGTTCTCAGTTTCTCAGTCACAGACTGAGGGCATACCAATAACTGTCTTGTGTGATTTGCATTGTACAATAGTGGTGTAAAGCAATTGGTAAATGTCAGAAGCGTTGAGCTTGGTATTTACTGGGGAAGGGTTTTTCCGTTTGAATCAGGTCCCGTATATTGATGGGTAGAGTGACTCTGTTACAAGAAAGTTGCCAAAATCTGCTTTTCGGGCTCATGAGAATTAGTGCCGTGTCATGGTTTTATGACCCACTCCTCCAAGGCGGCCGGAGGAAAAGCAAGTCCCACGCCGTGTTGCCCCTGCTGCCCCTATATCCAGGCGGCGTCTGTATGCCTCCCCAACGCCGCATCAGCCCTGTCCGTGCAGCTAGTTCCGGCTCCCCACGCTGTGCCAATGCTGTCTGTGCCTCTGCTAAAGTCTGTTTTCCGGGCTCATCAGAATAAAAAGCCCTTGCCTACCCATTTAACATATGGGAGAGGAAGAATGTCTATTAAGCCTGTACCCAGCCGGCATGTCATTCAGGAATTTTGTTAGATCAACCGTGCCCAAGAAGGCTGCTCCAATGCTCCGGTTTTAAAAAGTCAATTCCCAAAAGCCCCAGCAAGAAGAAGCAGTTTCTTCCACTCAAGGGAAGAAAGAAAGCCTCAGAACTGTAGCTGAAAAAACCTCCCCCACTTCTCCGCCAGCCCAAGAAGCCAGCACCGTGTTTGCATACCAGAGAATGGGGAGGGGGGAGGCTGGAGGAAGAGACAGACAGAGAGAGAGAGAAGTAGAAAATGCCAAGTCTCAGTTCGTACACAAGCATCCTGAAAGCAGCAAATCTCTGCTTCTCCAAAGCAGCCGCCAAAATGCATACTGTAATCAGCAGTCCCACAGCCTGTAACTTTTCCGGGACATGCTCACTATATGATCACAGGCATCTGGGAAAGTGAAACGTAGGAACTTGAGAAAAAACTCTGCCTGAGAGACATTACTCCTCCGGCTCCCACATGTACCAGGAGCAGCCTAGCCGACCAGACATTTCTGGAAAAGCAGACCTCCCTTCAGTCCTCCCAAGCAGCCTCCTCAGACCCCCCCTCCGAGCCTCCGTGTGAAAGCAGGATCAGTCTCACCGGCCCAAGCTCGCCACAGATTCTTCCCATGATAGCAGCGTCTCCAGTCTGGGGGGGGGGGGGGCTACAAGAAGCCGCTCTTTTCCCTGCAGCTGAAGCCCAGGTTGGAGCTTTGTTCCCCGTGTCGCTGTTTGAATGGGAGCTCCGGGTATTCCAGTGCAAAAAGAAAAGGGTTTGAGCAGCCCTCCTCCATCTAGAGGGACAATCCCAAAACGTACAGGCAAATGCTGGGCAATGGGCAGACCAGATGTTCCCAGATAGGATCCATGGCAGGAAATCCAGAAGAAGAAAGGCAGGAGCAGGGGAGGGGCTTCCTGTGGACACTGACTGCCTCTCCGTAATTAGCTGGCAGAGTCACGGTTTGGGATAGTGCGCTTACTACAAGGAAGAATGCCTGTCAACCAGCTGGCCCCCTCAAGTCAGGAGCTGAGAAAAGGAATGGGGCAGCCCAGATAAACTGATCCCTCTGTCTTAAGATTGAAGCTGACCCTAAGGGAAATAAACTTCCCACTGAAGATCTGCATTACTCCCCAGCTGTGCATACTCCAGCTCCAACAGTCCCTGCTGCTTCTGGGCTAAAGTTCCACAGTCCAGTATTTCTCAGCTCAGTGCATCCATGCTTTCTGCAGCTGACAGGCACTAACCCTTGCCTGGCTTCTAGCTTCTGTAATTACCTGCCCGGTGGCCTCCCCAGTA
The DNA here is from genome assembly GCF_029931775.1 of Euleptes europaea. NCBI lineage: Eukaryota > Metazoa > Chordata > Lepidosauria > Squamata > Sphaerodactylidae > Euleptes > Euleptes europaea. Next base: position 4,695,220 of record NC_079326.1, on the reverse strand, counting down.
ACCACAGCGCAAAGGAATCCAGGCAGCCTGATACTGAGAAGTCAGCTTTGCCTGGAGCTTAAAATGACTGAGGCTGCCCCTGGCTGCATGAACTTTAAGAAAAGTACACCCCACCCTGATAGACTGAGTGCCTACCAATGTTCCAGAGTTAACTGTACTCAGGATGCCCTGAATAAAAGCCATCCCGGCTGCAGCCGGACCCCTATGAAATTTCCCGAAGCAGCCAACCGCTCCATTCCAGACATTGCATCCAGCCCTGCAGCGGCCCAGCTCTTCTAAGTCTCAACAGGTCCCCTCCGACTGCAGTTCCAAAGTTACTTTTCATCAGCTAGAGTGCCCAGCGCCCAGATGTGGGGAAATTCTGATGCAGCAAGGACAGTGGGTCAAGAACTTAGCAATGCACGTTCAAGCCCAGCCAGTGCCAGAGAGTTTGCCCTGCATCTAGTTCAACTGTTTTCAGATACACAAGTAAAGTACTGCAGGACTTCTTCCCGGATGCAGGTTTCCTCAATTTGTGACTCTGATAGCCCCAGGAGGTGAAAACTCTGCTCAGGGACCTCCAGAGGTCATGACATTGCTTTTTGTCTCAGAACTTTGATTGCCACTCTCTCTGACATGGACAGCAACACGGTTGCATTAAAGAAGGGGGGGCTCTGACTTTACATACTTTTCTGACTATCGGTAAAGGGAAAAAAAACCCTTCTGGTCCAGCTTGGAATATTTCACCAGCTGCAATTGCTTCCAAAACCTAGGGCACAGCCTATATATATCATCCAGAAATACCTGAACTGTCTCTTGCTATATGCCAATCTGCTTGAAATAAGTATGAAAACCAGGCTCTTGCATTCAGGACAGAATGTTATTTGTTATATGGAACTGAGTAGAACACTGACAGAAAGCTCAGATTCAAGAGAAGCATCTGGAATTTCAGATGACAAGGGGAGGAAGGTTGCAGTCTGTCCCATACCCTGAACACAGGAGAATTCAAGAGTTGTTAGGAAACAGCTGGAGTCTGTTGTATGTGGATCCTGGATTTTACCCTTCCAGCTAAACCCAGCCGCTTGTGGTGAAGAGAAAGTCTTTTTAAAAAAAAAAAAAATTGGACATGTTGTTATTGCCCTGATGGATGTTAAAAAGAAGTTATGGACTTTGACAATTATTGAAAGAACTGTTGTGTGAAAAATCTACTCCTCTCCCTTGTGACCTGCAAAGTTTTCCCCAGCTGCCTGTTTTACAGATGGAAAGTAAATGCTGTTGTGATTTTGCAAGCGACAGGTTGAAGCACAGAAAAGCTGCCAACATTTGCACTGACCCCACGGATCCGAGAGGGAAGATTCTAACCTACTGTATTGAAATCCTGGTCAAGTTTCAATAAGGGAAAATACTGGACATTGCACCTCAGACAGCTGAGAATGCAGGGAAAGGGGGGACGGAGTAAAACACCAGCCCTGCTAAGGACCCATCCAGACTCATCTGGTGCCTGACAACAGGAGGAGGCGCCTAAAAGAACCAGCTTACCCTGCTTGGAACAAGACAGATCCAACTGTTGCACAAAGACTGTATGCAGCAGCCCCCAGGTATTCCAAAGTGATTTGAAACAGAGCCTGAAGTATTTCAAAATGGACTGTCTGTGTTTTTCTTGAAGCCGCCCACGGAAGGAAAGCAGCCTCTATTGGCTGCCTCAGCCCAGGTGGTGTGTCTGCAGTGTGTAACCTGAGTTGAGTTTAAACAGTTCAGCAAAGGACCTCGGAAGCTAGTCTAAACTCTGGAAAGCTGCTGTGTAGAGATTGACTTTGATTAAAAAAAGCAGTGGCTGCCGGCTTCTTTACAAAATGCAACTTGTACTGAAATGAAAAAGTCTGTCAAAAATACTGCTGGAATGGATCCAGACTTTAGTTCCAGCTATGTCTACATCACATCACTGGCCCTCTTTTGCTCCCTTCCATTGGGGTCTGTCTCTCTTTGAACTGATATATGTCTGGACACCCCCGTTACCCAGGGCCAAAAAGGGGGGATTTACAGCTTTAACCCCTACCGTTGACCAGGAGAAGCCTGAGCCCCCCTCCATCATTCAGCCCCGCTTCAACGGCTTCCAAAGGAAATTAATCAGCTTGGCTCTCCCTTTGGAAATGCTCCTGTGATGTCACAAGCTCCAGTGCCCAGGCGTTGGCATCCTCCTGATACAGACAGAGGAAGGGAAACAGAATAAAGGGAGGGAGACTGCCGCAACTATCCAAAGGTGAAGAAAGTGAAAAAGGGGGGCCAGCCAGGAAAATCAGTGCCAGGAACAAGGGACAAGAGGGCTGAAGACAACTTTCCTAGCATCAAAGCCAGTTCTTGGAAGGTCCAGCCAGACAAAGGGGTCTTGACAGCTGCCTTCCATCCACCAATTCTGAAATGTGCAATACAGATGATCCTGGCCTTACCGGGTATGCAGTCCTGGCAACCTTTCATCTAGTTGAGCTGTTTCCAGATGCACAAAGATTGCAGACACACACACACCCCTGCTTGGTAGCGGGCTTCCCCATTTTTCACTATAGCCTGCCAGTTTTGGGGATGGGGTCTGCCACCATCTATGCCTTCCTTGCCCCTGGTGTGAACCTAGTTTTCATGACTTTGGTTGGAGGTTTGGGAAAATGAAACCTCTGCTTGCGGACAGTCTAGATGACCTTTGGGTACTGCTGTTTTTTGGGTCAGAACTTTGCTTGCAGTTTGTTCTGGTCTGTGCAGCACCTGGGATGTGCTTGAAAAAGGAGGAAAACACCCTTTTGAGGCTTGAGGAGGCTTGGAAAGTTAATGAGGTTTGGCAAGAACTTTGCAGAAATTGCCACCCCACAAGCAACGAGAAACATCTTTTGGGTTTTTGGTCTGTTCTCCTGATGGCCGGAAGCAAGCAAAGAAGATTTTTGAGTGTTTGGGAAAAGTGACAATGGTTGCTTATTAGGTTCTGAGATATTCATTAGTCTGTCAACAGCTCTCTTGAGCATAACAGCGTCACTGTTTCCTGTGTGTCAGAAAACAAGTGAAGGGGGGAGGAATGTCCTCTATGAAGTCCCTCTATGTCAACAGTTTTTCCGTGCAATAACTGACTTAATTGTCTTTTGAGTTTTCCAGGTTTTGCTTCCAGCCACTCCTGCCTTTAAATACTTTTGCTATGAACATTGCCTTTGGACATTGCTTTTCTATTGGTTCTGGTAGGTTATCCGGGCTATGTAACCGTGGTCTTGGTATTTTCTTTCCTGACGTTTTGCCAGCAACTGTGGCAGGCATCTTCAGGGTAGTAACACTGAAGGACAGTGCTTTTCTACTTTTTCAGCTAAGCTCTACAGACATTAAGTGCACTCTGTTTTTCCAGGCCACTATAGACTTACAGGCCTGTGTAGGCTCTTGATATTTTTGTCTTTTACAGTCTGGTTCCAGATATTTCAGCGTACCCTATTTTTCCTGATACCAGATGAAGTTTTTTTCAGCAAATGACTGTATCTATATGTTAACATTGTTCCTGTGGCTTAGACTGGGAGTCATTCGAGAGGGGCCTCCTGCCTCCTGCCTGAGACTGTGGATTTGTCTCCCCCGCCCTGCAGTAGCAAAGGGGGGGGCGGCTTCAGTATGTTTCTGTTTGTGTCTCAGACTCATTTGTTTTACAGCTCCTGTGGAAAGACTCTGGAGATTTTTAGTTCTGATTCTGTGGCAGTCATGCCTATTCTAGACAGCCTGAGTTCTCTGGTGTTTCTCTTTGTAATGATCTCAACTGTATGACTATTGTGAAAGGTTGTGTATGTTTCCATTCAAAGTTGACAAAGGACTTTTGATTTTTGGGATGCTTTATTTGAAGAAAGGATAAAGGGATGTTGGTGTTGTTTTATAAAATGTACCAGTGCGGGATTGATGTTGCTGCTATGTATCATGCATTATGCAATGTCTTAGAAGTCTATGTGTTTTTCCATTAATGTATCTTGTTCAAATGTGTTCCTGCTTCTTCCAACTGTCCTTCCTAAGTTTTGGATTTTTCAATAAAGCTGTTTTAGGGACCTCCAGGAATTTCCTGGAATTATTGCCCATAGAAAAAGGTATTTCACCTGTGGCCCTATCAACTGCCTGTGTACATAAGCAGGTGCAAGAATCTCACCTTTAGCCGTGAGAATGTTTTTTTCTCTGTCTTTCCTCTTGTCTTCAACTGACAGAGTATGCATTAGCACCTACACACTGACATTCTTTAAGTTATAATGTTGTTAAATTGTTTGTTGGATTTCAGTAGCAAGAACTGACGTATTTTGAGATGGGATGTATTTTATTGAGTTCAATTGTTAAGACTGTATATAATGACCTGAATTAATTGTGCCAAGGATGGGAATTAGGAAGTTGGTCAGAATGAGAATTGGGAAGTCGATTGAGTGGTGGAGTGAGTGGTTCACTGAGATAAGAGGGTTCTGGAATGTGTATTTTGTGATAGAAAGTATGATGAAATGGAATACAGGAATGATTGACAAGCCATACGTATGTCTTGTATCATAAGGGGGGAATGAGACAGCAAGGTAGACTTCCCCTGACTATGGAAGATCCACTGATTTAGCAATTGGTAATAATCTCTTTTCCTTTCTATAAATGTATTGAAATGTATTAGGACAGCAAGGGAATAGCTTGTTGCTGGGCAGGATATCTCTGTGTGTGTATGCCTGCGTGCTAAGGAATTGGGGCAAGAGTCATGGAGGGTTACAGTAAACCATAACAAGAACTGGGTGAAACTGTTATTCTACTGTTACTCTACTGCCGCCTCGATGTCTAGAGTGTTATCAGCTCTACCCTGAATGTTGATGGGTTGTCATATCTTGAATTTGGATAAATATCCCTTCCTCAGTATGATCGGGGCTCAGAGATTTCTGCCCATTAGGGCCTCTGAGTCAGCAGCTGCAAATAAACTTTTCTTGAAATAACGATCTCAGGTCTCTCTCTCCCCCAACGAACCCTTGTTTGCCACATCATGGTGAATGGGTGAAAGGGTCGCCACCGTTGTACAACTAGGGTGGCAAGGGGAGGGCCGTGCTCATGCTCTCATCTCTCCCCCCTCCTATTGCAGGCAACTGTGGATACCCCTTGAAGCCCTATCTCATGACACTGTACCTGATGGATGACCCACCAGACCATGCGCACTTCAACCGCTCTCACCGCTAGATGCACATGCTCATCGAGAGGGCCTTTGGCCAACTCAAGATGCGTTTTGGCTGCCTCCACAATACGGGGGGCCATCGGGCGATGCAGCCGGAGTGGGTGGTGAAGCTGTTTGGCATGTGTGCCATGCTCCACAACATCGCCATCCACCAGGGCCTTCCTGTCCTCCTGTCCGACCCCACCGAGGTGCCCTGGGAGGCGATGGCCGAGGACCCTGAGGAGGAGGTGGGTGATGCTGGCCATGACCTCCCCGGCCACGTAGCCAGGGAGCAGGTTCAAGTGGCTTTGTGGTGGGAGGTGGAGGAGGCAAGGGCTTACCAGGGGCTGCCACCCAGCAATGATGGGCAGGTCTGACAGGGGAGGAACGGCCACCATGCAGCAAGGAGGCTGGCCTCCCTCAGAGGACACAGCCAGCCTGTCGACCCATATCCTCAGCAGCATGGCCCATGTGGCGCTGACGGGGTGGAGGATAATCACGGCTGAAGGTGCTGCATCGAATAAAACCTGTGTCTGGTGTCCACTGCTTTGGGAGATTGTCCATCTCAATGGATGATGGGGGCCTTATGGGCGCCGCCACCTGCGAGCAGGGGGGGCATTGGTGTCGACGCGCTGTCAGCAGGGAGAAGGTGAGGAGGAGCAGGAGAGACCATGAGTGGAGGTGTAGGGCCCAAGGCATCCCCTCAAGAGACCCTACTCGGCTCACTGGCCACTTTCCAAGAAGAGTGGCCCAGATTGGAATGGGGCACCCCTTCAGGGTGGGGAGAGGGCATGTGTCGCCAAGATGCGACAACACATCAATCACTGCCAGGGGTCGGGGTGCATGGGCAAGTGCACCCCGGGAGGGGGATGAGTAAGGAGCAAAGGAGACTGGTCACCACACCTCCTATGCGAGGATAGCCATCCTCAGCCCTAGAGGGCCCATTACCCCTGATTAGTCCCCACTGCAAAAGACTCTGGTGAGTCACCCCCACCCGAAGCCCCGCCCCAGAGAGGTCAGCTGGAAGAGCTATAATGCCAAGCCCCCCCCCCAGGGGAGTTGGAGCGAGAGAAATGCAAAGTCCCTGCAGAGAGGGGAGTTGGAGCAAGAAAAACGCAAAGTCCCAACCCCCCCCCCCCCGCCACAGACCGGCAGCATGCCAGCCCATGCGAGGCTTACCTGTCAAGTGAGCGCCGGCTGCAAAGTGCCGCTTATGAGGGAGATTTCTGCCTCTGAGGCCTCTCCTCTGATTGGCCGGCCTTCTAGCTGGGTTCCAGAGGCACCAGGCTGAGATGGGCGGTGTTTGGGCGAGGCAAAGAGACAAGGGTCTGAAGTGTTAACATGGTGGTCAATGGGCTGTGCCAGGTCAAGACCTAGATGGTGGAATGCTCCTGGGAATGCCCCTGCAGCCGCTGCCGCCTGCTTCTGCTCTACTCGGGCACTGGCACAGCCCTTGCGCTGGCGCAGTCACTCCATCCCCCTCCGCCACCTAGTGCTGCTGAAGTAACTCACCTGACGCCAATGCCCAGGCCGTTAGCGCCGGCATAAGTTCCTTTTATGCCAGCATGAGGCCCCTCAGCCCTCCTAAGCACTTTCACCACCCAAGCTCAGGAATGGGCTGTTAGATAGCAGATCCCCTTGTTTCCCTGTCCACTTTCTGGAACAGGAAGTTGTCAGCAAGACAAGTCAGGAATTTATTGGACCTTGCATTTTTAGCAGAGTTGGACTTCCAACAGATATCCGGGTAATTAAAATCTCCCATGACCACCGTGTCTTGTCTCTTTGAGAACTTTTAAATCTGGTCTAGGAGTGTCTCGTCCAAGTCATCTGACTGGTTTGGTGGTTGATAGCAGACCCCCACCATAATATCACTGTTATTTCTTATTCCTTTTATTTTTACCCATAGATTCTCGACTGGACTTCCATGCTCAGATTCATGTATTTCTTCACAAGGATACACATCTTTGACATATAATGCTACTCCCCCTTCCTTATCTGTCTATCCCTTTTAAACAAGTTGTACCCCTCAATCTTAATATTCCAATCATGAGTGACATCCCACCAAGTTTCAGTAATGCCTATTAAGTCAAAATCCCCTTCCTGTATTAGGGCTTCGAGTTCTTCCTGCTTGTTTCCCATACTCTGCGCATTAGTGTACAGACATTGGAATCCGTGGTTTATGAGCCCCAAGGTTTTTGTTTCTGTACTTATCCGTGAGTTTATGTTTCCTTGCATACATTCCACTCCCTGCAAATCTTTATTGTTCTCATCTCCAGTTATTGTCAGCATCCTAGTCTTTAAGTTTTTGTCTCGATCCCCCATAGGATTTAGTTTAAAGCCCTCCTGATCAGGTTTGTGAGGCTTTCACCAAACACATTTTTTCCTATCCTTGTGAGGTGCAAACCATCCCCCGATAGAAGAGCTTCTTCTCGAAAGTGTAAGCCTTGGTCCAGAAATCCAAACCTTTCTTGATGACACCATCTACACAGCTGGCTTAACACTGGCTCTGGGGAGCCATGTGTCAGTGCCATGCTCAGGTGCCAGTGCAGCATCACTGGCAGCATTTTTCTGGCGCAGATGCTTGTGCCAGCATCAAAGGAGGTATTCCTGGGGACACCCCTTTTTGCAGACGCCGAGTTATGCCTGTAAAAAGGCAGGCATAGCCCCATGAAATCTATGGAGAGCTCCACAGGGGTTTCTTCAAAATTGCTTGTTCAGCTCACTGCGCTCAGCAGCAAGCCACTCTGGCGTGGCACGGTTGCACCAGCCCTGGCCGCTCCTTAACCACCACCCCTGCTAGGACTGGGCTGCCCATGCTTCAAAGCACTTTATCAAATAGTTTGCATCTAACGTGAGCCACAATAGAAAAAAATGAAAAGATCTAGGTAAATGTAGAGGAAGAACCAAAATTGTGTTGGCTTTGTTTCTGCAGTTGCTGAAATCTTGCACAGTATCAACTTTCCTTGATTGCTTTTTTCCATCCAATTTGGCAGCCAGACAGGCAAAGCACTGGCTATGAATACCCTGTGGCCAACTGTGGGACAATGGGAAGCAACTGAGAGCTGAACAAATCCCCAGGAGGAATGACCACCCTGCATTAAGATCCCCCATCTCTGGCAAATTAGCAAATGTTCTTATTAATAGGATAATTCTGAGTGTTATTCTGTTTATATTTGTATCATTTGGATAATCCAAAGCATTATTAAGTTCCATGAGTAACTATCTCCTATAGAAATGACCTGAACGTAAACGTGTCTGTGGGTTTTTTTATTGTGTGTTTGTGTATTTAAATGGTGTTCTTTTGGTAATTTGTTTCTTATAAACTGATGAAAACTGCTGACTTTATTCACAAAGCAGGGCAGGCATGCACAATAGTGACCACAAATGTGGGGTATTATTAATGAAATCTCTAAACTTGTGTTCAAGCTTGGTTAGGTTACCTAGGTAACTTTTACTTTCTGTGAGAAGGATTCACTAACTAATCTGATTGCACAGCCTGGTGCCAAGTTTAAAGATACCACCAAGCAATTAGTCAAGAAAAGTACAGTAGTAAATGTCACATTCCCGTACTGGGTCTGTGTGTTCTCACATGTGTTGCATGTTGGCCTGCGTATGAAATCATCTTTCCTCTTCTTGCCATCACCCCGTTATGAAACTCAGCCTCTTAGTAACAACACCTTGGGGTAGTAACCAGCACCTTGGAGTATGCTGTACCCCATGGGTGCATGTCCTTAGCGTGTATGAGCAGTTTTACCATGTGGGTGGGATTTCAGACACAGTTTGCTTTCTTAAACAGAAAAGAAGCTTAATTACTATTAAACTAGAGCAAGTACAGTTAAAGTAGGAGAATACAGATTCTAAGGAAATGAAAGGAAAACACATATCTAACTGAGTTACATTACATTCTCACCTTTCTAGCCCATTAATAGGCTTCCCCCCATTTTTACACCTGAGCTGCAGAGCATGGAAGGGGGGTTTCAGGCTGCCGGGGGCCTGGTGGAAGATTGCCAGGCCCCAGCAACTCTGCTGCAGAGGGCAAGGGCAAGGTGGGGGAAGTGGTGAGACATGTGAGGAACATCATCCACACCCCTCCCACTCCATTTGCTGCTGCTTCCACAGTGGGGGTGCTTTTTCATGCCTCTATACAGAAGCAGCTGTGGACTTGAATCCAATGTCATGCTGCCACTTGTACAGCTCTCCGTTGATCATGGAGACTGTCCTCCTCTGGGGCTAGGCACCTTTGGCTCATGGAAAGGCACCGGTCTTGCATGAGCAGAAGTACCTAGAGTCAGAGGAAAGTGTTCCACAGTGGAGGACCACCTCTGCAATAGGAAACAATGTTGCACAAGCAGAAGCAAGGCATGAGTTCCAAATCATGCTTCATGGTTTTCATTGGTCAATAATATACATGGTTGTATTAATTCTTGCCAAACCATGGATGATTTTTCTATGTTTTTCTATGCAGAAGATTCCTGTGCCTCATCCAAAGCTCTCTGGGGCTTGTGTACATGTGATCCCCTGTATGAGTTGAGATACTAATATATTTCAGTGTCAAAAGACACTTTATGCACACATTGGGATGCATCCCATAACACTTTTGACCTGTCTTGTTGAAAGCTCCATAGGCTTGTGACCTAGATACCATCTTCTCCAAAAGGAAAATACACAGTTCATTTTGTTGGGTGTATATACTGTATGTGTATCCATCTCTTGGGCACATACCTTAATGGGCTGAGGGGGTTTGTGTGTATCAGCAAAGCTGAGAGCAATACTGTGAGGAGTTTAGACTCTGTCAAGAGGCTAAACTCCTAGCAGAGTCACTCAAGGCAGAATGGTCATAGCGGAGACACCAAACTAATATGCATCCACTCCCTTCATGAATCAACAGCCACATCAGCAGAAGAGAATGGTTCCAATGGGGATGGGGGCAGAGGAATCCTTGAAGGGTAGCTATTGGACAGCAGCAGGCAGAGGATCTATCACAAAAAATGTCAGTTAACCCTAGTTAGTACTGTGAAGAAGAAGGAAATGGTAAACCACTTTTGATCATCTCATACCTTGAAGATCCTACGATGAGACAATCCAAAATGAAAAAAGATATAGTGCTGGAAGACAGCCTCCCCCCCACCCCGGTCAGATAGCACTCAGTCAGCTACTGGGGTAGAGCAAAGGAGAAGTACACGTAGCACTATTCTTAATGACACAACTGGATTAAACCCAAAAGGACATTCAGCTGTTGACGTGAATGGATAGAAAAGGAAAGTCCAAAACTGTTGTACACATATAAAAGGAGCATGGGACTTGAGAAATATGAGGCAAGGTAAGCTCAAAATCATAAAACGATACATGGGACATTAAAACATTGCAATCCTGGCAGTGAGTGAACTAAAGTGGACTCTCTGTGTTAGGACATTTTCAGTCAGAAAATTACAAAGTGTTTTACTTGGGAAATGACAAACAGAAGAAATTGAGTTGATCTAAAAGTGAGGTGAGATGTAGTACAAGCAATCAGGGGCTACAGTACAAAGTCTGACCAAATAATATTTATCATGATTCAATTCAATTTCAATTTATTATGGTCATTGACCAGCAAAGCAAACATTCAAGAAATTAACATTGATTAAAAAAGTAGAATCTAACAATATTCCTATTCGTAAGATATTCAAAAGAATTAAGATTTGATTAGAAAGTATAAAAATATAACAATATCTTGTCGAAGGCTTTCACGGTCAGAGTTCATTGGTTCTTGTGGGTTATCCGGGCTGTGTAACCGTGGTCTTGGTATTTTCTTTCCTGACGTTTCGCCAGCAGCTGTGCAGGCATCTTCAGAGGAGTAACACTGAAGGACTGTCCTTCAGTGTTACTCCTCTGAAGATGCCTGCCACAGCTGCTGGCGAAACGTCAGGAAAGAAAATACCAAGACCACGGTTACACAGCCCGGATAACCCACAAGAACCAATAACAATATCTATACGTATAAACATCGATTAGAATAAAATACGGACAATAAAATTAAATATTTACATTAATAGTACCCATTCAGTTACCCATTCCATTTCACTTATCAGAGTTAGACCAAGTACTTCTGAGCTTAATACCTAGCCTTGCATAGTTGGCGACTTTGTGGGTTGTCTCACTATTCTTGTCTAAAAGTATTATCTTTATTTGTGTGGATCTTTGGCTAGCTGGAAGGCCAGCCAAAATGGGTAGTATCAGTTCTTGCCGAATTTGATTGTAAATCCCACAATCAAATATCACATGATCTGTTGTTTCTACACTCTCATTCTGGCATATCCTTAGATATGTTGCAAAAGTTTAAATTTAATTCCGTGGCTAAATGGGAAATAGAATCATAGAATCATAGAGTTGGAAGGGACCACCAGGGTCATCTAGTCCAACCCCCTGCACAATGCAGGAATTTCACAACTCCCTCCCCCACACACACCCAGTGACCCCTACTCCATGCCCAGAAGATGGCCAATATACGATCCATATAAGCACTTGGTAACAGGCAATACTATCATTGACTTTCAAGAAGTCTATCAAATAAGCAATGGAAATATTAAATGGTTTGAATATTTCCAATTTAGGAGCTTCCAGGGTTTCAGTCCTGCTATCCACATACCTCATCCATTCACTCCTAAAGTTGTCTTCTTTTGGGAGATGTAGGAACCCTCTCTGAATATTTGGAGCTGCAAATAAGACCTTCATTCTCAGTTTGAAAGCGGCAGCCCAAGCCCTGGACTCAAATGAGCGCTGTACAAGCTCCACCCTAAGGGCAGTTCCTGCCACGCAGTTGGGGCACCCCTGCCAGCTTCCGTAAGAACTGTATGAGTGTACTATCCAAGTTTTCAGTGACTCCAGTTATCCACACGCCTGCCCCAAACAAAACCTGGGGGGCCTTTTGGCATTAAAGGCCTCCAAGGCTGCAGGTATATATTGCCCACCTTTAGAGTGGAAAAACCTTAAGAGTGCATTTGCACTTATCTTAGCCACTTCAGTTACTAGGCGGGCATGGGGTTTCCACTTTAGATTATAGCTGAACATAAGCCCTAGATATTTAAAACTGCACTTGCTCAATTTTCCCTCCCTTGAGTTTCCAAGTTTTCTGCCCCATTCTAGATCCAGAAAAAACCATCACTTTAGATTATCGTAATTTACCGATAGACCTTCCCTGAAGCAATAGTCAGTAAACACGTTTAGAGCTCTGCGGAGTCCAATTTTGGTTCTTGACAGTAAGACTGTGTCGTCTGCATAAAGCAGAACCAAGATTTCATAGCCGGCCAATATAGGTGCATGGAGCGATGGTTTTTGTAAATATGCTGGCACATAGACTCCCAACAGGAAAGTGTGGGTCCAGCGAGCAACAAACCTCAGGTAAAACTCCCATGCATAAATGACCAGAGAGAGATATTTATCCAGACCATTTTTTCTTGGTTGATTTACAAGCCTATCAGGTGTTGAGCTAATGGAAACCAAAAGCCATGACATCAGTAGACAGTAATCCTAATAATACTGATGGCACTCGGTATTCTTTTTTGCAAGGCATCTGCCCTTGCCATGCTAACACTAGTGTTACTACTTTTCAGTGCAAGCTGAAAAGTAATGGAACCACAATATATCACTGCTGAATTATCTTGGTGAGAAGGTAAAAATCTTGACATTCCACATTGTTCTTAGTCCTCTTGAGATAAAGATATCAAAATGTATAGACAAGACAGTTGCAGAACGGGTCTACGCATAATCTTACTCAAGCCTACTCAATAGGGTTTAATCGCATGAAAATATTTCTCCAGGCGCACTGTTAGAAACCTTAATGCATCCATTTGAACCCACAGCTTTCTTTTATGAATAAGTGCCACATTTAGATCAGTGAACAATATACTCTGCTAGAGAATGGATCTGTTATGTACTAGATGGCAGAAGAGAAAACAGTTATTCAAAATAGCTCTCCTTGAAACAAAAGCCAGCTTGTTTTCTGGCTGTTAAATTATTTTCTTCACCCCAGCTCCCTAATTAGGAGAGGAGGAGCTTTAAATATATTTTCCTTGACATATTAAACAAGCTAATTGGCCTGTAATAGCTAGGATATTTATGAAGAAGAGAATAAGAGAATAAGCTTAACGAAGAAGAGAATAAGCCTGATATTTTTTACTTGAGATGTACTACTGAGGGTACCTTCAGTGGGTTGGATCCAGGGCACGAATCGCATGGGGACCACATAAAGATTGCCAGTCTTCCTAGCTTTCCCCTCACGCAGCAGCTCTTTTGGACCCCAGGAATACTGGACCTGCAGAGAGTAATAGCCACACAAGTTGTGATGCTGCAGTTAGAAGGGGATGGGAACAGAACTGATCCTTTCTTCCTCTTCCGTCAGTGGAGCTCCACTCATAGAAGAGGCGGGGGAGCAATTTTTTATTCCCTCCCCATTGCAGCTATTACTTCCTGGCCTTTTATGCATGGCTGTTTCCCTCGCCATCACCCCTCCTACGACTTCAAGTCTATGTTTTGATTATGCATGCCGTTTACAACTGTCAGAGGTCACCTCACTAGTATCCATTTTTACTAGTAGCCATGAATAGCCCTCTCCTCCATGAACATGTCCACTCTCCCCCATGCATTTCCCCACGTTTTGCCCGTGTTTTCAAATTTGAGATGAAACAGGTCTCTGAAAATGTGGGCAAAACATGAGGAAATGGAGGGAGAGCAAGGTGACCTCTGATGGTCGGAAACGGCATGCATAATCAACACAAAGACCCAAAGTTGCTGGAGGGGTGACTGCAAGGGAAACAGCCATGCATAAAAGGACCCTGGAAAGAACTGCTGAAGGAAAGCTGGGAAGATCAATGACCATCCGAACGTTCCACTGCCAGATTGTGAGATCCAAGCCAGTGTCAGCCCATGAACTAACCTTGAGATCAGTTCTTGCAACAATTGCTCAAGCGTGTATTATTGACTGAGCGGGTACAAAAAGGACTAATAAAGTCATTTATGGGGTGCATCCGTGCCAGTGTAAACAGCGCAAACAGCAAGGGATTCCATGCTTTTATACAAGTTGGCCAGTTCCATGACATAAATGACCATGACCCAGGGTGTATACGCTAATTAGATGGCTTAGTTCTTGGAGTGGGCAAGAGCAGCCACAAGCTGGAGTGATCAAGCGGGCTACTCACCAAGTGCAGAACTGATTAACGTGGAGCTACGCTTGAGATAATCTCTACCAGGTAATGCCAGAGTGATCTGATCAGTAGCTCAGCTCATGTACAATTGACAGAATTTGAATAAATTATGGTTGTTTGGAGAACATGTTTGCCACAAAGTTCTCAGCATGCCAATTTATAACTGATACAGATAATTAAATTCTCAAGTTAAATGACCTATCCAGGCTCAAGCTAGGCATGATATAGAATATCTGTGATTAGAGGTTTTTTTGTTTGTTTATTTTTTAAAGGTAAAAGTAACTGTGTTGGGCATATGTGTGTATGATGATGCTGCAGTTCAAAGGAGTCTGCTTAAATATTTGCCCATGTACTGCTTTCACAATTTAAATGCTCTCACAGGAGTTGTTATTTGTGCCACAGACAGGAGGAGGTTTACAGGTACCTTTTAGGCCTTAGTCAGCCTGAGACTATGGAGAATAGATAATCCTGAAATAGATCGACCAATGGAATTACTTGGTATAGGGCGGCTTCATATATTAATACATCCATAAACAATCCTCTGAAATGTTTCAGAGAATTCATACTGAATTATGAGTTTTTTTAGTCCATTGAAAGCAAAAAAAAAAAATTAACACCTTTTAGCCAGCTGCTGCAATGCTTGCAGGTGATCAGCTTGCTATAGCAAGGAGCACCAGTTAGTGTTCTTCAGTTAGCACAGTCCCTGAAAGTGAAAGCTACTTTTGTCCCTGCCAACCCACAGGAACAAGAAACAAAGGAGTGTTTTTTTTAAAAAAAAAATCTGAAGAAACATTTCAAAAGAAAAAAGTCACCTAAGGGCCCTGCAAAATTGCCAGTGACCTTAGATAACTCTTCTCAATGAAGCTTTAAATACTGGTGGTTAATGTGTGGCCATTTTGTCCTGCAATACTCCTGCAAATGTAGCGAATCTCCACAGGCAAAACACGGTAACCAGAAAAAAATGCACATGAAAAATGCCCACATGAAAATAGCTCACAGAGAAAAGCGCACAAGAAAAAAGCCCACACGGAAAAAAGCCCACACGGAAAAAAGCCCACACGGAAAAAAGCCCACACGGAAAGGAGCCCACACGGAAAGGAGCCCACATGGGGAAAAGCCCACACATAATAATACTCACATTTGAATACTTAATATTATTTATTTATTTTGTTTTTAAAAAATTACAACCATGTCATTATTTAATGCTGACAACACATTTCCCATCACATTGCGAGGAGTAGCACTTACTGCTCCCATGTGCTGCCTCATTTTTGCTTCTGGCAATGTTTGCGGCTGCTTTTTGAGGACAGGAATCATGACAATGCTCTGTTGGTTCTTGAACTATGTTGCCATCTTTTGTTTTTATAATTGAATGGCACTTTATAGAGCGATTCTGTCTGCATCTTCAAGTCACCACCCCATTGATAGTGCGAAAGGCGAGATACTCAACCCCCAAGTAAATCATAACTTTATTGTTCTTCTGGCTTCTTGAAAACAGCAATAAAATAGTTGTGTAATAGTGCCCCTATTTATGGCTCCCCCCCACTCCAAATTTATCCTTGCACCGGCAGCCTATCTCCATTACTTAGAGATAAACAAATATAGGAGGGCTCTTACCTTGGCTAGGTGAGCAGCCTTACCCTCTGCTATGTTAGAGGGGAAATTCAAGAAGATACCCAGGGCAGAGAGACTATGCCCCTGTAAATCCCGGGACTTAGAAACCGCTGAACATGTTCTCCTGAATTGTAACTTTTACACAATATCCCGTTCTAAGTTTACTGAGCCCCTCATACTGAGAATGGGACCTGACAGGGAAAGAGAAAAGATAGAAAAGCTCCTACAAGGAGATAATCCCTCAATCACCTCTCAGGTAGCAAAATTTTGTACGGCTGCAATGAAAATTTGTTGCTACAGAGTAGTTTCTTAGTCCAAATGGCAGATGTAACTTGTATGTTATATTAGTACTTTTTTTTAAAAAGTGATTTAAGACTTGGACTGTAAACCTTTGTCGGTAAGACCATTTTATTCCATGTATCTTGTTTTATCTGGCCAAGGGTTGCAAATAAACAATCTAATCTAGTTGTGTAATAATTGTGCAAGTCAGTAGTGTGCCTGTGCAACTCAGACTTGAGGCAAATGCTGAAGTAGGCCTCTGGCACACCTCCCTGCCATTCCCCTGCCCCCCATCTGGTCCTCATCTGGAGGCCTGGTCTACCACCATAAAAACCTCTTGGTAGACCTAGAGGCCAGGCCTACCCAGGGGCCCATAGAAGCCAATGGGTAGACCTGGCTTCCGAGGGGGGGAGAAACCGTCCCCTTCCAGAGGCCAGATCTACCCATTGGCTTCTATGGGCCTCCCGAGGCCAGATCTACCGCCAAGAAAGCCAATGGGTAGACCTGGCCTCTGGAGGGGGACAGTTCCCCCCCCTCTCGGAGGCCAGGTCTACCTACTGCAACCACTGGGTAGACCTGGCCTCCGGAGGCTCATAGTAGCCAGTAAATAGACCTGGCCTCAGTGGGGGGTGGGGGTGGGGAGTCAGTCCGATCAAGAGACATTTATGTTGTATCCGTGAGTATTTTTCCGTGTGGGCTTTCTTCTGTGTGGGCTTTTTTCCATGTGGGCTTTTTTCCGTGTGGGCTTTCTTCTGTGTGGGCTTTTTTATGTGTGGACTTTTTTCCATGTGGGATTTTTTCTTGTGTGCATTTATGACCGTGGGTTTTTTTCTGTGAGCAATTTTCATGTGGGCTTTTTTCATAGAACTGCAAAACGTGTGCTTGTCTCCCACCCGCTTAATCACCCCCCACTTTCCGGTACTTCCCCAGGTTTTCCAATCCCTGCTTTTTCCTGATTTAAATTTAAGAATCGCAGCAGTTGTGATTGCTTCATGGTGCATTTCAGCGCTTGGGTCGGCTCTCTCTCCCCCTCTCTCCACACTCCTGCTCCCCCCCCTCGTTGCTCCTTGCTGTGGCTGCCCAGCAGTGGCAGCAACAGCGGCAGCAACACCAGGAGGCCGACCACTTGGCTGATCCCCAACTTACTCTCTCACACACGGCCGGCCTTCTTCCTTCCTCCATTTTCTCCTTCCATCGCTCAGTTCCGAGCTGCACTGCCGGTCTTTTACTGAAGACGAGCGTCTGTCCCATCATCCTGCCCTCACACTGGCACTGCAACAAGATGCTCCCTGTTGCCTGTAAGCCCCGCCGGTGACTCACATCAGGGACAAGGGGGGGGGGAACGAGCCTGGCTGCCCCTGAGGCGCCCCCCTTCCAGGGCCACTTGAAGGGGTTTTTTAAAAAGCTGGCTGCAACTGCTCCTGTCTCCTTTGGGAGCTCGTAGGGTGCATTCTCGTCACTGGAAGAAGCTCCCATGCATTCAGATTTTCCATTGTGGGATAGAAAAGTGTGAGACAATCACAAGACAAAAACGGCCATACGTAATGGCCACTGACACTCTGCCAGTATTTCCAGATCAGTATTCCCAGCTCACCCTTTAGGGGGGGTAAAGTTTTTCTTATTTTTCACAACTCAGCTTGCTTGCACAACCCAGTATGATAAGAGCCCCATTTCTTTCTGCAGCAATGGCCTGGGCATAGAACCAGGGGCATGAGCTAGCTTGGAAGTTATGTGGAACAGGTTTGCCCTTTCCCAAGTTCAGGTATGGCCTTGCCACTGGGCATACCAAGGCAATTACTTCAGAGAAGAACGAAATGTTCAGGTGAGCATGTGGGCAGGGACTTTCAAACAAAGGATCTCCCGTGTCTATTCTCTGGTAGGATAGACTATACCATGTTGTTGCTTGCAAATTTAATAAGTTTAGGATCTCCTTCTCACTCATTGTACCTGTGTGGGTGACTCTCCCTCTTTGGTTGTTGGTTTGGTACTAGGGTTGCCAACCTCCAGGTGGTATTCAAAATACACAGATGCAGGCTAATAATTCACTTATAGTTATACATTTATGCCCGAAACTATGGGGCGTCTTTATTATTGTTTTTTCAAGCAAGAAATTTTTGCCTTGTTGCATATATAACTCTGTATATTTAGTTCTTTTGGTTGAGAAGGCACTATGAAGCAATAGTGCAACCTTATAAGAAATATAACAGTAAAAAAAGTAAAATGAAAGTGAATTATTAGCCTGCGTCTGTGTATTTTGAATACTACCAATTTACAGTTGAATTTACTATTTTTGAAACCTCCAGGTGGTGGCTGGAGGTCTCCTGCTGTTGCAACTGATCTCCAGGCAACAAAGTTTAGTTCCCCTGGAGAAAATGACTTCTTTGAAAGGTGGACTGTATTATAACCCATTGAAGTCCCTCTCTCCCTCCCCTCCCCAAACCCCACCCTCCTCAGGCTCCACTTCCAAAATCTCCACTTATTTCCCAACTTGGAGCTATTTGGTACATATTCTCCCCATGTTGTTCATCCTGATGCTCTATTTACACACCACATAATTGATACATGGCCCCTCAGAGGGTGTGTCACTTTAGTTGTATGTACCCATGGCACCTTTCCAGAATCAAAAACAGGAGGATGCTTTGGCACATATTCACACCATTGATGGAGCAACCACAGTGGCAGCACCACCCATACTGGTAATGGGGTTTGGTCTTGCCAGTGAAATGGAACAGTTGCCCTCACAAGGGTACAGAAGTGAAATTAGACTTAAGTTAGTATACAGGCCAGTTGATCAGATACTCTGTAAACTGGCAGGTGCACCAGCATAATACATGGAGACTTATTATTGAAAGAATGCCTGTGACCATGTTACCCATTGCTCCTATGTGGCACCTCTTGCCACGTAGAAAGAAATGTCCAGTTTTGCATGTGTAGATCCATTTTGATTCAAACCCTCCCAGAGCAATGACTCATCTGCTGAGATACACAAAAAATGAATGCACCCCCCCCTCTCTCTCACACACACACAGCTTTAACCTTGAGGAGTCAGTGTCATGGGAATATGCTTGACTGAATTTGGGGTGTGTGTGAGAGAGAGAAAGAGTGAGTGAATGAGAAAGACAGAAAGATTTCTACCCTCATTCTGTGGGTGGTTAATCACCTTTGTGCATATTGAGATTTGGAAGCCAAGTGCAAAAAGAAATCTCATTATTAAAGGAATGTAATTCTTCTTCCCATGTCCCTGTGACTCTAAAGTATTTGAGCAAATCTTTAGAAACATTAAACCACTCAAGGGCAGGTCAGATCATCACTTTTAATGATATTACTATTTAATAAGAACATAAGAACATAAGAAAGGCCCTGCTGGATCAGACCAAGGCCCATCAAGTCCAGCAGTCTGTTCACACAGTGGCCAACCAGGTGCCTCTAGGAAGCCACTAACAAGACGAGTGCAGCAGCACCATCCTGCCTGTGTTCCACAGCACCCAAGATAATAAGCATGCTCCTCTGATACTAGAGAGAATAGGCATGCAGCATGACTAGTATCCATTCTAACTAACAGCCATGAATACCCCTCTCCTCCATGAATATGTCCACTCCCCTCTTAAAGCCCTCCAAGCTGGCAGCCATCACCACATCCTGGGGCAGGGAGTTCCACAATTTGACTATGCGTTGTGTGAAAAAACACTTCCTTTTATCTGTTTTGAATCTCTCACCCTCCAGCTTTAGCAGATGACCCCGTGTTCTAGTATTATGGGAGAGGGAGAAAAATTTCTCCCTGTCCACTCTCTCCAAACCATGCATAATTTTATAGACCTCTATCATATCTCCCCTTAGCCGCCTTCTTTCCAAGCTAAACAACCCTAAGCGTCTTAACTGCTCCCCATAGGACAGTTGCTCTAGTCCCCTAATCATTTTGGTTGCTCTTTTCTGCACCTTCTCAAGTTCTGTAATATCCATTTTTAGGTGTGGTGACCAGAACTATACACAGTATTCTAAGTGTGGTCTCACCATAGATTTGTACAAGCGCAGTATGATATCAGCAGTTTTATTCTCTATTCCTCGTCTAATTATGGCCAGCATGGAATTTGCCTTTTTTACAGCAGCCGCACACTGGGTTGACATCTTCATTGAGCTATCCACTAGCACCCCAAGATCCCTTTCTTGGTCTGTTGCTGCCAGCACAGATCCCATCAGTGTATATGTGAAGTTGGGATTTTTTGTCCCAATATGCATCACTTTACACTTACACTGAATCTCATTTGCCATTTTAATGCCCATTCTTCCAGTATGCAGAGATCCTCTGGAGCTCTTCACAGTCCGATTTTGTTTTAACCACCCTAAATAATTTGGTGTCATGTGCAAACTTGGCTACTTTACTGTTTAACCCCAACTCCAGGTCATTAATGAACAGGTTGAAAAGCACCGGTCCCAACACAGATCCCTGAGGCACCCCACTGCTCACATCCCGCCATTGGGAGAAGTGACCATTGATTCCTACTCTCTGCTTCCTATTTTTCATCAAGTTTCTACACTTTCTCTGTGTTATAGTCAGCTCTGCTGGAGTTCTTATCCAAGGCTGAAACTGGTTGGCAATTTGATCTTGAGCAAAGCACTTAAAGTCACTGAGAAGCTGTTCAAAAATAGGCTAAAAACCAGTAAGAATCCTCTGCTTGAAGTCGTGAGTTAATAGTCACATTATTCACAGTTATTCTAGGACATTAGACCATGGCACTACCCCTGTTTATAATTTTTCATTTAGTTTCTTCCTGTAGTTTTCAATTTGCAAGTATGGTGCAGGGTGGAACTACAATAAAACATCGGCCATTGTGGAAAACATACATGGGCCATTTATGCATTGTCAATTTTGATGCTCGCTCATAGCTTTTTTTTAAAATTCAACTTTAAAAATGCCTATTCAAGGACGCAAAAGGAGAAATTCCACCCCCCGCCTGCTCCTTTGTTCCTGTTTGCATAGCCATTAGCATGTGCATAGCTAACCAGCCACTGTTATTTTGCATGGTTCCTTCTGGGGGATTCTTCACGACAAACACCAAAGGCCGCGTTAAATGGGCTCTTTAGTAATGTGAAGCAGGTATGCGCCGGCTTCACAGTCACTTCCAGAATGACGATTCAGCGTGAAAAATTCAAAAAAATATGTGGGGCAATTCAGCCTGGAACCCGCTGCTAATTACCATGCATAAATGGCCATGATGTTACAGTATAAGTACCCAGAATCAATCCTCCTCAGCCTGGAAACACATGCTAATCTGAGGCCTTTTGAACGCATGAAGCTGCCTTATGCCGAATTAGACCACTGGTGTCCCAAGGACAGTATTGTTTGTTCTGTCATAAGTGGCTCTCCAGATCTCAAGCAGAGGTCTTTCATATCACCCATGATCGGATTGACCTTGGGACCTTATGCAAAAAAAGGAGGTGTGTCCCAAGCACTAGAAGCATTCCAAAGCGCTTTCGGACGAGGAATGCCCTCTTTTGACAGCACAAAGTTATGCCAGGTATTAACCTGGAGCAGCCCACAGCACCCACCACCGGGGGTTAAGGGAGCCGAGGGATACTGTGGTCAGTGCACTCCCAGGCTGCCCATGGTCCAGCACCGCCCCTCAGACCACAATGAGGATGCTGTGCGCTCAGTGATTTGACGTCCCTGGTGGGCCAGGAGACTCTGGCCCTGGAATCTCCCGGGTCCACCCTTGCCACACATGCCATCACAGTTGTGTGCGCTACACCCTTGAGGGGCGATGCTCACACCTGTTCTTGGTCATTTCAGATATCCTTCCATGGTGGACCCCGCCTACCACACCTCCCATCAACCCCGAGTCACCTGTTCTTTTGAGTGAAACAGCATCTCCCCAGACCCAGAGAGGTGGAAACAACAGCACATTGGATGATTGCTAGTTGGGCAGCGATGTTGTCCACCAGGGCAGAATGGCCCCCAGTCAATGCATCCCCGGAACCAGGGGGGGCTCACCCAGTGAAGAGGTTTCGCCACCACTTGCCCAGCAGCCATCTGGGGCCTGTGCGCAAACCCTGGCTGCCGATGAGTCCAGGCAGTGGTACTGCCCTGCAGAGGCGGATCTACTGTGAAACTAATGAAGCTGAAGCTTCAGGGCCCCTAATCCCGGAGGGGCCCCCTGAAGCAACTTTTTTTTAATAAGTGAATTTCTCAACAAAATCGATGGAGTTTTTTAAGTGATAGAATCATAAGCCAATGGGTTGAAGTACTTAATACTGACATTAGAATATGCTCTAATACCCATTTCATATGGCCTCAAAATGTCCCTGTAACTGGTCAAATTTCAAAATTTTCTCGGGGGCTTGCAGTACTTGAACCCCAGCTGTAAGGGCTCACTGAATTCGCCGGGATCTATTCACAGCCTACATTTGGGTAGCTGGATTGTCAGATCCTTTGTTGGTGCATGGCTTAATAGTTCTGTAGTTTTATTTCATCACTGTATGGGCCATTTTCAAGGACTCCAACCCACCACCCTGTTCTCCACCATTTGAGCCTCAAGGTCCTTGCAAGGGCAACAAGGCCCTTTGGACCTTGTTGGATGTTGCCCTATTGTTGCTGGTTGCGAAGGGGCCACTGCAACCCTGACCCTGAGGGCTGATGATTGGGGTCCACTGAGCAGCCCTTGAAGGCCTAGGAGAAGTGGTGCGAGGGACCAGCCCAGCAGCATGGCGGTTGGTCTAGGCCACCCCAACTATGCAGGAAACCCTCAAGGGCCAGGAGGACTCATAATAAAAATATTTACCACATTGGCTGCTGTCATTGTTAACCTCTTGATGGGTGGGGGGAAGTCTGTCAAGGAGGCGTTCCAAAGGGCCACACAAGGTCGGGGACAGCACTTGTTGTAGTGGATGCGGCCGGGACCCCAGGTGGGTGGGTCCTGTCCATATGGAGGAACCTCAAGGCCTATCGGCTCGGCTGGGAATGGCCCCAAGGCTGCCGCTCTTAAGCCATGCACCAAAGACTGGGACAGCTGGAAGGGCAAGGGCGGGAAGGAGGTGGCCCACACCCTGTGTGGCTGCACCCAGTAGGCCCAAACTCCTACGTACAGCCAGACCACCCCCTTACTTGCATCTCAGGGTGGCCAGCGCCTGGCTCGGCGAGACAGACTGCCAGGGCAACTCAATGTTGGGGGGACAACCCAGTGGTCCTCAGCCCACTCCTCCTCATCAATCCAATCCCTCTCCCACTGTCTAGTCTGGGCTCACCCTGGCTGTGAGGCCTGTGCTGCCCATCCCGCTTAGCCACCTACTCGTCATGACCCGGACCCAAATGTTTCCAACGAACCAGATAATAGAGCACCCCCCTTCAGATATGGGAATCGAGGATCTTTGATGCTTCGAAATGTTCTCCCCCACACCAGCACCAGGACTTCGGGAGGGGCTTCGGGATGTCACTCCGGAGAGGGTACATGTTTCTTTAAAAGACTGACATGGAAAACCAGATGAATTCCCCTCAGGGACTTAGGAAGACTGAGTTCCACTGTGACCTCGTTTATGAGCCGTGAGATTGGGAAGGGTCCCACGTACTTTTCATTCAGTTTTTTGCATGGCCGTAAGGAACGCGGTTTTTTTGTGGACAGACAGACCTGGTCCCCCACCTCAAAGTTCCAACCTGGGGAACGATGCTTATCTGCCTGTGCTTTGTACTTGTTTTTGGATTTAAAAAATACCTCATGCTTATATAACAGAGTTTAAAGAAAAACGCAAGCACTGATGGCTACTTAACATAACAACATACACTTTATCTGTATTTACAATTCATTCCAGTTATACCCACTGAATTCCATTCATAAAGCAGAATACAATTAAGTCCCGAAGCTGTAAGAACGAAACGCCACCGGGTAAATCAACCCCGATGTGTGCTGGCCTGAAGCGTCACAGGCAGGCTGGAGAAGCCGGGCTCTGATTCTGCATCAGTAAGGCAAAATAAGTTGCAAGCCGATTCTTGGCTGAAATTATATTTTGTTTAGAAGATCCTTCCGGATTTGTTTAATAGGCAGGGCTATCTGGAACAAAACCCTTTACACCTTTAGGATATATTTCCTTTTGAGATTTGTATTTGGCCCGAGATAGGGTTCCGGTAAAATTCCTATTTTGCTGAAGCTTTGTCCATCGGGCTGTCAGAAGACATGAGATGAACATTTATCTCTGGATAATAATAATAGTAATGAGACTTAATTTTGTATAATGGCATATGGCTAATTAAACATTGTACATATAATTAAACAACAAGGAGTAAAATACATACCAATTGCCAGTGAATAGTATCACCTTGCAGTCACTTGGAAGGCTTGTAGCATTCTCAATCATAGGCATGTGTGTAGAACATTCATCATGCTTATTGGGAACAGGTGCAGGATACATTAAAGGTACATGGCAATATATCAGTAATTGAGCTTGCAGTTCTATTACCCAATGCACAGAAAATAAGGATTTTTAGAGAATAAATTTACACAGGACAATTATAAGACTTTATACAAGTTTTCACAGGAAACAAGAATAATCAGAGGCTGTATTCAATCCATTAGGAGACATTGTATTAAAAATTGTATTCTGCTTTATGAATGGAATTCAGTGTATATAACTGGAATGAAATGTAAATACAGATAAAGTGTTATGTTAAGTAGCCATCAGTGCTTGCGTTTTTCTTTGTACTTGTTTTTGGCATGTTTAAGATTCTTTTGTAGCCACGGCCAGGTGTCTTGTACCACTTTCTCCCAGTCCGCCACCTCTGTGGACCCCTCATCCCCTGAGAGATCCACGTTACCAAAGGGTCCAAATTCTTTACCATATACCACTTGAAACGGGCTGAAACCTGTGGACTGGTGTGCAGCATTGTTGTAGGCATACTCAGCAAAAGGCAGTAAATCTACCCAATCGTCCTGGTGGTAATTTACATAGCAATGCAAATAACATTCTAACACAGAATTGACACATTGTAAGCTCCAGCCCTGTGGCAAACCCAAAAACAGATTTCAGCAGACGGCAAATACATGAAAGCAGTTTTATTAGTTAGAATCGACAGGTTTCAGAAGCCATATTCAAAAGGACACTAGTAAGGGGCAAAGGCAAGGTGCACAGCATATATGGAAAAGCAAAAGGAGATAACTGGTAACCTAGGCAACCCCCCTCCCAGAGGCAGGAAGGAGCACTTGGCGATTCCCACAGTATGGGAATCTATGAAGACTAAACATGGGGCACAGACTGGCCTTGGACAGAACAGCACAACAGCACCTGGGAGCAGCACAATCGCACTACCGCATACCATCCTTATGGCTTGCTCCTGACATTCTGCCCCCCTTAAGACCCCCCTCACCCTCCCACTGTGGGTTTGTGAGGGTAGGATGCATGAAATTCTTGTACTAAGCGGGGGGCGGAGACATCACAGGCGTGCACCCATTCATCCTGGGCAGGACTAAAATGTTTCCACGGAACAGGTACTGAAGGGCACCGTAGCAAATGCGAGAATCCAGTATTTTAGCTACTTCAAAATGCTCCCCCCCCCCACCATTTCAGGCACTTCCAGTTGTGGTTCAGGATGCCATTTTTGGGAAGGAACAAACGGTTTTAAAAGACTGACATGGAACACAGGATGGATTCTCCAGAGGGACTTGGGCAAGGAGAGTTCCACAGCCACTGGATTAATAATCCGGAAAATGGGGAACGGACCCACATACTTGGCACTGAGTTTATCACACAGGCGGGTGGATCATAGGTTCTTGGTGGAAAAATAGACAAGATCCCCCACTTTGCATTCCATACTGGGGGAGCGATGTTTGTCAGCCTGAACCTTGTAACGCCGTTTGGCCCGCTCTAGATTTTTAACTAGCCATGGCCAGGTTGTTTGAATAGAACGTACCCATCTGGCCACATCCGCTCCCCACTCCTCCTCAGAAATATCAATATGACCTGCGGGGCCAAACTCTTTACCATAGACAACCTGGAAAGGGCTGAATCCTGTGGATTGGTGAACCCAATTATTATAAGCATATTCAGCAAAAGGCAACAGGTCTACCCAATCATCTTGATAGTAATTAACGTAACAGCGTAAATAGCATTCCAACACCGCATTTACCCTTTCAGTCTGACCATCCGTTTGGGGATGGAAGGCACTAGACAGTCCTTGATCTACTCCGACCAACCTGAGAAAAGCTTTCCAGAATTTGGCCACAAAAGTTGACCCCCTGTCTGTCACTATCTTACACGGAAAGGAATGGGGACAGAAGACATGTGACACAAAGAGGCAGGCCAATTTCGGGGCGGAAGGGATACCTGCGCAGGGTACAAGATGCACAGTAATCACCCAAAGAACTGTCTTTCCCCCACTAGGAAGTAGGTCCGTCATGAAGTCCATTGCAATCACTTCCCACGGTTTCGAGGGAGTCTCTAATGGTTGTAAAAGTCCGGGCGGTTTGCCCTGTGATCGTTTTGCTGCTGCACATATGGGGCAGCTGCGGATGAAGGAGTCCACATCTGATCGCATGCCCGCCCACCAAAACTGTCTCCGTAGCAAATGCAATGTTTTAAGGAATCCGAAATGTCCGGCAGTCTTGGCGCCATGAACCAAACCCAAAACCTCCCCCCGCAACACTGCCGGAACATACAATTTGGAATCTTTGTACCAAAACTCTCCGCGTTTAAGTAAAGTAGCTGGGAGGGTTTGCGAGGACAGTTCCGCTTGATAACTGTGAAGGAGAATCTCCTTAAAGGAATCAGACAGTCCTTCCACCCTCTCCGGAGAGGAGTCAGCGTGCCGCTGGACTGGGGACGGAGCCGATACAGGTGCAGGGAGCGACTGAACGGGGTGCTCGGGTCCCCGCACCTCGGGAACCGTGGCTGTCAGCCGCTCAGGGGGAGGAGGAAGAGAGGTGGGCGATGCTGTCAGCTCAGCTGGGCATGGGGCTTCCCCCCCATCGAAAGCGGTGGCAGTGGGGATCGGGTCTGAGAACAGGTTTGTACAGCCAAAGTGGGCAACAGACCTCGTTGGGCAGGGGTGAAGAGCGACTCTGTGGGCCGATCAACCATGGTTGGATATTGGGGAAGTCTGGAGAAAGCGTCAGCCAGAAGGTTTTGCTTCCCTGGTACATATTTTAGGACGAATCGAAACTGGGCAAAGAAGTCCGCCCAGTGCACGTGCTTCGCGGACAGCTTGCGAGCCCCCGTTAGGGCCTCTAGTTTTTTGTGATCGGACCACACTTCAAAGGGCACCTTGGAACCTTCTAAAAACTACCTCCACACTGTCAGGGCATGCTTCACCGCAGTGGCTTCCTTTTCCCAAATGGCCCAATTGAGTTAGGATGGAGTGAGCTTTTTAGAAAAATAAGCGCACGGATGCAGGTGCCCATCCTCCCCCCGCTGCAGGAGTGCACCCCCCATTGCTACTTCGGAAGTGTCTACATGCACTATGAATGGTTGATTGCAGTCCGGGTGCTGCAAAACAGGTCCGGATGTAAAAAGCTGCTTAAGACTATCGAAGGCGGCTTGACAATGGGGGGTCTACTCCACCCAGGCATTGGGTAAGGTGGCTGTATTCCCCTTTCCCTTACTCTTAAGGAGGTTCGTGATGGGTAGCGCAATCTGAGCTAAATGTGGGAGGAACGCCCTGTAAAAATTTGCTAACCTGAGGAATCTTTGGGCCTGTTTACAAGTAGAGGGTGGTTCCCAATAGAGCACTGCTTGCACCTTTTCAGGATCCATAGTCAGTCCCTGGTGTGAGATAATATATCCTAGGAAAGTCAATTGCTTCTTATGGAACTCGCACTTAGACACTTTAGCATTAGCTGATTGTCTCTGAGACGTTGCAACACCTCTCGAACCAAGGCAACGTGCTCATCCATGGTTTTAGAGTAAATGAGAATATCATCTAAATAGACCACCACTCCTTTGAACAGTAGATCATGGAGGATCTCATTAATGAGTTGCATGAAGACCCCCGGGGCCCCTTTTAATCCAAAAGGCATCACCATAAATTCGAACTTTACAAAGTAACTAGAAAAGGCAGTCAGAGATTCATCCCCCTCCCGGATTCTGACTCTGTAATAAGCCTCAACTAAGTCCAATTTGGTGAAAATGTGTCCCTCTTTCAACTGTCCCAAGAGATCGGAAATGAGGGGGATGGGATAAGCATTTGTTTGAGTAACAGCATTGAGTTTTCAAAAGTCAATACACAAACGTAAATCTCCTGTTTTCTTACGTACGAAGAAAGCCGGCGGTGGAGAGTCGGATGAAACCGCGAGCCAAGTTCTTGTCTAAGAATTCGTGGAGAACCGCCCATTCTGTAGGACTCATTGGGTAGATCTTACTCTTTGGCAGTTTTCCATCCCCCACCACTTCAATAGCACAGTCCGTCCGGCGGTGGGGGGGTAACACATCACACTCATGCACATTAAATACATCTGCAAAGTCCTGATGGTCGAGTGGCAATTGGGTCGGACTGGAGGTGTCCGAGACCAGGGCAGGAGTTGGTTTGATTGTGGTTTTAACGGCCACTTCGTATCGGTGCAATTCACATAGCGGGTTATTGAACATTAAGGTCTCAGCTTCCCAGTCTATGGTGGGACTGTGCCCTTTGAGCCAATTCGCTCCCAACACCACAGCATATCGAACATTGGGCACAATAGTGAAGTTGATTTGTTCCCAATGGTGGCCAATTCCCATTGCCACTCTGTGAGTGCGACGATCGACTGCCCCCCCCCCCGGAATCACTGCCATCCATTTGAGCAAAGTGAACAGGTGCCGGTAAAGGGACTGACTTCACTTGGAGCGCCTTAAAGGTGGTTTCGTTAATTAACGAGCGGGCACACCCTGATTCTATTAAGGCTTTAACTTGTAATTGAGGACCTTTTCTATAATGTCGTAATATCACATCTACATACACAGTCTCTTCTACTTCACTCACCATGACAGGAGCCTCGGGTTTCGCAGGAACACCTGCGGAGGTCTGTGGTATCGCTCCCTCTACCGCAGACCTAGTCCGTTTTTTGGCTGGTCGAGAGGAGACTCCAAGTTAAGGGCTGGGGAGTTCCAGTGGTTGCTCTCCTCTGAAGATGCGGGGCCACTCTCCCCAGGAGTAGTAATTGTAATCCTGGACCCCGACGGGTCCGCTGGCGAAAGGTCCATCGTCACTTCTCCGGCGTGTAGAGCTGGGGGCGCTTTTCGTCTTGGAGGGATGCTCCGCTCGGCTGCGGTGCCTCTCCCCCAGGCGCGTCCTCTCCCGTGAGGAGTCCAATCTGGCTGGGGAGTGGGACTTGGCAGCCCCGGACGTGACAGACAAGTGGCAGCAAAGTGACCCATGGCACTGCAAACGAGACAGGCTCCCCTTTGAAACCACAATGCTCGGTCTGGTGGAGGTAGAGCCGGCTTCCGCGGGGCCTGAGAAGCGGCAGGTTTGGGAGGGTTTTTCTGGCTTCCCCCCTCCCTGGCCTGCTGTTGGGCAAGAGAAATAAACTGGCGGCGGCTTTCCACTTCTTCCACCAGTAAAATCCACTCTTCCAAGGTGGCTGGGTCTCGCTGCATGTATGCCCAGTTTAGAATCTCAGGATGCAATGCTGCTCTGAAGTAATGCACCCGGGAGGCTTCAGTCCAGTCCACTATTTTATTAGCGAGTCTTTGGAACTCATCCGCAAACTCTCAGACTCAGGAGACTCCTTGACGGAGTTGTAGGAGGGCCGCTTTGGCCTTCTCCCCTTGAAACGGATGCTCAAAACGTCTTCTCAATGCTCGCATGAATTCATTAAGCGACCGTATGGAGTGAGCCCGGGTATCAAACTGGAGGACCATCCATTCTGTAGCCTTTCCAGCCAGAAGTGAGGAAACGAACCTTACTCGGCTGTCTTCTGTGGGAAAGGTATGCCCTTGTTCTCTCATGTAACTGTCTACTTGGTGAAGAAAACAGGGCAACACATCCGCGGAGCCATCAAATGTCACACGCAATCGGGGTTGCTTCCACTGCACCACTGGACCCACTGGTGGAGGTGCCAGAGTCTGTCCTGGAGCCGGCTGCGCTGGAGGCTGCTGGCCGGGAGGTTGTTGTCCCGGCTGCCCCGGCGGCGCTTGTACTGGAGGTTTCTGTGGTGCTGGCTGTGCCGGGGGCTGCTGGCTGGGGGAATGCTGGCCTGGGACCGGTGCCTGTGCAGGTGCCACTTGAGCTCGTTGCAGGTGACCGTATTCACGCATCAACACATCCATTTGGTCCTGCATATGAGCCATACGATCCAAAAGCTCTCAGTTTTGAAACCTTAAGGCATGGATCTCCTCCTCAGCCCCCCCCCCGGTCCATCGGGCTTGGCTGGATCGGTAGTTTGTATTCCACTCGCCCTCCTCTGCATACAAGTCCTCCTCCTCATATTCTGGGATGTCAGGAGTAAAGGTGAGCCGCTGCCTGCGCGCTACGTCCCGGGGCAAGGCAGGTTCCGGGGAGCCCAAAGACAACGAGGGGAGAGTGTAAGCCCTTGGCCCACAGAACCAGAAATCACCACAAAGTCATATAGAGTCCAAACAGATGGCTTTTACTGGTCAAATAGGCATACAGTGCAAACGAATAAAATGACAGCTATGAGAGACTCACTAGCTGGGAGATAATATAAGGCAGAAAAGGCGGGAGATTACAAGCATAGGCTGAATACAGTTTCCCAGGAGCTGAGTTCCCAGGCCTAGGTATGCGACCTTGGGGGCCAGACAATACAGCGCAGAGACAGAGGCAATAACGAAACCGAGATAGCAGCCAGTTCCACCGTGACAGGGTTTATGACCCGGGTGATGGGGAAAGGGCCAATGAATTTAGCACTGAGCTTATGGCACGGACGGGTGGAACGGAGATTTTTGGTGGAAAGGTAAACCAAAGCACCCACTTGCAGATCACCCCCGGGGGAGCGATGTTTGTCAGCTTGCGCTTTGTATTTACGCTTGGCTCGGTCGAGGTTGCTAACGAGCCAGGGCCAAGTGGTACGGAGGGCGTGTGCCCAGGAGGCAATGTTGGGGTTCCCCTCCCCCTCTACATCATCTGCAGGAGCAATAGGACTGAAATCTTGTCCATATACAGCAAAAATGGGCTAAAACCTGTGGATTGATGCATGGCATTATTGTAGGCATATTCTGCTAAAGGTAACAGTTCCACCCAGTCATCCTGGTGGTAGTTAACATAACAGCGTAAATAACATTCAAGTACAGCATTGACACGTTCAGTTTGACCATCAGTTTGAGGATGGTATGCACTAGACAACCCTTGTTCCACTCCCACCAACTTGAGGAAAGCTTTCCAAAACTTAGAAACGAAACCACTTCCGCGGTCACAAATTATCTTACGCGGAAACGAATGTAAACGAAAGATATGCGTCACGAAGAGGCGGGCCAGTTTCTGAGCAGAGGGGATCCCTGCGCATGGAATCAAATGTATTTGTTTAGAAAACAAATCAGTAACAACCCACAACACAGTCTTACCCCCACTGAGAGGGAGATCAGTCATAAAGTCCATAGCAATCACTTCCCAAGGTTTGCTGGGCGTTTCAAGAGGTTGTAGCAGTCCCGGGGGTTTGCCCTGCGATCGTTTCGCAGCGGCACAAACGGGACAGCTGCGGATGAAGGAGTCAATGTCGGAACGCATTCCCCCCCACCAGAACTGTCTGCGCAATAAGTGAAGGGTTTTCAGAAACCCAAAGTGCCCAGCTGTTTTGGCTCCATGAGCTAAATGTAAAACGTCCTTCCGGAGAGCTTTGGGTACATACAATTTCGAGTCCTTGTACCAGGACCCTCCCTGTTCCAAAACACCAGGGGGTAGGGTATGAGCGGAGCGTTCTAAAAGGCACTGGTCCCGAAGGACATTTAAAAAGGACTCGGAGATGGGGATTTTGGAGGGGGCCCCCCCGTCGGCCATGGAGATCTTAGAAACAGTTATGGGGCTAGTGCTTACGTGCGGCGGCGCGCAGACTGCAGGCGGCTGGGCGGCCGGAGGGGTAGGAAGGGCGGGAACGCCGGTCTGTTGCGGTGGCGGCTGGGCAGCCGGTTGGGCTGGCGGAGCTTGTAAGTTGGGTGAGGCGTGCTGATGCTGGGATCGAGTTTGCACAGCCAGCATAGGTAGGGCCCCACGTTGCATAGGGGTGAACAGAGAGTTGGTGGGTCTCTCGAGTTTTACCGGATATTGTGGTAAACGGGAGAGGGCATCCGCGAGAACGTTCTGCTTCCCAGGGACGTGCTTCAGGGTGAAACGGAACTGAGCAAAGAACTCCGCCCACCGTTGTTGTTTCGCCGATAGCTTATGGGACCCCGTGAGGGCAGCTAGATTTTTGTGATCGGTCCAAACCTCAAAGGGGACTTTAGACCCTTCCAAGAATTGTCGCCATAGAGTCAGTGCATGATGAACTGCTGAGGCCTCTTTCTCCCAGATGGGCCAGTTTAATTGAGCGTGCGCAAATTTTTTTGAAAAGTAAGCGCAAGGGTGAAGAAGACCATCCGGTCCTTGCTGGAGGAGAGCCCCTCCCATGGCTACATCAGAAGCATCGACTTGCACAATGAACATTTGATTTGGGTCTGGGTGCCGTAGCACCGGCTCCGAAGTGAAGAGGCGTTTGAGGGCCAGAAAAGCGGCTTGGCATTGCTCAGTCCATAGGATTTTTGCGGAGGGCAAGGCAGCCGAGCTTACTTTTCCCTTAGTTTTCAGTAGGTCCGTAATGGGTAGAGCCACCTGGGCGAAGTTAGGGATGAATCCCCGATAGAAGTTTGCAAATCCCAGAAATTGTTGTACTTGCTTACGGTTGGTGGGGGGAGTCCAATCGAGGACGGCTTGGACTTTGGCGGGGTCCATGCGAAGACCTTGGTGGGAGATGATGTATCCCAAAAACGTGAGTTTGCTTTGATGAAATTCGCACTTAGCTAGTTTTGCGAAAAGTTGATGGTCACGCAGGCGTTGCAGAACTTCCCGGACCAGAGCCACATGCTCGTTCATAGTTTTCGAATAAATGAGAATGTCATCTAAATAGACCACCACCCCACGATATAGAAGGTCATGTAGGATTTCATTGATGAGTTGCATGAAGACCCCCGGGGCCCCTTTTAATCCGAACGGCATCACTAGGAATTCATACATTCCGAAACAGCTAGAGAAGGCAGTGAGGTGCTCATCCCCTTCGCGGATACGGACTCGGTAGTAGGCTTCCACCAAGTCTAATTTAGAGAACACACGGCCTTCCTGTAATTGTCCCAAAATATCCGATATTAATGGGATAGGATAGGCGTTGGTCTGGGTAACCGCATTGAGCTTTCTGAAGTCAATGCACAGGCGAAGGTCGCCTTCTTTTTTCCGGACGAAAAACGCGGGGGCCGAGTTTGGGGCATTCGAAGGGCGAATGAACCCTCTGGCGAGGTTTTTGTCCAAAAAGTCCCGGAGGACAGTGCGCTCGGAAGCGCTCATAGGGTAAATCTTACTCTTGGTTAATGTGCAGTCCTTTACCACTTCAATCGCACAGTCTGAGGCCCGGTGGGGGGGTAAGGCATCACATTCCCTAAGGTCAAAGACATCTTCAAAGTCCCGGTATACAGCAGGTAGAACCGGTGGTGCTGGGGCAGTAGAGGTTAATGCTGGAACGGGCGGATATAGCAGAGCAAAGTTCTGCCGATGCTGGTCGCAGGTGGGACTAGCGAAGGAGATAGTGTTTGTTTCCCAATCAATACTGGGACTATGTCCTTTAATCCAGTTAATTCCCAAGACCACTTCAAATCGGATAGGGGCTATAGTGAAGTCTATTTGTTCCCAGTGGGAACCAATTCCCATTGCCACCCCTATGGTGCGGTGATCAACTGGACCCCCCTGGAAATGGCTTCCGTCCATTTGGGCAAATTGGACGGGGGCGGGTAAAGCCTCAGAGTCGGCTCTGAGTGCAGCAAAAGTGGCTTCGCTTATGAGAGTGCGACAGCAACCGGAGTCAATTAGTGCTTTGACGGGGAGTTGTGGACCACCGTTAAGGTGTTGTAAAACTGCATCCACGTAGACGGTGGAGTCCACTTCCTTGATTTTGGTAGGAGCATTCGGTTTGATAGGAAGATCCTGAGAGGTCTGTGGAGACGCTCCATTCACCACAGACCGGAGCCGTTTTTTGACAAGTCGAGGGGAGATTCCAGGTTTAAGGCTGGAGAAATCCAAGGATTTTCCTCATCCGAAGAGGGAAAGTTGTCCCCCAATGGGGCACTTGTAATCCGAGACCCGGCGGGGTCGTTGGTAGTAGGCAGGGAGGCTGGGTCCCCGGCATGGAGTGCAGAGGGTGTGGGTCTTCCCGGAGCTGCGCTGCGGGTGGCCGCGGTGCCTCTGCGTGGTGGACGACCTCGGGCGCGGGTTGTCGTGCTGGGACGAAATAATTCCTGGCGGCGCGGGCAAACGGCTGCAAAGTGGCCCATTTCTCCGCAAGTAAGACAGGCACCCCTCTGAAATCGGGCTTCACGTTCCTGGGGGGGACGTGGGGGATTTCGTGGGACGAGCAGTGGTGCCTTGGGTTGAGGCTTTTGGGTGCCTTTTTCCTTGTGCTTTTGACGAACGAGAGAAATAAAGCGTCGGCGGCTTTCCACTTCCTCGGCTAATAGGATCCAGTCTTCGAGGGTATCGGGATCGCCCCGCATGTAAGACCAGTTCAGAATGTCAGGATGCAAGGCTTCCCTGAAATGATGGATCAGGGTGGTCTCGGGCCAACCTACAATTTTACTTGCCAGTCGTTGAAATTCATCGGCAAATTCTCGAACTGTAGCAGAGCCTTGTTTTAATTGTAAGAGTTCCGTTTTGGCTCTTTCCCCCAGGAAGGGGTCCTCAAACCTCCTTCTCAGGGCAGTCATGAAGTTGTTGAGGGAACGAATAGCACAAGAGCGGGTGTCAAACTGGAGGACCATCCAGTCAGCCGCTTTACCTGTCAGAAGGGAAGCTACGTAACGCACCCGGCTATCTTCCGTGGGGAAAAGTTGTCCTTGTTCTCGCATATAACTGTCCACTTGATGCAAGAAACAAGGCAAAGTCTCGAGAGATCCGTCATACGTAGTCCTCAATTTGAGTTGCTTCCAAGGGCCGGGCGCAGGTTGGCCCGGTTGCACGGGTGGTCCGGGCGGGGGAACAACAGGAGCTCCAGGAGGCAAGGGTGGAGCAGGCACATTAGCGGGTGGTTGCACGGGTGGTCCGGGCGGAGGAATAACCGGAGCTCCAGGAGGCAAGGGTGGAGCAGGCACATTAGCGGGTGGCTGTACGGGTACCCCCTGACCCGGTATCGGAACGGGCTGTCTCTGAGCTATCAGGGTTTGTTGTAATTGCCTGTTCTCCTGAAGCATACGTTCCATTAGTTCCTGGAGTTGATCAACACGGTCGGAGAGCTCCCGATTCTGGGCTCGTAAGAGATGAACCTCCTCACTTGGGCCACCAGTAAGATGAGGTTTACTGGTCCGGAAGCTTGTGGCCCATTGAGAGCTATCCCCATATAGATCCTCGTCTTCAGACTCTCCTGAGTCTCGACGTTGGTCAGCCAAACGGCGTGCGCGTTGGGTCGCGCGCGACGGGACAAACGCCGGGGAAAAAGACAGATCTGATAGCCCTTGTACATTGTCTTTGGGGCGCGTGTCCACGTTCGCCCGATCCCTAATCCTTGCTGCAGCCGCCCTGGCTGCTTCCGCAGCTTCTCTCTCTCTTGCGACCTTAGCCGCTTCGGCGGCTTGCTGATCCGCAAGAACTTTGGCGTTCTCAAGTCTTAGGGCAGTCTCTGCCGTAATGCGCGGCAAAAGTTCTGTCTCCAGGAGTGAGAGTATGGGGTCGGGTTCCCCGCCCAGCAGAGGTTGTACTCGAACCGCCAGTGCGGGTGCCTCGGCTCCAAAAGTCGAGGTCAAAACTTGAGCCAAGGTGGCTACCGGGGTGTCCTTTGTACATTCCACAAGGAGAAGAGCGGTGCTAATAGCGACTCGCTTGGCCTCAGCCTGACAGCTGGCTGCATCCGGGATCAGGGAAAAACCCTCCGGCGGGGCTCCCGCCATGGTAGAAAGAGTTTCTCGAGAAATAAGATTATCCAAAAGTCCAGTTAATATTTGTAAATCCTCAGTTGCCAACCGGGCATCGTCCAGTAATTGATCCAAGTCTTGAAGATCTAAGCGAGTATCAGTATCCTCCGACGTTAACATCCAGAGAGTTCCTGTAAGAGATTGCCACTGTTCCTGTACCAGTCCCCTCAAGCGGCAAACCTCTCGGGTCGTCCGGAAAAGTTCAGCGATTAAGTCTTGTAACAGAGTAGGATCCTCAGAGAAGGGCTCCAGGGTAATAGATCACCTGGAGAGCTGCACAGCTCCCATCCAAGTGGCAGGCGAACCCCCCTGGGCTCCAGCCTGGCTAGTAGAATGGTGAAAAGATAGCTGTCATAATGTAAGCCCTTGGCCCACAGAACCAGAAATCACCACAAAGTCATATAGAGTCCAAACAGATGGCTTTTACTGGTCAAATAGGCATACAGTGCAAACGAATAAAATGACAGCTATGAGAGACTCACTAGCTGGGAGATAATATAAGGCAGAAAAGGCGGGAGATTACAAGCATAGGCTGAATACAGTTTCCCAGGAGCTGAGTTCCCAGGCCTAGGTATGCGACCTTGGGGGCCAGACAATACAGCGCAGAGACAGAGGCAATAACGAAACCGAGATAGCAGCCTGACATAGAGATCAATTCGATCCCCTGCAAACTTTCAACCGCGCTCCCGTTCGTGCCGTCGCCCGCGCCCCAGCGGCGGCTGCATCTGCCAACAGTTGCTCCTCCGTCTGCCTCTGGTCAGCGAGCGAGCGGTCCGCCTCAAGTTTGGCGGTGGCGGCAGCCGTCACAATTGGTATGGCCACCTGTTCCAAGAGTATTTGGATTTCCTTGTGCTGGCCCAGCAGCGGTTGGACCTGTTGAGCCAGCCTCGCATAGGCAGGACTGAATTCAGGAGTTAGTATCTTCTCGATGTTGGCTGCCGTCGCCATGGCCGGCATGAAATCCACAAGAACCAGGACTGTCCTGGCAGCAGCGTTCTGTGCTTCCCAGCGGCATAGGGTGGGATCCAGAACAGTTTGTGGAACCTCTCCCACCAGAGCCCCCACCATTGGGAAACAGAACTTGGGTCCCTGGATCAGGGCTGCAGACTCCTGTTGCGTCCCACGGAGCGTAAGCTCAGCCAACAACCGGGTTAGGAAGTAAAGTCCTCTTGTGCTAACCGGGCCTCCTCCAACAAAGGGCATCACCAGGTACTCAAACATCCCAAAACAGCTGGAAAAAGCTATCAGCTTCTCGTCAGCTTCCTGGATTCGAACACGGTAATAAGCATCGACCAAATCCAGTTTAGTAAATATACGGCCCTTTTTTAGTTGGCTGAGCAGATCAGGAATCAGTGGAATGGGGTAGGCATTAGTCTGGGTGACCGCATTGAGTCTATGGAAGTCTATGCATAAGCGAAGGTCACCCATCTTTTTCTGCACAAAAAAGGCTGGAGCAGAACAAGGAGCAGTGAAGGGCCGAATGAAACCACGGGCTAAATTCTTATCCAAAAAGTCCCAGAGCACCGACTTTTCTTTCGGACTCATGGGATAAATCTTTCCCTTCGGTAGTTTGCCTTCCCTCACCAGTTCAATAGCACAGTCTGTCTTACAATGGGGAGGAAGAACATCACATTCCTTCTCATTAAACAATTCTGCAAAGGCTGCGTACTCTCTAGGTAACTGGGGGGTACTGGGAATCCCAACCCCCACTGACAAAGCACTGGCTTTGACTGCTACTTCCCTGCAATGGTGGTCGCATTGTGGATGATTGAAAGTAATGGTTCTGGCTGCCCAATCTACGGTAGGACTGTGTCTTTGTAACCAGTTTTCTCCCAGCCCAACTGGATATTGAACGTCCGGAGCAATGGTAAAAAGAATTTGCTCCCAATGGGCCCCCACTCCCATGGCTACTCAGCCGGTGCGCTTGTCTACGGGACCCCCCCCCCGAAAGTCACTGCCATCCATCTGAGCAAATTGTATGGGATGGGGTAAGCACACGGCTTTCACTTTTAAAGCCTTGAAAGTATCTTCGTTGATTAAGGTTCATGCACATCCCAAGTCTATCAAAGCTTTCACTGTCATTTGGGGGCCCCCTCTAAAATCCTGTAACACAACATCCAGAAACACAGTTTCCGCCATGTCGCTCACCATCTGCGGCACTCTTGGCTTCTCAACTGAAGCGGTCTGCTGTGGAGCTCCGACTACAGCAGACCCGGTACGTTTTTTGCCTGGCAATTGCCTTCGGATGCTGGTGAGTTGTTGGGGCTCAACCCGGTCCCATTTGTAATCCGTGATCCTGTTGGATCAAGTGGTGCTGGGTCCTGGCCAGTCAGGACTAGGTTGAGTGTGGAGGGTCCCCAAAGTCCCATCCTCCTCTGAAGTTGACAAGCTGTCCAAGCTCTGCATGGTTGGATTTGTAATCAGCGATCCCGTTGGATCGAGTGGTGCTGTGCCCTGCTCCTCTCTGCCGGGTAGGGCGAGGTTGAGTGCGGAGGGCCCTCGCCTTCCGAGCAAGGAACTCTTGCAATGCTCTTTGCTGTCGGGTTGAGCCTCCTCCTCCTTGGTCGAGCACGGAGAGGCCAGAGGTCCCTCAGGGCGAGAAGAGCAAGCAGCAGCAAAGTGTCCCAAACCGCCACACACCAGACATGCTCCACTCCGGAGACGTTTCGCTCGCTTTGTTGTCAAGTCAACTGTTCTCTTTGGCGGTCGTGGCCCCAAACCTAGCACCTTGCACTCCCTTGATAAGTTCAAGAGTTGCTGGCGATTCTCCACTTCTACCGCCAGTAAAAGCCACCCCTCCAGATCAGGAGGGTCACCTTGCATAAAGGCCCAGCGAAGAATTTTCTAATTTAGTCCTTCTCGGAAATACTGCACATGAGTGGCTTCGCTCCAATCCACCACTATACTAGCAAGCAATCGAAATTCACTCGCATACTGCATCACCGTCTTGGTTCCCTGGCGAAGCTGAAGGAGAGCTGTCTTGGCCCTCTCACTCTGCAAAGGGTCCTCGAAGCACCATCTAAGCGCCAACATGAAACCATCCAGGGAGCACAGCACGTGGGAACGAAGGTCGAACTGCTGGACCACCCAGCTCGCCGCTTCTCCCTCCAGCAGCAAAGCCATGTAACGCACACGACTCTCCTCCGAAATGAAGGTAGCCCCCTGCTCCCTCATGAAGCCGTTTACTTGTAGTAAAAAGTAGGGAAGCCTTTCTCCTGAACCGTCAAATGAGACTCGCGGAGCTGATGGTGGAGGGTAGGGGGCGGGTTGTCCCGGCGCAGCGGGTTGGCCGGGCTTGGCGGGTGCCTGTGGAGCACCGGCCCCCTGTGGCATGGCAGGAGCAGGGGCAATGGTGAGAGCGGGTTGCCAGGGCTGTGGCAGTGCCAACTGCATCTGACGGAGGTTGGCTGCCTTCTGGAAAAGTCCCTCTATCTGGCCCCGCCACCCCACTACTTGTCTCACGAACTCTTGCTTCGGATGGGACAGGTGCTGGCATTCCT
Source organism: Euleptes europaea (assembly GCF_029931775.1). Lineage (NCBI taxonomy): Eukaryota > Metazoa > Chordata > Lepidosauria > Squamata > Sphaerodactylidae > Euleptes > Euleptes europaea. The sequence continues at coordinate 4,655,456 of NC_079326.1, read as the reverse complement.
CATTACCATCCATCCCCTGGAACAAAGGTCTCCAGGGATCTTCCCACTGTCATTGCGTAGCCCCCCAGGAAGGCTGCCTCGTCTGGGGAACACGCTTCTCTGGCTGTGCATAAAAGTCCTCTAGTCTCGAGGTACCTAGGGGGGGGTGTACATCCGCATCTGGCCCCCAGGATGTCTCTCGTGGGACACTCAACCCCCTGCCGGCTCCTCCGGCATCCCCCTGGGTTCGGTGCTCGAGCTCCAGCACGGCGAGCCGCTCCTTGGCAGCGGTCCACTCAGCCTCCTCATGAGCACCTTACACGGCTGCCATCCTGGCGAGCCATTCCACGTCCGCCTGGGCGAGTTGTGCCTCCTCCAAAAGAAGGGCGAGCCACTTGGCCTCTTCCCGGGCACGCTGCGCGGCTCCCGGTCTGGTGAGAAGCTCAGCGTCCCCCTGGGTGACTCGGGCATCCATCATCTGGGCACGTTGCTACCAGCCCTGCGAGCCACTCAGCTTCATCCTGGGCGAGCCGTACCTCCCTCAGGAAGTAGAAATAGAAAGAACAGCACTACAAAAAAGCCCAATTAAAGGCAATAAAACATCACAACAGTGAATGCTCTTGAAAAAAAAAATATTATGAGGACAAGCCTCAGAATGACAACCGCAGTTGCAAAAGGGACAAGGGTCCAAAAAGGGGAGAAACGCTTTGTGTTAAAGTGTTACAACAGGCATAAATGCTCACATACACAATTCAAAAGATTCCATTCATAATAATTATTATACAAAAAGCAACGGAGCAAAGAAGATATGCGCAATGGACTTCCGGTAAATTCCCATTTCATGAAGAATTTTCTCAAGCGTTAACTTCTTCCGATTGCTTATGAAGTCTAAAAGGTAAAATATATGAATGTATAGATAAATTTACAAGACTTTTTTCAATGCTGTGAAACAGCTAGTACAACTTATTAATATCAATATACATACATAAAATTAAAGAATAATATAATAACATACCAATTGGAAGTTAAGGGAATGTACCCTCCAAATATGTATGGATGGCTAGTTAAGACGTCTCACATAAAAAGCGCTCTGCGCCATTTTAAATCATGCTGCTCAGAGTAACTCGTAAGCTCAAGTACCGTAAATATGCTGAACAAGGCGCATAGTAGACCGACAAGAAACTAGATAAATCCATATAAGAGTTGAGACCGTTTGGAATCAGAGTTAAACAAAAATATAAAACATGATTCCTGTTGGGATAAAATACGATCCATATTCTGGTTCTGGAAAGGTTTGCCAAAATACTGCATATAACAAAAAATTGCAGTTCAAAATCTTGATGTCTCTTTTCTAAGTAATGTGTGGTAAGGGGCACCTCCATGTTACGATTCCTAATTCTCGACCTCTGTTCCCCGGTCCTGAGTTTAATTGCTCTCTTGGTTTTGCCGACATAAAGACCACCGCAGGGACAACGAATTAAATAAATAACATTTTTACTATTACAGTTACTGAAGTGTCTGAGTCTAAATGTAAAGCCAGTTCTCCTGACCTTAAATTCTCTGACGGGTAGCGCCTGCGCACAGGTGGTACAGTCGCTGCACTGAAAATGGCCGACGGACTGAAAATTTGCTTGAGGTATATTACAATCCGATTTTATTGATCTATCTCTCAATGAACTTGTCCTTCTTAACCCGAATCCAGGGGGAACATCACAGCCGGGAATATCTTTGACAATGCGCCAATGCTTTTTTAATGATATTCTGGATATCTTTGGGCCTGGTGTTAAATTGCAAAGCAGAGGTAATGGATGATATTTTGGTATTTTTATTATTATTACGTTCCATTGCTAGTAAGTCAGATCTGGCTAATGTGTCAACACTTGATTTAGAATCACGTATGACAGAAGCTGGGAAGCCCCTATTCATTAAGTTGTTGCTTAAGGAATTTGCCGCGGCTTGGAAATCATTATCAAAGGTGGCATTTCGTTTAATGTGTATGAACTGTCCATATGGCAAGTTCTTTTTAAGATGTTCCGGGTGGAAGGACTGGAAATGTAATAATGCACCATTGTCAGTGTGTCAGGCTGTTATCTCGGTTTCTCTGTTGCCTCTGTTCCTTTGCTGAACTGTCCAGACTTCAAGGACAGCTTCACATACCAAAGCCTGGGAACGCTACTCCTGGGAAAGTGTGCTCTGTTTATGCTTTGTGTGTTCTATAATCACCCGCCTTTTTGAAGCCTTATATTGCCAACTAACGAGCCAGACCCTCATAGCTGTCATCTTATCCTATATGCACTGTATAACCTATTTGACCAGTAAAAGCCATCTGCTTGGATTCTGACTGTCTCTGTGGTGATTTCTGGTTCATTGGGTCAAGAGCTGACACAGTGGGCTTTTTAAAAAGTTTTATGGCTAAAATGGTGACTAGATGTAACAAAAACTGATATACCAAGAAAATAAACCATATTGGAATCTATGGTGCCTGTAAATTTGATATGTGGATTCCTGCAATTTATCCAGAAGTCAGAAGTCAGAAAATAAATGTTCGAGCTGAAAAAGAAGAAAAATATCATCAATAAAACGTTTGAACATCGTGATCTTGGAGGGAAAAGGGTTGTTATTAAAAATAAAGGAATTTTCAAACTGGGTCATGTAAATATTTGCTATTGTCAGTGCGCAAGCGCAACCCATGGCGACTCCTTGTTTTTGTAAATATAGCTGGTCCTGGAAACAGAACACATTATTTTCCAGGACAAGATCCAGAAGATCTAGCATGTAATGAGCTGGGGGGATTTTAGTGTTTCTAGATGTTAACAATGTTTCCACAATATTCCTGGCTTCATCTAGGGGTATACTTGTGTATAAAGATGTTACATCCAAGGTTACTAATGCTGTTGTATCTGGAATCAATTTGTCTTCAATTTCATTTATGAAATGTTTGGTGTCTAGAATATAGGAAGGCGTAAGAGTGCCAAACTTATGTAAATGATGTTCCAGAAACGTAGCTAAGGGTTCAGTGATGGAATTATTCCCGGCCACAATGGGGCGACCAGGAGGAGGGTAGAGACCTTTATGGATCTTTGGCAAAGTGTGAAACACTGGAATTTTGGGATATTTGTTAACTAGAAATTCGGCTTCATGTTTTGTAATATAATCTAAGGCAAGCCCCTCATTTACAACTGTTTTGATACTTAATGAAATTTGATTTATGGGGTCTTTAGATAGTTTTTTCTAGACCTTAACATCTGCCAGTTGTCTCAAATTTTCTTTTAAATAATCTTCATAATGACAATTGCCCCGCCCTTATCAGCCTCCTTAATAATGATATTTTTTATCATTGGCCAGATTTTCTATAATCTTATGTTCAGCCATAGAGAAATTCTCCTGGAAATGTCTCTTTCTCCGTTCCATATTTTGAATGTCTCTTAGCACTAAGTGCTGGAAGGAAGAAATAAGGTGGCTGCAAGTGGTGGGTATGAACGTGGATTTAGGTCTAAAGGGGGGGGGAGAGTCGTAGTATTATTGCCAAAAAATTCTCTTAATTTAAGTGAACGTGTGAGTTTAAATATATTGATTCTGGTCTGAAATGTGGAATATTTGGGGTGAGGCACAAAACCTAAACCGAGATTTAAGACTCTGTTCTCATCATGGGTCAATATTCGATTGGAAAGGTTCACAACTAAGTCAGTCTTTTCTGATTCCCCTTCCGCGGTAAAAAAATCCCTACCTTCCTGCCCCCTGTTCTTAGATCTTAGGGAATAGTCTCTAAAGGAAGAACTGCTTGAGAGACTGGAGGAATCACTTTCATTTTGAAACCTGCGGTTAGGTCTCCTACCGCCTCTAGCGTTGGAAGAATTATCATTGGTATCTACTTCAGCTGAGTTAAACCATGGATAGACAGTATTTTTAGAGTAATCTGAGGTGTCTCTTTCAAATTTCTTTTGTTTATAAATTTTAATATTATCACTAAAAGTTTTAAGATCTGAGTCCAATTTTTTAATTAAATTCGCTATTTGTCCTGAATTGGTTTCTTTATCTAGTTTCTCCTTAAATTTGTCAGTTTCAATTTTCAAATTGGTAATTTCTTGGTTTGCCTGTTCCACAATAAGCAACATTAAATCAAATGAACATTTGTTTTTTTCTTAAAGGTATCATTGTTCCTAAATAACGTAGGCGCCTTGTTCATACGTAACCCACGTGGGATCATTTTATGTTTCAGGTAATCGGCTATTGAGGCAGCATGCATTTCACAGAGTATAATTTTTTAAAGAAACATTTAACAACTGCTCAAAAGTATCACTTTTAGGTATCGTTGTATCCTGTAACGACGGTAAATTATTTAGAATTCTATCATGGTCTTCCGCAGTGTATGCAAAGGTTTCAGATCAATTAGCCATAAGGAGGCTGGCAGGGCGTGGCGGGTGCCTGTGGAGCACCGGCCCCCTGCGGCATGGCAGGAGCAGGGGCAATGGTAGGAGCAGATTGTCAGGGCCGGGGTGGTGCCAACTGCATCCAACGGAGGTCAGCCGCCTTCTGGAAAAGTCCCTCTATCCGGCCCCGCCACCCCACTACTTGTCTCACGAACTCTTGCTTTGGATGGGACAGGCGCTGGCATTCCTCATTACTGTCCATCCCCTGGAACGTAGGTCTCCAGGGATCCTCCCGGCTGTCATTGCGTAGCCCCCCAGGAAGGCTGCCTCGTCTGGGGAACACGCTTCTCCGGCTGTGTATAAAAGTCCTCTAATATCATTTTAAAGTAATCATAATAGAATCAATAATATTGATAAAACAGCTTCCATCTCTCTTGAAATAAATCGGAAGGTTTCATTTTTACTTGATTTGTAAGCTTGGCCATTAAAGCAAATTCATAAAGTTTATCCTTCCACTCTGTTACTTTTGGTATTGTTGAAAGTTTCCAGTTTCTAGCAAAGATAACTCTGGCAGCTGAAATTGCATACTGATAAAATTCTTTCTGTAAGTTGTCAATTTGAGGTGGAATCATGTTTAACATGTATTTTGGTTCTAACTCAAAATTAATTCTTAACTTCACTTGGAGTTTACAATTAATTATCTTCCAGTATTTTTGGCTTTTTTCACAAGTCCACCACACATGGAAAAAGGTACCTTCTGTATCAGGTGAAAGAAAAGCCATCTTGAGATCTTGACCGATGTCTCTTGATTCACCCCAGAGTCCCACAGCCACGGAAACTAGTCCGGATACAATCAACCCCTACTTCATGTTGGGAGGGGGGCTTGGATAGAGATCCGAGCCTCGGGGCCAAGCTAACAGCTCGACTGCTCCGCAAACAGGCAAGATAATTGAAGTGGAAAATTTATTGAAGGTTGTTTATCACTCACCCGACACTCAGCTTGTTTTTATGCCTTGCCGGTCTGCTGAATTTAGTTCTCTGGTTGTTTACTTCTCCTCTGCCAGTACTTAGCAAAGTCTCGCCATCTTGGTTCTTCTGTGTCTTGGCTCTCCGTCTCCTGCTGACTCTCTTTGCTGCTAGATCTCCCACCACGCCAAATGAAATGAAGCCAAAAGGAAAGTAGAGATTCGAGCTATATCTGGCTCTTTAGGGTGCCATGGCTTCAGTTTGTCTTTTAAAAAATCCAAGGGAAGAAGTGGGGGAGGAGGGTAACGGGTGAAGGCCGGCCAGCTTAGGATCCTACCCAATGCCTCTCAACTCAACCTGGAGTCCCATGACTGTGGGGGCTAGTCTGGCAACGATCGACCCCTGCTTCTTGCAGGGTAGAGGCTCAGATGAAGGTCCATACCTCCAGAGCCAAGCTGACAGCTTGACTCCCCTGCTGAAGGAGCAAACTGCACACAGCCAAGAAAAGACTTGGCTATGTGGCGGCCATGTCCACCCAGAAGTCATAAATGTATTTTTAAAATGAAAATAGAGATCTGCTAGGTTCTAGTTTCTGGTCCAGGTAGTAGATCCCAGACTAAATTCCATGGACATCATGAACACACACACACACAGCATTGACAGTCCCTGCAAGTCTCCACTAGAGGATTCAAATAATGGGTTCGTGGACCTCAGATTCCAACTTGCCTGAAGCCATCAGGAGATGGACTTCTGCATTTTGTGTACCACCTTTAATCACCATCCATATTAGTGTAAGCTAGAGGTGACAGAATAGTGCAATACAGAAACAATCAGAAGTCAGTACATGTTAACTTATTTTTGCATTCCTATCAGGTCCAGACTAATTAAAAACTGTTTTCAATTTGATCAGCTGTTCCCTTTAATAGTTGCCACATATGGGCTTATTGGACCTTATGCTGCCTTCTTGCTAGCCATGCCCTGACACTTAAATGTGCCACTGGTTATGAAGTATCCCATCTCACTAAAATAGATCAAATAAAAATACCTTCCTTTTGGGCAAATCTCAAATGAAGCTTAAGAAGAGAGATGCAGAGGCAGATCCAAACACAGAAATGTCATTTTAAAAATATATGGGCAACATATATATATTGAGGAGGGGCTGTGGCTCAGTGGGAGAGCATCTGCTTGACATGCAGAAGGTCCCAGGTTCAATCCTCAGCATCTCCAGTTAAAGGGACTAGGCAAGTAGGTGATGTGAGAGCCGCTGCCGGTCTGAGTAGACAATACTGACTTTGATGGACTGAGGGTCTGGTTCAGTATAAGGCAGCTTCGTGTGTTCATGTAACTTTCTTTTAAAGGGTCTGTGGCTCAGTGGTAGAGCCTCTGCTTGGCATGCAGAAGGTCCCAGGTTCAATCCCCGGCATCTCCAGTTAAAGGGACTAGGCAAGTAGGTGATGTGAAAGACCTCTGCCTGAGACCCTGGAGAGCCACTGCCGGTCATAGAATCATTCATAGAGTTGGAAGGGACCACCAGGGTCATCAAATCCAACCCCCTGCACAATGCAGGAAAGTCACAACTACCTCCCCCCCACACCTAGTGACCAGAAGATGGCCAAGATGCCCTCCCTCTCATCATCTGCCTAAGATCTCTGATCTGTGGTCAGAGTAGACAGTACTGACTTTGATGGACCAAGGGTCTGATTCAGTATAAGGCAGCTTCATGTGTTCATGTGTTCAACACATTTACAGGAGGAAGTCCCTGTTTCATGGTCCACAGACTTCCAGGTCTGAAGGAGAGGTTGACAGTCTTGCCTTTTTGACATAACAATAATAAAATAAAATAATAGTCTAAGCAAAGGCATAGGGCTAAAAAGAAAGTAAAATATACGCTCCGCGGAGCGTAGCTCAGTCACAATGCTGCTCCCAGTTCTACCAGAACTGGAACTCCCTTTTGACATAACAAGTACCAACAAGACAATGGCTGTTACCGCACCAACTGTTTACAGCATATTACCATTGTGTTCCATCTGTGAGTTTTGGATGCGTATTCATAATTCCTGATCGCACCGTACCTATTTTGTCATTGTATTGATAGCTCCCAAGACGTTTTATTTTCAGTTTGTACTTCCCAAGTTAGTGCAAAAGGTTAAGGGGAAGAGCACGGGGGAGCGCTGCGTCATGTACACATTATGGATGCTCCCCTGCCTCCCCCTTCCTTTTTTTGTTTTTACGCATGTGCACTAGTATTGGTGCGAAGGAGCGCTGTGATTGGCTGGGTTTCCTGGTTCCTCAGCTAGTTTTGTGTGTTGCTTGTATTCGTATGCCATTTTAAGAATCAAAGCATTTGCACAGCAAATAGAAAGACCCTAATCATAATGTCCATGCAGACACATTCCTTCCCCCCCAACACACACACAAGCAATCACAGAGCCATTCTAATCACATTGCTAATCACAGAGCCGCCGTCCTCTCGGGGGTTAGTCATGTGCTCCATCATTATTTTGCTAGTAAAAATACAATAAATTAAAAAAAAAATAGCAGAAGGAACGGGAGGGAGATGGGAATCCTGTTATGTGTGATTGTGTGCCGTGGGAGTCCAGAATGCTGAACTCGTCATCACCGCAGAGAAATGCCCAAAAAGGCAAGGAGCCATCGGTGCTGCCCTGCAAGACAGTGTTGTGCACGGAATCCATGGCAGCCACCAGCTTGTAGAAGGGGACGCAGTGCTTGTGCTGCCAATTAAAAGGGCCCTGGAGCCTCCTCCAACTGCTCTCTCTCTCTCTTGCTGGCCCCCTCTCTCCCTGCTGCTTTCTTTCCAGTTCACAGAAATGAGGAACTCGCTTTCCCCTGCCGCCCCCCAAGTCCCACAAGCATGTTACAAAATGCATTTCAAGGAAATAAGATATCAGGAAAAAGTTTAATCAGGACCCCGCACAAATCAACAGGGTTAGTCCACGTTCCTTTGGTAGACCAAAGGCAATTAAGAAAAAAATTCAAAGCAAAGAAAATGATTGGTGGATGGAGAGGGGAGGGGAGGTGAAAGGTAGAATGGGAGGATAAATGCTTTGCAGTGGGTATTGCCAACAGAGGGGCGAAGAAATGAATAACCTCTCCAACTTGTCCACACCTTTTCGATTGTTATATTTGAAACAGGGTAAGGAAATATATCATCATTTCTTGAAAGCACAGACATTTAATGCTTTGAAATCATTTCCAAGACCAAACAGAAAGTTTTTGGTGCAAACAAAGATAAAACATTTCATTAGACATTGAAAATAGTGTGGAAATGGCCAATCTGTGCACAGAAGGAAAGTTTATGTACTGCTGTCCTGGCAATCTTGCCATCTGCTGAAGTGAAGGAAGTTTTTTCTTCTTTTTTCTGACCTGCTTGGTTCCACTCCAGGTAGGATCCAGCCTACTGAACACCAAGGTTCACTTGTCAAAGCATCTTAATTTCTTTTCTGTCAAAGCTTTTTCTTTGCCAGCACAGCAGGCAATGCACTTTGAACAGATGATGTGAACCAAACAGAAGAAAATAATCAGCCGGCCTATTGCTCCACCATACTTCTCTAGGTGTTCATGAACCACCCCTGCTCCTGGATCTTACAGTGAGGGAAAAAAGTATTTGATCCCCTGCTAAATTTGCCCGTTTGCCCTCTGACGAAGAAATGACCGGTCCATAATTTTAATGGTAGGTTTATTGTAGCTGAGACAGAATAACAACAGGAAAAACCCCAGAAACCCAGAAGACAAAAGTCAGAGATTGATGTGCATTATAATGAGTGAAATAAGTATTTGATCCCCTATCAACCAGCCAGATTAGGGTTAGGGTTAGGGTTCTGCTGTCTACAGAAGCAATCAATCCATTAGATTCCAAACTAGCCACCATGACCAAGACCAAAGAGCTGTCCAAGGATGTCAGGGACAAGATTGTAGACCTGCACAAGGCTGGACTGGGCTACAAGACTATTGCCAAGCAGCTTGGTGAGAAGGTGACAACCCTAACCGTAACCCTGTCAACCTCCCTCGGTCTGGAGCTCCATGCAAGATCTCATCTCATGGAGCTGCAATGATCATGAGAACGGTGATGAAGCAGCCCAGAACTACACAGGGGGAACTTGTAAATTATCTCAGGGCAGCTGGGACCATAGTCACCATGAAAACAGTTGGTAACACACTACGCCGTGAAGGACTGAGATCTTGCAGAGCCCGCAAGGTCCCCTTGCTCAAGACAGCACATGTACAGGCCCGTCTGCAGTTTGCCAATGCACATCTGAATGACCCAGTGGAGAACTGGGTGAAAGTGTTGTGGTCAGATGAGACCAAAATTGAGCTCTTTGGCATCAACTTAACTCCCCGTGTTTAAAGGAGGAGGAATGCTGCCTACAACCCCAAGAACACCATCCCCACCGTCAAACATGGAGGGGGACATATTATGCTTTGGGGGTGTTTTTCTGCTAAGGGGACAGGACACCTTCACTGCATCAAAGGGACGATGGACGGGACCATGTATCATCAAATCTTGGGTGAGCATCTCCTTCCCTCAGCCAGGGCATTGAAAAGGGGTCGAGGATGGGTATTCCAGCATGACAATGACCCAAAACACACGGCCAAGGCAACAAAGGAGTGGCTCAAGAAGAAACACATTAAGGTCCTGGAGTGGCCTAGCCAGTCTCCAGACCTTAATCCCATTGAAAATCTGTGGAGGGAGAGACTTCCGGTAGTGCGCTGGTTCTAGCATTACGTTCCTTGGGAGATCTCCCAAGGGAATCCAAGAAATGCTTACATTGGAGTGCTTTTTTGCACACCAACCCGGTTCTAAACAGTGGACCGGGAAGTGGGAATACCCCTGCAGCCTGAAGAAAGCGGTGTGACTCCCACACTCTTCGAGGGAGCTTTTTTAAGTCCCCTGGAGCTGTGGATGCTGTCCCGCTGGCATTGAGGGGAGAAAGCATCGCCGTGAAGCCTCTTTGGCATTAGGCTTGGACCTCCTCTACCTACTACCGACTAATCAACTATATCGATTGCAAAAATACCTCATCCTCCGAAATCTAAGTAAATGACAAGAACTCTTTTGATCTTACCTTGAATGGAAGCTTGGAAAGGTTGATAAAACTGCCTGGAAAATCCGCGCTCTCCTCCCCATTATATAAATGACTTTGCCTTTTAAAAAAGCCATCAGATGAAGCGACAAGGTCCTTATCAATCGGATCTGTGGGTAGACTAAACAATTGGACTCCTTTGATTGATACAGCACCAACCAATCAGACAAAGTGACGTTTGAGGGGAAAGGAGAAATAAACCCCTCCTACCCCTTGGTCACGATTCTTTTCCGGTCTGTGGAAGTCTGTTTGCCACGTCTATAGGAAAAATTTATTGAAGTACCGGAAGATCTTTAGGCTTTGTGTTGCAAGACGACCAATCAGTGATTACCAGGAACTCCGGGATACAGAGAGACGGCAAGAACATACGTTGTAGGGCCGGATGTGTACCTCCCAAGTGTAGCAGCTAAAACCAATACAATTCATTTCAACAGAGATAAATGTAAAGTTCAGCATTTAGTTAGGAAAAATCAAATGCATAATTATATGATAGAGGAGACTTGTCTTAGCAGTAGTGTATGCGAAAAGGTTCTTGGGGTCTTAGTAGACCAAACACTGAACATGAGTCAGAAGTGTGATGCGGTAGCTAAAAAGGCAAATGGGATCTTGGGCTGTATCAACAGAAGTATAGTGTCCAGATGGTGTGAAGTGATGGTAACACTTTACTCTGCTCTGTTTAGCCTGAAGAGGAGATGGCTGAGAGGGGATATGATAACCATCTTCAAGTACTTGAAGGGCTGTTATTTAGAAGAGGGTGCTGAGTTGTTTTCTGTTGCCCCAGAAGATCGGACCAGAAGCAACAGGTTGAAATTAAATCAAAAGAGTTTCCATCTAGACATTAGGAAAAATTTTATAACCATTAGAGCGGTTTCTCAGTGGAACAGGCTTCTTCGGGAGGTGGTGAACGCTCCTTCTCTGGAGGTTTTTAAGAAGAGGTTAGATGGCCATTTGTCAGCAATGCTGATTCTATGACCTTAGGCAGATAATGAGAAGGAGGGCGTCTTGACCATCTTCTGGACATGGAGTGGGTGTCATTGGGGGTATAGGGGGAGGTAGTTGTGAGTTTCCTGCATTGTGCAGGGGGTTGGACTAGATGACCCTGGTGGTCCCTTCCAATTCTATGATTCTATGATTAGACCTCACCTAGAGTATTGTGTTCAGTTTTGGGCACCACAATTTAAGAAGGATGTAGACAAGTTGGAACGTGTCCAGAGGAGGGCAACAAAGATGGTCTGGAGACCAAGTCCTATGAGGAAAGGTTGTAGGAGCTGGGTATGTTTAGCCTGAAGAGGAGAAGACTGAGAGGGGCTATGGTAACCATCTTCAAGTACTTGAAGGGGTGTCATATAGAGGATGGTGCAGATTTGTTTTCTCTTGCCCCAGATGGTTGGACTAGAACCAAGGGGTTGAAATTAAATCAAAAGAGTTTCTGTTTAGACATCAGGAAGAATTTTCTAACAGAGCGGTTCCTCAGTGGGACAGGCTTCCTTGGAAGGTGGTAAGCAATAATTCCCTGGAGGTTTTTAAGTGGAGGCTAGATGGCCATCTGTCAGCAGTGCTGATTCTAATGAGAGAGAGGGCATCATGGCCATCTTCTGGGCATGGAGTAGGGGTCACCGGGGTGTGGGGGAGATGTGAATTTCCTGCATTGTGCAGGGGGTTGGACTAGATGACACTGGTGGTCCCTTCCAACTCTATGATTCTATCTTTATGTCCCTATTTGGGAGAAAGGTATTCTTATTCCCAAATGTATCTATTTGTTTACTCAGTTATTTATTATTTAATTCATTCATTTATACCTTGTCTTTCTCCCCAATGGGAACCCAAAGCAGCTTACATTGTTCACCTCTCCTTCCTTTTATCCTCACAACAACCCTGTGAAGTAAGTTAGGCTGAGAGAGTGTGACTGGCCCAAGCGAGCATCTCAAGAGAGGATCCATGGCACAAGTGGGGATTCAAACCTAGGACTCCCAGATACCAGTCCAACACCCACACTGGTTCTCAAAGTTTAAACTGAGAGAAGGGTGGGTAGATTAAGGATACCTGCAACACAATGCAGAGTAACTTTGCATAGGATCACACTACTAGCGAATTTGTGGCTGAAGTTGGAGGATATGAGAACAATGTGTCCCGTCCTAACCTCCTTGGAGAAAGGGTGGAATGAAAATGTGAGAGACAGGTAGACAGATGTAAACTAGAACTTTCCTGGCTCCGAGTGCCCATTCTCAGTCCCTGTGCAATAGCACAGGGGTCCCCAACCTTTTTTTGACCCTATGGGCACCTATAGAATTCTGATGAAGGGTGGTGGGTGCAACTACAAAATGTACCACAGGAGGCAGAACCAACCACAAAATCAGGAGTGAAATCAGGCATACGTGTAATACTAACTTTTCAACGTTTCAGTTACAAGTTATGTTTAACAGGATGCCTTTTAAAATGAACATGTTGTTTTCTTGCATACACACAGCTGACTTTCAGTAACACAGTGAATATCTTTGTGATGTGGTAGCAGCAGCTGCCGAAGCAACTTTTAAAAAATCTGCACAGCCAGTCAGATCTCCAACAGCTACTCAGAAGACCTGCTGGGCAAAAGCCCCACCTGGCCCTGCCCACTTTCTAAAAGCATTTGGTGGGCACCAGGAAATGTGCTGGCAGGCGCCCACTGAGCCCGCGGGCACCACTTTAGCGATCCCTGTTATAGAAGCTGCCAGCCATTCAGGGGAGTGGAAGCATAAAGTATTATTAGAGGTTTTTTTTTTTTTAAAAAGGTTTAAAATCATTTCAATATGGACAACTAAAACATCTTGTGCAACAATCTCTTTTATGTATTTATTTGTTTAAGGTATTTACATACACAGTGAGTCAAGAAGAGCATAAATAAAACGTTCCCACAAAGATTGATGAAACAAGGTATCAGAGATTCCAGCATGCTACTATTAACCCTTAAACTTAAGCTGTTTCTCCCAGCCACAGCAAAAAAGTTACAACTAAAAGATGTTCTTTCAGCAGAGAATTATAAACAGCGTTTGTAACTTTGGAAAGCTAAACGTTCATGTGTGTGTAAAGTGCCGTCAAGTCACAGCTGACTTATGGTGACCCCTTTTTGGGGTTTTCATGGCAAGAGACTAACAGAGGTGGTTTGCCACGGCCTTCCTCTGCACAGCAACCCTGGTATTTCTTGGTGGTCTCCCATCCAAATACTAACCAGGGCTGACCCTGCTTAGCTTCTGAGATCTGATGAGATCAGGCTAGCTTGGGCTATCCAGGTCATAAACGTTCATAATAGATCATAAAAGTCATAGGAATTTTACTCACTTTATCAAAGCTTTCCAACCTTTTAAGCAATAAATTTCACTTCCACTTAACGGCTAAGCAGAAATCCCAGGATATAAAAGAAACAGAAAGATAGTGAAAAGTAGCATTAGAGATAGGGTTGCCAAGTCCGTTAGCTCCACTGGTGGGAGCTTTCTGGAGGCGTGGCTGGCGCATGCGATGCACGAGCACCCTGCACGCCACGCCTACGTCACTTCCGGGTTTACTCGGAAGCAATGCGGATTGTCTAGCAATCTCTGCCAAAACTCTATGGTTTTCATAGAGTTTCAGTGGAGGTTGCTAGAGTATCCATGTCACTTCCAGGTAAACCTAGAAGTGACATGGGCGTGGCCTGTGGGCGCACTTGCAAGCATTGCCCGCTGACCCTCAGCTGGTCAGCAGGCAGCGGGGTGGATTGGCAGGATTTTGCCAACCACCACTGAGCACTTGGCAACCCTAATTAGAGATGGAGAACATTAGAAGAGCCCTGCTGGATCAGAGCAGTGGTCCATCTAGCCCAGTATTTTGTCTCTCACAGTGGCCAACCAGTTACTCTGGAGGTCCAAGAATAGGTAGGGTTGCCAGCCTCCAGGTTGTGGCTGGAGATCTCCAGCTATTACATCTGATCTCCAAGTAACAGAGCTCAGTTCACCTGCAGAAAATGGCTGCTTTGGAAGGTGGACTCTATGGCAGTGTACCTTAAACCCCACCCTCCTCAGGCTCCACCCCTAAAATCTCCAGGTATTTCCCAACCCAGAGCTGGCAACTCTAACAATAGGGCATAGAGGCTATCACGATCCGCGAGAGAGGGACTGCTTTCCAAAACATTCTATTGGAGTTTTAATTTTTCTCCTTTGTTCCTTTACTTATTCGACCTCAGTAGAAATGAGACACCAGAGGCTTTTTCAAGCTAACGACCAAGTATCAGATTTATTAAACATGGTACAAGGGATGGACTTGGAGGGAAAACGGTAGGTAGGGAAGGTATAGAACCAGAGCTAGTTAATAAGTTTTTCTACAGGGAAGTCATAGATCTTAGATGGCTTAGTTAGTAAAGCATTATAATTATTAAATTAATTTCCTAAATTCAATTCACAGAACTTCCTATAGATGTTCTTATTCCTATAGATGTTCTTATTCAGACTCTGCTGCCTATGGAGATTATACAATCTCTCTCCCCTCAGAGAACAAAGAAGTGTGGAGATTGTTCCTCAAATCTCTCTTCCAGTTCTCTCCATAGATCTACCCCACTTTTGTGGCAGTAATCCCTTAACAAAATCCCATATCTGGAATATCTCTTTCCCAGAGCCTATTCCCTTTCAGTGACCTGAGAAAGGGACCCTTTCCTCCAATCTCTGCCTGTCACTCCACAGGAGTCGTTTCACAACCGCTTAGGCAAATCTGAACCCTCAGGTTCCCAGAGTCAAAAGCAGCTACTGAACACAGAGAGATGACCCAAAACAGACTCCCTTTTTCAGAAAAGAGAAAGGGCAAAAATGCATGGTCGCTTTAGCCTCCTTTATTCCCTGTTTCAGCCAGGATTCAGCCAGGATCAAATGCATGTGTTTTCACCGAACATGCGTTCAATCCTGGCTGAATCCTGGCTGAAACACGGAATGAAGGGACCATGTGTTTTCGCCCAAAGTGAACTCCTTAGCTCTGCCCACTCCCTGACAGTTTTTTTTTCTGAGCTTCTTTCAAAGATTAACTCTTTGTTCATCACAGAGGCCAAGGCCTTCCCCTAATGTTCCCTCCTGGCATTGGTATTCAGAGGTTTACTGCCTCTGAATGTGGAGGTTCTCTTTAGTTGCCATGGATAGTAGCCGCTGATAGACCTGTCCTAATAAATCTCTAATATTCTTTTAAAGCCATCTCTGCCTGTGGCTATCAGTATATCCTCTGGCTGTGAATTCCACATTTTTATCACTCACTGCCTTTTCAGCTCAAAGTGCTTCTTTCCCCTTGTGACACACTTGAGTTTTTCACTAAAATGATCAGCTTATCCATAAAAGCCACAAATACACATGGCACAACCCAAGATGCAAGCAAGCTGGTGACCTGAAGATTCTTGTGCTTCAAACCATCATAAAACATCAAGTGAAAATCCTTACAGACATTTTAGTTTGTTTGTTAGCTGCTAAAGAAAACCTTATTGAGGACAGGAGGCTGAAGTTGGTTCCCAGTTCCCAGTTCGTTCCTTATTCCCAGTTTCTTATTCACATTTCCTAGTTCCTGAATGATATTGAGGACAATTTAAAAGCTCTGCACCCCAAAATAAGGATTCGACCACCACATATCACACACACCTCCACATTCAGAAGACTGTGCCCTCTGAGAGGGAATATTCTGGGTCCTGGTCCAAAGTCTGGTTCTTGTGCCGATTGCTCTCAAGTGGGGTGACCCCAGGACAAATGCACATACAGACACTGGGGCTCAGCTGCACCTCAAAACAATCTTTGAACCACCCCACATTACACATCCCCACACTCCAGAGAAGATCCCCTGAAAGAAGACATACAGTGTTGCCTGGTCCAAACACTGGTTCTGGCACCACTGGCTTTTTTTGGGGGGGGGGTCCCCCCCGAAACCTGTATTGCAAAGAAGATTTGAATAAGGAACTAGAACAGTTGTGTGCCTTCTGCACCCCAAAGTAAAGGTTGGACCACCTCATATCACCCCCCCCACACACACACACACATTCAGGAGACTGTGCCCTCTAAGGGGGCGCATGCAGGGTCCTGGTCCAAAGTCCATTTCTTGTGCCAGCTACTCCCAAGTGGGGTGCCCTCAGGACCAATGCACGTACAGACACTGGGGCTCAGCTGCACCCCAAAACAATCTTTGGACCACCCCACATTACACATCCCCACACTCCAGAGACTGTCCCCTGCAAGAAGACATACAGTGGTGCCCGGTCCAAACTCCGGTTCTAGCATCACCAGCTTCTATTTGGGTCCCCACCAAGAGGCCTTTATTTCAATGAAGATTTGAATAAGGAACTGGAACGACATGCCCTCTGAACCCCAAAATAAGGATTGGACCACCAGACAGCATGTGTACCCCCACATTCAGGGTACTTGCCCTGCAAGGGAACATAGGCTGATGCCTGGTCCAAAGTCCAGTTTTTATGCCAGCTGCTCCAAAGTGTGGTGCTCCCAGGACAAATGCACATACAGATTGTTTTGGGATGCAGCTGCGCCCCAGTGTCTGTAAGTGCATTAGTCCTGAGGGCACCCCACTTGGGAGCAGCTGGCACAAGAACTGGACTTTGGACCAGGACCCAGTATGAGCTCTCTTGGAGGGCACAGTTCTCTGAATGTGGGGGTGTATGATACGTGGTGGTCCAACCTTTACTTTGGGGTGCAGAAGGCCCATAACTGTTCCAGTTCCTTATTCAAATCTTCTTTGCAATACAGGTTTCTAGGGGAGGACCAAAAAGAAGCCAGTGGTGCCAGAACTGGTGTTTGGACCGGGCACAACCAACTTGTGATAAAGCTTATAGGTAACACTGCTTAGAAGATTTCCAAGTTGTTTATGATCCCATAGAAGACAAAAGAGAAGTAGGTAGGTATGTTCTGTATGAACTTACTACTAAAATGTTATATATTTCATGAGGATATATTAAATGTATTTGTGTGTTTATTCAATACATTTCCTGCTAAGCGTGAATCTTAATATAAGAATAAATACAAATCTGCTCTGAAACTTTGTGCTAGATAAATTTAACTGTCACTACTATGATGAGTGTTTTACTCTGAGCCTGCATATTCATAGTAAATAATATTTTAATGTGTCCCTTTTCTCATCAAATTCAAAATGGTTTGCAGTAAAATACACATTGTCAATGAAATACAGTATCAATACAATATCATTAAAACAATACCAGTATTTGATAAGCAAGAACAGAGTTAAAACTCTGAAAAATGTTTCACATTCTCTTAAGGCAGGCAGGTTTTGTTGGCTTTCTAGAGATCAACATGATTGGGCATCAGAGGCTTCCTTGTGGAGGGAATTCCATAAAACAAGGGCATTGGAAGAAAATGCCCTTGGATCTGTATTGGAGCTGATCGGCTGTCCCTCTAGGCTCATATAGTCAGAGTTGCTCCCTAAAGTATGCAGGACATACAGGGCCATCCTAAGCAGAGTTGCATGCTTCTAATCCCATGGAATGCTTAGGGTAGCACCAACCTACTAGTAAGGGCACTGAAGATTAACAGAGCCATCTAAGCAGAGCTACACCTTTCTAAGGTCATTGACTTCAATTGACTTTTTTCCCCCTTTCTGTCAAGTCACAGCCAACGTATGGTGACTCCTGGTGGGGTTTTGAAGGCAAGAGACGTTCAGAGGTGGTTTGCCACAGCCTGTCTCTGCATTGTGACCCTGGTATTGGTGGTCTCCCATCCAAATACTGGCCAGAGCCGACCCTATTTAGCTTCCGAGATCTGATGAGATCAGGCTAACCTAAGCTATCAATGGGCTTAGAAGAGTATAACTTTATTTAGGATTGTGCTGTAAACCCAGTTGTAAAATGTGAGTTATACAAATATGTTGTCCTATTCTGTCCTGCTAAGAGGCTAGCCCTATATTCTGCACCAGATGAAGCTTCCAAACACTCTTCAAAGGCAGCCTCACATAAGCCCCATACAAGCATATCCCTTCTTTCTCCTGATAAGGCTACAGCAATTGAATCAAATAGAGATGGTAAAATTTAAGTTAACGGTTGTTACTTATATACTGAACAGCAACTTGAGTCCAATGAACTAGTCACATACGAAGAGTTAGCATTGGCTATCATTATCACTTCCATCTTATCGGGATGTAGTTTCAGCTTGTTTGCTCTCATCCACCCAACCACAACTGCCAAGCCTCGGTTAAGAACTCATGGATCTGCCGCTAATGCAAAATAGAGCTGGCTGTCACTAGCAAGTTGATAATACTGCACTCCCAAACCCAGAACAATCTTTCTTAGTAGATTGCTGTAGATATTGAACACTAGAGAGGAGGGAGAAGATACACCTTTGCAAATCTTCTAATGAGATCAGGAAACAGTTTTGAACCCCTGGTTCTGGTACACTCCATCAGCTAGGGATAGTCCATTAGGTCCTAGTGCTAAATGTTGTTCAGGCACCATGACTTCCTGCAAGAAACTTGAAAAAAGTGCCAAACTCTTTTTGAAAATTTTGAATGACTGCCAGTCTTGACAAACTGTAGAACCTGGCAGAATCCATTCTGGCTTAAAGTCAATGGGAAACATCTTTTCTGCCCAATCCTAAATGTGCTAGGAAATAAGAGCTGGTCCATTTTACTCTTAATAAGTGGTGCTGTTGAAAGCAGCATTTCTATGGCAAAGTTACACACTGGCTGCTGCCATACCCTGGTCATGTGAACCAGGGCTATCATGTTGTCAACTTTTTTCCATGCTGCATAACTGCAAGAAGAGGAGGACACTCAGCTTTTTTCCATGCTGCATAACTGCAAGAAGAGGAGGACACCACAATGACTGCTGCATCATGGTACAGCTGAAGGGTGGACAAACCATTGCAGGGATGCCATTTTAAGTGGCAGGCTTGTGGCTAACAATTTCCTGAATGGCCATTCCAAGCAGCTGTGTGAATACTATGCACCATTGGTGCATGGATGTTTCCCAATCACTCATCACCTTCTGTCTTCCAAGAAGTAACAGAGCAGAGAAAGCTCACATTGTTAGTCCTGCGTACGGCTTTGTGAAATGACATCACAAAGAAGCACTTGACATGTGTATGTGGGTGGGTGAGTGAGTGAGTGAGTGAAACCATCTTCCTTCCAAGGAAATGTTCGACATTTTCGGATTTTGATTCTAACACAAGCAAAATGTTAATAGACATATTGGTTCCACAGAATAATGTTATGTGTGATCCTTTCTATATATTTTTCTCATACATTTGCTGGAGGTGCAATTTTAAAGAGTAGGCAAGTGGAAAAGAGAGGTTTTAAAATATTTCTTTCCCACAGAAAATTGCTTCTCCAAGCTGACTTTACCTCTGCTGAGAAGGAAAAGAAAAGATGCACTAAGCTTGAAGCCCTAAGAATACTTCCCTGGGAGTAAGCCCCACTGAATAAAATAGGATTTATTCTGAGTAGACCTGCTTAGGATTGTTCCTTAAAAGAAGGGGGGTCAGCAGGAAAATAGCTTGAAGGGGAAGAGTTTAAAAAGCCTCCCTGTCAGTCTAACTCCCCACCATTCCATTCCTGTCTTGACCTTGAAATCATAGCTTAAGTGGCTACATACTTTAAAGAAAATGTTTCAAAATCATGATGTGATCCATGAACAGTAAGTGATTACTATTTTTTGGACCAGCTAGTCTTTAAAGTACTGTGTTGTCAAACTGCTTGTTCTGAGTGATTTTATACATTATTTAACTGGCTGTCAGTGCGATTCTAAGCATGTATACTCAGAAGTAAATCCCATTGACATGAATGGAACATTATTTAGTGTTCTTTTGATAGTAGCCTTAGTGTGATACTCTTTAGAACAAAGGGTCAGAATGTGTGGAACAGAAACTAAGATAACTGCATTGCAAATAGTTTGGCATTTCTCTTGTAATAGAAAAAGGAAGAAAGCAAACAACTAACAGTGTGTTGCACTTAGATCACATTTGCAGAGGTCCGGGTTTCCCCAGTGACAAAAGGACAGATGGTCAAGAACAAGCCTTATGTTTAAAAGTACTGATATTTGGGGTCTTAAAAAGTATTTAATTGCCTTAAATTTCCAGTGCTCTCTAAAGCAGAGTTTGCCAGGAGGCTGAAGTTGGATCCCAGTTCGTCCCCTATTCCCAGTTCCTTATTCACATTTCCTAGTTACTGAATAATATTGAGGACAATTTAAAAGCTCTGCACCCCAAAATAAGGATTCTACCACCACATACACACCCCCACATTCAGGGGGCTGTGCCCTCCAAGAGGGCACATGCTAGGTCCTGGTCCAAAGTCCGGTTCTTGTGCTGGTTGCTCCCAAGTAGGGTGCCCCCAGGATAAATGCACATCCAGAAACTGGGGCCCTAAAACAATCTTTGGACCAACCCACATTACATATCCCCACACTCCAGAGACTGCCTGGTCCAAACACCGGTTCTAGCATCAGCAGCTTCTTTTCGGGTCCCCCCCAAGAAACCTGTATTGCAAAGTACATTCACTGTAACTTGTGGACAGGGCTTGTGAGCCAGCTGAAACATAAACATTTAGGCTTAACTGGAATGTCAGTGGTATTAGCACAAGGGGTCGCCATAAGTCGGCTGGGCCCTGGAGCTCCCGAGGGCCACTGAAAATGTCCTTGGGGGCCGCATACGGCACCCGGGCCAGACGTTCCCCATCCCTGCTTTAAGCCCTCCAAGAGAGATGGTATGGTACCAGTAAGAAATTAAAGTTACTCAAACCATTGCTGCTCCTTCAAATCTAACCACACAGCGGAGTCCAAAACGTGTCACCATACCTTTAAACATAGTGTGGCCATTTGTGTATAGTTCCAAAACAGTCTCGGCATAAGGGTGTTTGTTTCTCCTCTTTCAGCAGTTACACTGTATTTTTAAAATTTACATTCTTGTTATTTTTATAATGCTTTCTGTATAAAGGGGGCTTTACAATTCTCAGCTTGTTCAGCATTTTAATCAGATGTGATGAGGCACACACAGTCACACGTCCCTTAAATTTTCAGTAGGGTCTTTATTGATAGAAATCTGAGACTCAAAGATAGTGACACTCAAAGCCAGCTGATAATATAATGTTTGAGAACAAAGGCAAATCCAGGACCCTTTTTTTCAAGTCCAGGGGGCTACCCTACCTTTACAGAATTAAACTTTATATATTGACAATACATCACAACATCACTTTCCTTTGTAACGCCACTAAAGTTGTCCCAACCACTCAGAAATGGGAGACAATCCACACAAAAGGCAATAGCCACAAAACCACAAAGTTTGAGGAATATCTACACTCCATTAATTTCAAAGGGCCAAGGGTACCCAACTGTGTTCGTACAACCCAGTGGGAACCTTTCCTGTACTGTCCACAAAATGAAATTGCATGGAAGTTACACAAACTGGAGCTACACAAGAGAAACAACCCATTAGGCTCAATCCAGTTTATCTGACTGTAATGTAGAACCCAATATCAACAATGAAAGTTTCAGAACTCTAGTTGTACAACATCAGCTACTCACTATTTCCATATATTAAGAAATTGTTATGTGGTCATGTTTTCTAAATACATTTCCTGGAAAAGTGGTTTCATCTCACTGTTTTCAGTGTCTCAGCTGGTTATTTCTTTCCTTTGCTTTGATCTGTATTCCTTAAACATTTGTTAAAGGGCCAGTGCAACAGTGAGCAGAGATACAGATCTTTGATTAGGGTGTTTGTACTTCTCTCAGCATTTGAAAAATCATTAGCCATGTTGAGATAGTGTTGTTGCTATCATTGCTGGGCATCAGAAATTACCCAGTCAGTTACGGAACACAACATTTTAAAAATAAAACTCTCTTTTGATCACTCACAATATTTCCAGCATAAGAAATGACAAGGCATTTGAAAGTTTTATGTTAATTTGAAATCTGGGAGAAGCTGCATGGTCCACCCTTTGACTCCAAGCTACAAACCACCTGTTCCACAAAAGCAATATGCCTGCTGTTTCAGAAAAAAAAAAACCCAAACACCCTGAAACAGTAATAAGAAGGCAATAATAAAGATGTTTAACTCTGGGAGTACTTCCCAGTGAGCACAGTAGGATGCACATTTCTATGTCCAAGTGTTAATTTGAGTTTTGGTATTTTTTATGGCATCAGCGCACAAAGATCATTCATATATATGAACACCAATCAAACAGGATATTAGCAGAACCGTATGTACTCCTAGAGCCAAATACAGCTGACAAAAAGTTCCTGCATCTCAATTCAATTGCACTTCCTCTTTCTTACAGCATACTTGTTACAGATAAGTGTAGTCATTCATTTGGAGCAGCACATGTGGATCTTGCTCTCTTTACCTGTGGTTTGTGTATTTGTGTTTTACCTCTTTGTATGCTATGCTAGGGAAGGAGAATTAGTCCTGTGCTCTTTTGATGCTTTTTTTGTGGGGGTGGGGGGTGGGGAGATCATCCTAAGTCTCTCTGGTTTCTTGGTGAGTTCTGTCAGCATTTGTGAGTGCTCTGGGCCCACTGGATTTATAGTACCTATGATGGGGCTGCTTCTTTCTATCTAAGTTTCCAGGTGGGAACACTTCACACCCTAAATTCTTCTCTCTTCACTCTGCTTCAGTCTCCCCAACAAGCAAAAATAAATGGAGCATCCTTTGGGGGGGGGGGAAGTGTGTGAGTGTAGAACTTCAGATCAAAAGGTTTACTCACCTGCTCAGGACCCTGAAAGCAGATCCTGCAGAGAGGGGTCCTCATCCCACTGTCCAAACTGCTCCCCAGGGAATACCTATCCTCTACTTTCGCTTTGCAGAAGTCATTGGAGGAGGTGTTGCTCATCATAGACATGGGTTCCTCTCCCCCGGGACTCCCCCACTCTTCTTCCAGAGGGCTTGTTGTCCCCACTCCTCCACCACCATCGCCTACGGTAGTCGTCGCTCTCCAAGGTCCCCTTCGCCCCCCATGCAGCGCAGTCAACGTGTTGTTGTTAGAAGCCTGCAAGCTCAAGGCTGGGTCTCCACTGTTCATGAGAGGGAGAGGTGGTGGCGATGGGAGAGAGGGAGCAGGGGGTCTCCGCAGGAGGAAGACCTTCAGGTCATTGAACAACATGCGACAACGGCACTTGAGGAGACCCTGGTGGTGCAACATCTGTCTGGGGATCAGCAATCCGTAGTAACAGTACCATAAAATGATTGCACTAGTTGGTATTAACATGAGCCTTCCCTTCCAGATAGGGTTGGGAAGGAAAAAAGGGCCGGTGGAGGAAGCTTAAGAGCACGAGGGCTGGATTGGTTAATTTCAATTTTCCTTCCCTGGCTCCCCACCCAACCTCACCTGAACATATATATGTGTGTGTGTGTATATTAGATCTAGTTTAATAACAAAAATGGAACTTGCAGGAAGATCTTCAGGATATTTCACAGCAGCCCCGTTTGTTTTTAAAAAAAATTAACATCATGAGGCTATCTTTAAAAAAAAAAAAAGTACTGAACTTCTCACCTTCTCCCTTTCACAGCTTTGTTTTTTTAATGAACAATTTTTCTTTGTAAAATGTTTAAAATTAAATATCAAACAAAACGATCCTTCTACTCCCCAATGTGCTGGGATGGTTTAGCGAAACAAGAGAATGGAAACTGATAGCAATTTGTAACTCCAAAAAAGGAGGGGGGGAGAAGAGGAATTTCAAGTCACTAAAAAGTGTGGAGAGAAAAATATAGTTCTTTCAACAGTATTTGGCATGTCAAGTATTACTCCTTATTACTATTTTTTAGAGTGAACATTTTAAAAATGTGCTTTTGACAGAACAACAGCAGAGTATGTAATTATTAAAATGCAAAATTACTTCTTGTTGTTATTGTCATCATCATTATTAACAGTAATATTAAAATTTACTCCATTGACCAAAAAGATGCACATATTGTTGTGGGGAGAGGATAAAACACCCCCTTAATGTTAAGTCCTCAAAGGTTACTGGAAATGTTGCTTTATTAAAATATTCTCAGTAAAAATATTGAAAGTCCTGAAAGGAAGTGAATATTAAATGAGGTTAATTTTCATTCTCATATTCACTGCAATTTGTTCTGCCTCTCCATATGCCAGGAATTGTCTGGATCACACACAAGCATTTTTTAAAAAATGGGCATAGGGGAAGGGAGGTGGGATCTTAGCTATTACTCAATTTGTTTTCCTTCCTGGACTTTAAAAAAGAAAATCCATCGACATTTGTTCTAGCCTTTGCATGAAATTGCCTCAGGAAAAGTGTATCTTACATGGTCACGTTTCCTTTCCCCTTTCACAAAACAGGGACGTCATCAAACGCATTGACAGCCTGTACAGACCATTGTGGCTGACGTGGAGGAGAATGTGCTTTCAGCAGATGTAGGAATCTCCTTTGGATGCATAAAGCTCCTTCCTTTCCGCCACTACAGCCATCTCCAGTTTCATCTTCCTCTTCTTCTGTCCGCTGCCGCCGCCTCTTCCTCTTTCTTTGACTGTTGTTTTCGCTCAGCGGCATTGACGCTCAACCATTGCAGGTCTTTGACATACAAGGAAGAAATATATATGCATATGCGATCCTCGCCTATAGAGTAAAAAAAAGAAAAAAGCCTTGATAGAATGACGATGCGCCAGACCCAGAGTTCGGCTCCACAAGGGGTTGTTTTCCTTACAGCTTCCACGCCTGGGCAACCTTCGGCTTCTTTCCTTTCATCAGTCGCCCCTTGGCTCTCCCATCCGGTCTTCCGTGATGATGTGGCTGTTGCTACCTCCTTGGGATGCAATGGGGAAGGAGGATCGTTTTGCAGGGCAAATAGGGGCGTTGAGGAAGGGCGGGAGCAAGGAAGGATGGGTGGAACGGCAGTCTTTCTCCTCCTCCGCCTGCTCAATCCTTAAATAAATAAAGCCGAGACAAAAGAGGGAGGGAGGGAGGGGAGGGGAGGGGAGGATAAATTCCAGTTGTTGCCCAGCCTTGGTTCTCTTCGCCTCCAATCCCGACAATCGCTGTCAATAAGCCATTTGGGATTGGAAGGAGGGGGTGGAGGAAGGTTTTGCTTACATCGAAAATATGCCCGGGAACCTGGCAGCAGCAGCAGCAGCAGCAGCAGCAGCAGGAGGAGGAGGAGGAGGAGGGCTTCGCGGGGTTCGCGGGTCACAGAGCTGCTGCAGGTTCAGCACCACGAGCCCCCGGACAGCTCCCTCTCCCTGCTGGGCGCGTCAGGCTAGAGAGAGACTGACGCAGGCAGCGCAGAGAGCGGACGAGGGGAGGGGAGGGGAGGGGAGGGGAGGGGAGAGGGGTGGGGGCGCGCGCGCGCGCGCACAGAGAGAGCAAAGGCTCCCGCGCTGTCGGCCGCTCCTTGGTTCCCTCCCATCCTTGCACAGCAATAAATTGTGAGTTTCTGCCAGTATTATTTTGATGTGGCCAGTTTGTGGTGTCTTTGTGTTGGTCTGCATAGTTTTCTGCGCGTGTCTGTGCAAAAGAGGGCATATTTGTACAGATGGCTCTGGTCAAGCCCTTCTGAGTGCATCCCTGCATGCGTGCGCGTGCCGGCGCGTGTGCTTTTGTCGGTCTTTCGTGTTTCGTTATCAATGTCGAAGAAGATGGTGTGTGCGTGTGCCTTTGGAAGGTAAGAAGGATCCCACTCCCAGTGTATGCCCTTGTGTCCGTATACACCCATGCGCTTTCCATCCTGTGTTTGAATATCCCTGTGTTGTTGTCTGTGTGCGTGCGTGCCGCTGCTTATCTTTTTTTGGGCAAAGTCCATGGCTACCATTTCTGTATCTGCATGAGAAAGAGGAGTGTGTTCTTTTTGCTACATGTACATTGTGGGTACATAAGAATATCTGGCATATTTTTGCATCTGTTCTTGATTGTTTTACAAGTTTTTGTGTTAGTTGGTTAACTATGTCTTCTGGAAGGTTTAAGTGTACCAGTATCAATGTGTAAAACAATGTGTCTAATGAAGGCGGGACTCCGTAAATCTGGGTGTGGTTTTGCGTGTTTGCTTTTTTGTTTTGTTTTGGGGGAAATTGTATGTGTGACAAGTCATGAGTGTGTGCATGTGATGCTCATAATATGAGGGCTAAAATCCTTTCCAGGCAGTATAAGCTGCATATTTATGCTCTATACTTGCATCTTAACAAAGCTATGAGAGTTGGTGTCCCCTGTTCTCAAACTGCAGAAATTTTAGCAAATCTCCTCCCAGAAACACAGGCCAGCACTGCCTCCAAGAACAAGCATGGTTAAACATCCCCATGAATGCTTTTCTGCAAATAGAAAATACTTTTGCCCATGAAGGAATGAAAGCAGCCTAGAATCAGTATATTACATATACAAATACGCATAGTGTTTTGTTGACATGTCAAACAATCCATTTTGTATACTGAGTTTAGTTGTTACTCTAACAGACTTCACTGGAAGTAGATCACAATGGGTAGCCGTAGAAAAAAGCAAGAGTCCTGTAGCACCTTAAAGACTAACAAAATTTCTGGGAGGGTATGAGCCTTTGTGAATCACAGCTCAATTCTTCAGATACAGCTATAATGTGAGTCCATTTATCCTTAAGTAGAGAAGAGTGAATTCAGACACCCAATGGCAATAGCATGCAAATGTCAACACAAGGTAAGTGACATTAGCAGGTGTGATTGGATTAGGTGTGATATGCAGAGGGGTAGTAGGTGTGGAGAAATCATACCCTGCCAGAAATTTTGTCAGTCTTTAAGGTGCTACTGGACTCTTGCTCTTTTCTACTTCTACAGACAAACACGGCTACCCATTATGATCTACCTCCAGTGGAGTCTGTTAGGGTAACAACTAAACTTCACTGGGACCTGGAAAATAATGAGTAGTACTTTTAGGATGCAGTCAGAGTTGGTAGTATCTAGAATAAAAGGTCCATGTAATTCTGCATTCTGCTTGAAGGATTTGGAGGGGGATATAAGTCCCTTGGCCCTGACCTGGATGTCCCAGGCTAGCCTGATCTCATCAGATCTCGGAAGCTAAGCAGGGTCAGCCCTGGTTAGTATTTGGATGGGAGACCACCAAGGAATACCAGGGTTGCTGTGCAGAGGAAGGCACTGGCAAACCACCTCTGTTAGTCTCTTGCCATGAAAACCCCAAAAGGGGTCGCCATAAGTCGGCTGCGACTTGACGGCACTTTACACACACACACACACACACACACACACACACACACACACACGTCCCTTGGCAAACATTTGTCTAGCATTTTAATAAGCTGTGGAGAATATTATAGTTTTTAACAGGCATGATGTTTAATATTTTTCATTTCATGAAAAAGGTTTGTGTGTGTGTGTGTGAAAAAATACTTCCTTTTATCTGTTTTGAAAGAAAGAGCAGCACATCTATATGTGTGTGTGTGTGTGAGAAAGAGCAGCACATCTATGTGTGTGTGTCTGTCCCCTCCCCCTTTTTTCAATTAGGTAAAAGTAAAGATAGTCCCCTGTGCAAGCACTGGTCATTGCTGACCCATGGGGTGATGTTTACTAGGCAGACTATGTGTATGGGGTAGTTTGCCAGTGCCTTCCCCAGTCATCTACACTTTACCCCCAGCAAGCTGGGTCCTCATTTTACCGACCTCGGAAGGATGGAAGGCTGAGTCAACCTTGAGCCGGCTACCTGAAACCGACTTCCGTTGGGATCGAACTCAGGTCGTGAGCAGAGCTTTTGACTGCAGTACTGCAGCTTACTTCTCTGCGCCACGAGGCTCTGTTTTTTCAATTACCTGTAGTTTTTTTCAATTAGTTGCTGGATTTTTTATTGTTTTTGTTGTTGTTGTTTTGAAATAAAAAAATTAACTCTTACACACAAATGTCATGCAAAGGTTATGCTGGGCCAGGTCTCCCTTTGTGAAAATAATAATAATAATGATGAGTTGGTTTTTATATGCCAACTTTCTCTGCCACTTAAGGGAGAATCAAACCAGCTTACAATCGCTTTCCCTTCCCCTCCCCACAACCTCCTCTGTGAAGTAGATGGGGCTGAGAGTGTGTGACTAGGCCAAGGTCACCCAGCTGGCTTCGTGTGTAGGAGTGGGGAAACAAATCCAGTTCACTAGATTAGCCTCTGCTGCTCATGTTGAGAAGTGGGGAATCAAACCTGGTTCTCCAGATCAGAGTCCACCGCTCTTTACCACTATACCAAGCTTGGCTCAGAAAGCAGCATGAAGCTGAGGTTTCTATCTTGTTACCTAATAAAGGGCAGAGAAAAAATGAATTTCACAGCAAAACCAAATAAAAACAGCATGTGGAATTAACTTTGTGCAAATAAATGACACATCGACATGCAGTAAAAGTTTAAAATATTCATTACTATAGGTGGCTGCACCTTTGGAAATTAGGTTTTGTCTTTCACAATAGACCAAATTGCTTTGCCCAAACCTTCACAAACATATTCAGGATTCTAATAGAGTAATCTGATGAAAAAATAACATTAAGGAACATTAAAAAGGCAGTTTCTTGCAGACAGGTAAGTGAGCAGAATCAGGGAAGAAGAAGTAAGCGGTGGCAGCAGAAAGGGCTGTTTCCCCCTCCAGTTGTTGAAATTAATTTCCTGATGACACCATCTTCATTTATCTGAAATGAGTACTGTTCTGGATTACTTTGGTAAGGCCTGACTCAGAGATAAGCATGCACTCAAGAAGCCCTTGGCATCTAGCTGACTTTCCTATATCAGATCATTTTGATCCTAGCCAGAGGTACACCTCATAAAATACTATTAGATAATCTCTGCTTCTATTTTAAGCTTTTTATTAAAGCATAACTATTAATTGCTTAACATTGACTAAATCAACAGAAGATTATACCATCCATCCATCATAGTTATATAGATAATTAAAGGAAAGCAATTACACGAGTCCATAAAAGTATCTTGCCGCAGAAATAAGCAGAGCACAGGCTAGAAGCCCCTTCTGAGAAGAAAACTCTCAATCAATTCAACTTTCCCTATTTACAAGATTTCTCCCAACAATAACTAAATGTCCCACTAGATAAGGGTGCACATTCTTAGCTAACTCATAACTTCAAACAACATACAAGGTTATCTATACTTGAAATGTCTTCTTTAAAATGTTAGTTTATTTTATATTAAAATTGTTATATAAAAATGTTAGTTCATTTTTGCTACTTTAAAATATAAATTTGATATTTTAATTAGTAAATAATCAATTAGAACATAAAACATTAGACATAAATATCAATGTAAGTGTTACTAACATAATTGATCTAGTAATACCAATAAATACAAAAAACACAAAAGAGAAAACATCAGCTGTAACAAAAGAAAAAAAAGAAAAAAACCATGTATAAACTTCAAAAAATTATACCTAAGCCATAAATTATTTTTCAATCACTTCTTCATAACATTATCATATTTAATTTTATCATAACAATATCATAATAAACTACCTATCATCTTCATAATCAGTTTCACAAAATGCTTTATCCAAATCTATCCACTTATCAAACTTAACACCTACCTTACCTAACCCACCTACAATCCATACTTTTCTGTCTGATAGATTATAATATTAATTTCAGCTCATTCTTTTTCACATCCTGGCCCCTAGCTCCCTAATTAAACATATTTTTCAACAAATCTACACAGTTTTATATATTGACTGTCAAATGATACTCCTTATTCCAGAAGTTATAGGAAGGTTGCCAGCTCTGAGTAAAATAAGGTTTCTTAACCGAGCAATCCGGAAGGGGGGTGGGCAAGCTGCTCAGGAGCTGATGTGACCCCTGTGCTGGCATAAGTGCCACTTGCGTGGGTTAAGTGGGTATGGACACTGGTGCAGGAGCACTTACACCGGCTCCACGGAGCCAAACGGCACTGCAAGTCTCGGGCACTGGCGCTGCTTCTGTCAAGACAGAGCCCTCTCCAAAACTTTAGTCTTGTTTGTAGAGAGACAGAGCCAGGCCAGTAAACTCAAACCACCTTTCAAAATTAAAGGCTTTATTAAAGAATAAAAATTCAAAATGGTTAAAACACAAGTTTACAGAAATCTTAAGGCATGCTGGTAAGGAAAATAACAAAGCAAATTCTATCTAAATATACTCACTACTCTATTACATAGCTGATGTTATTGCTGTAGATGCTTAAGCTGGTTCAGGCCGTTCTTGGTTGCATTGAGGCAATGCAGTAGTTGTTGCCGGTAAGGCAAAGTAACAGAAATAGCAAAAGGAAGAACTAAGAATAATGTAATGGTTCCACCATGAGCACAGCTGAACTTGTGGTAAAGTGAACCTAAGTCAGATGACCCCTGACTCCCAATCAGAGATGTTACCAGGGAGAAGTCTCTAGATGGTTCAAACTGGTCTAGGCCAGAATAAGGTTCTCAGGAACAAGGAGTGAGATCATTCCCCTTCTCCCATCTTCCCATAGATGAGTAGAATCATCCAATTAAGCTGGTATGCAGTACTGTCCTTGAACACACGTTATCTGCTAGGGCAGTGATGGTGAACCTTTTAGAGACCGAGTGCCCAAACTGCAACCCCAAACCCACTTATTTATCACCGAGTGCCAATGTGGCAATTTAACCTGAATACTGAGGTTTTAGTTTAGAAAAAACAACTCATACGTTAACATCTTTTGCCTTAAAAGAAAAACACAATAACAGAGCTTTCAATGATACAAACAACTTTTTATCGAAAGACATGCTTTTGAACAATTAATGTGATTTTTGCTGTTGTATGCATGCTGATAATTTGTCTACCCTTGGCTCATACTTTGTAAATTTGAGAGCAACACATGCAGTACTCAGGTCATCTGTTAGTTGTTTCTGGTGTCAGATTTGATATAATTCAAAGCTGAAAACAGCTGCTCACAAGCATAAGATGATCCAAACAAAGTGAGGAAAGCAATCCCAAGTGCTTTCATTGACTTAAAAGTGTGGAATTTTCTGCCAAATAATTTTAAGGAATTCTGAGTGGCAAATCCAAGGCAAAACCTCCCATTAATAAATGGCCAATAACCCCCCATGCAGAGTTTTGAGAATCTGGATGGGGAAAATGTGCATCTGAGTGGCAAATCCAAGGCAAAATCTCCCATTCACAAATGGCCAATAACCCCCCCCCCCATGCAGAGTTTTCAGAATCTGGATGGGGAAAATGTGCATCTGAGTGGCAAATCCAAGGCAAAATCTCCCATTCACAAATGGCCAATTACCCCCCATGCAGAGTTTTCAGAATCTGGATGGGGAAAATGTGCGAGGGGCCAGCTTGCCCCAGCAACGGGGTGTATTGGGGGGGGGAAGAGAGAGAGAGACACACACACACACACACACACACACACGAGGAAAAGTCGAGTTGTCCGCAGGCTTGCATGAAAACCCGCAAGGTGAACTTTTGCAACTCGCCCCCCAACGATGCAAAGGCACAAACACACGCAAAAAAAGCCTCCCGTGTTGCAGAGAAAGAGGTGCCTTTGCATCGCGCCCCGGGTAAGGGGGGGGCAAGCTCGCGCGCTTCCCACACCAGCAGCAAAAGCCGTGCGGGTGCAAAGGGCGGCAAGTTTGCAAAAGTGGGTTGGGGGGGGGCTTTCCCACTCCATTCCTCCGGTCTGGCTCCCTGGCTCCCCTCCGCCACCTGCAGCAAAATGCAAACCCCGGGCGGGACGAGGAGGTGGAAATCAGCTCCGGAGCTCTGCCGTCGCCCTCCTGCATAAGGGATCCATTGGCCTGGGGGAGAAGCCGGCTGCTGCCGCCGCTGCTCTCCCCTTCGCGGCGTGCAGAGCGGGACTGGTGCCAAGCGGAGAAGCACGCTCGGTAGCAGCTCCCGACTCAGGGGGGCTCCGAGGAGAGGGGAGGGAAAGGGGGGAGTGATTCCCAACTCGCTGCCGCCGATCACAGTGCAGCCTACGGGGGGGGGGAGAGAAAGCCCTCTTCCCTCAGCCTCCAAGGGGCCAGGGCCACTCACAGCAGGCGGAGGGCGAAGGCGCCGGCCACGCTCTTGCGCACCAGGAAGCTGCCGTCACGGCAGGCCCGGGCCAGCAGCTACCCGGCCAGCCGCACTGCTACGCCTGCCGCCTCGCCTCCGCCCCAGCCCCGTGACAAAGTTGGCTGCGGCGCGGCGGAAACTTGCGTCGAGGCCGCGAGGAGGGGTGGAGGAGGGGGCAGACGCGACGGCTCCGCGCGTGCCCACAGAGAGGGCTCAGCGTGCCGCTTATGGCACGCGTGCCATAGGTTCGCCAACACGGTGCTAGGGTAACTATCTGCAGGTGTTGCTTATTAGCTACTAGCTCAGCTAGGCCTCCATGAACTACAAAGCAAATTCTAGGCACACAAAATGGAGGATATACTGATGTCAAGCTAATGTTAAGAACAAAATGGTTTTTCTGTTTTCACAGCCCCCCCCCCCCCCGGCTCATGTCCTCACACTGGCATCAATGGGGGCATTCCCAGGGGAAGAGCTGATGTCAGCTCCCAGAGCCCTTTTGGCCTGGGAACCCCCCTTTTTGCAGGTGCAGAGTTATGCCTGCAAAAAGGCAGGCATAGTCCTGTGGAACTCTATGGAGAGTTCCATGGGGTTTCTTTCTAAATTCTATTTTTGGCTTGCTGTGCTTGGGCGCAGCTTAACCATCATCCCCCTTAGGATTGGGCTGCCCATCTCCCATCATTCAGTTGCACTAGATCTGTCAACTTTGCCAATTTCAGTATTTGCCATATTTTTATCCACTTTTTATATGTAACAAATTAGAAAAATTCCAATTACTAACTATAACCATTCTTGCGTGTGTAATCACGCCATGCATGATTGATCTAGATTTTGTTGGGACATATATCAAGCCCAATATTCATTTTTTTCCAAATCTGATTCCTACTAAATTATGAGACATTGTCATTAAGAAAAGCTAGTCTTGTTTTACTTCACAGTAGTCCCACTAACTGATTATGCAAATTCAATCACATTGACTTTAATCAGATGGACTCACTTTCTGGATTAGCTGGTGTCAGTAGCCAGTTACCTGCGGGTGGGGGGGAGGGGAGTGGATATGGTAATTTCGTGGATACAGTCATCCCTACTTTCTTTGTAGACAGAAAAAAACAGACAGAAGTCTGATGTTTAACATCCTGATTTAATTAATCTCTGACAGCTAGCTGGGGCTGTTCAACAGATGACTTTTATTGCCCCAGCCACTGAGGCATCTTTACCTGGCAAAGAAGACACAGCCATCTAGCTCTGATTTCCTGCCTGTCAAATACTCCCTCTAACTTTTTAGTGTCAACTAGTCTCAAGAGTTCCAAGTGGCCCAAGACTGCTGTAAGGGAGCCTTCCCCATTTCTGCTCATAGACAATCAGCTGAGTATGGTGTTTCAATGCCACAGTGGATGCAGAGATGGGTGGAAAGCACCATTATGTACACACTTCATTTTATTGCACTGGTATGATTGATCCAGTCCTCCTGCATTGGGGTTTAGGTGAGATGGGCACATCTCTGAAGTTTGGGGTTGAGATGGAAAAACTTGCCTCAGTGCTCTACAGACTGGTCGCTCCAACTTTCAAGCCTCTTCCTGTTCTGTCATTCTAGGATTGTGCAAACAAGGGCTGGTGACCTTTCTGATGCCTAGTCCCTCAAGAAGCCTTTGCATCCTCTGGATCAGGGGTGTTAAACAGCCCAAGGGCCGTATCCAGCCCCCTGAGAGCTCTTATCCTGCTTGTGAGCCAGCCGAGGCAGACACCCCCACTCCAGTCCTGATATGGGCTGGCGAGCCTGCTGTGGGCTTGCTAGCCAAGGCAGCCACCACCACCCCCTGCTCCCTATCTGGGCTGGATAGGCCTGGCCTGACTAGGTGACATTTGTGTCATATACGGCCCTCATAAGAAATTAGTTTGACACCCTTGCTCTAGAATGGACATGAATGCCTCTCCCTCTAAACCTGCCTGTCTAGTGATAGAAGCCAAATAAATGGTTATAAAAGCGGTTATATTTGTAAGAATATACCTGTCAGTTGTGTGTGTGTGTACATTTGAGGGCTCATGGAATGATAAGGGATGTATAAAAAGTTGTCAGCCTTTGTTAAACCAAACTCTAACCTAAGAACTTTTCAGCCTCTACTTGTACAGCGATGGTAATGGGAGACCACCCAAAAGCACTTTCTTGAGTAAGGACTTTTGGAGGATCCCACAACATTTGAATGTTCCATGCCCCAACCCTTGTGCACATCAGCAGTCTAAAGCTCATTGGTGCACAGATGATGTATGCACATGAAACTTTCAACTGCTATGTCCAGGTGCATGGAGCACCAACAAGGGCAAGTGTATCCTGCCATCCTGCACTAAGCAAACACCTTCTTCAACCTTTCTTTTTTGTGCCCACCTCCTCCATCAAGCACAGCAGAGAGCTTCCAATTCCACTTAAGATTCCTGTAATGGGACAGAGACAGCCTTGATTGCTTTATTCTCAGCCAGGCTCCCCTGGAAAGCCATCACTTAAAGATACTTCAGTGAAGACTTCTGACTGAATGATCAGCAGCCACAGACTTGCCTGCCCTCCCTCCTATGAGTGTTGTGAGTGGCACAGCAAGACTTCCTGTGTCTTTCCTGGATGAAGTTGCTATTACAGAAAATCCTGGGTGTGATAATTAAGCAGAGCATCTCTGACAAAAACAGTTGGCAGAGGGGTTTGGTCTCTACTTTGCTCCCCCCAGAGACACCCCCCACTGTGAGGAAGATTAGTGTTGGTTAGAAAGGAGGTATGGCAAAAAATGGCAGGGCAGGATAGCAGCAGCATCATAAGCAGATGTCCTGAACAGTTGATACACAGTGGAACAACATACAAGAACATGTTGGGAAAGGGGGAGATACAGACCACACAATTATTAAGGAAGGGCAATTCTACAAAGGTATTAGGGCTATGTTGTAGGGGAATGGTTCAGGATGATGTTTTAACAAAGGGAAAGGGGTTGTGGTCTGTACTCCTGTGTATAGCACACATACTGGAAAACCGGGTTTGATTCCTCACTCCTCCACATGAGTGGCAGACTCTAATCTGGTGAACCGGGTTGGATTCCCCCTCCTCCACATGAAGCCTGCTGGGTGACCTTGGACCAGTCACAGTTCTCTCAGAACTCTCTCAGTCCCACCTACCTCACAGGGTGCCTGTTGTGGGGAGAGGAACAGAAGGAGATTGTAAGCTAGTTAGATTCTCCTTTAAAATGGTAGAGAAAGTCGGCATATAAAAACCAACTCTTCTTCTTCTATCTGTTGCTGTATGTATTATTTTACTATGTAATTTCAGCATTGCTTAACATGAGTCTCAGTGAGAAAGGCAGACTATAAGTAAGATAAATAAATAAATATCATGAAATCAGAAAAATGGAATGTTATGTGGAACACAGCAGTAGGCCTGCACAAATGCCCCAGTGTGCATATTCCAAATCCCTGTAAGTGGAAGGAATTACATTCTCCCGTCCTCTGCTCTCTCACAATGGCAACCCTAGGAGGTAGGCCAGGCTGAGAGTTTGTGACGGGTCTCCCAGGATCCTACTCTACCGCTCTATCCACTATACCATGCTGGGGTGTATGCCCATGCATTGTCTTTGGAATTATCCCTTTACTCCTTCTGAGGAGCTGAGAAATTTAATATACTCAACAATTATTTTCAGTTATGGGAAATAGAAGAGGAGGTACTTTTCAAATAATTCTGACAAGAGAACAACAATCAGGTTCATTGGTTCTTGTAGGTTATCCGGGCTGTGTAACCGTGGTCTTGGAATTTTCTTTCCTGACGTTTCGCCAGCAACTGTGGCAGGCATCTTCAGAGTAGTAACACTGAAGGACAGTGTCTCTCACTGAAGTAACACTGTCCTTCAGTGTTACTACTCTGAAGATGCCTGCCACAGTTGCTGGCGAAACGTCAGGAAAGAAAATTCCAAGACCACGGTTACACAGCCCGGATAACCTACAAGAACCAATGAACTCTGACCGTGAAAGCCTTCGACAACAATCAGGTTGTTTGACAAATATCAGCACCTGCACTTACTGCTAGCTGTTCCTGTAGCTACTGCACTTCTAAGAACCAATGTTTTGTCTTTGGAGCTAGGAAGAGACTGCCAGATGCATTTATAAAGGTTAAGCCCTTCTCTCTGAGATCCTTTAACTGGAGATGGAGATGCCAGGGAATGAACTGGCATTTCATTCAAATGACAAAGGAATTTGTCCCTAGGATACATGGGGCCTGTCACTTGTAGCATGTGGATGGATTTATTGCTCTGTATGACATCTCCTTGGGATATATTTTGTTATACTGGATTGTGTACAATGGTTTAGGTATAGCCTTCGGCTGTAGGAGATTGAACTAGACACATTCCATTGTTTTTCAATTGATTTTCCAACAGTGGCCAACTGGCTGTTCCTAAGAAAACAGTCTTTTCTTCTTGTTGTTACTTAGCATAAAACTCCAAAGTAAGGGGATTCTTTTGCAAGCCTCTTCATCCTAAATTGCATCACCAAAACCCCTCATCTTCAGTTTTCAAACCCTGTTCTAGAGTTTTGCCCTCTGAACTGAAGGGGTTCTGAGACTCTAAATGAAAATGTGACTTTTTAATTAAGCCATCCAACATAACAGAGCGTGTCATTATAAAAGGCCTGGAATTGGCTCCAAAGGTATTGAGTCAAAGGCCAAATGGTTGTAATTACTCAAGAAATACAGTAGTTATCTTAAAAGGTGGGTCCTCAAAGGGCTTGAAACTGAGACATTAACAATGCAGAACTAAGCACAATAACACCCTTCTAAGTCCTTTGAAGTCAATGGGCTTAGAAGGGTATACCTTTGCTTAGGACTGCACTGTAAGCAGAGTGAAAGCTTTGAGTACTTAGGTTTTTTTCTGAGTATTATGGAAGGGGTTGAGAAGCCCCTGGTACGAAGGAAGTACGACCTTGCTTTTGTATAGTTTTAGGACAGGATCAATAAGTAAACCTCCCTTAGTGTAGAAAAAACGTAAAATAGACCCCACTATCCTTAATGCAAAGGCCCTAGATGTTGCTAGGTGCACATTCCAATTTAAGGTCTCCTTGAATGTGACTCCGAGGTATTTAAAGGAGCTACACTGCTTGACTGGGTTGCCAAGTATACTCCAAGATGATATTTTGGGCTTTTTCCTGAAGACCATAACTTTTGTCTTCTCGTAGTTAATATTAAGGGCCTCTTCCTTGCAGTACGTTCCCAGTTGTTGTGGCAACCTTCTCAAGCCAACTTTAGTAAGGGAGATTAAGGCCATATCGTCCACATATAATAGGACTGAGATTTTTTGATGTCCGAGTGAGGGTGGAACAACATGTGGATCTGACAGCCTCTCAACAATATCATTTATAAACAAATTGAATAACAAGGGGGCCAAAACACACCCCTGTTTCACTCCCTT
Organism: Euleptes europaea; assembly: GCF_029931775.1. NCBI lineage: Eukaryota > Metazoa > Chordata > Lepidosauria > Squamata > Sphaerodactylidae > Euleptes > Euleptes europaea. The sequence goes on along the minus strand of NC_079326.1, from coordinate 4,617,689 downwards.
ACAGACTGGAATTTTGTTGGTTAAAGAGCCAGTTATACCCACCCTAATTTGGGCGTAGATGCCCGTATGTAACACACGTAACAAATAGAGTAGCCATTTATCAATGTTTTTCCTTAATAATTTTGACCACAGACGATCCCTATTGATGGAATCAAATGCGGCGGCCAGGTCTACAAATGCTACAAATAGCACTTTAGTTGGGCCATTTATGCCTGAAAAAGCAAGTTGGTAAAGTGTTTGGCAATGATCTACTGTGCCGAATCCCTTTCTGAATCCTGCTTGGTGTGGGTGCAGAATGTGATTCTCGGTCACCCACTCTTCCAATTTATGCAGCAGATGTTTGTTACATAGTTTTGCTGCAATGTCAAGCAGGCTTATGAGTCTATAGTTCTGTGGCTCTGTCTTGCTCCCCTTCTTGTGGATGGGGACGACAATGCTTAGCTTCCAGCCAGAGGGAATTAGACCTGTTTCATTAATTTGTGTGAAGACTCTGGCTCAAACAGGAGACCACCAATTTAGAAAAGCTTTATATAGTTCAGGGATTATCATGTCCTCCTCAGGGGATTTTCCAAGCGGCAATGAGGCAATCAGGCCTCTGATTTCAGACTCTGAAACTGGCATCCAAACTGGGAGGTCGGATATATCTGGATGTAAACACTGTAATTTTGAAGTTTTCAAAAAAGGGGAAGTTACACTGGCTCCAAAAACCTTACTGAAATACTGAAACTATGTTTTTTCTGAGATCTGTGCCTCGAGCCACTGGGTTGAGAATTTTAAATCACATGAGACTAATTCCCAAAATCGCGCTTCGTTTTTTCCTAAAACTGCTAGCTCAAGATCTTTCCATAAAGATTTTGCACGGTTGAACTTTTTTGTTTGTTTGTTTAATTAGGCCTTTATATTGAGATTTGAGTTTTAGAAGATGGGTCATCAGGGCCCCATCATTACTTTGTCTCACTTGTCTCATGACTACGGTTATTTCTCTCTTAAGCATCTTGCACTCAAGATCATACCAGCCATTGGATACATAAGGTAAAGATTTTATAGGTCTGTTGTTAAAAAACATAGGCTTTAAATAACTAATTATTGCTTCATAGGGTTTTATTACGTCACTACCAGGTTGAAGGAGAGCTAACCTATGTGACTCAAGTTCTGAGTTCATAAAGGTTTGCTGTAGATTGTTATATAGTTGTTCTGACCATTTAAGTCTCCTAAAACCTGGAATTATATCTTCTGCAAAATCCTGAGTTGGTTTCAGTAGATATTCAGCATTGACTGTAAGCGTTAGTCTCAATGGGTAGTAATCACTTAAAGAGCAGTCAATGACCTCAAACTTGTCCACAACGTTAAAAAGAACAGGTGAAATAACAATATAATCAATTGTGCTAGCTCAAAGGGTTGACAAAAAGGTAAAAGTACCTCCGGTTGCACCAAAATTGGTCCCATGTAAAACATAAATTCACTAATGAGAGTAATTCTAAAAGTTTAAGACCAAACTTATTAATAGTGGCATCTTTGGATGAGTGTTCTAAAAGAGAAGCATACGCAGCAACCTGAGCATTCTTACCCGCTCTCGCATCTACTACACCTGACCCTATCCTGGCATTGAAATCTCCACCCAATATGAAATGAGAGTTAGGAGACTGGAAAGATAATGGCTCAATAGTAGCTATTAGTAGGTTCCAAAAATTCACTTTTCCCTGTGACGCAGTGCTCTTGGGTGGGATGTACACATGAATACAAATTAGTTACCAAAATGAAGACCCTTAATTAACAATATCTGAAAATTACTGGGGCAACTATTGTCCAAAACTTCCACCTTGACCTTAAGATCAACTGTTATAAAGGTAACCAAGCCTCCACATCCCCAACCCTTAGAATGATTTTTGACTGCTGGGACTGAAAAGGGCCTGTAACCCTAAAGAACTGGAGGCTCAGAGTCCTGGATCCAAGTCTCCTGAAGACAGAGAATGTCGTGGGCTTGTAAAAGACCAAAGAAATCTGAATCATGCAGTTTGTTTGTCCACCCCCCTAAATTCCATGACAAAAACTTTAGTTGTCAGTTCACATTTGATATCATATCCAGGTCGCCCTTGACATCAAGGAAGATGCATCCATTCTTAGGTGTAATGTTCTCACCTGGAGCAGATTGGACATCCGGTGTTATCACCAGGGAGTTACAAGGCTGAACCTGCTCACAGTCTTTCTGTTGAGTTCTGTGTGGTCTGTCATCCTGCTTCATATTAGTTACTGGGATTGTAAAAGAGGATGGTTAAAGGAGTTGAAATGAACTACACGAGGTTGTGTTATTGGATAAAGATTTAACTAGTCTTTGTGATCTTTGTGGTGTAGGATCATTTTTGATGCTCAGAAGCTTTAGTCTTAACTGTTCCAGCCTGGTTGTGATCCCAGTTTGTTCACGCAATGGAAGACCTGAGAAGGATTTTAATAAATCATCTTCTATTGAATTGTCCGGTAGGAAGTGTCCAGAGTCCAGGTTAGAGCGATTTAGTATATTGGTCTGTTGGGTCTTGTCTTGCTGACAATTATCTGCCAGTTCTCCTTTACATGACCTACTATTGCCTATTTGAATGGTGGGGGTTTGAATCTTTGTCAGCAAAGGAGTTAAAATTAGATTGTCAAAGACACGGGCTGGGAAGATGCCTTTTGTGTACAGAAAGGATTTCTCACCTAACATTAGAGTAGGGATCCTGGGTCTATCAAAAGTAAGCATAATTCTTTGCACCTGATTCAGGTTGCCAAGCTGCTCCACTGTTCTTAAATCAATTTCAGTCATATTCATACCCAGGAGCACTCTTAAGTGCTGAATAGCCTGCCACTTAGACTTCCAGGAATGCTTCTGGTCATTATATCTGCACACTGTTATACATACTTTGCAGGGCTGTAGCTTTAGCTGACACTGTGAGCTCTCCCCCGCATGCTGCTGGTATTTTTTACTTTCTCTCCTGCTTAAATTGGAAGTCTATTTCTTTAGAGGAGGTTCTGCTGGACTTGAGATAATGCTGACGTGTTTTAAGAACAACTGAGTAAGTTGATCCATTTTAGCGTCAATTTAATTTAATCTTCCAAATATAAGGTTTACTGCTTTAGCAACCAGGTTGGAGAAGTCATTTAGGATAGTGTTAACAGAGCTAGGTTTGACTTCTTTACAATCCTCTTGAGACCGAACAGTTAAATCATCCCTTCCATAGTCACAGTATGAGTCAGCCACATAATCATCCAGTGAAGTAAAGTGGTTTGAAGTTGGTATGTCGTAAACTGTGTTGTCTTTTAGTGAAAGGTTTCTCCCTCCCCTTCCTTTAAGAACGCGTCGGATTGGCAGATCTTAAGTCAATCATTCAAGCTCGTTGTTTTAGTTTAAGCTGATCAGTTTGATAAGGTTCCTGCTGCTTTATCTGATGGATCTCATACAGCAAAGTCATCCGGTTCATTTAAGGGAGGAACGAGGTTACCAAGAATGTTTTCTTCTTCCCCCCTGTTATTCGATAATGCCAGTGAAGAACGAAAGATTCTTATCTACTCACTTGGGCGTCTGGAGGTGAGGTTCTAATCTTAATGTAATCCTTATGATGTTTATAAGGTGGTGGAGGGTAGAGTCTAATGCCGAAGTTGCGCTCTGGCGATTTCAATCCCTTTGTGCCCGCGGGACCAGCATCTAAATCTCCAGGGGACTTAATGAAGCTCCCTCGGAGTATTTAGGAGATCAAACCGCATAGATGGCTGCAGGGAGTTCCTGCTTCCCAGCCCACTTGCAAGGGCTGGTTTGGGGTGCAGTAAATCACCCCAAATTAAACGCAAACTTGGATTCCCCCCAGGAGCCCCTGGGAGAACGTGGCACTCAGCCCAGCGTCACCACCGGAAGTTGCAATCTGATCCTTCAAGGCTTCTTCTTGTGATTGTATTTCTCCAATTTGTTTCTTAAAATCCTTAATTTCCATTTGAATTTCTTTTTGCTCATTCTCCACATTTTTTACAGTGATTTCCATCTCATTCATGTCTGTTTTCAGTTCCTTCACTTGGTCTTTAATTGTCATAATCTCATTTAAAACATTGTCAAATTTCTGGTCTATAAGTTGAATCATTTGCTTTGTTTGTTTTTGAATTTGATTATTGATTGTTTCAGTGCGCTTTGTCAGCATTTCCTCCAGTTCTTTGTAATCCATGGCTCCCTGCCGAGCTGATTGTTGTAGAGTTGGGTAGTTTTAATGTAACACAGACCATAAAGATCCTAGGATATTCCAGTTAGGCTTCTTCCAGCAAAATCCCTTTCTCAAAGTGAAACGTGGCTGGAGGACTTCTAAAAGTGAAAGAGCTTCAGATCGGATGTAAAACTTCGTCCCTCCCCCTTCCAATTCACAGTCCCCAGTTGCTGCCTGCAGTGTCACTCAAAACGTCTATTGTTGTGTCTACCCGTGAATGAAGTTTATAATTCCTCAATCAGGTTAGCAAATATTCCTTTTTTTCCAGGTTATCTCATGATCTTGGGGAGGGGTGCAGGTTCTGTAGCTGGTTTAAAAAGCTCCTCAGTCTTTCATAATTGAAAAGTAAACAAAAGGAGTTCTTGGCACATACTCAGGTGTCGGATGCCGGGGTTTCTGTTCTTAAAATAGTTCAATATTTGGTGATTGGTAGAGGAGATCTTTTATGTTTACTTGTAATTAAGACAACAATTGATGTAATCGTGATTTTGACATTAGTTTCAAATTGTTGTTAAAATTATGAAGAATTTATAGTTTTAAAAACCAATAAAATTTATTTAAAAAAAAGAAAAGGATCAGATTGCACTTTTGGTTATGAAATCGAGAGAGGCCAGTCTACGCATACGCAATCTCCCGGAACAGTATGGAGCTACCAGAGAGACCATGATAAAGTCACTTGCTGATATTTTCCATATAAATGAACAAAAATTAAATTAGATAGATAAGATCTACAGGGTCCCCTTGTCTCCAAAAATGCAGAAATCAAAGCCTAGAGAGATTGTGATTGGTTTTTTTGATCTCAGAATGAAGAATACTATCATGCAAATCCAATTTGATAGTTCTCTGTCAGTAGATGGAGTACCTTTAATATTGCTAAAAGATATACCTCTTCACTTGGTTGCAAAGAGGAATGCTTACAAAGATTTCACTATGACATTAAGAAAAAATGGAATAAAATACGCTTGGCTAACTCCACAAGGTCTTACCTTCACCTATAAACAGAACAGATGTGCTGTCAATTCATTGGCAGAAGTTGAGAGATTTCTATTAAGAAACAAAGAACTGGTAGATCCTATCCAAGGAAGAAAACAAGAGGAAGCACGACAGGATGAAAACCCAAGTTTGCAAGAAGCAGTAACTGGAAACCATGGTCACCAAGAGACTATACCAAGAAAGCAAGAAAAACAACAACAGAAATCCTAGACAGAAAAAGTCGTTCAAGAAGAAGGGTTAAAGGGTTGGAGGGTACTGAAATGATAGGAGAAAGGGGAGGTGTGGGGAAATAACAATGAATTTTTTTATTTACATATCAATGTAAAGAATTTATAGATCTATCCTTTTCTCGGGAGTTGTTATGTAACCTACTAGCATTTTTAATTCTTCCTTAATTTCAATTGACAATATTAGTGATTAGGTTATATATGACAGTGGGTATATAATGGACATTAGGAATAAATAGAAAATTATAAATAATTATATACTAGTCTAGTAAGAATAATTTTTAATATAAAGTAGTGACTAGATTATGAATAGGTAAGAGGAAGCTGGGGGGGGGGGGAGTCCAAACTATTAGATGTATTTAACAATGTAGGTATACATTAAGCTAAATATTGCTATTTACTAACATATGGAAAGATAAGCTTTATGAAACACCAAATAAGATGGATTGTGTTATTATGGAAAAAGCAATAAAAAGTGATTAAAAAAATTTTTTTGGTCTGTTTATTTATCGGGGGCAAGGTTTTGTCTTCTATATCCCATTCTCTTTTACGGGCACCCATTTCTGAAGAGCACAGCGTGATTTAGACTTTTAGAACTTTAAAACTTTAAAAACTCAAATGGCTCAAGCAGCAGAATAAGCTCAATTTCTCCCAACCTGACAATCAAACAGAGGAGACCAGCAGCCTAAAGCTCCATGCTGTAAACACCAAAGTAATTCCAACTCCATGACTGAGAAACAGGGAAGAGTCTTATTAATGGCCCAGGGTCCCCGGAACTACAACTCCTCTCCAGGCAACAGAGATCAGTTCCCCTGGAGACAATGGATGCTTTGGAGGGAGGACTCTATGGCACGGTTTCTCAAGAATAAGTCATGCCAGACTAATTTTATCTCCTTTTTTGAGAAAGTTACTACCTTGCTAGGTCAGGGGAATGATGTAGACATAGTTTATCTAGATTTCAGTAAGGCTTTTGATAAGGTTCCCCATAATATTCTTTTTGACAAATTGGGAAAATGTGATTTAGATCCTGTTACTGTTAGGTGGATCTGTAATTAGTTGACAGATCGCACCCAGAGTGCTTGTTAATGGTTCCTCATTCACTTGGAGAGGAGTGACTAGTGGAGTGCCTCAGGGATCTGTGCTGGGCCCTGTTGTTCAATATCTTTATAAATGATTTGGATGAAGGAATAGAGGGGATGCTTATTAAATTTGCCGATGATACTAAATTGGGATGGGTAGCAAATACAGTAGAAGACAGAGCCAGGATGCAGGATGATCTTGACAGGCTGGAGAATTGGGCTAAAACCAATAAAATGCATTTCAACAGAGATAAATGTAAAGTTCTGCATTTAGGTAGGAAAAATCAAATGCATAATTATAGGATGGGGGAGACTTGTCTGAGCAGTAGTGTGTGTGAAAAGGATCTTGGGGTCTTAGCAGACCAAACACTGAACATGAGTGAGTAGTGTGATGCGGTAGCTAAAAAGGCAAATGGAATCTTGGGCTGCATCAACAGACATATAGTGTCCAGATCATGTGAAGTGATGGTATTGCTTTACTCCGCTCTGGTTAGACCTCACCTAGAGTATTGTGTTCACTTTTGGGCACCACAATTTAAGAAAGATGTAGATAAGCTGGAACGTGTCCAGAGGAGGGCAACAAAGATGGTGAGGGGTCTGGAGACGAAGTCCTATGAGGAAAGGTTGAAGGAGCTTGGTATGTTTAGCCTGAAAAGGAAAAGACTGAGTGGGGATATGATAACCATCTTCAAGTACTTGAAAGGCTGTCATATAGAAGATGGTGCCGAGTTGTTTTCTGTTGCCCTAAAAGGTCGGACCAGAACCAACGGGTTAAAATTAAATCAGAAGAGTTTCTATCTAGACATTAGGAAGAATTTTCTAACAGAGCGGTTCCTCCGTGGAACAGGCTTTGTCAGGAGGTGGTAAGCGCTCCTTCCCAGTTGTCAGGAGCAGGCCATGAAGACAGTTCATGGCTGTGCTCCCAGGTGTTGTTTTGCAGTTCTCTCCAAGGCCAGTCCGTGCCCCGTGTTTAGACTTCATAGATTCCTTCAGTGTGGGAATTGCCAAGTACTCCTTCCTGCCTCTGGGAGGGGGGTTGCCTGGGTTACTGGTTATCTCCTTTTGCTTTTCTGTATATTCCATGTGCCTTGCCTTAGCCGCTTACTAGTGTCATTCTGAATATGGCTTCTGTAACCTGTCGAGTCTAATCAATAAAACTGCTTTCGTGGACTTGCCGTCTGCTGGAATCTGTTTATGGGTTTGCCTCAGGGCTAGAGCTCACATTACGACACTAGCCGTCTCCATCGGTTTTAATTGCTGACCTTGGCTAGAGCCCTGGACGGTTTGCCTAGGCACTAGTCTCCTCGGCTTGGGGTGCGAGACGAGCTCCCCGAGGATCCCGGTTAACTGCATGCCGTCTTGGAGGAGACGCTGCGAACTGATGCAGAGGCCACCCAGCTGGTTGGGCTGGTGACTGATCAGTGGCATCGCCTGGCAGAGACGACCCCCTGGAGGACCCAGGACGCTGATCTACGTGCCCGCGATGACCTTTTGGGACTGGATACTTTACTGGAAGAGACCCGGTTGGCGCTGGAGGACCTTGTCTTGCTAACTCGGTTGTTGTCTGAGCTGACGTTCCGTGAGCTGCGACAGGAGTCGGTGGCCCCCATCCAGGGGCTCGGATCCTGCTTCCGTTCCGCTAACTGTCGCGGACCCCACCATATGCCACCGGGAAGCACAGAGTGTTGCCGCCCGGACAGTCCTGGCCCTCATGGACTTACCACTAAACACAGCGACGGTAGTGGAAGTTGAGAAAGTTTTAAGCCCAGAGTTTGGTCTTTCCTCCGCGCATCTGGCTCAACAGGTCCATCCGCTGTTGGGTCAACACAAGGAGATCCAATTACTCTTGGAGCAAACAGCCGAACCAATTGTGATGGCTGCTGCAGTCGCCAAATTCAAGGCGGACCGAGCGCTCGCTGACCAAAGGCGAACGGAGGAACAACTGTTGGCGGAGGCAGCCGCCGCTCAGGCGCGAGCAACGGCAGGGACTGGAACATGGTCAAAATTTACCGGGGGGATGGACTGGTCTTTCCCTTCGTTCTCCTGGGGCTCCTCGGAACCAGGACAACCCCGGGAAGTAGCACGCAGACAGCCACCTATCTCGCTTCCTCCTCCCTCAGAGCGATCCACAGCCGTGTCTCCCAAGGCACGGGGACCCGAACACCCTGTTCAACTGCCTCCCACTCCGGCATCAACTCCGTCCCCGATCCAGCCGCCCACCAGTGCTACTCCGGAGGGGGTGGAAGGTCTGTCCGAGTCCTTCAGGGACACTCTTCTTCGTAGTTATCAAACGGAACTTTCCTCACGGACCATTCCAGCCTCACTAAATGCGGGGATTTTTGGTACAAGGATTCTAAACTGTGCCTGAGGTGTTGCGGGGGGAGGTTTTAGATTTGGTTCATGGTGCCAAGACCGCCGGACATTTCGGATTCCTTTAGACTTTGCATTTACTTAGGAGGCAATTTTGGTGGGTGGGCATGCGGTCAGATGTAAACTCCTTCATCCGCAGCTGCCCCATCTGTGCGGCGGCCAAATGGGCACAGGGAAAAACGCCCGGACTCTTGCAACCGTTAGAGACCCCTTCTAAGCTTTGGGAGGTGATTGCAATGGACTTCATGAGGGATCTACGCCCTAGTGGGGGAGACTGTACTTTGGGTGATTACTGATCTGTTTTCAAAACAGGTGCATCTTGTGCCCTGCGCAGGTATCCCTTCTGCCCCGAAATTGGCCCGCCTCTTTGTGTCACGTCTTCCGTCTGCATTCCTTCCCGCGCAAGGTGGTGACGGACAGGGGTTCAAATTTTGAGGCCAAATTCTGGAAAGCTTTCCTCAAACTGGTTTGAGTGGAACAAGGACTATCTAGTGCCTTCCATCCCCAAACGGATGGTCAAACCAAACGGGTAAATGTGGACTTGGAATGTTATTTGTGCTGTTATGTCAATTACCATCAGGATGACTGGGTAAACCTGTTGCCTTTTGCCGAGTATGCTTACAATAATGCGGTTCACCAATCCACAGGGTTCAGCCTGTTTCAGATTGTTCATGGTAAAGAGTTTAATCCTGTGGGCCATGTCGATGTGTCTGAGGAGGAGGGGGGGCTGATGTGGCTGAATGGGTGCGTTCCATTCAAACAACCTGGCCATGGCTGGTTAAAAATTTGGAGCGAGCCAAACCAAAGTACAAAGCTCAGGCTGACAAACATCATTCCCCCGGTAAGGAGTACAGGGTGGGGGATCTCATCTATCTGTCCACCAAGAACCTACGATCCACCCGCCTGTGTGCTAAACTCAGTGCCAAGTACGTAGGTCCGTTCCCCATTTCCTGGGTTATCAATCCAGTGACTGTAGAACTCTCCTTGCCCAAGTCTCTACGGAGAATTCATCCTGTGTTCCATATCAGTCTTTTAAAACCGTACATTCCTTCCCAAAGATGGTATCCTGAGCCGCAACCTGAGGTGCCTGAAATGGTATGTGTGTGTGTGTGGGGGGGGGGGGCAGAATGTCAGGAGCAGGCCATGAAGACAGTTCATGGCTGTGCTCCCAGGTGTTGTTTTGCAGTTCTCTCCAAGGCCGTGTTCGCCATCAGTCTCTTAAAACCGTACATTCCTTCCCAAACATGGCATCCTGAGCCACAACCCGAAGTGCCTGAAATGGTGTGTGTGTGTGTGTGTGGGAGAACATTTTGAAGTGGCTAAGATACTGGATTCCCGCTTTTGCTACGGTGCCCTTCAATACCTGGTTCGCTGGAAACATTTTGGTCCCGCCCAAGATGAATGGGTGCATGCCCGTGACGTCTCCGCCCGCCGTCTGGTGCAAGAATTCCATTCCGCCTACCCTGTAAATGGGTTTGCCACAGGGCTAGAGCTCACACCTGGAGGTTTTTAAGCAGAGGCTAGATGGCCATCTGTCAGCAATGCTGATTCTATGAACTTAGGCAGTTCATGAGAGGGAGGGCATCTTGGCCATCTTCTGGGCACTGGGTGTGTGTGTGGGAGGTTGTTGTGAATTTCCTGCATTGGGCAGGGGGTTGGACTAGATGACCCTGGTGGGTCCTTCCAACTCTATGATTCTACGATTATACCCCACTGAAGTCCCTGTCCTCCCTAGGCTCTATCCCCAAATCTCCAGTAGTTTCCTAGCCTGAATTTGGCAACCCTATCCTCTCAACCCCCGCCGGTAAACAGGGGGGACCTGGCAACCCTACTTGCAGGTATATAGTCTGGAGAGTAACCCAAGGTCACCTGGTGCTTTCCAGTCCTGTAAGACTCCCATTGCAGCTTACTGCCTTTAAAGTGGTCTTATGGCAGAAGGGCATCTTTCCCTTCTCTCCATTTAACAAACTGCAGATAAAAGGGATTCCACTGCAAGTACCCTTGTCTCAAAGCAGAACACCACCCTGTCACATTTGAAAGCATTTCTGCACTCTGCGTTCCTGGCTGAGTATCCAACAATGCCATCCTAAGCAGAATTACACAGGAGTCAAGCAGCATGTTAAAGACTAACATTTTTGTCAGCAATTTTGTTGAGTACTACTTATTCAGGTGTAATTTTGCCACAACAGACTAATATGGAATCCCTTTAGAAATCTAAGCACAATTGCATCCTTCTAAGACCATGAGTGTAACTCTGCTTAGGTTATCACTGCAAATCTTGAATATGTAATATTCACCAAATTTTCAGCCTCCAGAAATGGCTGAATTGGTGGAAAAATCAACAGTGTATTTACAATCCATGAACTTTTACTTTTTATCATACTCCAGGAGGAGGCAGACTGAGCTATTTTTCCCTTTGTTGCAGGTAGCACAACTGGAGTAGGGGGGAAAGCCTGGGTTGACAGAGCTGTAAATGTTTCTGTCTGAAATCATCAGATATCCCTGTCTGATGATTTAACATCCTGGGTAGTGCAGATCACCTCCTGAGCTGCAGCATCTCATTTCTGAAACGGCAGGCAAACATGTCTCACTTTGCATATATACAATGCATTCAGCTCTAGTTGCTTACAAGCCAGATAATCACCTTAGTGTCATTATAACAATAGAGGAATTTTCCCAGTTGGTAGAGGCATCCATTGCTTGCAGAAATGTGCTATGAGTCTTGTGAAGGCAGGCCATTTAAGCCATTGCTGGGTTGATTCCAGCTGGATAATATTAAAGGCACTGAAGCCCTGCCAGAAGAAAACATAGCCAGTGCAGTTGCAACCATCAGGCATGAGCACTGGATTGCACCTAAAGCAAAAATGCTAAGTTGGAGGGACTAACCCTAGCAAAACATCTGCAGGTTCTTTGATGAAAGACACAAGTGTTTCTACAAGATCAACAACATTTCTCAGGGGGTTTCACACCTCCCTACAAGTTGCATCCATTGACCTGAAACCAAAACCATTTATGCAGGGGAAGTTTGTGCTGGGTTTGCTGCTCTGCAGATGCACAGTTTTCTGATTTGAAGCTGTTTCTGAGATCCTCCGAAGCCCCGATAGGCCGAGAGCAGGCTGCCTGAGCCGGTGCAGGGGCAGTGGAAAGACGGGACTGCATCCCCATCAAGGACGAGGCAAGGGTCCTCTGGCATCGGGCATTCCATCCCAGCGGAGGGTGACAGCCTCACAGGGGCGAGGAAACCTTAAAAGTCAGAGCATCCTAAGCTTCTACAGGATGCATGGCTGGACATGCCCATGTGTTTTTTTTTATGGTTGCCGCACTGTGCCATGGAAGATAAAACGATAGTGTGAAGAAATGTAAAACTGTAAAACGTGAAGGTGTCGGAGGTGGGGCAAAAGAAGCAGCAGATCGTTTTCAAGCTGCTAATGAGCAGCAAATGAAGTGGGGGGCGGGCATGAAAGTATCCATAGCACGCAACACACACTATTATAGTAAACTTTGTAATGAACCTGTAAGGTAGGCTACGACGACCTCCAAATCACAGACAGTGTTACTGTTCTTTGTTTGTTTTTACTAAACCAAGGTAGTTTGGAAAACACAGGCAGGACAATGCTGCTGCAGATGTCTTGTTTGTGGGCTTCTCAGAGTTGACCAATGTGTGAACAGACAGCAGGACTTATGTTTCTGAAATTACACTGACAGATGGCAGGAGAAATGCTTCTTTATACTTTCAGTAAAGAGCTCCTTTACCCTTTCAAGGTAAACCTTGAGAAGAGCTCCACCAGCACTGAGAAGAGCTCCACCACCTCTTTTAATGAAGGAGCACAAAAGCCTCTTCATATCTTATTGGCTATGAACAGTCTTCTTGCCTGTTCAATGCCATACACTGTTTTTCTACCCTTCTTCAATGACATTACATGCCTTTTCACCCTACCAAGGACATTACATGTTCTCTACCCTCCTAACCACAAGGCTAGCAAATGCTAACTAATGCAATGTAAGCATATAATTGTGTTTTATGATTTAAATGTGAAGACATTATACTATTGATTCACAAATGAATGTAATGAATGTGTCTTATCTGGAGATGAGAATGATGTTAAAATTGAATATATAGAGTGATCATGAAGCTCAGTGTTACTCCTCTGAAGATGCCTACCACAGCTGCTGGCGAAACGTCAGGAAAGAAAATACCAAGACCACGGTCATACAGCCCGGATAACCTACAAGAATCACAAATGATAGTTTATAGTTTAGTAAAATAGACACAGAGGATGTGGATGTCCAAATATGGTCTTATGAGATAGACATTCCTGCTACAGATTATGAGATAGTTCTGAGAGAACTGTGACTAGCCCAAGGTCACCCAGCAGGCTTCATGTGGAGGGGTGGGGAATTAAACCTGGTTCTCCAGATTAGAATCTGCCACTCTTAACCACTACACCATGCTGGCTCAAGAACGTCAGTGATGTCGGAGTACTTCAGTGATGCAGGATGTCATGAGCCTGAGAACACATTCCTGGGAGTAAGCCTCACTGAATAAAATAGGAGTTCTTAGTAGATCTGCTTAGCATTTCTCCCAGACATGTCCACACACAGTATTTGGCTCATGCTTGGTGTTGTTGGGAAGTGTTTTTTTCCTGCTTCCCCACTGCATTATTGTGCATTTGCGCACCTTCTGGGGTTTCCCCTGCTTGTCTCTAATTTTTTCCAAATCTGCTTTGCTACAAATTTGTGAGAAAGATCTCAGGAAACCCTGGATGGCTGTCGTGTGAGTAGGAAAGTTTGGATTTTGCCAGGCGAACCCACACAACAGCCATCTTACCTTCCCCTGTCCCCGGCAGCAGTAGTTCACTCCCTCTGGCACAAGTTCTGGAGGGCTTTTAACACATCCCACAGTTTTTTGTGGTCCTGTTATTTGCTTAATATCTGTTGTGGCCCGTTCCGGAGGCATTTTGGCCTGGAAAGGGTTAATAAATGCGTACTCTCTCTGCATTTTGATTTCTACAATATTGTTCTGGAGTGTCTGCAAGGCATGCCACTATTTTTTGCAGAACTATAATTTATTTAATGCCCATTCTGGGCCATTCCGGGGTGTTCTGGAGGCATTTTGGCCTGGAAAGGGTTAATACATGCAAGCCCTCTCCACGTTTTGATTTATAAAATACTGTTCTGGAGTGTCTGCAAAGCATGCTACTGTTTTTTTGCAGAACTATAATTTGTTTAATGCCCGTTCAGGCATTTACCCTGTCCCTATAGTATAACTTAAAAAAACAAAAAAACAAAAAAATACTAGGGTGGTGGGTCATAAAATTTCAGTGTTTCCTTATTTTTAAACCATATTGGGAGCAATATCCTGAGAGGCAGTTAGAATACTTTAAATAAATATGGTGACTCATAACGCTCTCTATAATTAGGGTTGAGGGAGAAACACTCAGAAAAAGCTGGAAAAGTATACTGTTGTAAAATTCTGGAGCTGTAGGGTCTCTATTATGATTTGCGGGGGATGAAAGGTCCTGAAAGAAGGCAATGGTTGCTCCAACGCTTCATTAAGGAAGGTTTTAAAAAAGTATTCGTGAAATGAACTTTTGAGCTGTGCACCCGCTATCGACCAACGACCGAGTCCGCCTGGCAGCTCTCCACCCATCCCCCGGAAAGAAGAGCTGCCTGTAAGGCATCAGGGGGGCTGTCCTGTTTGGCGAAGGAGGAAGCCCTCCCAGGCCGCTGCAGCGGCGAGGACATCCGCTCCTTTTGAGTGACAGACCGGCTAAAACGTCATTTCCGCTGGCACAGCCGCTCCTGCAAGCGAGAGCGTCGAGGGAAAGGGAGCCCCGCCCCGCCCCCCCGGGCTGCGGCGCGCTTTGCATCCTGGGAACTGTAGTCAGGGAGCCGGGGGAGGTGTGCCGCGGCGCCCTAGTGCCGGCCTCGGGCCGCCGCGGCCAGTGGAGGTTGGCGGAGTTCAGGTAAGAACGGCTTTGTTTTTCAGAAAGACGCGGTGAAGCGGGCTTGCAGGGTTGGTGTACAAGCGGAACTCCGGTTTCGGCGCCCGGAGGCGTGAAGCTTTCGCTTAAGGAGGCGGCTGTATGAGCGCGGGGCTGGGAAGCGGGGCTCCGGTTGTGAGGGCCGGGGGCCTGTTGGCTGAGGAGCGGGGCGGGCGAATGGGAGGCCGGGCGGCCACCGGGGACCAGCCCCACATCTCCCGCTAGTGCAACTGATCTCCAGGGAAACGGCCGCTTGGGCCATTGGACTCTATGGCACTGAAGACCCTCCCCAAACCCCGCCCTCCCCTGGCCCCGACCCAAGAACCGCTGCCCGCCCGCCGTCGCGAATAGGGCCGCGGCGCGTCAACCCTCGGGGGGAGGGGGGAGGGGGGAGGGGGCGGCAGACTCGGTTCTAAAGGGGGCAGGACTAACGTCTGAACGTGATTGGCGGCGGCAGCAGCAGCAGCAAATGCGACCCAGCTTCGTTTCATTTGTATGTAGCAAAGGCAGTAAGTAAGTCAGTCAGTCAGTCATACTGTGTTGTGAACTCTTTTTGACTTGGGGGGCTTAGTTTAGGCTCCATACAGATGTTGCTTTTTATCAAACAGCGGAGATGTTTTGCAAAAAACATGGCTGTTTGTTGGGAGGGCGCTCCCCTGCCCCCGGTGAAAAGAAAAGAGGCTGTTGTAAATGTTTGTGTTTTGCAAGAAACTGCACATTTGCTTGACCAAAGGAGACAGGAGCAGAAATAAGTGTGCACTATGAGGAGTGAAGCTGTTCTCAAACCGTTTTCACAGTGGAAAAAAATAATTTGTTTCCAGCCTTCTAACCCCTTGTGGGAAAATGCCTGTTTGTGGCCCTTGAATGATACGTGTTGCTTCAGTGTATAGCAGGGGTGGGGAACCTTTTTTCTGCCAAGGGCCATTTGGATATTTATAACATCGTTTGCGGGCCATAAACAATTATCAACTTAAAATTTAGCCTGCTATATATGGTCAGACATTTAGCCAAGAGGCACGACTGGAGACAGCTCCGAGTGTCTGCCATGTAAAACGACTCGCTTTTGAGCTCTGCCGTCCCCAGCTGGGCCCCGAGAGATTCAGGCAAGGCAGCAAACACAAGACGGAGTGAGCAACAAGCCGCTCGGGGCTTGTAGGCGAAGGAACCCGGTCTAGTAACACACCGATCTGGCACTTTCCCGCCCCACGTGTCTTTTGCAG
Organism: Euleptes europaea; assembly: GCF_029931775.1. Classification (NCBI taxonomy): domain Eukaryota; kingdom Metazoa; phylum Chordata; class Lepidosauria; order Squamata; family Sphaerodactylidae; genus Euleptes; species Euleptes europaea. The sequence continues at coordinate 4,601,596 of NC_079326.1, read as the reverse complement.
GACTTGGACAGGAAAGAACCAGAAAGGAGAGGGGGTACCGAACAAGCCCCAAGCAGGCAGCTTCCCAGATCACACCCCCCCCCCCCGGGCACAGGCAAGCATCCAACTGGTGGTGCACTCACCCACCTGGTAGCACAGGATGGTCTGTTGCACCAGCTGGGTGTAGCTGTCCAGCCGCATGTCAGAGGTTGCTCCTGCTCTGCAAGGTTGGGGCCAGATTCTACAGCCAGCTCCTGCTACCTCCACCTGCAGGGATGAAATGAGGACACACAGGCTAAGAACTCTCTCGCGCACATTCTGGCCCTGCCCCCTTTGACCCCCTCCATTGTCGCGACTTCCACCCCCAGCCCTCTTGTAGTACAGAGGGAATACGTTTCTCCACGGCCCGGGTGGGAAAGGGTTAACACAGTTTCTTGGACTGTCCTAGCAGCTCCATAGCTAATGACTCTTCTGCAGGGGGAAAAAGGTTCCTTTGCAAAACAAGCTCACGTCTGCCTTGAATCGCCAGTCTTAGATCCTTCTGAGATAGAGATTTGCCAGAACCCACAAAGGGCTAGACCAAATGATTTCACAGGCTTTATATGACCCCCCGGCCTGATGTTCCCCACCCCTGGTGTATAGGAAGTTGTGCAGAGCTGGATACTTATTTAAAGCAAGGCCCTATGTACATGAAAACTGCTTGTTTCTGTTCAACGTAATCTTGGTTTTCAGTACTTTTAGCTCTTTTGTAGCTGCCTGTTTCATCCAGTGCTCTTTATTTAGGAAGCAAATGAAGTCCAAGAGCTTCTTTTGAATTTTACTTGATATCAGACAGAAGAATAGATATTAGCTTTGCTACAGATTGCGCTGGCTTGGGGGGTGGTATGCAGTTTGAGTAGCCACCTGTTGACTGGTTGTGTGAAAACTTAAGTTAGATACTTTGAGCTAGACAGCTTCCTTCCAATTTAATATATCCCCTTCATCAGTATTCTATCAATGACTGTTTTGCAAAAAGATACTCATCATTTATGGTCACAGCTTATTGCTGTGGGTGGATTCAAACTGTGTTGGTCAAGGAAAAATCAACCGGTGTCCAAATAAACTTTTTTGAACCCATAAACTTTTTTGAACTGAGGGCTTGAATGATTATTTTGATGTCTAGTGTGATTTATGTACACATCTTTTTCTATTGCTATTCAATGAGGAAATGTGTAGTTTTCAGTATAACACTATACCAGCATCTAATCCTGTAGGCTGCTAAGGTAACACAGTTCAGATACATGTTTAAGTGTACAAGTTCAGTGCAACAAATGTCTCCTGGTCCTGTGCTGGACTAAGTGAGTGTGGCAAACCAGGGCTTAATTTTTGTGGTGGAAGTTTCTAGGTCTCCAATCTGCTTGGAAGTCATATACAGGTACGGTATCCCTTTTCCTGACATCTCATATCTGGACTGATCCGAAAACCGGACCCTTCGAGCCGGCATGCAGGCAGATCTGTGCTGCCTGCTTTCAGTGTTTCCTCTCCCCTAAAAAAATACAGTCTACGCTGTATCGTAGGTGGAGACTGAAAGCCTGCCGTTCTTAGTTTGTTGTTGCTCTTATTTAACAGCTGATACAGGTCTTCTGGTGAGATAGTTACACCTTTGCTTTCTGATGGTTCAATGTACACAGCATAATTAAAAATATTGTTTAAAATTACATTCAGGTTATGTGTATAAAGTGTATATAAAACATACATGAACTTGGGTCCCATCCCCAAGATATCTCATTATGTTGATGCAAAAATTCCAAAAAATTCCAATATTTGGAAAAATCCGAAATACAGACCACTTTTGGTCCCAAGCAGTCCATATAAGGGATACTCAACCTGTACTCTGAGCTAGACATTCTCTACCTAATCCCAGTAGGAACTGGTTGCACTGTTTATTCAGCTGTCTCTTGGCCTAACATATTTTGCAGTGTAACTGTGAGGATTAACTAGAGTTAAAGGTATGTTATTGCTTGCCTTGAATTTTGGAATAGGATGGGAAAGACAATATTAATAATCAGTTTGATTATTCGTGTTCATGTAGATATGGGCTGAAGTGCCTCTTGCACGTTCAATTAATTGGATTCCTTGGTTTTTTTTTATAGACTTTCAACGAGCATTTAATGGGAGATGTCATCTGGGCTTACAGAAGAACAGAAAAGGAAGATTGAGGAGAACAGGCAGAAGGCTTTGGCAAGGAGAGCAGAGCGACTGGCAGCTCAGCAGGGTGCTGCTGCTAAGAAGTTGCCTGACCTGAACAGTCTTAAAAGCTGTCAAGGAAATTTTAAGCAGCCTTTGAATAGAGAAATCCATCATGCCAGGCTTGATACTCATCACCTCCAGGACTCCAGCAGCAACCATGGTGCACAGAAGAGCTTTCAAATGGAGAGTAGTCACTGGAACCCATCCCAAGCAGCAGCCATGCTACACAGCATGCAGCAGAAGAATTATCCAGAGGGCTCTAGTCAAGATTTAGTTAGCCAGCCTAGTCGCATTGAGTGGTCCTCATCAGTGGTGCAGGATTCCTTGAGTTACCCTTATTCACCTTCTTCAGATCTGCAGTCTCATTCTAATTTGTTGCATCCACCTAAGTATTGTGCTGCAGCCCCAGAACAGTGTCATTCTAGGCTTGGTGGTAATGGGGACCCTGAGACTACTAAAGATCTACAAACCTCAAACATATCCACCAGTGGACGTGATGGCATCAAACATGCGCTACTGTCAAATACCACCAACAATACTACAGATGGTTGTGAAAAGCTGGGAACTGCTAGAAATCCAGACTCTGAACTCTTTTCCAAAAAACAAAGTAGTAGCATATTGCAGTTCTGTGTTACAAAAAATCCATTGGAGGCCAGAGGACAGAATTCAGCAGTAGCTGGGAGTACAGGAAACTTCTTGGCAACACCTGTACAGAGAAAAGCACACAGTATCCTCAAAGGAAAATGTGTGAAGCACTCTGAAGACCGATTCCAGGTTAACATAGGGTACAATGCAAAGCTTATTGAAATGTTCAGGAGCTTACCAAGCAAAAAATATGGTAAGACTATTGATTATTGTCTTGTGTCTTGTCATTGTGCAGCAGGCAGTACATGTAGATACCTTCACAGGTGAGATTGTGCTGTAAACTGTAGATATGCTAAAATGGGGAGCTTTTGCTAAATCCTGAAAAGCTTTGTTTTCGTTTCCCTCCCTAAAAAGAGCACACATCTAGCCCACATAGATGCAGAGTTCAAACCTGGATGAGCTATAACCTGTGGAGTATTCAAGGTGTCTGTGTTTCTTCTATAGCCCTTGAAGCCAGAATGGGACTCTCAGAACTTCTTGGTAGTTTATGATCTTTGCCTCTTATGTGTTGCTTCTTTGTGTGTCATGAGGTCTTGTCTTAGAAACAGAGCTGGCAGGGACCCCAAGGGTCATCTAGTCCAATCTGCATTATGCAGGAAATTCACAGCTATCTCCCCTCCCATACTCCCCCTCCCCCGTGACCCCCTGCTCTATGCCTAGAGGAAGGCAATAAAAATCTTGGTCCTGACAATCTCTTGGTAGTATATTTAGTAGAGAAACTCTTGCTCTGAGGACTACATTGGCAGTTCCAAATTAACCAGCAGGTTAATATATATACTCAGTTAATATACTCAGTTTATATAATCTTGTTGACTGACATGTACAACATTGTGGTATGTGGAGGGTAAAAGAAATTCCCTGTATCTCTCCTTGCACACTGAGGGAGGGAGGCCTGTACCTCTCCTCACATATATGCATTTGCTCTGGGTTACATATGAGGTGGGAGGGGAATAGTTGGCCCTGTTTCAGGTAAGTGACTCTGTACCTACAGAGATGATTCTCCAAGTAGCTTGCATTGCCACAGCAGAGGCATGCACAGTGGCACTGGAGCATCCACGTCGCAGAAGTCCTTACACTTCCCCTGCCTCAGCTTCCTATGGCCGCCAGTCCCTCCCCTTCATGCTAGTGGAGGGCTTTGGAGTTTATTTTTAAAATTGGCAATTGACATATTAATGTAGCTTTATCACTGTCTACTAGGGATTTCCTCCACCAGAAAAAGTAAATCTTCATTGTAGGAAGTCTTTTTCCCATGAATGAAGACTTAGCAGAAGAGAATCGTAGGGTTACACCCTGCTGGTGGTGGAAAGTGCTGTGAAGTTGCAGCCAACTTATGGCGACCCCATAGGGTTTTCAAGGCAACAAGAACAGAGGTGGTTTGCCATTGTTTGTATAGCAGCCTTGGACTTCCTTGGTAGTCTCTCATCCAAGTACTAACCCTGGCTGGCCCTGCTTAAGCTTCCGAGATCTGATGAGATCAAGTTAGCTTGAGCGATCCAACCCTGTGTGTGTGTATAGTAACAGCTAACTTCTGGTGACCCAGCAAGGGGCTTTCAAGGCAAGTGAGAAGCGGAGATGGTTTGCCATTGCTTTCTTCTGCAGTTTTCCTTGGAGGTCTCTCTTTGAAGTACTGACCCTGCTTAGCTTCCAAGATCTGATGAGATTGGGTTATACCATACTGCCTTCTCTCCTGATCCCAGCCTAAGTCCTCTAAATTTCCAGTTTTGATGTTTTTAAAAAAAGTCTCTCTAGCCCTTTTCATTGCAGAGATATAAAGACACTACAAAGAGCTGGAGACTGCCTAATTTTTAAAGAAGCTGGGAATTTAGCTGATCTAGTAGATACATTGCCTTGACCTGGATGGCCCAGGCTAGCCTGATCTTGTCAGATCTCAGAAGCTAAGCAGGGTCAGCCCTGGTTAGTATTTGGATGGGAGACCACCAAGGAAGTCCAGGGTTGCTGTGCAGAGGAAGGCACTGGCAAAGTCACCTGCCATGAAAACCCCAAAAAGGGGTCGCCATAAGTCAGCTGCGATTTGACGGTACTTTACACACACACACACACACACACACACACACACACACACACACACACACAGAGTAGATACATTGTTATAGTTATCATGCTGTAGTAGCATGTCAGCTAATTATTTTTTTAAAACACCCTGAAATAGCCCTCTGGTGCCAGGAGGGAAGGAAGATGCAGCAATGTGGGCGGGAGCTGCAAGCATGCACACCTTCCCATCCTGCAGCATACAAACATGCTTTTACTGTAATCTTTCCACAGACATCACACCAAACCAGGTTTGGGAAAGATCACAGCAAAGCAGGGGGAAATACGGAAAAGGGATGACTAGGTGGCAGCAGGGCTGCCAACCTCTAGGTGGGGCCTGGAGGTCTCCCAGAATTACAACTGATCTCCAGACGATGGAGATCTGTTCACCTGGAGAAAATGGCTATTTTGGACGGTGGATTCCATGGCATTATACCCATCAGATGTCCTTTCCCTCACCAAACCTTGCCCTTCCTAGAGTTGGCAACTGTAGGTGACAATAATGTTGTGTTGATACCTCTCCAAATGCCAAACTGGAGCAAAACCTCTGTGTGGAAACAGCCCAGGGCCTAAATGGTGGGGATCATGGGATCCTGGACTCACTTTTAGCTTAACCAATGGCCTCATGGTATTTCTGGAGCTGAAATAGACAGTGTTTCCTTCTTCTCAGGAATTTTCAGAAGCTGATACAGTTTTAAAATATTTCTCTTCAATGAACTCATCAGGTAATTGATAAGAAATTATACTTGAATATGCAAGCATATTCAAGAAAGCTTGTGTCTCATGGCTTTTAAAGCTTACCTTTATTTTTGTTACTGGCACGCGTGGACTACCTTTCTGTGCCTTGTGATGCATACACGAAGTGTCATTGTGAGTCTTGGTTATTGGAAAGGATTAGCATGAATAAGCTAAGACAATTACAAAGACCATTTCTTCATGGGGATCGCAAGTGTATCTTGTATTCATGCTCTCTGGGTGGCCTTGAGCTTGTTCTAAATGTCATCAGCAGGGCCACCAAGGTGACTGAGAAGCTGTAGTATGGGCAACGTCTTCTGCATGACCTTATGTTCATGCCGAAACCTCTTGCGTAGGCTTTGTCACTAGGAGCTGCCTGAGATGTTAAAAGAGCCCTGGAGCAAGCTGTGCTGAGTGTGGTCCCTGTGGTGCTGGTAGCTCGGATCCAAGCCAGAGGCTTGCCCATTTGAGCGAAGCAGACTTTGTGGTATGGCCAGCACCATGGTGGCCACTTGGCTCAGCTTGCCCCTAGATGCCTAAGAGCCTCCAGAGCAGCAGCCCATCAGAAACCTTTCTGATAACCTAAGGTAACCCCTGCCTTCTGAACATATTGGTATGATGTTTTCCAGTGGATCATGCTGTTAAGTTGCAGCTGCCTTATTACAACAACACAGGGTTTTCAAGGCAGTCTCCACAGGGTTTTCAAGGTTTGCCATTTCCTGCCTCTGCATAGCAACTCTGGACTTCCTCAGAGGTCTCCTATCCAAGTACTTAATTAGAACTTACCAAGCTTAGCTTCTAAGATCTGATGAGGTCGGGCTAGTCTGGGCCATCCAGGTCAGGGCAAGAAGTTTTCTATCCTACCATAATTTATCATATTCTGTCCTGTTTCAGATCCTGCAACAAAGATGTGGAATTTCAGTCTAGAAGATTACAACCAACTCAGTAAGTAAGCCGCTGGCTGAGGCGTGTGGTGGTAGTGCTTTGGGTGATTTGCTTAAGTGCAGAGATCTGGACAAGATTCTTGGTAGTAATGCCCATTCACTAAATATCTAATCCAGTCTGCACTGGATGAATGCCAGAGGAATAAGTTGGTTTTATTTAGAGTAAGTTCTCAATAAAAGTTATGCATTTAAGTGTACAGAACAGATACAGTGAGGGAAAGAAGTATTTGATCCCCTGCTAAATTTGCCCGTTTGCCCTCTGACGAAGAAATGACCAGTCCATAATTTTAATGGTAGATTTATTGTAGCTGTGAGAGACATTAAAAACAGGAAAAACCCCAGAAACTCAGAACACAAAAGTCAGAGATTGATGTGCATTATAATGAGTGAAATAAGTATTTGATCCCCTATCAACCAGCCAGATTAGGGTTAGGGTTCTGCTGTCGACAGAAGCAATCAATCCATCAGATTCCAAACTAGCCATCATGACCAAGACCAAAGAGCTGTCCAAGGATGTCAGGGACAAGATTGTAGACCTGCACAAGGCTGGACTGGGCTACAAGACTATTGCCAAGCAGCTTGGTGAGAAGGTGACAACCCTAACCCTAACTGTCAACCTCCCTCGGTCTGGGGCTCCATGCAAGATCTCATCTCGTGGAGTTGCAATGTTCATGAGAACGGTGATGAAGCAGCCCAGAACTACACGGGGGGGGGGGGGGGGGACTTGTCAATGATCTCAGGGCAGCTGGGACCATAGTCACCATGAAAACAGTTGGTAACACACTACGCCGTGAAGGACTGAGGTCTTGCAGAGCCCGCAAGGTCCCCTTGCTCAAGACAGCACATGTACAGGCCCGTCTGCAGTTTGTCAATGCACATCTGAATGACCCAGAGGAGAACTGGGTGAAAGTGTTGTGGTCAGATGAGACCAAAATCGAGCTCTTAGGCATCAACTCAACTCGCCGTGTTTGGAGGAGGAGGAATGCGGCCTACGACCCCAAGAACACAATCCCCACCGTCAAACATGGAGGGGGACATATTATGCTTTGGGGGTGTTTTTCTGCTAAGGGGACAGGACACCTTCACCGCATCAAAGGGACGATGGACGGGACCATGTATCGTCAAATCTTGGGTGAGCACCTCCTTCCCTCAGCCAGGGCATTGAAAAGGGGTCGAGGATGGGTATTCCAGCATGACAATGACCCAAACCACACGGCCAAGGCAACAAAGGAGTGGCTCAAGAAGAAGCACATTAAGGTCCTGGAGTGGCCTAGCCAGTCTCCAGACCTTAATCCCATCGAAAATCTGTGGAGGGAGCTGAAGGTTCAAGTAGCTACACATCAGCCTCGAAATCTTACTGACTTAGAGAGTATCTGCAAAGAGGAGTGGGACAAAATACCTCCTGAGATGTGTGCAAACCTGGTGGCCACCTACAATAAACGTCTGACCTCTGTAATTGCCAACAAGGGTTTTGCCACCAAGTCCTAAGTCATCTTTTGCAAAGGGATCAAATACTTATTTCACTCATTATAATGCACATCAATTTCTGACTTTTGTCTTCTGGGTTTCTAGGGGTTTTCCTGTTGTTATTCTGCCTCTCACAGCTACAATAGACCTACCATTAAAATTATCGACTGGTCATTTCTTCGTCAGAGGGCAAACGGGCAAATTCAGCAGGGGATCTAATACTTTTCCCCCTCACTGAATATAGGAGAGAAGGGAGCTTGCAGTTCAAGGTTTTGTTTCAAATGATTTTTGCAGCCCATAAATACTTGAAAATTCTGAGTGCTACCAGAGTCTTTACTCTGGTAGAGTAACTCGTAAATGGTCTCTGCTGAATGAGAAGTAGAGAGAATCACCAGATTTTCTTAGTGGGCCATAGATCCACTGTTGGGTGAAAATGGAAAAACTCTGACAGAAGACAGAGAAAGCAGAAAGGCTCGATGCTTATTTTGCCTCAATTTTCTCCCTGAAAAAGACAACGGGCTCATCTAGAGATTATAGTAGGCAAGCCAGAGCATCTGGGCAGCTGGTTAACATGAACAGGGAGGTAGTTGACAAGCACCTGGCTGCACTGAATAAGTACAAATCCCCCGGTCCAGACAGTATGCACCTGAGAGTGCTCAAAGAACTTTGTAGAGCTTGCAGAACCTTTGTCCATCATCTACCAGACCTCTTGGAGCCACAAGATTGGAGGAGGGTGAACGTTATCCCAATTTTCAAAAAAAGGCGGAAGGATGACCCAGGAAACTACAGGCCAGTAAGTTTGACTCTTTCCCAGGGAAAATACTGGAGCAGATATTAAAGAGATCAATCAGTGAGCATCTGAAGGGCAACTTGGTGATCCGGGGAAGTCAGCATGGATTTGTCCCCAACAGGTCCTGCCAGCCCAACCTTGTTTCCTTCTTTGATCGAGTGATGAGCTTACTGGATCGAGGGAATGCAATTGATGTTGTTTACCTGGATTTCAGTAAGGTTTTTGACAAGGTCCCCCATGATGTTCTGATGGGTAAACTAGAGGACTGAGAACTGGACCCTAGGATAGTTACGTGAATAGGGAACTGGTTGCAGAACCACACTCAGAGTAGTTGTCAGTGACATTTCATCTGAATGGAGAAAGGTGTCCAGGGGGTACCACAGGGTTTGGTTGTGGGCCCGGTACTTTTCAATATTTTTATGAATGATCTAGATGAGGGTGTGGAGGGACTACTCATTAAATTTGCAGAGGACACCAAATAGGAAGGAGCAGCGAGCACACCAGAAGTTAGAGATAGAATTCAACAAGATCTGAACACACTGGAAAAGTGGGTGGATGTGAACAGGATGCAATTCAACAAGGGTAAGTGCTGAGTTTTACATCTGGGTAACAGAAATGAGGGACATGCATACTGGATGGGGAATACACTTCTGGGCAGCAGTGTGTGTGTGAACAAAACCTTGGTGTACTGGTGGGCCATAAGTTAAATATGAGCAGCCAGTTTGATGCAGTGACAAAAAAAGCTAATGCGATCTTGGGGTGCATCAACAGAGGCATAACATGCAAATCACAAGATGTTGTCTTTCCGCTGTACCCTGCATTGGTCAGGCCGCACCTGGAGTATTGTGTGCAATTCTGGAGGCCTCACTTCAAAAAGGATGTGGACAGAATCGAGGGGGTGCAGAGGAGAGCAACGAGGATGATCAGGGGCCTGGAGACCAAGCCCTATGAGGAAAGGCTGAGGGAGTTGGGAATGTTTAGACTGGAGAAGAGTAGGTTGAGGGGGGACATGATTGCTCTCTTTAAGTATTTGAAGGGCTGTCACTTAGAGGAGGGCAGGGAGCTGTTCCTGTTGGCAGTAGAGGATAGGACTTGGAATAATGGGTTTAAATTGCAGGCAGAAAGGTACCAGCTGGATATGGGGGGGGGGGGGGAGAGAATTACAGTAAGAGTTATTCAGCAGTGGAATCAGCTACCTAGGGAGGTGGTGAGCTCTCCCTCACTGGCAGTCTTTAAGCAGAGGCTGGACAAGCACTTGTCAGGGATGCTCTAGGCCCGTGTTGGCGAACCTATGGCACGGGTGCCACTTCCGGCACGCGTAGCCCTCTCTGCCGGCACGCATGGTTCCTCCAAGCCGCTGGCCATTCCGGCTCTGCCCTGCCCCGGATGGGGGAAAATGTGCATCTGGAGAGTGGCAAATCCAAGGCAAAACTTCCCATACTTGAGTGGCCTCTTTCTTTCTCCGTCTCCCTCCGTCCTTTTCTTTCCCTATTTTTCTTTCTCTCCCTCGCTCCATTTCTTTCTCCCTTTCTCTTTTTCTTTCTCTCCCTCCCTTTCTTCCCTTTCCCCCTCCCTTCCCTTTCTTCCTTCTTTCCTTCCTTCCTTCTTTCCCTCCAGAGGCTTCTCCTGCGCCCTCTGGGTCGGTGCGGGCGGAGGGGCGTGCAGTCCTTTTCCACCTTTGAAGTGCCCACAAGCCATCCTCCAAACACCTTTCCATTTGTCTTGATATGTAGAGAGAAAACACTAAGGAACTAGTTCCCAATCTCCAGGTACTAGCTGGAGATCTCCTGCTATTACAAGTGATCTCCAACCAATAGAGATCAGTTCCCCTGGAAAAAATTGCCACTTTGGCAATTGGACTCTATGGCACTGAAGTCCTTCCCCAAACCCCGCCCTTCTCAGGCGCCACCCCAAAAACCTCCCACTCATGACAAAGAGGAACTTGGCAACCCTAGCCTCTCCCTCTGGGCCCCCTCTGGGGGTGGTATTCAGGTTAAATTGCCGCATTGGCACTCGGCGATAAATAAGTGGGTTTTGGGTTGCAGTTTGGGCACTCGGTCTCTGAAAGGTTCGCCATCACTGCTCTAGGCTGATCCTGAACAGGGGGTTGGACTAGATGGCCTGTATGGCCCCTTCCAACTCTATGATTCTGTGGACTTTTCTAGGCTCTGTTCGGATTTTCTTCTGTGTGTAAAAATCTCTGGTGCTCTTCATTTTCCTGTTCCATCAAGGAGTTCATGCCATTTCTAAAAAAAATAACCCATTCAGTCATTCTTTTTCTTGAAAATCATGTTTTTTTCTCTAGTGGAAGCAGTGGAGCAAATTTCCTGTATTACTTTGTCACCCCTGGAAGGAATGGAAGCAGCCCTCAAGACCACTATGCCATCTTCAGTTTGTAAAGATCCTTACTTGACATCCCTCTTGCAGTCATGCACTGGTTGGAAAAAACTGTCAGCCTCTGTCAGGGGGAAGTGTGTACTGATATCATGTTCTCGCTTTGAAGTAGATATTGGCTATGCTGCCAGCCTTATAGGAGTGTTCAAGCAGGTGACTTCTAGAAATTATGGTAAGTGATGTAGTCAGTGTTTTTGTAAACTTGGTATTACTCTTTGCTCTTAGTGTTTGTGTCTTTTCGTATGTGATTTGCTTTGTGTAATACCTTTATCAAATAAAAGGTGGGACTTGGCATTCTGGGGTTAATGCTGGTCATAGCTAAGTGCCATCAAAGGTATTTTGAAGTGCCGTGTTTGTATGTGGCAGGCAGCTAACATGATTGTGTCAAGTAAGAAGAGTGACCATGATCCACATGATCGCAGGTGTTTCTTACCATGTTATGCAAGATCTCTTTGCATATAATTTTTTGGGTTCATGAACGTTGCAACATCGAGTGGCCCTGGGAGCCCAGGATCTATATATACTGTGGGCATAAGTAACTTTGGATTTTGGAAACTTAGATCAGGAGCGGCCAGCTTCTGTGATCTCTGGGGTGGAGTCACTCTAGTCTCCAGAAGTGGTCTGGGAGCTCCTCACAAGTAGATTGACCCTTTTCTGAGAGTTGATGCAATCGAACAGGAAGGGCTTCACAGTTAGAGTATGACTGACTATGTACAGCATTGCATACAGATGAGTACATCTGTACATTATGTGCAAAATCCATGCAATGTAACATTCAAATGTGGCAACTTTGTGGCAACTTAAGTATTTTTGGTAGGTCTACCAGGTGCCAGATTCAGTTACGTTGACTCCAATTGGCTGTTTCAGCTCTAGATTTTCATGAAGGGTTTTGTGCTAAAGTTCTGATAAAGGGATCTAAGTGGTTCTGGATAGTATTTAGTGAATGCAAATTTCCATGATGCAATGCAGACTCTTCTGTTTAACTCAGAACATCCAGCCTTGCAATCGGTACTGCCACATCTCCATTACCTGCCTCTTCCCCCGGTTCCAATTCAGTTTGCACCTAGATCACCGATTAGGCAATTTTAGGATAAATATCTTTATCCTAAACCTCAAATTTTCTGAACAGTTTGGATAATCCTTAGGTTGCATGGATAATGGAAATAACACCTAATTTTCAAGCTATGAAACATACTTTTTATTTAAGGTGGATGTATTTCTTGTTTTCTCAGCATCTTTGGACAGTATTTCTTATGACTTTTACAGACATGAAGACAAGAAAATGGAATTTCCTTCTGGAGGACTACCTCAATCTAAGTAAGAATCTGTCTTTCTATAGAAGAGGTCTTACTTCTTTTTTTAGGATTGCTCTTTTAAACCCATGTTTCTTAGAATTAGTTATTTTTAAATCAGAGGTGGATAAAGAACTTATGTTGGCTCTTCTGCTGCCTTCCTGAAGGGATAATGTGCATAGCTTTCACTTACAGCTTCTGTGTAAAAAAACCCCAAAAAAATACACTATTATGATTTGAATGTTATCTTTGACTGTCCTGTATAGCAGAAGGCAGTTGCAGCTTCTAGCACATGCTAAATTGTACACTTTCTTCCTGTCTCTTCTAGCAGCTCATAAGCAGGGTGTTTTGGCTAATTTTTATTCAAGAAAGATTCCGGCTTCCATGCTGCACCTCCTTTCTGAAAGGTAGCATTACACCATGATTGAAGGGGGGGAGGGGTTTGCGGTGCTGTGCATCAGTGTGGAACCAGTCTGGAAGGAGCAAATGGAGTCAGATGTCTGATTTTAGTGTACACACATGCAGAATATGATACAAAATGCAATTTTGTGAAAGCAAATTAACAAAAGAGCCTTGGGCTGGTTGTCAGTAATGTGTTTTGTAATATGGTTTAGGGTTGTGGCTCAGTGGTCAAGCATGTGTTTTGGGTGCAGAAAGAATCACGTTCAATCCCTGGCATTTCCAGTTACAAGATCTTGGGCATAAAGATTTGGGAATGATACTTCTATGAGTCTCTGGAAAGCTGCTGCCAATTAGAGTAGGCAGTACTGAGCTAAATAAACCAATAGGCTGATTCAATATAAAGCAGCTTCATGGATCAATAAAGCAGATTTATTCCTAGATTCTCTTTTCCAGGCTCCAGAAGCAACAACCTAATTCTACATGTGTGGTCCTTAACTGGATTCAGCCAGCTGACCTGCCCAGCCTCAAATGTGGATTTTTAAATGCTCTATCATAACCAATATTTTCCAAGGGCCCTGCTATGTTCATCTTAACATTTTTACCTCAGCACCCACTTGCTCAATCCTCTTAAGGTAAAAGGTCACCTGGGGATAGAGAGAGAAACTTTTGGATGAATCACTCAAGCTACTGAGACATCATAATTTTCCCAAGCTTTTCCATAAAACAGTGACAATAGTGTAATTGCTGCAACTTGCTGTCTTCTAATTCGACCATGCAACTTTCTGAGTGTTATAACAGAGTATGGCCTCTGCTTTAGCAGAGAGAGAGGGAGACAGCTAACTGGAGGAGCACAGGTTAAACCAAAGTATGTATGCTGAACAACCCATCACACACGCACAAATGTAAATCCCTTTTTTTATTTTTGTGCTTTTAGAACTGAAGGATTTTGCTTCCTCTACTCCAGAGATAACTGAAATTAAAATTGGCAACCTGCAGTTGCAGTCAGTACTCAGGCTGTTGTAATGAGGAAAAGCCATGCAAATTTGAGTTGCCAAATACATTTGCACTGTCAGAATGTTCTATTTTTTAGATTTTCATATTTTAGTGATTTTTTTAAAGAAAGCTGCCTGCAGCTTTCTGTGCGGCATGAGAATTCAGCCATCTGACCCCCTTCGGGGACATCAGTGTCCCCTCACACCAGCACAGTGCCCACAATGCCAGATGGGGGGGGGTCTAACGGACTCTTTTTTGAACTCACTTCGTTCCGGTTGCCAAGCCGAACTCTCTGCGCGAACCCTTCCCACCGCTCTAACTGAACGTGGGGGTTTTTGGTACAAAGACTCTAAGCTGTATGTGCCGAAAGGACTGCGGAAGGAAGTGGTACAGCTAGTCCATGGAGCCAAGACCGCAGGACACTTTGGAATTCTAAAAATGTAGACAGTTTTGGTGGGCGGGCATGCGAACTGATGTGGACTCGTTCATCCGCAGTTGCCCGGTATGTGTTACTGTCAAAAGGTCTCAAGGTAACCCCCCCGGGTTGTTGCAACCATTAGAGACCCCCACTAGACCTTGGGAAATAATTGCAAAGGATTTTATGACCGATCTCCCCCTCAGTGAAGGAAAAACTGTACTTTGGGTAATCACGGACCTGTTCTCTAAACAGGTGCATCTTGTCCCTTGCGCAGGTATCCCGTCCGCCCCAAAACTGGCCCGCCTCTTTGTGTCACATGTCTTCCGCCTCCATAGTTTTCCGCACAAGGGGGTCAGCCACCGCGGAAGTAGCTATGTAGCTAAATTCTGGAAAGCTTTCCTAAAATTGGTGGGGGTGGAACAAGGTCTCTCTAGTGCTTTCCATCCCCAAACCGACGGCCAGACGGAACGGATAAATGCTGTGTTAGAATGCTACTTGCGTTGTTATGTTAACTACCATCAAGATGATTGGGTTGAATTGTTACCCTTGTACCAAAATTCCCAGCGTTTAATTAGAGAAGCTGGAAGGGTCTGTGAGGAAAGTTCCACGTGACAACTACGGAGAAGAGTGTCCCTAAAGGATTCGGATAGATCTTCCACCCCCTCCGGAGTAGTGTCGACTGGTAACTGGACCGGGGACAGAGCTGATACTGGAGTGGGGGGTGGCAGAACAGGGTGCTCGGGTCCCTGTGCCTCGGGGGATATGGCTGTATATCGCTCCAAGTGTGGAGGAAGCGAGATGGGAGGCATCACCGGCTTGCCCCGGCGCGAGTCATCCATCCCCTCTGGAAGTGGCAGCGGCGAGGAGTGAGTCTGAGAACGGGTTCGCACAGCCAGAGTGGGCACTAGACCCCGGTGAGCAGGGGTGAAGAGCAACTCTGTGGGTCGGTCAACCTTGGTGGGATATTGGGGAAGTCTAGATAGGGCGTCCGCCAGTAGATTTTGCTTCCCTGGTACATGCTTCAGGATGAATCGCAATTGGGCAAAGAAGTCTGCCCAACGCACTTGTTTTGCGGACAGTTTGCGGGCCTCCGTTAGGGCGACCAAATTTTTGTGATTGGACCACACTTCAAAAGGTGCCGTGGAACCCTCCAAAAACTGTCTCCACACTGTCAAGGCATGTTTTACAGCGGCGGCCTCCTTTTCCCAAATAGCCCAATTGAGTTCGGATTGGGTAAACTTTTTGGAAAAATAAGCGCACGGACGCAGGTGTCCATCCTCCCCCCATTGCAGAAGGACACCCCCCATCGCTACGTCGGAAGCGTCTATTTGAACTATGAACGGTTGAGTGCAGTCTGGGTGTCGCAAGACAGACTCGGACGTAAAGAGCTGCTTTAGACTATCGAAGGCTTGACACTGGGGGGTCCACTCCACCCGGGCGTTGGGCAAAGTGGCCGAATCCCCCTTCCCCTTAGTTTTAAGGAGCTCCGTGATGGGCAGAGCAATCCGAGCGAAATGGGGGAGGAACGCCCTGTTAAAATTTGCAAACCTGAGGAATCTTTGGGCTTGTTTGCGAGTAGAGGGTGGTTCCCAACTGAGCACAGCTCGCACCTTTTCTGGATCCATAGTCAGTCCTTGGTGCGAGACGACATATCCTAGGAAGGTTACTTGCTTCTTGTGAAACTCGCACTTAGACAGTTTGGCATAGAGCTGATGATCTCTAAGACATTGCAACACCTCTCTGACCAAAGCAACATGTTCCTCCATGGTTTTGGAGTAAATAAGAATGTCATCTAAGTAAACTACCATCCCTCTGAACAGCAGGCCATGGAGGATCTCAATAAGTTGCATGAAGACCCCCGGGGCCCCTTTTAATCCAAACGGAATCACCATAAATTCAAACATCCCAAAGCAACTGGAGAAGGCTGTCAGAGATTCATCCCCCTCCCGAATTCTGACTGTAATAAGCCTCAACTAAATCCAATTTAGTGAAAATGTGTCCTTTCAATTGTCCCAAGAGATCAGAAATGAGGGGGATGGGATAGGCATTTGTTTGAGTAACAGCATTGAGTTTCCGTAAGTCAATACACAAACATAAATCTCCCGTCTTTTTCCGTACGAAAAAGGCTGGTGCCGAACAGGGTGCGGTGGACGGTCGGATGAAACCGCGCGCTAAGTTTTTGTCCAAAAACTCGCGGAGCACCGTTCATTCTGCAGGGCTCATTGGGTAAATCTTACTTTTTGGCAGTTTTTCATCCCCCACCACCTCAATAGCACAATCAGTCCAGCGGTGGGGAGGTAAAGTATCACACTCCTGCACATTGAATACACTCGCAAAGTCCTGATAGTCGAGTGGCCAGTGGGTTTGACTGGAGGGGTCCGAGGCTAGAGCAGGGGTTGGCATGACTATGGTTTTAACGGCCACGTCATGTCGGTGTAATTCACACAACGGGCTATTGAACGTTAAAGTCCCAGCGTCCCAGTCTATGGCGGGACTATGTCCTTTGAGCCAATTTGCTCAAAACACCACTGCATATCTAACATTAGGCACAATAGTAAGGTTGATTTGTTCCCAGTGGTGGCCAATTCCCATTGCCACCCTGTCAGTGCGACGATCTACCGGGCCCCCCTTGAAGTCACTGCCGTCCAACTGGACCGGAGCAGGCAGAGGGACTGACTTCACCTGGAGCGCCTTAAAGGTGGTTTCATTTATTAACAAGCAGGCACACCCAGAGTCTGTTAAGGCTTTCACTTGTAACTGAGGACCCTTTCTATAATGTTGCAATATGACATTTACATACACAGTCTCTTCCACTTCACTCACCATGAAGGGGGCTTTGGGTCTTGTCCCGGGCTTTGCAGGAACTCCTGCAGGGGTCTGCGGTATTGCCCCCTCTACCGCAGACACAGTCCTTTTTTTGGCGGTTCGAGGGTAGACTCCAGAGAAAGGGCAGGGGAGTTCCAGTGGTCACCCTCCTCAGAGGAAGCGGAGCTGATCTCTCCAGGGGTAGTAATTGTAATCCTGGACCCCGATGGGTCCGCTGGCGAAGGGTCCGTCGTCACCTCTCCAGCAAGCAGAGCTGGGGGTGCTTTTCGTCTTGGAGCGACGCTTTGCTCGACCGCGGTGCCTCTCGAGCGCGTCCCCTCCCGCGAGGAGTCCCCGCCGGCTGGATATGGCGGTCCCTGACGTGACGGGCAGGCTGCTGCGACGTGGCACATGGCACCGCAAATGAGGCAGGCTCCCCGTTGAAACCGCAATGCTTGGTCCGGTGGAGGTAGAGCCGGCCTCCGTGGGGCCTGAGGAGCGGCTGGTTGGAGAGGGGTTTTCTGGCTTCCCCCCTCCCTGGCCTGCCGTCGGGCAAGAGAAATAAACTGGTGGCAGCTTTCCACCTCTTCCACCAGTAAAATCCATTCTTCCAAGGTGGGTGGGTCTCGCTGCATATATGCCCAGTTTAGAATTTCGGGATGCAATGCTGCCCTGAAGTAGTGCACTCGGGTCGCTTCAGTCCAATCAACTATTTTATTAGCGAGTCTTTGGAACTCGTCTGCAAACTCGCGGACTGAGGAGGATCCTTGCCGTAGTTGGAGGAGGGCCGCCTTGGCCTTCTCTCCCTGGAACGGATCCTCGAAGCGTCTTCTTAACGCTCGCATGAATTCATTAAGCGACCGTATGGAACGGGCCCGGGTATCAAACTGGAGGACCATCCATTCTTGGGGTCTTAGTAGACCAAACGCTGAACATGAGTCAGCAGTGTGATGCTGTAACTAAAAAGGCAAATGCAGTCTTGGGCTGCATCAACAGAAGTATAGTGTCCAGATCACGCGAAGTGATGGTATCACTTTACTCTGCTCTGGTTAGACCTCAACTAGAGTACTGTGTTTAGTTTTGGGCACCACAATTTAAGAAAGATGTAGACAAGCTGGAACATGTCCAGAGAAGGGCAACAAAGATGGTGAGGGGTCTGGAGACCAAGTCCCATGAGGAAAGGTTGAAGGAGCTGGGTATGTTTAGGCTGAAGAGGAGAAGACTGAGAGAGGATTTGATAACCATGTTCAAGTACTTGAAGGGCTGTCATATAGAGGAGGGTGCCGAGTTGTTTTCTGTTGCTCAAGAAGGTCGGACCAGAACCAACAGGTTGAAATTAAATCAAAAGAGTTTCCGTCTAGACATTAGGAAGAATTTTCTAACAGAGCGGTTCCTCAGTAGAACAGGCTTCCTTGGGAGGTGGTAAGCTCTCCTTCCCTGGAGGTTTTTAAGAAGAGGTTAGATGGCCATCTGTCAGCAATGCTGATTCTATGACCTTAGGCCAATGATGAGAGGGAGGGCATCTTGGCCATCTTCTGGTCACTGGGGGTGTGGGGGGGGGGGAGGTAGTTGTGAATTTCCTGCATTGTGCAGGGGGTTGGACTTGATGGCCCTTCCAACTCTATGATTCTATGAGAGGCTCAGCATTGCCGTCGGCGATTATAGATGGAAAATTTAGGAAGCTGGCAAAATCGGAGTGAGGATGCCCTTGTAAATCAGGAAAAATAGAGAAGTAGGTCATGTTTTATTTAGATGTATCTTTTATGAGGAAATGCACCAGAAATTGATTTTCTCACTCATTAATACAATAGATTTTAGCTCAGAGATGGAGAAATTGCAGTTAAACTGGCCAACATTTGTATTTGATTTAAATTTATTTTTGTACTTTATTTTTAACTGTTTTCTTGTTGAATCTGATTTGATTGTGTCTACTTGATTGTAATGGCCTTTGGCTATATACAATAAATCTGTACCTACCTGAAACAGAGAATGTAGGTCATGTTTTCTTTAGACATATCTTTTATGAGGAAATGCACCAGAAATTGATTTTCCCACTCATAAATACAATAGATTTTATCTCAGAGATGGAGAAATTGAAATATCTCATGTGGGAAGATCTTAATAGATTGCTACAGGTAGCTAAATTCTGTTCTGTAGCTCAAAAATTGGAAAAGGTGGGTATAGTCAATAATTTTAAATCCTAAGTTATTAAACTTTTGGCCATATTTTTGAGAATGTTTTATCTGAGTTTTTATTAATCATTTATTTTGTATTTATAATGTATATTTGTATTCTTTTGCTGGCAATCGCTATAATAAATTTGACTGATAGTTGACGTGCCCCTTATTTCCTATGAGCTATTGTGCTTTCTGAGACTAGATGAGAACTTCCTCTTGATGATGTCATCAGTGGGTCAAAGCCATAGAGAAACCATTTTTAATGGCTACACTGTGCTTACAGAGCTTCCTCACCTTGCAAATTCATCAGCTGCCAAAACTGAGCATTTCCCAAAAGTATAGAAAGGACTCTTTGTTGTTGTTGGCATGTTCTATACGCATGCATATATGTGTATGTGTGCACTTTGCTGAGTGGCTTCAGTTGGCATTATTTTTGAAAACTCATTGAGGGAGGATAACCCAACTTATCTTTATAATAAGCCTTAAAGCATGGTCTAGGAATCCAGATAATTAACAGCATTGTTTTTGTGCTAATTCAAATGTTAATTGCTGCACCTTTACTGATACATTGAATCTTCTTGCATGTGTTCAGTTGAACTGGTAAAAAGCCTTCCAGGTGTGGAGGTAGAGCCACTGCCCAAGCCCTTAATACAGACCTTTGCTGCTCAGTTTGAGAAATCCTTTCCAAAGACTGCAGACATCCCTGAAGCAGATCTTTCAGGCGTGGATCCGAAAGTTGTGTCAAGCCTGATGCCATTTCAGAGAGAAGGTGTGAAGTAAGTCATGAGGTATTCACAAGCTCCTGAAAAACTTATCCTTTTGTATAACGTATTGGCACTTTGAACATGTTTATTGAGCCCTTCCTCTCACGGTTGATTGTAAAAAAGGAAATTTGTATCTTGTGCTGTCGGGCTCATATAGGAGATGTTCTGGGTAGGGGATATATGCTGTGCCAGGTGAAAAACAAAATGGTGAATTGTAAATAATTTCTCTCTGCTATTACTAGAATCTTAGCTTTCACTTTTTAAAAGTTCAAAATTCCCAAGAAGTGCAGCCCTGTACTGTATTCAGGTTTTGTACAGTCCAGTGTGCATACAGATTCTTGAAATGTACCAGGCCTTAATTACCAGCCTTTACTACTTGGTTCTACTTTCCCTGTGTAGACATAACTGAATCTGAGTTTATAGGAGGCTAATCAGAAACTGCAGTAGTAATTGGGATCGTCTTTCAAGGAATTCTTGAAAAAAGCAGATTTGCACTACCCGTGAGCGCTGGCCTTCCTAGGCTGAGATATATTTCAGCACTGTTTCTTTTTGCCTTGTTCAGAGGTCAAATATAAGATTAGAGTGTCTGGAACAGATAACCAAAACTCCTTTTCATACAATGTGAACAGGCGACTGTTTGGGGGTGGGGTGTGTGTGTATCACACCTAACCTTGAGGCTTGAGAAGAATTGCTTTCATTGTGGAAATGAAATCAGTGACCCATCAGTTTCCTGTCTCTCTGTGTTTTGCGATCTTCAGTTTTGCCATTTCCCGAGAAGGCCGCTTGCTCCTTGCTGATGACATGGGTTTAGGGAAGACTATCCAGGCAATCTGTATTGCTGCATATTATCGAAAGGAGTGGCCACTGCTGGTGATAGCCCCTTCTTCGGTGCGATTTACCTGGGCAGAGGTAATGATTGTATTTCCTGACGTTCTTTTTAGTCCTCTGTTTCTGTTTGGTGATGAAAAGACAAGGGAGATGGGTAGAACAATAGTGGAGAAAGACTCAGGATGAATCTGAGAAGATACAGGCTAAAGCTCATTTTATAGTGTATTTAGTGCTGTTCATGGTGACAAAGAAACAACACTTCTCTGTGCATCTGAACATGGTAGGCCAGCGGAGTTGTTCCAGGTAGTCAAAGGCCTGCTATGATCTGGCCTCTAGGAGGAAATGGACTGCTCAGTGGCCGGCTGTGACCATTTTGCTCAGCACTTTGCAAATACAGACTCTTGCATCCATACTGACTTGGAATTTATATCAGCAGTGACATGATCAGGTAGTGCCGGGGGCGGGGGGCGAGACCTGTCCAGCTGTTTGGGATACTTTTCAGTTTATTCAGGCTGAGGATGGGGGCAGGATCCTTGGAGGCTTGAAGCCTACCACCCTTGCCCTTCCTGGCTACTTCAGTCTGCCAGAGGGGCTTTTTAATGCCTCAAGAGAGTGGGTGGTCACCCCTAGCCTTGAAACGGGATGAACCACTGCCTGTAGTAAAGAACCCTACCCTGGACCCAGGAGCTTTCAGTAACTATAGACCAGTCTCAAATGTTCTATTCTTGAGCAAGATGATTGAATGGGTGAAGGCTGTACTACTTCCAGCATTCCTGGATGAAGTGGATTGTTTGCATCCTTTCCAGCCTGGTTTTAGGCTTAATTATGGAACTGAAACAAGGCCTGGTTGCCTTGGTGGATGGCCTGTGCTGGGAGATGGACAGAGGGAGTGAGACTCTGTTGATTGTCCTGAATCTCTCAGCGGCTGTTGATACCATCAATCATGGTATCCTTCTGGACTACATTTCCAGACAGGGACAGGGAAGCACTGTTTTACAGTGGTTCTAGTCCTACCTGGAGGGTGGTTTTCAGAAGGTGGGGCAGGGGGACTTCTGCTCATGCCCACGGCCTTTGTCCTCAGGGGTCCCACAAAGTTCCATCTTGTCCCCCATGGGGATACCATGATTGATGGTGTCAGAAGCCGCTGAGAGGTCCAGGAGAATTAACAGGGTTGTGCTACCCCTGTCAATCTCCCAGAGCATGTTTTCCACCAGGGCAGCCCCTAACTCTCTATTCTAACATTTTAAGTAACAGTCTTACATGGAGGCTCCTATTGGGATGCTTATCCTAGTTCTTCCATGGGTGATCAACCTGTTTTCCTTTTGGACTACTTGAGACTGCAGGTGAAGGTTCACAGAATGAGAAAGATCTCTCCGCACAGAAAGCTAGTATGTCTAAAAGAAAGTGAAGCTAGAGCCCTTTTCCTTGGCATGCCAGCTCTTCATAAATGATAATTCCTTCGATTTTAAGGCGCATTTCACCATGTGAATCTTCACGTACAGTCTGAAATGTGACAGTGAGGACAAGGCCAATGTGATCAATGGCATGGGACCAGATACTGAGATCTTGTTTTCCAGTGATAAACCCTGAACTGGAGCCCTATTTAGGGTTGCCATCTGAGGTGTGTTATAGACTGGCACGAGCTTATGCTGTTCGGTGATCTGAATGCTTTATTGGTTATTCAATGTAATGATTGTATTTCTTGTTTATACTCATGCTTTTTTTGCAGTTTTTTTAAATATTGTTTTTAATCTGCTTAGAGTATCTTTAAATACAAAGGAGGTATAAAAGTCTGTCTACATAAACAAAGAGCTGGAGCAGGTGCCCTGGAAACCTCTGTTCCCAGATATAACATAGGAGCAACCATGGCTTTGTTCAGCTGTGTCATGGGGCTGAATAAGATAAAAATAATACAGCGCTTTATGGCATTAAAAATGGGCTGTGTAAATTGACACAGCTGTTTTTTTTTTAAAAAGCAGCTGTAGGCTTCTGGCTGTTGAGATGCGAAAAGGATATTTTCTGTTCACATCTCCTTTTCTCTTGATGTTTTAGGCTTTCCGCAGGTGGCTTCCTTCCTTGAGTCCTGATAGCATCAGTGTCATAGCAACGAGCAAAGACCATCTGTTGGCAAGACTGATAAATGTTGTCAGTTTTGACCTTCTCAGCAAAATGGAAAGGCAGCTCAAAACCACCCTGCAAGTTGTGATTGTTGTAAGTAGGGCATCCTAATGGGGGAGGAAGTGCTTCAGATCCTGATATGTCAGTCAAAGTCAGAGATGGGAAATCTCTTCAGCATTGGAGGGGGGCACATATTGTACACTGTTATGAAATGGAAGGCTGTTCCTTTGAATACCTTGTACATAAAACTTGAGTGAATTGTATGCATGCTATGCCAAGGGTCTTATTGTGCTGCCATTTTTTCAGTAGTGGCATCTGTTTGACTTTTAGTATTCAGTGGCATTTCAATATATGCTATTTAGCAATTGCAGTAAACATTAGCAAGCAAATGGTGTTAAGGGCAGCAGTCAATTTTTGGGAAACTTTTAGAAATATAGAAAAGCTCTGGTGTTCCCTCCTCAGGACTATGACAGGAGACTTGAGACTTAGAAGCATTAATAAATGCCACCTTATTTGTTCTTTGGATTGTGAGATATTTTGGCATGTTTCTATCATCAGTTTTTCAAACCTGTCTCAGAAAAATTAGGACTAGGGGCTTGATTGTTTTTAGTGAAAGTCCATGTTTGCTTGATTGCTGCAGCTTGCGCATGGGGCGGATTTCTCATTGTGCAATGATTGCTGTTGCAGAAGGGGGGATTCTTTGGTTTTGCCTTCCTTTCTCTTTGCACCCCCCAATTCTCTTCTCCCAACAAACCACTAGAAGGCTTTTGGTTGGCTTTTTTTTAAAAATGGTGCCAATGTGGGAGGGGTGGTCCACCTTTTCATCCACGTGGTGACCAGAGCTACTTTGAGTAGCATCTTTTTGAGAAGATAATACCTAAGCAGGTTTGAGGAAAAGCATGTAGGCAGGGGAAAACCTAAAATGCCAGTGTCTGCATGACAATGTTGTGCAGAAGCCCCCCCAAACCCCACTACAGTTCAGGAGGCGAGGCAGAGCGAAGTGGCGAAGTAGAAGTAGCCTGTAGTAATAACTTGCTAAAGTGTTTAGGGACAGCATGCTGTTGTTCACCTTTGGTTACCGTTATTTGACAAGAGATTTTTAGTTGATATGATTAATTGAGGCTGTATTTTTTTAATGCACCAAAATCTACTTTTATTATTTTCTATTCAATTATTTTATTATTTGTAATCTTTTGTTTAAGGCTTTCTTGGACATGTGTAGTCATCAAGCTCACACTTCTTCCACTCTGAACATCTATTTGGAGATCAGTCTTTCTGATTTCAGCTGAAATTCGCTAACTGAAAGATGCATTCGCTGTCACAGGCAAACGTTTTCTGCCCAGCTGAGTGTGCTGGATAGAGCCATGTCCATAGATACTCAAAGCACCTGTCTTAAGATAATGTCTCCTGAATCAAAGTGGTGGGCTCCTGTTTTTTTGAAAAATGCCTCCTTTCTACTGGATGGGTATTCAAGGTTGGTTTTGAAGCTTTAGAACAGGGGTGGGGAACGTCAGGCCCGGGGGCCGTTTAAGGCCCGCGAAATAATTTGGTCTGGCCCTTCGTGGGTCCTGGCAGATCTCTAGCTCAGAAGGCTCTAAGACTGGCGATCCACCCCCTCCTGCGGTCAGGAATAGCCTTTATTCAAGGCAGATGTAAGTTTGTTTTGCTGAGAAAAGGAACCTTTTTCCCCCCTTGCAGAAGAGTGTTTACCTATGAAGTTGCTAGGACCGCCCAAGAAACTGTGTTAACTCTTTCCTACCCGAGCTGTGGAGAAACGTATTCCCTCTGTACTACAAGAGGGCTGGGGGCCGAAGTGGCAACAATGGAGGGGTTAAAGGGGGCAGGGCCAGAATACCCGGTGGGGGGGAGTTCTTAGCCAGTGTGTCCTCATTTCACCCCTGCAGGCAGAGGTAGCAGGAGCCGGCTGTAGAATACGGCCCCGACCATGTGGAGCAGGAGCAACTCCGGCGTGTGGCTGAATGGCTATGCCCAGCTGGTGCAACAGACCATCCTGTGCCACCAGGTGGGCGGGTGTGCCACGGTTGGATGCCTGCCTGCCCGCGCAAGGGGGGTCATCTGGGGCAGCTGTCTGCTTGGGGCTTGGTTGGCTAATTTTTAAGTTGTTAATTTTGTATGGCCAGTGAATAATGCAATAAATATCCAAATGGCCCTTGGCGGAAAAAAGGTTCCCCACCCCTGCTTTAGAAAAACAGCAACAATTTAAATCTCAAAAAATTGCTGAGGTGTAGGGGAAATGAACTACCAACAGCTCAGGCTAATGGTAGAGACTTAACCTGGCACCAGAACAATGAGAAAGGTAGCTCCAGGCGAGCACCCTCCTAGAGCTCTGACCAAAAATGCAGGTATCAGTGGTGCTGGCTCTTACTCTGCAAGAGGAGGAAGAGTCCCTGACTGAATCCATTTCATTTGTGGCAATATTCTGTCAGAGGTGAGTGTTGGACAGTAATCCATTTCCATTTTTGGTTGTCTATAAGGTGATCTCATCATAGGGTTTTCAAGGTAAAGGTTGGTCAGAAGTGGTTTACCAGTGTCTTCTTCTGCGCAGTGCTAACCCCCTGGTTAGCTTAGCTGTAGTGGCCCTGCCACTTAGCTGTAGTGGCCCGGCCGTGGTCTACGAAAGATCCTCCACCAGTGTCACCTTCCACTACTGCTGCTGCCCAGTAGCTAACCTTCGAGGATTCCTCTGCCCCCATCAGCTTTGGAACTGCCTGTTCTCTTCTGCGGATGTGGCCATTGATCCCTTAAGGAGTGCAGCCAAGAAATCAGAAGGAGATTGAGACTGGGAAGGGCAGCCATGAAAGAGCTAGAAAAGATTCTGAAGTGTAAGGAGGTGTCACTGGCCACCAAGATTAGGTTAATTCATGCCATCATATTCCCTATTACTATGTATGGGTGTGAAAGCTGGACAATGAAGAAAGCTGACAGGAAGAAAGTAGGCTCCTTTGAAATGTGGTATTGGAGGAGAGTGTTACGGATACCGTGGACTGCCAAAAAAACAGATCAGTGGGTTATAGAGCCTGAACTGACCCTAGAAGCTAAAATGACTAAACTGAGGCTATTGTATTTTGGTCACATTATGAGAAGGCAAGAGTTACTAGAAAAGACAGTCATGCTAAAAAAAGTTGAGGGCAGCAGGAAAAGAGGAAGACCCAACAAGAGATGGATTGACTCAATAAAGAAGCCACAGCCCTCAATTTACAAGACCTGAGCAAGGCTGTCAAAGATAGGACATTTTGGAGGACATTGATTCATAGGGTCGCCATGAGTTGGAAGCGACTTGACGGCACTTAACACACACACACACACACACACACACACACACACACACACACACACACACACACACACGGTGATCAGTTTTTGGCTGTCTACAAGGTGATCAGAGATCCAGCATGGTGTAGTGGTTAAGAGCAGTGATTTGGAGCAGTGGACTCTGATATGGAGAACCGGGTTTGATTCCCCACTCTTCCACGTGAGCGGTGGAGGCTAATTTGGTGAACTGAATTTGTTTCCCCACTCCTACACATGAAGCCATCTGGTTTACCTTGGGCTAGTCATACTTTCTCAGCCCCACCTACATCACAGGTTGTCTGTTGTGGGGAGGAGAAGGGAAGGTGATTGTAAGCTGGTTTGATTCTAACTTAAATGGTAGAGAAAAACCAACTCTTCTTCCTTCTCCTCTCCTTCCATCTCCTCCTCCTGCTAGAGCCCATTAAGGTTAATCATGTGGCATTGGTGGAGGGGGAGCAAGGTCAGGTTGTGCAAGGAGAACATGCATTTGGGTGGTCTAATGTATTGATTATAGTCTTTGTGCAGAGTTAGCAATTACCTCCATCCCTGTCACTGCTGCTAACACTGATGCTCTCATCTGAATCTTGCATCTTTCACCAGTCTTGGATTGTCAGGTTTCTCATTCATGTGCTGGATATATTACAGTATTCAGATCCTGTGCTTCAGATCAAATAACTCCCATGGGGTGTTTTCCTTCCCCTCCTCTCTCTTCCATCCTCCTTCTGCTCATGGCTGTTATTAGCATAACCTTATTGCTAACCAAGATTGAGAAACCAGGATCTCAGAGCTGAAGGGGGTATATTATCCTCTCTATGCATGGCTGCTTACTTGCCCAAATGCAACCAGATGAGTACATTCCCTGGGAGGGTGCCAATTTCCCCTGTGTCGTGAAACTCAGTCTTGAAACAGGAATGGAAATGTATCTCATTCCAGGAGGGGAATTCTCGAATGGTAGGTTATTATCTACCTGGTGAGCCTTTAACAGCAAACCAGTGGGTTCCTAATTGTATTTTCTCCTTTCTGGTGGTTTTCATTAATCCCTTCATTTGGGGGTGCTAGCGCTGCATGGGATTCACAATTAGATCTGCATTTAAAGGAAGAACAGATGAGAGCAAAAGAATTTAAATTGTGGCCATTCTTTGTCTTTGTTCCTTTCTTTGGCTCAGATTGTTCATGGGTCACAACTTAAGGTTGTGCTTTTCTTTTTCATAATGCCCCAGAATCCCGTGGCATTGCAGTTGGGCAACCCTGTTCAGCATTCTGCCAGTTTTGCATCCAGAATTGTATTATGCCTAGAATAGAATCATAGAGTTGGAAGGGACCACCAGGGTCATCAAGTCCAACCCCCTGCACAATGCAGGAAATTCACAACTACCTCCCCCCCACACCCCCAGTGACCAGAAGATGGCCAAGATGCCCTCCCTCTCATCATCTACCTAAGGTCACAGAATCAGCATTGCTGACAGATGGCCATCTAACCTCTTCTTAACCTCCAGGGAAGGAGAGCTTACCACTTCCCGAGGAAGCTTGTTCCACTGAGGAACCTCTCTAACTGTTAGAAAATTCTTCCTAATGTCTAGACGGAAACTCTTTTGATTTAATTTCAACCCATTGGTTCTGGTCTGACCCTCTTGGGCAACAGAAAACAACTCTGCACCATCCTCTATATGACAGCCCCTCAAGTACTTGAACATGGTTATCATATCCCCTCTCAGTCTTCTCCTCTTCAGGCTAAACATACCCAGCTCCTTCTGAAGCGGGTCAGTGCGTTTCAATGCCTATGCTCTTAGAATCGACCCCTTCCTGAGAAGAAGTATGTTATCTTATTCAGTTAGACACCTGATAAGCAGGACTCAACTGCTTTCTTACCGGAGTAAGCTTTTTATTGAAATGCTTCAAAAATATGAAAAATGTGTAAATGTATGTACAGTATATATATTATAGTATGTATGCATGTAGATGGTTACAAAGTCTTAAAAATGTTGCAAAGTTCAGACATTATGAGTCTTAAACATGTTCTATATGCAAGCAATCTTAAACAAACTACACCTCTATGAGAGTTTCAAACCTTAAAACAATAATAATATTTCATTCAGAAAATATAACAGTTACAGAAATCTTGTAAAAATGGTTAGTGCAATGAATAAGATCTGATTTAGTTAAAAGCATCTTAATTCAAAGTATCTAGAATATCATAAAATAAATATACGTTACCCAGTCATGTCATTTGTGAACCTCCCCAGTACAGCAGGTCTAGAGAGATCTGAAAAGTTCCCAATCCATGTTAAGGATGACTAGACCTTTTAGGTCTTCTCTGTGTTATTTTAGTCTTTAAATATCTTTGGTGTATGCAATGGCTAGAGAAATCTCTGATTATTCTATGAGTTCATGGAAGAACTGAAGTCTATAGAGCATATTTTCAGTCTATGCCAGGACCAGGTTTATGAAACTATAGAGAAATCTCTGAGTGTTCCCAGCCTATGAGAGGACTGAGTCTATGTTATTCCATTTGTTTGAGAAGCCTCTGATCTATGCTAAGATCAGAGAGATCTGTGTATATGTGCATGCCATCTCTAGCTTTGCCAGAACTATAACGCTATGCAAAGCTTAAAGCCATGTAAAGATGAAAGAGTTCTGTGTAAGACCTTAGTCTTAGAGAAGTTTTTAAGAACTTCAATGTCTATAAGGGCTGAATAGATCTTAGTGAAAACTTCTTAGTACTTGCAAGCACTAAGGAGTTTTCAGTGCCTCCATACAAAGGATGGAGAGATCTATAGGGAGTTCTCAGAACCTCCATATCTACGCAAAGACTTGGAAAAATCTAAGCTCCTCCATGAGGACTGGAAAGCTCTAAGAGCCTCAATCCACGCAAGGATCAAAGTGTAAGCTCTAGCCCTGTGGCAAACCCATAAACAGATTCCAGCAGACAGCAAATCCACGAAAGCAGTTTTATTGGTTAGAATCGACAGGTTTCAGAAGCCATATTCAAAAGGACACTAGTGAGGGGCAAAGGCAAGGTACATGGCATATATGGAAAAGCAAAAGGAGATAACTGGTAACCCAGGCAACCCCCCTCCCAGAGGCAGGAAGGAGTACTTGGCGATTCCCACAGTATGGGAATCTATGAAGACTAAACACGGGGCACAGACTGGCCTTGGACAGAATAGCACAACAGAACCTGGAATCAGCACACTTGCACTACCGCATACCATCCTCATGGCCTTCTCCTGACATTCTGCCCC
Source organism: Euleptes europaea (assembly GCF_029931775.1). NCBI lineage: Eukaryota > Metazoa > Chordata > Lepidosauria > Squamata > Sphaerodactylidae > Euleptes > Euleptes europaea. Next base: position 4,572,013 of record NC_079326.1, on the reverse strand, counting down.
CCCAAAGACCCCCCCCTTCCCACCTTGGGTTTGTGAGGGTAGGCTGCATGGAATTCTTGTACTAAGCGGGGGGCAGAGACATCACAGGCGCGCACCCATTCATCCTGGGCAGGATTAAAATGTTTCCAGCGGACCAGGTACTGAAGGGTACCGTAGCGAATGCGAGAATCCAGTATTTTAGCTACTTTAAAATGCTCCTCCCTCCCCCACCATTTCAGGCACTTCGGGTTGTGGTTCAGGATGCCATTTTTGGGAAGGAACATACGGTTTTAAAAGACTGACATGGAACACAGGATGGATTCTCCAGAGGGATTTGGGTAAGGAGAGTTCCACAGCCACTGGATTAATAATCCGGGAAATGGGGAACGGACCCACATACTTGGCACTGAGTTTATCACACGGGCGGGTGGATCGTAGGTTCTTGGTGGACAGATAGACGAGGTCCCCCACTTTGCATTCCATACTGGAGCAATGTTTGTCAGCCTGAGCCTTGTAACATCGTTTGGCTCGCTCTAGATTTTTAACCAGCCATGGCCAGGTAGTTTGAATTGAACGTACCCATCTATCCACATCAGCTCCCCCCTCTTCCCCAGAAACATCAACATGACCAGCGGGGCCAAACTCTTTACCATGGACAACCTGGAAAGGGCTGAACCCTGTGGATTGGTGAACCACATTATTATAAGCATATTCAGCAAAAGGCAATAGGTCTACCCAATCACCTTAAGGTAATTAATGTAACAACGTAAATAGCATTCCAACACCGCATTCACCCATTCAGTTTGACCATCCGTTTGGGGATGGAAGGCACTAGACAGTCCTTGTTCCACTCCCACCAATCTGAGAAAAGCCTTCCAAAATTTGGCCACGAAATTTGAACCCCTGTCCATGATTATTTTGCGCGGAAAGGAATGGAGACGGAAGACATGTGACACAAAGAGGCGGGCCAATTTCAGGGCAGAAGGGATACCTGCACAGGGTACAAGATGCACCTGTTTCGAAAACAAATCAGTAATCACCCAAAGAACTGTCATTCCCCCACTAGTGGGTAGGTCCGTCATGATATCCATTGCAATTACTTCCCATGGTTTTGAGGGAGTCTCTAACGGTTGTAAAAGTCCGGGCGGCTTGCCCTGAGATTGTTTGGTTGCTGCACATATGGGGCAGCTGCGGATGAAGGAGTCCACATCTGACCGCATGCCAGCCCACCAAAATTGTCTCCGTAGCAAATGCAATGTCTTGAGGAATCCGAAATGTCCGTTGGTCTTGGCGCCATGAACCAAACCCAAACCCTCCCCCTGCAACACTTTCGGAACATACAATTTAGAATCTTTGTACCAAAACCCCCCGTGTTTAATTAGAGTAGCTGGAAGGGTCTGTGAGGACAGTTCCGCTTGACAACTGCGAAGGAGAGTCTCCTTAAAGGAATCAGACAGCCCTTCCACCCCCTCCGGAGAGGAGTCGGCGGGCACCTTGACCGGGGACGGAGCCGACACAGGTGCAGGGAGCGACTGAACGGGGTGCTCGGGCTCCCGCACCTCGGGAACGGTGGCTGTCAGTAGCTCAGGGGGAGGAGGAATCGAGGCGGGCGGTGCTGCTGGCTCAGCCGGGCGTGGGGCTTCCCCCTCCATCGAAAGCAGCGGCGGGAGGGATAGGGTCCGAGAATGGGTTTGTACGGCCAAAGTGGGCAACAGACCTCATTGGGCAGGGGTGAAAAGCGACTCTGTGGGCCAATCTACCTTGGTGGGATATTGGGGAAGTCTGGATAAAGCGTCAGCCAGAAGGTTTTGCTTCCCTGGTACATATTTTAGGACAAATTGAAACTGGGCAAAGAAGTCCACCCAGCGTATGTGCTTCGCGGACAGTTTGCGAGCCCCCGTTAGGGCCTCCAGGTTTTTGTGATCAGACCATACTTAAAAGGGCACATTGGAACCTTCTAAAAATTGCCTCCACACTGTCAGGGCATGCTTTACTGCAGCGGCTTCCTTTTCCCAAACGGCCCAATTGAGTTCGGATTGAGTAAACATTTTAGAAAAATAAGCACACGGATGCAGGTGCCCATCCTCCCCCTGCTGCAGGAAAGCACCCCCATCGCTATGTCGGAAGCGTCTACATGCACTGTGAATGGTTGATTGCAGTCTGGGTGCTGCAAAGCAGGTTCGGATGTAAAAAGCTGTTTAAGACTATCGAAGGCGGCTTGACACTGGGGGGTCCACTCCACCGGGGCGTTGGGTAAGGTGGCTGTATTCCCCTTTCCCTTAGTCTTAAGGAGGTTCGTGATGGGTAGCGCAATCTGAGCGAAATGTGGGAGGAACGCCCTGTAAAAATTTGCGAACCCGAGAAATCTTTGGACCTATTTACGAGTAGAGGGTGGTTCCCAACTGAGCACTGCTTGCACCTTTTCAGGATCCATAGTTAGTCCCTGGTGAGAGATAATATATCCTAGGAAAGTCAATTGCTTTTTATGGAACTCGCATTTAAACACTTTAGCATACAGTTGATTGTCTCTGGGACGTTGCAACACCTTTCGAACCAAGGCAACATGCTCATCCATGGTTTTAGAGTAAATGAGAATATCATCTAAATAAACCACAACTCCTTTGAATAGTAGATCATGGAGTATCTCATTAATTAATTGCATGAAGACCTCTGGGGCCCCTTTCAAGCCAAAAGGCATGACCATAAACTCGAACATCACAAAGCAACTAGAAAAGGCTGTCAGAAATTCAACTCCCTCCTGGATTCTGACTCTGTAATAAGCCTTGACTAAGTCCAATTTGGTGAAAATGTGTCCCTCCTTCAATTGTCCCAAGAGATCAGAAATGAGGGGGATGGGATAAGCATTCGTTTGAGTAACAGCATTGAGTTTTCGAAAGTCAATACACAAACACAAATCTCCTGTTTTCTTACGCACGAAGAAAGCCGGTGCCGAACAGGGCGCGGTGGAGGGTCAGATGAAACCGCGAGCCAAGTTCTTGTCTAAGAATTCGCAGAGCACCGTCGGTTCCGTAGGACTCATTTGATAAATTTTACTTTTTGGCAGTTTTCCATCCTCCACCACTTCAATAGTACAGTCCGGCGGTGGTGGGGGGGTCACACATCACACTCCTGCACATTCAACACGTCTGTACAGTCCTGATATTCGGGCGGCACTTGGGTCGGACTGATCTGAGGCCAGATCAGGAGTTGGTTTGAGTACGGTTTTAACGGCTACTTCATATCGGTGCAACTCACACAGCGGGCTCTTGACCGTTAAAGTCCCAGCTTCCCAGTCTATTGTGGGACTGTGACCTTTGAGCCAATTTGCTCCTAACGCCACAGCATATTGAACATTGGGCACAATTGTAAAGTTGATTTGTTCCCAGTGGTGGCCAATTCCCATCGCCACTCCATCCGTGCGATGGTTGACTGCCCCCCCTGAAATCACTGCCATCCATTTGAGCAAATTGAACAGGTGCCGGCAAAGGAACTGATTTCACCTGGAGCGCCTTAAAGGTGGTTTCATTAATTAACGAGCGGGCACACCCAGAGTCTGTTAGGGCCTTAACTTGTAATTGAGGACCTTTTCTATAATGCCGTAATATTACATCTACATATACAGTCTCTTCTACTTCACTCACCATGACAGGAGCCTCGGGTTTCACAGGAACACCTGTGGAAGTCTGCGGTATCGCTCCTTCTACCGAAGACCCAGTCCGTTTTTTGGCTGTTCGAGGGGAGACTCCAAGTTAAGAGCTGGGGAGTTCCAGTGGTCACCCTCCTCTGAAGAAGCGGAGCTGCCCTCCCCAGGAGTAGTAACTGTAATCCTGGACCCCGACGGGTCCGCTGGCGAAAGGTCAGTTGTCATTTCTCCGACGTGCAGAGCTGGGGATGCTTTTCGTCTTGGAGCGATGCTCTGCTCGGCTGCGGTACCCCTTCCTCGAGCGCATCCCCTTCCGCGAGGAGTCCCCTCTGGTTGGAGAGTGGGGCTCGACAGCCCCGATCGTGACAGACATGTGGCAGCAAAGTGACCCATGGTACTGCAAACGAGACAGGTTCCCCTTTGAAACCGAAATGCTCGGTCTTACGGAGGTAGAGCCGGCCTCTGCGGGGCACTGAGAGGCAAAGTGTCCCATACCACAGCAAACGAGACAGGCCCCGCTCTCGAAACGTTTATGGTGTTCCGCTACCGACTGCCCCCCCCCGGGGGAAGCGAGAGTCCTTTGGGGCGCCAGGCCTGTCTCCACGGGGTTTAGCCTCTCGCCCTGTCCTCTGCTTGGACAGGTACAACAACTGCCTTCAGCTTTTAATGTCAGCTGCGTGCCGGACCCAGCCCTCCACGTCCGGAGGGTTTCCTTGCATAAAAGCCCAATGTTGCAGGTCGGGATTAAGTCCTTCATGAAAATACTGTACCCGAGTGGCTTCACTCCAATCCAGGATCTTACTCGAGAGCAGCTGAAATTCGCTGGCGTACTGCACCACTGATTTAGTCCCTTGGCGCAGCTGCAGCAAAGCGGTCTTGGCTCGCTCACCCCGGTGCGGATCCTCGAACCGGTTCCGGAGGGCTATCATGAAGTCATCGAGACTTCGCAGCACATGGGTGCGCAATTCATATTGCTGTACCATCCAAGCTGCCGCCTCTCCTTGTAGCAACGAGGCGACATACTGTACGCAGCTTTCAGCCGAAGCGAAAGTCCCAGCTTGCTCCCGCATAAAAACATCGACTTGGATCAAAAAATACGACAATAGATCACTCGACCCATCAAAGGTGATCTTCAAGTCCCGCCGCGCCGGTGGAACGGGACGATCTGGCGGAGCAGGGGGCTGTCCGACCCCTACGGGCGCCGCAGGCTGTGGCGGGTTCTGCCCCAAGTCATCCAACTCGCGGGCCATGTCAAGCATTTCGGCCTGCATGGCGTCCATCCGGTCAGCCATCTCCTGCCGCTCCGAACGCCACTGCTGACGTTCCTCTTCCATCTGGTGCTGCCACACCGCTTCTTTTCGGGCCGGGTCCTCCTGGAGCCCAATACCCGAGAATCCGGGTCTCCGAGCCTGTGTGTCCACCCCCGACACTGCCCAGTGTCGAGGGGACTCCAACCAGGCGCTCGCCCGGATCGTCTTTGACTTTGCGCCCAAGCCAGATCCAGAGCCGGCCCCGCTGGGTGTTTTATCCGCCGGCTTCTCCCCCTTGGAGTCAGGATCGGGGCCTACTGGCACAGTCTAGTCCTCGTCCTTCTTGTCATCTCCATCCCCTGCCATAGCTATGCAAACGTTGAATAGGAGCAGAGGCTGAAGCAAAGGACTTGCAGCTTAATGTGAGGCTCTCCAGCCACTCTGGGCTATTCTCAAAAAGCCACTCGCTCAGACGGTCAGGTCAGAAGCAGGTAAACTTTATTGAAGAAGCAACAGGTTCAGCCAGGCCCTCACAGAGGCAAAGCTGCAAGTGATTACTTAGAGAACAGTTCAAAGTTATAAACATGTCTACAAAGCAGGTGCCCAGTTCAGTGCTTTGGGAAAGGAATCGATAACAGCTTCTAGTGCAGAGCGGGGAAGCAAACATCAAAACATAGACTTGGACTTGCTCGTTAGCCGTTGCTTGTTAACAGTCAAGGACACGGGGGGGAGGGAATCACTGGGAGTGAGAACATCCCGCATGTCAAGAGCCTTCGTGCCAGACCTTAGCCGCTTGTACGGGCGAAACCGAAAGAAAGATATGACAGTACCTCACAGTGAGGGGCAAAGGCAAGGTACATGGCATATATGGAAAAGCAAAAGGAGATAACTGGTAACCCAGGCAACCCCCCTCCCAGAGGCAGGAAGGAGTACTTGGTGATTCCCACAGTATGGAAATCTATGAAGACTGAACACGGGGCATAGGCTGGCCTTGGACAGAATAGCACAACAGCACCTGGAAGCAGCACAATCGCACTACCGCATACCATCCTCATGGCCTGCTCCTGACACAAAGTCTGAAAGCTTACATCCCATGCAAGGGATGGAGAGATCCATTTAGGCTCATTAGGAATTCTCTAACTCTTGGTTAGGAAGCTCCTCCTTTTATATCTTCAAAATCAGTGTCCTTCTGATCTTGAGAAAGTTTGTGCAAAACTGCACCTGAACTGTATGTTACCTGGACAGCAGTTATGCTGCATTTATCCATATAAGGATGTCCTTTTCAGGTCATTTGCTGGCCATAGCCACGTGCACTAAACAGTCAGTTTGTGTCTTTGTTATGTTTCTATAATGTTTGATTTTTCTAGCATTTTTTTCTTCTAAAGAACATGGTCAATACCTTACCTTATAAGACTTAAAACTCAATATAAAATCACATTGTATTATTACATTACATCATTAATTCACAGTCAGCAAAATGTTTTGCTAGTGTACCTAGATAAGGTCATGAGCGAAAAGCATTTATGATAGAGTGAAAAGTTCAGAGGAAAAAGCACTTCTGAGAGTGGCAACATTCCAGGAGAGAGAGTTGCAGACTGTGACTTTGGCACAGGAGTACAGTAGTACAAGTCCTTGGCAAGAAAATGTTTAGGCTGGTGCACTTTTAAATGAAAGACAAGCCTCTAAATAAGACTGTGCTTATGAACTTTAAATAGGAAAATTCTACAAGCTTTCTATATTATTATAGTCTGCCAGTGACCTTTCCTCATAGGACTTGGTTTCCAGACCCCTCACCATCTTTGTTGCCCTCCTCTGGACACGTTCCAGCTTGTCTACATCTTTCTTAAATTGTGCCCAAAACTGAACACAGTAGTCTAGGTGAGGTCTAACCAGAGCAGAGTAAAGCGATACCATCACTTTACGTGATCTGGACACTATACTTCTGTTGATGCAGCCCAAGACCGCATTTGCCTGTTTAGCTACCGCATCACACTGCTGACTCATGTTCAGTGTTTGGTCTACTAAGACTCCCAAGATCCTTTTCACACACACTACTGCTCAGACAAGTCTCCCCCATCCTATAATTATGCATTTGATTTTTCCTACCTAAATGCAGAACTTTACATTTGTCTTTATTGAAGTGCATTTTATTAGTTCTAGCCCAATTCTCCAGCCTGTCAAGATCATCCTGTATCTTTGCTTTGTCTTCTACCATATTCGCCACCCCTCCCAATTTAGCATCATCTGCAAATTTAATAAGCATCCCCTCTATTCCTTCATCCAAATCATTTATAAAGATGTTGAACAGCACAGGGCCCAGCACAGATACCTGAGGAACTCCACTACTCCTCTCCAAGTGTGTGTGTGTGTGTGTGTGTGTTAAGTGCCGTCAAGTCGCTTCCGACTCATGGCAACCCTATGAATGAAAGTCCTCCAGAATGTCCTATCTTTGACAGCCTTGCTCAGATCTTGCAAATTGAAGGCTGTGGCTTCCTTTATTGAGTCAATCCATCTCTTGTTGGGTCTTCCTCTTTTCCTGCACACCTTAACGTGGTGAGGGGGTTTGTGTGTGTCAGGGAAGCTGACAGCAATACCGTAAGGGGTCTAGACTCTATCAAGAGACGAAACTAGCAGAGTCACTCAAGACAGAATGGTTAGAGCTGAGACACCAGATGAAGATGCATCCACCCCCTTAATGGATCAATGGCCACATCCGCAGAAGAGAACAGGCAGTTCCAATGGGGATGGGGGCAGAGGAATCCCTGAAGGTTAGCTACTGGGCAGCAGCAGTAGTGGAAGGTGACACTGGCGGAGGATCTTTCGTAGACGACAGCAGTGCCACTACTGCTAACCCTGGTTAGTACTGCGCAGAAGAAGGCACTGGTAAACCACTTCTGACCAACCTTTACCTTGAAAACCCTATGATGAGACAATCCAAGTGGACGAGGAACCATTAATTAGCACTCTTTGGGTGCGATCTGTCAACCAGTTGCAGATCCACCCTGGCCTCTTTAGGCTCCTCCCATTTTTCCTTCTCATGTCTTGTCCTGTCCCTCTGCTTGCAAACCTTTTTTAGTATAGTGCCCTCGAAACATCAGGACTGTTTAATTGCTTTTTGGTTTATCTTGACTGTGGCTATAGACTTTCACTCTCTGCTCATTTCTGTTTCAGGATGAGTCCCATTTTCTGAAGAATGTCAAAACTGCTCGATGCCAAGCCACATTGCCTCTCCTGAAGGTGTGTATCCCAAGGTTTTCAAAAGGGGGGAGGCTTGGATTTTACATGCTGTGTGTTCAAAATGCCTGATGTATGGGCATGAGTGACAGGAAGATATGGGAGAACTGAAAAGGTTTGTTGGGGCATATGATGCTGTAGCGATAGGCTCGAAAACCAGGAGAACCCAGAGGGAGTGCCAACAAACAATGGCTCCTCCTGTATCCAAAACATCCAAAAGGAACAGTAGTAAGTCTTCTCCTCTCTTCCCCTTGTGCCAGGACTTTCCAAGATTATAATTGTCTGCCCCCCACATTTTAAAAGCAAAGCAACCAAAAGAGAATAGAAACCAGGATCTTCTGTGCAGCAGCTGTGGCCTCAAAACCCTTAAGTGGGTTTCTAGTATTCTTATTTCATGCTGGGTTGAGTTTTGCCTAGAGAATAGCGCACGAGAATGTAGTTGAGGTATATTTAGTTTGATCGTTTGGGAAGGCTGCATACTCCTTGTGATTTATTTGCAGCTTTTAAGAAAATTCCCTTTAAAATGTTAATATGGGAAGTTCAAGCTTATCTTTTGCTGTAAATGATTTTACATTTCTTATTCTTCCTCTTATATTCTTTTTTCCTGGTATGTGGTTGTGGCAGTGTTCAGCCACTGAGGATACGTCTTACCTGCCCTTGAGAAGCGCTCCTGAGAAGGTCCCTGGTCCATCTGGTTCAGCAGTTGCTGGCCCAGTCCTTCTGGGGAACTGTTCAGCAGGGGATGAAGGCACCAACCTCCCCCTGACAAGATAAAGTGATTTTAGTTTTTGGTCACCTTAAGCTAGATTTCACCTGAAATGAGTTTTACATAATGCTAACTGCAGTCAAGCTCAAACCTGCGGGCTGGATTCGGCCCTGGTGGGCTTTTCTCTGGCCCATGAGCCGAGGCAGCCAGTCCCCATTCCCCCTCCCTTTATGGGTTTCTTGGGGCCGCGGCAGCCCCGCTCGCCCAGCCAGTGAACCTCCCCTGTCTTGTTCGGGGCAGGGTCGCTCTGGCCTCACTCGCCAACCCCCCACCTCCTCCCCCCTTTCCGGGCGCAGCGAGGCCCAAGCAGGCTTATGTGTGCGCCCACCCACCTCCCCCATCGCATTCTGGGTGCATCAAGGCTGCTCAGGCCTCACTTGCTTACCTAGCAACCCCCGTCCTTTTCTGGGCACAGTGGAGCCACAACACCCTGCGAGCCCAACCACTTACCCTTCCTGTACCTCTTTGTCTTTTTCTCCCTCTCTCCTGCTTTCTTTCTCTTTCTTTATCCGTTTTTTCCTCTTCCTCTCTTTCCCTCTTTCTCTCTCCCTTTCTCTCTTATCTGCTTCACTGTGCCTCTCTTTCTCCCTCTCTCTTTCTCCCTGTCTTTCTGGACTGGGGGAGGACTGCAGGCTCACCAGCCAAGGCAGCCCTCCCCATCTGGATCCAGGCTGGCGAGTATCTCCAGTACCTGGTGTTACATTGTATTTATTTATTTATTTATTTGGCCCAACCAAGAGACTTTTATGTTATATCTGGCCCTCCTCACAAATGAGTTTGACACCCCTGATATAGATGAGGAAAAAGCAAATACATAATTCACAATTATTCCTAAATGTCTGAGAGATGGAAATTTTAAACATTTGGATATAAATGAATTCCCAGGTCACAGAATCAGTTTCAAAGTAATTTTTCCTAGCAAAACAGCTCTGAAGAATTAAGATCTGCTTTTTATTTGCTGTCATGTCAGTAAACAAGAATTAAGTTGATTTCTCCAGAGACCAATACTTATTCTTCCATGAGTATTTAACAGACTGTTTCATAAATCTGATTTTTCTGGTATCTCGTATATGAAAATCCTTGATGTTGTGGATGGATATATACCGTAATCAATAACATATTAATAAAGACCCTGTAAGTTTTATATTTGTTCTGAAATTCTGCTGAAGAGCAGGACTGCATATTGTATTCTGAAAAAAATGTATGCATCATAATATTAAAAACTCTATTCTAATATTTGATATTATTTATGACTTCTTATGATAGTGGTCTTTTAAATTATCTAGTTCTGTTTTCCAATATAAATCACTAAGAAATTACTTTAGGACTGTGATGTATGAAACCTTTAAGTAAGCCCATGTGTAAAGCATTAGGCTAAAATCTGAATTCCCTGATTTTTCAAAAAGTAATTATTCAGAGAAATGTTCTGGTTTCTCCACTGTGGTGTCCTTCCTGGAAAATGTTGTTCCTTCTCTGTTATTAAATACTAGATATTGTGGGGCCAAGTGTGACAAACCTATGATGCAAGAATCGTGGAAGTGGCATCGGGATGCCCCTGTGCTATTTCCAGGGTTCTCGTATTATAGGTTAGTTGGCATTAAATCTCATTGTGCTATTTTTCCTAGTATGGAAGGAACTGCTTCCAGTCTTTAGGGAAACTGGGCTGCTTTTGAAGTGTCATAAAGTAAGGCCATGCCACTTCTTTTCTTTTGAGAGAGAAACTTAACTGTAAAAATTACTTAGACCTTAAAGGCATCTGTGGCTGCTTTGTGTTGAAGAACAGGTAATTTCTTTGCTTTCCCCCAGCGTTTTCCCCCTGCCATCAAATCACATCTGACTTATGGCAACCCCAGGTGGGGTTTTTTAGGTGGGAGACATTCAGAGGTGGTTTACCATTGCCTGCCTTTGCATCACAGGAGACTCCCAGAACCTGGGACTTATTGAGTCATGGAACACTTTTCAGGAGAGAACTTCGTCACGGAGCACTAATTTTCACCTAGCACTTGTATACTAAACCGAATGACAGTATTTTTCTTTCCAATCTCTTCATGGAGCACTAGGATATGTTTTGCGGAGCACCAAGTGCTCCTTTGAGCACAATTTGGGAACCTCTGCTAGGTATGCATAATGGCTAGTATTCATTTTGACTAGTAGCCATGGATAGCCCTATCCTCCATGAACATGACCACTCCCCTCTTAAAGCCTTCCAAGTTGGCAGCCATCACCACATCCTGGGGCAGGGAGTTCCACAATTTAACTATGCGTTGTGTGAAGAAACACTTCCTTTTATCTGATTTGAATCTCACCCTCCAGCTTCAGCAGATGATCCCGTGTTCTGGTTTTCTGGTATTATCATCTGGTATTATTACCTTCCTCACTGTGCTATGCTGTTGTCTCATCTTTCCTTGGGATAGTGGCCACATCATTAACAGCCCACAACATTTACTCCACCTCAGGCAGCCAAGCGAGTCATCTTGTTGTCGGGAACCCCTGCCATGTCACGCCCTGCAGAGCTGTATACTCAGATGGCAGCTGTCCGACCGTCCTTCTTCCCACAGTTCCACTCCTTTGCACTCCGCTACTGTGATGCTAAGAAGGTAACTTTGGTATATTTCTAGCCAGAGTCAGAGCTATTTAATTTGCCTTTGGATGACTTTGGATCTAGAAGGCCTGTTCCTTTGAGTGAAGCAATGACTAACTTGTCTGTCCCTTGTAATGTACTGTGCTCATATAAGCATTTGGGGATCTTGTTCCTGGGAAATAATAAGAGATAATTTGCATCCTTCCTGGAAAGCTTTTTGAGCTCCATGTAGATCTCAGAGAAGCAAAACTATTCTACTTGCAGTATTCTTTTGGTGATGACTGCCCTTTGAAAGAGCAAATCTGCAGTGGCAGGCTGCCGTAGCACAGTGGAAGAGCGCATGTGGTCTTGTCCAATGGGGATCTGAATTTTGAGATGGAATTTATTGTTGTTCTGTAGGAGGTGGCAATTCTCAGCTTGATGGGTTCCCCCCCCCCCCACAGGCTGATTTTGGGGTGTGGCTGCTGGCTTTTCTCTTTGGGGATGATGAAGCTCAAGTTCTGGAGAACTTGAAAGCTTGCACACACTGTTGTGTTATTTTGGTTGGCCCTTAATAAAAGGTGCTCCATGGTGTTTGTTTTTGGATGCGCCTATAGTAAAGACTCAGCCTTTAGTTAAAATATACTAAATCAGAACTTCGGGTGCATGTACCTTGGGTTTCTGCAGCAGAGAATTAACAGGGCCTCTTGAGTAGAATTTGAGTTCCTACAGCCCTTGTTGTAGAAATGCCTTCTCAATGAGCCTTGCCATTCAGGGAAGCGGTCCTGGCTAAGATAATCTTTTAATCTTAAATAACCTTTTAATAATGTCTCCCAGAGGCTCCTCTTTCATTGTTAATGGCTCACTTTGAGTAGGTAGTCAGTTGAGTAAGTAGAGAGCCAGCATGGTGTAGTGGTTAAGAACGGTGGTTTGGAGCGGTGGAGTCTGATCTGGAGAACCGAGTTTGATTCCCCACTCCTCCACAAGAGTGGTGGAGGCTAATCTGGTGAACTAGATTTGTTTCCCCACTCCTACACACGAAGCCAGCTGGGTGACCTTGGGCAAGTCATTCTCTCTCAGCCTCCCCCACCTCACAGGGTGTCTGTTGTGGGGAGGGGAAGGGAAGGCGATTGTAAGCCGGTTTGATTCTGCTTTAAGTGGTAGAGAAAGTCGGCATATAAAAACCAACTCTTCTTCTTCTTCTTGTCACAGGTCTTTTCCAAGATCCCTGGAGGCTATTCTGTTGCAGTTAAATAAGCCATTGAACAGTAGCAATGAGTGAACTAAGTACAGGAAGAGAATAGGCAAAAATAGTATTTGAGGAGGGTAAGAGTCTCACCAGAGAAGAGTCTTTGAAATTATTGGTTCGTGGCTGACCATAAGCCTTATTTCTTTCTAGCCTCTTCTCCCCACCCCCTTCCATTTGACCACTCTCAAGCTTCTTATGGGTCCAAGAATACCTGTTTCTGTGGCTAGTATTCTCACATTTTGTATCTGCATATATTGTGCAAACTAAAGAAATGCATACATCTTCTTATAGTGCATAATTGTATATGCTGAAGTTGATAAGCTTGTTGAAATTGAAATATTTACAGAAACCCACTTGAAATGTAGCAAACATAATGGGCCATGGAAGATGCAAGAAAACAGGTTTTCGATAAATGATGCCAGGCTTCTGCAGCTAGCTGCCAGGAAACTTTGAAAGGCTGTGTGTGTGTGTGTGTGGGTACTTTAGTTGGACACCTCACTCATATCTTTACATGAGCAAGAAGTCCCTTAAGATCTCATCCAAAGACCAGCTTTGTCTTTTCCATTGTATCTAGACAGCTGGAGATGCTTGCATGAAACACTGCAGTAAGGAAATGGGCAGGGCAGGAAGGCTTCATTACATTTCAAAGGAGCAGAGATGGGATAAGTATAGCCACGGGAAAGGGATCCTTCGCTCCCGCAGTCCTCCTGCAACAATACAGGCCCTCTGCTAAATGCTGTGAATTTCCTATTCTGGACGTCTTCATGCACGGCCAGATACACTAATTAGAAAGAAATCAGTGATTGAAGATGTCATTGGTCTTTGTGTATGTTTACACATTGTTGAGAAAGTGCTTCTTACTCCAGATATTGGAATTGGGAGGGGGGAGAGCTACATGCCCTACACACACACACACGGACAACATTTCCCTAAAAGTGCATGGGAGAGAGGTATTTGCAGGATGGAATCAGGTGGCAGTGGGAGTGCTTGACTCTTCTCAGTTCTTACCTGAAAATATCCCCCAAATTGTCGTCGTCCCCCACACACACAGAGATCAAGTCTTCATCCAGTCATGAGCCTCACTGGAGGGAAATCTACAGATACAAGATTAAATGCCCCCTACTGGCCATTTCTTCCCTACAATTGCCTTCTCCCAGCTGAAATTTTCTCAGTCTTTGGCTGTACCCACACGGTAGGGCTCCTTTGTTGGGCATTCATTGGTGCTGCAAATGTAGAGGCATGCACTTTCCCATGGAACTTTCACACAGGAGTTTTCTGTATACTTCCTTCCATCAGCCACCATTTCCCCTGTATTTCCCCCACTGTGCCACTAGTGTTACAGTACTGTAGCACTAATAGGGAAAATGGGGACCTGGAGTGGGGTGGACAGCAGGGAAGTGGCACTGATGTGGGTGGGATATTTGAAAATGCACACCTTCCTATCCAGTGAGTATGTACCTGCACTGCACTCTTTCCAGTAAGATTGGAGTAACCTGGGTTATAAAAGGAGCTCTGTCGCGCAGAGCAGTAAGCTGCAGTACTGCAGTCAAAGCTCTGCTCACGATCTGAGTTCGATCCCAGTGGAAGTTGGTTTCAGGTAGCCGGCTCAAGGTTGACTCAGCCTCGCATTCTTCCGGGCTTGGTAAAATGAGTACCCAGCTTGCTGGGGGTAAAGGGATGATGACTGGGGAAGGCAACGGCAAACCACCTTGTAAACAAAGTCTGCCTAGTAAACGTCGGGATGTGATATCATCCCATGGGTCAGGAATGACGCAGAGCTTGCACAGGGGATTACCTTTACCTTAATATGGGTTTTGGGAAGAGCATATTGAGGATGGGGAAAGGACTACTGGAGTGTAGTTAGAGCATTATGGCATGTGGATGCTCCAAAAAGGTGCTCCAGTTTGGAAGCCAAAACAAAGAAAAAAACCTGTATGATAGCAGCCTTTGAGCCTGGGAAAAAACGGTGGTGGTTGTAGGGAATTACTGGTTTGGTATGGAAGCATTTCCTGGGAGAATTCCTTTGGGAAAGGTTGTCCACCACTTGCCTGCAGGCAAATGCCGTTACATTACAGCAGGGGTGGGGAACCTTTTTCCTGCCAAGGGCCATTTGCATGTTTATAACATCATTCGGGGGCCACACCAGGTGTAGATCTCCTGGTGGTGGGGGGAAGAGGCTAGGGTTGCCTGGTCTCCGGCCACCACCTGGAGGTTGGCAACCCCAGGGGAGGCCACGCAGAGAAGGCCTGGAGGGCTCCCCCGGTCCTCCCCCCCCCCCGGTGGGAGGGCAGCCAGCGGTGGGCCCGAGCATATGAGGCGCCAGGGAGGCGCAGCCCGTGGTCAATCGGCAAGGGAGGAAGGAAGGAATACAGAGAAAGAGGAAAAGGGAGAGAGGGAGAAAGAAACAGAAAGAGGGGGAGAAGACAAAGAAAGAGACAGAAAGAGAGGGAGAGAGAAAAGCCTTTCCCCCCACACACACACCTGCTGGCCCCATGTGACCTGGCCCCAGGCTCCATGCCCTCCCCGCCCCAGAGTCCACAAAAGGCCCCCTGAAGCCCGATCGGCTCCTGCGTGCATGCGGGCCTCTTCCTCCACCCCTTGCTGCTCAACAGCCGACAGGCACCAAGAGGGGCTTACAGTGTGCCCCGGCGTTCCTGCACGCTGCGGCTATAGGGGGCAACCCCGGGGCCTGAGGTTCCCCATACCTGTATTACAGGGTGATTACACAAGGACAGAAGCCCTGTCTTTGCTTTGTAATGTAAAACTTTTTCCCCCTTTCATTGTTCCAGAATTAGTTAAAAATAGTTTTAGGACCTGTAAGGATGGAAACTACAACAGTATAAGTGGGCCTTCTAATAAATTAAATCAAAATTGATCAAAATTCTCAAGCCAAAACCCTCAGTTAAGAAAAAGAGAGAGAGAGACTGAAATTTTCCATTTAAAAGGAATTGATTCTGCTTTCTGGCATAAACCCACAAATCTCTGGCAGATGCAATAAGTAAAGATATGGAATTGGTTTATTGGTTTACAATCCAACTGCTTGGCATTTCTGGCTCATAAAAAATTTGCAACAAATGAAATGTCACCTGTTTTTATTTATGGGCAAAATTGTGCAAAACAAAATGTTCTGAAGCCATTTTTCAAAGCAGTTGATGTTAGTAATGAACATGCACGGAGATTGGCACAGATGTTCAGTTTTGTGAAGGTTCAGGAGCTTCTCTTAAAGATATAATGTAGTGCTTCAGCTGGGAGGTTTTAACATCACAAGTCAGAAAATGGCAGCTTCTTGATTTTTTTTTTATTTGCTGGAATCCAGGGCATGTGTGTGTTCTGGCAGGTTGAGGTAGGAGCATTATGGGTACTAAGTAGCTGAGGGGTGGCATTTTCAGGCTATGATATAGGGAGGAGTTTCTCCCTCCCCTGTCTGCTACCTAGACTCATTTTATCTCACTGTACTGATTCATGTTACTCTAACCTCAAGACTAGAATACTTGTAATCGGTTCCATGTGGGGTTGCTCTCAAAGACTGGTCAGAAGTTTCAATTTTGTATGTAAAGTGCCCTCAAGTTGCAGCCAATTTATGGTGACCCTGTAGGGTTTTCAAGGTAAGAGATGTTTAGAGGTGGTGTGCCATTGCCTGCCTCTTCATAGCAACCCTGGTATTCCTTGGCTGTCCCTGCTTAGCTTCTGAGATATGACGAGATTGGGCTAGCCTGGATCATTCATTACAGACTGCATGAGTCCACCACGGGGACCTGCAGCTATACTGTAGCTGCTAGTTCCTAGTTGCAGCTCATGAGTAAATGTACATCAGGGCATGGTTTGAATTGGGACAGCTGCATGTTCCCCACAGAGAAAATAACCCCCCATGGCCCCCAGGCTGTGTCAGCCACCCCCCCCCCACCCAAAAAAAAACAGCACAGGGGGAAAAGCTGGGAATTCCTCCTCCTTCTCCTATGCTGTGGTCCTGATCTGGATATTGTTGCTTTGAACAGTAAATTTGGGATATTGGAGCTTCAGGGTTAAAACAGGAGTGGTGGTGGGGAACGAGCTAGGCAAGGCAGAGGGGGGCAAAGTTGGAAAATGATTGGGAAAGAGCAGGAATATTGCTGGCACCAGAGGGGTGTTCACCAAAATGTTCAGCCTATAGCAGTTAGATTCCCCCCCCCCCCAAACAGACATCTTCATGTTTCTCTAGGACTAAAATCTTACCTCTTTAAAAAATTGCTAATTCTAGCCTGTATGTCAGATCCCCACTGGACAGATGCCCCGTAACTCTTGTGATTGCTTTAATGATGTGGTGGATGTTGTCACTTACCTAGAAGCCATGGGGATGGGATTACTCTGGATCATCCAATCTTGGTGAGCTGAAGCTTCTGCTGGAAGAATCCATCATGATCCGCCGCCTGAAGTCAAAAGTGCTTTCCCAGCTCCCCTCAAAGCAGCGCAGAGTGGTGGTGGTGGCGCCGGAAGGCATTAATGCAAGGACCAAGGCTGAACTGGCAGAGGCTGCAAAGCAAATGACCAGGGGCTACAAGAGTGTGAGTCAGAAAGAGTGCGTTGTTGGCAAGGATCTAATTACCAGTATGCAGGGATGAGAGGGTTTTTTTTATTCTGCACTGGTTTGCTGCTCACCCAGACAACTGATAGGAACCGCTTTAGAACCAGTGCAGTCCAGTATGTGGGTGGGGGTGAGTGGGAAGGAAGAGTGCAGAAGCACCTTCTTAAAATCAACTGGGGCTCATCTTACCTGCTAACTGTCTGTGCTAGAGTTTGATTGTCTCTAAGGATAAGACTTAAAGATTCCAAGGTAGCCTTTAAAATGAGAAAAGGCACAAGCCTGTAAGTAATTGCCATTTCGTACAATATGCAAAAGTGAACCCAAGTTTGCCCCCAAGTTTGTACTTGTCAGAGAGCTGATAGAGTTACAGCTCCCTGATGAGAATACCTGCATGTGTTGTGTTCCCATACCGAAATATTTTATCTGTGCACGGTCTTTAATGTGTTGCTTGGTTCCAAATCTACCACACAGATTAGATCTCTTTCTACATTTGGGAGTAAAAAGCACCATTAAAGAAAACTCCACATTTAGCCAAAGAGGAAATGCTCCTTTCTGCTAGGCTTGCCTGAAGTTCCCAGCACTTCTTCTGGGCTTTCACATGGTGGTTTCCTTCACCTTTAACAAAGGCCCTGTGAATTCTTGATGCTTTTTTGTTTCCCAAACTGCCAGGGAGCAGCAGCTGAGGTTGCTTTGAGAAAGGATAGTGTGTGAGAGTGGGTGGGTGCTTGGAACCTGTTGGAGAGGGGTTTCTTAGTGGTTCCCTGGGTTCTTTTGTCTAGTTGTTGCTGTGTGAGGAGGGCTTGTGTGACTGAGGTTAATTGCTGGCCACGCCCTCTGCTGTTGGCTGTTGAGGGGTGGGGCTGAGAGCCTTTAATTAACAAGGCTTCTCTCACCAGAGGCAGAGCTACTAGAAAGGTTAGACCAACACACCAAGGTCTTTCTGGAGTGAATTTACTATGAGGGTGACGATGGATGCTCCTGGACCATTCCCAGTCACCTGCAGGGAGTGTGCCATGTTTGTTTTCCTCCCTGAGGACAAGATGGACTTTACCTGTTAGAAGTGAAAGTTGATAGGGCACTTAGAGTACAAGGTTCGAAGCCTGAGGAAAGGATTGCCACTCTCCATGACATCAAAGAAGGGGAGGATATTATTACCAGAAGCCTCGAGGCCCTGCATATAGAAGGGAAGATGATTCAAGGGGACAACAGTGTGGTTGCCTGCCCTAACAAGTCTCCTCAGAGCTCTGCAGTATGTCCCCATAGGCGTCAAGTGAGACGGCACTCAATGCCATTAGAATTAAGGAATCGATTCCAGGCCCTTACGGTGGCAGAAGAGCCAGAAACACTGCCAGCAGAAGAAACACAAACAGAAGGAAGACAGACACAAAGAGATGGCACTGGAAGGAAAAGGAAAGTATTGGTTTGTAGGTGACTTCCTGCTGAGGAGCAGGGAGTCATGTGTCTAGGCCTGACCCCATGACCCATTGGGAAGGACGTCATGTGTCTAGGCCTGACCCCATGACCCACAAGACGTGTTGCTTGCCAGGGGTGAAAATTGAAGATATTGTAGACCAGATACCAAAACTGGTGAAACCTAGAGATCATTACCCATTTGTCGGAACCAACTATATGGCCGTGAACACCACTGAAAACATTAAAGCTGACTATGAAGCTCTCGGGAGGAAGTGGAAGGGAATGGGGGCACAGGTGGTGTTCAATCCTTCCTGTCAGAGGAAGGGGAATGTGACAGGAACAAAAGATAATGGAGGTGAACTACTGGCTGCATTGGTGGTGCCGGCAGGAGCAATTTGGATTCTGTGATCACGGGCTAGGTTTTCTGGATGATGACCTGCTAGCACATGATAAAATTCACCTTTCAAGGTTCGGGAAGTATGTTTTTGGAAAAAACCTGGGGAGATTTATCAGGACCAACTTGACAGGTTATCCAAACAACAAAAGCTGGTAGTTATGGGTGACTTCAACTTCCCTGATGTGTGCTGGGAGACTAACTCTACAAAGCAACCACAGTCACACAAGTTCCTCACCTGCTTTGCCGACAACTTCCTTCATCAAATGGTGGAGGGGCTCAGCCATACTTGACTTAATGTTGCCGAATAGGCAAGAGATGGCAGATGAGGTGAAGGTCGTGGGGACCTTAGGGTGAAGAGACCATGTCTTCCTATAATTCCTTTTGCTGTGGGGGACCAAGAAAGTTCATAGCCACATCTGTCTTCTAGATTTTGGTAGAGCAGATTTTAGTAAACTCAGAGGCATGATGAGCATCATTCCATGGGCAAGACTGCTGGAAGGGAAAGCAGCAAGTGAAGGGTGGGCTCTCCTAAAACAAAAGCTCTTACAAGCTCAAGCCCTCACTATTCCAACAAGAAGCCATTGTGGATGAACAGAGAACTCCATGATGAGTTAAGGGAGAAAAAGGAAATGTTCAAGAAATGGAGGCAAGGACATACCTCTAAAGAAGAGTATCTGTGGGTTGCTAGGCACTGTAGGTCAGCCATCAGGGAGGCCAAAGCTCACAGTGAGCTAATGCTAGCCAGAGAGGCTTGCTACAACAAGTACAGTTTCTTCAGATATGTGAAGAGCAAACATAAGGGGAAAGAGGCCATAGGGCCACTGTTGGGTGAAAATGGTGAAACTCTGAAAGAAGACAGAGAGAAAGCAATGTTTTCGCCCTGAAAAAGAGAACAGGCTCATGTAGATATGATAGTAGGCAAGCCACAGCATCTGGGCTGCTGGTTGACATGGACAGGGAGGTAGTTGAGAAGCACCTGGCTGCATTGGATGTGTGTACAAATCCCCTAGGCCAGATGGTATGCACCCAAGAGTGCTCAAACAACTTTCCAGAAAGCTTGCAGAGCCTTTGTCCATCATCTTCTAGACCTCTTGGAAAATGGGAGATGTGCCATAAGATTGGAGGAGGGCAAATGTTATCCCAATTTTCAAAAAAGGGAGGAGGGATGACCCAGGAAACTACAGGCCAGTCAGTTTGACCTCTTTCTCCAGGGAGGATACTGGAGCAGATATTAAAGAGTAATAGGCGAACATCTGAAGGACAACTTGGTGATCTGGGGAAGTCAGCATGGATTTGTCCCCAACAAGTCCTCCCAGCCTTTTTTTTTCTTTGATCGAGTAATGAGCTTACTGGATCGAGGGAATGCGGTTGATGTTGTTTACCTGGATTTCAGTAAGGCTTTTGACAAGGTTCCCCGTGATGTTCTGATGGGTAAACTAGAGGACTGAGAACTGGACCCTAGGATAGCTAGGTGGATAGAGAACTGGTTGCAGAACTGCACACAAAGAGTAGTTGTCAATGGCATTTAATCTGAATGAAGAGAGGGGTCCAGTGGGGTGCCACAGGGTTACCTTTCAATATTTTTTATAAATGAACTGGATGAGGGTGTGGAGGGACTATTCATTAAATTTGCAAATGACACCAAATTGGGAGGAGAAGCGAACACACCATAAGATAGAGAATTCAACAAGATCTGAACACACTGGTAAAGCGGGTGGATGTGAACAGGATGCAATTCAACAAGGAGAAGTACCAAGTTCTACATCTGGGCATCAGAAATGAGGGACGTGCATACTGGATGGCAGATACACTTCTGGGTAGCAGTGTGTGTGCACAGGATATCCAGGTTCAGCCGCGGCCTCCCTGTACTTCAGCACCAGGGGAGCCAGCGCAGAGGTGGCAGACGAGGCTGCAGCAGACACACCGACCCCAAATGCTGATACCGGGCAGCCCCCATCAGGGGGCACCGCCGGAGGGCTCCTGGCGGGCTCAGCCCCCACCAGGAGAAAGGACCCATGACGGTGGCGTAGCCAGGGTGGGAGCAGAGTCTCACCCAACTTGCTCCCAGGGGGAGCAAGGCCCACCAATCAGCTGATCAGCGGGCAGGGAAGCCTTGTCAGGCAAGGCACCTCTGCCACCAGGGAGAAGGGGCCAGGGAGCCCAAAGATGGCTGCTGCCACCACCAACCCTTCCTCCAGCTCTGAGAGGATGAGGGATGAGTCGGGGGAGGCAGAAAAGCTCCCCAGGGCTCCACTTACCTGCATGACGAGCTGGTAAGGGAGCCAACCAAGGCACTTCCACCTCCTCCACTCCCTGCCCTGCTGCTCAGGGCGGATGCTGACCTTACCCTCTCTCAGCAGACAGTCCAGCAGGAACATGGGCTGCCTAATGGGGGAAGAGAGCAAGATGTCTTTCCCTGACCGAGCCTGCTGGCAAAGAGAGAAGGGTGGAGAGAAACCCTTCTCAAGAGGAACACCAGCACAGGAGGCAGAGTCAGGCCCCGCCTGCACGAGGCCTGGCTGAAGAGGGAGGATGGAAACAGGGAAGCATCTGGGGAGGAGGGTGGTAGCTGGGAAGGACCAGGTGTAAGGAATTCAGGGAAAAGGGATAAATAGGAAGGAAGGGCCAGCTGAGGAGGAGGTTAGACAGAGCTGACAGCACAGTGAGTGAGAAAAGAGAAAGAGAGTGGAGTGCTAAGCAGAAATCCAGGGCAAAGGAGATGCCAGGAGTCATTATCCAGCGCCTCTGCCCAGTCTGTGGCTGGCCCAACAGGGACTGGGAAACAGGCAGCACGGAGGGGCCCAGGAAGAGCCCAGGAGGGGGCACTCAGTCATAAACAAGATCTTGGGGTACGGGTGGACCATATGTCAAATATGAGCAGCCAGTGTGATGCAGCGACAGAGAAAGCTAATGCGATCTTGGGGTGCATCAACAGAAGCATAACATCCAAATCGCAAGATGTCATCGTTCTGCTGTACACTGCATTGGTCAGGCCGCACCTGGAGTATCGTGTGCAGTTCTGGAGGCCTCACTTCAAAAACGATGTGGACAGAATCGAGGGGGTGCAGAGGAAAGCGACGAGGATGATCAGGGGCCTGGAGACCAAGCCCTATGAGGAAAGGCTGAGGGAGTTGGGAATGTTTAGACTGGAGAAGAGCAGGTTGAGGGGGGACATGATTACTCTCTTTAAGTATTTGAAGGGCTGTCACTTAGAGGAGGGCAGGGAGCTGTTCTTGTTGGCAGTAGAGGATAGGACTTGCAATAATGGGTTTAAATTGCATGCAGAAAGGTACCAGCTGGATATTGGGGGGGGGGGGGAGAGAATTACAGTAAGAGTTGTTCAACAGTGGAATCAGCTACCTAGGGAGGTGGTGAGATCCCCCTCACTGGAAGTCTTTAAGCAGAGGCTGGACAAGCACTTGTCAGGGATGCTCTAGGCTGATCCTGCATTAAACGGGGTTGGACTAGATGGCCTGTATGGCCCCTTCCAGCTCTATGATTCTATAACAAAATTCTCTACGTTTGGAAAAGGAAAGAAAGGGGGGGATTCCCTGGATATAGTTTGTGGATTTAGAAAGTCCATATGTTTCAAATTACAGGCCTGTCACTGCAATAAATTGTAGTCCAATTTCAATTGACTGGAATGTTTGGTAATATGGGACTTGGGCCAAGGTAGCCATGGGAAATATTTGAGGAAGAGGACGACCAGGGCAGGGGGGCTGTTACCAGGTCAGTTTGGGGGTAGCTGACTTGTCCTAGGATCTGCTGCTCCTGGTGGGATTCTGTAAGGAGTCTTCAAGAATTATGAAACTTCGGGTAATGTTCTATCTGCTTCCTGATTCTAGATCTGTTAGTGGTAGCAGCAGGCATGCAGCAGCTTGTTGCTCCAAAAAGGAAAGGGAAGTTGGTCAGATGGTATTAATTTGTTAGATTAGTGAGGAGGTGCAAGCTCCGGGGCTTCTCACCAAAGAGAAATATTTCAGCAAAAAGGTGATATGTCCATCCCTCTCTTTGTCTGAGCTGCCACTGCAGCATCCTGATGGGCATTGCTGACCAGTCTTTTATACTTCTGCTTGCAGAAACAAGAAGAGAAGGAAGCTCTCATTCTCTTTTATAACAGGACTGCAGAAGCCAAAATCCGCTGTATCACGTAAGTTTCTTTTTTTGAATAAGGAGCGGCCATCTCTCAATGGTACTAGGTTCAGCCTCTCCAGCAGCTCAAGTAAAAATGATCAGGTAGTAGGTGGTGATTTTTTTTAAAAGATACCCTCTACCTAAGATCCTGGAGAGCTGCAGCTGGGTAGAGTAGACAATACAGACCTTGACAGGCCAATGGTCTTGGTGTAAAGTGGCTACATGCATATGTGGAAAGGGAACCACAGGATAACTCTCTTGCAAGTAAAAGAAAAGGTTCCAAACCACTGACTTTCTGAGCATGACACACTGCACAGTCCTGAGGAGGAGAAAAATAGTTATGCCTGTTATTTGAGTTTACTGGTTCTCTCTCTTCCTCGAAATACAGAGAATATATCCTATATTTATTGGAAAGTGGAAGAGAAAAATTTCTGGTGTTCGCTCATCACAAGCTCATTCTGGATGCAATTAGTGAGGAGCTGCAGAAAAAGGTAAATCTGCTACTAGTTATTATTAGTCTTGCTCTGGGAGATCCTGGGAAGCTTTCCTGTAATCAGCAAATGACTGAAGGTACCTGGGGCATATTTTCAGTGGTAGATAGACTCTGATTCAAAGAAGTTTCTGATTTTTGCTATCTTGTTTGCTGTCTTCCTGATTTCACAAAATACGAAATGGACCAGAAGGGATTCATAATGATGGAACAAACCAATCCACATTTAGGGGAATTAAAGCACATTAAAGATAGTTTCTCCCTGTCTTCCAGCTGCCACATCTCCTATAGCAAATCAATATTGTGTCATGAGCTATGATTTTAAAAGCTGATTAAAATGAATAGGTATGAAAAGCTGACTAGTGTAAAACTCTGGAGGATGAAGAGCAGCAGAATTATGCATAATATTGACTCATCAACATTCTGGATTTTATGGGAAAAGCACCTAACAGTTTCTTTAGCAGAATCTCCTCCTTGGGTCTACATGCTTTAGCTGGCTCTGATAGCCAGGCAAAATTTGTAGTTGCTGACAGCCCTGGCACTCCTGTGATCTGGGGGTGGGGAGAGGCTCCTGTGATCTTGTCACTAATAGTATGTTAAGCAGCTGAGAAAGATTTCTGCATCTGAAAGCTTGTGGAGCTCTAGGATGTCCCTGCTGTCAAGAAGCTGAGGTCCCTCAATTTCTTGGATTGTATTATTTCTTTTGGGTTCAGGCCTAGAAGCCTATGAATTCTGTGTTGTTGGGATTTTAGACCAGCAAAATAAGTTTCCTTTTGAAAACTTCTGTAAAGGGAGTAAGGTAAGCCCCAGCTGGTGCTTGTTAAAGCCTTCTCTCCCCTTTCTGGAATGCAAGGCCATACATTGCCATAGTAACTAATCGGTCAGCCATCATGACAATGTTCAGGTGCAGGGGGGTTCTGCAGACTTCATCATCTGAACACCTCTTAGTCAGCATTTCTGACCAAGCGATTAATTAACAGCTAATTGCTTTCGTTTTCTCAATTGGCTTCTATGAGCTCATGCTTTTGAGAAAACGGATATAAGGACAGACCAGTCCTGAGCAAACTATGCATGCTTTGGGGTACAGCAGGAGAGCTGTGCTGGCTGCATCACAACCCATTTGATTTTGGCCCTTGAGGGGGAAACTCTGGTCAAGCTGACATGCTTGGAGAAACCTTTGGACAATCTTTTGAAACTCTTGAATGCTGGAAGCATCTTTGGAACTTGGTAACTATAAATCTGATGCAAGAAACCTTTGCCAATCATTTTGAACCAAAAAGGCTTTTGAATGTATTAGTTAGCTATGCTAAATAGTTTATTATTTTCTTGCTTAAAACTTCATGACTTTTTTCTTCCTGTAAACCAGCATAACTTTGATAAATAAATTGTTAGCCTTTAAATGGACTGTGTCTTTTGATTTTGGGATTCCAAGCCTAAATACTAAGTGCCTTGTTTGAGTGTAAAAACCACCTACCAAAAGAACCTAAGATATTTTGGGAGTGTAACCTTTCCCTGGCAGGCTTCTACCTTGCAGGGTAAGCGTTGCACTTAACCTTTGAAGCTTGGCAGGGGTTACTCTGGACCCCGTGCCTGGAGGCTTAACTTTTGGTCCAGAGTTGGTGGCAGCTACTGATTAAACTGGGGGTGGAGACCCGGAGTTTAATGTTTTGTCTTTTTGGGAAACTTTTGACCAAACCAAAGCCGCTCCACCTGGTGGAGGCTGGTTGGAGCTCTTTGACACCTGCTAAGCTGTAAGGAACTTGGAAACCGTGGAATTAGTTGCCACTGCTGAAGCTAGAACCATATCAAAGATGGGCCCTTGTCCATCTCTTGCTTTGGGCTGAGGAAGATGCTTATCAGATCAAAGGACATGGCCATCACCAGCGACCCAACAAGTGCATTTGTGGACTCCTCAACAGAGCGCCTCCATGAGTCCTGCTACACTGCATATATTGGTTAGGGGAAACACTGGCTTGAAAACTAGGGCTGTCTGTCTTCTGACAGCGAGCTGAGATTTGACTACAAGGCTCCGAGTCAAAATCTTGTCCCATGTCATGTATACTAAAGGAATTCTTCACAAGTATTGGAAAATGTATTTGCTGGGGTAGAGTGTAAAAGCAGGATCAGGCAAGATTGTAGTTGGGACATAGACCAGGTTGGGAACCACACAATCTGTTCCAAATGGCAAGGGAAGGGTTAAGTTAAGGCTATGAAATAGGTAGGCCAAATAATATGGGGATCCTGAAGAATTGCATACCTGGCATGAGATAGTGTTTAACCTCCAAGTGACTCCTGATGAGTGTAACTGCTGGCAGGTACGAGATAATGGAAGGTACTCAAGCATGGGCCTAGCCAGTGCCTGGATGTGAGACCATCTGGGAACTTCCTATACATTGCTCTTTGCTGCTTGGTCATGATAAGAGTGTAGAAAATCAAGGAAAATGAAGCACCCATTTAGCAAGATGACTAGGTGAAACTTGGGGGATCCCATAAGGCAGTTGGGTGCAGGTTAAATTAAAAAGAGAAACTTTTATTTGTTTATTTAATTTCTTTCCCGGTCTTTCCTGACAAAGCCAGGCTCAGGGGTAAAAGAAAACCTAGATGACGATGGGGTGACCCTTTATATCCTCTACTTCCCTTTCAGCACACTGGGTACATTCGCATTGATGGCTCAACCCCCTCAGCTGAACGTCAGTCTCTGTGCCAAGAGTTCCAGTTTTCTGAGAAGTACCCTGTGGCTATCCTCTCCCTCACAGCAGCTAACATGGGGCTCACCTTCTCCTCTGCTGATCTGGTTGTGTTTGCAGAGCTGTTCTGGAACCCTGGGGTAAGAAACCTTGGGTACTTGAGTGGGGGTGCTACCCAAAAAATGGGGGCTGTTTATTTAAGAGTAGGATATTCGTTTGTTTGTTTGTTTAAACATGTATATCCCACCTTTCAAGGTGGTTTATAATAGTAGTTTTAAAACATTTTCAGTCAAAACCACAAATAAAATAAAAAATCCCAAATCTCCTTCCCCTCAAGATGCCTGCCATTCACATTCCCTCACAAGCCCTGGCAAACAGGTAGAACTTGCAGCATCCCTTGAAGGTCTCCAGGGAGAGGGGGCCCCTGTCCTCTTCAGGAAGCCCAGTTCACAGAGCTGGATGGAAAAGGTCCAGGCTCTGGTTGATTCCAGACAGGCAACCATAAGTGGTGGGATAGCCAACAGATGGCTGCCTGACGACCATAGTTGGCGCATAGGGAGATATGGAAGGAAACAGTCCTTAAAACGTGTGGGTCCCAGAGAGTTGCTGTGTGGAAAAACTGGCTAGTCTCTCTTGTGAGAGAGGTTTAACATTGGGGGGGAAATTTCTTCACCCACCTATAACTTTTTAAAACTGATGTTTGCCTTTCTTGCTGACTTGGTGGTTAGAGGAAACTTTTTCTGTAGTATTTTGTGTGCCCTATTGTTTTGTGGAAACCCAAGACCCCCACAGTAAGTAAATAAGTTTTAGATTTTGCTTTGGGAGAACTTGTGGTTAGCTTGCTGCAGCATTCACCTTCTCCTGTGGTGGGTGCTGGCTGTTTGAATTGGCTTGGTTCTGCTGAATTCAGGCAAACTACTGGGGAGTAAGGGTTACAGGTTGTTCAGTTCTTTTCAGTTTGAGAGGTTACAAAATGGCAATTTGCTATGCTCTTTAATGAGGAGTGGCTGACTTGACCAGCTGACCTTGCGAATACCCACTTGCTCTCTGAACCAACTGTAAAATGGGGGTGCTGGTAGTTCTTTAAGTTACCCATTAGTTTATTTCATGAATGTTGTCATTGGCACAGTACCAGCAATTGGGGATTGCAGTGGTGTAACATCTTTCTGCATTCTGGTGAACTAATTACTCACCCTTCCCGACTCTTCTCCCCCCGCCCTTTAAATTGCATATCTGGTTTTTCATTGCAGGTTTTGTTGCAAGCAGAAGATCGGGCACACCGAATTGGGCAAACGAGCTCTGTTGATATTCATTACCTGGTAGCAAAAGGCACAGCTGATGACTACTTATGGTAGGATGTCTCTTTTTCTAATTCTTCATTCATTCGTTTCCCCTTTACCATGGTTGGATTCTGGAAATGCTCTGCTCTTCCAATCTAGAAACCATTTTGCAAAATAAACACCTATTGTTTGCAGGTGCCAGTAAGGTTTATAGTATTTCATGCTTGATTTTTTTTCTCCCTTGAGTTTTAGCTTGTAGAATTATGCAATCTTTTAGTGCAGCGTTTCCCATCCTGTGGGTTGGGACCCAAAAGTGGGTCGTGAAGCCTCTGACAGTGGGTTGCAGGTCAGCTCTCCGTAATGGCAGCTCCTGCCATTTCCATCCTTCTCTTTCTTTCCTCCTCACCAAATCCTCACATTCTCATCTCCCCCTCCTTCTTTGTGACAATAATGAGGAGAAAAAAAGCCATCAGGTAACTAGCAACTTCACTGTGGTAGCTGAAAGATGGGGGGGGGAGGCTGGAGAGTAGGTAGGAGCTGTTCAGCATGCTGTGGAAAACCCAGAGGAGGATAGAAAGAGAAAGGGTGTGCGTGGGCTCTTTTTTTGCTGCTGTCCAGCCACCCATATTGCTTCACCACCCTCTACCTTCTGTGGAAGATGTACTGCACCAAGCCCCTTGCTGCCAACCTCTTCACTGCCATTCCCCCCCCCCCTCGAAGCATGCCTCCGCAAACTCCAGCTCTGGCCCAGCTGGCAGAAGAGAAGGAGGTTGGGGTTCATAGTGGGGACAGCTGTGCTGTGCTGTGTGATGTTTGTTGGTTCCTCAAAAACATCTGGTTAGACACTGTAGAAAACGGAATGCTGGAATTGACGGGTGCCAAGGTGATTGCCTAGGGCACCAAAACACATTGGGCCAGCCCTGGACAGGTTACAGCCCTGGACAGGCTCTGAAGCAATCCAGGTTAGTGGCTACATTGGAAAGTGGGATGCCTGTGGGTCTCGGGGAAGTGCTGATTCTTCAAGTTTTGCAAGTGGTAGGGGCCTGGTCTGCATCCATCAGAAGTGTTGTTCCCTCCTCTGAGCCTTGAATATCAGCTATGTGAATCATTACATCCTTGCCTGGCAAGGATCACATCGCCCACACATGGAAGAAAGCTAATAAGTCATTTTCCCACTTTACTGGTGGAAGAAAGGGTGGAAGAAAACGTGCTTTGGGGGGGAATGTTGTTACCTGGATTTCATTTTGTCAGCAGTGGTGGGACGTTAAGAACAGTAGGTTAGTGGAATTTTTCACCTGGAATTTTTCACTTGGGACCTTTTGTGGCAAATCACTAATGCTGTTCTGGTTAGCTTGAGGCTGAATTGCATGACTTTATTATGCAGTAACCATGTCTGTCATAGACTGGAACTCGAATGCAGGATTCATTCAGGGGAATGAGCATTTTCACGTGACTAGTTTGCTGTGTGACAGAGGCCACTTCAGCAGAAGGTGTCATTTGTCTGCTGGATAATGAGGCCCAAAGTGATGCTGCTGCCTCGTTACCACTTTAGAGATGTAATGTCCTGTGTAAATGCTTATTATTATCAAGTATTGAGAGCATTTCTCACATGTTAACTCAATCATCTAAACACTGTAAGGCAGGTTGAGTGGGATCAAAAGCGGGAAAGAAAATGTTTCTAAGGCCCAACTGAGTTATGTTACATATTATAACAAATAAACCATTTTAATACAGCACAGTCATAACTGTGTGCTAATGCTTGTTCGGAAGCCCACTCCACAGTGGGTTTCCAGATAAAGGTCAGTTTCAAAGTTCATGCATTAATAAACCTCTGAGTGATCACATTTACCATATGAATATGCAGAAGTACTCAGTTACTCACAAAGCAAATATGTTCAGTGTCAACCTCAGAATGTTTAAAACACAATAAAGAAGAAACATTGACAGGCAATCAGTACATTCAGTGTTAAATAAGGGAATCCAAACCACTGCATCAAAGGGAGGAGAAATAGCCACTCGTGGTCTGTGACTGTCTGCTAGAATGAAACAGATTATTCACAGTGGGTAGCCATGTTAGTCTGTCTGCAGTAGTAGAAAAGGGCAAGAGTCCAGTAGCACCTTAAAGACTAACAAAAATATTTTCTGGTAGGGTATGAGCTTTCGTGAGCCACATCTGAAGAAGTGAGCTGTGGCTCACGAAAGCTCATAACCTACCAGAAAATATTTTTGTTAGTCTTTAAGGTGCTACTGGACTCTTGCCCTTTTCTGCAGAATGAAACAGATATGTGAAAACAAGATTAAACCATTTCTTTTTTGCTTTTCAATGTTTTCCTACTCCTGGTGGGTGGGTGTGCATGCAGTGGTGGGGTTAATTATTAGTCTCCTATTGCAGATGGAGCAGAGCCATTAGTGGCCAGGACAGCAACCTGGTGAGTTTGTGTCTGTGGAGAGATTTGTACCAATCATACAAAGACTCACATTCTTGCCTGCTGTTCTTTAGCAACTCACTTGATATTTTGGCATTGCTCAATGTGCATAGGTTCTCTCCTTCCACATATCTATGGAGTATTATTAATGTGCTCTTCCCACTCATTCAAGCTGCCATTTTTAACCCACAGTGGGCACAAGTGGTCCAGAAAGCAGGAGCCTGTAGCATGCTTATGCAAGAGCAGAGTACCCATTAACCTGGCTATGCCACAGCTAGACCAACACTTTTGCTACCATTCTGGTGCTGTGTTTGTACCCTTATTCCATATTTGAGAAGCAAAGCACTCCCTTGGTATGAAGGGAGCTGCACGCATAGGATTCTGACACCGTAGTGTCATTATCTCATATTTTGCCTGTGAATTGTGACATGTTCAACAAAAGTATTGGCCACAACAGATTTTGCAATTCTACTCTTGTTTATATAATATCTCCTACAGCCTTCTCCCTTCTATCTTTTTCTTATCTACATATCAGTTTTGTCCATTACATTTTCTCTCTCCCTTCCTCTAAGAAGTCCATTTAATCCTTATGAAAATCTCAGCTTGTCTGAGAGAGGAGACTGGCCCAAGGTCACCCAGTGAGGTTCCGTGACAGAGTGGGGTCTTAATCACCCATCTCCCCCTTCCTAGTACAGCACTATAATCACTATACCCCACTGGCTTGTCTCTGACCCCGTCTTTCTAGTATCAGTGTACCTGGAATTTAAATGTAGTATTGAGACCAAAAAAAGAGTATATTCTGATACTGAGTATCAGTATCAAAAAAAAGTATATTCTGATACATGCTGAACAGAAACTACTCTGGGAAATGACGTAGTGAGCCAGGGCCTGTTTATTTGTGATTGTGCCTTCAGTATTTCACTTTTAAGAAACTCTCACCCTTCTTGAACTCCCTTCTCCTTAAGTATTTCTAGCCATGGGATTCTAAGTTTAAATTAGTTTACAGCCGGAAGTGCTGCATCGCATTGGTGCTTTCGGTTTACAAACAGTGCTTTCGGTTTACAAACGGAAGTGTCATGGCGCCTATGGCAGGTTGCCCTCAGTTGGTCGGTGGGCAGCCAGGTGGATTGGCGGGGGTTTGCCTGCCACCACCTGGCACTTGGCAACCCTACTTGTGAGGCAAGTGCCAAAAAATAAGAACAAAGACAAGATAAGCCCATTGCGGGGACCGAAAAGTGAAATTGTAACAGGAGATGAAGAGAGGGCAGAATTCCTCAATTCCTACTTTTCCTCAGTCCCTTCTTGCGAGGGAAGTGGTGCTCAACATGGCATAAACAGAACACATTATGAGGGAAGGGATTTGCAGCCTAGGATTGGCATTGGGGTAGTGCACAAATACCTAGTTTCTTTAAATGAAACAAAGTCCTTAGGGATCGATGAATTGCATCCAAGGGTACTCAAAGAACTTGCAGATGTAATTTCTTGAGCAGTTCTGCCCTCTCTTCATCTCCTGTTACAATGTCACCCCACAGTGAGCTTATCTTGTCCTTGTTCTTATTCTTACTCTGTACATAGGAAAAGAACCCTTTTTTGTTGTGTTTAGCATCTCTCACTAGCCTAAGCTCATAGTGAGCTTTAGCTTTCCTAACACTCTCCCTACAAGCTCTAGTTATTTGTTTATATTCCTCTTTGGTTATAAGGCCGTCCTTCCACTTCCTAAATGAGTCTTATTTCTCAACTCTTTAAAAAGCTGTTTATGGAGCCACCCTGGCCTCTTTAGGCTCCTCCCATTTTTCCTTCTCAGGAATGGTTTGTGATTGTGCCTTCAGTATTTCACTTTTAAGAAACTCCCACCCTTCTTGAACTCCCTTCTCCTTAAGTATTTCTGGCCATGGGATTCTAAGTTTAAATTAGTTAAGATTTGCTTTCCTAAAGTCCAACCTATAGGTCTGACTTTGTACAGTTTTTCCTTTCCCCAAGATTGTAAATTCCAAGATTACATGGTCACTACTACCCAGGGTACCTACTACATTAACCTCATCAACCAGTTTTTCCCTGTTGGTGAGAATCAAATCTAAGATAGCAGATCCTCTTGTTTCCCTGTCCACTTTCTGGAATAGGAAGTTGTCAGCAAGACTAGTCAGGAATTTATTGGACTTTGCATTTTTAGCAGAGTTGGACTTCCAACAGATATCCAGGTAATTAAAATCTCCCATGACCACCGTGTCCCATCTCTTTGAGAACTTTGGAATGAAATGACCAAAATCCCCTCTTGTTTGTGGTTACTGTGTTATCCCTTTAAGAGGGATATGATGCGTGAGCCATGTGAGGGCTAGTTCAAAAATTTCTACCAAGACAGATCCTTGGTTGAATCCCCCCCCCCCCTTTACTGTCATGCTTGTATCCACCATTAGGCCTATGATTCAAGAGAAGATCAAAGTGTTGGGTGAAGCTGGCCTTTCCGAAGCTAATTTCTCTGAGACAGCTGAAGCCATGGATTACTTCTACAAGGTAGCTAGCTGGAAAATAATGTTTGCCATGTCAAAACTAATTTAATTAATCCAAGCAGTTAATTTCTCTGCATACTTTATCCATGCAATAAAGGAAGAGAAAACATGGGAAAATCTATATGTGCCTAACATTTAGAGGAGAGAGAGAAGAGAAATGTGAGGATTGCAAGATGTTATAGCAAAGGAGCACAGCTAAACAGACATGTTCATTTCAGGTTTACTTAGAATGATGGGGACTAAATTTAAGATGGGGCCTTTCCAGATATTTTGTGGTCCTAAGGGCACTTTCCTGGGAATAAGCTGTACTGGAGAACACGAGACTTACTTTTGAGTAGACCTGCTTACAGGGCCGGTGCCAGTCATTTTTGCGCCCTAGGCAAGGCTAACTACTTGTGCCCCCCCCCATTGCTTACCAATTTAAAAAAAACATGTCTTGTAGGAAAAAAAGCAAAAACTTTTAATGTTATAATTAATTATATTCCATAGCACTGTTGTGGTACTTATCTTAAAGTAAAAAATATAAATTTTCAGTTGCATTTTTTTCAAGAAACTAATCTGTTTAAAACTGTGCCCCTCAGGCCAGTTTTGCGCCCTTCTGAGGTCTGCGCCCTAGGCGACCGCCTAGTTCGCCTAATGGTAGCACCGGCCCTGCCTGCTTAGAATTGCATCCTTAATCTCCCAGGCCAACTGTGCAGACACCATCCATCCAAATAACCCTGCTGTGCAGACACCATCTGCACACCATCCAAATAACCCTGCTGCAGCAAAAACTGCTCTCTGTTGATTCCTCTTTCCTGGGAATCTGACCACTGCCTACAATGGCTATGAAGCAGCAGCTATGGTGGGCCCCCCAGCAAATGTGACTATTGTGCAGTTTGCTTTTAGATATAGTAGTTGTGCTCCTATCCTAGGCATCTGTTGGATAGTGTTACAAAGACCTTGGAAAACCTCCATTGTTTGCTCTTGTCTTCTTCACTCACATCATTTGGGGGAGAAGGGGACAAAAGTCTGATGGTATGCTCTACATTATAATCTCCAAGGACTCTCATCATGTGTGTATGTGAGTTTGTGTCTCACTTAAATTTTCTTTTCCATTTCTGTCTTCTGACTGGCAAAGTTATTTGTCTGTGTGCACCTTCATAATAACAATGTGCTGAACATTTTTCTGCTTTTTTTCGATAGCATAATCCAAAGCAGCAGACCATCTTAAACCTTTTCCAGAGGAACTTCTCTGAAGATGCAGATGGCATGGATGAAGTCCTGCTTGCAGAAGCAATGGAAGCATCAGAAGACTTTGGGCCATAGCCTTCCCTGGGGAAAGTGGGAGAACTCTTCCCAACAAGTCCATGCAAACAATGGTGGATTGATGATTATTTTTGCAGCCAGTAATGTGCTTGCTTAGTTTTTGTTCAACCATTTAATGTATTTGTATTCAAATGGAGGGAAAAATAATTGTATTATCTAGTGAAGACTTTGATCAAATAAATTTAATAGCTATAATTTTAAAATTCCTTGCACATGTGATTGTAGCGTCTGCTTTCGTTCATACAATCAACGGAACCTGGTCTAGCCAGTTCTTTCACATGTGGCCCAAGCCTGGCCATCTCTACTTGGACACATGTTCCACTGAGCTAATTGAACGTATTCTTAGGTAAATAATTATGCATAGAATGGCAGGCAAAACTGCATTTTATTATTTAAAAAATCTGTGCCTGTCTTTCAGTTCAAAGGTTTCTGATGTGGTTAAAAATCATTACAAGCTAAAAGTAATACAAGTTGAGTATCCCATATCGGGACTGCTTGGGACCAGAAGTGTTCCGTAGTTTGGATATTTCCTTATTTTGGAATAGGTATGCTAGCAGTAGTCTCCTCCTCCCTGAAAAGAAAGCTGGCTTCCCTTTTTTTTCTCCCCACCCTTTCCTATCCTCCTTCCTGATTCTTTTCCCAGAGCACCAAGGAAGGAGCGGGGTGGCGCTTTCTCCCTCCCTCAAAACGTCTGGTTTTGGGTCAGTCTGGATTTCAGAAGCCCAGATAAGGGAAACTCAACCTGTATATCAAAAGAAAATAACCAGCCATTTTGTCAACTGTATTAACCTTATGTAGGATATGAACTGCTAGTGGACAGGGCCCTAAATGTATTTTCCAAAATGTCCATACTTTTACTTAGACTTTCTCTGGAACTAAGCATAGATTCAGATGCACATTAAATTCTGTGTCAGTGGAAACTGGAATGTGGTTTAAATGTTTTATCCTGCCTTTTCTCCCAACAGGGATTCAGTCAGTACAAGATCTGAATATCTCTGTCTATCAGAGACTTCCTTATGTGTGTGTTCCAGTCCCACATGAGAGATTGCTTTAATGTTTCAAGCTAGCAGTGCATTAATCAATATGCAACTTCCTTTTAAAAAAAGGAAAACTTGGGAAAGCAATTCTTTGGGGTTCTTTATTTGGCCATACAGCAGAATGGAAAAAGAATAGGTATTTATTCTTAAGACATCCCTGAAAAAATGTTACATTAATTTTGGAAACTTGTTGATCTGATGTTTTATATTCCACCATTAACATACGTGGGGTGTTTTTACAGAGTATCAGAAGATAGGTCCTTGATCTGAGAAGCTTACAATCATAAACTTGATGCAGTGAAAACAGCACTAGAAGGTGGTGGTAGGACAAATATGTGTTCATTGCAGTTGTGCGTACTTGAGTTTAGAGTAGAAGTCAGTGGGGATTAAAAGTGCGTGCTAAACGTTTCATGGAAGTAGCGGATATTGAAAGAGGGTCTGAAAGAAATGAGACACTTGGCATTGGCCAAATGTTGTGGGAGGCCATTCCAGACATAAGGGGAGAGTGGGTGGAGTCATTTTAGGGCACAGGCGGATCCGTAGCTGAATTCCAAGGTTCTTTTGTACTCAAGGTGGCCACTTGAGTAGTTTTGACTCAGCCAGTTGCAACAGATAGCCATCTAGAAAAAAATACTACTTTTGGGTACTTATGCAAGAGATTACCCCAAACAAAACCCCTTCTGGTTTTTGCTAGAAAATACCTAAATTGGTCCATGTGCTTGCATTGTTCATGGTATATGCATCCATAGGAAATATTGTACTGCAGTGGTTTTTAAAGTTAAGTAACCTGAGAACTGGGAACCCCATTTTCACTTAAAAATTCTCATGGAGTCCCAAGATTTCCCCTCGTGCCTCATGAGCTAGATGGTCTTCCAAAATGCACATCAAGCTGTACATGCCTCTCGGAGGCCTCCATCCGCTAGTGTCATCAAAATAATACAGTGAGACCTCTTATCAGCTACAGTTTAAAAACAAATTGGCATAAAATGGTTGTAGGTGTAGTGGTTAAGATGTTGGACGAGGACCTGGGAAACCCAGATTCAAATCCGCACTCACACTGTGGAAGCTTGCTGGGTGACCTTGAGCCAGTCACACTCTCTCGGCCATAGAATCATAGAGTTGGAAAGGACCACCAGGGTCATCTAGTCCAACCCCCTGCACAATGCAGGAAATTCACACTACCTCCCCCACACACACACAATGCCCAGAAGATTGCCAAAATGCCCTCCCTCTCATGTACTGCCTAAGTTCATAGAATCAGCATTGCTGACAGGGGGCCATCTAGCCTCTGCTTAAAAACCTCCAGGGAAGGAGAGCTTACCACCTCCCGAGGAAGCCTGTTCCACTAAGGAACCGCTCTAACTGTTAGAAAATTCTTCCTAATGTCTAGATGGAAACTCTTCTGATTTAATGTTAACCCGTTGGTTCTGATCCGACCTTCTGGGGCAACAGAAAACAACTCGGCACCATCCTCCATATGACAGCTCTTCAGGTACTTGAAGATGGTTATCATATCCCCTCTCAGTCTTCTCCTCTTCAGGCTAAACATACCCAGCTCCTTCAACCTTTCCTCATAGGACTTGGTCTCCAGACCCTTCAGCCATCTTTGTTGCCTCCCTCTGGACACATTCCAGCTTATCTACATCTTTCTTAAATTGTGGTGCCCAAAAGTGAACACAATACTCTAGGTGAGGTCTAACCAGAGCAGAGTACAGCGATACCATCACTTCACGTGATCTGGACACTATACTTCTGTTAATGCAGCCCAAGATCGCATTTGCCTTTTTAGCTACTGCATCACACTGCTGACTCATGTTCAGTGTTTGGTCTACCAAAATCCAAGAACCTTTTCACACACACTACTGCTCAGACAAGTCTCCCCATCCTATAATTATGCATTTGATTTTTCCTACCTAAATGCAGAACTTTACATTTATCTCTGTTGAAATGCATTTTATTGGTTTTAGCCCAATTCTCCAGCCTGTCAGGATCGTCCTGTATCTTGGCTCTGTCTTCTACTGTACTTGCTATCCCTCCCAATTTAGTATAATCTGCAGATTTAATAAGCATCCCCTCTATTCCTTCATCCAAATGATTTATAAAGGTATTGAACAACACAGGGCCGAGGACAGATCCCTGAGGCACTCCACTAGTCACTCCTCTCCAAGTGGTTGAGGAACCATTAGCAAGCACTCTTTGGGTGCGATCGGTCAACCCATTACAGATCCACCTAACAGTAACAGGATCTAAATCACATTTTCCCTATTTGTCAACAAGAATATTATGGGGAACCTTATCAAAAGCCTTACTGAAATCTAGATAAACTATGACTACTGCATTCTGCTGACCCAGCAAGGTAGTAACTTTCTCAAAAAGAGATAAGATTAGTCTGACATGACTGGTTCTTGAGAAACCCGTACTGGGTCTTAATAATCAGATCCATCCTTTCTAAATGCTCAAGAACTGACGGTTTGATGATTTGTTCAAAAACTTTTCCCGGTATAGAAGTCAAGCTGATGGGTCAGTAGTTACCCGGATCCTCCTTTTTCCCCTTCTTGAAGATGGGGACAACATTTGCCCGCCTCCAGTCTTCTGGCACCTCACCTGTTCGCCAAGAATTCTCAAAAATAGTAAGAGGCTCATAAGTTACATCTGCAAGTTCTTTAAGTACCCTTGGATGCAATTCATCTGGCCCTGAGGACTTCGTTTCATTTAAAGAAACTAGGTTTCTTTAACCCTGGCCCTGGCTAGTATTTGGATGGGAGACCTCCAAGGAATACCGGGATCATGATGCAGAGGCAGGCAATGACAAACCACCTCCAAATGCCTCTTGCCTTGAAAACCTTAGGGGGTCGTTATAAGTCAGATGCGACTTGACGGGAGGAAAATGACTATATATAGACAATAACAAGGTGAGGCCTATAGGGTCATGTGAGGGTCCTTCTTCCCTTTTGAACCCTCACAAATTTTTCTCCTGTTACCAATAACTGTGAGGGTTTTTTAATATTTCTTAAACCCCGCACCTTGTCACCTTTGTTTGTGTGAGGAGAAGGCTTCCCTTTCCTCCCCCCAGGTGAAATTGAGAGGCTTAGAGGCTGTAGCTGATTTTATCATTACGAATATAAATTGAAGTTTATTATTTACAGAGAGGTAGGTAGATTTCTTCAATAGAGGCACAAAGCTTAAGTTGGTTAGGAACAGTTCAAAT
This sequence comes from Euleptes europaea, assembly GCF_029931775.1. Taxonomy (NCBI): domain Eukaryota; kingdom Metazoa; phylum Chordata; class Lepidosauria; order Squamata; family Sphaerodactylidae; genus Euleptes; species Euleptes europaea. The sequence goes on along the minus strand of NC_079326.1, from coordinate 4,533,884 downwards.
CTTAAATGGTTACAGGCACAGTACTTAGTTCTCAGTACCGTCTCTTCAGGCTATTCAGTAAATATATTCAGACTTTGTTCAATATATGCATTACGTTCAATATGCTCAGTGTGGACTCGGTTTACCCTAGCACACAGAAGACCAGAGAGTGGAGGTTTGTCCACCACCTTTCCCACTCCTCAGATTTCAGGAGCCGCCTCCCACTTAGTGACTGAAGGCAGGTTTTTCTCCCTCTGCCACAATCCTCCTCCTCCTCCTCCTCAGCCACAGAGACAGTTCACACTTTAGCCCTGCATCTGTCACAGGCCACAACTCAAAGGGCCGGGCCCAGTCAGCCTCGTCAGTCTTGCCCCTTGATTGGAAGGATCGCTGTAACCCGCACTACTTCCGCGGTCAGGTGATGTAGACTGATCCAGTCACAACGGTGGAATCCCGTTCCTGCCGATATCTCTCATTTGGCTAAAAGCAGCTATATATTTGAATGTGGATCCATCCAAAATGCATATAAAGCGCACACAAAGATGTAACAAGATCCCGGTTGCCTCTTGTTTCGCGTTGTGTACAATTAGCTTCTTCAGACCGTGCAACAATATTCTAGAAAATCAATTAACACAATGACATCCTATACCTCACATGTTACATGCTGAACCTCCCCCTTAATATAAAGCAATGCACTTTATATTAAGGGGGAGGTTCAGCATGTAACATGTGAGGTTCAGCATGTAACATGTGAGGTATAGGATGTCATTGTGTTAATTGATTTTCTAGAATATTGTTGCACGGTCTGAAGAAGCTAATTGTACACAACGCGAAACAAGAGGCAACCGGGATCTTGTTACATCTTTGTGTGCGCTTTATATGCATTTTGGATGGATCCACATTCAAATATATAGCTGCTTTTAGCCAAATGAGAGATATCGGCAGGAACGGGATTCCACCGTTGTGACTGGATCAGTCTACATCACCTGACCGCGGAAGTAGTGCGGGTTACAGCGATCCCCACAATACTGCTTACTCGTGAGCAAGGACAGTGCTGCCGGCATTTGGTTTTTCCCGAGGGATACTCATCAGTGTTAAAGATTCTGGTAGGTGTTTGTATAGTGAAGTTTAACTGTATTCAGAACTTTTAATTTTGTTGTTGTACAAGTTGTCAAGATAAGTTAAAAGGTTAAAATTAAAATAATATACACTTGGAGAAAGAAACTTTGTAAGAAAGAAATATATAAGGAAAAGTTGTGGTAGTGTACTGAGATAATTCCCTTAGGGTTGCACAATTTCATATCAGTACACCAATTTATATAGTTATTACCTTGATTGGAAGGGGCAGGTGACAGACAAGGGGTTGATCTGCAGGAACGGCCCACGGAGACCAAGAGTGGGGGAGCCAGAAAGGCCGCCCCCCCCCAGCCCCGAGCGAGCGGCAGAAAGGCCGTCCTCAGGCCGCAAAGGGGAATCGGGCCTCTCTGGCGCAGCGGGGCCATCCCGGCTGCAGGGTGGTGGTGCGGAGGGGCTGCTGCCACCGGTGGTGGGGTAGTCGGAGAGAGCTGGCAGAGGGGATGTGGGGTATTTCCCCATACTTCTGGGAGAAAGGGACTCAAAGTCCCTCCGCTCCTGTTAGCCAGGCTGGGAACAGAGTCTGTGGGACTGAGTTCGGAGGGACAGAACAAAGCTCGAAAACTAAGAACTGAAGGAACGTAACTTGTGAAACATCTAAGCTCAAGACAACTTGAGTGACATCTGAACTAAGCTGTCTCTCTGAAGGAACCTTGTGTACATATATGTGATTTTGAGTTTTCCCTCCAATTCTGCCTTTTCCTTAAAAATCCATCTTGTGAGTTCTCTTCAATAAACTTCCCTGTTCTGTTTGATAAACTTAAGAAGCCTCTTGTGTCAAATTTCTCTCAGAGCCAAATACTGGTGTGGGACTGGAGGAGAAGGAAAATAATCTCCTCACAAAGACACTCAGGCTAATGCCTTTCCCCTCAGCGCACACAGGCTGGCTGAGAGAGTGGGATAACAAAGAGGGTAAGAAGGGGTGTGTGTGTGCACATGCCGTCACGGGGGCTTTCTGCTAGACACGGCAAGAAATGTCCTTATTGATTAAAATAACCGAGGTTAGCTGAACAGGTGTAGAAATGGGCTTGGAAAAACGCTCCGCGTGGCCAATAAGGAGGTGAAAGACCTGCAAACCAGACTGGGTCTTTCTGTAGTCAACTGACATTCCCCACTGGCTATAATTTCCTATGGATGCGGAGTGACACGTTGTGACGGATACGGGGTTAAACTGTAACTTGGCAACCGTCAGCCGATGCCACCAAGCAGTGGGCGGAGTCTGGAAAGCTGTCAGGCTTCTTTTTGGAGGGGGAGGAGAGGTCCCCAGTCTTTGGCTCTGAGCCCCCCAGCTGTGCGGCGGTGTGGAGAGACTCTGAGAACACTTGTTCAAACACTCCCTAGCTTGTTTTGTAGCCAAACCAGAGTAGTGACAAGGGGAAGATGGTGGCAGTGTGTGATGACGGCCCCTTTCTCCAGTCACTTTACATTTATCTCAGTTGAAATGCATTTTATTGATTTTAGCCCAATTCTCTAGCCAGTCAAGATCATCCTGCATCCTGGCTCTGTCTTCTACTGTATTTGCTCCCCCTCCCAATTTAGTATCATCTGCAAATTCAAATAGTCATAGACTTTATTGATTGTCGCAGATTAAATTAAAAACAACCTACAATTTTACAGATTGTACATAATCAACAGGACATCACACACTGCTGAATAGTGGTCCCAATTCCCCCCCCCCCCCGAGAACCCTAAAATTCCCCCCCGGGGGAATTCCCCTTGTTGAGAACCCATGCTCTAGTTTTTTCAAGAGAACTCCCCCAAATCCAGTATCAAATCACATGTCAAAGCTAGGACAACAGATTGAAGCATAAAAAACATGGATCCAAGGCATGGATCTCACAATAATTCAGCGAACAAAATGATTTTGAGGAAAAAAATGGGTTTTTTTTGTACTATGAATTGAGTTTTAATTGCCAGCTTCATGGACAACAGATTTTCTTTGTCAGTGTATACTTCTAAAGGTTGTAGTCTTGGCTAGCCAAGTCTTGGAAAGTCAGTGTGGTGTAGGTTACAGAGTTGAACTAAGATGTGGGAGACCCAGGTTCAAATCCCTGCTCTGCCATGGGAACTCACTAGGTGACCTTGGGCCAATCATACTCTCTCAGCTTAGCCTTTCTCACAGGGTTGCTGTGAGAATAAGATGTAGGACAACAGACTGATTTAAGCCGGTTTGGGTCCTCATGGGGGAGAAAGTAAAAAAAAAGGTAAAGGTCCCTTGTGCATTCCTGACCCGTGGGGTGACGTCACATCCCAACGTTTACCAGGCAGACTTTGTTTGTGGTTTGCCAGTGCCTTCCCCAGTCATCTTCCCTTTACTCCCAGCAACCTGGGTACTCATTTTACCGGCCTTGGAAGGATGGAAGGCTGAGGCTGTTACCGTACTAGGTATTCCCAGCGATGTATCAAAAGTTTGGAAATGTTATAAAAAACATCGCTTTAAAAGGGCTTTTGGATGCCACGACTAAAAAATGGTTGGAAGACGTCTTCACAGCTAAAGGGGCCAAACAAAGCGCGAACAGTATTTTTTATAACAGTTTCAAACTCTTAATTCATCGGTGGGAATACATAGAAAGTGTGAACAGTATTTTTTATAACATTTTCAAACTCGTAATACATTGCTGGGAATACCTAGTGCGGTAACAGCCACAGTCAACCTTGAGCCGGCTACAGGTCGTGAGCAGAGCTTGGACTGCAGTACTGCAGCTTACCATTCTGCACCACGGGGCTCTTCGCAGGGGGAGAAAGGGGGGTACAAATGAAGTAAATATATAAATAAGGCAACAGGTAGATGCATAATTTTTGTGGTGCAATCTGTGGCCATCGGCATGATATGTGAGTTTGGGATGACCCAGCACAAAAATCCTAAGGATCCATGAGGATCCGTTCTTTGGAACCAGGTTTTTGCACCATGGCCGTGCCGTGAAGCAGTGCATTATTTTTGTGGTGTAATCCGTACCCACGGGCATGAAAATGCGATCTGATAGTGAGCTGGGAGTGACCCCATACAAAACTGAGGACCTGTAGTCTGAATCTACATTTTTATACTGTGGCAGCACCACAAAGTGGCGGATGTATGATCTTTGTGGTGCTGTCTATAGACTAAGACATACAAAATGGCAAAAGTTTTATTTGGTTTCAATATAACAATCATGAATTCATGAGGATCCATTGAAAATCAGCTAGATCTGACTTTTACTCAGTCCCTTTTAAATGTACCCAGAGCGCCATGCGGCTCTCGCTCGCTCGGCAGGTTCTAGAGTTCACTGGAACTTCCGAATAAGAATGCAGCCCTACGATGCTGTCCTGACAGCAAGCCCTTCTGAGCAAGCAGGGCCATCTTGCATAGGCGCGGGTTGCACAGACCATTATTTTCCGTCGGAACTGGAGAGCGTGAAAAGATCTCCCGCTTCACTCCGTAGGTCTTAAAAACAAATTAATTTTGGCCGAAATGCCGACTTCCCTCCATCCTAATACATTTCAGATGCAAAAGGGACAAGAAGGCGTGAGGATGCGACGTCGCTGAACCCCACGGCTGTGCCTTGCAATTCTTCCGCGGCGACCACTAACCAGAGCGAAGCTGCCGCAGGGAACCATAGAGCCAGACTCTCTCTACGCCTGCACAGACTTCCTCGGACGGCTCTAGGGTTACACCACGTGCCTTTCCTCTTCCGTTTCCGCGAGGGGCAAAGCGGGTTGGCGTTGCGCGTGCGCAGTGAGTACTTCCTTCTGTTTCTGCGGCCTGTAGCGGTGGCAAGATGGTGAGTGCGGCTCCTCTCCCCTTTCCCGGTTTATCCTTCGCAATCCTCCTCGGGGTTTGTTTCTACCGTACTGGCGTCGTTCCGGAGTGGAGCAACGAGGCCCGAGCTATCTGGCGAGCTGGATATTGAGAGTATCTCGGGCTGGGCACGAGTAAGGCTCTGGGGCAGGCGAAGAACCGTTTGGATTCAGCTCGCGGGAGGGCCCGGACGGCCATCGGCCCCTGGGACGTGAGAGGCGCTTCCTGGCGGTGCGGGATGCTTGTCTTTCTCCTCCATTTCGCCGGTTTTGGTGGCCCTGGAGGTTCAGATCTTGCCCCTAACACGAATTCATTAGGTGGTCTTAGGTAATCTGGTTGCTTTCGCCTCTCATTTACAAGCCAGACACTACTGGTAGTTGCATTTGCCAGCCTCCCCCACCCCCACCCCAGCATGGCAGACTTTTTATGAGGATCACCCAAAATAGCGAAACGGGGTGCTAGAATTTTTCAGAACCCTTAATCTGACTGAATTTTTTTTTAAAAAAACCCTCCCCAAAATAAGGTTGGACAGGAAAAATAACTAGTTTGATTTAAGGGTCTTCTGCCTGCTCCTTGTGTAAAGTGGTCTGTAGACTTGGACATACATCTGCAGTATGAAAACAGTAGCATTGTCCTACCATACAGAGTTATAAAGATTGCAAAGTAATGCACGGATTATTTTAAACACAGAAAGCACTACACAAATGCTGGGTCATAAATCATGTTTTTAAATGCTGGTATCCCATCTTTCTCCAAAGTGGTGTACACTGCTAATTTTTTTTGAAACATTTTCCTTCTCCATTTGAAATTTACAGTTTGGCAGTGTATAGTTCAGGGTTCAATGGTTGTCTGTATTTTAGACCTTGATAGCAAGGGGTGCAGGAATCGTTGCACCTCTGGGACATTTTAAAAGCTGATGGAATCTCTTCACTGGTAAATGTCACTTCTGTTGACTTTAAATAACTGGGTAAAGACTGTGTAGCTGTCCTTGGTTTCTTCATTCCTTATCTTTTCCCTCAATCTCAAGTTCTTATTCTAGGGATATGTGTGTTTAATCTTCTTAATTCTTGTAATGAGGGGGAAATGTATAGTGCATATGAATAATCACGGTAAGTTATCAGAGTGCCTTTCCCCAATTCATATCCTGGGAAATGTTTCCATCTATGCTTCAGGCAGAATTTTCAGTAGTCCACTCTTATGTTTGTGGAGTTCTCCAGCTTGCAATCTGTATCAAGATTATTTGGGACAACATATGTGTCAGTTTTATGCTACCAGTATTACTCCATAAGTTCTATGATCCTATTTGAATTGTTGGGAATTCAATTTTAGTAACATCTGACCAGGCCAAACTTTGCCCTTTTGTGAGTTTCTCTGTTAATAGCATATCAAACTTTTTTAGAAGGGGGAAGGTCTTGTGTCTGCATACTCTAGGTTGGGAAATTCCTGGAGATTTGGGGGTGGGAGCCTAGGTAGGGGAAGGACCTCAGTAGGGTATAATGCCATAGTCCAGTATAATACCTCCAAATCAGAGAGTAGAGATAAGCTGTAATTCTGGGAGATCTCCAGGCCCCACCTGGAGTTTGGAAGTTCTTTACATATGGGGCTGCTTAGCATTACTCCTACATATAGGGATTACTCTGTGACACCTGTCGGTGGGAGTTGGGAAGGAGTTACGGAATATTGGATAATAGTGTCTTCTGGGATAAGAGGGATTGCATAAAAACACCAGCTGGTGTAATTGATAGTTTTCTGGACTCAAGCTGGAGAGACCTGAACCTAAGGTATGTGGCTGTAGATAGATGATAATAACTTTCTAAGAAGGAAAATTAAAAGTTCTTTGTTCTCTTACTGTAATAGGCCAAGCGCACCAAGAAAGTTGGCATTGTGGGTAAATATGGTACCCGATATGGAGCTTCCCTGAGGAAGATGGTGAAGAAGATTGAAATTAGCCAGCATGCCAAATACACCTGCTCCTTCTGTGGCAAGGTGAGAACCTCCTTTGCTTCTAGGAGTCTTCCATCTGTGGAGGATTGCAGGAGCCGTTCCTTTCTGTTGAGAGTCGGTCTGTTTGTACATCTTTAGAGCATGATAGTTCTGTCCATTTTGATATTGTAGGGCGAAAATGACTGTTCTAATTCTCTGTGCTTTAATCATGCCCTAGCATTGGTTGCAAATTTGCATTCACTGCGTTAGCACAGGATTGAAAACATACTTCCATTTCTGATGAAACTTACATGTGATCATAAAGAGAAATTTGGTTTTGAAATCACTTCGTTTATCGACTCAGAATCCAAGGAATGTATTAAAGTTGGCTCTGGTAATATTTTAGTGACCAAGCATATTTCTGCTAGTGAATGCACTACTACAGGACTTATTCGTGAAAACCTGTATCGTGGAGTATGCTTTCAGAACCAATGTATCATACTCATATAATGTGTGAACAAAAAAACAAAAAAAACGCACCTTGAGCAGCAAATGCCAGTTAAAAAATAAGGATGTTCATTCATTGGCTCAGTAAGTTTGTAGGAAATTATAGTCCTTGAAAGGTTGTCCCCAAACCAATTTTATTTACTGTCAGCATTCCAGTTAACCTTCACCATTTTACTTTTTTCTGTTGCTTAATTATCTGCTCAAGCAGGTTTTTAAGAATTATTTGTATTTTTGTTGTAACTATTTCAGCGTGCATGCTTTTCTTTAAAGATTGTTTGACAACATTGTTTTTGTCCAATTCTTGTGGGGGTTATAATAGTTTATTTCTTTACTTAGGCACTTCTTGCTGCAATTTTTTATTCTGCCCACTGGAAAAGTGTAGTAAAATGAAAACAGTGGAGTAAGGATTATAAAAACAGTCCATACAAAGAGACATCGAATATAAACTATAAAGCAAAGTATTATCATGGATATCAGCTGCATAATCCATTTTGAGTCGCAGTGAGGATGTGTGTGTGTGTAAAGCGCCGTCAAGTCGCAGCCGACTTATGGCGACCCCTTTTGGGGGGTTTTCATGGCAAGAGACTAATAGGTGGTTTGCCAGTGCCTTCCTCTGCACAGCAACCCTGGTATTCCTTGGTGGTCTCCCATCCAGATACTAACCAGGGCTGACCCTGCTTAGCTTCTGAGGAGATCAGGCTAGCCTGGGCCATCCATGTCAGGGCAGGTGGATGTATAAATACAGTAAAAATAAATATTCAGGAAGACTGTGGCTGTCTTTTCCCTACAGAAGATAATTCACAGTGGGTAGCCGTGTTAGTCTGTCTGCAGTAGTAGAAAAGGGCCAGAGTCCAGTAGCATCTTAAAGACTAACAAAAATATTTTCTGGTAGGGTATGAGCTTTCGTGAGCCACAGCTCACTTCTTCATACCCTACCAGAAAATATTTTTGTTAGTCTTCAAGGTGCTACTGGACTCTTGCCCTTTTCCCTACAGCACAGACAAAACCTAATCTGAAAGGTGACAGTTCTTTTTGGATCACCTTCTTGTAAATGTCAAGCAGTCTCATAAGCTGTTACTATGGAAATGGACACACAACCCTGCTTAGCTGTTGCAATTGCCACTGCTGCAGGGCTGCCTCCTGTGCTTAATGGTCTGGGCTTAGGGCAGTCTGGGCACCTGCTTACTGTATCAAAAACTGCTTAGTATGTGTGGTGCTGGTCATACATTGATTCACACTGATTTATATGTGGAGGGACAGGAATATCTCAGGGACCATCTCCCATATGTTCCTGCCCTGGAGTTAAGATCACAGGGAGAGGGTCCTCCTGACTGTCCCACTGGTCAAATAAGCTCATCGGGCACACTATAGAGAGCCTTTCTGGTGGCAGCCCCCAAAATTATGGAACAACCCCGAGGGAGATGCATCTGGCCCCCTTGCTTTCTGTCTTCAGGAGGCAGTTGAAGACAGTTTTATTTAAGACTACGTTTCTGGTGGCAGCCCCCAAAATTATGGAACAACCCCCCGAGGGAGATGCATCTGGCCCCCTTGCTTTCTGTCTTCAGGAGGCAGCTGAAGACAGTTTTATTTAAGACTACATTTGACTAATTGAGTTTTTATTTATTGGCAGTCCTAATTGTGATTTTAAACTGCCCTCTTTTTATAACTTGTTTTATAACTTGTTTTATTTATACTGTAAGTCGCCTTGAGTGCTGCAAGGTAGAAATAAATAAAATAACTTATGAGTGTGCGCTAATGTGATTCTAATGTTGGATTGTGCCATGATGGGTCACATATAAAATGCTATAAAAGTGATGTAGTTTATGTTCTTAGGTGAATAAGTGATGTATCTTTCTTATAGACCAAAATGAAGAGGAAAGCTGTGGGTATCTGGCATTGTGGATCTTGCATGAAAACAGTGGCTGGTGGTGCCTGGACATACAAGTAAGGAGTATTACCAGTGTTTTGTTGTGGTGGGGTGGGGATGCCTTTTTTCAGTCTTATTGTCTGATAGTGGATGGTTTCTTGGTGTAATGTGGAATCTTGATGATCTTATGATGGATGTTGTCTCCCCAAATTTCCACCCATGCGGGTATGAAGAAACATTTGAAAATCAATCTAACTGGTGCTTGTGGAAGGAAATGGGAGGTGGAGGAAACAGAGCATCAGTATCTTCCCCATAGACCTCTAAATGCTTCTGCTCTGTTCTTTTTTATTCCTGTCTTCGTCAAAAAAGCAACAGACATTGCAAAGAGTTAGTTCTGTTAGTACTGTTCAAAGTTCATTGAAGGCCATCAGAGGCAGGGAAGGCTAATGCAAGGGACTCCTTCACTGTTCCTGGAGTCTCTTCTAGTTGAGCGTCCCCCTCCCTACAGCTCGCAGAAGTCATCAGTGAAGCCTGGGGGGGGGGCAGCCAAACACTGTCCCTTGTTCTCCAGCTGAATCCCACTCCCACCCCTAACTGCAATGTCAAAGAATGTTTGCCTAATTACTGTAAACACCAAGTTTTGGCTGCAGGCAGAATAAAAACAAAAATCTTAAATGCAGATTAAGTTAATCCATACACATTTTATGCAGTTCCATTGACATTTTCAGGTGTGCTGAATAGAACTTGAAAAACTTGACTAACTTATTCAAAAATTACTTAAAATATGCACAGGTTGTTAAGTATGCCTCCTTTGGTGTACCAATTATACTTCTGTTTCTTCCAGCACTACTTCAGCGGTGACAGTGAAATCTGCCATCCGAAGACTGAAGGAGTTAAAAGACCAGTAGAAACCTCTTCTGACGCTGTCTTATGTTCCTCTTCCAGTTTCTTAATCCATTGTTGTTGTTTGTCAATTAAAGGTGGTTGTGAATCTGGATTCTGTTTCTGTTTTATGTACAAATGTTTAATTGTACAGCATTTCTTTCATTTTTGTATTAGTTGCCAAAAAGGTCCAAAAAAGTCTCTGGGTTGAGAGCCAGCATGGTGTAGTGGTTTGGAGCGGTGGCCTCTAATCTGGAGAACCGGGTTTGATTCCCCACTCCTTCACATAAGCGGCAGATGCTAATCTGGTGAACTGGGTTGGCTTCCTCACTCGCCCACATGAAGCCAGCTGGATGACTTTGGGCTAGTCACACTCTCTCAGCCCCACCTACCTTACAGAGTGTTGTGGGGAGGGGAAGGGAAAAGGTGATTGTAAGCCTGTTCGATTCTTCCTTAAGTGGTAGAGAAAGTCGGCATGTAAAAACCACCTCTTCTTCTTTTGTGGAATCTATAGAATATAGTAATAGCCAGAAATCTTATCATTTAGAGTATTTCATCTGTGATTTTTTACCCACATCAACAAGTGCAGTCAGGAGATTCTGCAGATATATGCATCATTCCAAATCATAACCAACAAGCTGGGAGCCGCAGGGAATGGGACATCCCATCCTCCTGCCTTTGCTTCCTTCCCTCTCCCCCCTTCTGTGTCAATGTTTCCCCCTCTGCCCCCACCCCTTATCTGTCAATCTTCCCTTACCCCTTTATCTCCCCTTACCCCTTCTATGCCACTTTTCCCCCACCACTTCTCAATCTTCCTCCTCTCTCTCTCCCCCCCCCACTTCTATGTCAGTCTCCCCTCACCCTTTCTCAGACAACCCCCTCATCTCTCCCCACCACAGCAGAGCCCCTGGGAGCTGCGACTGCAGCAAAAATCCAGGAGGCTGCATGATGGCTGGCATTGTCTGGTGAGGAATCTGCGCATGTGCAGGGCAATGTTTTTGTTTTGGGAAGGGGAATTTAAACTGATATATTTTTTTAAAAAATTCTGCAATCCTAGGGGGTTTGCAGAACTTAATCTTTTTTCTGTCAGTGTAAACCTGATCCACCCACAGATTTAGGTATCTGCAGATCGGCCCACACTTGACTATTAGAATATAAGATTTTCATTATATAGTCCACGTGGCAGACATAGGGCTGCCATGAGATTTTTGGATCAGATGCATTCAGAAAGTTTTCCACCAGGAACATAATTCCCAGGCATGCATGAGCCAGATTCAGTGTAGAACCGGGGGGGGGGGTGTAGCCTCCCCTCACACACACTGTTTTTCTGACCTGAAATGGCCACTAACCCCCCCCCCCCCAATTAGGGAAAGGTGTGTAGCAATCTGCACTTGTGAATTTCCTCAGTGGACAAATAGAAGCTCCCTCAGTTCATTTCAGGTGGGGAAAATGATGGGCGGGGGCGGTTAAGCCCCTTTTCATACCTGAAAATTAAGTTCGCATTGAGGACTCCCTGAATTCATCTAAAAGGCCATTTGGAGGACATGTAGACTTTGTAACCCGTGAATCAGTCACCAGGTCTGTTCAGGGATCTTTACTAAATATCAAAACATAATAATTCCATGAAATTATTACACTAGCTTAATTCAAAAGTAACCATAGTTAGTGACTGCTGGAAAGCTTGCCACTCCACTAACAATGGTTATTTTGTACTACGTCAAACCAGGATCTGAAACCATAGTCTGAAGATAGTTTATTAGCCAGAGTTCATCCTGGGTTTTTTTGTATGTGTGATGTGAGAATATGGATATCCTAACTTGTTCCCTGAACTACTGTTGCAGGGCAGGCCCAGGAAATCAGTCCAGTCTCTGTGTGGGAAAGAGCAACGCCAGTTTTTAAAATCTGTCTAAATGTCATTAAACCAGAAATACTCTAAAAATCGGATAGAGCTGAAGGGTGGACTGGAATAGATGGAAGGAATGTTGTGTCAGCCAGGCAGTCTTGTCCCTCATCCTAATGCCTTTTCAAATATCAAAATGGCTGTTTCAGCACTTGAAAAGGTGGGGGAATAAGACCGCATGCTCCCCATGTCATGGGGCCAATCAGGATTGGGCCTTCATAGCATTAAAAAAAAAACAAATTGTAAAATGGTGTCAGCCACGGATGCAACCTATGGCTGCCATTACATGTAGTTTGGCTCTTATTAATGAAGCAATTGGTAACAGTAATGGGAAAGCAGCATGACTGGATGACCATCTCAAAATTTAATATTTAATTTCACCTTGAGCTAAATTGTTACTCTAACCTCACACAACTGAACTACCCTTTACTGACCTCTGTAAGAGATTGCACACCAAGCATATGCTAGCAGCACAAAGCTTAACCTGGACATATCTTGAATTTGAGCCTTTGTTGAATTTCTCCTTGGCATGTAAGACGTGGCAGCTAGGAAACAGTGGTTCCTGTATTTTTCCTAAAAGTAGTGCCTTTAAAAAAAAAAACATTTGCCTTCCCTTTTAAACTCTTCACTAGATATTTGGTCAAGCACAGTAAATCATAAGTCACAGGAGTTGGAAGGGTCCATACTAGGGCTGTTGAATTAAAAAAAATTCGGTATAGTTCGGATTCGGCTGAATTCGGCCCATTTAGATTCGGGATATGCCGAAGTCCGAACTCCCCCGCTTCGGGTCCGTGCAATTCGGTGGGAATTCAAAGTTCGGGAAAAAAATTTGGCCGAATAAAGCCATTAAAAACACAACCGCGCCTTTCCGTGGCTCTGGGGGGGCATTTTTGGGGGTAGAGGTCCCAAACTTTCAGCAGAGCTTCAAAGGATGTTTCTTGAAAGACCCCCCCAAGTTTTGTAAAGATTGGGTCAGGGGGGGCTGAGATATGGGCCCCGAAAGGGGTCCCCCCACCCTTAATGTGCATCTCTGAGCAGAGCTTGCCGCCCACGCACAAAGCTCCCAGCCCCGACAAACAGCTGAGAAGTTTGCAAAGCATTGCAACACAACTGCAAAGCAACACAACAGCAACACCTTTGCAACTGTGCAAAGCAACACCTGACACCTGGGAGTTTGCAAACCATGGAAAGGGACAGAGGCAGCTAGCTATGCATAATGAGCAGGAGGGGTGGAATTTCTCCTTTTGCATGGGACTCCAAATGCATTCTTTAAGTCACCATTTGAAAACCAGTTTTGAGCAAGCATCCAAATAGACCTAACCGCTCTTATGAATGAGGGAAAACCTGAAGACACGCAACTGAAACCCCCCCTCAAACCAGGAAGAGAGAGACTCGAGGGGGAACACACACCCCAGGCAGAACCGGCAAAAGCCCCCTTTGGCTTTCCCCCCCACCCACAGAAACTGCTCCCTCCCCCCCCCACACACAGACTGCTTCCCCCCCCACACACACACAGGAGAAAAATTATAGATTAAAGCCCCCAAAGGGGTCTTACTGTGGCTGTCTTCTGTTCCATTAGGAGGGGCTGGGAGGAGGACTGGGTAATCCAAGACGATTCCATTTAGGCACGGGACGTTTTGCTCTGGAGATGCATACAGGATCCCATTCATCCCAATAGGGAAAAGGGGAAAGCCCATATCTCGGGACCCCCTGACCCAATGTTTACAAAACTTGGGTGGTCTCTTAAGAAGGCTTGTCTGAAGCTCCGCTCAAAGTTTGGGATCTGCACCCCCAAAAATGCGCTTCCTGCAGCCACGGAAAGAGAAAAGGGGGAGCCGATATTTCTGCCCCCACTGAACCCATCTTTACAAAACTTAGATGGTATCTTAAGAAGGATTGTCTGAAGTTATGCTGAAAGTTTGGGGGCTGTATCCCCAAAAAAGCGCTCCCTGCAGCCACGGAAATGGAAAAGGGGGGAGGGAAAAGGGGTGGAGCCCATATCTCGAGACCCCCTGACCCAATGTTTACAAAACTTGGGGGGTATCTTAAGAAGGCTCATCTGAAGCTCCACTGAAAGTTTGGGGTCTGTACCCCAAAAAATGCACCCCCTGCAGCCATGGAAAGAAAAAAGGGGGGAGCCCATATCTCGAGACCCCCTGACCCAATGTTTACAAAACTTGGGTGGTCTCTTAAGAAGGCTTGTCTGAATCTCTGCTGAAAGTTTGGGGTCTGTACCCCAAAAAATACGCCCCCTGCAGCCACAGAAAGAGCGAATGTGCACAAGCACCCGCACACACACACGAGGATTTCCCTCTCTCTCCCCGGCCGGGCCGCACATCAGCTGATTCCTCCAGTACTCAATCCTGACTGATTGGCCAGAAGAAGACCCAGCTTGGCCACCGATTGGCCGGGGAAGGAGAATGCTGCTTACTGACGGTTATGCTGCTTACTGACGGCCCCGAATTTGCCGGATTTATTTGTGAACTCCTGAACTCGCTGAATTCGGGCCCCCCTTTTCCTGCCACTTTTGAGTTCGGTTCGTCCCGAACTAAAAACCACCGAATCAGGGGAAATTCGGCTGTTTTTCAGTTCGGGCCGAACCTAATCAACAGCCCTAGTCCATACACACCCATCTAGTTCAAGATCCAAAGGTGGTGGAAAATAAAGGGTTCATTAAATGACGAGCAACAGGGATGAGGGAATATGAGTAGACTTATAAAAATATGGGTCAGAATCCACAGCCACTATTTGCAATGCAGGACTTCTGGATGGTTCTAGGACACGTGTGCCAAAGCCGCCTGCTCCACTGTTGTGTGCGCTGCAGTGAACTCAGTACAACGAGCTCCTGCCCAAAGCCCAATTAAATTAGTGCTCTGCAGGGGTTGCCTCTTGTATATGTAGTGGGAGTGCCAAGTTGTTTGCTACAAATTACTCCATAGGGAATATCCAGTAGATATGCCTCCAACACTTCCATACTGTGATTTTTAGTAGCAAAGGAAATGTCACTAGTATTTGTGAAAAACATCACAGTTGTTTAGGTACAGCACACAACATCTGATATCTCTACAACCCAAGTACAACCTTGAACAAATACTCATGAATACCAGAAGCTGCCTTATACTGAATCAGACCATTGGTCCATCAAGGTCAGTTTTGTTTACGCTGACTGGGAAGTGGAGGTCTTTCACGTCACTGAATACCTGATCCTTAATTGGAGATGCCAGGGTTTGAACCTGAGACCTGAATGCCAAGCAGATGCTCCTCCACCAAGCCATGGTTCCGCCCCCACTTTGAGGGAACCTGTTAGCAGCTAAACTTTCATTTTGGGTTCAAAACCTTACATGGCCTGGCATTTGCACATCTGAAGGACCACTTTTCTCCATATTGGACCTATGCACCACTACAAGCAGAGCAGCATTCCTTTACATCAAAAGCCCTTAAACTAGCATCTCCTTTGGGAGAAGGTCTGTAAAGTCTCCTCTTCTGAGATATATAAGGTGTGCGGAACAGGCCTTTCTAAGCCAGGGATTTAGTAGATTTTATGTTAACTTGTTGACTCTTCTCATTTTTAATTGGTGGTGGTGGAGAGTGAGCTTTTGAAAAAGGGGTAAATGGACCCCTGAATACTTACAGTGAGGGTTCCTTCTACTCTGAGGTAAGGAGGGCATCTGGAGAGACAGGTGATTCCCTTCCTGTGGTCAGGGTAGGCAGGATCAACGTCAATTTCCTGTTCCTGCCCAGAATTGCCCGCCCTCTTCAGTTTCAAGACTTTCTGAGCTAGGGCTCCAGCAGGATGATGGCTGTAAGAGAATGGTTAAAAAAGCCTGCGGAGATGTGGGTCCCTGTGAACCCCATAAGTAAGGAACTGCGAGAGAAATATGGTAAACAAGTGCCAACTTTATTAACGATTCAACCATTACAGAACAGCCAATAATAAGTAACGTAAGAACCTTGAAACTTAAGAATAGTGCAACAATTGAACGCTGTCAAGGGCCAGCCTTGGAGTGTGACTTGGAGATAAGGTCTCCCCGTGAGCTGAGTATACGGGTGTGGGTTGGTTCCAAACCCAGTCCCTCATTATTGCTCCAGTCTTCACCCCGGGCGGGGCCCAGATGCCCTCCTTACCTCAGAGTAGAAGGAATCCTCACAATAAGAAGAGTTGGTTTTTATATGCTGATTTTCTCTACCACTTAAGGGAGACTCAAACCGGCTTACAATCGCCTTCCCCTCCCCACAACAGACACCTTGTGAGGTAGGTGGGGCTGAGAGAGTTCAGCGAGAACTGTGACTGGCCCAAGGTCATCCAGCTGGTTTCATGTGGAGGAGTGGAGAAACCAACCCGGTTCACCAGATTAGCCTCCGTCGCTCATGTGGAGGAGTGGGGAATCAAACCTGGTTCTCCAGATTAGAGTCCACTTCCCTTAACCACTACATGCTGGGGTCTGGTCTCACTATGAAGGGGAGGGCATCTGGAGAGATAGGATGTCCAAGTGCTCCAACGTCTGTCAGGCGGGATTGTCTATGATGTGCTGGAGCACCCTGCCGCCAAAGGCTGCATCTGCGGGGGAGTAGATATTCAGACAGTAGTGCCTCACAAATATGGATACCAAGGACCACATTGCCGCCTTACAGATGTCCTCCACCAATGCCTGCTTGTCGAAGGCCGCTGAGGTGGCTGCGCTTCTTATGGAATTGTTACAGGCTTTGACATATTAGAGCACATGAACTATGGTGTTGGTGTTGTACATATGCAGAATTATTCAATATAAAACCCAATTACACATATAAACTGCAAACCATAAAGCAGAGGTTTAATTTCCTTTTTAATGGAAAGAGAGCCTGGATATTCTTAGCCAGAGGCTTATGCTTCTATTACACTATTAAAGGTTTCAGTAATTTACTAGCAGTACATTCTGTATTTTTCTATGACTTTTCCCAGCCTTTTCAATGGCTAAAGAGAAACGCTTAGCAGCACTTTCTATAATTCTTGAGTTACAGAACTAAGTGCTTGATTCCTGCCTTTCCAATGACTTGGAGTGCAGAAATGCTATCCATTCCAAGGGTATTATAGGCTGACTAAGATGTAATGATGTAATGTAAACAATAATTGTATTTTATGATTTAGACATGAAAACATGATGCTATTAATTAATGAATGGGTTCAATCTCAACGTATTTTTCTGGAGATGAGAATGATGATAAAATTGAGTATATAGAGAGATAACAAAGCTCAAAACTGATTGTTTAAAGTTTAGCAAAATAGCCTCATGGAAGAGGAAGTCCTTATTTGGTAATACAATGGGAGGCCACTGAGCATGTGCAGTAAAAATGTCAATTGCCCGATTGTCAGTGTCAACCTCATTGAAGGTGATTAAAACAGTATAAATACAGGCAAGGAGAGGGCTAGTACTTCAGACCCCTCTCTCAGAGGGTCTCAGAAGATGGTGTTGGTATGTCTGGCTTTACAAATATATTATTCTAGAATGTGAATTAGATACTTTGAACTAAATCAGACTTCTTTAACTGTTATATTTTAAGTGTTGGATTTTAAAACTGAATAGTATGTAGAACTTGCTTGCTTTACTGTATACATTGTTACTGAATATTAAGACTTTGTAATACTTGCATATACACATATATATACACAATTACATTGGAGTACATCAATAAAAAGACTTAATTTTTAAGTGAGTAAAGTAGTTGAGTCCTGCTTAGTAGGTGACTATCTGAATAAGATAACATACCACTTCTCAGGAAGGGATCAATTCTAAGAGCATAGTCACTTGAAAGGAACTGACCCGCTTCAGAGTGTGCTGTGATTCTCTCAGGAACTGGCACATTGCTGGCTCTGTATGCTTCCTCAATGCACTTGCGTAGTATGTGGCTGTCTTGGACAGCCTCTTGCCCTTGTTGGGGCCAGAGATGGAGATGAACTGCATGTCTGTCCTTTGAATGGACTGTATGTGATCAAGGTATATACACAGGGTTCATCTGAGGTGTGCCACCCCTCTTCCCTGGGGTACTGAGGCCATGGGCAGAAGGATGGAAGGTGGATTTCCTGTTGCCTGTGGAATGTGGAGTTGACCTTGGGGACAAAGATGGGGTCTGGTTGGGGTATCACCTTGTGCAAGTGAAAGAGGCTTTCCCTTACAGATAGTGCACCAAGCTCTGAGACCCTGTGAGCTGAACTGACAACTGTGAGGATGATTGTTTTAATGCACAGGTACATTAGTGGTACCTCCCGGAAAGGTTCAAAAGGAGGTCTGGTTAGGGCCATCAGCATCACATGAAGCCACCAGGTAGGAAATCTATGCACCGCTGGAGGGACCGACTGTGCAGCGCCCCTGAGAAAGGAGACAACATGGGGTTGCCTTGTGAGCTGATGACCCTCGAGGACTGGGTGGACCGTGGCGATGGTCGCGACATGTCTGAGTAGCATCACAGCAAGATCCTGGCGATATTGGGATGTAGGGGGTCCACCCCCTTCCGTCTGCACCAGCGCACGAAGGCCTTCCATGAGGTGTTGTAGATGCATCAAGTGGATGGTCTGCGACACTCTAGGATGGTGTTGACGACTGCCGGGTCGTACCCCAGATCTAGTAACCTGCGCCTCTCTAGAACCAGGTGGTCAAGTTCAGCCAGCCTGAGTCTGGATGTGAAAGTGGTCCCTATTTGAGCATATCTCGTGAGAGGGGGACTCTCCATGGGTCTTGGATCAAGAATTCCCTGAGGGTCGAGTACCACGGTTTGTGGGGCCATTCAGGTGCTATGAAAATGACTGTAGGCCCTCTCCTGATGTACCTTCCTCAGAGCCCTTGGGATTATTGGGAGTGGCAGAAAGGCATACAGCAGACCCTTCTGTCATGGTGACATCAGAGCATCTACTTGTTCTGCCTGGTGGTGAATGTACCTCATGAAGAAATGGGGTATCTGATGGTTGGCCGGGGAGGCAAAGAGGACCACTACCGGTATCTTGAACCGCTCTGTGATCGATTTGAATGCTTCCCGGCTTAGATCCTCTGATGACTGAGCCAGTAGCCCTGAATGTTCAGGTCTCCCTATATGTCAGGCCCAGCCTGTACAGTGTGCAGAGAATGCCAGGCATGGTCTGACAGAGGATGTTGTGCTTTCTCCAGGTGCTGGCCAAGGTCAGCTCTAACAACTGCCAACTGTGTGTTTTGACTCTGGACTCTGTGGGAATCTTACCCCAATGGGGGGAGGGTTGCCATGGCGTCCTGAATTGTTCTATACTTTTGATATATGCCCTGCTCCGTGCTTTTAGTTCTCATTAGTGCCAACTTGACTCTTAGCTGCTGTAAACCTGTGGATCTTCCAATAAATCAACTCTCTTTTGGACTGTTTGTCTGTGGATGTTGTTTATGGGATTGTCATGGGACAAGTGCTTACACTATATATGCTCTGCCCTGACTGACGACAGATGTTTCTCTGCCCAGAAAAGGATCTCTTTGGATTCCTTGTGGAGTGTCATGATCCTGGAGCCGCCCTGTTTGTTGAGGTGCACCTTGGCTGAGATGTTGTCTGTCCAGATCAAGACGAGGTGACTCTAGATGATGTGGCAAAAGCTCGTCAGAGCCCTGTATATTGCCTGTAGCTCTAAGTGGTTGATGTGCATTCATTGTTCCATTAGGGTCCATGCTCCCTGGGTCAGTTGTTGGTTGAGGGTGGCCCCCCAACAGTCCACACTGGCGTCTGTGTAGATCTGCATCTGGGTCAGATGTTGGTTGAGGGTGGCCCCCCAACCTACCAGGCTGGTATCTGTGTAGATCTGCATGGTGTGGTCGTGAATGTAAGGTTGTCCTTTGTTGAGGTTGGAGGACTTGGACCACCAATGGATGCTTTGCTTCATGGTTGCAGGGACAGTGAGGTGGGGGTTCTTCTTCTGCAGGATCTGGTTCTGATAGGGTTTGAGGAACCATGGCAGCAGACGTGCATGTAGTCGGGACCAAGGAACCGCCCCATGCACACGATCATTATGCTTTGAAGCTGAGCAAGGGTTGACAGACCTGTGTATCAGGCTCTGATCACCTGTTTGGCGAGGTGTGAGATCTTGGCGATCTTGTCCCTGGGAAGGGTGAGGGTGTTGTGCCTGGTGTCTATGAGTACGCCAAGATGCAGGATCTGCTGTGTAGGGATGAGAGTTCTCTTGATGCGGTTGAGGAGGTATCTGTGTTGCTCCAGTACCTGGGTCACTCTGGTCGTGAGGCTGGTGGCCATTTGTGCAGTGGGAGCGCAGACCAGAATGTCATCTAGATACAGGTGAATGTGGATGCCCTCCTTGAGGAGTGCGACCAGAGTAACCAGGACTTGGAAAAGACCTGAGGGGCTGGTGACAGTCCGAACTGGAGCTCCCCGAGTTGGTAGTGTCGTGTCCTGTAGGCAAAGCGAAGGAACTGTTGGTGCGAAGTGTGGATTGGGATGTGTAGGTACGTCTGTCAGATTGATAGATGACATGAAGGTCCTTGGGCGGAGGGCTTCCTCAATGTACTGCAGCATCTCCATGCAGAAGTGTTTCGGCTGGATAAACTTGTTGACAAATTTGAGGTCCAAGATGATACGCCAGTCTCCATTCTTCTTGGGAATGGTGAAAAGGATGGAGTAGGCTCCGGAGGACCTCTTTTCTGGAGGGAACGGCTTGTTGCCCTCAATATTCTGAAGATGTTGTATTGTTTTCAGTGTTCTGCTGTGCTTTTGCGCTCTGGTTGACGTAGGTGAGATGACGAAGCGATCTGGGGTATCTGGTGGAACTCTATTTGAAATCCCACATGAATGAGCTGGTGGATCCACCTGTCTGGTTCTACCTGCTCCCAATGGTCACGGAAGAGCTGAAGCCATCCCCCCACTCAAGCCGACTTGGCATCCCTGTCACTTTGGTTTGATGAAGCGGTTGGGCTTGTCGGATCTGTGGTTCTGGTACTGGCTGGGCTTGTTGAAACAGTGTCCTCCTCTGAAGGCGCCCCATCTACTTGACCAGGCCTGGCATCTAGGTTTGTGTCTTAAACTGGCAGGGCATGAAAGGATCGAAAGGAGGGAAATGACAAGGAAGATGAGCTCCTGCTGTCTTTCCTAAGACTGCATGGCATAGCCTTTTTCTTGTCCCTGGTTTTCACCAGGATTGAGTCCAATTTGTCTCCAAAGAGGCGTCCACCCTGGAACGGGTATGCCAAGAGGATGGACTTGAATCCATGGTCTGCCTGCCATGCTCAGAGCCACAGTGCCCGTCTGAAGAGGCCATCGCCCTCACGCTGAGATATCAAGTCCGTGTGGTGTCTGCCAGGAAGGTGACTGCCTTCGAGACCCTGTTGAGGCCCTCTGCTGCTCTGTGGGGTTCTGGGGGTACCAGAGTGGCCAATTTCCTTGTCCATACTATGGCTGCCCTGGTGAATAGGGTTGCTGTGGCTGAGGCTTGAATGGAGATGGCTAAGGCCTCATGGGTTTTTCTCACTGCCAAGTCTGACTTCCTGTCTAGGGGGTCCTTGAGCATCCCCATGCCATCCTCAGACAGCAGGCCGGGGGACTGTAGTGCTGCAATAGGGGCATCCACCAAAGGGGGCTGTAGGAGCTCCATGGCATGCAGGGCTAGGGTTGTAGCCCTTTGGGGGCTACAATGTTTGTTGGCCAGGTGCTTTTCCCATTCCGTATTTAGAACGTTCTCAAAGAATTCAGGAAATGACACTGTTTTAGTAGAGCTGTGCTTGCGTGGAAAAAACTCCTTAGGGCCCTTGGGCCTTGCCTTCTCTTTGTTTTCCTCCCCCTGCTCTGCTGGTTCAGATAGGACTAAGGCCATGATGGCCTTTGTGAGGAGATTCTGGTAATCATCTGCCAGAAATAGCCTGGTTTGGAGCTCTTCCTCATCTGAGGAGAACCCCCCCTCCTCCTGTTCCTCCACGTCTGACCCATTGTGGGAGAACGGAGGGGCGCCTGGGCTAGGGAGGTCCCTGGAGGGCCTGGAGGGCCCAGATGATGTGGGTCAGGGTTGTAGGTAGTCCCTACTCATGCTAGGCCCAACCCCCATATAGAGAGCTTGGCCTGGAGGCCAGGAAGCCTCCGGTATGGCAATGGGCCGTTGGGGCCTGTAGGAAGTGAAATTCCTCTCTGAGGGCCTTTCTCATTAGAGCCAAAAACTCCTTGTTCTGCCACCCCCCTTGGCCCTCATGGGCAGGAGCTTTTAGCTTACAATGTCCCGCCTGTAGCAATGTGGCCACTGACTCAGTTGCTGTCTCCCGGGGGCCTTTGTTGCCCCCTTGGGCTGAATGGGCCAGGTTATTCATTACTGGGGCCACCACCATGTGCCGCAATTTCTTTGCTGCCTTCTTTGAGGACTCTGTCTTCTTCCGTTTTTGTTTGTCTGCCCCGGGAGCCTGCTCCTGCGTGCTTCCACATTTGCGGGCACGGGAGGGCTGGGTGGCCGCCTGACGTGTGTTTTCCACATTGCTGCCTTCACGGCCGTGGGTAGATTGCGCAGCCACCTGCCACCTCAATTCTTCTGTGTTGCCGCGCTTGTGGCCACGGGCTGGCTGGTCTCCTGGTGTGGCCTCTCATCGGGGTTTCTGCATTCATGGCTGCAGGAGGATTGTGCGGCCACCTGCCGCACCAAAAAGATGAGGCTGTTCATGTGGTCCTCAGGAGTGAGGAACCTGTTGGCGCCAGTGTCCTTCTCCACCATCTGTGTTTGCCTTGGGGACAAGGGTTACAGTTCCCTGCTGTTCCCTGATAAAGGTCTGTCCCCCGTGGGGAGGGGAGGAAGGAAAACTCTGATGGTAAAGAGCATGAAAGGGGCAAAACTCTGCCTCCAAGTTGGGTTGCTGCTGTGGAGCAACCACTGCTGCTGCCTTCCCTGTGCAAGGCAGGAGGGAAAGTGAAGAGGGCGGGTGATTTCGGGCAGAAACAGGAAATGGAAGTTGATTCTGCCTACCCTGACCACAGGAAGAGAATCACCTGTCTCTCCAGATGCCCTCTCCCTCAGAGTGAGAAAGATATGCATACTCTGAGCCACATAACGTACATTTGTTCATAACACAACAAGGTGTGGACTAAAATTGGATGGTGTACATGTATTAAATTGTTAAAAGGTTCCAAAGCAAAAGAGGTATTAGAGCCAGGACTAAGTGGGGTTCTGTCCTTGGCATATCTATTTTTATGGCTGCCCAGTGGGAGATTTAGAGTCTTGCACCTTAAGGAAACAGCAAAAGTATTCCTCCTTCCTCTCTTGGTTTACAATGGAACTATACTCTCCCCCTTCCAAGCCTAAGCAAACATTGGCAACTTTGGCACAGCCTTGCTCATGTTTCTGCTACGTTAACTGTAGAGTGCTGACTAGGGTTGCCAACCTCCAGGTAGTTGGCAAAATTAAACAGCAAGGACTCAACTCTATTCGAAATATTATTCTATATTCTACAAAAAGCAATATACAATTACAACTTAATAACTAACTGCTCACCACGTGTTACCAAGTGTTAACCAAACACACAATTACACATACCATACATTTACATATGTCCAATTATCTATAGCGCAAGCTGTGTTTATGAAATTGGAAACAGAGTTCTCAAACACTTTGCAGGATTATGGAATGAAACTCAAAGTTCATGAGTGGGTAGTGCATCAGAAGGCAATTTCTTCTTAGTGCCTTGTGGCTTGCATTGAATAAATGTGGCTTCACTCCGAAATCTTCACACCCAATATATATAATCAAGAAGGAACGTTTTCCGGATTAATTTCAAAACGTTTTCGCCCACCACTAGGGGGCTTCTTCAGCCTGAAATTCTTATAATGTTTTCATTCGCGTAGCCTCATAGGCTTCATATTTCAGCAATGCCTCTAAGGGCTGTGGATTTTCTTACAGATAGAATCGTAACGTGTCATGTATGTTATGTGTAATTGTGTGTTTGGTTAACACTTGGTAACACGTGGTGAGCACTTAGTTATTAAGTTGTAATTGTATATTACTTTTCGTAGAATATAGAATAGTATTTCGAATAGAGTCCTTGCTGTTTAATTTTGCCAGCCACATACCTTACAGCAAAGGTGTTCTTTCCTACCAACCTCCAGGTAGTAGCAGGCGATCTCCTGCTATTTCAACTGATCTCCAGCCGATAGAGATCAGTTCACTTGGAGAAAATGGCTGCTTTGGCAATTGGACTCTATGGCACTGAAGTCCCTCCCCTCCCCAAACCCCACCCTTCTCAGGCTCTGCCCCAAAAACCTCCCACCAGTGGCAAAGAGGGACCTGGCAACCCTAGTGCTGACACTTAAGTAATTACTTTCTTAGGGCATCTTCAATTAACAGTTTTGTAATGTATGATTGGTAGTGTTTAGTTTGTATGGGAACTGTTTGAGAAATGCAAATACATGAGTTACTGTGCTGACTTGTTCAGGCTTCAGTTTTGCAAAAGGCCTCATGCGGGAGCTGCAGCTCCATTAATTTTTCGGGGGCCCCCCCACCAACTATAATTGGTCTTTTCTTTCAACTCCACATTGGATGTGGCATCTTTCTGAATGAAATTTCCCCCCCTTTCATTTCTGCCCTAGCGCTGAGGGAGGATCCTTTTGGAGAGAAGCAAAGGGAGATCAAAGGGAAGTTTTGGACACCTAGTTGTTACAGCAGGATGTATAATTTTTGTTTTCAATTCATTTTATCTTTTAAAATTCTTAAGACTCCATACAGGATTGCTTCGTTTCCATTAGTTTCAGTGGGGAAATCTGCTTCCTACTGGAACGTTTGTTTCCCACCCAACGGGGATGAAATTGCCAGAGACGGCATATCCACCCAAGGCAAACCGCCCCGTCAGAATTTACACAGGTCATAAAGCGTTGTAGATTTTAACTTGAATCATTGTTCAGGATGTTTTGGCACAGGAGGCCTATGATAGTTTCAGAGGGTAGCTGTGCTGGTTTGCCGAAGAAGAGCTAGCTTTGAGTCCATTAGGCGTTTTGGTTCTTGTATAATTTTGTAAACGTGCACTTTTCACTGTCCCCGCCGTCTCAGAGTTTTCAGCCTTGAGGGATAACTTACAAATAAATGGCTTTATGCCCAGAATAAATCCCAGAACAAGTGGAACAGAATTTGCAATAATTATTGCTTTGGGATGTTCAGAAGTGTCTTACATCATGCCTTTAGAGGGCATGAATCAGAAGTCAAGTAATGGTTTCTATATGAACTGGCCACACCCTGTAACTTCTTACTCTCTCAGATTTGGAAGTCTGTTAAATCTGCTTCTCCCCGCCACACCTTTTTTTTGGTCAAAGAGTTGAAAGTTAAACTTGTTTTTCTCTAAAAGTCAAGTAGAATAGGACTGTCATATATGCTTCTATAGGATTGATTTCTACGAGGTATGCCAATGTGCTATCTACACAATACTGTTTCGAGAGTGATCATATTATTTTAAAATGAAAGTTTTTAATACATTGGCTGTTAACTGGAAAATACAAGGCTTCACTTTGAACCTGGGACCAACGAGCCTCAATGTCTCCGTTGGAGACTGAGGCCCTACAAAAATTGAATGTTTTAAAGGAGAATTGTGATTTAGCAGTTAATGTGTTGTTTAAATCAAAGGGGTTTTAACCTCCATGTGACCTGGGCCCCTGCAACCGCCACAAAAAGGCCCTCCTATACACCATTTAAATAAATTATTTTTTTGCATAGGGAGTGCAGAGGCAGGCATTTGACAACCAAAGAAAGCAAGAAGAGCAGAAATACATAATAGGGGTACTTACATATATGAGTCCCCCCCCCCATTCAGTGGGTGGTGATAGTCTGTTTTAAACATAAACAAAGTTGTTGTTTTTTAGGCAAGGGAAGCTGCCCCCTTCTGCTCCTTTACCCTTGTTGGTCTTTGGTGGCTGAATCATCACCTGAAGTGAGCTGGGCCTGGAGAAAAGTGCTTCCTGCAGTACAGCAGAGTGAAGCTGTGTGTGTGTGTAGTGGTGGGGGGCACAGTTTAGCTTCCCTTGCCTATGCATTCCTATTTTTAATAGTCTCTCACACATCATATTTTCTTTGCCTGTGAATGGGAGGTTGCCCCTTTCCCTAGAATTACAAGCAGTGCAAGATGGGAGACATGTGCATTGGGAAAAATGGCAGAGCTGCTGTTAAATGAAACTTGCTGTGTGTATGTGTGTGCATGCACTATTGGTAAGATCACAAAGCACTGCTGTGTATCCCAGTCAGCTGAACATTAAGCGTCCAATGTTTCTTTCTTCAAAGAAAATTTATGTTAAAAAAGCTGTCCTTGAGCCCCCTACCAATTGGAAAAGGGGGTATCTGAAAGTATGTGAATGGTCTACTATCTTTTACCCCACAATACACTCACTGGGAGGGCAGCTCCATACACTGGATTCTCAAATTGTGTACCTGGGAGTAAAGATGCAATTTCCATTACCAACAGGAGCCTTGTGGCACTTGAAAGACTAAAATGTTTCCATCTGAAACAGACGTAAGGCTGCCCCTCTGGAATAGTCCATGGTCATGATTATCTGAGCTCACAGGACTACAGGTAAGGCTTACCATCTTTCACTAGAATAAGGTACAGAGGATCATCATCTTAGCCATCAACAAATTGTTTTGGGAACAGAGGCTATGATTCTGAGAGGACAGTGAGGACACACCAGCTGAGGGTCTGTACTGCTGTTCAGGGAGATCTGCGTTATGATTCTTGGAACAAACCTGAAGAATGCTGCTGCTCTATCACCAGATAGCCACACTTTATTAAATTGGAAAAAGACAAGACAAATTTTGTTTGGTATCCCATTTAATTTATTCCAACTTTCTCACAGTTTAGCAATCAAAAAAAGAAAAGAATTGTGATTTCTAAACATACAAATTGCAGTTGAGAGCTGACGCTTGCAAGGTTTACATGTAAAAGCAGTCCAATTCATAAACAGCACCAATTTTCCTTTACTTACTAGGCTTCACAAAGTGAAATCTGAATGTTTCTCATGGGGGTGGGAAACCCCAGCAACACTGATGTGTGCTCCCAGGACTTAAAGAGGTCTTGATGTCCATCACTGTAAATTTTAGGGGTTTGTGAGATTCCCTATCAAGGCACAAATACTACTGTTCTCATTGGGTCCTAAACAGATTGGAGTATTAAGGTAAATTGAACTGGTCAATTGACCGTAATAAAATACTGCCTGACTGATTAAGGTAAATTAAAGTAGGCAGAAATGATTTGTTCAGGGGTGAGTGTGGAATTCCAAAGTATTAATGCTGGTTCTTGTTTATGAGCATGGGGATGACAAAAAGGATTTCCTTGCTTGGCCTATCTCAGAGTATCATAGGGTTTTATATCACCAGGTGGATGTGAGATGATCTTCATTAAAGCTATATTCTATTGCAAAGGGTTCTCCTATTCTACCATTTACTTAACTGATCCAACTCAGTAGATAGTGTACAGCTTCTCCAGTAAGTAGTTGAGGCCAGAGGATTCTCAGAGCCAATTCACATGTTACAGAGTCCTTGTGACCACCACTGAGACTGTGTGAAGGTCTATGTTTCCCAGGCAGGTGTGGGCTCAATTCAGATTAAAACCACTGCGCACGTAGAGATGGGGCTTCAGCCTTCCCCCTTATGCTATTCTCTTGACCTGAAGCAGCCCCAGCAAGCCTGTTGGGGAAATCAGTGTGTAGCCCCCCCCTTTTTTTGTCATGTCTAGTTTACATCACCATGTGGGTAGAGAAGAAGCCCTTCCCCATGTACATTGCAGTCCAAATCAGGCTTGTGCACGTGGGAAGCATGGAACTCAGCGAACATGGGATCCGAAGTCCTCAAAACAGTATCCAAGACCTTTGTAATGTGAACTGGCCCCTCATTTGCTGGCTGTATATTTTGCAATAATATTTAAATCTCACTCCTTTTCTTCCAGCTAATCCCTGCCTTGCAAATCAAACTGAAAGTTAATTCCTACAGGCCAATTCTGTTAGGGCAGGGTTCATATATATTTGTATCTTAAGTGGTAACTCACCAACAGTAAGTTGACATGCGGTTTTTAAAAGAGTGTTCTCTAAGAGATATGAAAATTGACAATTTTCACCGGGGGTTGTTTCAGATCAACACCAGCCTGTGAAAATGAGGTATAAAGTTAATGGCTTGTATCCTGGCATCTGTTCCCAATTACAAAGAGGGGGTGAGTTCTCTTGATTCCCCCTTCCCGCTGCCAATCCCTATGATACTCATGAGGGCCTGCTGATGCCCATGAGGAAGAGGCAGGAAAGTCCTGGTCCGGGAGTACCGAACTGCTCATGGATCTTGTACGACACAAGCCTTTCTCCTGAGCAAGACTATACAACTTCAAATAATTTTTAAAAATCCGCTCAAGTCCCTGCTGCTCATAGTTACTCTTGACTCTTACAGAAAAGAAGGACATGTATGCTTATCTGCTTTTCTTCTCAAATATATTGCGTCGTTTAAACTAAACAAAAAATACCCAGCCTCCAACAATTACACTGTGTATGAACCTACTGATTGCCCTGTAAATACAAATTGGTATATATAATACAAGAAAGCCTCATTGTCTAGGCAGCTGATAAGTCCTTACCAGCATTTGCATGATCCACAGCAGAAGCAAATCGAGAGTGTAAAACGATGGCAGAGCAACATTAATCCAGTCTGGGGAGCGGAATATTCAGCGCCACATTCCTCTCAGCTCCAAGGTATCATTTTGCAAAAGGGAGGGACATTGGCAACAGTTTACAAGTCTAGATTTTATATGGGTTTTTGCTTATTGGGAGGGGAGAAACAGAATTCTGACCCCCCACTCCATCCTTTTTTTTTTTTTTTACTTTGCTTCTTCTTATGACTAATCTGGGAAAGGATGACCCACTGGTATTAATGTTTCAGTGCTTCTCAGGATTGAAGCCATAGAGGCAATGGAAGGCATGGGAGGAAGCCTGACGTTGCCCCACAGCTCTTACTGAATTAATTCAGGGGGAGGATGAGACTGTAATTCATGTTAAGTGCAATGACTGTTGGGAAAATATGGGGGCCTGGAATGGCTGCCTTTCAGCCCATGCCTCCCAAGAGGAAAGCGACATTCCAGTGGAAGGGGAGCTTGATTGACAAGGAAGTCTCTTCACCCTTCATGTATGTTCCAACCCACTATCATGACAATGAGAGACTAACAGGGAAAGGTTATCAGCGCTCGATGCAGCAGGCAATGAGCTGTATTTACAATCTTTGGTGTATGTCTGGATTGTGAGGTGGTTGAGACATAAATTCTCTCATTCAGCCTGGTAGGAGCATGATTGCCCTTGGTTATTTAGAGGGGTGGGTGGTGGTAGTGAATGAAAGATTGTACAGCCAAGAGGGCAGGTCTGCCCCCTTTCCCATTAAGCTCTTTGCACTGCTTGCTTGTGGCAAGGCTGCTCTTGAACAGAAAAGGTGCTAATTATCAGCTCTTTGACAGCAAAGGCAAGAAGCCAGTCCCTCCCTAGCCAGCCAGTTGTGCAAGCCATCAACAGGCACATGAAGTCAACAGAAAGCTAAAATCTCTTGGAATTAAAAAACAAAACAAATGCATTGAAAACCCATGTAAAATCCAGCACTAGGGCTAGGGCAAGCTGCCTGCCAGTGAGTGGCAACATGTCCATCTAGTTCACATGCGCTCCTCGGTCTTCTTGCTCATACCCGGTGTAGAAGAGGTGGCATTCAGGATCTCCTCGGATGGTAGGGGCTCCCTGAATTTTTTCCCCGGTGTTGGGATTAACACACCAGCATTCTCCTCGCTGGCCATTCACTGACATCTTACACTAAACACAGGGGGAAAAGGAGAACGAAGAAGAAAATGCTATTAGCTAAAAGCAAACCTTATGTAATGCCACACAGCAAGCTCCATTTAGGCTACTCCTTACAGTTCCTGGACTTCAGGCCATTAGTAGGCCATACGCTTAGCAGAGAAACTGCAAAGTTGTCAAAGGGAAATGCAGCCATTTCCAGAATTTTTTAGACCAGCTTGCTGATTACAGAAGAGAAATCCCCCCCCACCTTGCACTGTTTCATACACAGTCTTCCTCCCTACACAGCAATCACCACTGCATTGGGAGAAATGATTTATTCCATCTCCTAAGAAGCATGGCACATATAAATTTTTATGCAAGTACTAGGGTTATCAGACTTCTGCCTGCAAGGCATGCTGTGGTATATGGAGTGCAAGTCTCAAAGGCTGGGCTTTGACAGGTGAAAGATCCCAGCTTTAAATCTGCCCAGAAGCACACTTGGTGATCTTGAATCAGTCACTTGTAGCCTCACCTGCTTCACAGAGCTGTTACGAGGACCGTTATACAGCCACCCCCAAGCTCCTGGGACGATTCACGAATGTGATCGATACAGTTTTACCAACAAGACATTATACTTGTGGATTGTCAATGCAACACCACTCTACCTCAAAGTATACAACCCCTCCCCACCCCACAGGAACCAGCTCTGTGTTTAGCTAGGGAGCCAGTTCTATGGGGTAGAGCAGGGCTAGGGTTTGTCACGAGGGCCAGCTATGATTTAAATGTCACCTGGTTGGGCCGTGCTATGCCTCGCCAGCCCAGATCGAGAGTGTGGGGTGGCTGCCTCGGTTCGTGAGCCCTCAGCGGATTCACCAGCCCAGACCGAGGGGGTGGCTGGCTGGCCGGCCGAATAAGAGCTCTCAAGGGGCCGGATCCAGCCCACAGGCCGTATGTTTGACACCCCTGGGGTAAAGGCTTCCAGCATGAAAAATAGCCAACTCTGGGGGAGAAATTCAAAGGGAGTTGAGGGGAGCTGGAACAAACATTGCCTAGCAACAGGCCCATGCATGAGCCCCACCTCTTTCCCCTTTGCTTCTGCAGCAGGGCTAGCCTGTGCCAGAAGCTGCCCCCTCCCAAGTTCAGGCAGGGCTCAGAAGAAGTCACATTTAAAGCAGTTATTATTTATTTAATAAAATTTTATCCTGCCCTTACTCTGGGGAGCTCAAGGCCTCATACACCAGCCTTGCTTTCTTCATTTGATCCTCACAGGCTGAAAGTGTGGGACTGGCCCAAAGTCACCCAGCAAACTTCCATGGCAGAATGGGGGGTCTCTAGTCAAACACTTTGACCACTACACCAAGCTGGATTTCTTAAAGAGCAGCCATGAGGGGGATTTCCTGCTGGCCCATAGAGTGGCAAAGGAGAAAAAAGACTGGGGAGGAATCTTATGGAAAGAAACTAAGAAGACTAACCCCGCCATATCTGATGAAGGGAGCTGATTCCCCCAAAATCTTGCTGCTCTCTAAGGTGCTACTGGATGCGAATCTAGTTTATTGTATACACCAGCACACAATCATTCTTCCGACTTACTACCAGGCATCAACTGGAAATATGTGACAGAATGTGCACTTGCATCATTAGTTCATCTCATTTGAAAAATAAATTCAGTGGCAAACAGCTGCCGCATTAATGTGTAAGGCAGCACAACCATACAGTAAGGTTACTGACATCCCCATTTTGTGACGTACAGGAACTGAAGCTGAGAGAGGCCGTGACTTGCCCACGGCCCCGAGGCATTACTGCTGAACAGGGATCTGCTGAGTGCAAGTCTAAGTCCAACACGCTGATCCAGTTGACCACCCTGGCACTTGCACAAGTAAGTTTATGGCCAAAGGCCATAACATGGACAAGGCAACTAGCAATGTGCACATGCATGCAGGATTGCTCAGTCTCCTGACTATGGCTGGCCTCATAGGCAGTCGGTCCCTAATATTAGTTGTTGTTGTTGTTTTTTAATTTCATAGCAAGTTTTTACAGGGCGGCCTCCCAGTTGTAGAGATTCTACAGAGCAGTCCTAGGCAGAGACGTTCCAGTATGAGTCCATAGAATGGGCTTGAGCTAGAGTAACTTTGCATAGGACTGCAGTGTTAGTCAACTAGTCACATGAGGTTTAATTGATTCATCCATTGGTTAAATCTGCATATGTTTGCATATGCAAAAAAAAGTTCTGAAGAAAGGATTCTTTTATGTTCACTTGTTTGTTTGAAGTTGCAGGCTTTATTGCTATTATCACATACATGTCAAAAGGAAAATCCAGTATTTGGAATTCATGGAGTACAAATAACATTTGTTCAAAGTTAAAAATGTAACATGATATTTGGGGGATGACACACTAAAGTTGATAGTACCCTAATCAATAACAAGTTAAACTAAAACTCAGTGATTTGAACAATCCCACCTTATTGATGAATCATTCAGCTAAACTTTAAGTAAGCCAGCTCAGCTAGTTTGTCGAGTTGGCCTGAGTTGCATCTGAAAAGGGGAAGAGCCCTCAATACTAGTACAGGCCACCTAAGCCACAGGCATTGCTTCTCGCTCTTCCCCCTTGCAGCAGAGAATGGCCTGAAGGGTGAGAGTTGCGCAGGCCCAACCTGTGTAAGCACCTGCCAGCAGTTCTCTGCCACAACAAGAGCACATGTCTTGCTGCAAGACAAGGTGATGAACAAATCAGGCTTTAATAGACACAGCCAGCTCCCTTTAGGGAACTAACTCATGCAAGTGGGATTAACCACAGCTGTAGGGTGTGGGCATGGGAAGATAATTAGAACCTGGGGGGAGGGAGATAAATTGGGATTGCCTCTTTCATCCCCCAGAGGATGAAATCAAAGCAGCCGCATCCTACCTGTGTGGTTATACCCAGCCTGTCCAGCAGAGCAGTTGCAAATGATGCTAGCTTGTCTTTAGAAAGGGGAAATGCACAGGGAAACATCTTGTACTTTTCTCAAGGAAAATCTTAAGAGAAATGGCCAGTACTCCTCCTGACGTAGAGCTGCAAGGGAGAGAAGGAACTCCCAGTTCCATGATCAGCATTCCAGCTTCCTAAGAGATGCCACTGACCTTCTTGCTAGCGGGGTCAGAGGCATGTAAGGCCAACCAAACCCTTTTATCCCTTCAGAGGCTGATACAATCCAGACCCATGATGGGTGATGAGTGGGCTTGCCTGCAGTCAATTTTAAGAGGTGGGGCATCCCCACTCAGCTTAACCCACCATACAGGGTTGTGAGGATCAAATGGAAGAGAATCATGTATACCATCCTGAGCTCCTTGAAGGAAGACTAAGGATATGTATGCAAGTGCTGTCAAGTCACAACTGACTTACGGCAACCCCAGCAAGGGGCTTTCAAGGCAAGTGAGAAGTAGAGGTGGTTTGCCACTGCCTTCCTCTGCAGAGTCTTCCTTGGTGGTCTCCCTTCCAAGTACTGACCCTGCTTAGCTTCTGAGATCTCAGAAGAACAGGCTATACCAGGCTGCCATCCCTCCCAAAAGCAGGTTATAGAGCAATAATACGCTCAGCATTATAAGGGTCTTTGGGAGAACTTCAATCATCTCTATGTAATAAAGGGTTAGGGTCAGTCTAGCAGATAGGTCAGAAATCATTGGCTATGCTCTGCTTTCCAGGCACAGGATCCGGATTAATAGAGAAGGTACACGTCACTGTTTTGGTTAAAGCTGATCTAAAGGATAAGGCTGTTAGATTTGTTTTTTTATTCCCAACAAAGACATGGATTCTACACATCACATTTGGTTTCAGAAGACTTCTTTAGAGGGAAACAAGATCCTGGCTCTAAAAATTCCATTGTACTTAAATTAACTCCAAAGGAGTTTGACAACTCTTTTCTGAGAAGGAAAGAGTAATACAAGAGGCATATCTTTGTAATGAAAACTTAATATAATTTCTTGACATTTTCCTGGACTGGTTCTTATGAATCCCTGGAGGAGCTACAAATTTGTCAAGGTTCACCTGACACAAAGTCCTGAAAATTCAACAAAACAGAAGTCCAATGGTACCTTACAGACTAAAAGCATTTATTTCAACATCAGCTATTGTTAGTCAGAGCTAATTTCTTCAGAGGTGAGCTATGAGTCATGAAACTTCATGTTGAAATAAATGTTGTTAGTCTTTAAAGTGCCACTGGACTTCTATGTTGTTTTGCCATAACTGACTAACATGTCTACCCCTCTGAAAATTCAACATATGTCTTCTAAAACAAAAACTATTAACCCTCCCTGCGCCTTGTCAAATGCTTGCATAAATTCAGCACTATGTATCAGCCTGAACATACAAGTAATGGTGACTGATTAAAACAGGTAGTGACAGAACAGAATTAGGACTTGTACAGACATTCCATACTTCAGGTGGAGCCCTGTAGTACACTAGTATGAGCATAAGAAGGGTTTTGGAGAAAAGCAGGAATCATTCCCTAGGGAAACAAGCAATGGGCTGCTGAGAGAAGCTTGCTCTCAAATGTGGTTTCTTTAAGAACTGACTAGATGCTATCAGATAGATCTCTGGCCTGATTCGACAAGGAATTTCCTATGTTTCCCAAACCATGCTACAAATTCTGCTGTACTTGTGCTGGTCCTGTTAAGGTAACATGGCTCTACAGAGACCAGCATTGAATGAACCACCCTGTATATCAGGACCAGAGTTCCTGATCTCTGAAACAGTAGCCCCTAAGCACTTTCCTCACTTGCCTGTTTGAGATTGTACAGGCCTTGCTTGTCGCAGTTTGGGATATTCAGGGAATAGAGGTGCTCCAACGGACCACGCTCATCTGGCAGTCGCATGGTTGAGATGCGTTCCAAGACCTGATCCAATTCCTGCTGGCAGGGAGTCTGCAAAAGGTCAAGAAAGCAGAATGAAAAATCAGTCAGGACAACATTAGGATTTCAGTCAAAGCAATGGCAAGGACAATTGCATTTGCTTTTCTTTGATGCATGTCAGGTAGAGTCAAAGTCTCCTGCCAAGGGCTGCACAGCAGGAAGATGTGGTATTCACAGTCCTGGCTTAAGGTGGCTTTGCCCAACAAGCCACTCCCACGCCAAAGCACCACCAAAATTGGCTAACCCAGCCCACTTCACCTATAGCTAATACCATGTCAAAGTTGCTGGCTCCAAAAATGAGGGATGAAGGAGCCACACATTGTGATACATTGGTGATTTGCCCAGGGTCCAAAGAGGCTATACAATTAGCACATATGCACACATGCAGCTGACCTTCAGTATGACACACTAGCTTGCCCTCTCTTTCACAAACAGATATGAAAACAAACAACAACAAAAAGTGAAGAAAAGACTCCTCCAGCATGGAACTGGATTTCCCCCCTTTATTTGTTTATTTATTTAGATTTATATCCCACCTCCATCCTAGCTGAGGCCAGGCTCAGGGTGGCTGACATCATTAAAACAACACAATATAATAAAGCCATGACATACGATAAATAAACTTTAAAATTTAAACCAGTTTCCAATTATTAAACAACTATATAATTAAAACACATTGCGTTCATCTCTAGAGCATATGGCCACAGTGGGCCTGGAAAGACAGCCGGGGCCCCCAGTAAGGTTGATAACAGCATGGAGGGGGTCGCGAGGCCAGCTCTGATGACAACCGCTGCTGCCCTCACCTAGAGGCCTGGTGGAATATCTCCGTCTTGCAGGCCCTGCGGAATTCCTTAAGATCCTGCAGGGCCCAGGTCTCACTGGAGAGGGAATTCCATGGGGCCAGGGCCAAAACAGTGGAGGGCAGCCAGGCACTCTTTGGGCTGGGGACCACCAGTAAGTTTTTATTAGCAGAGCGTAAAACTCTCGGGGGGGGGGGGGTGTACCAGGAGAGACGGTCCCGCAGATAACGATGGTCTCAGACAGTGTAAGGTTTTAAAGGTTAATACCAGCATCTTGAACCTGATCCGGTACTCCACCTGGAGCCAGTGCAGTTGACGGAGCACTGGCTGAATGTGCGCTCTCAGCAGGGTCCCGGTAAGGATTCTGTACCAGCTGGAGTTTCCAGATCAGTCCCTTCTAGATATGCTACTTCAGACAGGTCAGTAAAAGGGAGAAACTGTTCAAAGTTCTTTGCAGATCTTCAGATCCTAGCATTACTTTCTCCTACCTCCTTCCTAATAATGTCAGAAGAAGGAAGTGAGTTATATACCCAACTCCCCTAGCATCAATAACTAAGGTGATCAAATTCAGCTCAAAAGCTATCATCATTAGAGGAACCTTCCACTGATGGTGCTTAAATTAAAGCTTTTCAGAGAAATCCACCCCCACTATGCTCACAAAAAAGAAAGACTGAATTGTGTCCGGTATGGAAAAAGACAGAAAATCTTACCATTGTTTCCAGTCCCTTTGGTTCAACTCTATTTAGAAAATCTGTATAAGACTGTAGTTGTACGTTTGAAGTGGTGTGTTCTTCCAGTGAGATTATGCCACTAGATCTGCTAACCCCTATTAGGAGTTATTATTATTATTTCCCAAGAATTAAAAATAATTATTTGAATCTAGGGAAGCGAGATTTTTCTGCAAACCCAGGAGAAACCCTAGTCAGAAAAATCTGAAGTATATGGAGAAGCAAGTTCTGCACTTGAATGGACTTTGTAAAGCCAACGAAAAAATGCCAACCAAGATCTCGTGAAGTCATGGTCAACATTCCCAGGGAGGTTTAAAAAAGGAATCACAGAGGGAGAGAAAGCAGCAGCAAAGGTTGGGCCAGGAGGGATGGGGAGGGGAAGAGAAAGATGATGATTCAGGAGCAAGGGTGGGGGAGATAGACAAGGAGGCCAAGGCCAGCACTTTGAGCCACAATCAGCTGGTTGTTGGAGAAGGGATGAAGCAGGAAGTGCCATCCCTCCTGTCTGCATTAAATCCTCTTGCCACTATTGCCCAGTGCTGATAGGGAAGGGTGTACGATAGTTGTTCCCTCCCACCAACCCCAATTAGCAGCAGTACAGTGGCAGCAGGAGTCTTGGGGAGTGCACTTTCTGCTTCAACTCTCGTCAGTTCCCTCAACTGCCAGCTGATTGGAGGTTTGGCTAGCAGGAGGATTAGGAAGGAGAGAAAGTAGCTACTGGGGAGTTGGTGGGGGAAAGAAAAATAGGGGCCTGCAGGGGTCTTGGGGGAAGAAGGGACAAGTTGGAGGTGGCATGTATGGGATTTCCCTCCCCTGCAAATATCAGTGGGTCCCTTGCTTGCAACTTCTAATCAGGGTGCCGTATCTTCTTTATTTGATCTAGCCACTAGCACCCCCCCCTTTCTAAATGTCTCGATTTTATTTTTGAAAACACGAAGGCCACCCACAAAGAATTAATCTGCCAAATCCCTAACACACATCCTCAGCCCACAGTAGGTTTGGAGAGACAATGAAAACCATTTTAATATGCTGCTACTCCAGTTTCTGTCCAAGAAAGATTCCTGAAAACCATTCAGCCACTCGGGGGTATTCTTCACAGAGATTTGCTGCTGTTTCGATGCTGACTTGCATCGGAGTCAAATTTTGGTTATTCACTGCAGATCCGTGGTTTCCCCCCCTTAGCAAAATAAGCCGGGTTAAAAGAGAGGCAATCCAAACCACTTTTGAAACGATCTTTCCTGTGGACACGTGTTTTCTTGCGCGGATGCCCATGAAAAATGTTTGCTTCGCTCCCCGGGACATCTCCTTTCTCCTCCCCCAAGAATGGTGATTGGCTGGGGAGTTTTGCGCTCGGACAAGAATACCGCCCCTTTGGCTGCCTCCCTGCCTAGAATCCTGGCACTTCTCTCCCTCCGTCTCCGCACGCCTTCCCCGCCCCTCGCCCAGGATGGGTCTTGGAGCTGGGCCCACACCTCCAAGCCCAGGGGGACGTTGGACGGATGGCTCCAGGGGGAGACTGGCGGGGCCATGCCATGTGCTCCTCGCGCGCTGGGGGTGGTGGTGGTGGCAGCTCAGTCTAGGGCAGTGGGGGGGATCTTCAAGAGAAGGGGCTGTTGGCCCTTCTGCCCCAAAGGGGAGGGGGGATTTTTGAGAAATCGGATGGGAAAAATGTGCATCCTGAGAGCGGAAAACCCAAGTCAAAACTCCCTCCCATCACTTTTCTGAAGAGGGGCGGCCAGCCTCCTCTTATCTCCCTCCTCTCTCTCGATGCACTGGCCGGATCATGGCCAGCGCGCAATCCAGGGGCCTTTTTTCCTCTCCCCCCCTCGCCATGCACACTGGCTGGATCGGGGCTGGCACGCAAGCTAGGAGCCCTCCTGTCTTTCACGATGCAATGTGGCTGGATCATGGCCAGCATGCAATCCAGGGGCCTTCTTTCCTCTCCCCCCACCCCCCATTCCCACTTTCAGCTAAACACTTCTCTGGGCACATGGATTCCCTGCCCCCCCCCCCAATCCTGTCTATCATTAAAGGGCAATGGGTTCCACACCTATAGAAAATAGAGGGAAGCTTTGAGGAAAGCGCTGCCTTGTCCCCCCCCCCCAATTTGGAATCTGACTGTTCCCAAAGCAGAACAGAGCGAGGGTGGAAGAAAAATGGAGGAGACCAGAGGGACTGGTGCTTGTTTTTTGCGCTGGGGCTGGTGAACCGCACGAGGTATTCTGCTGGGCGGAGTTGGGGCAGAGCTGGGGGCAGGCATAAACAATGAGCCTGTTGGAAGGGGAGGGCTCCTGCAAAAGGGACAGACCAAACCGTTGTCAAATACAGCGTGCTTTGTTCCCATGAAAAACCAAAACTACAGATAATTGATGGGGATAAATCGAGGCCATGAAAAAAATATTTAAATCGTGTTTTTCTTTAGTCCGTGGCAAAACAGAAGCAAAATCCACCGTGAAGAATACCCCACACTCTGTGGAAGCAGACCAGTCAGGGAATAGTGAAACCAACTGGATCCGTGGGAGCAGCAACCAAAAAGCACAGCCAGGGAGAGAGAGGAAACCCCCACAGTAGCTCAGGGACCGTCCCAAAGGAGTGGCTGCAGAAGCAGAATTAACAAGCTAGTCAGTGGGGAAAAGATCAACAGCTAAACCAGAGAAGTTAAAACTATTATCCCCGCATGTGGGTTGATAATACCAACTGTAATACTGATGGACTACTGGGAGTCAAAGCCCTCCTCCTAGGCCCTGCCAAAAGACATCAACCAAAAGAGGAACCTTCCGTTTTACATTTCACTGACTTATCCCGTTTTTCTGGGCCTCATGAAGCTTTGCGCATTCTAAATAGTGGGTGGGGAGGGAGGCTTTACATGGCCCACTATTCTTTTTATCATCTCCATGGAGGTTTTTAAGAAGAGGTTAGTGTCAGGTTCTCAACTGAATGGAAGATCCAGTCAGGCCAAGTTCTGGCCACGAGTCAAGTCCCTGGTTCTCAGGGTTTGTGTATACTTTCGTTTGTACTGATTCTCACAGCTGCAGCATGTCTTGTCTTCACTCATGGGAACTGCTTATCTCACTGTTGCCTAGCAATGTTTATCTTACTCTCTTGTACTAGCGTTTTTAAGCAAGTAGCCTGTAAGGGGTCCCTATTGCTAACCTTGCCTGCCTGTGTGCAGTCAGTTCTTTTATTTGCCTTTTTGTTCCTAATGAAGTATTACTGCTTCAGATCTACCTGTCTGACTGAGTTTGCTTGAGGGATACTAGGGGCAGACGCCTGAGACTTACACTAGGTTAGCAATCCTTCCTTTCAGGCTGAGGCGCCGTATTCTCTCCAACATCATGGGTGATGATCCGGACCCGAAAGAGCCCGACACCACAAAACCGGTTATCCCTGATAAGGAACCGGAGGAGCCTAAGTTGCCGTTGGAGGAACCGAAACCTTTGGGCACAGAAGGAGGAGTGCCTTGGCTTCCAGAAGGTCGTCCGCGACCGTGGCTGGAATCTCCCCGACCGTGGGTATCTTCGCGTGTGAATACCCGGCGTCGGCAGGGAGTGGACTCCATCCAGCTGGAGGGAGACTGGGATTTTCCCTTCGACTCTCAGATGGGAGCGGCGGGAGGTCCAGAGGAGCCGCCGCTGAGGGGCATGGGACTTCGCCAGACGCAGAGGTGGCGAGAGAGAGACAAGGACTTGACTCGTGGCCAGAACCTGGCCTGAACTCAGTTCAGGAGCCTGAATGGATCTTCCATTCAGTTGAGAACCTGACAGTTAGATGGCCATCTGTCAGAAATGCTGATTCTGTGACCTTAGGCAGATGATGAGAGGGAGGGCATCTTGGCCATCTTCTGGTCACTGTGTGTGTGTGTGTGGGGGGGGAGGTAGTTGTGAATTTCCTGCACTGTGCAGGGGGTTGGACTAGATGACCATGGTGGTCCCTTCCAACGCTATGATTCTATGATCTACAGCAAAAGATTCTCAATTTATAAAGCACCAGTGACCTGACCTGGATAACCTCAGGCCACCCTGATCATGTCAGATCTCAGAAGCTAAGCAGGGTTGTCCCTGGTTAATATTTGGATGGGCAACCTCCAAGGAATATCAGGGTCATGATGTGGAGAAACGCAATGGCAAACCACCTCTGAACTTCTCTTGCCTTGAAATACCCACCAGGGGGTGCCATAAGTCAGACGTGACTTGATAGCAAGCACACACACAGGCCATTAACGCATGACCGTCTTGTCCCGTGAATTTCCCAGGCATGTAGGGCTTCTCCTCAGTCTACATGCATGGCTGCCTCCGGCCAGCATGTTCAACTCACCCCCGCTACTTGCCCATATCTTCCTGTTCTCGTTTTATTGCAACTTATATCCCCAAAGTGCTGCAAACGGATGAGTTCGCCGGAGCGTTTAGCGGCCAGATCAACTCCCGGCCAGAAGAAGCTACTTTGCCAGACTGGTGGCGGCGGTAGCAGCAGCCTTCCAGACCCCGCGCCCTCACTCTCCCCCTCTCCCAACCGCCGCCTCCACCCACTACTGGCTTCACCACCTCACCCAGGCGACGACAGAGCGAAGGCGCCTCCTTCCAGTCACCGCCGCCTCGCTGGGGCGACAGCAGAACCACACCAACTTGCTGGCTTCCCCCCAACTCCTCTGGGGAAGGCAGAGTGACAGCGGCTCCCTCCGCTAGTCGCTGCTGCCTCCTCCCGCTTCTCTGCTTTCGGCTTTCCTCACCCCTCACCCCCACCGGAGGAAGGCAGAGGAGGGTGGCTCCTTCCTGCCTCCACCTGCAGAGGCAGACTGGACCCCATGTCTCTCTCCCTGCCGGTGCGCCTTATCAGTCCATGTGTTCAGTTTTTTGAATGCATAACTGAAGGCGCTACAGAGGAGGGAGAATTTTTTTAAAGGCCATGTGTTAATGGCCACACACACACACACACACACAGTGCACATCTAGAATCTCTGCCAAAGTCTTCAGTATTCAAGGTCCACCAAGACCAGCATTCTTTCCAAAAGTCCTAACTAGTTCAACTTCCAGAAATTGGCTGCCTTCTAGGTTGCCATTTTTTTAAATTTGGCTTTTATTAGCTCTGCTGCTGTGCCTCGAGCACCAGCCTGACACACACGAATTCAGCAGGTGAAGCTTCTCCCACCCCTTTGCTACAGGAAAAACCTCACCTTCTACATAGCTCTAGGGCCAGAGAAAAATAAGCTTGCAACCCTAGAAACACACAACCTATACTGTACACAATGGGACAGAAACAACGCCCCTTAAGATGTCTTTTCTTTAGAAGTGTTAGAAACAGCACAAAACACTAACAATTCCTTGTGAGCTTGTCTGTCAGCTACAATGTCCCATAGCAATGAGTTTAGCAGGTCAGCTAAGGACTTCCTTGCTTTTTTTTTTTTTTAAAGAGCTTAGATCACCCAGAGTTCTTCTGCAGGCAGAAGAATTTCCACTCACGAAATGCAACTTTTTTCTTATATGACTAGAACTGTCAGATCCCTCCCCCACCCTACAGCAGCCTGAGGTCACAGAGACTAGAAATAACTGAGAGAAGGCATTTACACAGTCTTGCACACTTGAAGGTAGAAGCCTTCAGTAATATCCTAAGGCCTAATTCTCATAAGCCCTGACCTGGATGGCCCAGGCTAGCCTGATCTCGTCAGATCTCAGAAGCTAAGCAGGGTCAGCCCTGGGTAGTATTTGGATGGGAGACCACCAAGGAATACCAGGGTTGCTATGCAGAGGAAGGCACTGGCAAACCACCTCTGTTAGTCTCTTGCCATGAAAACCCCAAAAGGGGTCGTCATAAGTCGGCTGCGACTTGAAGGCACTTTACACACACAAAATTCTCATAAACAGCCTATCTCAAACCTTTGGATTGCAGAGAGGGGGAATTTGTGTAAAAAATGTCTTGTACATAAAAAAGTAGACGTGAGGGGAAAGGGCTGGCATGCGCTAGATGTCAAGTAGGATGTTCTCCTCACCATAGCAAGAAACGGTAGGCACAATGGGAAACTCTTCAACAAGGTTTGAGCATGTTTGTGCATAGCCGGAACCAGAATTTTCAAAGGCAACAGGCAAGTGCCCAAGATCACAAGAGTCTGGCGAAGCTCCCAGAGCTCCCCTCATATTGGTTTCTCTCCTTCCTACTTCTGTTCTTTTCATTTAATCAGTTTCCTCAGGAAACTGAATCTGAGCGTCAAAGGTTCCAAGAGACAAATCATAACTGATGAAAAGGAAGACTTCCTCTCCCTATAGAAAGCATCTATCCTTTAAGCTGCTACCAGCTTAAGGTAGATGCTTATGACACTGTTTCAGAAAAAAGTACCTAACAGGTGGCCATCTTGGCATGACAACCATGAGTTCAACTGTCTATGGCGTCATGTAAGGAAGGACATACCAGCACAGGTATTTGAAAGTTTTTCTCACTCCACTGCAACTTGGCAGCTGTCTTAAGGGAACAGCATGCAAATGCCCCTTGGTCAAATCTCTTGCCAACTCACCCTGAGAGAGGGTGGCCGTAGCTCAGGATGGTGGTGGTGCTTGGTAGGTTTGCCCATCTGTTTTTGCTGCTCATTTACCCGCTCACGTGCTACGGCCAACTCCTTGTCATTTTTCACTTTTCGCCCTCCACTTCCGGGTACCATGCTGGCAGCATTATCCACATGATTCTCTGCAAGGGCTGCTTCAGTATGTTCATCATCTACATGGACCAGGGGTGGGTAAAGAAAGGAAACAATGATTAGACATGTTGATCAGAGAATGCTCTGCCCAGATGCCTGCAATGGAATGAAGGAAAAACTGACTATGAGAACTATGGCTCTAGTCAAACAACATGTAAGGTCATAATAGCTCTGAAAGGATTTGAAAAAGAAGTTCCACAGAGTGGTCAAGAGAAAGGCATGCTTCTATTTGAGGAGAGCTCAAAGAGAGATATTTGATAACTCCCCACCCTCAAATAAGCTGTAATCTTTGAATGCTTGGTTGCAAACTGTTAACATTAATTTTAATTTTAATCAAAATTCACACACGTCTGAACCACAGGAGACATTTTGGCCCAATACATAGAACATCATGTTCCATTTGTATCATGTGGAGAAACTAAATTACCTCAGGGGGGGGGGGAAACACAGTGTCTGGCCTTCCAACAGCACACTGCTCTCTGTTTATCCATTTTCTCATTTCCCCAGCAGCTCAGATAGAGTGGGGCCAAGTTCATTCCTGACCTCTCGCTCACAGGTTTTCACAAGACACAATGTGGGCTTAACTACAAGGACGACTGCAGCAAGAGAGGGGAGAGGGAAGCGGGTGAGCTGTTCCAAAGGGCTCAAAGATACAGGAAAAGTTCCATTTAGCAGAGAAGTTTTTTTTAAAAAAACACCTTTAAAGAATGAGAAAACAGCCCAGCAAGAATGAGAAAACAGCCCAGTCAAAGAGCACAAAAAATGATGGGCAACACAGCAGACTGTATTGGTTATAAAACATCTTAGATCTGCTGTAGCAGAAAGGAAGATACTAATTCTGCAGATATAAAAGCAAGGAATGTACACTATCTCAATTATTATGTAACTGCAAGCAAATATACCAGTTCAGGAAAATTGGGCTTAGTTAGCAAAAGTTAGCACCCCTACTACAAGCGTTTTTTTCCAGCTCCAAGATCCCACACCTAAATCGGAGCTGCATGTCATCTCATCTGCTGGATCATATGGAAAGCAGGGGAAGAGAGGAAGACAAGGCATTGGTTTCAATCAGAAACCACTCAGCTCTTTTCAGCAGTGCACGCTGGCCAAAGGGAAGGGAGGCAGAGCTGGATAGTCCGCCTCAGTTTTTCAGAAACAGGGTTGTAATGCCACTGCAGTGCCACAATTTTCTTAGGGCTGGAGAGCAAGTTCTCCAACCCAGAGTTCCTGCCCTCTGCTGCCGGAGCCTGGAGGCTCAGTCCAGGGATTTTGACATGCAGCACACTCTGCTCTGCTTACCAGGCTGTGACAGAAAGCCCCAGGCTCCAGAGTGCCAGACCTGTCCTGACTAATTCCGGGCTCTCGTGCTGCTGCTCCCCAGTTACAGGGGCTGATGTGGTGCTACAATGCCCCCCCCCCAATGTGCCTGAAAGGACTTTGGGCTTTGAGCACTCCAGGGTAATAATGTCCCTTCCAGTTCAAGAGCACAGCCCCTTTCAGACATTACAGCCACGCATATTGGGAGGCCATCAGGGTGAGCATGAACTGCCCTGATGCTCATTATATGGCCATCTCCATTTCACCCGAAAAGGGCAACATGGACGGTTTTTTTTTTGTTTTCATCTAATCGATTATGGTGGGGGTCCTGATTGTCCCCCAGGATTCTCTGTGGCCTAGTGTTCTATTAATGGCGCCAATTAGTATAATTAGGTTTTAATGGCTCATTGTTTATAATTGTTGATAATTTTTTTAAATTGATTTTAGTGTATAGTCCTGCTGAATTTTATGTGTTGGATTATTTAACAATTGTTAGCCGCTCTGAACCTGGCCCTGGCTGGGAAACAGAGCAGTGTACAGAGCAGTGAATAAACAAACAAACAAACAAAC
Organism: Euleptes europaea; assembly: GCF_029931775.1. NCBI lineage: Eukaryota > Metazoa > Chordata > Lepidosauria > Squamata > Sphaerodactylidae > Euleptes > Euleptes europaea. The sequence continues at coordinate 4,489,209 of NC_079326.1, read as the reverse complement.
AAAATCCGTGTGTTTCCCTGTTCGCCTGTAATGGTGACTGTATCACTGAACACTGCAGGTAGCACGCAGACCTGTCGCCGGGCTCCTGGTATGTGCTGCTGTAGCGTCTGAAAAGTACAAACACAGTTCCGCTTTCAAGCAGTGGACCCTGACAAAATCCATTGCTTGCCCTGCTGCCACAATACAGATGACCTGTTATCCTGCCTCATTACGATCTTCAGCAGGTTTTGTCAACGGGGAGGAGGGTCTCTTATTGATACAGAACACAGGGCACTTCAAAATCACCTGATGTTACAACTGGTATTGCATGGTTGGCTTTGTGCTGCATTCCTAATGACACAATTGGAAAACTGGATCTCGAGGCTTCTCAAAGGGTTTGGTGAGGCTTCCAGATGAGTAGTGCAATATTAGTTCCCATTCTCCCCCTTCCCATCCATTACCCTCCTTGGTTGTCCAGCCTTTGCAGTATAACTGTGAGTAGGGAAGGGATTGTTAATCAGGAGAATGAACAGTATGTTCCGATGGGTGGTTGCTTAGCAAGCTCCTCTCATTGTCCCAGTCTGCTGCTGGCACAGGGATGATTCAAATGGGCATCCAGTGGCCTCCTTTGGCTGTAGCCGTCCCCAGGAAGTGCTTTCAAGTCCTTCAAAAGGACACGGAAATGGCGGCTTGACAATTGCTCTTCAGCACGAAAAACTCCAGCATTAGCAACATAGCCTACTTGTCCATTTTGCTTCCTTTCCATCACTGGAGGTACATATTGGGTGTTGAACAATGGCTACATTCTTTCCCATCCTTCCTCTAGGAATTGGTGTGATGCAGTCTCCCATTCATTCAGTTTGTCGACTAGAATATGTGCCCTGACCTAACACATTACAACCTTTTGGTGGCAGCATTTCTGCATCAACATTTTCTGACTACTGCTGCAATTCAGGGACAGCAAAGGCCTCCAATGATTTGGAGAGGGACAGAAAGAGAAATGAAACGGAGTGTGTGACTAGGGTTACTAGTTAGGGCTACTAATAAATAATAATTATAAAGCAGGAAAACCTTGGACAATCTACCTTGGACAATCATGGACCCAGACATGTGATCTGCTTTCATATGATGTTTGGGTTAGGCCTGAGGGGGGGGGGGAGAAGCTTTGGCTATGGGGGCCCATGGTGATTTTCAGCAACCTTGGGGAAATGCCAGCAACATCCAACCCTTTCATTTATTTATTTATTTTTTATTTCCATTTGTTACCTCGCTCTTCCCGGCCAAAGCCAGGCTTGTAATGCTTGTCCTAGTCCTGCATAAGCCCCTCTGTGCAGCCAATCTGCTTATGCCTTACAGTTATTCCTAAAGTTCCTCCTAGCAGGACTCCCACAAGCCTATCCAGCGGCCTGGGAGGGGGATATCTCCTCTGATATCACACCACTTACCTCTGGATTTTCGATAACCTGCCTCCAGTTTTAACCCTGGTGTACAGAAAGTGGTGACAGTTGGTCGAATGATTATTTATCAAGCTAAATCCTGGAAACTATTTTCCACATTAGGAAAATAGTTTTTTTCTATTTTCCACATCCACAACTATTTTCCACATCCTCAGGCGTGCAAAGTAATAATAAAGGGTAGAGGACTTTAAGTGAGCCAACTACCATATTGCAAAATTTCTACAGGTAGGAAATTATATGTAACATGCAAAGATCACACATATGGGTTCTTTATCATGGGCGCACATACTAATTAGGAAGCTGCGGCTTCTTAGCACAGCAAAAATGTTTGTAACATGGAGGAATGTTCTAACTATTGCATTTTGATCCTGCCCTTCCTGCAGGGAACTCATGGTAGTGTATTGGGTAGTGTACTATTTCTTTAATTGCCACTTTGTTCTATGAGGTAAGTTAGAGTAGAGAGAATGACTGGCCTAACGCCACCCTGTGAGCTTCATGGACAGCCAGTGTGGTGTAGTGATTAGTGTTGGACTAGGATGTGGGTGCCCTGATCTGGATTGCCCAGGCTAGCCCAATCCCAGAAGCTAAGCAGGGTCAGCCTTGGTCAGTATTTGGATGGAAGACCACCAAGGAATAACAAGGTTGTGACATGGAGGCAGGTAATGGTAATCCATCTCTGAATGTCTCCTGCCTTGAAAACCCAACCAGGGGCTGGCCACAACTCAGATGTGACTTGACGGCCAAAAATAAAAATAAAAAAGGATCTGGGTGACCCATGTTCAAATCCTCACTCAGCTATGAAAGCTTGCTGTATAACCTAGGCCAACTGCATACTCTCAGCTTAACCTACCTCACAGGACTATTGTGAGAATAAAATGGAGGAGAGGAGAACAATGTAAGCCTCTCTGAGTCCCCATTAGGGAGAAAGGCAGGGTATGAATGAAGCAAAATACATTTTTAAAAGGACAGACTTAAACCGTCACACCACACTGGCTGTACCTGTGAACCTAGCCATGAGTTTTGCAATCTAAGTAAGCATATCCAGTCCATGCACTCATACGTATCACAACAACCCCTATGAGGATGGTTAGGCTGAGAAATGATAACTGGCCCAGGATCAGCAGCTTTGTGGGAGATGAGATTATGGTTCCAAAGGTAGAAGGTATCATTCACCATATTTTTATAAATGATCTGGATGAGGGTGTGGAGGGACTACTCATTAAATTTGCAGAGGACATCAAATTGGAATGAGCAGCAAACACACCAGAAGATAGAGAATTCAACGAGATCTGAACACACTGGTAAAGTGGGTGGATGTGAACAAGATGCAATTCAACAAGGATGAGCCAAGTTCTACATCTGGGTAACGAGGGACATGCATACTGGATGGGGGATACACTTCTGGGCAGCAGTGTGTGAACAAGATCTTGGGGTATGGGTGGACTGTAAGTTAAATATGAGCAGCCAGTGTGATGCAGCGGCAAAAAATGCGATCTTGGGGTGTATCAACAGAGGCATAACATCCATATCGCAAGATGTCATAGTTCCACTGTACACTGCATTGGTCAGGCCACACCTGGAGTACTGTGTGCAGTTCTGGAGGCCTCACTTCAAAAAAGATGTGGACAGAATCGAGTGGATAGAGATGAGAGTGACAAGGATGATCAGGAGCCTGGAGACCAAGCCCTATGAGGAAAGGCTGAGGGAGTTGGGAATGTTTACTCTGGAGGAGGTTGGGGGGGGGACATGATTGCTCTGTTTAAGTATTTGAAAGGCTGTCACTCAGAGGATGGCAGGGAGCTGTTCCTGTAGCTGAGGATAGGACTGGCAATATTGGGGTGAAATTGCAGGCTGAAAGGTACTGGCTGGATATTAGGAAAACATTTTTTATAGTAAGAGTTGTTCGACAGTGGAATCAGCTTCCTCGGGAGGTGGTGAGCTCCCCCTCACTGGCCGTCTTTACACAGGAGGTTGGACTAGATGGCCTGTATGGCCCCTTCCAACTCTATTATTCTATGATCCTCAAACGTGCTGGAATATTCATAAGATCAATTACCATGCCAAAAGCATTCATTCACTGCTTTTGTATTAAAAATGGTTGCCACCATTTATTCTGATCACGGACTTGTGGAGCTCAGAAGACAAGAGACATAGGTAATAAATATCATGTTGAGCCATATGTGAACCACTGGCCATGAATTGTTCCCCACAGACCTAACCCATTAGGTCTGTTAAGCTTGGTTCGCAGCTCTTCATTCATCCCGGTAACTTTTCAGTGCACTACCATTTACAACACTTTTAAAAATAATAACTAAAGCACACTGTCATTAGCATAAAAATGCATTATTACACTATTACATAAAATGGCCAGTTCCAGTAGCCAACTACAATTTAAACTATAACTAAGACGGTACTTTACAGAAGTATATTTAGACAGGCAATGCTTCATTCAAACTCCAGAATTCCCAGGGGTTGGGCCACTGTGAGGCATCATTCAATCACGTACAAACTTCTTGAATCCGAGAATTCCATAGTTAAGGTTCCTCCAGACCCCCATCTTGATCCTAGCAACTCAGAATGTGCCTTGAAGAGCATTCCTCAAATGTTAGCTGCTGGGTAAAAACGAGCAACAATCCTGACACATCCTGCTTGACCTGTCTGTCCCAGAGATCCTGAAAGTTTTATCTTTCAAGCCTTCCTAAGTCAAGAGAAGGCTGTTCCAACATCCCCAGGGTGAAAGAGAAAGTACAGATGAGGAAAACTGCTGACTTCCTTCCTTATCACAAGAGCAGAGAGAAAGACTATACAGTCCCGCAGGGGCTTTGCTATTGTGGACCCATTGCCTACCGTCTGGCTTTGCAGCTCTAGTATCACAAAAGGCCTCAGCAGCCTTAAGGCAGGCAGTTAAGCAGGGTTTTGGAGACTGTAGGTGCAATCCTAAGAGAGTTCCTCCAGTCTAAGCCAATTCATTTCAATGGGCTTCACGGGAGTAACTGCATAGGATTGCACGGTGTGTCACTTAAATCCCAAGGACCACGAGCAACTTCTAGTATGCCAAACCATTCAATTTTTGCCAATGCATCAACAACACTTTGCTAAGGCAAACTGGTTGTTTCGAAACCTGTGGGATGAAGACGGACATAACATTTTTAGGTTCAAATCCTCACTTTGCCAAGGAAGCTCACTGGAAGACTTTGGGCCAGTCACACAATATCCTCCTAACCTACCTCACAGAGTTGTTGTGAAGATAAAATGGAGTACAGTATACGCTGCTTTGGGCCCCCATCATGGAGAAAGGCAGGTATAAATGAAGCAAATAATAAATATAGCTGAAGATGGGAGGCTGATTAAATGTAGGCTGGTGAGTGGGTGAGAAGGAAGCAGGGAAATTCAGGATATGGAGGTTGCCAGATGGAAGGAAAGAAGAAATAGAGTGGGAAAAAAATATAGGGGAAACTGAGGTTTCCCCAAAAAATCCTTGCAGGTTCCTCACTGTGCAACTGGGCCCGGCCCGTGGCTGGCACCACACAACTCAAGCAGAGTTTCCCTGGGGCAAGGGAAGGAAGGAGGGGGCAGATAAAGGTAGGATGGTGGTGGGTGAGAAGGACAGTAGGAAGCAAAAAAAGGGGGGAGTTTATGGGTTTTTTCAGAAAATAGAAAGAAATAGCGGGCAGGGGAAAACAAGAGTCCCCCCCCCCCATCCTTGCTTTTCCCCCTGCCTCCCCGTTGCTCTGAATTCTGCTCTGGATGAACAGCCTACCTAATCACACCCAATATCCCCAGGAATGTTTGGTTTCCAGTTTTTCAATTAAACTAGGAACAATGCTGGCCTTCCTCATACAATTTTGGAAACAACAGGGAAGGAAATTATTATACAGCACTTTCACAGTAAAACTGCTACTACCGCTATTCAGGCTTCATATACTTCAGGTCTGTGTCTCATTTTGCTCTGTGAAGTGACGTGTCCCTAAGGTTCTGTCCTCAGAATTTAAGGCTCTTTCATTTCCTTGGTTCTTGGGACAGACACTTGCAGGACTTCTTGTTTTAAAGTACATCAGAGCAGCGACAGCAGATCTCTTAAGAGTACAACCGTCAAAGAAAACTGCCCACTCTGCTCTCGGCAGTGGAAGCAATGCTGAAGAAGTAGAAGCACCTGCAGCTACTATATAAAATTTCATAGCTCCTAAAAATAAATCCATGCTCTAAAACTCAAACTTCCACCACCCTCAGTTAATAAAAAGGCTGCATTGTGTTACAGCTGCTGCACCCACCATTGCATCTGCTAGTCTTTCATAAACAGATATGTCTGGTTCAGTTGTTCTCTTGGGCTTATAGATGCTTTATTTCTGGACAGGTTTATGCTATTCTTTTCTTCTAGAAACTACACCCAAAGCTAGAATGAAAATCTCCAACCATATCTGTTTGTATACCCTGAGCCAGGCATTGAAGCCCCCCTTCACGGCCTGTCTAAGCTCTGAAATGGATCCTAAATAACCTGGCAGTGTGCACTCCAGATCTGTAGGATATTAGAACCACATTGATTCAGGCTCCGGGAGGGTGGGGGATATGCCAGTGTTTAAAAGGAATTAAACAATTATTGTTACAGACAATTATCCTTCTCATCTCTTCCCCCCCCCCAAAAAAAAATCACTCCTGAAAGGAACAGCAAGATCCAAATACCTCCATCCAACTTACCCACCCCTCCCCCCTTTCTCCTGAAACTGACTCCTGTTGGGATCGAACTCAGGTTGTGCACAGACCTTTGACTGCAGTACTGCAGCTTCCCACTCTGTGCCACGGGGATCTATCCATGCAGCCTTATATTGACAAAGTTGACTCAACATGTCCTCTTTGGCAGACAGCATGGGACTTATCAAAGGCTTCTCTGCAAATGGAGAAAGGCATACTGGGGTGGGGAGGACAGGAGAGGGAGAAAGCTAGGATTGTGATCAAAGGTATTATTTTTTTAAAAGGATCACCTCCTCATGTGCTGCCTGGCCCATTATTTAAGGTCCTGTTCTCAAGTGATGCTCTCTGTGGCCCTGCTAGCAAAGGTGAGGCAGATGGCAACTGGTGACGGGGCTTTTCGGATCTGACACCTCACCTCTGGAATGTCCTCCCCACTCCTTGAAGCTTACCTGGTGTCTCTCTTACTCCTCTTTAGGCACCAGGCAAAAACATTGCATTTTAACTATTCTTTTAAATGAGGTAATTCCCTCTTTTTTAGTTGTTTTCATGGTTTGCTTCTAGCCAGAGGACTGTTTTATGAATATCATTTTAGGCTGCTGAATGTTGTTTTAACACTATACGGGTTGTTTTTATGACATAATTATTTTTATACCATATGAAATCATTTTTATTTTACTATTTAACTCTGAAAACTACCTTGAACACGTCTCTGGCAAGGCAGTATATAGATTTTCCACATAAATAAATATTATTTACATATAAATAGCCCAACATGTTTCATAGCTATTTTCCTCAGGAGCCCTGCAGATGAATACCTTACAGTGAGGGAAAAAAGTATTTGATCCCCTGCTGAATTTGCCCTTTTGCTCTCTGACGAAGAAATGACCAGTCCATAATTTTAATGGTAGGTTTATTGTAGCTATGAGAGACAGAATAACAACAGGAAAACCCCCAGAAACCCAGAAGACAAAAGTCAGAGATTGATGTGCATCATAATGAGTGAAATAAGTATTTGATCCCTTTGCAAAAGATGACTTAGTACCCTTGTTGGCAATCAGACGTTTCTTGTAGGTGGCCACCAGGTTTGCACACATCTCAGGAGGTATTTTGTCCCACTCCTCTTTGCAGATCCTCTCCAAGTCAGTAAGATTTCGAGGCTGATGTGTAGCTACTCGAACCACCAGCTCCTCCACAGATTTTCGATGGGATTAAGGTCTGGAGACTGGCTAGGCCACTCCAGGACCTTAATGTGCTTCTTCTTGAGCCACTCCTTTGTTGCCTTGGCCGTGTGTTTTGGGTCATTGTCATGCTGGAATACCCATCCTCGACCCATTTTCAATGCCCTGGCTGAGGGAAGGAGGTGCTTACCCAATATTTGACGATACATGGTCCCGTCCATCGTCCCTTCAATGCGGTGAAGGTGTCCTGTCCCCTTAGCAGAAAAACACCCCCAAAGCATATGTCCCCCTCCATGTTTGACGGTGGGGATGGTGTTCTTGGGGTCGTAGGCAGCATTCCTCCTTCTCCAAACACGGCGAGTTGAGTTGATGCCAAAGAGCTCGATTTTGGTCTCATCTGGCCACAACACTTTCACCCAGTTCTCCTCTGGGTCATTCAGATGTGCAAACTGCAGACGGGCCTGTACATGTGCTGTCTTGAGCAAGGGGACCTTGCGGGCTCTGCAAGATCTCGGTCCTTCACAGCGTAGTGTGTTACCAACTGTTTTCATGGTGACTATGGTCCCAGTTGCCCTGAGATCATTGACAAGTTCTCCCCGTGTAGTTCTGGGCTGCTTCATCACCGTTCTCATGATGATTGCAACTCCACAAGATGAGATCTTGCATGGAGCCCCAGACCGAGGGAGGTTGACGGTTAGGGTTACGGTTAGGGTTGTCACCTTCTCACCAAGCTGCTTGGCAATAGTCTTGTGGCCCAGTCCAGCCTTGTGCAGGTCTACAATCTTGTCCCTGACATCCTTGGACAGCTCTTTGGTCTTGGTCATGGTGGCTAGTTTGGAATCTGATGGATTGATTGCTTCTGTCGACAGCAGAACCCTAACCCTACCCCTACCCCTAATCTGGCTGGTTGATAGGGGATCAAATACTTTTTCACTCATTATAATACACATCAATCTCTGACTTTTGTCTACTGGGTTTCTGGGGGTTTTCCTGTTGTTATTCTGTCTCTCACAGCTACAATAAACCTACCATTAAAATTATGGACTGGTCATTTCTTCGTCAGAGGGCAAACGGGCAAATTTAGCAGGGGATCAAATACTTTTTCCCCTCACTGTATATAAATGCAAAATATTGACACAAGTTAATATCCACCTTCAAATAGAAGATACACATGAGATGAAATGTTTTAGTGCATCTGAGCTTCAAAAAAGTGGAAAGATAAACAGTGATAAATTCATCAACAATTGTAACTAGCATCTCAATTGTACAAGTATTAACGTATTTCCTCTTATCCAAGAGTGATACAGTTAGAAATAGGTTGGCTCTTATGCCTCTTCTCACAAGTGCAAGAAGGTCTTTCCACCAGCAGTAGATGATGTAAGAGGCAGGAGGGGAGATTTCAACCATTCCCTCTGCCTCATGGCAGCCACCTGTTTTGCATGGTTTTCAATCCACATTATTTATTTATTTATTTAATATTTACAAAATTTATATCCCACCTTGCTACCCTTTCAAGTGCTGCCAAGGTGGCTAACAATTTAAAACATGCACAATAAAAAGCTGTTAAAACAGACAAATCTCTCTGAAGAGAGAGTTCCAGAGCTTGGGTGCCATGACCGAGAAGGCTTCTCCCAGGTTCCTACCCATCTAATCTCAAAAGGCGGGGGCACCTGAAGCAAGGCCTCCATGGATGACTTTAACAGTCAGGCAGGTTCATAAGGGATTAGGCAGTCCTTCAGGTATAGGGCTTTGAATCCATATGGGGCTTTGAAGATAAAGAATTCTGCCTGAAACAAATTGGAAGTCAGTGTAGGTGACCCAAGACTGGAGTGATATGGTCCCTACTACCCACTCCAGTCAACATCCTGGTTGCAGCGGTCTGGATGAACTGAAGTTTCTAAATACTTCTCAAGGGCAGCCCCACATAGAGCACATTGCAGTTATCTAATCTAGATGTTACCGGAACATGCACCACAGTGGCCAGATCTTTTTTGTCAGGAAAGGCCGCAGCTGGCTAACCAGTCAAAGCTGGTAAAAGGCACTCTTAGCCACAGCTGCCACCTGCTTATCCAGCAGTAAGTTTGGGTCCAAGAGCACTCCTAAACCATGGACTTGTTCCTTCAAAAGGAGTGCAGCCTCATCCAGAACAGGTGACACCTTAAATCCTGCATCAGATCTTCCACCCACCAGTAGCACTTCCATCTTGTTGGGATTAAGCTTCAGTTTATTAGCCCACATTCACTCCAAAACTGCCTCCAGTCACTGCTTCAGCATTTCTTCAGTCTCCCTGGGATCAGCTGGAAGTACAAGATAGAGCTGAGTGTCATCCGCATATTGGTGACAACCCAGCCCACATCTCCAAATGACCTCACCCAGTTGTTGCATGTAGATGTTAAAGAGCATAGGGGACAAGATGGAACCTTGTGGGACCCCACAGGCCAAAGGCCAAGGGGCTGAGCAGCAGTCCCCCAGCACTACCTTCTGAAACCTACTCTCCAGGTAGGACTGGAACCACCACAGAATGGTGCCTCCCAATCCCAGTCCAGACAGGCAGCCCAGAAGGATGCCATGATCTTCCAACGGACAAAGAGCCACTTAAGTTGAAGGAACCCTTAAAGCTTTGTTGAGCAGAGTGGTAGGATTCATGTCGGTCTGTGACAACTTTCACTTTGGCCAACCTGAACTGCATGCAGAAAGGCAAGGCCACTGTATGCATCCACCATCAATGCAACCATCCGCAGGCCTAGTTAGGTAGTCATACATGGGCAGCCATGGAAAAAGCCTGCACATTATATCTGAGAAGATGGCAAGGTGGTGGTGTGCATCAGTCAGCTTGTACAGCATTCAGCTTCACACAAACTAAAGCAATACTGGTTTGTACCCAAATACACAGCACAGAAAATGATGCAACCTAAACTGCCCAGCTACTCAGTGACTCTCACTCAGTAAGGCTATGTACCAATAACCTCTTGTGCTAATTTGCAATAGATGGTTCCACTCAATGTAGTTCTGGACTTCATTATTGCTCTTCAAATTTCACACACATCTTCATCATGCTGCTACAAACAGCTCCATATCCATTCCTGGGCTTTTGGCCAAGACTCCTTCCATTTAAAATGGGGTGGGGGGAATCCAAAGAACTCTTCCAAGTGTTCTGCCCTTTACCCAACATTGGAAGGACTCTGGCAGAGGTGGCAGGCACAGAAAGAATGCCAGACCATAGGGAGAGGAGCAGAAGCAATCTTGCTGCATAGAGTGGCTTGGATGTTAAACCAATCCAAGACAAAAGGTGATGTGATGGATGAGAAACATTCAATAAGCCAGTGCAAAATGCCCATCCAAAACCACTCAGACAGCCACAGCCCAATGGGGCTGTCTGTTGCTTGCACTATAGAGAAAAGAAATACCCTGCTAGGTAGTATTGGCTGAACCCCAAAGAAAGCATCTTCTAACTGGTCCAGATTTCATAAAATTCAGTGTTCGACGCAGGCTTGAATAATTCTAGCACTAGAAATGGTCATTCTCCCCATAATGATTCTACTAATTGCCCCAGTCATCCTCCTTCAGTATTTCTTTTCCTTAGACAATCATACCAGTAGAGTTTTAAAAATGCTAACCTCCAATACAAAGATTCAGTTTAGGATTGCCAGCTCCCCCCCGGGCCCTTACAAAAAATGGGGAGCTACTCTGCACACTTGTGGGAGGGGGTGTGAGGAGCATCAACTCTGTACACGGTAAGGATGCAATATAGAGGGGTGGGCAGACATCATTGAAGAGAGTGGATCTGATTGTGCATGCTACCGTAACACTGTTACTTTGGGTTGAAAACTGCAATCCACATTGTTACATCATGCAACACATAGGATTTCTGCAAAAACGCAAATAGGGCTGAAACATCCAGCCTTCATTGAGCTCATTTCTTTGAAGCTTACTGGTCAAATTCAGCTTTGTGCACTCATATAGGCTCAAAGAATCTTATCACCAGCAATGATCCCCTCCTCAGCCATCTTCCTCCATCTTTTAATCTTCCGCTCCCCAATGCAGAAAGAGGCGTGTTCTGGTGATTGGGGATTCTCTACTGAGAGTGTAAAGTGTGCCGACCCGACTTGTCATCTCAAGAGGTTTGCTGTCTACCAGGTTCATGCATCCATGATGTGACAGAAAGGATAGGAAGACTCATCAAGCCCACAGATTATTACCTCTTCTTGCTCATTCATTTAGGAACAAATGATATTGCCCGACACAGCCCAGAGCTTATTAAAAGAGACTATGCAGCTCTGGGTAAGAAGGTGAAGGACCTGAGGGTGCAAGTTGTTTTTCTGACAATTCTTCCTGTCAAAGGTTGTGGCTTAGGAAGGGAAAGAACAATACTACAAATTAATGACTGGCTGCGTAGATGGTGTTGTCAAGAAAGGTTTGGATTTTTGGACCAAGGCTTACTCTTTCGAGATGAAGCTCTTCTATTGGGAGATGGTTTGCACCTCACAAGGGTAGGAAAAAATGTGTTTGGTGAGAGCCTTGCCAACCTGATAAGGAGAGCTTTAAACTAAATCCTATGGGGGAGTGAGACAAGAACTTAAAACCTAGCATGATGACAATAACTGGAGATGAGAACAATAAAGATTTGCAGTGAGTGGCATGTATGCAAGGAAACATAAACTCACAGGTAAGTACAGAAACAGAAACCTCGGGGCACATAAACCACGGATTCCGATGTCTGTACACTAATGCACAGAGTATGGGAAACAAGCAGGAATAACTTGAAGCACTAATACAGGAAGAGGATTTTAACCTAATAGGCATTACTGAAACTTGGTGGGATGTCACTCATGATTGGAATATTATGATTGAGGGGTACAACTTATTTAAAGGGAGAGACAGATGAGGAAGGGGGAGGAGTAGCATTATATGTCAAAGATGTGTACACTTGTGAAGAAGTACATGAATCTGAGCAAGAAGTTCAGTCGAGACTTTATGGGTAAAAATAAAAGGAGTAAGAAATAATAGTGATATTATGGTGGGGGTCTGCTATCGACCACCAAACCAGGCAGAGGACTTGGATGAGACACTCCTAGACCAGATTACAAAGTTTTCAAAAAGATGGGACATGGTGGTCATGGGAGATTTTAATTATCCAGATATCTGTTGGAAGTCCAACTCTGCTAAAAATACAAGGTCCAATAAATTCCTGACTTGTCTTGCTGACAACTTCCTATTCCAGAAAGTGGACAGGGAAACAAGAGGATCTGCTATCTTAGATTTGATTCTCACCAACAGAAAAGAACTGGTTGATGAGGTTAAAGCAGTAGGCACCCTGGGTAGTAGTGACCATGTAATCTTGGGATTTACAATCTTGGGGAAAGGAAACACTGTACGTAGTCAGACATATAGGTTGGACTTTAGGAGAGCTAATTTTAACAAACAAACTTATGCTGGGTGGAATCCCATGGTCAGTAATATTTAAGGAAAAGAGAGTTCAAGAAGAGTGGGAGTTTCTTCAAAGTGAAATACTGAAGGCACAATCACAAACCATTCCTATGAGAAGGAAAAATGGGAGGTGCCTAAAGCGTCCAGGGTGGCTCCATAAACAGCTTTTTAAAGAGTTGAGAAATAAAAAAGACTCATTTAGGAAGTGGAAGGAGGGCCTTATAACCAAAGAAGAATATAAACAAATAACTAGTACTTGTAGGGAGAGTGTTAGGAAAGCTAAATCTCATTATGAGCTTAGGCTAGCTAGTGAGAGATGATAAACACAATAAAAAGGGTTCTTTTCCTGTGTACAGAGTAAGAATAACAAGGACAAGATAAGCCCATTGAGGGGACCAGAAAGTGAAATTATAACGGGAGATGAAGAGAGGGCAGAACTCCTCAATTCCTACCTTTCCTCCGTGTTTTCTTGTGAGGGAAGCGGTTCTCAAGATGGCATGAACAGAACACATGATGATGGTTTCTCAAGAACAAGTCATGTCAGACTAATCTTATCTCCTTTCTTGACAAAGTTACTACCTTGCTGGATCAGGGGAATGCTGTAGACATAGTTTATCTAGATTTCAGTAAGGCTTTTGATAAGGTTCCACATAGTATTCTCATTGACAAATTGGGAAAATGTGGTTTAGATCCTGTTACTGTTAGGTGGATCTGTAACTGGTTGACAGATCACACCCAAAGATTGCTTGTTAATGGTTCCTCATCCACTTGGAGAAAAGTGACTAGTGGAGTGTCTCAGGGTTCAGTTCAGGGTTCAGTTCAGTTCAGTTCAACATCTTTATAAATGATTTGGATGAAGGAATAGAAGGGATGCTTGGGAGGGGTAGCAAATTTTGTATTCCGATCCATTAATACTAACTCCTTTTATAAATATATAATTTTATTTTAATTACTAAAGGTTCTAACGAATGGCAAATAATAAGGGTGATAAGGGACATCCTTGCTGAACCCCTTGCTGATAAGGGACATCCTTTGCCGAAATATTAAAGGGGGTTGAGAATTCTCTATTCAACTTTATTTTTGCAAAAAAATTGATGTAAATTAACTTCACCCACTTCTGGAAATTACAGCCGAATCCAAAAGAGTTAGTCTCCTTCAAGAATCTATGTTCTACTCTATCGAACGCTTTTTCCGCATCAAGGAAAAACAGAACTGATTTTATTTTATATTTTTTTTGATAACTTCAATTAAATTACTTACTTTCCTTAAATTGGTTGATAACTGCCTTTGAGGGATAAATCCATTTTGATCAGTTGAAGCATATTTCCTAATAATTTGTTTCAGTCTACTGGAGAGAATTGTGGTATTTTGTAATCAGCATTTAATAAACTTTTTATTAAGTCTTTTTTCATCTAATCAAAAATCCATTATCAAATGCAATCAAGGATATTTTTAAAAAGGGGAAACTCAACGACTCCTGGTCAGAAAGTATGGTGGTTGTCATCTTGAAACCAGAGAAGGATCCCACCTTTCCGGGTTATGGTTTCAAGATGACAATTTCAGGTTACAAATTAAACAAAGGGAAAACAGAGGTCACACCATTTTATTCAGAGGTTGCAGAGAACAAGGAGATTACCATAAAAAGTTTTGAAGAGATGAAAATAGTGGACCATGTTAAATATTTAGGTATATGATTTAATGCAGACCCAAAGAAAAATCTAAAATTAAACTGTGACCCAGTTACACGTGAGATGAAAAACCAAGTTCAAAACTGGTCAAAATTAAAGATATCCTTCTTTGGAAAAATCAATTTAATCAAGTTAAATTTTTTGTTTAAAAATATGTTTATTGAATTTTCAAAGAAAATTATTATGGAATGGCAACAAATCTGTATCAGGTTTATTTGGCAAAACAAAAAAGCATGAGTAAAAAGGGATAGGTTATTCAAGTTATGTTTTTCCATATACTAACAGCTGCTAGAACAAATTTTGTGAGATATTGGGAAAGCAATAAATTCCCTGATTTAAATAATTGGCTTGATAAGGTTAAAGAAACGTACATTTTAATTAAGCTGACGTATTATAATAATGACAAAAACACAGAAGAACTGGACACTAGCTGGAATGTAACAATTTCAAAGATGGAAAAAACACTCCAATGTGTTAATTGCAGAGAGGGAGTGATGTAATAATTGTGCGTATTTTAGATAAATAGAGTATTGCTTGGTTCACTGTTATGAATATTTTAGTTATATTCGCAGCACGGTTTTAGTTTCTTTTCAAGAATTTGTATTATGAGTCTTATGAGTATTTTAGTAATGTTATATTTCCATTTTCTTTTATTGTTATATTTCCATTTTCTTTTGATTTAATTTCAATCCGTTGGTTCTGGCCCTGGGAGGGTGCCAATTTCCCTTGTGTCGTGAAACTCAGTCTTGAAACAGGAATGGAAATGTAGCTCCTTCCAGGAGGGAAATTCTTGAATGGTAGGTTATTATCTACCTGGCGAGCCTTTAACAACAAACCAGTGGGTTCCTAATTGGATTTTCTCCTTTCTGATGGTTTTCATTAACCCCTTCATTTGGGGGTGCCAGTGCTGCATGGGATTCACAATTAGATCTGCATTTAAAGGAAGAACAGATGAGAGCAAAAGAATTTAAATTGTGGCCATTCTTTGTCTTTGTTCCTTTCCTTGGCTCAGATTGTTCATGGGTCACAACTTAAGGTTGTGCTTTTCTTTTTCATAATGCCCCAGAATCCCATGGCATTGCAGCTGGGCAACCCTGTTCAGCATTCTGCCAGTTTTGCATCCAGAATTGTATTATGCCTAGAATAGAATCATAGAGTTGGAAGGGACCACCAGGGTCATCAAGTCCAACCCCCTGTACAATGCAGGAAATTCACAACTACCTCCCCCCACCCCAAATCTCCAGTGACCAGAAGATGGCCAAGATGCCCTCTCATGAACTGCCTAAGGTCACAGAATCAGCATTGCTGACAGATGGCCATCTAGCCTCTTCTGAAAAACCTCCAGGGAAGGAGAGCTTACCACCTCCCGAGGAAGCCTTTTTCACTGAGGAACCGCTGTTAGAAAATTCTTCCTAATGTCTAGACAGAAACTCTTTTGATTTAATTTCAACCCGTTGGTTCTGGTCCGACCTTCTTGGGCAACAGAAAACAACTCGGCACCATCCTCTGGCACTATGTAGCACTTTGCGGATGACAGTATTGACTTTTCATCTCTCCCCTCCTCAAGTTTTTGAGCTATTAAAAATATTATAACAGTGGACAGATTTGTTCCTTTGAGATTATTCTCCAGGTTGTATCTTTCCTCTTAATGCAGGACTTAATACAGAGTTCTTTCTAAAAGCTTTTCCACTCTTTTCACAATTCCACTGTCATCAAGACTGGGGTGGTGGGATGGAATTCCTGCTGGCTTGAGGGAGTGTAAGTCTGGGCGTCGCCCTTGGGGTCCCTCCCTCACGTCCCCATCTGGACAGCCTTAGACTCCCTGGCTTGAGCCAGACTCACAATGCATGCAGACCTTGGAGACTGTTTCCCCAGTCTTACAGCCCAGGACTTCTGCCTATTGCTGTCTCTGAGTCAGGCTTCAGTCCACTCTCCTCCCCCGGCATGGCTCCTTCTGCTGCCTTTTATCCCTTGCCCTCTTCAATCCCAGCCCCCACCCCTTTCTTCCAGGTGCTTCCTTTTCCCTGGTGCCTCTGTTAACCCATGGTTGTCTGAGCCTTGGTCTGGCTCTCCCTGTCCTCCCAGGGCTACTCGTGAGCCATCTTCCCCAGCTCTACTGACCTTCCCTCATCCCCTTGCCTCCCAGGTGTAGGCCTTCATCAGCTTCTCCTCCCTGCTTGGCAGCCAGTGCTTTTGCAGGGCAGCTGGCCTTCGGAAGGAGGGTTCTGCTGCTGCACCTTCCATTGAGGCAGCGAGTGGGCAGGGCCGGTACCATCCTGGACTGTGGCTTCTGTGGGCTCCTGCTCTTGCCCCCTTGCAGGTAAGTGGGGTTGGGGGTTCCTGGTAGGGGCTGGCAGAGGAAGCCAGGAAGGCCTCCACGCCTGGGTGGTCGGCTTTGAAGGCTGGGATGGACTCTGCTGCTGCGACAGAGACCGCGGCGTTGGAGTCCATTCCCTGACAGGGAGGTAATTTGAAATGAAATAATCCTGTTTCTCATGAATAACCTATGTGATTTCATTAAAAAACAAAACTAATTCAAAGGAGAGCGCTGACGAAGCCCAGCTTGGTGCCCTGGAGAGAATGACGTAATCCAGGGACTGTCTCCACATGCAAAGAGCTGCTGCCTTCCATCAGGCGGTTTCTGGATGGAGCGAGATTTGCCCTGGTCACATTTACCCAGGAGGCCGTCAAACCAGTCAGCAAATCAAATACTCCAACAAGTTTTCCACTCTGTTTCTGGGGAAATTTCCAAGAGACACTGTCAAGGTTGACAGGCCTATAATCTGTTACGCCTCCAGCCTGAACCCTTATAAAGAGGAGAAGAAGAAGAAAGGGCTGCATCAGGATGAGAACAAGCACAAAAGATGCAAGCAGAGGCACGTCAGCAGTTCTGAGCAGAGAAGCGATGGGGTTGCAACACAGCCTGAATGCTTTGCAGCAAAGACTTCAAACCCTCAAAAACGTTCTTTGAAGAAGAGCACAGTATAGGAGTTGGTTGAGAAAATTATGAATAAAAAGCATTGTATGGGACAAAAGCATTTGACAGCCCAGTCCCACGAAGGACAAGGGCACAATTCAGACCTGATAAACCATGGCTTGAGCTAACAACAATTTTGGTTCCAAATCACGGTTTGTGTCCCACATGTACACACAAGTCAGAGCTTGCCTTTCTCACTTGCTCATCCTCTTCCCACCAGAATGCCCAGATTCAAACCACACCACTCTTATCTACATAACAAATCACTAAGTCAAAATACTTTAAATTGTGCTTCTCTGAGTTTGAAATTAGCCATAAATTCATAAAGAATATAGAAACCAGAGCATCTGGTGATTCTTGCAAATATTCCAAGAGTATGTACATCACAATGAGCCTCTCAAATGTTCGTCTGCAGAGCCATTTCCACGTGTATGCTTTTTACACTTTCCAGCCAGTTTTTCATACTTGTGTTCTCCAATGTGTGTGTTTGTAACAGTAATCAAGTTTGTATAATGAAATCTCTGAGATCACATTGGCACAGCACAGGGGAGTTGGTAGGAGTTATACTACCTACCAATCCCTACAGCCTTGGGTTTCACTACATTAACACATTCTCTATTTTTTCCTGTATTATTTCTTTGTGTATGTGTAGAATTCAAGCTACTTTTTAACAGTAACTGATGGGAGAGGCAGATGGGGATGCAGTACGAGAAGAGCCATACGTGCCTTGCCTACAGGTGGACCCTAGGCTCCATGCACAACATCTCTAGCTCCATGATCTCAGGAAGCACATGCTGGGAAACACCCACCCTGTGCCAGAAACCCTGGAAACCTTCTGCCAGTCTAAGTAGACAACACGGATTTGGACAGGCCAAAGAAGTTCCATGTGTTCATATGTCACATCTATAGTGGAAAAACAAATCTGGAAATGAGAGACCTTAGATGATGCTCTGTTTGCATGGATTATTTCAGATCACTCTGAAGAAGGGTGAAAGTTAAAACTTAAACAGAAGAGAATGAACTCAGAAGGGCATACAAGTTTAAATCCATGTTGAGACATCATGTTTTGAAATGAGCTCTTCTTTCCAGTTCCCAGGTGACTGACAAATTTAATATATGGCTAGTGTGGGTGCTTGGGTCTCCCCCTCAAAGATAGTTTGCACAAATTATCAGCGACTCCCCCCTCTAAAGTTAGACTAAAAATGTAAAATGATGATTTGTCTGATGTTACATGCCTATCAGCTTTATTCAATGGTTGTATAGGTAGATTATTTTTTTTGTGTTAGGAAAATAATTATACTAAATGAATCCTGAGAATAGCCCCTTTGGAGCACAGATCAGCCTAGTAGCACTTTAAGGGCAGATGGTAAGAGGTGGAAGTGGAGAAATCCCTGCTTGCAACAATGTAGAGTGCAGTATGAACCACTTCCTTCCACCTGCAAATCCCCCTCCCGGATTAGCATGCCAATGGATTTTCCTCTGTGAGCGGAAGTATATTCTGTGGAGTTCCATAGGGTCAACCTCTATGTTAAGTCTGTAGGAGAAATTATTCATAGCTTTGAAAGTTGATGACACTCAGTTCCCTCTCTCTCTTTCTATCCAAAGTCCCTGGCAATGAGGCAGGGGTCTGACAGCTGTGATTAAATGTCTGAAAGTGAACAACCTGAACCCAGACAAGACGGAAGGGGTGCTGGATGGGAAGCCTGAGGTCTTAAATCACATCCTGCTTCCCACTTTTGATGGGGTTCAGCTGACCATTCCTGACTTGGTTAAGAGTCTAGGGGTCATACTGGACTCCAGCAGCTAGAGAAGCAAGTTAATTCATGTGCAAAAAATGCTTTTTCAAAAATGGTTTATCCTGGAAGATAACCCCCCCCCCACTTTGGCTTGGCCAGTCTGGCCACTTGGATGTAATGCCATGGTAACATCAAGACTAGACTACAGTAATGCATTCTACATAGGTCTCCCTTCAAAATCAACTTGGAGACTCCAGTTGGCGCAGAATGCTGCATCTCAGTTATCACTGGAAGCTGGGCACAATATGTATATTACACCCATTCTGCATGCACACCATTGACTGCCCATCAGTTACTGAGCTCAATTCAAGTTATTGGCTATGGCACAAAGCCCTTCATGGCCTTGGACCTTTATATCTGAAAGACCTCTTATGTCCCAAAGAAACAACATCTGAGCAGGGCCTTCTGCAGGTGCCACCCCACCAATGGGCAAAATCTGCTTGTGCATGTACCTTCTCTGTAGTGGCCTGCACCCTGTGGAATGGCCTGCCTGAGGAGGTCAGGAAGGCTCCTTTGCTCCTGGCATTTTGCAAGCTATGTAAAATATAATTGTTCAGAAAGGTATTTTTAGAAAAGAAATAGGGCTGCATAATAACAGGTTGATCCAGGAAAATGCACTGTGCTTCTACAGATGTAATACCACGTTCTTCATTGTTTAACATGCCATCTTTAATACTAATGCTTTGTTCAGGCTACAGCTCCATTTCAAATTTCTGAAATTCCTAGTCCTATTACATTGCTTATTAGAAGTATCATCTTATTGATCACACTGATTTACATTGAGCAATCTGCCTTGAGTCAGTGAGCAATAATGTAAATAAAATATTGTCGAAGGCTTTCACGGTCAGAGTTCATTGGTTCTTGTAGGTTATCTGGGCTGTGTGACCGTGTTCTTGGTATTTTCTTTCCTGACGTTTCGCCAGCAGCTGTGGAAGGCATCTTCAGAGGAGTAACACTGAAGGACAGTGTCTCTTAGTGTCAAGTGTGTAGGAAGAGTAATATATAGTCAGACTAACAAAGACTACAGTCCACAATAGCCATGCAGATTAGCCTTGGATTTCACACATTAACAGATCACTTCAGGATACAATGGTTCCATATTAACATACCACACCCTTATTAGCACATTATCTTGATACTTACAGGACAATGATTAGCACGTTACCTTTGATACTTTTTGCAGGACAATGATTCAGCTCAACCCCCCTTCTGACTATATATTACTCTTCCTACACACTTGACACTGAGAGACACTGTCCTTCAGTGTTACTCCTCTGAAGATGCCTGCCACAGCTGCTGGCAAAACGTCAGGAAAGAAAATACCAAGACCACGGTCACACAGCCCGGATAACCCACAAGAACCAACGTAAATAAATATTCTAAATCAAGGCATTAAGCTTTTTGGTCATAGGAATATTTAAATCAATTACAGCATTTTATTTTCCAGTTTTATTCATCATCATCACAGCCTATATGATACAGTAGCTAGAGTGTTAAGATTTAGGAGAGCAGAGCTTGTGTTCCCACTCTTCTAATGAAGCTTGTTGGGTGATCTCGGGCCAGTCACTCACTCACAGCCTAGCCTAGCCTGCCTCACAAAGATGTTACACGGATAAAATGGGGGAAGAAAGGTGGAACAACAACAGATTTGAGAAGAAAGCTTTTCCAGATATCCTTTAAATATAATTTCTGGCTCCATAAGGAGGTGGCATTTCCAAGCCCATTTTTCAAAGCAGGAATCTTCTTATTAATGCTGCTGGTGGAGTCTGTACAGAGACTTGTGAGAAAAAGGGAGGCTGTGATGCCAGGCAACCACTTAAAACTAGGACAAGAATTCACGACAGAAAGCAATTTCAGTTTGGCTAACATTTGCTTTCTGGAGGACCTCAGATTTGCAACTGTAATTGTTGCTTACATGGAAAATTCCCAATCAAACTCATGCAGAAGAATCACACCGAAGGATCATTATCGTTTCTAAAGCCTGTCAATAGGGCAAGTGACTCAGTAGAAGTCTTCTTGAGCTGGCAAACAAAAGGGAAGGGAAAACTGTGACAAATTAAACATTCAACATGGATTGTGTAATGGCATGAATAATTCTTTTCAAATTAAAGAGATTTCTGCAAAAGAGCTATAGCTTGCTGGAATCCTGAAGACCTCATCTAGGAGTCAGGAGCCCTTAGATAAGTTTTACATTAAGTACTTTCAAACTTTGTTAGGATCTCATAGTGGAAGGACACATTACAAAAGGATGAATTGCCTCCTTATCTTTAATGAGTTAACGTTTTGGAAAGAAAAGTAAGCTAGAACAAAAACCGCTGTAGAGAGGAGATTCCTGATAAATTGACATTGGGAAAGTCAGACCCACTGGGAAAATTTTGTCCTCTTGGCTGTTCTGCCCTCCCCCCACTTGCCATATAAATGTTCTCCCAAACTGAAATTGGTCTCTTAAAGCTGTGTCAATCAGGCATCTCATTACAAGGGATTGTAGGGATGGAAAGTTAAACTAATAGGAAGGTAGAAATATACAATATTCTCAGCTTTCTAGGTTTTCTTTTTCTAGAGCCATATTGGGTGTGGAGTTCTAGTAGGGCTAGCAGGAAGTATTTGAATCCCTGTCTCTTTACATGCTGCTTTGTGATTGGCTGTGAGAGAAAGCAACCTTTTGTGGCCCGTGCTTTGCCTTCTGCACAGAGATTTCAGCAGGGCTGAGCTCAGGGGAGAGGGAAAAGTCAGGTTAACAGAGGAATGGGAAATTCCTGAAGATTTGGGGGTGGAGCCTGGAGATGGTGAGGTTTGGGGAGGGACCTCAGTGGGGTATAACACCACAGAGGCCATCCTCTGAAACTGCCATTGTCTCCAGGGGAACTCATCTCTGTAGTGTGGGGATCTGTTGTAATTCCTGGAGAGCTACAGGCCCCACCTGGAGGTTGGCAACACTAAGTTCTAGGTCTCTTTTTCAATTGCTTTTATTTCGAAATGAAAAACAATCCTGGAAGTTTGCGATTTAAGTGGAAGAGCAACTGGATTGGGGGGGGGGGTTATTTAATTATTTTTCCTGCCGCTGGATATTTCCACACACACCCCACCCCCAAATCTGCTTTTCTCTCCACAAAACATGCTATGTGCACGTTACAGCAAAACCAAGGCTTCACAGAAACTGGAAACCTGCAGCTGTATAAATGTCTGAGATAGGAATACATGCTGTACTTCAATTATTTCAAGAGTGTTTCTGTCACATCCATTTTTTTTTTTTAAAACCCACCATCTTTAGATGGCAAATTTGCAAAGACAAGTTTAGGATGAACCCGAGGGGCCGCTGCCAAGCTAGTCTCTGTGTGTGTAAAGTGCCTTCAAGTAGGGTTTTCATGGCAAGAGACTAACAGAGGTGGTTTGCCAGTGTCTAGCCTTTCTTATTTCTTCACTCCTAAATTTGCATATAATGCCCCCTGCCAGAGTGTAATGCTAATATCCAAGCCTGTAAGATTGTTTTTAGTAGAAGTGTTTTAATTTTGGTTAATGCTTACATGCCTCCGTTAATGCTTACATGCTGCAAACCTATTCCACTTTGCAGTATATGACCGCCTAGTAGAGGGTTTGCGAGAAAACAGCAAAATATCAGACACCCTGGTTGGCCATTGGATTACCCTCGGATTCTCCAAGCGGTCAAGTGCAGGGAGTGCACTTGTTGGTGTCTGAATGGGTCGTTCACTAGCAGGTCCTCCATCGGAGGGAGGGTCAGTGTGTTCCCCTTGGTGAGGGTCATCAGGGTTGCATTGCAAACCATGGGCGCCTTGACCAGAATGGGGCGAGCAAAATGCAATCTGTTTTGTCTGCCCTGATTTTGGAGATGATCCTGCCCAACAGGGGGAAGGGGGGGAAATAGGTAAGCAAACATTCCAATCCATTTCAATTGCAATACATCTTCTCTGGAACCCTCCCCTACACCTGCCCTGGAGCAGAAGCCCCCGCATACACTGTTTGCCCTTGTAGCAAAAAGATCTATGTCGGGAACACCCCACTTGGTGAAAAGCAGAGCGAGATATGTCGGCTTGAGGGTCCATTCGTGGTCGTCGATCCTCCACCTGGTGAGGGCGTCTGCAACCACATTGTCCTGTCCTGCAATGTGAATAGGCTGAAGAACAGTGTTGTGAGTGAGCCCATGACCATAGTCTCATTGTCTCCTTGCACAGAGCTACAGAGCCTGTGCCCCCTTGTTTTGCCACGTAGAATTTGGTCACCATATTGTCTGTTGCTACCTGTACAACAGGAGCCCCATGGCGCAGAGTGTTAAGCTGCAGTACTGCAGTCAAAAGCTCTGCTCACGACCTGAGTTCGATCCCGATGGAAGTTGGTTTCAGGTAGCCGGCTCAAGGTTGACTCAGCCTTCCATCCTTCCGAGGTCGGTCAAATGAGTACCCAGCTTGCTGGGGGTAAAGGGAAGATGACTGGGGAAGGCACTGACAAACCATCCCGCAAACAAAGTCTGCCTTGGAAACGTCAGGATGTGATGTCACCCCATGGGTCAGGAATGACCCGGTGTTTGCACAGGGGACCTTTACCTTTATACCTGTACAACACAACCCGTCACCATGTCTGGAAAAGAACGAAGTGCAAGCCTGATAGCCCTTAATTCCAAAAACTTAATGTGCATGCGAGACTCTGATGGGGACCATTGCCCCTGGGCTGACCTACCAGCGCAATAGGCACCCCATCCCCAAAGGGAAGCGTCAGTATACAGGCATATGTCTGGGGTGGGACATGAGAATGAAACCCCTTGTGAGAGATTAACTTTTGAGCCCCACCAGCGTAAAGAATGGATAACTACTCTTGGCACAGAGAATTTCTTTGACTGTCTGTGCACCTTAGGGTCAAATTTCCTAATGAACCAATTTTGGAGAATTCTCATATGGAAACGTGCCATAGTGACAACAGAAGTGGTGGAGGCCATCAAACCTAATAATTTCTGGACAGTGATGGCCCTTTGAAACCTATTAACCTGGAAGGCATTGACCAAGTTTCTGATAGCTGCAATGCGCTTAGGGGGTAGAAACGCTCTGCCGGCTAAGGAATCCAGAATCACTCCGATAAACTCAAGTTTCTGGGAAGGCAATAGCCTGGATTTTGAGTAGTTATTCACCAATCCCAAACTCTGAAGCATGCTAATAGCAAAGGTCAGTTGTGCGGTTAAGGTCTTAGCCGAATCTGTCACAAATAACCAATCATCCAGATATGGATACAATGTGCAACCATGCACAGACAAGTAGGCTACCACTGGGGCCATACATTTGGTGAAGACCAGGGTGCCGTAGAGAGACCAAATGCCAAAACATTGAATTCATAACATTTGTGTCCAATTTGGAACCTGACGAATTTCTTACAAGTGTTGTGAGCTGCAATATGGAAATATGCGTCCTTTAAATCAAGAACAGCAAACCACATGTTCTTGTCTAAAAGGGGCAGTATTTCTGGAATTGAGATCATATGGAATTTAGGCACCCTTAAGAACTTCTGAGATCCAGAGATCTCAGTTCTCTGAGATCCAGAATCGGCCTCTTCCCCCCGTCCTTCTTATCTATTAAGAAGTAACGGGAGAAAAACCCATCGAGGTCGCCCTCTGAGGAGACCTCTGAAATTGCTCATTTATTTAGGAGCTCCTCTACCTCCTGTAATAACAAGGGCTGAGTGGCCAAGAGAACACTACCAGGAGGAAAACATGGAGGCGATTCCCTAAACTCCAGGAAATAATCATGTTTTATTATTGACAGAACCCATGACTCTGCAGAAATGTCGTGCCAACATGGCGCAAACTTTGACAACCTGTCACCAAAACGAGCATCAAACTGAACCTCAGACTGAATGTCAAATTGAACAGTAGGGACCAGTCAGATAGACTTGCCCTTTGCCCAACCTGGGGAACCATGACCACCCGTCCTAGATTTAAACCTAGCTAAGAACCTTCTATCATGTTGAGGTGGTTGATAAGGAAGCCTGAAGTGTGTCTGGCGTTGTTGGCGACCCTGGTAATGGTATGGCCTTTGGAAGGTTTGCCCCTGTTTGGAAAAATACCCCAGTTTGTAAGAGGAAGGAGCTGGAGTGATGCCCAGGGACTTTGAGCTGGACTTAGTCTTCTAGGAAGATGTCAGTTTGATCGCTAAAAAGCTTACTCCCCTCAAAGGGGAGGTCCTCTATCCTGAGTCTTGTGTCAGGTGGTAATGCAGATGCCCTCAACCAAGAATGGCGTCTAAGAGCTACAGAGGTAGCCATTGCCTTGCTCGATATGTCTGCACATTAAACATTCTTTATGTGAGTCATTTTTGCCAGTTTTGGTATGGCAAGTGGCACAGCTTTTAAAGAGAGCCCCCGAAGACTTTGACTTATCTTTATTTTTAACTTTTTGAAAGCTATCCATGTCTCCACAGGAATAAGAATGACTCTGAGGAGAATCACCAAGCTGAAGAAAGAAGCTCCTCTCTCCGTGGCGGCAGAAAGAGAACTGAGGTAAGAGCGCCCCTTCCCCCTCGATCAGGTGACTGTTTGGGTGGGAAAACTGCAGCCCTGAGTTGTAGGGGGGAGGGGTGCGCTCCTAGTGCTATCTAGGTGAAGCTGAAAGCTGAAAAAATCTTTCCATGGCTGGCCTGCGCTCCTGCGCAGTCCCATGTGGGACTGCACAGAAGCCATGAAGATGAACCTTTTTTTGAACTTCCGGCAAGATGGCTGATCTGATCGCAACTTCTCTCAAGAGCTCTTGAGAGAACCTGGAGGCGCTTGGACACGAGTCACTTTCAGTGACTTGACCACGTTCCTAAAAGGTGGAACGTGGAGCAGGCAATTCCTGCTGCCGACCAGTGTGGTTTGACTCCCAAACTCTCCCCTGGGAACGAAAACCGGGGGGGGGGGGTTTGAGGCTGTCCCGCTCGGCTGAGGGAGGACCATCGCTGTGAGCACCTCTAATGGAACCGGGATCAGATATCCTCTACCTAATACCAGCTATTGAAAAATTTTAATCATCAGAAACCCAACATCCGAGTCCTGTAAGTGCCGAGAACTTTTTTTTTAAGAAAAGCAAACAAAAGGAGACGGAGGAGTTTTTTTAAACTAGCTGTACACCCGCACCCCCCTCCTTCCCAAGACCATGAGATAACTTGATAATAAATAAGACAAATCACTAACCGGACTGAGGATTATAAATCTTTCCTGCGGATAGACATAACAACTGAGGATTTGAGTGACACTGCAAGCAGCAACTGAAGACTCCGAGTTAGAAGGGGGAGGGAAGAAGTTTTATCTCCGATTTGAAATACTTTCGCTTTTGAGCCTTCCTGCCACGTCTTATTGTGAGAGTAAAAAGACTCAGTGAGAAGTACCGGATGTCTCTACAGACCTAACTAGAAGACTCTTGAAACTCGATGGTGGGTGTTACATCAATACTGCCCGCCTATGCAACTAATTCTACCATAGGGAACCATAGATTACAAAAGAATGGAGGAACTTTTGATGCAGCAAACTGAAACACTTAACAAGCAAATTCATCATCTAACACAGCATATGACTCAACTACTCGACCAGAAACTTGACAATCTTATGAATGAGATTAAGTCAATTAAAGAACAAGTGAAGGTATTAAAAATAGACATGAATAAGATGGAACTTACTATAATAAAAGTGGAGGAGGAACAAAAGTAAATTTACAAGGAAACCAAAGATAATGAGAAACAAATTGAAAACCTACAAATACAAGGAGAGATTCTGAAGGACCAGATTGCATTTTTGGAGATGAAATCGAGAGAATCAAATCTACGAATACGCAGTCTCACGGAAAAATATGGGGACACCAGAGAGACTATGATAAAGTCACTTGCTGATATTTTCCATTTAAGTGATCAAAAATTAAACTATGCAATAGATAAAATATACAGAGTTCCCCTGTCACCAAAAATACAGAAATCAACACCCAGGGAGATTGTGATTGTCTTTTTTGATCTCAAAATGAGGAATACAATCATGCAAATCCAATATGATAGTCCTCTTTCGGTAGATGGATTACCTTTAATAATGCTAAAAGATATACCTCGCCACTTGGTTGCAAAGAGAAATGCTTACAAAGACTTCACAATGATGCTGAGGAAAAATGGAATAAAGTATACCTGGTTAATACCACAAGGACTTACGTTCATCTATAAACAGAGCAGATGTGCCGTCAACTCACCAGTTGAAGCTGAAAGATTTGTATTAAGCCACAAAGAACTGACAGATCCAATTCAAGACAGAGACCAAGAAGAAATGCGACGGGATGAAGACTCAACTGGGCAAGATGTAGCAACTGGACACCATCGACTTCAAGAGACTATACAGAGAAAGCAAGAAAAGCAAAGTAGAAACCCCCGACAGAAGAAGTCTTTTAAAAAGAAGGGATGAAGGGTTGGAGGGTATTAAAATAATGGGAATAAGGGGAGGTGTAGGGAAATATAATCTTTTTTAAAATTTACATGATAATGTCAAGTATGTGTAGTTCTATCCTTGTTTTTGGAATAATTTATACTCTATTAGCATTTTTAATTACTTTCAATGTTAATTAATTATATCAGATAGGGTTACAAAGTTATGGCATATGCATGGATATAAGAAAGAAATAGATAAATAAAAATAAATATATACTGTTTTAGAAGGATAGGCAATGAGTAATACAAAGAAGTGACCGGATTAAGAATGGGTTAGAGGAAGTTGGGGGGGGGGGGAGTTCAAATTGATATATGTATTTTACTATGAGGATATCCATTTAGCATTGTACTATTATTGTTTATATATGGAAAAATAAGCTAGATGGTATATCAAATGAGATTATTGTATCAACTTTATGGAAAAAGCAATAAAAAAATTTATATATAAAAAAGAAGATGAACCTTTTTTTCTAGTCAATAGGCGATCCAGGGATAAAGCTTTAAATTATGCAGGCGTGCGTTTGGCCAAATTTTGTATTCAATTTAGTAAAGGCCTGCTTAATGGATCGGCTGGCCCTGATGACATAGGTGAATTTACCTTCATTTCAAAAAGAGGCCATAGTGTGATTGACTATATCCTAACTTCAACAGCATTCAGAGATTGTGTGGAATCCTTTAGTGTAGGCGACTATTGTTAGTGACCCTTTGATGATGACTTTTAATGTAGAACTCCCTTTGTTTCCTCCCGTTTTAACTTTGGGGTTGGAGAAAGAAACAGGTAATTTCCCAAGAATTTACTGGTCACCAGTAATTCAAAAGATATTTCAATTACTTAAAACTGAAAAAAATATCTGAGTACAGAAATACAATAATTTGCTCAAGGGATCCCAGGGAAGCTGTTAAACATGATAATTCAACTATACGTATAGTTGATTCGGCAAAACAGCAATACAAGGGGCAGACAGAATTTAAAAATTCCCACCCATACCAGGTTTGATAAGGATTGCAGGGCCTTAAATACTCACATCTGTGACATCTACCGACAGTATCGGAATTCTAGAAATGCCCCATTACCGATAGAATATTTCAACCTGAAGAACGTATTGCATCAACTTATCAGAGATAAGAGAAGGGAATACACCAATAAACAATGGGAAAATATCTTACAGGCCATAAACTCCAACAATTGGAGGGCATTTTGGTCACTATTCTCTGGAGCACTTAATCCCAGAGGCCCGAATATGTCAAACATCTCACCTAGCAATTGGCACCAGTACGTATTGGATGAGTATTAGTATTTGATGAGGTTGGACTGGGCGGGAATGAGCTGTTACCCCCCCCCCCCCCCGCCGCCAGCTGAGACACCGGAGTGGCCGCCTGTTTCTTTGGAAGAAGTAGTTGAGTTAATTCAACACATAAAACTGAGGAAAGCCCCCGGCCCGAATGCTCTGGGCCCTGAAGTACTTAAAGCAATTGGTGGGCCCCTGTATTGGCTCAGTTGTTTACTTGGGTGGATAGAACTGGCATTATGCCAGAGGCATGGACAAAAGCAATATTGGTGCCCATACATAAAAAGAGAGACTATACAATTCCAGCTAACTTTAGACCCATCAGTCTCCTCTCGATTGTCCCAAACTCAGCTCCGTACATACTCCTCTGTTACTGTACACTGACGATGCTGTGCTATTGTCATGTTCAAGGGTTGGCTTAAAGAAATGACTAAACAGGTGCCATGAGTATTGTACTGCAAATGGTCTGGTGTGACAAGTTTAGGAACAAGGAAGGCTAAAAATGAAGAGAATTAGGCAAATAAGTGTTGAAAAGAAAAGAATCCCATTTCCTCTGATTTCAGACTATAGAAAATGGCAATTTATGCATGCGAGTTTTGCTTGAGGTTTGTTGCTGGCTGGACCCACACTTTTCAGCTGGGACTGCCTGCACCAGCAGTCTCCAAGCTCAAATCAAGTCCAGCCCCCTTCAAATGCTGCTTTGTAATTGGCTTACTTTGCAGCGCTAACTGTGAGTGAAAATTCCACCCCCCAAAAACTCAATTGCGGCATAAAAAAGCACTTTAAGAACAAAGAGCAAAAACAGAGCAATCTGAAATGAAGGGGTGGGGAGAGAAATCCAAGCCTCTGTTTTAAAAAGCCTTCATTTTGCTCAGAAAGAGCTCCGAGGAAGCAGGAAGTATTTGAATCCCCGACTCTTTACATGCTGCTTTGTGACTGGCTGTGAGAGAAAGCAACCTTTTGTGGCCCGTGCTTTGCCTTCTGCACAGAGATTTCAGCAGGGCTGAGCTCAGGGGAGAGGGAAAAGTCAAGTTAACAGAGGAATGGGAAGACCCAGACATTGCGAGGGCTGGCAGCGAGGTCATTTCTAATGGACAGAAAACTCATGCAGAACTCCAAGGAACAACCGAGTCAGACAGGGGGCAAATGTGAGTCCAAGTACCCATGCATAAATGACCAACATTTCAGATGAGAGAAGGAATGGAATGGATTCTAGTGCAAGTGTTGGCACAGTTCATAGTTTAATCTTCTTCATCCCAAAAGAAAACAATAACATTGCTTCCAGGCTAATCTTTTATGAGTCATATTCTTCTCACTCCCATCCCTACAGACATTTTAGCAACCATCCTAGAAACCCCATGCCATGTTACTCCTGCATCCAAACAGAAACACCCTCATTTTCTTACCCTCCAAATTCCCTGCAGCAGTTTTTATACAAAATCTTTTAACTCTGTCTACCTCATCCCCAAGCTCTATCCTTTCCCCCACCTGAGGGGGATGCAATAGTAGAAAGACATTTTAATCAAGAGGCATGTGAATGATTACACATCATAAGCAACTGCAGCACTGATCTGTAAGTTAAGAAATACAGCACACATAATTGCAAAGAGTTGCATCATAGGAAACAACCATTAAATACCAAGTTCAAAACCAGAAATAAAAGGGTAGACAGGAGTATCTTGGGGCAAATAAAACGCAAGGTATTTTCTTATATCACTGGTTATCTCATGGCCTTAATTTGTAAATCCCATTAATCTGAACCCTGTATTGTACCATACTGCTTGCATATACCAAACAACCTTCTAGGACCATTTGCATGCATCTCATGAATGAAGTGTTGGCTCCAAGTCACACATGCTACAATAAACAAGGTGCCACCAAAAAAGATAGCTCTGGATGGTTTGTATACAGGTCAATATTGTGATAATCACTAAAAGCAGCACAAGCCCTTCAGAGATGATAAACAAAAGTACTGACATCATAAGGACTATCAGACATATTTTAGATTGTAGCTAGGGTACCATTCAGTGCCACCTTCTCTTGAAAAAGAACAAGTCTACAGGTCACATAGGACATGGGTCGCAAAAGTGCGGCTCCCGAGCCGCATGCGGCTCTTTGAGCCCTTGAGTGCGGCTCTTTCCACGGCAGGGGGACGAAGGCCTGGCCTCCCTCCTGTTGCGCATAGTTCCGCGTCGCCGGTTGCCGGGCGAGACGCCGAGGTTACAACCTCCAGCCCAGCGGCAGCCTCCTCCACCTGCTCTCTCCACGTGCCCTTCGGTGGCTTTTGCAGGTAGGCTGGCCGGGGAGAGGCGAGGGAGGTCCGTCGCACCTTGCAAGCTCCCTCCCGGAGCGGCGACGAGGGCGACGCGCCCCTCTCCCCCTCCGAAGGCAGCCCTTGGCCTGCTCGCCCTCTCGCCCGTGAGGAGGGAAGCCCCGGCAGGCTCCGACTTGGTCCCGCGTGAGGCTGCTGGCAAGCCACGGAGGGGAACGGGGGGAAGGCCCGGGGCCCAGCGGGAAAGCGCTTCGTCCCCAACCGGCCGCCTCTTTCAGCTTGCAGACCCGGGTTTGAATGCGCCCCGCCAAACCCCACCGGAGCCTTCTGCCTGGCATGCAGGGCGCTCGTGGAGGGCCAGGCAGCCCCTCAACAGTCGCACATCCGCCAGAGAAAGGCCTGCCATCCCCCGCCGTCCTCCCCCTCCCCTTTCTCCCCCCTCTTCTTTCTTTCTTCCTTCCTTCCATCCTTTCTTCCCCAGTTGCTTCCTTCTCTTTCCTTCCCAGTTCCTTCCTCTTTCTTTCTCTGTCCCTCCCCCACTCTTCCTTCCTTCCTTCTTCCCTTTCATCCTTTCTTCCCCAGTTCCTTCCTTCTCTTTCCTTTCCCAGTTCTTTCTTTCTCTCTTTCTTTCTCTCTTTCTTTCTCTCCGCCCCTCCCCCTTCCTTCCTTCCTTCCCCAGTTCCTTCATTCTCTTTCCTTTCCCAGTTCCTTACTTTCTCCATCCCTCCCACCTCCCTTCCTGTACTAGGGTTGCCAACCTCCAGGTGGTGGCTGGAGACCTGGCAACCCTAGCATCTCCCCCCAGTGTACTTACAGTTTAATTAAGACTTAAAACTTTAATTAAAGTTTATTAAGTTAATAAACAGTGTACCTACCTATATAGTTTAAGTTTAAGAAATTTGGCTCTCAAAAGAAATCTCAATCGTTGTACTGTTGATATTTGGCTCTTTTGACTAATGAGTTTGCCGACCCCTGACATAGGATATTACTGAAACAGTCCCTCCATGGGAGGTTGGGGGAAATCAGGTAAAATGAATAGCCAAGAAGTTAAGTACTACCCTTTAGACTGCCACGTCTCTTCTCTAAATGCTCCCAGCTGCACATAATCCATTTTGGTACAACCAGTAGGACTCTGTAACTAGCATATACCAGGAATTCCTACAGAGAGGAATTCTTCATTCACTGTACTATAAGGTCTGAGTCCACCTGTCAAATCCCAAACAACAGAACATCCAGACAGAGTCGTCTAAGAAGCAGTTTATTTGGGAAGCATAAGGTGTAAAGCAGCAACTTACAGGAAAAGGTACGAGGACTCAAGTGGGGGGAAGCGGGCAGGTTGAAACATATACATCAAAAAGGCACCGTTGGATACCAGGCTGAGCCTGGTTCCCATGATAGATTACAGTTATCGCACCGGGGCGCAGGTCGTCATAACAAACCTCTGAGCTACTCGACCTTGACTCCAGCTGCGCTCTCATCCTGGAGCTCACATGTACACAGTCACCCTACCAACTGTAAATGTTTTGACAGCATGCACATCTCAACTATTCTGATTCCATAGAAAGTCAAATGCCTAGCAGGAGGGGCTGCGAATTTACAAAATTCTGCCTTCATGCCAGTGGTTTAGTCTAGATCAAGGGCATCAAAGATAAGGCATGTGGGCTGGATCTGGCCCTTAGAGTGCTGTTATCCGGCCCATGAGCCGAGGCAGCCACCCCCCCCTCTTTCCCCTCCCGATCTGAGCTGCAGCCTTTGTTTGCCTCTGCAGACGCCGCATGCCGGCCGGGATCTCCATGTGAAGGTCTGAACCTGCAGGCAGTGGTGATCGGAAGGCAGGAGCTCCTGCCCAGTGCGTAGATCGACCTTCTCCGCCGCCCACAAAATCAGGGGCTGCTGGGAAGGATAATGTATGTGCTGGGCTCACCAGCTGAGGAAGCGACCCCCCCCCCCCGATCTGGGCTGGCAAGACCACCACAGGCTTGCCAGCCAAGGCAGACACCCCCCAGTTCTGATCTGGGCTGGCGAGCCCACTGTGGGCAGGTACACACGGCCGATCTGGGCTGGTTCACATGGCCCAGCCTGATCAAATTACATTTTATGTCACTTCCAGCCCTCATAACAAGTGAGTTCGACACATGGACTACATGATCTCAGATCATTTACAGCTTAAGGATTCTACTGTCAGCTTGCATAACCCAGTCAGAACACTATACAGTGTTTTCTGGCTTAGATGAGAACATAATGTGCCAGAATGAATTATGAAACAGATCATACAGGTTTTTACTTGACCCATCAGTCACCAAAGAAAGGGGGGATTACAGAAACAGATCCTAATGAGAGTTGTAGTCAACAGGTTACAGTGCGTTCCTAAGGAGAGTTACTCTAGTCTAAGCTCATTCATTTCAATGGGCTTAGGTTGGAGTAACTCTCCTCAGGAATGCACTGTTAGTTCTGTGATTTGTTTAGGCATGTTCACCTTAGTGAGTCAAGCCCCACAACATCATTTTCTGATGACGAACAAAAGGTTAATTTTTTCAGAAGTCGCCTTGCTAAAATCACTACTTTTCTTCCTCCTCCCCAATGTCTTCTGGAATGCTGCAGTGGTTTCTCCTGGAATTGTAATAGTGTCTCATGTACAGAAGGGCCTCACTGCAAATCTGATAGCTAAAATAAAGTCAAAACAAACTCATTCAACTAAGGGTTCCCTTAGGGCAATGGAGTGGGAGTAAAACATGATGACACTGAAGAGATAAAGAGCAAGATAACATGCAGAGCCACCTGAGTTTGTTCAGTGAAATTCTAGTAACATTAATATTTCATCTACAGTTAAAATACCATCAATTAACTGGACTATATGACTTTGGTGCACTTTAACACAGTCTGTGTCTTATGAGACTTCCCTTTCTGCAATACAACCAACAAGAAGCCATGTCTAATTTATGCATTTTAAAAAATCAAAACTGCAATACAAGCAGCCTACTCTCATGAACAGTGCAAGATGGGAGGGGTAACAAATACAGTAGAAGACAGAGCCAAGATGCAGGATGATCTTGACAGGCTGGAGAAATGGGCTAGAACTATTAAAATGCACTTCAACAAAGACAAATGTAAAGTTCTGCCTTTAGGTAGGAAAAATCAAATGCATAATTATAGGATGGGGGAGACTTGTTTGAGCAGTAGTGTGTGCGAAAAGGATCTTGGGGTCTTAGTCGACCGAACACTGAACATGAGTCAGCAGTGTGATGCAGTAGCTAAAAAGGCAAATGCGATCTTGGGCTGTATCAACAGAAGTATAGTGTCCAGATCACGTGAAGTGATGGTATTGCTTTACTCTGCTCTGGTTAGACCCCACCTAGAGTACTGTGTTCAGTTTTGGGCACCACAATTTAAGAAAGATGTAGACAAGCTGGAACGTGTCCAGAGGAGGGCAACAAAGATGGTGAGGGATCTGGAGACCAAGTCCTATGAGGAAAGGTTGAAGGAGCTGGGTATGTTTAGCCTGAAGAGGAGAAGACTGAGGGGATATGATAACCATGTTCAAATACTTGAGGGGATGGTGCCGAGTTGTTTTCTGTTGCCCCAGAAGGTCGGACCTGAACCAACGAGTTTCCGTCTAGACATTAGGAAGAATTTTCTAACAGTCAGAGTGGTTTATCAGTGGAACAGGCTCCCTCAGGAGGTGGTGAGCTCTCTTTCCCTGGAGGTTTTTAAGAAGAGGTTAGATGGCCATCTGTCAGCAATGCTGATTCTGTGACCTTAGGCAGATGATGAGAGGGAGGGCATCTTGGCCATCTTCTGGTCACTAGGAGTGTTGGGGGGGGGGAGGTAGTTGTGAATTTCCTGCATTGTGCAGGGGGTTGGAATTGATGACCCTGGTGGTCCCTTCCAACTC
This sequence comes from Euleptes europaea, assembly GCF_029931775.1. NCBI lineage: Eukaryota > Metazoa > Chordata > Lepidosauria > Squamata > Sphaerodactylidae > Euleptes > Euleptes europaea. The sequence goes on along the minus strand of NC_079326.1, from coordinate 4,454,127 downwards.
TGTGATTCTATGGGAAGCACAAATTGATGCATGATCACAACTCCATCTGTGCGAACGAATGCTGAAACATCCGGGGGGGGGGGTTATTTCACCAAAATATGTATTTCCTCATACTCCAATGAATGCTGCCAATCACAGTTAGGTCAGCATTCTCATCTGAATTTAAAGATCCACAAGTTTTGGAAATTTATTGTAACATATTTTTAAAATGTATATACAAGGTAGTTCCAGTGGCTTAGCACTTGCCTTTGTAATGTGGGTCTGAATCTGCTGACTCCTGTAGGTCTGATTTGGTGCAAGACCATGTTATGTGGTTCATAGAATCATAGAGTTGGAAGGGACCACCAGGGTCATCTAGTCCAACCCCCTGCACAATGCAGGAAATTAACAACTACTTCTCCCCCACATCCCCAGTGACCCCAACCCTCGCCCCGCAATGCAGGATCCCACAATCAAAGCTATCCTGACAGATGACCATCTAGCCTCTGCTTAAAGACCTCCAAAGATGGGGACTCCACCACCCTCCGAGGCAGTGCATTCCACCATCGAACAGCTCTCGTCAGGAAGTTCTTCCTAATGTTTAGGTGGAATCGCTTTTCTATTAGTTTAAATCCATTACTCCATGTCCTAGTCTCTGGAGCAACAGAGAACAAGCTAGTTCCCTCATCAACATGACATCCCTTCATATATTTAAACATGGCTATCATGTCTCCCCTCAACCTTCTCTTCTCCAAACTAAACAAACCCAACTCCTTAAGTCTCTCCTCATAGGGCATAGATTCCAGACTATTCTGGTCGCCCTCCTCTGGACACGCTCCAACTTGTCAACATCCTTCTTAAATTGTGGAGCCCAAAACTGGACACAGTATTCCAAATGAGGTCTGACCAATGCAGAATACAGTGGTAGTATTACTTCCCTTGATCTAGACACAATACTCCTATTGATGCAGCCCAGAACTGCATTGGCCTTCTTGACGTGGAAGCAGGCAGATTAGCAGTTATCCAGGACACACCACCAGAACTCCTTGCTTTATAGAAAACAGTGTTGTTTAATTTACAGTGCACAGATAAAAGACACACCGTCACGTACACTTTCTCCACCAAACTTCCCAACAAAGAGTTACAGTTACATAGGCTTATATACAATTCAAACCCTGAAACCAATAAGGCCACCTGCAGACCTGGCCACAGTATTACATCATCCTACTGCTTCAAACCGGTTAGTTGCAGTTCACCCTAGAACCTGCTGCCTCTTGCACCATCCTAGATGCCTCTGATCTGACAGCTACCTGTCAGCTGTCTCTGTCAGATTATTATGAGCAACTTGTTACTCTGACACTTCTTAGCTGCCATATCACACTGTTGACTCATAATTCACAGTGGGTAGCCGTGTTAGTCTGTCTGCAGTAGTAGAAAAGAGCAAGAGTCCAGTAGCACCTTAAAGACTAACAAAAATATTTTCTGGTAGGGTATGAGCTTTCGTGAGCCACAGCTCACTTCTTCAGATACATGTTGACTCATGTTCAGTTTGTGGTCCACTAAGACTCCCAGACCTCTTTCACATGTACTGTTGTCAAACCAACTCTCTCCCATCCTGTACCTGTGCCTTATGTTGTTTCTGCCTAGGTGAAGTACCTTACACTTCTCCCTACTGAAATCCATTTTATTACTTATGGCCCAGCTCTCCAGTCTATCAAGGTCATTCTGAACTCAAACCCTACCCTCCGGGGTATTAACTACCCCTCCTAACTTGGGGTCATCTGCAAATTTGATTAGAATGCTCTCTTTTCCATCATCCAAGTCATTTATAAAAACATTAAATAGTACCGGTCCCAGGACAGACCCCTGTGGTACCCCACTAGTCACTCCTCTCGAGGATGAAGTTGTGCCACTAATGAGTACCCTTTGTATTGTCGAAGGCTTTCACAGTCAGAGTTCATTGGTTCTTGTAGGTTATCCAGGCTGTGTGACCGTGGTCTTGGTATTTCTTCCTGACGTTTCGCCAGCAGTTCAGTGTTACTCCTCTGAAGATGCCTGCCACAGCTGCTGGCGAAACATCAGGAAAGAAAATACCAAGACCATGGTCACACAGCCCGGGTAACCTACAAGAACCAACGTTCCTATCTATATTTGCAGTTATTGTCCTCACTTGAGGCTTTAAATTAATGTCTCGCTCCCCTGGAAGATTTAATTTAAAGCCCTCCTTATCAGGCTTGCAAGGCTGTGGCCAAACACATTTTTACCCACCTGTGAGGTGCAAGCCATCTCCTGATAGAAGAGCATTATCCAGGTAGCGTAAGCCATGGTCCAAAAAACCAAACCTTTCCTGGCAACACCATCGACGCATCCACTCATTTATTTCCAAAATTTTTCGTTCTCTTCCCAATCCGTGGCCTACTACAGGAAGAACCGACGAAAACACAACCTGTGCTCCCAGTTCCTTCACCTTTCCCCCCCAAAGCACACACCAGCCTCAGCTGAAGCTCCCAAACAGCTGAGGAACAAGCAAAAGCAAAAACTTACACTGACCTCTTTAGCAGCTCTGAGTCCTGCAGGATCACAACACAACTCCCTGTGGCGAGCGCAGGCTTCTAAATGAACAACTCTCAGTCCCACCCCTCAATGCCAATAGCTGAGGGTGGGGCCAGCAATTACCTACAGCAATTACACTGCCCTCTTCACTCTGGAAACCACAACTGACCTCTTTAGCAGCTGCAGGATCACAACACAACTGCCTGTGGCGAGCGCAGGCTTCTAAAGGTTCAGTTCCTAGCATCTGTAAGTAAAAGGTATCATTGATAATGGGAAAGATTTTAGCCAAGTCTCTGGAGGGCTTCTGTCAGCCAGACAAGGCAAGACTTAGTTAGCGTAAACCTAACAACAGCACAGTAGGCTAACAATAAGAAATATAATAAAAGGATACTTTTCCAAAGCAGTCACTACTCGTTGGTCCTATGTGAGGAAGGTTGTTTATGCATACATCTCCTCTTTATTGCATGATATGTAGACTGATGAAGTCATTCTTCGAAACGGCAGACATCCAGTTCTCCATCTCTTCTATCAACATTATTATTTATTTACTATATTATTGCTTTGTTGGGACTGTGAAATACCCAATCACCTGCTCCAAGCAGAATTTGGACTATGTTGTCTCATTTTGAACTTTTCAGTACCAGCTCATGGATGTTAGTTCATGTTGATATGCCTTCTATCATGCATTCACAATGAAATTATTATGTGTTTGAATGTTTGGGATTATATTTCTTATTGTTAGCCTATTGTGCTGGTAGGTTTATGTTCAGTATTTCAGCACTGGTTGGTTGACTGTATTTGTCTTCAAGACTTAGCTGCACAAACCAATAAGGTAGCTTCATATATTCACATTTTCATTAAATGTTAGCAGCAATAATATCTGGGGTGAATGGATCTTCTCTTCTCTTGTATATCAGGGCAAGTGGCTTTCACAGTATAACAGTATAATGAAAGGTATATAGCAAAGGAACAGTTTGCCTGCCTGGTTTGTAGGCACCCCTGACCTCTGACAAATGAAGCAATCCAAGAGCCGCTATTTTATTACCTTGACAAAGAAACAACAATCTTTAAAGCATCTCAAGTAAGGTATTTGCAGGAAACACAGCACCTAATGTTAACCATTATGCAACATTTGCAATTCATGGAGGGTCTCTAGCTGGACAGTCATCACCAAAGTAGACAATTGCACTGTGCGTGGAATATGGGGCCAGTGAGAGCAGCCGGCAGTGGCCCTCGTCATCTGACGAGAGGAATAGTTTTCTGAAGACACCCCATTCCCGTTCAGCATGTAAGTAAGACAGACGAACCACCTCTCGCCCTTTAAAGTAGCTTTAAAGGGATGACAATAATGAAATTGTGTAGGGATTGACCTATTTGTCCAGTTTAGAGAGTAAAGGGCATTATTGGCACATGATGCTGTGTGTGTGTGTGTAACACCTCTGTGTGTGTCACAATCACACATACACACACACTTGTCTATCTACAGCCTTTAATATAAAACCATTGGCCTTATGGATGTACACTTCATGAATCTGATGAAGTAAGCTCTAATTCACTAAAACTTGTGCTGGAATACATTTTGTTAGTCTGTAAACTCCTGTTACTTAGCTGGTAGACTTCACTCTCAGAAATGTATCCTCTGCAGCCCTCCCTCTACCCAAAGATTATGTCAATGAGTAGCAACAGTGACGTTATCCTGAAATGCATTTTCTTTTCTACAACCCCATAGTCACTAATCATGATATTTTGGAAACAATTCTCCTACTTAGGGTTGCCACAGAGCTCCAAAATAGAGAACACACGTGAGACCAAAAGACATTTTGTAAATGTCAGAACACTACCAGTGCATTATTGGAATATACTGTCCTTACAACATATTAAATTATAGGCTTTTTTGCAGTTATGATACATCTCTTGTCCTCCATGAGTGTTTCTGAAATAAGAACAATCCCCTTGAAATAATGAACAGGTGGTAAGCCCACTTCTTTTAGCAGTCTTGCCAATAGTTGTCCCCCCAATCAACCTCCTCCCACCTGAATCAATACACAAGATGAGGAGAAAAGACCACCACATTGTACCACATAGCTGCTGATTTTACAAGAAATTTTTGCACAATCTTTGAAACATACAAAGTGAACAGGCAATTACTGATAATTATAAAGATGAAGAAAAAACCAATAGGTTTCAGCATGTAAGAAAGCAGTTAAAGTCGACAGCTTAAAAATATAAACTAGAATATGCATAGTTTTCAGTGAACAAGACGTTATAGGCTTGATGCAGGGGTATAAACTTTTCAAAAATCACTCAACTTCTTTTGCTCACTATCTCACATTACCAGCAGGACATTTTAGTCAATATTTACTTCCAGTTTCCAGGCTAACATTGCATACAGTTCTTTAATAAGGAATATATAACTGTTCTTACAGTTTTAAGAAATGCTTTATTCCCTCCCAAAAATATTTCAACCAACTGATATTTAGAGTAATTCTAGATAAAAATTTGTTTTATTCTTTTGCTTTCAGGCTTGCATTCCAATAAAAGCAAACAAACAAAAACATGAATTGAGAGAGTGAAGAGAACTAAAAAAATTCTAGTGTCACAATAGCTTCTTATACAGAGGGAGAGAAACAAATTGAATATAAACAAGTGTCCGAAATAGGTCAGCATTTCTTTCCTTGGCCACTTAAGGTCTATTTATTTATTTTGTTTGCTGTTAGTTTGGACTGAACACAAACTGTAATCAGGTCAATGCTGCAAATACATAAATAAATAGCTCACCAGCAATGCTGATATCTTGCAGAAGATACAAAATAAGGTGACTGAGCAGCAATTGTGAGGATCTAATAGAATCTAACACAAATAATGATTACAGTGCACCATCATATAAATTGATAATGTATTGATTACTAATTTGCCTTCATTAAACTGGTGTTTTAGAAATGGATGGAGTGGATGGGGAGGCTGCTTTTTGTAAATGACCCTCTCCCCCCCCGCCCCCCCACACTTACCAGACTGCCCTGGGGTGGTCAAGAGGGAGATGATGTATCCCAGTGAAGCTCCTGGCCTCTGATGGCTGCCTCGGTCCTTCCCAGACTGGCAGAGATCTAGGATGGTCCAAGGAAACAGGGCTGCAGGGAAACTGCTGGCAGAATGGCAGCTCCTTAATGGGTTGCAGCGCATATCTCTATTCAACGAGTGGGCATTTCCAGCCATCACTGGAGATGGGAACCAATATGCCTCTCATGAGGAATGGTTCTCCTTGTGAGTAGGCAAGCAGTCCTGACTAGGCTGATGCGTACTTGGGGGCTAGCCTGACACCTCCTCCCTGCATGGGGACTTGGAGCAGGCATGGCTGCTCTGCAGCAAATGAAGCACAGCCAGCAGGTGGACCTACACAGAGTTTGGGGGTGGCAGAAACCTGCACAAGGTGGATGGATACACAGACCCCTTGCAATAACCCCATGGCCTCCCAGGGGTCCCCAGCACAAAGATTGGGAACCATTGATACAATGAATACACAAACCAAATGCCAATTCATACACTATGAAGTCCTTGTGATGGCCACTTAACACAGACTGTCAGGACCGGCTGGGCCTGAGAATGGAGTACTGTGGTTTAGCCAGGTGCTAAACACCGAAGCACACCAGGGAGTCGACCCACCGACTCGGGTCAAGCAGTTCCTCCTGCACTCATTCTCCGTGTGGAAGACCCCCCGGAGATAGCCCTAATCACTGACTCATTGGGGTCCCGGATTACAAATGCTGACCCATCGGGGTTCCGGATTACAAACGCAGCCATCAAAGGTGAAGATAATTCATCGTCTTCCAAGGGTGAGGAGAAGTGGACTTCCCTTGCATTAAACTTAGAGGCACCAGAGACCCAGGAGCAGCCAAAAAACGAGGCGGGTCTGCGGGTGACGGAGCGACTCCACAGACCTCGGCTCCCAGCCGGCCCGTTGCTCCGTAGATGGTGAGTGATGTGGAGGACACGGTTTTCCTACATGTGATTTTGCAGAATCCCAAAGGAGGTCCTCAACTACCAGTTAAAGCCTTAGTCGATTCAGGATGTGCGTGCACCTTGATCAGTGAGGATACGTTTAAGACTCTCAATGTAAAAGCAGTACATCTGCCTCATCCCATCCAGTTTGCCCAAATGGATGGCAGTAATATTGGGGGGGGGGGCAGTTGATCGGCGCACCGGCAGGGTGGCCATGGGAATAGGCCACCATTGGGAGCAGATCCACTTCACAATAGTGCCGGGCATACGCTATGCCATAGTACTAGGGGCAAATTGGCTGAGAGGACACAGCCCCATCATTGACTGGGCGGCCAGAACAATCGAATTTGCCCAACCTCAATGCGAAAGTCACTGCCGGGAAGTTGCCATTAAAATGCCTCTCCTCTTTTTGGCAGCTTCCAACCCCTCCCAACTGCCTCCAGAATATCAAGACTTTGCAGACGTCTTTAATGTGAAAGAGTGTGACATTCTGCCCCCCCCCCCAATCGCCAGTCGGACTGTGCTATCGAGGTGGTTGGGGATGGCAAGTGGTTGGGTATGGTGGTTGGGGATCGAGGTGGTTGGGAATGGCAAGTTGCCTAAAAGCAAGATCTATCCAATGAGCCCGAAAGAGAAGACGGTACTCAGAGAGCTTTTGGACAAGAATCTTGCTTGAGGTTTCATCCGGCAGTCCACTGCACCCTATTCTGCTCCTGCTTTCCTTGTGCGCAAAAAGACAGGTGATTTCAGCTCTGTATTGACTTTCGCAAACTCAACGCAGTCACCCTCACAAACGCCTGCCCCATCTCTCTCATCTCTGATTTATTGAGCCAGCTAAAGGAGGGACACATTTTCACCAAACTAGACTTGGTTGAAGCCTATTATCGAGTGAGAATCCGGGAGGGGGATGAGCCACTGACCACCTTTTCTAGTTGTTTTGGGATGTTTGAGTACCTTGTGATGCCCTTCGGGTTGAAAGGAGCCCCGGGGGTCTTCATGCAGCTGATTAACAAGATCCTGCATGACTTGCTGTTCAAGGGAGTGGTGGTTTATCTAGATGACATCCTGATCTATTCAAAATCCTGTGAAGAACACGTTGCCCTGGTACGAGAGGTACTGCAGTGCCTTAGAGCAAATCAACTCTATGCCAAAGTGTCAAAATGCGAGTTCCACCGAGACCAATTGACTTTCCTTGGCTATGTAGTTTCCCACCGAGGGTTAACCAAGGACCCTGAAAAGGTACAAGCAGTAAAGGATTGGGAACCGCCTGCAACTCGTAAGCAAGTTCAAAGATTCCTCGGGTTCGCTAATTTTTATAGAGGGTTCCTCCCCAACTTCGCTCAAATTGCACTGCCTATCACGGCCCTGCTCAAAGCCAAGGGGAAGGGAGATGCAGCTACACAACCATCCGCCCAGGTAGAATGGACCCCTCAATGCCAAACCGCTTTTGAGGCTCTTAAGCGCTTTCACCTCCGAACCCATTTTAAAACACCCTGATTGCAGCCAAGCATTTGTAGTGCAGGTGGATGCTTCTGAAGTTGACATGGGAGGCACCTTGCTGCAACGAGGAGTGGATAATCAATTACACCCGTATGCCTATTTCTCCAAGAAGTTTGCCCAGGCTCAAATAAATTGGCCTATTTGGGAGAAAGAGGCTGTGGCCGTAAAACACACTCTCATGGTGTGGAGACAGTTTCTAGAAGGGTCTGACTACTCTTTCGAAGTCTGGAGTGATCACAAGAACCTTGAAGCACTGACAGGTGCCCGCAAACACTCCGCAAAACAGGTACGATGGGCGGACTTCTTCTCCAAATTTCGGTTCGTGCTTAAGCATGTTCCAGGGAAGCAGAATTTACTGGCAGATGCTCTGTATCGCCTACCCCAGTATCCAAATAAAGTTGATTGCCCCACAGAGTCCCTCTTCACTCCCGCCCAAAGGGGTCTCAACCCATTTTTACAGTCCAAACCCAGCCTCAGACCCGGAAACACACACAGGTTGCAGAGGAGCAACCTCTGAACGAACCCTCCGTCCCAACTGCACCGCTTCCCCCAGCGGCGGTGCCCAGAGAGCCTTCAGCCGCCCCCCACACAGCACATACACCAGCGGAGGAGCCCACGCGCGCCCGGTCTCCACAGAGCCCAACTTCCGGACAGCCCGACGAACGGAGGCTGGAAGGATTACCTGACTCTTTCAAAGACACACTTATTCAAAGTTACCAGTCAGAACAGTCCTCAAACATTTTCCCTACTGGTCTTGTCAAGCAAGGGGACTTATGGTACAAAAATGATAAATTATATGTGCCTGAAATGTTGAGGGGGGAGGTGTTGGGTCTCGTGCATGGAGCTAAAACAGCGGGCCATTTCGGGTTTGTAAAAACTTTACATTTGCTGCTCTGTCAGTTTTGGTGGGCGGGGATGCGATTGAACGTGGACTCTTTTATTCGCAGTTGCCCCATCTGTGCCACTGCCAAACATGTTCCAGGAAAGCTGCCCGGACTGCTCCAACCCTTGGAAACCCCCACAGGGCCATGGGAAGTTATTGCCATGGACTTTATAACAGACCTCCCTCCCAGTCAGGGGAAAACTGTACTTTGGGTGATCATGGACCTGTTTTCCAAACAGGTACATCTCGTACCGTGTACAGGTGTACCCTCTGCCCCGAAACTGGCCCGCCTCTTTGTGTCACATGTCTTTAAACATCATTCGTTTCCGCGCAAGATACTCAGCGACCATGGGACTAATTTCGTGGCTAGGTTCTGGAGAGCTTTTCTCAAGTTGGTGGGGGTGGAACAAGGGTTGTCAAGTGTCTTTCACCCCCAGACGGATGGACAAACTGAACGGGTGGATGCGGTGTTGGAAAGTTATTTGCGATGCTATGTTAACTATCATCAAGACAATTGGGTAGATCTGTTGCCTTTTGCTGAGTATACTTACAACAATTCTGTGCATCACTCCACAGGGTTCAGTCCGTTCCACATTGTGTACGGGTGGGAGTTCAAACACGTTACCCATGTGGATATCTCTAACGAGGAGGGGGGGCCAAGTAGCTGAGTGGGTGGATACTGTACAGACAACCTGGCCATGGCTGGTAAAAAATTTGGAATGAGCCAAACGTGCATACAAGGCTCAGGCAGACAAACACCAGTCTCTGGGCTGGGTAAGCAAGGTGGGGGACCTAGTCTACTTGTCCACCAAAAACCTATGGTCCCTACGCCCAAGCAGAAAACTCAGCACCAAATATATAGGACCTTTTCCTATATCAAGAATCATAAATGCTGTCACAGTAGAACTCTCCTTGCCTAAGTCACTAAGGAGAGTTCACCCAGTATTTCATGTCAGTCTTCTAAAGCAATATGTACCCTCAGCAGAGTGGCATCCTGAACCTCCTCCTGAGGTACCGCAGATGGTGGGGGGGGGATGAGCACTTCGAAATGTCCAAGATCCTGGATTCGCGTTTTCATCACGGGACACTTCAATACCTAGTTCGTTGGAAACATTTTGGGTCTGCTTATGATTAATGGGTGAACAACCGGGATGTCTCCACCCCTCGACTTGTGCGGCGCTTCCATGCGTCCTACCCTGACAAGCCCGCTCTGGTTGAGGCGGGGAAAGGGAGGTCTTAAGGGGGGCAGACTGTCAGGACCGGCCAGGCCTGAGAACGGAGTACTGTGGTTTAGCCAGGTGCTATCCAAGGTCGCAACTGTTATGCTGTCATGCTAATGTTTTGATAGTTGTACGTGTTGTCTAACCTCTGTGGGAACTGAGGGGTTTCCCTAGCAACCAGAGGTGGCCTGACTTTGTAGCCTTTCTTCTATATATACAATCCTCTGTAGACTGCATCTCATTAGAGTCCTTTTAGTTTTCTAGCTTCTGCAACTTGTTGTATATTTCCAAATAAACCAGCTTTCTTAGGATCACCAGCCTATGGAGTCTGTTTATGGATTTGTCAACGAGCATAGAGCTTACACACATGAGAAATTTCAGTCAGACATGCACTGGGAATTCCCCATTGGGAACTTAACTCTCAGACATACACAGACCCAGTTCAGAATGGGATTACAGTGCACACACAAAGAGAAAAGAGCAGTCCATTTACAGAAGTCTGCAAACAATACTTTTCAAAGTACAGCAGCCTGCTAAAGAAGCCAAATTAGCGAATGAATAAATATTAACTGGGTTCAAGGGCAATAGCAGAATAATATTAGTGCCCTATGGGTCACCAACATAGCAGCTGGCAAGATTGTGCAAGAAAGCTGTCCTCTGGAAAAGACACAATCCCAGGAACTGTTGTGATTCTCAATAATAACGTTATTGCCCTTTAACCAAAAGAGTTTTTCATTAAAAAAACAACACCATATCAGCCAAGAGGTCTGAGTTCCTGTTGGCTGTGTTGGATCTGATGTTTGGTGTACTGGTATTAATTGATATTGGCTTTTAATTGGCTTTTATTGTTTCTTTTATATTGACTAAATTGTTAGCCTCCTTGATGGCCCCCCAAGGCTGAAAGGCAGCCTACGATAACACTAAACAAATAACCCTATCAATGGGCAGGAGGAGGAACCCTATTGGCATTTCATTCAGAAGGAACAGATTATAAATAGTATTAATCTTTTTTCTCTACCCAAAAAAAGGGCTTCAGTATGTCCTACAGAATACAGGTAGTCACTGGCAATCCTTTCAGCAACCCCTCCCACTGTACCCTGTACGTATTAATCCTTCCTATTCTAGTGTATTCAGAAATTAAAACTACTTTAACATTCTAATTAAAAATCTTATTCCATGACAAAATCCTGACAAAATCATTGATGTTCATTACAAGTAAGAGAATCATAGTACCGAGAGTTTTGTTAATGAGCCCATTTCTGTAAACAGGATACTTCTGCAAGAAATTTAATTCATACGCAAAACTCAGCCTAGGTATTAGAATCTCAGCTTACTTGCACTTCCTCTCTTCTCTAGAAATATCAAGATTTTAGTGGCAACTTCAAGAGTTTATGAACTTAATAAGAGTACTCTTAAAATATTGGTATGCAGTGCTCTCTCCTAGAAGCTTCAGATCTGACTGTTTCCTACAAGACATGAACAGTGTTCCATCCCCATCCAAATGAACAATCTGGATCTACCCCCAGAAAACCTAACAGATCTAACAGATATTCTGTAAGAAAACATCCAATGGGTGTTGGTGGCTCTAAAGAACCGACTTGCAATCTTTGCTCCTGAGGATCTTGAGAGCTTGGAAAAACTCTGCAGCTGTATCAGGTCTCCACCTGGTGACACCACCCCTTTCCCTTATTCCAGTGGTACCAAGTTCTTTCTGGGTAGTACTCACTGACACCAACAAATCTGAAGAAGTATCCCTTGCCAGATGCATTTTTGCATCCAGCACTCTGTAGCTGCATTGCAGTTTAAAGACTCCACCTAGCTGCCATGTCTTCTCCTTCGTTTGTACCGGCTAATGCAGAGATGATCAATCACACTTTTGAGTTATTGGGCTCAAGGGATGGCAAGCTGAACTTGTGCCCCTCTGTCAGCACTTGCCCTATCGAGAACCACTAGCAGGGGCCAGGGCGGAGAAAGCCTTGGCCCTGGTCGAGGCTATCCGGATACTCTTTGGGGTGGGGACCACCAATAAGTTGTTGTTACATGAACGAAGATTTCTCTGGGGAGCATACTAGGAGAGGTGGTCCCGCAGATACGAAGGTCCCAGACTGTGTAAGGCTTTAAAGGTTATAACCAGCACCTTGAACTGGACCTGATACTCCAGCTGGAGCCAGTGCAGTTGGCGGAGTGCTGGTGTTATATATGCCTGTGGTAAAGTCCCAGTAAGAAGCCTCGCCGCAGCCTTCTGTACCAGCTGGAGCTTTTGAGTCAGTCTCAGGGGCAGCCCTACGTTCAGCAAGTTGCAGTAATCTAGCCTGGAGGTGACCATCACGTGGATCACTGTAGCTAAGTCGGGGCGGGAGAGGTAAAGCACTAACTGCCAGACCCAGCGGAGATGGTAAAAAGCTGTCCGGGCCACAGCTGTGACCTGTGCCTCCACTGATAAAGAGGCATCCAAGGTCATACCCAGGCTCCTGACTGCACACGTGTCAACTGGAAACTGTCAAGAGCCGGGAGTCAGCACCCCACCCCCGAAATCACCCCAGCTGAGCCACAGGACCTCCATCTTTGATGGATTTAGTTTCAGCCGGCTTTGCTTCAACCATCCAGTCACGGCATCCAAGCACCTAGCCAGTGTGTCTAGGTCGGAGTCCGGATGCCCATCCATCAGTAGATAAAGCTGGGTGTCATCAGCATACTGATGACACCCCAGCCCCAAACTCCAAACCAGCTGGGCAAGAGGGCACATATAGATGTTAAACATGGGGGGGGAGGAGAATACCTTGCGGCACCCCGCACCCCAGAGGGCGCTGCTGCGATAGCTCCTCTCCCAGCGACACTCTCTGCCCTCGACCATAGAGAAATGAGAGCAGCCATTGAAGGGCTAAGCCCCAAATCCCAATGTTGGCGAGGCGGTGGTCTAAGATGTCATGGTCGACCATGTCGAAGGCTGCAGTTGGATCCAACAAAATCAGCAGTCTTGCCCCAATCCAGCTGACGAAGGAGATAATCCATGGCGACCAGAGCTGTGGTTGAATTATTGGGGTGAATTCGAGGGTGCAGGGCATTTCTCCACAGTGACATTTGTGGATCTATATTCCATAGAGCGCTCACATGCTCTGTGAAAGCTAGTTTTGGGCACTGGAGTAGTTTTCCACTGAAAACTATTGATTTGGATCTAATAGAGCATTTCTACTGGTGGAATGATTTCTGGCTGCACAGTACAACTTCCTCACCCCCACCGCCCAAATGATGTTCTGGGGAATGGCATTACAGGGGGCATTTTGGCCTGCAGAGGACACGGGAGGTGACAAAGTCATAGTCTGCATAAATGGTCCATGGGAGACACAACCCAATGGTTTCTGAACAAGACAAAATGTGGCATTCCCACAACAGAAGTGCTGTTTCAAAGAAGATGCTTGGATCCCCTTTAGCTGAACAACTACAGCTCAAGAAAAATCACTAAAAAGGCCCAAAGAATCGCAAGGGCAATTTAAACCTGAATTACTGGAATATGAACTGTCAGATTAAGGTATTACTACCATAATATCATGCCATTTTTAGTTTTCCACCAAACTGCACATATGGTATTACAGAATACAACTTGCCATAAAACTACATCACCATCACAGCATTTACTATAACCATGTAAGTGTTATACAAATAAAATAGGCCCAGGATTTCTAGCTAAGGATAGGTTTCCAGTGTTGTTCTTCGTGCTGAACATATTGTCCATTCCAACAATGGTTTTTTGGCAAGTTAAAAAAACCCTCTGATGGCTCATAAACAATTTAAATAATTATGGTTACCTCAAAAATCAGAAGAGTCCTGTGGCACAGAGTAGTAAACTACAGTACCGCAGTCAAAGCTCTGCTCATGACTTGAGTTTGATCCCAATGGACGTCAGTTTCAGGTAGTGTGAGCACTTGTCCCATGACAATCCCATAAACAACATCCGTAGACAAGTAGTCCAAAAAAGAGTTGATTTATTGGGAAATCCACAGATTTACAGCAGCTAAGAGTCAAGTTGGCACTAATGAGAACTATAAGCATGGTGCAGGGTATATATGAAAGAGCATAAAACAACTCAGGTCGCCAGGGTAACCCCCCTCCCATTGAGGCAAGATTCCCAGAGTTCAGAGTCAAAACACATAGTTGGCAGTTGGTAGAGTTGTTAGAGTTGACCTTGGGCAGCACCTGGAAAAAGCACAACATCCTCTGTCAGACCATACCTGCCATTCTCTGCACATTGCACAGGCTAGGCCTGACATTCTGCCCCCCCAAAGGCCCCCTTTCACTTTCTGGGCGCTGGTTTATGTGGGTAGGCATCATGGAACTCACGGATTAGGTGAGGGGCAGAAATATCGCACGAGCGCACCCACTCGTCCTGAGTAGAACTGAAGTGCTTCCAATGAACTAGATATTGGAGGGAACCATGACGGATACGCGAGTCCAAGATTTTAGCAACTTCAAAATGCTCCCCCCCCCCCAGCACAGGCACTTCAGGCGGTGGCTTGAGATGCCACTCCGGGGAGGGAACATGCAGCTTCAACAGACTGACATGAAATATGGGATGGATTCGCCTTAATGACTTCCGGAGCGAGAGTTCTACAGTGACTGGGTTGATGATGCGGGAAATGGGAAACGGACCAACATACTTGGCACTGAGTTTGCCGCACCGGCGGGTTGACCATAGGTTTTTGGTGGATAGATAAACCGTATCTCCCACCCCGTATTCCTTACCCGGCGACCGGTGTTTGTCAGCTTGAGCCTTATATTTGCCTTTGGCACGTTCCAGATTCTTTATTAACCATGGCCAGGTTGTTTGAATCGTGTGCGCCCAGGCAACCACATCTCCACCTCCCTCCTCCCCAGACATGTCAATATGGCCAATGGAGCCAAAATCTTGTCCAAACACCGCTTGAAAAGGGTAAACCCGGTGGACTGGTGCACAGCGTTATTATAAGTATATTCAGCAAAGGGCAACAGTTCTACCCAATCATCTTGGTGGTAGTTAACATAACAGCGTAAGTAGCATTCCAACACAGCATTTACCTGTTCAGTTTGGCCGTCCGTTTGGAGATGGAAGGTGGTTGACAGTCCTTGTTCCACCCCAACCAACTTTAGGAAAGCTTTCCAGAACTTAAGCCACAAAAGTACTTCCGCGGTCGCTGACCACCTTACGCAGAAATCCATGCAATCGGAAGACATGTGACCCGAAGAGACGGGCCAGTTTTGGGGCAGAAGGGATACCTGTGCAAGGTACAAGTTGCACCTGTTTCGAGAACAGGTCTGTGGTTACCCAAAGTACAGTTTTACCCTTGCTGAGGGGTAGATCAGTCATAAAATCCATTGTGCTCACTTCCCAGGGTCTAGTGGGGGTTTCCAAAGGTTGTAACAGTCCGGGTGGTTTGCCCTGGGGTTTCTTGGCAGCAGCACACACTGGGCAACTGCGGATGAACGAATCCCCATCAGTTCGCATGCCCACCCACCAAAATTGTCTCCATAGCAGATGTAAAGTCTTAAGAAAACCAAAATGTCCTGCGGTTTTGGCCCCATGAACCAGATGCAGAAGCTCCCTTCGAAGTACTTTAGGTATATACAACTTAGATTCTTTATACCAATAACCCCCGCATTCAATCAGGGAAGCTGGGAGGTTTTTTGCGGAGAGTTCGGCTCGGTAACTGCAACGGAGAGATTCCCTAAAGGAATTGGTTTGTCCCTCCATGTCCAGCGTTGTGGGCATCACATCAGTAGGTTTCGTTGCAGGAGAAGGTGTCAGCGCCGTTGGGGGGGGTTGGGTGGTCGGTTCATTTGGGAAGACGGGCCCTTGCTCTTCGGGACAGGCATTTCGGGATTGCATGAGGGGTCGAACCAGAGCAAGTGAAGGAGGCATGGGGAGCAGGGTGGATGGGCCGACTGACGTGGTCAGGCTTTGGGTTTCCCCCCCTGCGAAGGCTGAGTTGGGGGTGGGGTTTGCAACCGGGTTTGCACAACCAAGGTGGGCAGTAAACCCCTCTGAGCAGGAGTGAAGAGGGACTCTGTGGGGCGCTCAATCTTGGTAGGATATTGTGGCAGTCTAGACAAAGCATCAGCTAGCAAATTTTGCTTCCCTAGCACATATTTCAATACAAAGCGAAATTGGGCAAAGAAGTCCGCCCATTGTACCTGTTTCACGGACAGTTTGTGAGCCCCCGTTAACACTTCCAGGTTTCTGTAATCGCTCCACACTTCAAAAGGGACTTTAGAACCCTCTAAAAATTGTCTCCACACCGTGAGGGCATGCTTGACCGCAGCCACCTCCTTTTCCCAGATCGGCCAATTGAGCTGAGACTGCGTGAACTTCTTTGAGAAGTAAACGCATGGAGTTGACCGTCCCTCCCTCGCTGTAGCAATGCGCCCCCCATGGCAACCTCTGAAGCATCAACCTGGACTATAAACATGTGTTCCAAATCAGGGTGTTTCAATACCGGTTCGGAGGTAAACAGTCGTTTGAGACTGTCAAAAGCAGCTTGGCACTGGGGTGTCCAATTCACTTTAGCCGAAGGCAGGGTGGCTGCGCTTCCCTTACCTTTAGTCTTAAGGTCTGTGATGGGCAGTGCAATTTGAGCAAAGTTGGGGAGGAACCCCCTGTAGAAATTTGCGAACCCGAGGAATCTTTGAACCTGTTTACGGGTTGAGGGTGGTTCCCAATTGGTTACGGCCTGTACCTTCTCCAGGTCCATTGTGAGTCCTTGGTGTGAAATTATATAGCCCAGAAAAGTCAACTGTTTTTGGTGAAATTCACACTTGGACACCTTAACATAGAGTTAACTGTTTCTAAGATGTTGTAACACTTCCCTAACCAGGGCGACGTGTTCATCCATGGTTTTAGAGTAGATAAGAATGTAATCTAAATAAACCACCACTCCTTTATACAACAAGTCATGTAGTATCTCGTTAATGAGTTGCATGAAGACCCCCGGAGCCCCCTTCAATCCAAAAGGCATCACCAAAAATTCAAACATGCCAAAGCAACTGGAAAAGGCTGTTAGGGGCTCATCCCCTTCACGAATTCTGATTCTATAATAGGCTTCCTGTTCCGTCAAATAGCTGTCCACCTGGTGTAGGAAAAATGGCAACGTATCCACGGAGCCGTCATATGTCACTCATAGACGGGGCTGATTCCACTGCACAATCGGGGCCGCCGGAGGTGGTGCCGGTGGTTGCCCAGGGAGTGGCTGGGCTGGCGATGCCAGGGGCGGCTGGGCTGGTGGCGCTGGAGGCACTTGCGGCTGTGGTGCCGAAGTCGCTTGAGTTCACTGTAGACGGTTGTATTCACGCATCAATAGGTCCATTTGGTCCTGCATACAGGTCATACGATCTGTCAAGTCCTGGTTTTGGAACCGTAGGAGATGGATTTCTTCCTCGGATCCTCCAGTACGTTGGGGTTGGCTGACTCAGAAATGGGTATTCCAGTCCTCCTCAGTATACAAGTCCTCATCATCCGAGTACTCCAGCACGTCAGAAGCGAAGGCGAGTCGTCGTCTGCGTGCCACACCTCGAGGCAGGCCACAATCTGGGGAAAACAAGGGGAAAGATTGTTCCAATCCCCTGCTCACCTTTGGTCGCACATCGGCTCCTGCCATCGCTCGTGCCCGAGCGGCGGCCGCATCGGCCAACAGTTGCTCCTCCACCCGCTTTTAGTCCGCGAACGCTCGGTCTGCCTCGAGTTTGGCGACCGCGGTGGCCGTCACAATGGGTTCGGCCATTTGTTCCAAGAGTATTAGGATCTCCTTATGATTTCCCAACAGCGGGTGTACCTGTTGAGCCAAATCCACGGAAGAAACACCAATGTCCGGTTTTAAAACCTTTTCCACATCCGCAACAGTTGCAGTGGTTGACGGTTAATCCATAAGGACCAGAACTGTCCGGGCAGCAATGTTCTGTGCTTCCCGGTGGCATGCGGTGGGGTCTGGGACAGCTGGTGGAACATCTCCCCTTCTGGTTGCCGCCATCACAGAACTGGACCCGAGCCCCTGGATGGGGGCCGCTGACTCCCGTCGCGGGTCGTTGAGCATCAGTTCAGACAAGAACCGAGTTAGAAGGGCAAGGTCCTCATGCGCCAGCCGGATCTCTTCCAGTAAATAATCCAGTCCCAAAAGGTCGGCGCGGGCACGTAGATCAGCGTCTTGGGACATCCAAGGGGTCGTCTCAGCTAGGTGACGCCACTGATCAGTCACCAGCCCAACCAGCCAGGTGGCCTCCGCGTTGGTTCGCAGTGTCTCCTCCAAGATGGCATGCAGCAAATCGGAACCCTCGCCTCGTACCTCAAGCCGAGGAGACGAGTGCCAAGGCGAACCCTCCAGGGCTCCAGCCAAGGTCTATGCACTTGGGGAGCACGTCCTCTGCTCCAACCTGAGGTCCCGGCGATCCCCCTAGGGCTCCAGCCAGGGATCCAAATTCAATTAAAAGAGGTAAGGGAGATTAGTGCCAAAATGTGAGCACTTGTCCCATGACAATCCATAAACAACATCCGTAGACAAGTAGTCCAAAAGAGAGTTGATTTATTGGAAAATCCACAGATTTACAGCAGCTAAGAGTCAAGTTGGCACTAATGAGAACTATAAGCATGGTGCAGGGTATATATGAAAGAGCATAGAACAACTCAGGTCGCCATGGTAACCCCCCTCCCATTGAGGCAAGATTCCCACAGAGTCCAGAGTCAAAACACATAGTTGGCAGTTGGTAGAGTTGTTAGAGTTGACCTTGGGCAGCACCTGGAGAAAGCACAACATCCTCTGTCAGACCATGCCTGGCATTCTCTGCACATTGCACAGGCTAGGCCTGAGAGGTAGCCGGCTCAAGGTTGACTCCGCCTTCCATCCTTCCAAGGTTGGTAAAATGACTAGCTGGGGATGAAGTGTACACAACTGGGGAAGGCGATGGCAAACCAACCCATAAACATAGTCTGTGTAGTAAATGTTGTGATGTGACATCACCCCATGGGTCAGTAATGACCCGGTGCTTGCACAGGGGACTACTTTTACCTGTTTACCAAAAATTACCATGTCGAAGGCTGCAGTTGGGTCCAACAAAATCAGCAGTCCTGCCCCGATCTAAATGACGAAGGAGATAATCCATGGTGACCAGAGCTGTGGTTGAATTATTGGGGTGAATTCGAGGGTGCAGGGCATTTCTCCACAGTGACATTTGTGGATCTATATTCCATAGAGCGCTCACATGCTCTGTGAAAGTCTTGACCATATATAGCTAGAAATGGACTAAACCCTGTGGATTGGTGAACAGCATTGTTGTAGGCATATTCAGCAAAAGTCAACAGTTCAACCCAATTATCTTGGTGATAATTGACATAACAACGAAGGTAACATTCTAACACAGCATTGACACGTTCAGTTTGCCCATCAGTTTGGGGATGGAATGCACTAGAGACCCTGCTCCACCCCCACCAATTTAAGGAAAGCTTTCCAAAATTTGGCTACATAGGTGCCCCCCCTGTTGCTCACTATCTTCCGCGGGAAGGAATGTAGATGGAAGACATGTGACACAAGGAGGCAGGCCAGCTTTGGAGCGGAGGGAATACCTGCGCACGAGATGAGGTACCTGTTTGGAGAAAAGGTCCGTAACAACCCATAGAACAGTTTTACTCTCACTAAGAGGGAGGTCAGTCATAAAATCCATGGCAATGACTTCCCAGGGTCTGGAGGGTATTTCTAAGGGTTGCAAGAGTCCGGAGGGGTTTCCCTTGAGAACGTTTGACAGTGGCACAAGTTGGGCAGCCGCGAACGAAGGAGTCCACGTCAGTGCGCATGCCCACCCACCAGAATTGCCTACGCAACAAGTTAAGAGTTTTCAAGAATCCAAAGTGCCCTGCTGTTTTAGCTCCATGGGCTAATTTTAACACTTCCTTCCGCAAGTCCTTGGGCACGTATAATTTAGAGTCTTTGTACTAGCAACCGCCATGTTCCAGAAGGGAGGGAGGGAGGGTGTGAGCGGAGAGTTCAGCATGGCAAAGGGCACAGAGTGAGTCCAGGAAGGAATCAGACAGGTCCATCTTACTCGGTGAGGTGGACGAGGCTGGTTGTGGAACCAGAGGAGCAATTGGAGGAGAGGGTGGCACGTCCGCACGTACGGGCGCCGGGGGGTGGCTGTGGAGGGCGAGGGAGTCAGGTTTGAGTTCTGGACATCCCCCCCCAGCGCAGGGCTGTCGTAGGGTCTGTGATCTGGTCTGGACGGCGAGGGTGGGCAAGAGACTTCTTTGCGCTGGGGTGAATAAGGAGACCGTGGACGGTCAACTTTGGTGGGATACTGGGGGAACCTCCGCAGGGCCCTCATGAAATTCTTGAGAGAGCGTATGGAGCGAGCCTGAGTGTCAAACTGGAGAATCATCCAGTCCGCCGCTTTTCCCGTTAAGAGGGAGGCGACAAAACGAACCCGGCTGTCCTCGGTGGGGAAAAACTGGCCTTGTTCCCTCATGTAACTGTCCACATAATGCAGGAAACAGGGTAAAGCCTCGACCGAGCCATCATAGGTGATCTTTAGTCGGGGTTGTTTCCATTGAATTGTTTGCACAGGGCGCTCCAGGGGGCAGCTGGCTTGGCACAACGGGCGCACCGGGTATGATCGGAGCGGCGGGCGCACCTGGCCCGATCAGCGCGGCGGGTGCGTCAGGTCCCCCGCCAGGTGCCTGGGGTGGATGTTGCGGAGCTGGCTGCGGAGGCTGGGTAGGATCCGGTGGAACAAGGGCGTTTTGAGCGTATTGCAATTGTTCATTCTCGCGGAGCAGTTGTTCCATCTGTTCCTGTAGACGGTTTACCTGGTCAGCCAATTCCCGGTGAAATAAGTGTCATCGCGGATCCCTCCGGTATATTTGGATTGGCTGACCCGAAGGTCAGAGGCCCAGTGGGATCCGTCGCCATATAAGTCCTCGTCGTCGGATAAGTCCGACTTGGGGTATTGTCCAGCAAGGCGCCGGGCACGTTGCGTGGTGTGAGACGGGATGAACATTGGGGAGAAAGAGGGTCCAAAAGAGAACCCTGATCCCACAGGTCCCTTGGTACGCACGTCTTTCGCATTTGCCCTGGCACGTTCGGCTGCCAACTGCTGCTCTCTGTCCTTGTCGGTCTGAGCCTTGGCCGCCGCTAATGCCGCTTCCTGCCATTGTTCCTCGGCCCGTTGGTTTGCGAGCGCTTGGTCCGTTTCCAGCTTCAAAGCGAAAGCTGCAGTGACCAACGGAAGAGCTTCTCGCTCCAGAAGGGCGAGGAGCGGGGCCTGATCCTGTCCAAGTAGAGGTTGTACCTGGACAGCCAAGGCAGCTGCGCCAGCTCCAAACGACGGAGTCAACAGTCGCGTTAAGTCGGCCACCGTAGTTGTGGTCAAGGGTAGATCCACAAATAGTAACGCAGTCCGAATAGCCATGGCGTGTGCCTCGGCTTCACAAACTTTAGGATCAGGAACCAGGGTCTGCGGCTATTGTCTCGCCATGTCGGGGAGCGAGTCGGGTAGGTCCGGAACCACCGCTTGATCCTGTTGCAAAGTCAATTTCGCTAACAAACGAGTCAGGAGAACCAAGTCCTCTTTCGCCTCCCGCACCTCTTCCAACAACCCGTCCAGGGCTAAGAGGTCGTGACAGGCAGCACGGTCCGCGTCCTCAGACGACCAGGGCGTCATTTCCGTAAGGCAGCGCCACTGATGCCGAAGAAGACCCATTAGGCGGTTAATTTCCGCATCAGTCTGTAAAGCTTCTACTAGCACATCATGCAGCAGAGTAGGGTCTTCAGGAAAGATGGAAGATCCCACTAATAGAGTCCAACGGGTTAAGTCCTCCAGGATTGCAGCCGTGGAACCCGTGCTCGGGGAGACGCAACCTCCACCCGAGATGTAGGCGAACCCTCCAGGGCTCCAGCTACGCTGATGAATAGGGAGATTCTTGGCTTAATGTAAGCCCTTGGCCCAAAGAATCCCCAAAAGCAACAACCCAGACAGGTAGTCCTAAGGCAAGTTGACTTTATTGGAAAAATCAAACGGGTTAACAGTGCTTGCAAACTAACTAAGCCAAGAATGGCTGGCAGGCGCAAATCAGTAATATATATTAGCATAGCTGATATGGCAGGTTGGCATAGTAGTTTCCCACGGGAGAGGAATGTACGAGATAAAGTGTCCGTTAGAACAACAAAGCGAGGCAGCTGCGAGAAGCCGCGAGAAAGTCATAACACCTCAGAGGAGCAGAGGAGCCGAACAGGCCCGTTGTTTCATCTTGCTCCCAGGTCATGTACTCATTTCATTAATATAATTACATATTCTAAGAATTACTGTTCCACTTCGCATTCTTCCCTTCAATAACACCCAGGTAACTGTCTCCCTGCATCATTGTGCTGTGCCTTCTCCTTCCCTGCCAAGGTTAGTCTATGATGTATAGCATGGGAGACAAGGATCTGCACCAAGGTGGATTTGATTTAAATCAAATCAATTTAAATCATTATTTAAATCACTAGTCAGTAAGACTAGATTTAAATCACAGTTTTCTACACTTTTTTTTACGGCTTGCTCCATTATAGGTTTTCTCCTCCAGGGAGAGAATAATATGTTGAACTTCAGGCTATACACAGATCCCAAGACTTGTAGAGTATTCTGCTCAAAAGGTTTCACTTGCATTTTTACTGCTTGCCCCTCCCTCCTTACACTGAGCTCCGTGTGCAGATCTATTCTACTCCAAATGAGCTTCTGTTCATTGAACTTCTTGAAACTTAGTACTTAAGGGGTAAATAGATTTGCAAAAGAACAATGGGATTAAGGTCTTTTTCTCACCTCTGTATCTTCATTTTAAAACATTTTTGCTGTGAAGAACAGGTATGTTATCTCTGCAGACACAAATTCATAGTGTTGAGAACTGCAAAACCAAGAATCTGTAATAATATCTTCTAGATAGAAAAGCTGCCCAAAATAGTCTTACAGAAACCTCTGGAAGAGCATGACATTGGGTTAATGGAATTCATTTACCAAAACATTTAAGCATTGCATGAATATACAGCATCATGCTACATAATTAAAAAAGAATCCTTATTTCATGATGAATAACCTTTGAACTATAATGTATCTTAAATAGAAAAATATACTTAGATAGATTTTCCTCAAAAAGCATTTTATTTTAAAATCCAATTTAAATTAAACATTTGATTTAAATAAAAAATCTGATTTTTTATTAAAAAATTTTTTTAATCTGCCCTAAACCGCACACATAATGACATCAAGACAAGTTGTACTACATTACTGGGGAGAGGAAGAAGAGGCAGCAGCTCCAAATTGCTTGAAATGCATGCGTCTGTCTTTATGTTGCTGCCCTGTGAACTAGTTTGAGAGATGAGAATGGGTTGAATCTTAGCAAAAGAGCCTCTTCTATTAGGGCAAAGTACTACAGTTAGTGAAATGAGCCTGTGGGATCTAACCCAACATAATTAGTAATATGTGAAGCTGTAGCACATTTTTGGCACTGTGGTTATGGACATCAAACAATCTCTACATACCTTAGGTGCTCTTTAACTGTGTTATGCATTGATTTTAATACAATAACAGTAACAATAAATCCTCTTTTTACCCAATCTCTTTTTATTCATCACTCAGAGTTTGGGACCTTAAAGGGTACACACACACACACACACACACACACACACACACACACACGTAGACAGCCGATGCCTCTTGACTGCTCTTACTAGAATTTAATACAGTGGACCATGCCATCCTGTTGAAACATCTGGCGATAGTAGATATTACAGGAAGTGCTGTGGATTGGTTTAAATTGCAGGATTCAGAAGATTGCTATTGGGGACAAGTTTTCTATGTTCTGCCTCATGAGGTTCTACAACACTCAGTCTTGTCCCTCATGCTATTCAATTTCTATGTAAAGCCTTTAGGAAAAATCATTCATGGTCTTGGAATAGGTTGTCATTAATATGCTGAGGACACCAAAGCACCTGGTGATATGGTAGATTCTCTGAACCAATATCTGATGGCTGTAGTTAAATGGCTAGGTAAGGAAAGCCAAGGTTCTTAAGGATGTGGTGCTTCCCACTTTTGATGGGGTCCAGCTGACTTTCGCTGACGCAGTTAATGGCATAGGGATGATAAGATCATTAACATAAGAAAAGCTCTGATGGATCAGACCAGTAGCCCATCCACTCCAACATCCTGTCTCTCACTTGATCTACCTTTACGGCAGGAGAAGCTGATGCAGCTGCAAAAAGGCAGCGGGGGTGGGGTGGGGCAGAATCCAATTAGCCTAGATAGCCTGCTACCTTGACTCTGCTGACCTGACTGCATCGATTCATACTATGGTTACCTTGAAGCTAGATTACTGTAATGAGGCTAGATTACTGTAATGGGTCTGCCCTAAAGACCACATGGAAATTACAGTTGATACCGAATGCTGTGGCCTGGCTATCATTCTCTTTCTGCAAATCACTGGTTACCAATCAGTTCCCAGGTTCAATTCAAGGTACTAGCTATCACCTACAAAGACTTCAAAGCTTGGGTATTGAACTCATTCGTTATGAGGACCAGATATGACGTAAATGTCACCTGGTTAGGCAGGGCCATGCCTCACCAGCCCAGATGAGGAGCAGGGTGGTAGTGGCTGCCTCATATGGCAAGCTGGCAGTGGGCTCACAAGCCCAGATCAGGACTGGGGGCTTGGCTGCCTTGGCTGACTTGCAGGCCTGATAAGAGCTCTCAAGGGGCTGGATCCGGCCCCTGGGCCGTATGTTTGAAACCCTGCTTTAAAGGCATTGGACCCACATACCTGCCAGGACAGCCCCTCTCCTGCTAAGTTCCACTATGATAGGTCCACTCATCTGAGTAAAGCCACCAGGCAAACAGGTGAAATCATGAACTGCCCCATTCATGCACATTCTCTGTGGTGGTTCCTACACTGTGGAACAATCTGCCTGGAGGCTGTCAGGAAGGCCCTTACGCTTCTATTGCTTCACAAAACAGCATGTATACACACACACACACACACACAAGCGCATGACGAGTGTGTAATTGATAGACAGATGCCGGAGAGACTGTGCTGTTTGGGGGGAGCGAGTGGGATTTTTCTGGGAATTTCCAGATGTTTCACAGAATGTGCCCATGTGTAGTTGGGAGATACTTTCTCTGCTGTTCCATACTTCCTTCTTATTTTTACTATTTCCTAGTTTTGTTCAGTACAACAGAGAAAAAATTGTTATCCTTCTCCAAGCTCCAGGAAAGACATCACCACCTCCGCTCCTCTAAATCCCTCATCACCAGTAAAAAAGCAGAATTTTGCCAGACAAAGACTCAGAACAGGAAAGCAACACACATCAGATTGTAAACAACCTAAATACAAAAGGTCCAAGTCTTATCTGGTATAAGCATGTGCCACTTTATGGGGCACATATTGGTCTTTCTTCAAGTTACTTGTTCAACCTTATTATAAGCAACAAGAAAATATTATTTACACTAACTGATTATAGTTTATCCCACCCTTTTCCAAAGACAGAAGTATGTGGGATTTCCCCTCACTTAATCCTCATCACAATAAGCCTGTGAGATAGCAGGGGCTGGAAGACAGTGACGGGCCTATAGTCATCTGAGCAAGGATTTAAACCTAGGCTTCCTTAGGCCAACACTCTATCTACTACCTCACATGGGCTCTTAGTTTTGCATTTTTGATACCCTCTAGCATTGAGCTAGAAGACAAAGTGAACAGGTTACTCAAGATCTCTCTCACACACTGTCCTATAATGATCACAGTGTATTTGCAATCAGTTGGCATGGCTCAAAAATATGGGAATGTTCTTCTCAAGCCCCAAGCAATATATTGGCCATCAGGGCAAAAACATCTGGATTAATCCATCTTGTATTCAAAAGAAAATATGGAAAGCCCAGAAAAGTGGATAGGTGTCAGGAGCAGGCCATTGGGATGGTATGTGGTAGTCTGATTGTGCTGCTCGTCCATATATGCCTGTGTTGGCGAACCTATGGCACGTGTGCCGCAGCTAGCATGCCGAGCCCTCTCTGTGGGCACACGCGGACCCATCGCGTCTGCCTAGGGCTGTGCTGTGTTGTCGTGGTGAGGGCGCTTAGGGCGGTGCTCCTTCTCCCCAAGCCCATGCTCCCCAAGCCTGCGCTGGAGCCCTCCCTGTTTGTCGGGGCCCCCGCTTTCTTCAGTTTGGACCTGGAGGCTGTGGCCGAGCACCTTGCCACGCCCCCCTCTCAGCTGAGCTGCGGGGCCCCCGCCTGTCTTCAGTTTGTCTGGGGCCCCGCCCGTCTAAAAAAGCATTTAGAAAATTCTACAACATTTGCAGACAATCCTACAAGACATCAGGAAATCTACAAGGAATTTTCTAGCATTGTAGCAACTGCAAAGGTGAATTTTAGTAACAGATTTTTACAGTTCGGTAAGATGGAGACAACTTTGCCATGCCCCCCCCCTCTCAGCTGAGCTGAGGGGCAGCTCAGCTGTTTGTCGGGGCCCCACCCACCTTCAGTTTGTCTGGGGCCCCGCCCGTCTAAAAAAGCATTTAGAAAATTCTACAACATTTGCAGACAATCCTACAAGCCATCAGGAAATCTACAAGGAATTTTCTAGCACTGTAGCAGCTGCAAAGGTAAATTTCAGTAACAGATTTTTACAGTTCCGTAAGATGGAGACAACCCTGTGTTTTCTTACTTCTCCAGATAAAGCCAAATTTGAAGAACTTGATCTTTCCTGCCTACACTGGTTAGATTTAGAAAATCTGGAAATGGAGCTAATAGAATTTCAAGAAAGCTCTATCTGGAAAAATAAATTCTATGACCTGCGTGAAACACTTGAGAAGATAGGATGACAAAGGACAGCACAGTTGGTTCTGAAAATGAAATCCTTAAAGTGTGGAATTCTCTGCCAAATAATTTTAAGTCAATGAAAGCACTTGGGATTGCTTTCCTTACTTTGTTTGGATCATCTTATGCTTGTGAGCAGCTGTTTTCAGCTTTGAATTATATCAAATCTGACACCAGGAACAGGATAACAGATGATCTGAGTGCTGCATGTGTTGCTCTCAAACTTACAAAGTATGAGCCAAGGGTAGACAAATTATCAGCATGCACACAACAGCAAAAATCACATTAATTGTTCAAAATTTGACGATGTCCTCAAAGATGTCACAAAAATGGTGAATTACATCATGGCTCGTGCTCTGAATTGTCGACAGTTTCAAGCACTTCTTGAGGAGGTTCAGGCACAGTATAATTGTTTACTTATGTACAATAATGTCCGGTGGCTGAGCAGAGGCCGAGTCCTGGAGAGATGCATGCCAAATGCAAACTTTTACCTTTCAATAAAAAGTTGTTTGTATCATTGAAAGCTCTGTTATTGTGTTTTTCTTTTAACGCAAAATATGTGAATGTATGAGTTGTTTTTTCTAAACTAAAACCTCAGTATTCAGGTTAAATTGCCGTATTGGCACTTGGCGATAAATAAGTGGGTTTTGGGTTGCAATTTGGGCACTCGGTCTCTAAAAGGTTCGCCATCACTGATATATGCTGTGTACCTTGCCTTTGCCCCTTACTAGTGTCCTTTTGAATATGGCTTCTGAAACCTGTCGATCCTAACCAATAAAACTGCTTTCGTGGACTTGCTGTCTGCTGGAATCTGTTTATGGGTTTGCCGCAGGGCTAGAGCGTACATTAGGACAGTAGTCTTATCCTTACCTGTTGACCTTGGCTGGAGCCCTGGAGGGTTTGCCTAGACACTAGTCTCCTCGGTTTGGGGCGCAGGACGAGCTCCCCGAGGACCCCGACTTTCTGCGTGCCGTCTTGGAGGAGGCACAACGGACTTACGCAGAGTCCACCCACCTGGTTAGGCTGGTTATTGATCAGTGGCGTCGCATGGAGGACTCAGGACGCAATGAGCTTTTGGGACTAGATACTTTGCTGGAGGAGGCCCGGTTGGCGCAAGAGGACTTCGTGCTCCTAACCCAGTTGTTGGCTGAGCTTGCGCTCTGCGGGACGCAACAGGAGTCGGCAGCCCCAATTCAAGGGCCTGAGTTCTGTTTCCCAATGGCGGGGGCTCAGGGGGGAGACATTCTGCAAACTGTTCTGGATCCCGCCCTATGCCGCTGGGAAGCACAGAACGCTGCTGCCAGGACAGTCCTAGTTCTTGTGGATTTCACGCTGACCACGGCGACGGTGGCCGACGACGAAAAGATACTAACTCCTGAATTCGGTCCTGCCTCTGCAGCCGTGGCTCAACAGGTCCAACCGCTGTTGGGCCAGCACAAGGAAATCCAAATGCTCTTGGAGCAAGTGGCCGAACTAATTGTGATGGCTGCAGCTGCCGCCAAACTCGAGGCGGACCGAGCGCTCGCTGACCAGAGGTGGGCGGAGGAGCAACTGTTGGCGGATGCGGCCGCCGCTCGGGAGCAGGCGACGGCAGGAACTGGAGCGCGGTCAAAAGTTAGCGGGGGACTGGACTGGTGTTTCTCCTCGTTTTTTTTTTGGGCTCCCAGGAACCTGGCCTGCCCCAGGACGTGGCGCGCAGGCAACGGCTCACCTTTGCTCCTGATGTACAGGAATATTTGGATGAGGAGGACTTGTATGCAGTGGAGGGGGACTGGAATACGAACTACCGAGTCAGCCAACCCCGATGGACTGGGGCAGCTGAGGAGGAGATCCATGCCTTGAGGTTTCAAAACAGAACTGTTGGATCGTATGGCTCGTATGCAGAACCAAATGGACTTGTTGATGTGTGAGTACGGTTGCCTACAGCGAGTTCAACTGGTGCCTGTGCAGGCATTGGTCCAGGGCCAACAGCCCCCCAGCCAGCAACCTCCGATGCAGCCGGCTCCAGGGCAACCTCCGGTGCAACCGCCTCTGGGGCAGCCGGCCCTGGTACAACCGGCTCCCGGGCAGCCGCCCCCTGGGCAACCACCGGCACCACCCCCTGTGGTCCTGGTCGTGCTGTGGAAGCAACCCCGTTTGCGAGTGACATTTGATGGCTCTACGGACGCGTTGCCCTGTTTTCTACACCAAGTGGACAGTTACATGAGAGAACAGGGGCATATCTTTCCCACGGAAGACAGCCGCATAAGGTTTGTTTCCTCACTTTTGGCTGGAAAGGCTGCAGAATGGATGGTTCTCCAGTTTGATACCCAGGTCAGCTCCATACGGTCGCTTAATGAATTCATGCGAGCATTAAGGAGACGTTTCGAGGATCCGTTTCAAGGGGAGAAGGCCAAAGCGGCCCTCCTACAGCTCCGTCAAGGATCCTCCTCAGTCCGAGAGTTTGTGGATGAGTTCCAAAGACTCGCTAACAAAATAGTGGATTGGACTGAAGCTACCCGGGTGCATTACTTTCGAGCTGCGTTGCATCCTGAGATTCTAAACTGGGCATACATGCAGCAAGACCCAGCCATCTTGGAAGAGTGGATTTTGCTGGTGGAGGAAGTGGAAATCCACCGCCAGTTTATTTCCCTTGCCCGACGGCAGGCCAAGGAGGAGGGAAGCCAGAGAAACCCTCCCAAACCAGCCACTCCTCAGGCCCCGCGGACGCCGGCTCTACCTCCGCAAGACTGAGCATTATGGTTTCAAAGGGGAGCCTGTCTCATTTGCGGTGCCATGGGTCACTTCGCTGCCACTTGTCCGTCATTTTCGGGACTGCCGAGTCCCACTCCCCAGTCAGAGGGGACCCCTTGCGGGAGAGGATGTGCTTGAGGGAGGGACACCGCAGCCGAGCGGAGCATCCCTCAAAGACGAAAAGCGCCCCCCAGCTCTGCACGCTGGAGAAGTGACAACGGACTTTTTGCTAGCGGACCCGTCGAGGTCCAGTGTTACAATTACTAATCCTGGGGAGGGTAGCTCCGCTTCTTCAGAGGAGGGTGACCACTGGAACTCCCCCGCCCTTAACTTGGAGTCTCCCCTCAAACAGCCAAAAAACGGACTGGGTCTGCGGTAGAAGGAGCGATATCGCAGACCTCCGCAGGTGTTCCTGAGAAACCCGAGGCTCCTTTCATGGTGAGTGAAGTAGAAGAGACTGTGTATGTAGATGTGATATTACGACATTATAGAAAAGTTAAAGCCTTAATAGACTCCGGATGTGCCCACTCGTTAATTAATGAAACCACCTTTAGGGCGCTCCAAGTGCCAGCACCTGTTCAATTTGCTCAAATGGATGGCAGTGATTTCAGGGGGGGCAGTCAACCGTCGCACTGACAGAGTGGCAATGGGAATCGGCCACCATTGGGAACAAATTAACTTTACTATTGTGCCCAATGTTCAATATGCTGTGGTGCTAGGCGCAAATTGGCTCAAAGGACACAGTCCCACCATAGACTGGGAAGCTGAGACTTTGACGTTCAATAGCCCGCTGTGTGACTTACACCAATATCAAGTGGCCGTTAAAACCGTAAGCAAACCAACTCCTGCTCTGGCCTCAGACACCTCCAGTCCGACCCAAGTACTGCCCGAATATCAGGACTTTACAGACGTGTTTAATGTGCAGGAGTGAGATGTGTTACCCCCCCACCGCCGGACGGACTGTACTATTGAAGTGGTGGGGGATGGAAAACTGCCAAAAAGTAAGATCTATCCTATGAGCCCTACGGAATGGACGGTGCTCCGCGAATTCTTAGAAAAAACTTGGCTCGCGGTTTCATCCGACCCTCCACTGCACCCTATTCGGCACCAGCTTTCTTAGTGCATAAGAAAACAGGGGACTTGTGTTTGTGTATCGACTTTCGAAAACTTAATGCTGTTACTCAAACAAATGCTTATCCCATCCCCCTCATTTCTGATCTCTTGGGGCAACTTTAAGAGGGACACATTTTCACCAAACTGGACTTAGTCGAGGCTTATTACAGAGTCAGAATCCGGGAGGGAGCTGAATCTCTGACAGCCTTTTCCAGTTGCTTTGGGATGTTCGAATTTATGGTGATGCCTTTTGGATTAAAAGGGGCCCCGGGGATCTTCATGCAATTCATTAACGAGATCCTCCATGATCTACTGTTCAAAGGAGTGGTAGTTTATTTAGATGATATTCTCATTTACTCTAAAACCACGGGTGAGCATGTTGCCTTGGTTCAAGAGGTGTTGCAACGTCTCAGAGACAATCAGCTGTATGCTAAAAAGTCTAAATGCGAGTTCCATAAAAAGCAATTGACTTTCCTAGGATATATTATTTCACACCAGGGACTGACTATGGATCCTGAAAAGGTGCAAGCGGTGCTCGATTGGGAACCACCCTCTACTCGTAAACAGGTCCAAAGATTTCTCGGGTTCGCGAATTTTTACAGGATGTTCCTCCCACATTTCGCTCAGATTGCACTACCCCTCACAAACCTCCTTAAGAATAAGGGAAAGGGGAATACAGCTACCTTACCCAACACCCGGGTGGAGTGGATCCCCCAGTGTCAAGCCGCCTTCGATAGTCTTAAACAGCTTTTTACCTCCGACCCTGTTTTGCAGCACCCGGACTGCAATCAACCATTCGAAGTGCATGTAGACGCTTCCGACATAGCGATGGGGGATGCGCTCCTGCAGCGGGGGGAGGATGGGCACCCGTGCGCTTATTTTTCTAAAAAGTTGACTCAATTGGGCCATTTGGGAAAAGGAAGCCGCTGCGGTAAAGCATGCCCTGACAGTGTGGAGGCAGTTTTTAGAAGGTTCCAAGGTGCCCTTTGAAGTATGGACCGATCACAAAAACCTAGAGGCACTAACAGGGGCGTGCAAGCTGTCCGCGAAGCACGTATGCTGGGCGGACTTCGCCCAATTTCGATTCGTCCTAAAATATGTACCAGGGAAGCAAAACCTTCTGGCTGACGCTTTGTCCAGACTCCCCCAATATCCCACCAAGGTTGATCGGCCCACAGAATCGCTCTTCATCCCTGCCCAATGTGGTCTGTTGCCCACTTTGGCCGTACAAACCTGTTCTCAGACCCAATCCCCACAGCCGCCGCTTTCGATGGGGGGGAAGACCCACGCCCGGATGAGCCGGCAGCGCTGCCCACCTCGCTTCCTCTTCCCCCTGAGAGACTGACAGCCACAGTTCCCGAGGTACGGGGGCCCGAGCGCCCCGTTCAGTCTCTCCCTGCGCCTGTGTCGGCTCCATCCTCGGTCAAGCTGCCCACTGTCTCCTCTCTGGAGGGGGTGGAAGGACTGTCTGATTCCTTTAAAGAGACTCTCCTTCGCAGTTATCAAACGGAACTGTTCTCACAGACCCTTCCAGCTACTCTCATTAAACGCGGGGAGTTTTGGTACAAAGATTCTAAATTGTATGTTCCAAAAGTATTGCGGGGGGAGGTTTTGGGTTTGGTTCATGGCACCAAGACTGCCGGACAATGTCTCAAGACATTGCATTTGCTACGGAGACAGTTTTGGTGGGCGGGCATGCGGTCAGATGTGGACTCCTTCATCCGCAGCTGCCCCATATGTGCAGCAGCCAAACGATCTCAGGGCAAACCGCCCGGACTTTTACAACCATTAGAGACTCCCTCCAAACCATGGGAAGTTATTGCACTGGACTTCAAGATGGACCTACCCCCTAGTGGGGGAAAGACAGTTCTTTGGGTGATTACTGATCTATTTTCAAAACAGGTGCATCTTGTACCCTGCACAGGTATCCCTTCCGCCCCGAAATTGGCCTGCCTCTTTGTGTCACATGTCTTCCAACTACATTCCTTTCCGCATAAGATAGTGATGGACAGGGGGTCAACTTTTGGGGCCAAATTCTGGAAGGCTTTTCTCAAATTGGTTGGAGTAGAACAAGGACTGTCTAGTGCCTTCCATCCCCAAACAGACGGTCAAACTGAACGTTTACGCTGTTACGTTAATTACCATCAGGATGATTGGGTAGACCTGTTGCCTTTTGCTGAGTATGCTTATAATAATGCGGTTCACCAATCCACGGGGTTCAGCCCTTTCTAGGTTGTCCATGGTAAAGAGTTTGGCCCCACTGGTCATATTGATGCTTCTGAGGAGGAGGGGGGAGCTGATATGGATGGATAGGCATGTTCAATTCAAACAACCTGGCCATGGCTGGTTAAAAATCTAGAGCGGGCCAAACGGCATTACAAGGCTCAGGCTGACAAACATCGCTCCCCCAGTATGGAATGCAAAGTGGGGGATCTTGTCTATCTGTCCACCAAGAACCTATGGTCCACCCGCCCATGTGATAACTCAGTGCCAAGTATGTGGGTCCGTTCCCCATTTCCAGGATTATTAATCCACTGGCTGTGGAACTCTCCTTGCCCAAGTCCTTACGCAGAATTCATTCTGTGTTCCATGTCAGTCTTTTAAAATCGTATGTTCCTTCCCAAAAATGGCATCCTGAACCACAACCCGAAGTGCCTGAAATGGTGTGGGGGAGAAGCATTTTGAAGTAGCTACAATACTGGATTCTCGCATTCGCTACGGTACCCTTCACTATCTGATCCGCTGGAAACATTTTGGTCCCGCCCAGGATGAATGGGTGTGCGCCCATGATGTCTCCGCCCCCCGCTTAGTACGAGAATTCCATGCCGCCTACCCTCACAAACCCACGGTGGGAGGGTGAGGGGGGGTCTTTAGGGGGGCAGAATGTCAGGAGCAGGCCATTGGGATGGTATGCGGTAGTCTGATTGTGCTGCTTCCAGGTGCTGTTGTGCTATTCTGTCCAAGGCCAGGCTGTGCCCCGTGTTTAGTCTTCATAGATTCCCATACTGTGGGAATTGCCAAGTGCTCCTTCCTGCCTCTGGGAGGGGGGTTGCCTGGGTTACCAGTTATCTCCTTTTGCTCTTTCATATATGCTGTGTACCTTGCCTTTGCCCCTTACTAGTGTCCTTTTGAATATGGCTTCTGAAACCTGTCGATCCTAACCAATAAAACTGCTTTCGTGGACTTGCTGTCTGCTGGAATCTGTTTATGGGTTTGCTGCAGGGCTAGAGCTTACAATAGGAACTCAACTGTGCTATGTTTAGTGAAACAGAACTTATTTATGTGCATATATATGATGAACTTGGCCCTCTTTGTACTATAGGACCATCCCCAGATGCTCCGATTTCAGACTTGGAAATAATAGCTATTCCACATGCAATTAAATCAGCAGGATTTTTTGCATATACATGTTGCACACACAGTAAACCTTTCTTCTTGCACTTTGTACATAAACTATAGAGAACACAGGCCAATCATAGCACTTCACAACCTGTACTCCTGGTGTACATGCATATTATGAATTTTGTTTCTCACACAATGCAAGATGTACTTCCTAATTTGCGACCTCTCTGACATGGCCTTAAGTCCAAATAACTTCAATAGAGTGTACTTCCAATTAAACACACCTACAGCTTTTGACATCTATATACTATTTCACTGAGCCCAGTTATGAAAAGAAATTGCTGCATGAACTTTCTGAGGCAAGAGACTCATGTTTCAAATATACAGATAAAACACTCTTCCCCAAATATTAAATGTCTCTTTCAGAATACTCTTGAAAAGTAAGGGGTAAGACATTTTTCTGTGCTATAAGAGAACTATACAGTACAATCTTGCTTATCTTTTGTTAAATATGCAAAACTTTTGACAGAAATCTGGATAAACAAGAATTTCACTTGTTTGGTTTATCCTGATATAAGGAAGTCATGAGACCAAGAACTTACAAACTAGCTCAAGTTTAGAAGAAACTGGAAACAAACCAATTCCAGTTCTTAAAAATTACTACCTGAGAGAGATATCACTTTGCATGATGTAAGCACACATTTCTTTGGCCCCACTGTCAGCTCTGGTTGAACAAGTATTTGAAACTCCACAAAGCCCGTTAAACCAAAGGTGAAAATGTAATGAATATATGCTGTGAGCAACAATCACTCTTATCACCACTGGTCTTCAACATTTTTTAAAAAAAACTGTTTCTGGACTGAGAAGTATGGTATATATATTAAATGCCTACTGAAAATATTAAATATGCACAAACAAGTAATGCTTTGAACTGCAACAGTATCTGTAACTTTTAGCCAAGAATGTACTTATTGTTTCTGCCATTTTCTCCACCACTTCTCAGCAATAAGTGTTATCTTTTGACACTTCTATATTGTAGCCATCACACTTAAGAGCAGTGTGTACAAAGTGAGAGTGTACAGCAAAGGATACAAAAATGTGAACCTGTGATGCTATTATTCATTAGACTGTAGCCAGATCCACAGCAACAAATCACAAGAGGAACTATTAATATTTAGCTACCGTTAGTGGACTTCAACAGGTATGATGTACTTTTCAGGGATGCCAGTTTCTGAACAGGATGCTCTTAAACATTATTTCAGCATCCCTGTTTTTTTAAAAAAGTCTCACTATAAAGCAACATTGTAAGTTAAGAGATAAGAGAGAACAGCTCTCTATACTATGGGTTAACATCCTTCCCACCAACGCCATGGTACTTCTGCCCATAGAGAACAAGTTATTCCAAAAATATAAGTTCAACATTTGTGTGCTAAGTGCCGTCAAGTCACTTCCGGCTCATGGCGACCCTATGAATCAATGTCCAAAATGTCCTATCTTTGCTCAGATCTTGCAAATTGAGGACTGCGGGTTCCTTTATTGAGTCAATCCATCTCTTGTTGGGTCTTCCTCTTTTCCTGCTGCCCTCAACTTTTCCTAGCATGACGGTATTTTCCAGTGACTCGTTTTCTCATAATGTGACCAAAATGCAATAGCCTCAGTTTAGTCATTTTAGCTTCTAGGGTCAGTTGAGGCTTGATTTTATCCTTAACCCTCTTTTTTTTTGTTTTTGGCAGTCCACGGTATCCGTAACACTCTCCTCCAACACATTTCAAAGGAATCTACTTTCTTCCTATCAGCTTTCTTTAAAGTCCAGCTTTCACACCCATACATAGTAACAGGGAATAAAATGGCATGAATTAACTTAATCTTGGTGGCCAGTGACACATTCTTACACTTAAGAATCTTTTCTAGCTCCTTTATGGCTGCCCTTCCCAGTCTCAATCTCCTTCTGATTTCTTGGCTGCAGTCTCCCTTTTGGTTGATGATGGAGCCAACATTTACTCTCTCTTTTTAAGCTCTGAGCTGTTTTTGAAGTCAACTAGAATATTCTTGCTGAACAAATATAAGCTGTTGCTGTCCAAAGGGAAGGAGGAATAAATCTCACAGTTTAAATAGTGCGCGCACTCAACCTCTTGGAATGGACCATTCACTGTATCAAAAAGAGACAAACCAAGACCACCAGACAGGAGCCAAAGCTAATCCAATTAATTCTTGCTGCAGCAAGGAGAGCACATAAAATGATGGAAGAGAACAGAAGGTATCTGAAATAGCACCTACACGTATTAAAATGCAAAGCCCTGCTTTCTGTCAAAACTCTGCTGAGTGGAGAATACCACAGGGTACCTGCTTTCACAAGAAGGTCCAGTGTGCATTTGCACTAGCCTGATATTTTATATAACAAACAAAGTGAAGGAGTTCCAGTTCACTTCGCAATCTCATCACAACATAACCATAGCAGAAGAACCATTATGCCAGCATGAAGAATACCAGCTTCGTCATGGTTATTTCCAAGGTATTGTATTTAACTCACTGAAAACTCAAAAAAACCCTTTGGATCAGAAGCACTGGTCTAGAAATTTCTGTGAGAACACATCAATGGATCTTTTAGTGTTGCCACAAGGATATTGCCAAAAACAGCCTACTTGTGGTGAGCAGTCCTCATTCTGGTTGTAATGTTTCAACATTCTCACCTTGTGACAGTTGCTTCCATCTCACTGAGATTCCATGCATGCTGGACTATATGGGCCACCTGTTGGTCCAGCAAGGCACACTGAATGTTCTGATGTTCCCAGTTCCCCCGGTTACTGCAACGCACCACACCTTTTGTGTATTTTGTTGACCAGGCTCTCCTGGTCCTCCAAGAGGATTCTTGGGATAAACAGCAGGGGAAAGAAGAAAGAGGATAAAAATATGCTCAGCCAACTCTTTCAAGGAGTTTTTCTACTGGGTGTGCATAACCTTTACTTTTTTTATTGCTGCCCCTAGCATCTACATTGGTGCTGCATATGAGATACAATCATTTTATGAGGCATTATATACTGAATCATACTTTGGAGTCCAGCTTCACAATGGATTCATCTTGCTATTGTATATCAAGGCGAGTCAAGCCCCCCCTATAAATCAAGCACAGATATCTAAGAGTTTACTGATCATATCTTTGAACTGCATGAGCAGTCACACAGAATTTAGTTAATTTGAATCCTGTTCTAACATGTTCAGAGGAGGATCTTAAAAGAAAAGACTTAAAGGTTTGGTGGAGGGAGTATTTTAAGCTGGTTCACAGCCAGTGTCAGGAACATCTGGAAACACTCCCTAAGATGCAACAGAGGAAGTAAATGGCTTTAAGGGGAGTTTAATTTTAAATTGTCTGGAAAAGGGTATGTGTGATTTTTTTTTTTAAAAGCCAAACCAACAAACACAGGTAACAGTGACCAGAAGCAAGTGTGTAAGGAGAGGATATTCTCAATTCAAAATTTATTTATTTGTTTGATTGATAGATTTTTAGGCTGCCTATTTCTGGCCAAGCCAGGTTCAGAGTGGATCACAACACTTTAAACAATCTAAAAATAGTAAATTATTACATAAAGTACAACAATAAAAGTGACACACTGATATAGCAGCAGATACATCTATAATATAACAATACTGCAGGACTAACATTGTATACTATTTGTGGGGAAAGAGCAGAGATGGAGAAGGAGGGGGGGAAAGGAGGAGAAGAGAGGCCAGCCAGGTGGAAGACTGTGGCTGCCCTCAGCCATATATATGCCTGGTGGAACAGCTCAGTTTTACAGGCCCTGCGGAATGTTTTATTTCACTTCACTTCCTTAGTCACCCACCCAGAAAAAAAAAAGCGAAATAATCAAGGCTGGGTTATGAAGAGACAGAACATCTCTGACAAACATAGTACATCTTAACAGAATTGTATTTAAATTATTTGTGTCCCATCTCTCCCTATACTAAAAGTGATTTAACGTAATTAAACTGATAAAGCTAACAAAGAAATGCCAGCCCTGGCCAGTCCCACCGGCTTTCCCTACACTTGCCGCTTGAGCAACAGCAAGCAGGATGGAGGTGCATAGGAATGACATCCACACCCCCAGTTCCTGCCCAACTGGATGCTGGCACTATCCTGCAGCCCCCCTTCCACCTCTTCATTCCCTGACCCCACAATTCCCTCCCCCCCCACAGCTAAGCCACAGCTATGTTGTTAAAGAAAAAACAGCCCTGTTGAAGGCAGGGTGGCAAAGCTTAGTGCCGCCATTTTGAAGGTGATGCTACACTCAACACCCTCCATGGTTTGGCTGCAGGCAGACTTCACTCGGGAAGGGGGGGGGTTCTGCCTGTAGCTGCTGCACTGTTTTCTTTGCTCAAGCTTAAAGAGGAAAGCCCTATGAGTCAAGCTTGGAAAGAGCACAGCGTTGTGTGGAAGCTATCCCCCAAAAGTGGGGGCATGTTGGCTCCCCCTGAAGAAGTAGCTACTAAGAGTTAAAAGACAGTAGGAGGAAAGGCTAAAAGAAGAATCAGCTCACCAGGACTCAGGAGACAAGATACACAATTCCTTCATAAGTAAGAAACCCCCCCCCCCCAAAAAAAACCTAACTTGTTGCTGCTTAAGTAGTCTACGAAATGAGCTGTAGATTATCAGCATATATCCAGTGGAGTGCCACAGGGGTCTGTCCTGGGACCGGTGCTATTTAACATTTTTATAAATGACTTGGAGGATGGAATAGAGGACATGATAATTAAATTTGCAGATGACACCAAGTTGGGAGGGATAGTTAATACCCCCAGAGGACAGGGTCAGAGTTCAGAATGACCTTGATAGACTGGAGAGCTGGGCCATAAACAATAAAATGGATTTCAATAGGGAGAAGTGTAAGGTACTCCACCTAGGCAGAAACAACTTAAGGCACAGGTACAGGATGGGAGAGAGTTGGCTTGACAACAGTTCTGCCGAGGAATGTGTGCCTAAAGATTACCTCTCCTCCATGCTCCTGCTGGAAGACATCCACACAGTTTGATTTTGGGGTTTTTTCTCTATACCTTTTCTCCTGTGTGTGTGTGTGGGGGGGGGGGAAGCAGAGTCTCTGTGTGTGGGGGGAAGCAGTTTCTGTAGGTGGGGGGGAAGCCAAAGGGGGATTTCACCCGTTCTGCCAAGGGGTGTGTGCCCGCTCGCCTCAAAACTGGTGTTCAAATTGTGACTTAAACAATGCATTTGTCCGGTCCCGACTCCCGAGTCCGATGCAAAAGGGGAAATTCTACCCCCACCTGCCCCTTAAGCATAGCTAGCATGCCTCTGTCCCTTTCCATGGTTTGCAAACACCCAAGGTCGCGTCACGTGTTGCTTTGCATGGTTTTGCAAACTCTGAGTCCAAACGGTCTATTTATTTCTATTCATTCCAAAGGGCTGATCATGGGGGGACCCCTTCCGGGCCCCATAACTCGGGACCCCCTGCCCCAATCGTCACAAAACTTGGGGGTTCTTGCAAGAAGGGTCCCCTCAAGCTACACTGAAATTTTGGGATCTCTACCACCAAAAATGCCCCCCGGAGCCGCAGAAAGGCGCAAATTTGTTTTTAATGGCTTTATTTGGCCGAATTTTTTCCCGAACTCCAAACTTAGTGCCGAATTCCACGGATCCGAATCGGGGGAGTTCGGACTTCAACATTTCCCAAATCAAAACGGGCCGAATTTTGCCAAATCCAAATTTTACCGATTTGTTTTTTCAACAGTCCTTTCCACAAGTCTTGGGATCTTTGTGTGTATAGCATGAGGTTTATCATATTATTCTCTCCCTGAAGGAGAAAACCTATAATGGCAGCAGGCTGTAGAAGAGACCCAGTTTGGGAATATTTTAATGACATTCTTCTACCTACAGGTAAGGCAGACGTGTGCAAAATGCAAACACTGCAACAAAGAAATGCAAGGCCTGGTGGCCTGAATGAAACAACATCATGAGAAATGCTGTTTATGTAGAAAACCATGATTTAAATATAATCTTACTAACTAGTGATCTAAATTGTGAAAATCTAGTCTTATTGACACATGAACACATGAAGCTGCCTTATACTGAATCAGACCCTTGGTTCATCAAAGTTAGTATGTCTACTCAGACCGGCAGTGGCTCTCCAGGGTCTCAGACAGGGGTCTTTCACATCACCCACCTGTCTAGACGCTTTAACTGGAGATGCCGGGGATTGCACCTGGGACCTTCTGCATGCCAAGCAGATGCTCTTCCACTGAGCCATGGCCCCTCCTGACTAGTGATTTAAATCAATTTGATTTAAGTCAAATCTACCTTGGATAAAAGGAATTCTGGAGTAGCAAGACAGCTGCTACCCTGTGCACAGTTACTTGAAAGCAAATTCCCCTGCATCTGAAAAAATATGCATGCAATTAGAAGTTCTCAGAACACACAAAAGGGTCTCTTTTTACCAAGGAAACATGTCAGGAGGTAAAGTTGCTATACAACTCTGCCAAGTTTTATCCACTTCCTAGGCATGCCACCCATTGCCCCAGACATAGTTTATTCTAAGTTCTCTCTCCCCACCCACCCCCATAGCACAAGCAATCCGCTGGCAGTGTCTGCCTCCCTCCACACTTTTTATTGAAACTGAAAGAAAGAAGGAAGTGAAAATGAGAATGAACAGAGAAGCAGACAGGCTAGCAGGAAGGGAAAATAAAAGAAAGAATAAAGAGACAGGAAGGTTGGGGAAATGAGAAGGAAAGAAAAAAAGAACAAGAAAAATGGAGGTGACTTGAAATGAATGGATAACGAGGAAACACTTGCTTCCCTCAACATATGCATAGAATTGTAGAATCATATTCCCTTTCCTATGTTTGAGTACTGAGACACCCCCCCCCCGCAAAAGAGTAACTGAGGGGCTGACCCTCTCTAGTATAATTCTGGTGACTGGGGTCTGCCTTATGTGACAAAAGGGTTATTGTAAAATGTGTCAAAGGCTCTGTTTCTGTTATGATGAGCTAGAGATCAGTGGAGGGTCTTCAAAATATGGTTGCACAGTTGCCTGTAATAAGGAACTTGCATATTATTGACAACTCCATCTGGGTTAAAGACCATGGTACAAACTTGATCATATCAATATGTCTGGCTGTTTGGCTGGAGGCCTTGTCCCTCTTCACCTACCCAATTTAAGCTGTCAGGCCTTGGAATCAGTTGG
Source organism: Euleptes europaea (assembly GCF_029931775.1). Classification (NCBI taxonomy): domain Eukaryota; kingdom Metazoa; phylum Chordata; class Lepidosauria; order Squamata; family Sphaerodactylidae; genus Euleptes; species Euleptes europaea. Next base: position 4,412,782 of record NC_079326.1, on the reverse strand, counting down.
GTCTAGCTGAGGCCTTATCTGAACCTGAAGAGCCCGTCTTGAACTGAGCCTTCCAGAAATCTGGTCATGAGATAAGAGTCTTGTTTAAGGCTGGTTTTTCAGGATAGGCAAAGGACAAAACGAATACAGGCAAAATAGGGTTGTCAACCTCCAGGTAGTGGTAGGAAAGAACACCTTTGCTGTAAGCTATATAGCTGACAAAATGAACAGCAAGGACCCAACTCTATTCAAAAAATTACTCTATATTCTACAAATCACTATGTACAATTACAACTTAATGACTAAGTGTTAACCAAACATACAGTTACACATAACATATAAGACAACATTTACATATATCAAATTGTTTCTAGAACAAAATGTGTTTACAAAATTGGAACAAAGTTCTCAAACGCTTAGTAAGGTTTATAGAATAAAAATCGAAGTTCATAAATGGATAGTGCCTCAACGAGCTATTTCTTCTTGGTGCCTTGAGGCTTGCATTGAAAAAACGTGGCTTCATGCCGAAATCTTCACAGTCAGAATGTATATTCAAAAAGGAACATTTTCCAGATAATTTTAAATCGTTTTCACCCACAGCTAGGGGACTTCTTCAGCCTGGAATTCTTATAGCGTTTTCATTTGTGTAGCCTAGTAGGCTTCATATTACAACAATGCCTCTAAGGGCTGTGGATTTTCTTACAGATACATCCTGTCTTACACCCTGTCTCACACAGTGGCCAGTTCCTGGAGAGACAACAAGGCGTAGAGGTGGAGGCCATCCACTGATGTTGCCTCTAGCATTGCTACGGATAGCATTCCTTTAGATTGGCAGTGCCTTCTCACAATCAAAGGTACATCCTAAAAACAATTATATCATAATTTTTGGAGCAGTTGGGAATTGTTGTTTTGTTAACAAGACCCTGATGTGGTCCATTTGCAAATTTTTTATAGTGCAATGTGTTCTGGATTACGCAACTTTATTGTGGGGAGGCTGCTCTGTGGACAGCCCTCTCTTGCAGCTGGAGACAAAAAGATTGGATTTGTTAGCCTTTTCTTCCAGTCTAAAGACTTCATTATTAATATTAACTCTAAAGCACATGGTTCTCTGGAAGTCTAAACATGATGTTCCCCCTTCTGGATGCACACCTTAACGTGGTGAGGGGGTTTGTGTGTGTCAGGGAAGCTGAGAGCTGAGACAATACCGTAAGGGGTCTAGACTCTATCAAGAGACTAAACTCCTAGCAGAGTCACTCAAGACAGATGGTCACAGCTGAGACACCAGACGAAGATGCATCCACCCCCTTAAGGGATCAATGGCCACATCTGCAGAAGAGAACAGGCAGTTCCAATGGGGATGGGGGCAGAGGAATCCCTGAAGGTTAGCTACTGGGCAGCAGCAGTAGTGGAAGGTGACACTGGCGGAGGATCTGTCGTAGACAAAGGCAGTGCCACTACGGTTAAAACTGGTTAGTACTGCGCACAAGAAGGCAAGTGGTAAACCACTTCTGACCAACTTTTACCTTGAAAACCCTATGATGAGACAATCCAAAATGAAAAAAGATATAGTGCTGGAAGATGGGACCCCCAGGTCAGATGGCACTCAATGTGCTACTGGGGTAGAGCAGAGGACAAGTACGAGTAGCACTGTTCTTAATGATGTGATTGGACTAAAGCCGAAAGGACGTTCAGTGGTTGACATGAATAGATGCAAAAGGAAAGTCTGAAGCTGTTCGACACATATAATAGGAACATGGAATGTGAGAAGCATGAATCAGGGTAAGCTTGAAATTGTTAAACAAGAAATGGAACGTATGGACATTTCAGTCCTGGGAGTAAGTGAATTAAAGTGGACTGGATTAGGACATTTTCAATCAGAAAATTACAAAGTGTTTTATTCAGGTAATGACAAAAAGAGAAGAAACGGAGTTGCTTTACTAGTGAGGCAAGATGTAGCAAAGGCAGTCAGGAGCTATAATGCAAAGTCTGACTGAATAATATCAATCAAACTTCAGGGAAAGCCTATCAACATCAAGTTTATGCCCCAACTACAGATGCAGATGAGGAAGAAATTGAAAGTTTTTATGCCAGTGTTCAGGAAGAAATTGATCACACACCTAAACAAGATATGCTGATAATCATAGGTGATTGGAACGCAAAAATAGGAAACAAAGCAGAATCAAATGTTGTTGGCAGATTTAGGCTAGGAGCACAGAATGAAGCAGGAGAACGCCTCGTAGAATTCTGTAAAGACAACAATCTGTTCATTGCAAACACATGTTTCAGGCAACCAAATAGACGATTGTATACATTGACATCACCAGACGGCCAGTATAGAAATCAAATAAATTATATAATTGGAAGCAGAAGATGGAGAAGCTCTATTCTCTCGGCCAAAACAAGATCAGGAGCCGACTGCGGTACAGATCATGAATTGTTAATATCAAAAATCAAGATAAAGCTTAAGAAAAACACCAAAACATTCATAGCACCAAAATACAATCCAAGCAATATTCCGGAAGAGTTTAAAGACCATGTAAGGAACAGATTTGCATTAATGAGTTCAAGTGAATGTAAACCTGAAGAACTATGGGTGGAAACTAGAGATATTATCAAGGAAGAATGTGCAAAGACTATTCCTGTAGCCAAAAGAAAAGAAAAACCTCAATGGATGTCTGAGGAAACTCTTAAAATTGCCAGAGATAGAAGAGAAGCAAAAGTAGAAGGTGACAGAAATAGAATCAAAAGTCTAAGTGCAACTTTCCAGAGACTCGCACGTAGAGACAAAGAGACCTATTATAATAACCAGTGTAAAGAAATAGAAGAGAACAACAAAAAAGGAAGAACAAGAGATCTGTTCCACAAGATCCAAGAAATCAAAGGGAAATTTAAAGCACGGTTAGGCATGCTGAAAGATCAGCATGGAAATACATTAACTGAACAGGACAAAATAAAGAAAAGGTGGGAACAATACACTGAAGAACTATACAGAAGAGATGAAAGGATAAAAGATTCCTTCCAAGAAGAATCTTTTGAAGAAGAACCTACAGTTTTAGAAAGTGAAGTGAAAGCTGCATTGAGAGCAATCGGGAGAAACAAATCACCAGGAGCAGATGGGATATCAAATAGAGCTATTCCAAGCCACAAAAACGGAGTCCATCAAAACCTTGACAAGAATATGCCAACAGATATGGAAAACAAAACATTGGCCCACAGACTGGAAACAATCCATTTACATTCCAAGTCCCAAGAAAGGAGACATCAAACATTGCAGCAACTATCGGACCATCGCATTAATTTCTCATGCAAGTAAAGCGATGCTCAAAATCTTACAGCAAAGGCTGTTACAGTATATGGAACAGGAAATGCCTGATGTTCAAGCTGGTTTCAGAAAAGGAAGAGGCACTAGAGATCATATTGCAAATATACGCAATCTAGTATTCCACCAAAACTCTATGGTTTCCCCCACTATTTTTCTTTGTCTTCTGCTGTAGTGGGAGTCTTGACCTCCCCAGTCTGAACCAAGCAAAGTCCTGCTACCTTTTGTTTATAAAATTTATAGCAGCTAAGGGGCTGAATGCCTCAAAGCATGTACAGGTTGCCCTTTCTTGCAAAAGAAATACGTCCTCACCTGTTCAGGTGTGCTGTGAAATGTGGTGTCCTGCTAGTGATGCCAACTTCAGCTTGGGAAATTCCTGGGGATTTGGGGGAGGTGCCGGGAGGAGGAGTCTGGGAAAGTGAGTAAGCTTTGGCAGAGATGTGATGCTACAGCATCTGCCCTCTGAAACTGCCATTTCCTCTGAGTGAATTGATCTCTGTAGTCTGGAGTTAAATTGTAATTCCATAAGAACTCCAGATCTCTCCTGGATGCTGGTGACTTTCTGTCCTGCACCTCAACATGCCTCTCTGAGGTAGGGCCTGTTCTAAGCATTCTGTAACCCTGAGGAATGGGAGGATGGGACTCTGAGATCGCAGACTGGTGCTGTCACTTGAGGCTGCAAATGGTGGATGCTGTCAGGAATACTCCCTCACATGATGTACAATTACAATCTTACTATGTAGCAGTTTATTGCTCATTAACAAAGTCATAAGCATATACATATAACACATAGATGCCTAAAATGTATAAAATACTAGGGCTGTTGAATTTTAAAAAATTCGGTATAGTTCGGATTCGGCTGAATTCGGCCCGTTTAGATTCGGGATATGCTGAAGTCCGAACTCCCCCGCTTCGGATCCGTGCAATTCGGCGGGAATTCAAAGTTCGGAAAAAAAATTTGGCCGAATAAAGCCATTAAAAACACAACCGCGCCTTTCCACGGCTCGGGGGGGGCATTTTTGGGGGTAAAGGTCCCAAACTTTCAGAGGAGCTTCAAAGGACGCTTCTTGAAAGACCCCCCAAGTTTTGTAAAGATTGGGTCAGGGGGGGCTGAGATATGGGCCCCGAAAGGGGTCCCCCCACCCTTAATGTGTATCTCCGAGCAGAGCTTGCCGCCCATGCACAAAGCTCCCAGCCCCGACAAACAGCTGAGAGCAAGGGCGGGGCAGGTGTGAAAAAATTTGCAAAGCAATACAACTGCAAAGCAACACAAGCACGCAATGCAACACCTTTGCAACAGTGCAAAGCAACACCTGACACCTGGGAGTTTGCAAACCATGGAAAGGGACAGAGGCAGCTAGCTATGCATAATGAGCAGGAAGGGGTGGAATTTCTCCTTTTGCATTGGACTTGGGACCAGGCAGATGCATTCTTTAAGTCACCATTTGAAAACCAGTTTTGAGCAAGCATCAAAATAACCTAACTGATCTTATGAATGAGGGAAAACCTGAAGACACAAAACTGAAGCCCCCCCCTCAAACCAGGGAGAGAGAGACTGGAGGGGGAACACACACCCCAGGCAGAACCAGCAAAAGCCCCCTTTGGCTCCCCCCCCACCCAAAGAAACCGCTCCCTCCCCACACACACACAGACTCTGCTTCCCCCCCCCACACACACAGAAAGGAAAAAGTATAGATTAAAGCCCCCAAAGGGGTCTTACTGTGGCTGTCTTGTTTCATCAGGAGGGGCTGGGAGGCTGGGTAATCCAATATGATTCCATTTGTATCCGATATGAGATCCACATGTATGCATCTCTCGAGGGTGATCCATTCATCCCAATAGGGAAAAGGGGAAAGCCCATATCTCGGGGGCCCCTGACCCAATGTTTACAAAACTTGGGGGGTCTCTTAAGAAGGCTCATCTGAAGCTCCGTTGAAGGTTTGGGGTCTGTACCACCAAAAATGCTCCCCCTGCAGCCATGGAAAGAAAAAAGGGGGAGCCCATATCTCTGGACCCCCTGACCCAATGTTTACAAAACTTGGGTGGTCTCTTAAGAAGGCTTGTCTGAATCTCCGCTGAAAGTTTGGGGTCTGTACCCTCAAAAATGCACCCCCTGCGGTGACGGAAAGGAGCGAATGTGCACAAGCACCCCCCCCACACACACACACACAGGAGGATTTCTCTCTCTCTCTCTCTCTCTCCCCGGCCGGGCCGCACATCAGCTGATTCCTCCAGTATTCAATCCTGACTGATTGGCCAGAAGGAGACCCAGCTTGGCCACCGATTGGCCGGGGGAGGAGAATGCTGCTTACTGACGGTTATGCTGCTTACTGACGCCCCGAATTTGCCGGATTTATTCGTGAACTCCCAAACTCGCTGAATTCGGCTCCCCGGTTGCCCGCCAGTTTTGAGTTCGGTTCGTCCCGAACTAAAAACGGCCGAATCAAGGGAAATTCGGCTGATTTTCAGTTTGGGCCGAACCGAATCAACAGCCCTATAAAATACATGGAGTATATAAAGCTTATAATAAAGTTATACATATTCAACAAAATCTCTTAGGCCAAATGCCAGGGTCATTTATCGGGATAGTTTTAAAACCATTACCTGGGTTAAATATTTGGCAACCTGATGGATTTTCTTGATATCCACCTCTAAATCTGATAGGAGAAAGGGAATGATCCAAGGTTCAGAGGGAAGATTGTACTTTGTTAAGATAGGTGTGATCCATGTAGTTCTCTCCTTGTTCCAATTTTTGCAAGATAGAAGTGCCCTAAGGTTTCTATTTTGCTGGTTCAGCAACCACACAGGCAGTTGCTAAAGGGAATTTTTTTAAAGCGGCTTTTTAAAACCTGTCTGGGGAATGCGTTTAGTCTTGCTAAGGTGACAGCACATCTTTGGTTTGGGGAGATTAAAATATATGTGGAGAACTTCTGGAGGAGGGATTCCCATTGTAGCCGTAGAACTGTCAGGCTGCTATCTCGGTTTCGTTATTGCCTCTGTCTCTGCGCTGTACTGTCTGGCCCTCAAGGTCGCATACCTAGGCCTGGGAACTCAGCTCCTGGGAAACTGTATTCAGCCTATGCTTGTAATCTCCCGCCTTTTCTGCTTTATATTATCTCCCAGCTAGTGAGTCTCTCATAGCTGTCATTTTATTCGTTTGCACTGTATGCCTAATTGACCAGTAAAAGCCATTTGCTTGGACTCTATATGGCTTTGTGGTGATTTCTGGTTCTGTGGGCCAAGGGCTGACATTATGACAGCTATCTCAACTTCACCATTCTACTAGCCGGGCTGGAGCCCAGGAGGGTTCGCCTGCCACTTGGATGGGAGCTGTGGAGCTCTCCAGGTGATCTACTACCCTGGAGCCCTTCTCTGACGATCCTACTCTGTCACAAGACATAATCGCTGAACTTTTTCGGACTACCCTAGAGGTCTGCCGCTTGCGGGGACTAGTGCAGACACAGTGGCAATTTCTAAAAGGGGCTCTCTGGATGCTAGCCCCGGAAGGTACTAATACTCGTTTAGACCTGCAGGATTTTGATCAATTACTGGACGATGCCCGGTTGGCAGCCGAGGATTTACAAATACTGACCGGACTTTTGGACAATCTTATCTCTCGGGAGTCTCTCCCACCTAGAACTCTGTCGAGCGCTGTTACCCGGGAAAGAGCCACGATGGCAGGAGCTGCACCGGAAGGTTTTTCCCTGGTACCTAATGCAGCCGATTGTCAGGCTGAAGCCAAACGGCTCGCCGTTCACACAGCTCTCCTCCTTGTGGATTGTACAAAGGACACCCCGGTGTCCACCCTGGCTCAACTTTTGACCTCAACATTTGAGGCCGACGCGCCCGCAATTGCAGTTCGGCTACAGCCTCTACTGGGCGGGGAACCCGATCCCATACTGGCACTCCTGGAAACGGAGCTGTTACCGCGTGTTACGGCAGTTATAGCCCAGAAACTTGAGGACGCCAAGGTTCTTGCGGATAGGAAAGCTGCAGCAGCTAAGGCGGAGGCCGAGGCTCACGCTGCCAAAGTTAAAGAGCGGGCACCAATGGACACCCGTCCTAAAGACAGAACAGGGGGCCCGTTAGGTCTCTCTTTTTCCCCGATTTTTGCTCCATCGCGCGCAACCCAACGCGCACGCCGTCTTGCTGACCGCCGTCAGGACCCAGAGGAGTCTGAGGAAGAGAACCTTTATGAAGACACCTCTCAATGGGCCACGAGTTTTCGGACAAGTAAACCTCAGCGCACTGGCGCTCCAGGTGAGGACGTTTACCTCTTACGTGCCCAGAATCGGGAACTCTCCGACCGTGTCGATCAGCTCCAAGAACTAATGGAGCGAATGCTTCAGGACAATTGACAGTTACAACAAGCTCTCTTGGCTCAGGTACAGCCCGTCCCACCCCCGGGTCCAGGAGTCCCCGGTCAGCCACCCGCTAACGTGCCTGTGCTGCCTCCGCCTCCCGGAGCTCCCGTTGTACCGCCGCCCGGTCCGCCTGTTCAACCAGTTCAGCCTGTACCCGGACCTTGGATGCAACTCAAATTGAGAACTACTTACGATGGGTCCCTCGAGACTCTACCTTGTTTTTTGCATCAAGTGGACAGCTATATGCGGGAACAGGGGCAATTGTTCCCCACGGAGGATAGCAGGGTGCGCTATGTGGCTTCCCTTCTAACGGGTAAAGCAGCGGAATGGATGGTCCTCCAGTTCGACACCCGTTCCCGCTCTATCCGTACCCTCAACAACTTTATGACTGCTTTGCGGAGGAGGTTTGAAGACCCCTTCCTGGGGGAACGAGCCAAATCAGAACTGTTACAACTCAGGCAAGGCTCCACTCCGGTTCGAGAGTTTGCCGACGAATTTCAGAGACTGGCGAGTAAAATTGTGGGATGGCCCGAGGCCACCTTAATTCATCATTTCAGGGAATCCCTACACCCTGATATTCTGAACTGGTCATACATGCGAGGGGATCCTGATACTCTTGAGGGATGGATCCTGTTAGCCGAGGAAGTGGAAAGCCGCCGACGCTATGTTTCCCATGTCCGCCAAAAGCACAGGGAAAAAGGCACCCAAAAGCCTCAGCCCAAGGCGCCACTGCCCACTCCACGGAATCCCGCACGCCCGCCCCAGGAACGGGAAGACCGGTTTCAGAGGGGGGCCTGTCTTATTTGCGGAGGAATGGGTCACTTTGCAGCTGTCTGCCCGTACCGCCCGGAAGCATCTCGCCCCAGCACGACAACCCGAGCCAGAGGTCGTCCACCACGCAGAGGCACCGCGGCCACCCGCAGCGCAGCGCCGGGAAGACCCACACCCTCTGCACTTCACGTTGGAGACCCGACCTCCCTGCCTACTACTGATGACCCTGCCGGGTCTCGGATTACAAGTGCCCCATTGGGGGACAACTCTCCATCCTCGGATGAAGGAGACCCATGGAATTCTCCAGCCTTAAACCTAGAATCTCCCCTCGACTTGTCAAAAAACGGCTTCGGTCTGTGGTGAATGGAGCGTCTCCACAGACCTCTGCAGATTCCCCTGCTAAACCGAATGCTCCCACTAAAATCAAGGAAGTGGACACCACTGTCTACGTGGACGCAGTCCTACAACACCATAAAGGTGGCCCCCAATTGCCCGTCAAAGCACTCATTGACTCCGGTTGCTGTCGCACTCTCATAAGTGAGGCCACTTTTGCTGCTCTCAAAGCCGAATCTGAGGCTTTGCCAAACCCTGTCCAATTTGCCCAAATGGACGGGAGCGATTTCCAGGGGGGTCCAGTTGATCACCGAACCATAGGGGTAGCGATGGGAATTGGTTCCCACTGGGAACAAATAGACTTCACTATAGCCCCTATCCGATTCGAAGTGGTCTTGGGAATTAACTGGATTAAAGGACATAGTCCCAGTATTGATTGGGAAACAAACACTATCTCCTTCGCTAGTCCCACCTGCGACCAGCATCGGCAGAACTTTGCTCTGCTATATCCGCCCGTTCCAGCATTAATCTCCACTGTCCCAGAACCTCCGGTCCTACCTGCTGTATACCGGGACCTTGAAGATGTCTTCGACCTTAGGGAATGTGATGCCTTGCCCCCCCACCGAGCCTCAGACTGTGCGATTGAGGTGGTAAAGGACTGCACATTAACCAAAAGTAAGATTTACCCTATGAGCGCTTCCGAGCGCACTGTCCTCCGGGACTTTTTGGACAAAAACCTCGCCAGAGGGTTCATTCGCCCTTCGAATGCCCCAAACTCGGCCCCCGCGTTTTTCGTCCGGAAAAAAGAGGGCGACCTTCGCCTGTGCATTGACTTCAGAAAGCTCAATGCGGTTACCCAGACCAACGCCTATCCTATCCCATTAATATCGGATATTTTGGGACAATTACAGGAAGGCCGTGTGTTCTCTAAGTTAGACTTGGTGGAAGCCTACTACCGAGTCCGTATCCGCGAAGGGGATGAGCACCTCACTGCCTTCTCTAGCTGTTTCGGAATGTATGAATTCCTTGTGATGCCGTTCGGATTAAAAGGGGCCCCGGGGGTCTTCATGCAACTCATCAATGAAATCCTACATGACCTTCTATATCGTGGGGTGGTGGTCTATTTAGATGACATTCTCATTTATTCGAAAACTATGAACGAGCATGTGGCTCTGGTCCGGGAAGTTCTGCAACGCCTGCGTGACCATCAACTTTTCGCAAAACTAGCTAAATGCGAATTTCATCAAAGCAAACTCACGTTTTTGGGATACATCATCTCCCACCAAGGTCTTCGCATGGACCCCGCCAAAGTCCAAGCCGTCCTCGATTGGACTCCCCCCACCAACCGTAAGCAAGTACAGCAATTTCTGGGATTTGCAAACTTCTACCGGGGATTCATCCCTAACTTCGCCCAGGTGGCTCTACCCATTACAGACCTACTGAAAACTAAGGGAAAAGTAAGCTCGGCTGCCTTGCCCTCCGCGAAAATCCTATGGACTGAGCAATGCCAAACCGCTTTTCTGGCCCTCAAACGCCTCTTCACTTCGGAGCCGGTGCTACGGCACCCAGACCCAAATCAAATGTTCATTGTGCAAGTCGATGCTTCCGATGTAGCCATGGGAGGGGCTCTCCTCCAGCAAGGACTGGATGGTCTTCTTCACCCTTGCGCTTACTTTTCAAAAAAATTTGCGCACGCTCAATTAAACTGGCCCATCTGGGAGAAAGAGGCCTCAGCAGTTCATCATGCACTGACTCTATGGCGGCAATTCTTGGAAGGATCTAAAGTCCCCTTTGAGGTTTGGACCGATCACAAAAATCTAGCTGCCCTCACGGGGTCCCATAAGCTGTCGGCGAAACAACAACGGTGGGCGGAGTTCTTTGCTCAGTTCCGTTTCACCCTGAAGCACGTCCCTGGGAAGCAGAACGTTCTCGCGGATGCCCTCTCCCGTTTACCACAATATCCGGTAAAACTCGAGAGACCCACCAACTCTCTGTTCACCCCTATGCAACGTGGGACCCTACCTGTGCTGGCTGTGCAAACTCGATCCCAGCACCAGCACGCCGTACCCAACTTACAGGCTCCGCCAGCCCAACCGGCTGCCCAGCCGCCACCGCAACAGACCGGCGTTCCCGCCCTTCCTACCCCTCCGGCCGCCCGGCCGCCTGCAGTCTGCGCGCCGCCGCACGTAAGCACTAACCCCATCACTGTTTCTAAGATCACCATAACCGACGGGGGGCCCCCCTCCAAAATCCCCATCTCCAAGTCCTTTTTAAATGTCCTTCGGGACCAGTGCCTTTTAGAACGCTCCGCTCATACCCTACCTCCTGGTGTTTTGGAACAGGGAGGGTCCTGGTACAAGGACTCAAAATTGTATGTACCCAAAGCTCTCCGGAAGGACGTTTTACATTTAGCTCATGGAGCCAAAACAGCTGGGCACTTTGGGTTTCTGAAAACCCTTCACTTATTGCGCAGACAGTTCTGGTGGGGGGGAATGCGTTCTGACATTGACTCTTTCATCCGCAGCTGTCCCGTTTGTGCCGCTGCGAAACGATCGCAGGGAAAACCCCCGGGACTGCTTAAACCTCTTGAAACGCCCAGCAAACCTTGGGAAGTGATTGCTATGGACTTTATGACTGATCTCCCTCTCAGTGGGGGAAAAACTGTGTTGTGGGTTGTTACTGATTTGTTTTCTAAACAAATACATTTGATTCCATGCGCAGGGATCCCCTCTGCTCAGAAACTAGCCCGCCTCTTCGTGACGCATATCTTTCGTTTACATTCGTTTCCGCGTAAGATAATTTGTGACCGCGGAAGTGGTTTCGTTTCTAAGTTTTGGAAAGCTTTCCTCAAGTTGGTGGGAGTGGAACAAGGGTTGTCTAGTGCATACCATCCCCAAACTGATGGTCAAACTGAACGTGTTAATGCTGTACTTGAATGCTATTTACGCTGTTATGTCAACTACCACCAGGATGACTGGGTGGAACTGTTACCTTTAGCAGAATATGCCTACAATAATGCCATGCATCAATCCACAGGTTTTAGCCCATTTTATGCCGTTTATGGACAAGATTTCAGTCCTATTGCTCCTGCAGATGATGTAGAGGGGGAGGGGAACCCCGACATTGCCTCCTGGGCACACGCCCTCCGTACCACTTGGCCCTGGCTCGTTAGCAACCTCGACCGGGCCAAGCGTAAATACAAAGCACAAGCTGACAAACATCGCTCCCCCGGGGGTGATCTGCAAGTGGGTGCTTTGGTTTACCTTTCCACCAAAAATCTCCGTTCCACCCGTCCGTGCCATAAGCTCAGTGCTAAATTCATTGGCCCTTTCCCCATCACCCGGGTCATAAACCCTGTCACGGTGGAACTGGCTCTCCCCAAATCCTTGAGGCGTGTGCATCCTGTCTTCCACATTAGCCTCCTCAAACCCCATGTTGCTTCTCCACAGTGGCATCCGGATCCACCTCCTGCGCAACCCATCATGGTGGGGGGGGAGGAACACTTCGAAGTCTCCAAGATCCTTGACTCCCGTGTTCACCATGGCAACCTGCAGTATTTAGTCCGTTGGAAACATTTCCCCCCTGCCTATGACGAATGGGTGCGCGCACGGGATGTCTCCGCCCCCGACCTCGTCAACGCCTTTCACATTGCTTACCCAGATAAGCCAGCCCCCTTGCGAACTGGGAGGGGGCCTTGAGGGGAGCAGAATGTCAGGCTGCTATCTCGGTTTCGTTATTGCCTCTGTCTCTGCGCTGTACTGTCTGGCCCTCAAGGTCGCATACCTAGGCCTGGGAACTCAGCTCCTGGGAAACTGTATTCAGCCTATGCTTGTAATCTCCCGCCTTTTCTGCTTTATATTATCTCCCAGCTAGTGAGTCTCTCATAGCTGTCATTTTATTCGTTTGCACTGTATGCCTAATTGACCAGTAAAAGCCATTTGCTTGGACTCTATATGACTTTGTGGTGATTTCTGGTTCTGTGGGCCAAGGGCTGACAAGAACAGACTCTACGTGCTCTGCATTGGGTGCTGCCAAAATCCAGGTTAAAAAGTCTTGTTTCACGAATGAATTTTTGTTTACTAAGTCTAGTCAATGACTGGAGAGGAAGACCCAGTAAGAATCTTACTATGTTTGTTTTATCCTGCTTTAATTCATTATGCGTCCTCATTTGTTTTCTGCCTATCCTCCAGGGTACTCGAGTTGGCCCTACATAGTTCTCCCCTCCCCAGTTTACCCTCACAAAAACCCTGTGAGGAAGGTCAGGCTGAGAGGCAGCTGAGTGGCCCAAAGTCATCGAGTTTCATGGCTAAACAGTGTGTTGAATTAGTACCTCTCTTGCCCCAATGTCTAGCACTCTGGCCCAATATATCACTGGCCTTTTAGACTTAAGGAAGACTCATCTGCAGGAAAGATCTCCAAGGCATCAATAGCCCACTTGGAGCCTCATCCTAAGCCCTGGCCCAAAGGGGCTTAGGATAGTAACTCAAACCCATGTCTGGGGAGCTCACTGGAGTGTGCCGTCTCCAGCACTCGTGCCACCAGCCTTGGGAGGGCGAGCCACTCTTTTCCTTTTACCTCAAGGTACTCCTTGTGTAAGCAGCAGCTATCTGACATCAGGGTCTGTAGCCAATTCAGTGGGCAGCAGTTGGCTACATTTGTGGGCTCCACACATAGGTGTGTTAGTATTACATGATTGGTGGATGTCAACAGGATTGCAATGCATTTCATTATGATCATTATGTGGGCAGAGCCTGACCAATGAGTTCTGCAGAACAGCCATAGCACAGCGACGAGCACCACCAGGGTTGGGGGTCTTAGGATGCGGCTGTTAGTTGCCCCTGCATGAAAGGTGTTACAGTATATCCAATAAAAAAAACTTGATCATATTTTGGAATGCCCCCCTCTTACATTTTATATTCAAAGTTGTGAATGCAATGGATACTGGCGGTGTACACACCCATATACTGGAAGCATACATATGAAAGACACTAGCGAAAAACAAGCATGGAGAAGGGAAAACGGGAGTATTTCTGGAATAACATGTGAAACTTCCTGATTGGTCATCAGAATTAAGTTCTGCACAAATTATTTTCATTTAGACACTTGCTGCTCTTCCCAGATAACATTTTCATTGATCTTCACACATGGGTGTGGAGTGGACATCTGTGTCCCCTAAAAGTAAAATGGAAAGCAACTCATTAACTAGACTAAAACAAGAGATAAGAAAGGCCCACAGAGTAGTTAACAGAAAAGCATAGAAGGGAAAGGGAGGAAGTGAGAAAAGGGAGGATATGAGAGCTGTTTAGAGAGTTTGATTTCACAAAGACAATTTGGGGTGCTAAAGCTGCCTTTTTACACATTCCCTTTTTGTTGCTATGGGTTGCCTTTTTTGTCCTTAAGTGGCTTTGTGCCAAACTTGGAATAGAAAGGCACCAGATGGAGAGGAACTGTGGAACGCCAACTAAACAGAGTAAGGTGTGAGCACATCCTTTGAGGAGGAGGGGGGATGTGGGAGGTCTGCCATGTGCTTCATAAATGCAAAGTCACTTCTTCATTTTTTTTGAGACAGGCAGACTGCGTTCTTAAATGAGAAGCTCAGACTGAGGTGTGCCAACTCAGCTTTATAGCCACACAGCTTGGGAATCAGCAGCTTCTCTGCTCTGTATAAAAGGTCATTTGTAAGTCATGTGAGCATGCATGTGTGGCTAAATCTTTCTCTGTTGTGCTAACACAACCATTTATGCATACTGCATAAATGCATACTTGCATACTGCAAGACAGAGCACAGACCTAACATGGGCTCCCTGGGTAAGAGGCATGCAGAGCTGCATAGCATACAGACTACAAATAAATCCTATGAATATTAAAAGCAAGCACCTCCATGTGTCAGCCAGAAGACAGAATTATGTACAGACATTACAGTTAAGACAGAAGAGCGGTGTGCAAGATTTTGAAAAACTGTGATGTGAAGTCACCTTTTGGGCTTAATTCTGCCAATATAAAAATGTTTTATACTTGCAACTTCCCAGAAGGAGCCTAGCTGAACTTCCTGCAAAGGTGCAGGAACAAACTTGTATGTGATTGCAAGGGACTCCTTCAAGCTCAAGGATATAATTAGAACTGTTCAGCTACGTCACATCGTAGGGTAGATGCTGCAGGCCCCTCTTTTTTATATACAAAACTTTACAGCCCATTCCTGAGCTGGAAGGGTGAACGTCCTTAGGATGTGGGGCAAGAGGCCTGCCCTGGAACCCAGGCTGCTTGTGCCGGCGCCCGGGCCACTTGCACCGCCCAGAGTGGCACAGATGCTGGCGTCCCAGGTGGCGTTCCTGGAGCAGAACCACCTTTAGGTGACTTCCTAACCCCCCTTCAGGACAGGAATGCCTCCTTTGCCCTTACCTGCAGTTATGCCACCTTTTTAGGTGGCGTAGCCCCATGGAACGCTATGGAGCGGTTCCATGGGGCTTGCAGGTAAGGGGCAAGGTTTCATCTTCGGGGAGGGGGGATCCTCCTTTGGAGGTGGATCAGCTGCACAGCCTCCAGCCAACAGCTTAACCCTCCCCCTCATGAATGGGCTGTCAGTGTAGTACATTTTCTGACCAGTGCTGCAATGTTGTTCCGAGAGAATTCAGGATTATATCCCAAAAGGACGGCAGTGTTGCCCTATTGCTAATAGCTTGATGGATTAAAATATGCAACATATTTGAAAGGAAGTTGTCCAGGATTTATCAATCTGCAATAAATATATATTTGTGCAGAGTTATAACCAATTATATAAAAAGCAAAACAATTTAAAAGCTTGTCTAAAAAATGAAAGTTTAGTGCACACAGACTGTTAAAGTGTAAGAAAAAAATCCAGAATGCCATGAAAGGTTCTGCATAACATCTGGAGATTCTGCATGTGATGAAACTTAAAAGGCCAAGCAAGTACAAACTATGACCTGTCCTCGGTTTGCTCATAGCACACAGAATTCTTTTGAGTAAATTTTAGCTCATGTTTCTCCCATGAAGGGCTGAAGGTGACTAACCATGATAACTTTTTAAAAAATCAAAAACAAATAAAGACCTTGATCAGAGTATTGCTGCCTGCACAGGTTCATATTGGGAGAGGGAGTCCTTTGATCATCTGGGACCCAAGGCTGTAAAGGGCTTCAAAAATAAAAACCAGCACCTTGAATTGAACAAATAGATAAGCAATGCAGCATTCTAAGAAACAGGCAGAAAGTTATTCTGTCTTTCAAAAAAACAACCCCCCCCTAAAAAAGTCATAATTTTGTTAACTATGAATGATAGCAAAAAAGGATTTTAAACATTTACAGAAAATTATACATAATCAGTATAATCAACAGGCACAAAACATTTTGCACAGCTTTGCAGCACAAGAAAGAAATCAGTGCTTTTTGTTGTAAAGGTTTTGCAATTGTACTATCAGGTGTCTGTGAAGAGTCCAGCTCCTCTGCCTACACTGAATCTTCTAATGCACTGTACAGATAAAGTTTAAAAAATCACATTTCAGCATCAATGATTAAATTATACCTAAATATTAAAAAAGAACTTCACTTTTGGAATTTCCAGCATGACTCAGAAGTCACTCTAGTTTCAAACAGAAGGATGATCTTTTACCTCTCCCTAGCCCAAACATGCTTGTATAACATGAATCCAACAGAAAAGGGCACTGCAATTACTGCAACTTCCATTAGCAGAAGTTGTAAAACCCTCTGTGCTGAAAGCTAATGTAGCATCAGGCCAAAGGCTAAATTCCAGGCAAGGTCACAAGTCTCTCCTCTTCATACCACTGGCGGTTTGGAAGGTTGTAAAGAAATTCTGTTTCATGAGCTTTCTATAAAAGGTGCCTCATCTTGAGGAAAACACTCCAGTCAGATATTCCCAAAGCACCAAGGCTCTACAACAGCCATGTGATCACCTTGGATAAGACTTCATTCTGCAGCTGTTTCCTCCCTTCCTGTTAGGGGTTTATGGCCATTCCCCCCCCCCCCCGTGGTGTGAGTCTCCTCTACACACACAACCCATGGAACTTCCCTCCTGATGCTACATTCTCAATCTTGGCCTAGTTAGCTGTTTCGGGTAGGGGACACTGGGCAGTGATCACCCCAACTGTAGCAATATTCCTGAGGTCCTACAGGCCATCCAAATCTGGCACCATTTAGGCACAGGAACTTCCCCAAACAGTTAGATCTTCTTTAGAGGTCTTGTGACGCATCCCCCACCTTCAGAGGTGTGACAGGGTGATAGCAAACACACAAGAGAGACTTTTCAGTGGTAGCTCCCACTGCAGTCTCCCTGGTAGGGCCCACTGCTGATTCCCTAAAAGCGGGCGCCGCCACCTGCCCCCAGGTAAGGATCTGGACCTCTTCGACCACCAATGAAGGGATGATGAATGGCACTGGCTGCTACTATCCCTTGCAGTCCGCTTGCCTTCTTTCGCCCCTGCACCGCTCCCTCTCCCTGGCTGTTACCTTGGGCGGATGACAGCAGCCGTCACACCCTGGAGGTGATGGGTGGTGGGTGGTGGGAGAAATGGCCGGATACAGGCAGCAGCATTTAAAGGCACCACGGCTCTCTTGTTTAGAGGCGTGTGGAGGCTGCTCCCTCCGTTGCTTGTGGTGAACAGGGTCATCGGCACCAGCGGGGGCTGAAAGGCAACATATGAGCAACACTGACAAATGGGGGAGTTGTGCCGGGGGGGGGGGCACTAAGTGGGGAAGCCCAACAAAAGGCATTTTGCCAACCTCCAATACCTGGAAGAGGCCCTGCTTTTTATTGTGTTTGACTTTATTGCATGTTTTTATGGCTATAATAACATATAGACTATCAGGCTATAATAACATAGAAACTATCAGGATTAATTAGATGAGGTATAAATAGTTTATTAAACCAGTATGTACTACCGATTACCACACTGAAGCAGATGAGTAATTAAGTAATGTATTTATTGCATTTCTATCCCACCCTCATTCCTGGCAAGCTGAGCTCAGAGCAGGTCACAAGATCAAAATCATAAAACGTAGGTTAAAACATATATTAAAACATACTTTAAAATCATTCTTCATTATACATTAAAACAAGGTGGCGTTTCCTTTCGTTTGCAGCCACTAAACAGGCCTGGTGGGACAGTTCTGTTTTGCAGGCCCTGCAGAACTCCTTTAGGTCCCGCACAGGGTTGCCAACCTCCAGGTACTAATAAAAAGATAGACACTTCTGTGTATATAGTAGTGAATTTTGGTTTAACCTCCAGGTACTAGCTGGAGATCTCCTGCTATTACAACTGATCTCCACCTAGAGAAAATGGCCGCTTTGGCAATTGGACTCTATGGCATTGAAGTCCCTCCCCTCTTCAAACCCCGCCGTCCTCAGGCTCCGCCCCGAAAACCTCCCACAGGTAGCAAAGAGGGACCTGGCAACCCTAGTCCCGCAAGGCCCTTGTGCTACTTTGAAGACTGTTCCACCAGGCCAGGGCTGAAAAAGCCCTGTCCCTTGTCAAGCCCAGCTGAGGACAGGACAATCTATGAATTCTTTCAAGTAAACTGTCCCTTTAAGTACTTTAGGTAGGAAAAGCAAATCAGAGTACCATTGCAACCAATAACAGAAACACCAAAGAATCCTAAACTGTTATACTGGTACATCGCTTAAGATTAGACCAATTTCCAGGGAACTTGTTATCAGTTTCTAACAACTTAATGCAGCATCCATATTCACTTCCTCTCTGTTTAACAGCTGATGGAGACAGTTTCCATTGTGCTCTCCTTGTGAGTCCCCCAAGGACACCTGGATGGTCACTGAGTGCTGGAGTAGAAGGACCTTTGGTCTGATCCAGCATAGGCAGTTATGTAAACATGACAGGACTGGCAAGCAGTGCTGGCATACCATTATGTTTTCCAGACTCTGTTCTAACCCAGGAATGGTGAGGATTGGGCTGTATATTAACCATGTGTACCATTCATTCGTTTTCTTCTCCATACCCCCAAATTGTTTATCTTACATAAACCATGTGTACCTTACATAAACCATGTGTATCATTCATTCACTTTCTTCTCCAATCCCCCAAATTGTTTATCTGTACTTAATCCCTGGCTGTGGATAAGACAAACTGTTTGTGGTCTCTCAGTCAAAAGTCCCAACAATTCCCTTTAGCAAATCCCAAGCTTAATTTCCACCATCCTAAAATCTACAGGTGGGGGGGGGGGGGTCGACAGCCCTGAGACAAGGGGGCAATAACAGAATATCTGTGAATAGACAAGACAGAACCAGAAAAATCAAGTTAACCTGTTCTGAAAACTTTCCCTGTGGTCCACAAACAAATGCAACCCACAAAGACAAGCATGTGGAATTTAAAAAGCCATTTATTTCTGTTAGTCACTTGTATTATATCCATTACTTATGCTAGTAGTTTCATAACAGCCACAGTAGTTACTCTTTTAACCTTTGAAGTCCTTGGGAAGATCAGATAGATTGCTGGATCTTCTAACTGACTACCAATAAAACCAGAGCAATCACTAATAAAAGTGAAAGCCAAGGTATAGTAGGGGCAATTTAGTGAAATTTCCATCAATGCTAAAATGCCACCTTGGTCTTATCTTACTGACAAGGTGCTACAAAGTGCTTACTGACAAGGTGGCTACTCAAAAACACTCTACAAAAGAAAAGCTACAACCTCAAATCCAATAAACAGAAAGACTCTGGATTATGAAGCGACTGTGCTGGGACATCTTAGAGCAGGGGTGTCGAACTCATTTGTTATGAGGGCCAGATAGGACATAAATGTCATTTGGTTGGGCTGGGCCATGCCTTGCCAGCCCAGATTGGCCCGGGGTGCGGGGGGGGGGGTGACTGCCTCAGCTGGAGAGTCTGCAGCGAGCTCCCCAACCCAGATTGAGAGTGGGAAGGGGTGACTGCCTCAGCTGGCTCTCGGGCTGGATAAGAGCTCTCAAGGGACCGGCCCCGGCCCACAGGCCTTGTCATGGCCTCACCTGAGTCCGAGAGCTCAGAGGGCAAGCTACAGCAATTAGCAGTCTCTAAAGAGAATGCAGCCGACAAGCCTCCTGAACCAGCTGTTAGATCAAAGGAGACTACGGAGACGATCAAGCCAAGTCAGGCGAAGGAATTACAGATCCCCATGGGAAACCAGCTATCAGGAGAGGAATCCTCCCCAGGAGCTCGCAGGAGGAAAAGATTTAGAGCTCTAATGAGCAAAAGAAGACAGTCTGAGAGACTTCAGGCTAGGCGAGAGGTTGTAGCTGTGGAAGATGATAGTGATTGATGGCCAGACCAACCTTGTTCTGAGAGCTGACAGATTTAAGGAACAGAGGGAATGAACCAAGGCGTGGAAGCAAAGAACTGATCTCTGGCCTCAGTGATGCTCCACTTCAGTATTCTCTTGCCTGCCTTCAACCCCGGACTGCCTTTGGATAAGGACGGACTGACTTGCCAGTGACCCTGACCTCGGACTGCTTATTTGACAACCCTGCTGCCTAGACTCTGATAAGTACCAGCCCCGGCCTGACTTCTGGAATTGTTTACTGGACTTGGAATTTCCTGCTGTCTCTACTGCTTAGTGCAGCCTGCCAGATTGCAGAAGCCTCGGCTTCGGTTCCTTTCTTCGCTACCTGCCACTCCCTCCCTCAGCTCCCTCTGCACCGTGCTGCAATAGCAGCCAAGCCTGCCTGCCCAGCCACCAGTACAGGCCTTATGTTTGACACCCCTGTCTTAGAGGCTAGTTGATGGATTGTACACAAAGCTTTGTAGGAACTGCATCAGATGCATGAAATACACCAGAAAAGTAGCAGAGGGACGAACACAGCAGATCCTAAAGCAAGTTAACAAGATCACAGCTAAAGACAGCAGGGATGGGAAAATTCAAGCAAGAATATTTTACTATCAGATGAAAGAAAGCTGGAACAATTTTGTTTAGAAAATTCAATTCTGTGGCATCAGATGCTGGGAGCTAACATTGTTCTAGACCACCAGTGATTAGTGCAGGGTCCTCTTGTGGATCAGAAACAGGTTACCATATATACCCATGTATAAGCCGACCCGCGTATAAGCCGAGGTGCCTAATTTCTCCCCAAAAATGGGGGAAAATTAGGCACCCGCGTATAAGCCGAGGGTCGGCTTATAACCCCTCCCCCCCGCAGGCTTACCTTACAGGGCTCTCCAGCGGCGAGGGTCCGGTGGTGGCGAGGCCCGAGAGGGGGCGGGGCAGCCTTCCTGCAGTTGCAGGAGGCTGCCCCAGGCCGCTCCCGGCGGCAGGAAGCGGCGGCGCGGCCCGGGGGAAGCCGGTGCAGCCTTCCTGCAATTGCAGGAGGCTGCCCCAGCCCGCTCCCGGCGGGGAGAAGCGGCGGCGTGGCGCGGGGGCGGGGGCGGGGCAGCCTTCCTGCAATTGCAGGAGGCTGCCCAAGGCCGCTCCCGGAGCGGAGAAGCGGCGGCGCAGCACGGGGGAAGCCGGTGCAGCCTTCCTGCAATTGCAGGAGGCTGCCCCAGCCCGCTCCCGGCGGGGAGAAGCGGCGGCGCAGCCTGGGGGCCCCCGGTGCAGCCTTCCTGCAATTGCAGGAGGCTGCCCCAGCCCGCTCCCGGCGGGGAGAAGCGGCGGCGCGGCCCGGGGGAGGCGGGGCAGCCTTCCTGCAATTGCAGGAGGCTGCCCCAGGCCGCTCCCGGCGGCAGGAAGCGGCACGGCACGGCGGCGGCGGTAAGTTTCCCCCCTTCCTCCCTCCCCCCGTATTGACCCGCGTATAAGCCGAGGCCAGCTTTTTCAGCCCATTTTTTGGGCTGAAAAACTCGGCTTATACGCGAGTATATACGGTAAACTACTGGAAACAGAAATGAACAGTTCTTGCAGTGGAGGGAACTACGCAGTGGAGTCCTGCTAGGATCAGAATTGGGACCAATTCATGAATTTAATTCATTCATAACTTATCTGGAATCAGGGATAAGCAATCAAGTGGTCAAATTATTCAGAATGGTGAAGACTAGAGTGGATTGTGAAGAACTTCAAAACTGTCTCTCCAAACTGGATAAATGTGTGGGAAATGTGGGAAATGAGGTTCAATATCAGTGTAACGGGATGAACATTGGGGCAAAAAGCCCTACCTTTAAATATGTGCTGATGGGGTCTAAACTGGTAGTTACTGACCAAGGAAGAGATCTTGAGGTCATGAAGGATAGCCCAATGAAAATGTCAGTTCAGTGTGCTGTGGTGGTAAAAAGGGTAAATTCTGCACAACCGAGTGAAAACAAAACAACCA
Source organism: Euleptes europaea (assembly GCF_029931775.1). Classification (NCBI taxonomy): domain Eukaryota; kingdom Metazoa; phylum Chordata; class Lepidosauria; order Squamata; family Sphaerodactylidae; genus Euleptes; species Euleptes europaea. The sequence continues at coordinate 4,390,757 of NC_079326.1, read as the reverse complement.
GTATCATGATGCCCTTGAATAGATCTATGATTCCTTTGTACAGATCTATTTACACCAGGGTGGATAAAAATAAATGATTTTTTAAAAAATCAGATTTTTTAAATTCAAATAGGATTTTTTAAAATTTAATTTGGATTTTTTAAATAAACTGCTTTTTGAGGGAAAATCTATCTAAAGACAGTTTTCTATTTAAGATACATTATAATCCCAAGGTTATTCATCATAAATAAGGATTAGTTTTTAATTATGAAGCATGAGGCTGTATATTCATGCAGTGCTTAAATGTTTTGGTAAATGAATTCCATTAATCCATTCACAAGGTCATGCTCTTCCAGAGGTTTCTGTAAAATTATTTTGGGCAGTTTTTCAGTCTAGAAGATATTATCACAGATGCTTGGTTTTATAGTTCTCAAAACTATGAATTTGTGTCCGCAGAGATAACATTCCTCTTCTTCGTGGCAGAAATAAACAGAGTTGGGAAAAAGACCTTAATCCCATTGTTCCTTTGCAAATCAGCCCCTTACCTCTTAAGTGCTAAGAAGCTCAATGAATAGAAGATTGTTTGAAGTGGAACAGATCTGCTCAAGGAGCTAAGTGTGAGGAGGGAAAGTGAGCAGAATACTCTACAAGTCTTGGGATCTTTGTGTGTATAGCCTGAGGTTTATCATATTATTCTCTCCCTGGAGGAGAAAACCTATAATGGCAGCAGGCCGTAAAAGAGTGCAGAAAACTATTATTTAAATCTAGTCTTACTGACTAGTGATTTAAATCAAATCCACCCTGATGTACACATTCAGATGTATACATACAAAATAACGGGGCAAGAGGCATGATAGAAGTTTATAAAATTATACATGAGAAAGCGAAAATGGACAGAGAAGTTTTTCTCCTTCTCCCATAACACTAGAACAAGCAGGGCAGCCAACGAAGTTGGTGAGCAGCAGATTCAGAGAAGACAAAAAAGAAGCACCTTTTCATTCTGTGAGTAATTTATGTGTGCAATTCATGTAATACACTACAGGATGTAGTGAAGGCTGTTAGTTTAGAAGGCTTTCTTTAAAGGGGGTTCAGACAGTTTCACGGAGAGTAGATCCATCAATGGCTATTTGCTTACAATAACTCAGTGGCACCGCCATACTCCAAGACAGCAACTCTCTGAATATAAGTAGCTGGGGGCAACAACAAGAGTTAGCACTGGCCACATTTCCCTGCTTGTAGCCTTTCCAGATGCATCTAGTGGGCAACCATGTGAGACACGATGCTGGACTAGATGGCCTGGTCTGATCCAGTATGGCTGCCCTTACATAGCCTAGCAACAGTAGCCAATCAGATCCCCCAGGAAACCCACAAGTAGGCACCTAGGTCTACTAGGAAGAAAACCATCTAGGAAGTCTAGGAAGAAAAGTCTTTGGTATTACTGAAGACCATCACAGATGCTCTTTTTCAAGTTGTCATTTTAGATTCAGCAGTTTAAAGACATCAAAAATGAGCTGCATGACACAGCACAAAATGGCCACCTGATCCAGAAAAAAAACCCCAAACTATCTTTGGCTCCAATGAGCACACAAATTCTCTCAAGGTTTATCATTAATCACTTATTCAAGCTTTGCATGGCAGAGAAAATACAGCAAAGCTGTGTTACGTAGCACTCATTGGGAACTCGGTTTGCCAGTTAATCAAATGTGTCAGATAGTCAAGGTTATTATTTTGCTGTGCCCCCTACCCAGAGAAATCTGCAGAGACCATTGAAAATGCCATGGTGGCAGCCCCACACTCAGCAGGACTCTTCCCCCTAAGCCAATCCCACGTACCAGGTAGACAAGTGGACCTGCTGCCCGGGACCCTCAGGCACATCCGGCTCCCAATAGCTCAATGCAGGGTGAGGAGGAGGAAGAAGGCGCCAGAGGACAGCGGCAGCTGGCAGTGCCAGTTGTCAGAAGCACAGCAGTGTCCAGAGCAGGGATGGGGAACGTCCGGCCCGGGGGCCGAGAACATTTTCAGTGGCCCTCGGGAGCTCCAGGGCCCAGCCGCGGAGGCGCAGCACAGCGCGGCCCTCCCCGAGGGTGTTCTTGGGGCCACGGTGCCCTTTGGACCTCCTCTCGTCGACTGTCGGCGAGAGGAGGGGGGAGGGGGAGGGATGCTTCCCCCAAGGCTGCCCCCTACACTCGCAGCATGCAGGAACGCCACGGCACACTGTAAGCCCCTCTCGCCACCTGTCAAGCGACAAAGGGGGGCGGGGAGAGGCCCCCGGGCATCCCAGCGGCGTAACATGCGCGCCGGAGCCGATCTGGCTTGGCCTTTTGTGGACTTGGGGGTGGGGGGTGGGAGGGCGTGGGGAGTGGGGCCCGGTTGCGTGGGGCTGGCGGGTGTGTGTGTGTGTGTGGGGGGGAAGGCTTTTCTCTCTTCCTATTTTTCTGTCACTCTTTCTCCTTTCTCCCCCTCGTCTCTTTCTTTGTCTGTCTCGTTCTGTCCTTTTCTCCCCCTCCATTTCTCTGTTTTCCTTCCTCCCTTCCCTGAGGACTGGCTGTGGGCTGCGCCCCCCTGGCGCCTCGTTTGCTGGGGGCCCACTGCTGGCTGCCCTCTTACCTGGGAGGGGGGAGCAGGGGTGCCCTCCAGGACTTCTCTGCGTGGCCTCCCCTGTGGTTGCCAACCTCCAGGTGGTGGCTGGAGACCTGACAACCCTAGCCTCCCCCCCCCCCGGGCCGGGAGATCTACACCTGGTTATGGCCCCCAAATGATGTTATAAATGAGCAAATGGCCCTTGACGGGGGGAAAAGCTTCCTCACCCCTGGTCCAGAGGCATCAAGCTGGTCAGCTGAAGAGGTAGAAGTGGGGAGCATACACACCTGAAAATGCAGCAGTGTGGCGATTAAGGGAAAATTGGTCCTTTAGGAGATACTGGTTAACTGAGCATTCTGGGTAATCAAGAGCCAGGTATCAAAGTTCTATTCCTCATTCCCACATTGTTAACAGTAAAGGTCCAGCACATCTGCTTCATAATAAGAGAACCACCAGGGATGCCAAATGTATTCCTACCATTTCCAAATCTCCTCTGTGAATCAGTTACTGGGTTTTCAGAATACACTTTTCTGTGCATTTCCATGTCCATTAATAGAGTAATAAGCAGTCAGTCTTTAGCATAAACAAGTTTGTAGATGGCTGCAGCAATCCTCACACAGCAGAGTGCACATTTCAAAAATGGACCAGTCTTTGAGATCTGGGATCAATTGCCAAGTGGACATTTATCACTTAGAAGTCTGGAATGAAATGCATGGACTCATTAGATATATGATTTGGAAGAATTCAGTGCAAGCAGCTGGCAGTAACGTTTGGTTGTAGGCATGGATAGGTGCAACAAATGGAATGTAGAGTGTGAATTAATAGCAGGAAATCCACTCCAACGGAGTCAAGAGTTGGCTTCAGTAAACGTAATCGGTACCAAGCAATCTTGTTTTTCAACTTCAAGAGGGAAGTGAACATTCAAAACTTTCTAACACTGGACCCCAAAGGGTACAATTATACTTGGCCAGTCAGTTTGATTTCCACAGACTTGATACTTTTGTTCCAACAATCCCCAGAATACCCACAGCCTTTTTTGCAATCAGCAACGGCATCCGTTTCTCGCTCTGGATTATTTGTATTTCATTCTGCCTTCAGCTTTTTCTGGATTGGCAGCACAGACCTCAGTGGAAGATTAAACAATGCCGAAAGCCCACAGCAGGAGAATTCTCAGTATTATTCCTTGTTTCACTTGGGCAACCTTCCTGACTCCCATCAGGGACAAAATAAGCTTGCCAACCCCTTAATTTAGAAATTGCATACAAGTCTTGCATTCCAATCCCCAATCAAAAGATTTTCCTCCCCTCTCCCTAACCTTGCCTATGCAAAATAGGTACAGATCATGGAATTTACGCATGGAACAACCAATCAGCACCTGCCTCCTCACAGACAAAAATGATTCTTGCCAAAGTTCCTATCAAACTGGTTTCACATCAGTTTTGAGAGTGACATGAAGCCTCTTTCCTGTACTCCTCTTGCTTAAATTCAGTAAGGCTAAATTCTCCATCTCTGCTGGTAAAGGAAAAACTTCCATCTTTTGCTCATATGATATTGAGCATCCAGCAGACACACAATACTGAACAAAGGGTGTTAGGCGGAGTTAAGTTTCTTCCTTTTTCTATTGCAGAGTTCCATTTAAAGTGGTTCCCAAACTTTTCGGGACACCGCCCCCCTTGGCTCCACAAACTCAACCCCAGCGCCCCGTACTCTATCCCACAACACAGTCGAAGGGGCCCACCTCTAGCACCCCCCTGCTGCCCCCTTGCCTCTTAGTGCCCCCCTAGGTAATCCCACTGCCCCCCAGAGGGTGGTACTGCCTACTTTGGGAACCACTGATTTAAACAAACTGTTTCCAACAATCACTACAACCAACGCGCCTACCTGGTTGCGTCTCACTTCAACTGCTATCTCTTCCAACGTACTTGGTTTTAAATAGTCACAGTTCCACATTTCCCACTATTTGATTAAGTCTGGCATTTCTATCAGACCCTCTTGGCATGATATGCAGCCATAGTAAAAATTAGAGAAATGTGCAGAAGGTGTTCTGCTTATTTTTAATGCATTGTCAAGGAGATTCTTTGGTCATGTGCACATGCTACATAAAAGGATTTCAAAACTCAAATCAAATAATGTTCTGATGAAACAAACTTCTAAAATAAACTGTACCACAGTATATAAATAATTTAATCCAAAAGTCTGGGCTCATTTCACATCTCCCTGACCATTTTACAGCACATTCCATTTTACAGCAGCGCCGAAACCTCCTCCCGGCGGCAAAAACCCGTGCAACCCATCTACAATTAAAAAAGGGACGTTCCTGAGTCGAAACAGCTCAGGAGGCCGACTAACGTCGGCCCCGCCCCCCGTAGGAACACCTCGGGAACGCCTCCCAGGACGCCGGGACACCTCCCAGGGCGCCGCCACGGCCTGTGCTGGCGGCCAGATGCTGGCGGGAGGCTGTGGTGGCGGCCAGGGACCGGCGGCCGGGCCTGCACGCCGGCACTGGGGCCACTAACGCCGGCATGTGCCTTCCAGGCACCGGCGGTGTGGGCCCTTGCAGTTGCAGAGGCCTTTCGTCAGCCTCCTAAGGCCTTTGGGTCGGGCCACTGGCGCATTTCAGGAATGGGCTGTCACTCTCACCTTATATCTCACTATGTCCTTAATTTTCTGAATATCATACCCAAATATTGAGGTTTCTTTTGTGTGTGAATGAGTGTGTGAATGAGTGTGTGCTTAAGTAAGTTTGCATCAATACATTCAATACATTATACAGGCAACTATTTAAGATGTAGAAAGAATGAGGAAGGTAGGGTTTAGTTAAATAAATATGTGTGGCATATGTCAGGTGAAAATTACTTTTAAAACCCATTTTCAGTAGTTTCTTCCCTTTCCCAACCATAACACTGACACATATTAATGCAGCACACACTTTCCCTTCTACTTCAAGCAGAGTCCATTTTAATGCCACTGTAATTAGATGCTCACGTCAAAAGGTTTTCCTTCGTACAAATGAAAATTTAAGTAGACCTGCAACTGTGTCCTGCAGGTGCTGCAACGTTCAAATATAATAATCCATGATTTGTCATTATACTAGCATGCTTGGGGGGAGGGGAATAGATCCTTGGGCTCACATGCTTCCTCCTCCCCCATGCATAGCGATTTAAGGAAAGATTTCTGCTTTTTAGGATTATTGTTACATCCAGGCCACTGTGGTTTGCTCTCTGCCCCACAAACCAGATTTCAAATCTCTGGTTTATTCCTGGTTTGTAGGGAAGAATGTGGTCTGACCTGGATGGCCCAGGCTAGCCCATTCTGGCCAGATCTCAGAAGCTAAGCAGGGTCGGTCCTGGTTACTACTTGGCTGGGAGTCCACCAAAGAAGTCCAGGGTCTCCATGCAGAGGCAGGCAATGGCAAACCACTTCTGTTCCTCTCTTGCCTTGAAAAACCTACAGGTCACCAATGGCACTGTCCACCAGCAGGGAAGGCAAACAATAGTTGGTGATTCAGACACTCCAAAAAACTATGGTTCATCATAAAAGTGGAAACCTCCTTTTAGATCACCATGTGTAAACCCAAGGATCCCCCACAAGCTGATTCACATAATGGCAAACCATTGTGTTGAAACAGACCTTTAGCTGCCTAAGTGGGAGAAGTCACTCGTGGGTAGCCAAAATGTCACTTGAAGTAACTTCATCCTTTATGGGGCAATCATGTTCACTGAACATACACTCAGTGTTACAACAGGTTTTTGTGTAGAAAGCATCAAGAGTGTAAACAGCAGATTACATGTTCCTAAACACCCCTGGGGGCACATGCCAGGAAGTCTCAAGAGGCCACAGCTTTTCAAAGTGTGCAGTGAGCATTCAGGGATTCATATCTGCTATTTACACTTTATGTGATTGCTGTGAGAAACATCAGAGTAACACAAGAGTCCCTAGAATAAACACACACAACTGCCAGATAAAGTGTGAAATGGCTCTTTCAGAATGTGATGGCAGAATTTTGATATATGTGAATGATTTCCTAGTGTGCTCTCTTTAACACATGCATGGAGCACTGAAATAATAGGATACCTCACCTACAATCTGAAGTAGCACAACCCAGAATTTTTCATAATAGCATAATAGCATAATAGCTCACTTCTTGGTGTTTCCTACTATAGATCTATTTTCCAGAGCCCAAAGCTCCACATGTTCATATTTGATACCAAAACTCTCCCTGATCCCTTCCCATTCCCAAAACATGTCTGTGCCCTGTGTTCATACCCCCCCCACACACACACACACAATTCCTACCGTGAGAGACTTTCTCGTCTGTGCCTTTCATCCTGTGGGTGAGGACCCAGATTGGATCGTGGTGCTTTTCTGAATGGATTGTGAGGCCAGGAGGAAGAAAAACTGTGAGCTAGGAGAGGAAAGCCACGAGAGGTTCCATGGCAAATCTGCCTTTGCTTCTGCACCATGGTTAAAATGGACATGAAATACAGCCTATTGTTTGGTAATGCTTTCCATTAGCTAATACTAAAGCATGAAAAATAAAATATAAAAACTCAGTTTAGTGTTCAATGATGAAGACATTTGACATGTTATGTTGGGAGGGAATAATAATATGGAGTCATCTGGCAAGCGCATCCTGGAAAGTTAAGTAAGAGTAGAAGGGAGTCCCTTTTTTAAAAGTTTGAGAACCATTTTGCTATGCTACTGTTTTCATCCATTGCCCATTGTTCTCATTCACCCACTGCCATTCACTCTTCTCTCAGGGACAAAGTGCCTGCTTACACACACTCACCCATCCCTATGCCAGCATCTGTTCCTCCTCTGCACCTCTTTCACTCACCTGACACCTACCTTGCCTCATCCACTTCCCACATCCTGTTCCCCTAGGGCCAAATGCTTCATACACACCCCTTCTACTCAAGCTATAAGATGCAAAAGCCGTTCTGTTTATGAAAACCAATCAAAATGACACAAAACAGCATGCAAACTTTTGAGTTGCAGAGATCTCTTTTATCAGGCTGGATGCTTAAAAAAAAAAAAACTAAAACCCTTTTAAAAAGGAAGGGGTACCTCTGAAGGGCTTGACAGCTTGCACACTGCGCTGTTATCTTGGTTGGTCTGAATAAAAGGTATTACATGGCTTTTGTTTTTGGATTTTGATATGGACCAATGGGACTATCTATGTATTTTGTCTACCTAGTATACCCATATGTCTAATCCTCTGCCCCCACCCCCCCCCCCACCTGCCACAATATATCATTGGTCCCGATACTGCTGGGCCAACTTGGTTCCAAACCTTTCTTGAACCTCCCGCTCACCTCTCCTCACATATGCCGAGTTCAAACCTGCGCTTGAGATTAGACCACAGCAGTGTTTGGCTCTCGTGGCCCTTTCTTCCATGCCCTGGGGAATGCCCATCACCACTTTGGGGTCAGGGAGCCAGATGGGCCAGGGATCCTGGAGGAGTTTTTAATGGCATGGAATAGGGGTCACTGGGTGTGTGTGTGTGGGGGGGAGGCAGTTGTGAATTCCCTGCCTTGGGCAGGGGGTTGGACTAGATGACCCTGGGGGTCCCTCCCAACTTTATGATCCTATGAACTCTGCGGCACACGGCTTCCCTCAACTCGCCGCCTGCCGCATTTCTCCGCAATAGCAGCCCTTTTAGCCGCTCGGCGCCCTCACGCCCCCTCGCCCCTCCAAGAGGCTTCTTGCCCCCCGTCCTCCGAGTCCCCCCCTGCCGCCCCCCGGCTCAAGCGCCGGCGCTGGGACCGGCTGGCCCGCCGAAAGCGCCACCAGACACGGACCCGCGGCTAAAGCAGCGCCCGCGGAGAAGGGGGCCCGGCGCGCTCGCCGGCCGCAGGGGCGCGCAGGGGAGACGGGGGGGGGGAGGGAGGGAGGCAGCCAAGCCCGCGGGACCCCCACCCCCGCGCCCCTTCCCTTCCCTTCCCTTCCCTCGCAGGGCGTCGTGGGCGTCGGCACTCACCGGTGGGCGCGGGGCGCGGGGGCCGGGGGTCGCGGTCGCGGGGGTCGCGCGGGGCGCAGGTGCCCTCTCCCCGCACCAGCGCCTGCAGCGGCAGCTCGGCGCCGGGCGGCGGGTAGCAGCGGAGGCCGGCGGCGCAGCGCGGCGTGTACACCCCGCACGCCTCCGCCTCCAGCCGCGCGCACTCCGCGCAGCAGCCGCAGCCCGCCGCCCGCACCACCTCCGCGCAGCCCACGCCCGGCCCGGACCCCGCCGCCGCCGCCGCCGCGCAGCCCGCCAGACGCTCCGCGCTGCACGGCGGGCAGCGGAACACCACCTCGGGCAGCGCCCGCCACCCCCACGCCCACGCCCCCAGCCACAGCCACGGCCACAGCCACGGCCGCCGCAGCAGCCCCGCCATCCTGCCCGCCAGCCAGCCAGCCCGCCAGCCCGGCCGGGCAGGTGCTGCTGGGGGGGGGGGCGCCCCGCCTCCGCTGGGTCCTAGAGGCCGCCTCCCCGCCCCCGCCCCCGCCCCCGCCCGCGCTCGGGGCCGCGGCAGGCACGAGTCCTCCCTGCTTGGTTGCCTTTTCGATTCTCATCCTTTGAGGTCCTTGCCTCCAAAGCACTCCGGGGCCCCTCGGGGTCACGTCGCATAGCCCTGTAAAACAAGCCGGCCGCAAGATTCCCCGCCTCATCGACCTCGCAGGGTTGTGGGGAGACGACCGCACGAACCCATGATTTCTCTCCTCGCAATAGGTGGGGAGATGGTGATAAGACTTTACCAGCGCCGCAAGAACGTTGAGCTTTATAGGACACCCAACCCCACGATTTGCTAATACACATTCAAGAGATTAGGAATTCCCATGACGCCACCATACTGCAGTCCCCTGGAACTTGGAAGAAAGTGTGAATCCCAAATCGAGAGACGTAGGACAGAGTTCAATAGCTGCTCATGTATGCTTCCTAAGGCAAAGTCCCATGGAAGGCAGTGGAAATTACTGACTACGTAAATATGAACGGGACAGGTTGCAAGTACAAGTCCCTATTGCAGGGAGCAAGTCAGAAAGAAATGCACCCTGCGTGAATGTCGGATGAGGCCACATTTGTCTGTGATGCCATCGTAATGGCGCACTAGCGTAAAGTCATGGCTTATGCCTATTGGGCTGCCTCAGTTGTCGGTGGCGTGATCCTGCAGTAGATTGGCCTGGCTCTCAGCAAACACTCTTCAATCTGTATCTCAGCCACCTTCGACTCTCTTGAAATATTTGAGGCCTTGGTAAGGACCTTTTCGAAATGACTCAGAAGTTCAGGATGGGCCACAGATTGAATTTGCATCCTCCCTTGCAATGCACGGGACACTGTAGGGAAACCCAGCAAATGTTACAACCATTATCCCCACCCCGCCCCAAAAGCCAAATCAAAAATTGTAATAGTCTATAACAAATCATGTAGACAGAAAATACCTTAAATTGAATGAAAATGAGCCCCATAAATGAAGCGCTAGACCATGGGTTCTCAACAAGGGGGAATTATAGTTAGACTATCTTGGGGTGGGGGGAAGGTAAAGGTCCCCTGTGCAAGCACCGGGTCATTCCTGACCCGTGGGGTGACGTCACATCCCGACGTTTCCAAGGCAGACTTTGTTTTTGCAGGGTGGTTTGCCAGTGCCTTCCCCAGTCATCTTCCCTTTACCCCCAGCAAGCTGGGTACTCATTTCACCAACCTCAGAAGGATGGAAGGCGGAGTCGACCTTGAAACTCAGGTAGTGAGCAGAACTTTGGACTGCAGTACTGCAGCTTAACACTCATTCTGAACAATGGTGAAAGGGGGGAATGGAGCAAAAAAGGTTGAGAACCACTGCGTGGCTACACAGATTCAGAGGCCTCATTTAAACCCTGTAGAACAGGGGGTCGGATATGACATAAATGTCACTTCGTCGGGCCAGGCCAGGCCTCGCCAGCCCAGACTGGGAGCAGGGTGGGTGGCTGCCTCAGCTGGCCACAGTGGGCTCCTCAGCCCATATCGGGACTGGGGGGGGGTAGCTCCCCCAGTTGGCGAGCCTGCAGTGAGCTTGTCAGCCCAGATCGAGAGCTGAGTCTGAAGCTGATGAATCTTTTGAAAGCCTATTGTATTTTACTGGTGTGAAATGTGGCTGAGAGGTGCTCTAAATTGATACACTAGCTAGAACAAAAAGTCCTACAGAATCTTTATTCTTCAGGTGACCAACAGTGCAATCCTAAAAACACTTTCCTGGAAGTAAGCCCCATTGAATAGACCTGTGAGTAGACCTGTTTATGATTGCTCTCTGAATTGTCCAGGTGGGATATGGGACCCTTTCCAACAATGGAAAATCTGTATCATGGGCAGGGCTTTTGTGTGCTTTTGTTTGCTGTTCAGCACAGAGAAAATAATTTAAATTTTTATGGAGCAGCCCCTTCTTCCTCCATCACAAAGCACATGTAGACCAAAGGTTTAATTCAAATGCCATCAAAATCCTTGCCTATACATTATATTTTTTTAAAAAAAAATCAATGCCATTTCTTAGCTGAGTGAAGCAAATAATAATAATTTTACAAAATGGTGCTGCAGCAGTTGGGTCAAGTGTTAAAAGAATATACCCTTGTGAGATAGATAGAGATTAACACAAACATTGAATTGTACTGCTGTAAGATTCCAGTGGATAACCGGCTCATTGTGAGTAGACGCAGTATGGACTACTTGGCCTGTGTTGTGTGCCCCCTCATAAATGCCCTGTGGAATGACTTAAATCAGTGCATAGTTCTCTGTAAACTTCCCCTTGGGCACCTGCATCCATCCAGAGATCTGGCGATCAGACACATTTGGTGAGTTTGCCACATCACTGCAAGCAATTGCAAATGCCGGATGATAGAGAGATGGAAAAATTTGCTTCACTGCTCAGTGGATGCTACAAACAATTGGTTTTCAAGAGGCTGCAGTCAACTTCTCTTGGGTCTGTAAACAGTTACAGCAGTGTGGTGTCGTGGTAAGAGCAGCGGACTCTAATCTGGTGAACTTCGTTGGTTTCCCCATCCTCCACATGTAGCCTGCTGGGTTTCCTTGGGCTAGTCACAGTTCTCTCTGAACCCTCTCAGCTCTACCTACATCACAAGATGCCAGTTGTGGGGAGAGGAAAGGAAACTGATTGCAAGCCACTTTGAGACTCCTTTCAGTAGAGAAAAGTGGGGTATTAAACCCAACTTCTACTCCCCTCCCCCCTCCTCCTCCTCTCCTCCTCCTCCCATTTATTGCTTGCATTGGAAATATAAATTGTGCAAAATGAAAAGCAGGCAACCACCAAAAAATGGAACAACTGAGTGAGAAATTAATCTGAAGATTCAGCCATATAGTCTGCCTGTTCCTGAAACACTATTTCATTGTTGTTGGTGATCCATTGGGTCTCAGATTCTACGATCTACAAATCCAAAACTGGGTTCACTACCAGCTTTGTTCCCTGGCATCTCTAGTCAAAAGATTCTGACACTGGGAAAGGCATTCGTAAAGCCACTGCAGGAGGTCTTGGGTACCTGCATCTTTGCTCCTACAGGAAGAAGAGAAGGAGAAAAATAGATGATGCCTTGTAATCAGACAGGGAGCCCTTCCACAGCAACACCACAGATCCCGAGGGCTGCTTGAGTTGAGAGCTGAAATGCATATTTCATGCTAGCAACATTTCAGAAGTTCAATTTTTGAACACTGAAAAGTATATTATTGAGATTCATTTTATCCTTGAGCACCACCATGCAGCCAAGGCCTGCTAACAACATTCCCCAGAGGGAAATGCTGACTCAGCACTTCCTCCTTTCGTGTACCCCCAGATATATGAAAGTTTAGCTGCAAAAAAAATCAGTTGAACAATGGGGAGAAAAAGTAAGTCATCTCTATTGCCATGAACTTATTTAAGAATTCTGATATTTCCTTGATGGCAGTAAATCAAGTTGTAGTTTTTTTTAGTTATTTAACTCCAGTGTTTATGAACTTGAACCAAGCAACCAAAGTTCATGGTCAAACACTTAAAAGTTTGGTGTAGTGTTTGAGTGTCAGACTAGGATCTAAAAAACCCAGGTTGAAATCCCACTCTGCCATGGAAGCTTGCTGGGTGACTTTGGGCCAGTCACACACTCTCAGCCTAATCTACTTCACAGGGTTGTTGTATGGATAAAACAAAGGAGAGGAGAACGATGCAAGCAGCTTTGGGTCCCCATTGAGGAGAAAGGTGGGATATAAATAAAGTAAATAAAAATGGGTCTAAACCCATCACGGCAAGACCTTACAGATGAGTGATGCCCATCTATGACATTCACCATCCAGATTCAGGGAAGGTGTCTCAGCAGCCTTGGGGTGGAGTTCCAGTCACAGGTTATCTGCTGTCAACTATACTTTCAACAGCTTAAACAGGCAGTAAAACGGAAAGACCTCCATTAACAATCTACTGTAATACTATTGAATACCTGGTCTATCCAAAGTTGATGCAAAGTTCAGTTCCTTGGTGTCAAGACAGTTCAGTTATTCCTAAAAAGCTTCTAAGAGGAAACTCGTTTTTATTTGATTATATGCAGCATAATAAAGCACAGTTTTGCAGATCCTAGCATTCAAATCAATTGTCTTATATGACTGGAAGAAATCTTCTGTGCAAATCATGAATCAAAATGGGCAACCAATCAAGACATTCGGAAGCTGAACAAATGGAGGGAACAAAGATGTTCTCCCCCTGGGGCACCATTGGGTCTGGGGCCAATCCTGCCCACAAGCAAGTAGAACAAAAGCAGGAAGCACCTTCTATGGAGGAGATAGAGTTTTTTGTTTGTTTGATTCAAATACAAAGAAGAGGGCTAAAATATCAAGAATGTAAAAGGGAGCTTTTCTGAAGGCCGCAAATCATTGTGAATTATTTCTGAATGGCTCAGTGATTTGACCTCACTCAGTGCAGGAGGCACAGACAGGCTGGAACAGGTTTAAGGGATGAGATGATGAGCAATCCTAGTTCTCCTTTTTATAATTTCAAGCTAAACTGCAGCAGCATTTTTACTTTTTGGAGAGTTATTATATCACAGTTACAGCTCATAGGCTGAGCAATTTAGGGCAGTAAGTAGCTACTCAAGTTTATCTGATTTTTTTTTTTTTTGCTAGAAGAAGAAGAGTTGGTTTTTATACCCTGCTTTTCTCTACCTTCAAGGAGCCTTCCCTTCCCCTCCCCACAACAGACATCTTGTGAGGTAGGTGGGGCTGAGAGAGTTCTGAGAGAACTGTGACTAGCCCAAGGTCACCCAGCAGGCTTCATGTGGAGGAGCGGGGAATCAAACCTGGTTCTCCAGATTAGAGTCCACCACTCTTAACCACTATACCACGCTGGCTTAACTGCCCTTATGTCAAAAAGGGCCTGGATAGCGATTGACTAGGCAGAGGACTGATACAAAAACTTGACTTGAGAAAGCCAATGTCAGTGAGCCATTTTGGTGAAATTAAACCATATAAGTATTGCCTACACCTCATGAGTGATACCTTCAGAGTACAGGTTGGATGAGTGGTTGCCAAGTCTTTTGATACAAACAAAATGATGACACTTGTGGCCTATGGTGTATCATAGAAGAAAAATGTCCTTTGCTAGTTGTTTTACCATTGTTCGTACTTGTTCATACCTGTGAGGTAGTATTCTAATTTTTCAGTTGGGTAGGTGAAGCTGTGGCCACTGAGGTGGGGCACAAGGCAATAATGTAGCCCTTCAGGCAGGCAGTAGCTATGGGGAAGAGGATCTCTTTGGTCACCATGTGAAACAAGGTGCTAGACTAGATCGACCATCGCTCTGATTCACCAGGGCTACTCATACATTCCCATATAAATGTGTCACATAGAGCCAGACCTTTAGATGCCCAATTTCTAATGGAAATATAGATTGACAGGGATTAGAGCGAGTAAGCTAAATAACTCTACAAATTATCACTGAAGTGGATTTAATTAGCATGTGTTTGATTAACTCATGCATTTGATGTTAAAGACTATTTTTGGCTCATAAAGTTTTATTTCAATAGGAGCGTAACAAACAATGTAAGTAAAAACAAGACTGAAAATGTTGCCTAGCACCACTGACCGAGGTGCATGGGAGCGCCAGTGCGCACACGCTTCCATGGTTCAAGTAGATCTTTCTCATTCTCTTCAACAGAGGGGGGAGCTCCACATGCAGACCTGGCACACATGGAGCTGTCCCCTTTACTACAGTTAGATTTGAGTCCAGTAGCACCTTAGAGACCAACAAAAGTTGGAATCCAGCTGTCCTGTGGCAGACCAGCATGGGGCCCTCCTGCCCTCTGAAACTCCCCTCTACTACAGTGAATGGAGAAGCGATTATTGATAGGCAGCTCCACAGGTACAAGACGATTGGATTCTGGAAATAAGAAGAGACATGTCTAAATATTCCAGGGTATTTATGTTTCTTTTCTACCTAAAGGTAGAAAAGCACTGGGTCATTAACTAGGGTTTCCAACCTCCAGGAAATAGCTGGCGATCTCCTGCTATTACAACTGATCTACAGCCAATAGAGATCATTTCCTCCTGGAGAAAATGGCTGCTTTGGCAATTGTATTCTATGGCATTAAAGTCCCTCCCCTCACCAAACCCCACCCTCCTGAGACTCCGCCCCAAAATCTGCCACCGGTGGCTAAGAGGGACCTGGCGACCCTAGTCATTACTGACCCATGGGATGACATCACATCATGACATTTACTAGGCAGCATATGTTTATGGGGTGGTTTGCCACTGCCTTCCCAAGTCTATACTTTTCTACCTTGCGCTGCATTAAGTGATAGTTCAACTCCCGACCCTGTAAAATTGAAATATTTTAAGCCGGCTCCAATACATTGGTTTATCAAACTGCATCATGTAGTTCATTAGATACTTATATAGCTATTGTGCCTTCAAGTTGTTGATAAAACATGTTTTAGATTGTATGTGTCTGCAGTGAGAATGAACATTTTGAAATGAAGAATCCCTGCAATTTGTGGGAGTGTGTGACAGTACTACCTCATTCCCCATAATTTAAAACCTCTGACACTTTAATTTCAGATGCATAGTCTGCTTTGCATTTTGTGTTTATAAGCAATTTTCCAATAGGTTCTGAAAGTGAAAAATCACTTAACAAGAGTGTTCATTTGTGTGTAAGTTTTACACACCATTTGTTTCCATTTAGAGCTTTTGAAGGCAGATTAGGAGTAAGCCCCATTGAATTCACTGGGACTGAATAAATGTGCACAGGATTAAGCTACATATCTGTTAAAGAGTTAAAGCAATGTCTGACCTTCTTGGTACATAATCAACCACTCTGGATGGAACACACAGAAAAGCATTAACCCGCAGCTGCCACCACTATATTCTTAAAGTCTGAACATTTTTGAATTCTAAAAATCTTGTATGTATTTTAGACCTATTTTTAGTGTTAACAGAATATGTCAAACTGTGATGTTCCTGTCCTGGCACGGGCCTCCGCCCTGTTGAGCTGGGTCCTCCCACCAGCCCCACACTCACCTCCAAGGGCTCCAAAGGGGCTTCCCCAGCCCCCTTCCCCAGCAGCTGGACAGGAGAACTGCCACTGACGGGCCCGTCTCTCTCCTTTGTGGCAGCCTGCACCAGAGCCTAGTCGGAGGAGCGAAGATGTGCAGCTGCAAAGAGTGGCGTCTGCCTGACTCTGGCCAGGCTAGAAACGCCGCAGGAAGATGCGCCCCACCCCCCGACAAACAGCTGACCATCGGGAGAGCGTGACCAGGGTGGAGAAGAGTGGCACAGCCAGCAGCACATGGCTGGTAAGGTGGTGCTTCCCTTTCCAGCCCTTATAAGGACTTCCGGGGGGTGGGTTAGGGCGGAGCCAGGGAGGGGCCTGGAAAATATGTTGTCTCTCTTGATCAGCGGGACTCCTTGCAAGAGGCTAGCAGGCCTGAACCCAGAACCCGGGGCCCTGAGGCTTCTACCCGAGGAGGCTGGGCTCATGTGGGCCCCAGAATCCCGTCCTTGGCAGGACCATGGCCACGCTGGACCCTGCCTCCAATGATCCATGGGTCAACCAACCAACCAGTAGAAGGAGTCAAAATCCCTAATTGCGATGACCCCCGCGGTCCAGAAACAAAAGGGGTAGGTTCCTGTTTCACCTGTGGGCAATGGGGGCATTTCCGCCATGAGTGCCCCATGATGGAGTGTGATTTAGGGTGTGAAGAGGTGATGCATGCCGGAACCCATAGCAACCACCCGTCTCCCCTCATTGCTAGAGTTATGGTGAGGGAAAAGTGTTGTCAAGCCTTAGTGGATAGTGGATCGTCTATATCAATGATCTTAACCTTGCTGTTACCGGACAAGCTGCCCATAATTAGAAGCTTGCTTCCATAGGCACGTGGAACGTTATCCAGTGGTGCGAGTAGTGGTGAAGTGGAAAGGAAAACCATACGACAGATGGGTTAGTAGAGCGTCTGAATCAGACACTCAAGACCATGTTGAGAAAGTTGGCCAGTGATCACCTGAATCAATTGGATTTATTCTTAGACCCAGTCCTCTTTGCAGTAAGAGAGACTCCACAGGCTTCCACAGGGTATGCCCCATTTGAGCTTTTATATGGGAGGAAGCCCCGCGGCATTCTAGGACTGGCAGGGGGGGCAGTTGACAGGGATAGACGATCCAGGAGAAGGCCAAGAGATCCCCGAGTACCTACGGCAGTTACAAGAGAGACTAGAAGTGGCACTGGCACTGGCAGCTCAAAACCTAAGTCGCGCCCAAACTGCCCAAAATGTTTGCTATGACTCTGGGGCTGTGGACCGGTGCCTAGAAGTAGGGATGAAGGTGTTTGTGAAGGGACACATTTTTGGGCCAGAGGAGAAGGATCTGTGGAAGGGGCCCTATAAAGTGAGGCGGGTATTAGGGCCCTGTTCTTATGAATTACAATGTGGAGACACACCTCGCCAGACCAAGTGACTCCATATTAATGACTTAAAACAGTGGGTCTTTCAAGATGAAGAGAATGCTGAATGTCACTTGGAAGAAGAACCCCTCGAGTTGCCAGAGGGGGAACTACCCTGGGGTCAAGAGCTACCAATGGGGGACGCCCCTAAAATAGACCCGGCTCTTACGGAATCTCAACAAGGTCAGCTCAGGAATCTAGTCTGAGCTATGCCACCCGTGTTCTCAGCCAATCCTGGTCATATCCAGTGAGTCTCTCATGCCATACAGACTTCTGCAGGAGAGGTGGGTTGGGCCCCTTGGCGACCTCTACCCCACCAAAGATGGGCAGCTGTAGAGCGAGAAGTGGCCAAAATGTTCGAGATGGGTGTCATCGAACCTTCTATCAGTGCTTGGTGAAGTCCTATCATGCTGGTACCTAAGCCAGATGGTAGCATCGACTACCGGGCCGTTAATAAGTTTGACGCATACCCCATGCTGCGAGCCGACCTTTTAATTGACCAGTTAGGTTCTGCTCAATTCCTGTTGGCGTTAGATCTCGCGAAGGGGTACTGGCAAATCCTCACGAACCCAGAAGATAAGGAGAAGATGGCCTTCACCACCCCTTTGGGCCTATACCAATTCACAGTTATGCCTTTTGGCCTACATGGTGCAGTGGCCACATTTCAATGAATGGTGGACAGAGTTCTGGCCCAGTGCCATAGATGACATAGTAATAGCTCTCAAAAGATGGGGCTTGGTCAACATTTTATAACAACATTCTCATTCGCTATTCTATCATGAATGATTCACAGGGTGTGCCTATCTCAGGTTTTACCATGTGGGAATGGGTATTCAGGTGTGTTGCCGCATCCGACGGTCAGATGATCTCCCGGTCTAAATTTTCACCTTGGTTTAAACTGTTTAATAGGAACCATGAAAGAGCCCCCTATCCAAAATTTCTGCATTCAAGCTCAGAGCCGCGTTTACGTCATTAAGATTTCAGACCATTCCAACAGCCATGTTAGCTGGACGCTATGCCCAAATCCTGATGGCCTCTCGTGTATGTATCTGCGGATCCTCAGAACTCGAGGACCTCCCCCATTACGTGCTGAACAGCTCTATGTACCATGAACCCAGATCTAAATTTCTTTTGTCTTTTTTATCCAAGATTAGCTGTTTTAGTGATCAGGAGAAGCTCTCTTTTCTCCTGTCCGATACTGACTCTGCTGTCACTTACAATATGTCTCTTTTTGCCCTAGCAGCCAGGAAAATTTGAGTCAGCATTGCAGTTAAACCGGACAACATTTGTATTTGACTTAAATTTATTTTTTTTACTTGATTTTAACTGTTTTCTTGTTGAATCTGATTTGATTGTGTCACTTGATTGTAACGGCCTTTGCTATATGCAATAAATCTTTACCTACCTACCTACCTAGTAATATTCAGTCCTACCTGGGAGACCCATCTGTGTTATCTAGAGGCCGTCCTACGTGCCCTGTACGACGCCGGCCTCAGGGTTAACCCTGCCAAGAGCCACCTCGGATTCAGAGAGATGCGATACTTGGGTTGTATAGTTGGTCATGGCATGCTAAGACCATTACCAGAGAAAGTCACTTCTCTGGAACAGGCCCCCAAACCTTAAAATAAGAAACAACTCTGCAGGTTTCTTGGCCTAGTGGGGTATTATAGTAAATTCATACCCCACTTCGCAAGCTGTGCTTGTCCTTTAACCGATTGTCTTCAGAAGTCCCGCCCTAATAGGATCCAGTGGACCCCAAAGGTGAATGAGGCCTTCAATGATCTCCACACAGCACTCTCTCGAGGGCCCATCCTACATAATCCTGATTTTGCCCGACCATTTGCGGTCCACACCGACACTTCCGCTTCCGTGTGGACCGCACATGGGGCCATTAAGGGGGGGTCCCGGCACAGGCCTCCACCCTGTTGAGCCAGTTCCTCCCACCAGCCCTGCACTCGCCTCTGAGGGCTCCAAAGGGGCTTCCCCAGCCCCCTTCCCCAGCAGCCGAACAGGAAAACTGCCACCGATAGGTACATCTCTCTCCTCGGGGCAGCCTGCACCAGAGTCCAGCCGGAGGAGCGAAGATGCACAGCTGCAAAGAGTAGTATATGCTTAACTCCAGCCAGGCTAGAAACGCTGTGGGAAGATGCGCCCCGCCCCAACAAACATGACGGTCTGGAGAGTGCGGGCAGGGCAGAGAAAAGCCTCGCGGCCAGCAGCACATGGCTGGAAAGGTGGTGCTTCCCTTTCCAGCCCTTATATGGACTTCCGGGGGGCGGGTTAGGGTGGAGACAGGAGGGGCCTCTCTGGCTTGGAGGGAATACAACAATACTATACTGTCATGCCAATAAAGGTGACTGAAACTGAACAATACTATACAATCTCCTTTATTGGCATAAAATCGACACATGAGGTGTCTACATAGTAACATAGAATTGTTGCAGTTGAGTATTTCTGACAAGGTTAGAACATAGATAGATAAAAAGATGCTAGAATTTAACCGTGATAAGCCACGCTCTAGTTTCGAATAACACTTGACCAGTTTCTAAGCACAGAGCTGCATAAAGAACACAATTAGGCATACCCAATTAGGCTGAAGAAGCTATGTCGGTCTCCAATTGCTCCAGGGCAGAGACACTCCCAAAATGCGGGGGTTAAGACCCCGCATGACAGTTCCAAATAATTAATCATAATAAATAATGTTAACGTTCCAAATAATGCATGCTGCTTATCAATAGTAAGGGTAAGGTAGAATTTTTATTTTTTATTTTCATCATTAAAGTTTTGAGTTAAATCTGGGCCTACTTTTCAGCCTTTTAAAAGGGATACCATGCTTAGTATTCTGTTTAGATGAAAGGAGGGGCTGTAATGTGTTGAAATTGTACTTGGATGGGGTGGAGCTACAAATACGATCACTATGAATATGTTCTGGGCTACAGGAAGGTGCCCCTTGATGCACCTCCCACTTTCTGGAAAGAAAGAAACTTGATAGTGAGGTGCCACCATGAACTGTGAGATTGAAAAGCTTCAGGCTACCCCTGGAGATCAAAAAGAATCCTGTTCAAATGTGGAACATTTCCACTATGGCCATGGTTCAAGTCAGATCTTGATTAGTACATTTCCAAGTGTGCATCTAAAGTAGGGTTGCCAGGTCCAGGTTGGGAAATACCTGGATGTTTTGGGGGTGGAGCATGAGGAAGGTGGGGTTTGGGGAGGGGAGGGACTTCAGTGGGTTATAATGCCATACAGTCCACCTTTCAAAGCTACAATTTTCTCCAGGGGAACTGATCTCTGTCACCTGGAGATCAGTTGTAATAGTGGGAGATCTACCTGGAGGTTGGCAACCTTAATCTGTAGTGAGAACTACCATTTTAGGTATCAGCCATGGGAGGAAAAATTATTTCACTAATGTAATTAGTGGTGTATTCTTGTGTGTATAGCTTTCAATAATCCCTCAAGAACTAGTTTCGACTTCCCTCTCAAGACCTCTGTTTGGTATTGAGATTGGAGTCTTTCAGGGTGTCCTATTAGTCTTTTGCATTAGTAAGTGTATTCTCCCAGCAGAAAGCAATAAAGAGTTCTGTTGAAGCTACCCAAGTCTACAGGGTATTGGTTATAGAGAAGGACTGAAGTGTGATTTGGAAGCAGGATATGTAAATTCACCCCTACCTACTGCATACAGTCATAGAATCATAGAGTTGGAAGGGACCACCAGAGTCATCTAGTCCAACCCCCTGCACACTGCAGGAAATTCACAACTACCTCCCCCACACACACCCCAGTGACCCCTACTCCATGCCCAGAAGATTGCCAAGATGCCTTCCCTCTCATTATCTGCCTAAGGTCATAGAATCAGCATTACTGACAGAAGAACCATTTTCTGCATCTCAGAAGATACAAAGATGCAAGATTCAGAAAAATCTGAATTTTCAGTTTAAAGTACTTTTTTGGGTGAGAAGAAAACACTGTTTTTGTTCATACTGCTCTCCAGCATATGCCTGAGCCATTATCCGCTGTTTAATTCATTTCATGCTGTTTGATTTTCCTCTGAAACCATAATCATGGAAGCAAAATGGATAAATTTGGATTAAGTTTGTGCTGCTTCACTGTGATATCTTAAATTAAAAGTTATTTCTGAAGCACTTATATACTCAGTGAGGAAAAATTTACAGGGTTCCCCCAGGGTTCACCACCACCACCACCACCATCACTGGGGTGCCTAGGGTAGGCTCAGTTCATGGGAGCAGCAGTTTCTCCAGAGAGGTGGGGGTGAAGAGAATGGCCGCCCTGGCAGATTTCCACTTTAACAAGCGAGGCTTTGTTTCTAAGTATTTACCCTCCGTATAAATCGAGCTGATTGTTGTCAAGGGTTTATTTTACCCTAGAAAACATGGCATTGCCAAATAGATGTAGGCTTGTTCCTAGAAAGAAAGGAAAAAAGCAACTGTGATTGCACCTCCCTGAGGCATTAGGGGCCTTGCAATTGTCTGCAAAAAGGATCCCTTTGAAAGCAGCACTTTCCCACAGACTTCAGGCAGTTGATTATTTTATGACTTTCTGCTTTGTCAGTGAAGAATTAAGCAATATAAATTGGCCAGTGAACAAGGAGAAGTCAAGTCCTTCCTTGTCATATAACGTTTTTAAAGAACTTGGGTAATGGAAAATAAATGTATTCAGCAGCCTCACTACATTCTCCTCCCCTGCCATCTCTTAGATTGCGACTAAATAGTACAGCTGACTCAGAGCTGCTGTCAAAAAATGCTGTTGAGTTCTTCTCCCTCTTTCCTGCAGGATTTCTGCTTACCTATCCTTGTTTGTGACATCAAAAGAGTTTACATTTTCCTGCCCCTATTCCTCATCTGCCAAATTCCACCCCCACTTGACTGCTCCTTCATTCCTTCCATTAGCAACCACTGTCTGCATAGCTAATGCACGGCTGTGATTTTACATGCTTCCTTGAGGGGATTCTTCGAGGTGGGGCAGAGCATGTGCATATCCATCTGCTTTTGCCCCAGGATCTCCTCCTCAGAAGATTCCATGCTGGCCATAATTAGACAAGGAATAGAGAATAAAACTGCTGCTATCATACAATTCTATGGGGAGACCACACTTGGAATACTGTGTACAGTTCTGGCCACCACACCTAAAAAGGATATTGCAGAGCTTGAAAAGGTGCAGAAAAAAAGCAACCAAAATGATCAGGGGGCTAGAGCAACTGCCCTATGAGGAGCAGTTAAAACACTTAAGGCTGTTTAGCTTGGAAAGAAGGTGGTTAAGGGGAGACATGATAGCAGTATATAAAATTATGCATGGTATGGAGAGATAATACTAGAACCTGCTGAAGCTGGAGGGTGAGAGATTCAAAACAGATAAAAGGAAGTGTTTCTTCACACAACACATAGTTAAATTGTGGAAATCCTTGCCCCAGGATGTGGTGATGGCTGCCAACTTGGAAGGCTTTAAGAGGGGAGTGGATATGTTCATGGAAGATAGGGCTATCCATGGCTACTAGTCAAAAGGAATACTAGTCATGATGCATACTTATTCTCTCTAGTATCAGAGGAGCATGCCTATTATATTAGGTGCTGTGAAACACAGGCAGGATGGTGCTGCTGCAGTCGTCTTGTTTGGGGGCTTCCTAGAGGCACCTGGTTGGCCACTGTGTGAACAGACTGCAGGACTTGATGGCCCTTGGTCTGATCCAACATGGCTTTTTTTAATGTTCTTTTCTTATGATACATTCTCAAAGAACTGAATCAACTCCCTATAATTTGAAACCATTTATGGTAAGAAAGCTGCTTTACAGTCCACCTAGTGGGGCAAAAGTGTCTCAGATTTATGTTCTCTGCCTGCTGAAAGTGTTTAAACAAAGCAAGACATTTTGGTGAAGTTTCCACAAAGGTGATCATGTCAGGTAACTCACTCAGGAAATATCTACACTAGTCACATTTTCTGACACATCATATAGCACTAAGTTCACAACATGTGCAAAACCATGAACATATAGTGCTCTTGGCTCCTCAGTCTTTACAAGAACCTGTACTCCACTAACAGCGAATTCCTGAGGCCAGGAAGTGTCCGCGCCAGTGTTACGGCTCCCCATGCTGGCATCTAGGCTACTTATGCCAACGTTTGTGGCCCCAACGCCAGTGGGGAGGCCCGGACACCGGTCTCTGGCGTAAAGGCCCGCACCGGCTTTCTGTGGGGCTTCCTGGCATCCCGGGAGACATTCCCAGGGTGGGTGGGGGGAGGAGCTGCCATTAGGCAGCCTCCTGTCCCCTTTTGTCCCGGGTACGCCAGCAGCAAGGCTGCACCTGCTTTTTAGCAGGCGCAGCCTTGCTTTTCTCAATGGGACAAAAATCCCTCCTCTCCACCGTCTCCGGCCACCAGCATGCACTCCTGGCTTTTGGAGGTTGCTCGCTGGGTCTCGGACTGCCCTCTACCATCTTCATTCTCCTGGCGGCAGGGAGTGAGGCCAAGAGCACGGCCTTTGTTATCCTGATAGATATAGCTGCAGAAGCGTGCTGGGGCGCAGGCCGGGTAACACGCGCTGTGCTCACTGCTGAACTTCCCGGAATTTGGGCAGCAGGAGATCACTATGGCCCACACGCCCAGGCAGGTGAGGTTTGCTTGGGGTGGGGAGGTGCAAGTCTCTAGGGTCAGCGCACAAAGATAACAAAAGGGGGCGGCTGGGGTTCTTGTAGAAAAGGCTGCCTGCTGGTTTTCCTCCTTTTACTTTGGTGGGGGCAAGCTTGCCGCCAGACAGTAGCCCCTTGCGGTTCATGGGTTATTTAGTTGGGGTTGCTCTTTCCTTCTCCAATGCAGGCAATTGCAGCTTGGATGTGAGTCTGTAAAGGGGGGGCTTCCCCACCCACCTTTATCCACAGGCTGCTTGAAGATCACAGGGTTGGTGCACTTTGTATAGGGTTTTTATTAAACGATTCCAATCCGGAGGTTACCTTAGATGTTGCCAATTTTCTAGTGGAGGTGATGAAAGTTCAAAAAGCCCAAAGTTTTTAATTTCTACTTTTGGAATTTACTGGCCTATGTTTTTATCTTAATGACTGCATATTTTATGTACCTTTGTAACAATTGTAATATTACTTATGCCATTAAAGGTTATTCAAGTCAAATTCAAGTATAGGGTTTTCCCTTGCTCTAGCGTTGCCTGCACTATAGATAATTAAATGAGATGTTGGCATACTCCAGTGAGGTGGGAGTGCAACCTCAGGCAAAGCCTGCATTATTGCTTAGAATCATAGAATCATCAAATCGTAGAGTTGGAAAGGACCACCAGGGTCATCTAGTCCAACCCCCTGCATAATGCAAGAAATTCATAACTACACCCCCCCACACACACACTTTCAGTGACCTCCTACTCCATGGCCAGAAGATGGCCAAGATGCCCTCCCTCTCATTATTTGCTTAAGGTCAGAGAATCAGCACTGCTGACAGATGGCCATCTAATCTCTTCTTTTTATATAATTAAAAAACAAAAAAACTCCAGGTTTAAACCAATGGGAACTTTGGGTGTGCGGGGGAGTAATCCCAAATAGGGTTGCCATTCTACAGGTAGAGGAAATAGGAATACAGCACAACGCTCACTAGTATAAACTAGATCTGTTTGCTGTTAAATCACAGTAATACTTTATGGTTATAATTCACAAAATTGCATTGGTCTGGCAATGCACAAGACCTATAATGCTCATAAACATTCATTGTACAAAGATACTGTGGAAAGGTCCCGGACTCAGTTCAAAAGCTAAACTGCAAATGCCATAGTGTTAGAAGATGCACTCCAACCTTGCTGTGTGCACAACTTGTAGCCGCGATGTGAAGCGGCTGAAAGCCAGTGGGAGTTGTCCAGCTGGCAGAGGAGAAGCGGCAAACGCTATGTAGATTGCCAATTCCCGGCGGGAGACAGGCTCAAGGTGGCTCAGAACCTGTGTGTGCAGCCAGTAGCCATGCTGCGGAATGGCGAGGAGCCGTTGGGCATGGTCTGGATGGCAAGCAACAAGCGGAGCACTGTGTGTGAATGCTGTGCAAACATCAATTCCCGGCAGGAGACGGGAGGCTCTGTTGGTGCCGAGAGGAGACCCGGGAGAACCCAGTGGTCTCAAAGATGGAAACACCTTTTGCGGAATAATCTATGCGTTTTCACTACCAAGTACAGTTTCATCAACCAAATAATAGCTAAGTAAAGAATGAGTATTACATGAGAACAGGCTACTTAGCGTTTCATGTTGTTCCTGAGGAAGATTTCCTAAATATCGAAACAGGCGAATACCGGATCCCTGTTGATAACGTTGATCTGCAGGAAACATGAATGCTGATCTATAAAGAATCACACTAGTTGTTCCACACAAATCATGAGTTACTAATACTCATAAAGGATGGAGAATTTACAGCTTTGACTGTAATGTCAGGCCTCAGCAAGTCGATGCGTTCCAGGCAATAACTTTCCTCCAGACGAAGCAGCGAGTTAGAAGTTTATTTCAAAAGAACAGCGATTTCAGCATTAAGGCTAGCATACAGGTATGGGGAATACTGAAACATATATAGGGTGGATACAATGGGGTTGATTGGATTATTGGAAACAAAGACACAATGCCGAAGCAAACTACCGGTAAAGACTTGAGCAAAAAGTATTCAGAGTAAAATGTGTGCGTTAAGTGGCTGATCTTCCCGGGCTCCCAGTATTGTTTTACGGGACCTGGTATCAGATCAGCCATTACCGGGGCGGGTCTCCATTGAGCTGCAGATCTTGGGCAGGAGACCAGGTGCAAACGGAGAGGGACAGTGTGCAAAAGGACCCCATTTTGTCCATGGGGGAAACCATCTTCTTTCTATCCGGGGCCGGCGGAGAGCCTATCTGACATCTTGCCTCCACAAAGACCCCCTCCCTGGGTTCCCAGGTCTGCCGGGACAACACCGGTGAAATTCAATGACTAGGAAGGGGGCGTTCACATGTACCGTGGAAACCCATTAGTCATGGCTAGAGTTTAGGTGTTTCCAGTGGACAAGATACTCCAGCTGGCCCCTTCGCAATCTGGAATCCAGGACTTTAGAAATTTCAAAGTGTTGTTCTCCCTGAACCATAATAGGGGTTGCAGCCGGGGGCTCAGGATGCCAATCTGGGGGAGGGAGAAAGGGCTTTAAAAGGCTTATGTGGAATACCGGGTGTACCCCCTGCAAAGTCTTAGGAAGGTCTAGTTCAGCAGTGACCTCATTAATGACCCGGGATATTGGAAATGGACCCACATATTTTTGGCACAATTTCTTACACGGGCGCAATGACCTTAAGTTCTTTGTGGAGAGGTAGACCTTCTCTCTGACCTTCAGGTCCCATTGGGGCGCCCTGTGTTTGTCTGCCTGTGCCTTGTATCTTTCCTTAGCTTGGTCTAATTGCTTCACTAACCAGGGCCAAGTATTCCGTACGGTATTAGCCCATGCAGAGACTTCCGGGGGTCCCCCCCAGCGGGAGAGGAACAGCTCCCAAAGGATCAAACTCCACCCCATAAACTGCTTTGAACGGACTCAAGCCAGTTGCGGAGTGTACAGAGTTGTTGTAGGCATACTCTGCCAATGGTAGCAGTTCAACCCAATTGTCCTGGTGGTAGTTAGAAAAGCAACGCAAGTAGCATTTGATCACGGTGTTAACCCTTTTGGTCTGCCCATCCGTTTGTGGGTGATAGGCAGAGGATAGACCCTGATCCACCCCAACCAGCCCCAGGAATGCCTTCCAAAATTTAGAAATGAAGACCCAGCCCCTGTCGCTCATGATCTTTCGCTGAAATCCGTGTAGACGAAAGACCTGCTGCATGAACAGACGGGCCAATTTGTGGACGGAGGGCATTCCTTCGCAAGGTATGAGGTGAACCTGTTTTGAAAATAGGTCAGTGATCACCCACAGTACAGACTTCCCCTGGCTGGGAGGGAGGCTAGTGATAAAATCCATGCTGATTACTAGCCAGGGTGCCTCTGGAGTTTCTAGGGGTCTTAACAATCCGGGGTTTTTTCCCATCAGGCGTTTATTAGTGGCGCACGCAGGGCAGGACCTAATAAACCCATCGATGTCCTGGTGCATCCCTGGCCACCAGAAGCGGCGTCGCACTAGGTGCAGGGTTTTAACAAAACCAAAATGCCCCCCTGCCTTGGAGCTGTGGCTCCATTCCAGTACCTCTCGGCGCAGTTTCTGGGGAACATAAGTTTTTCCCTCTGGGATGCCGTTCTCCCCCTCCCCCAGGAGCTTGTCCCCTCGCTCCTCCTGAAGAGCATCCTCCCACCTAGCATGAGTGGCCGTGGGAAGATCCCCTGGGATAGCTAGGGGGCAGGGGGTAGAGGCCGCCTCCCCGAGTGGGAGGTCTGGGGCACCCAGTGGGGCCGCTGCACGGGCTTGGGCTCGGGTCAGAACTCCTGCGCTTGCCCCTTCCGGGTCCAAGCCAAGGTGTTCCGGGGTGAAAAGGGAACCTATCAGCCGCTCGACTCTACAATCATATTGCTGCATGCGGGAGAGTCCATCCGCCAGACTATTCTCTTTTCCGGGGACATGCTTAATAGTGAAGCGGAACTTTGAAAAGAAGTCCGCCCACCTAAGCTGCTTGGCAGAAAGTTTCCTCTGCCCCAAAATGGCTTCCAGGTTGCGGTGGTCCGTCCAGACCTCGAATGGTACCACTGCCCCCTCCAGGAATTGATGCCAGACCGTGAGGGCATGCTTAATCGCCATGGCCTCCTTCTCTCCGATCGGCCAGTTAAGCTCGGGCCGGGAGAATTTTTTTGAAAAGTACACGCAGGGCTTGAGCTCCCCTTGCTCGTTTCTCTGGAGGAGCGCCCCCCATGGCTTTGTCAGAAGCGTCCACCTGGAGGGTAAACGGGCGAGAACAGTCTGGGTGGGCCAGGATGGGTTCCGAAGTAAAGCGGCTTTTCAGAAAATCAAACGCCGCCTGGCAGTTGTCATCCCATGCCACCTGATAGTTGGCAGCAGTAGCCGCCTGTCCCTTCCCCTTTTAAGGAGGTCTGTGATGGGGAGGGCTATCTCTGCAAAGTCGGGGATGAAGGCACGATAAAAGTTCACGAAGCCCAAGAACTGTTGGACTTATACATCCATAGTTTTTCTCTCCACTCTTTAATTGAAGGTTTATTTGTTTGCTTCCATTTTTTTGCAATTATAATTCTTGCTGCTGCAAAACTATATTGACATATGACTCTATCACCTTTATCTAAATCTTTTTTTGAAATACCCAATAAGCAAAAGGCGGGATCTCTCTTAATTATTAATTTAATCAGATTATTAGTTTCATTCAAAACTAATCTCCAAAACCTCCTTATTTTTTTACAAAACCACCAAACATGCATAAATGTACCTATTTCCATACCACATTTCCAACATAAAGCTTCATCTTCTTTCTTCATTTTACTTAACAATACTGGGGTTATATGCCATCTATAAAACATTTTATACAAATTCTCTCTTATTTCATTTGAAATGGTAAACTTAAATTCCTTTTTCCATAAGTTTTCCCATATTTCCAAATCTATATTGTAACCTAAATCTGTAAGCTCTTGACCCAAAGAACCAGAAATCACCACAGAGACACTTAGAATCCAAGCAGATGGCTTTTACTGGTCAAATAGGCAATACAGTGCATTGAGAATAAGATGACAGCTATGAGTGACTTGCTCGTTAGTTGGCAATATAAAGCTTGAAAACGGCGGGAGATTACAAAGCACACAAAGCATAAACAGAGCACACTTTCCCAGGAGTAGCGTTCCCAGGCTTTGGTATGTGGAGCCGTCCTTGAAGTCTGGACGGTTCAGCAGAGGAACAGAGGCAACATAGAAACCGAGATAACAGCCTGACAAAATCTCTCATCCATTTCAACATCATCGGCTTAATCCTTTCTTGTTCTAAATTTATTTCTATAAGTAATTTATATACCCTCCCTATCAATCCTTTATTGCCCTTAGATAGTATAATCTCAAATTTCGATTTGGTTTGATTAAAACCCAACTTGTTATCTTTATTAAAAACATCTCTTAATTTATAATACATAAACCAGTCTTTAATCTGAAGTTCTTCTTTTAATTTCAAAACCCATGTACCATCTTTATATTCTATCAATTCTCTATAATTATTACCATCCAAATTTAAATGTATACCCCTTCTCAAAAATGCTTCTACAGGATTAATCCAGCCGGGAGTTTTGCTTTCAAAAACATCCTTATATTTATTCCATACTTTTAATAGATTTTTCCTAATAATAGGAGAATTAAATTCTTTATTTACTTTCTCCTTTTCGTACCACAAGTAAGCATGCCACCCAAATCTCAACTTAAATCCTTCTAATTCTAATAATTTCGGGTTCTCTAAGAGAATCCAATGTTTGATCCAGGTGAAACATGCTGCTTGATAATACATTTTCAAATCTGGTAGACCAAATCCTCCCGTATCCTTCAGGTCAATTAAATTATTATATGCAATCCTGTGTCTTTCTTTACCCCAGAGAAATCTCATAATATCTTTTTTCCAAACATCAAATATCTGTACACCCTTAACTATTGGGAGGTTTTGAAATAAAAAAAGCATTTTAGGTAATATCATCATTTTAACTACCGAAATTCTTCCCCACAATGATAATGGCAATTTTCCCCAGCTTATCAAATCCTTTTTTATCTGTTGCCATTGATTCACATAATTGTCTTGAAATAAGTTAAGATTATTATTTGATATCCATATACCTAAATATTTAACTTTATTTTCAATAATAAACCCCGTCTTTTTTGTTAATATTTGTTGTTGTGAAAGAGTCATATTCTTAGTTAAAATCTTGGTTTTAGTTTTATTAATTTTAAAACCTGAAAGCTTTCCATAAACCTCCAAAATTTTATTCCATCTGTCAATTTGTTCAATCGGATCAATAAAAAAAAAATGATTATCCAATAAATCATGCAATATTTCATTGATTAGTTGCATGAAGCAAGACGGCGCTCCAGACAACCCGAATGGCATAACTAAAAACTAAAATAGTCCAAAACAACATGAAAAGGCTGTTTTTGCTTCATCCCCTCCCTTATCCGGACCCGGTAATAGGCTTCAGCCAGGTCCAGCTTCGAGACCAGGTGCAAACGGAGAGGGACGGAGTGCAAAAGGACCCCATTTTGTCCGTGGGGGAAACCATCTTCTTTCTATCCGAGGCCGGCGGAGAGCCTATCTGACAGGTAAATTGTTTAATTGCATACTATTTGGTGTTCTGCTGTTTATTCATTTTGACTATCTGGCACAGCAGGCTAACCTTGTTTTGTCACAACCTCCAGGTGGTGGCTGGAGATCTCCTGCTATTATAACTGACCTCCAGGTGACAGAGCTCAGTTTACCTGGATAAAAATGGCCACTCTGGAAGGTGGACTCTATGGCATTATAGCCCATTGAAGTCCCTCCCCTCTCCAAACCCCCAAAATCTCCAAGTATTTCCCAACCCAGAGCTGTCTACCTTAACCTAGACAACTGGTGGCCTTTGTCAGTCAGTGGCAGTCATCATATTGGCACATGCTCAGAACTTACTGGCCTGCACTACAGTTCCTAGGTAGCAGTGTGAGAATGTGCCAGAATTTTTTTAATCCAGTTTAGAACACCAGATTAAATGAACACACTCAGTTTTTGGAATCAAGCAGGCAAAACCAGCCTTGCTGAAATACTTGAGACAAGCCACCAAGCTTCCCCATCTCTCATGACCCATGCAGGATCAGAGTACAAGGTTTGGAGCCTGAAGGAAAGGATTGCTACTCTCCATGACATCAAAAAAGGGGAGTATTTTATTAACAGAAGCCTCGAGGCCACATATAGGGAAGGGGAGATGATTCAAAGGGACAACAGTGTGGTATCCTTCCCTAACAAGACTCCTCAGAGCGCTGCCGCACATCTCCAAAGGCATTGAGCAAGATGGCACTCAGTGCCATTAGAACTCAGGAATCTTTTCCAGGCCCTTGCAGTGGTGGCAGAGCTGAAAACATGGCCAGCAGAAGAATCACAAACACAAGGAAGACAGAGGGAGGAGGACAGGGGGACACGAATAAATGGCACTGGAAGGAAAAGGGAAGTGTTGGTTGCTGGTGACTCCCTGCTGAGGGGTATGGAATGTCATGTATCCAGGCCTGACCCTATGGCCTGAGAGGTGTGTTGCTTGCCAGGGATGAAAATTAAAGATATTGTAGACCAGATACCAAAACTGGTCAAACCCAAACCTGGAGCAATAAGAAGGAAGAGCTTGAGATTCTAATGTAGTCAGAAGGATATGATTTAGTAGGCATTACAGAAACTTGGTGGGATGAGTCCCATGACTGGAATGTAATAGTGGATGGATATGAGTTGTTCAAGAAGAACCAAAAAGGTCGAAGTGGTGGCGAAGCGGCACTATATGTGAGAAAAGGGATTGCTTGTCAGGAAATACTAGAGGACCAACATTATTAAGTGGATGCAAAATTTGGGAGAAATGATTTCAATGGAAAAATGGGAATTGTTATGTACCAAACAATTAAAGTTCACAGCCAGCCAGGATATATGTGAAAATTGGTACAAGAAGTTTTATAGATGGCATTTCACTCCAAATGTGTTACAAAAGATGCATAGTACAAATCAAGCAGTGTGTTGCAAATGTAATGCATCAGATGGATCTTATTTTCACGTTTGGTGGACCTGTCCGAAGCTGCAATTGTACTGGAAGAATATACACCATGAACTTCAAAAGATGTTTCTACGAAAATTTTCTTTAGATCCAAAGAATATGCTGTTAGGCATAACACCATCAGAATTACCTCCGCAACTTAAGATCTATTTAAATACGCTACTACTGCTGCGAGAATGGTTCTAGCAAGGAAATGGAAGCACACACTCCTCCCAGACATAGAAGAATGGAAAGAAAAGCTGTTGGAATTCACAACTATGGCTAAAATGACCAATATGGTAAATAGTGATAAGAATTATGAGCAGTTCTATGAAAAATGGAAATTATTTTATCAATATGTTAAGGTTTAACAATAAAAAATAGTGACCATTGGGTTATGGAACTCTAATCAACTTTTAATTATTTGTAGATTAAATTAATTCATGATTCATTTTGCTTATTTAATTAATTTCTTATTTAATTAATTTTGTTATCCTACAATTTCATGGAAATGCCTTCGTTTTTAATATGATTAATAGGTTAAAATCTATAGTTAGAAACTGTTAATATTAATATCCACGTTGTTAGCCTGTTAGATTAGTTAGACTATGATTAATCTCTATGCACTTGTTTAGTAGAGGGGGGGAGTGTGTGCCGCTTTGAGCAGGGCTCAATAGTTTTAGTGGCTAAAGGAATGGATTAGTTGCGGGGGGACTATTTTTAGTCAATCCACCAGATGGTGCTGCAGCCACTCCTTTTGGAAAGTCTCTTGTAACCTTTTCCTCGATATGCCAGCTTCCTTGAAGAAGGCAGATGTTGGGGGGGGGGGACTTCGCTGATCGTAATGGAGGACAAAATACAAAAGAAAACAACTGTAACAGGTTCCAGTGGAGGACAGGGTAAACAAAACCAGCCTGGTTATCCTTTCCTGAGGGCAGCCGTTTTAGCTTCTGACCTGGACTTTAAAAAAAGGAGTCAACAATTTTGCCAGCTTGTGCCAGCTCACCCTGTGTGGGGGATTTTAAAAGATACTTGAATTGGATTAGAATTGACTGTTATATACATGAATGCATGACTTAATATGGGAAAATATTTGACTCTGACTAAAAAGCAGCAGCCACCAAAGACACAGCTGATTCGAGAGACTAAAGGAAGAGAAGTTACAGTGGCTCCAGAGAACATTATCCAACCTTCAGAAACAGGCTCACAACAGCACACGGTGTCTCAAGCAAGAATATGCACAGATCTAAAAAGGGAAAGACGAAAAACTCTGATGAGGAGGAAATACAAACGGAAGATCTTAAAAACATCATGCTACAACTTAGTGAAGAAAATACGAGAAAACAAGAATATAATAAAAGCCTACGAGAGAGTCTGCAAGAAAACAACAAGAAATTACAGGAGATTTTGCAGGAGACATTATTAAGGATAGAGAAGATTGATGACAATTCAAAAGATATAAAAGCGCTTAAACTTAGACAACTGAAAATTGAAGATAAATTGGAATAACAAGCTATAATTTTGAATCTCCATGAGGACAAACATACAGTAAGCAGATGGAGGAACGTTTTGACCTTCAAGAGATCTTTAATCAGGAAATTTAGAGGCTTGGGGGGAAATTTCGGATTAAAGGATCTTGAATCTGAACTTCAAGAGTTACTACAAGAAACATACAATTTTCAAGAAGAATTTCTTCAAATAGAAAAAATATTCAGGATTAATTCCACCTATTCAAGAAGACACCAGACACCTAGATACAAATCACAAAAATCACAAAATCACACAAGGTTGGAAGAGACCACAAGGGTGTAAGGTCTGAGTCCACCTGTCAAATCCCAAACAACAGAACATCTAGACAGAGTCGTCTAAGAAGCAGTTTATTTGGGAAGCATAAGGTGTATAGCAGCAACTTACAGGAAAAGGTACGAGGACTCAAGTGGGGGGAAGTGGGCAGGTTGAAACATATACATCAGAAAGGCACCGTTGGATACTAGGCTGAGCCTGGTTCCCATGATAGATTACAGTTATTGCGCCGGGGCACAGGCCGTCATAACAAACCTCTGATCTACTCGACCTTGACTCCAGCTGCACTTTCAGCCTGGAGCTCACAAAGGGCCATCCCGTCCAACCCCCTGCCATGCAGTATCCCACAATCAAAACGCTCCCGACAGATGGCCATCCAACCTCTGCTTAAGCCTCCAAAGAAAGGGACTCCACCCCCACCCCCCTGAGTCAGAGCATTCCACCGTCGAACCACTGTCAGAAAGTTCTTCCTAATGTTTAGGTGGAATCACTTTTCTCTTAGTTTAAATCTATTACACCGTGTCCTAATCTATGAAGCAACAGAGAACAAGCTAGTTCCCTCATTAACATGGCATCCCTTCATATATCTAAACATGGCTATCATGTCACCCCTTAACCTTCTCTTCTCCAGACTAAACAAACCCAGCTCCTTAAGTCTCTCCTCATAGGGCATAGATTCCAGATCTTTGACCATTCTGGTCATTCTCCTCTGGACACGCTCCAACTTGTCAACATCCTTCTTAAATTGTGGAGCCCAAAACTGGACACAGTATTCCAAGTGAGGTCTGACCAATGCAGAATACAGTGGCAGTATTACTTTCCTTGGTCTAGACACAATACTCCTATTGATGCAGCCTTCTTAGCTGCCATACCACACTGTTGACTCATGTTTAGTTTGTGGTCCACTAAGACTCCCAGATCTCTTAGTAAAATTCTCTCATCAAAAAGCAAGAGAGGAGAAACTTCAGTTCCAAAGGGTAAAGCGTGTAACCCACAACGGGAAGGATATTTTGGTCTTCTCTGATTTGCCACCAGCAGTGATTCAGAAGAGAAGACAATTTGATCAACTGAGAGCTGTTCTACATAAAAAGAGCATGCAATTTCATTGGATTGCGCCGTACACTTTGGATATTTCTTTACCAGACGGCAGAAGGATTGTTAGGAGTAAAGAGGCTGACCAACTTGTAGAAGAACTGCTTTTCCTCTATCAATATAGCCAAGAGAGATCAAGAGAAGAACAGGATACTCCAGAGGAAGAGGCTAGACTTGAGGAATTGCTGAGGAGAAGATGACAGCAGAGACAAGAGCTTAAAGAAACAGTTTTAGGCTTAGTTCAAGTGGATCCTCAAACACCACGTCATGAGCGAGAACAAGTTAAGGAATTGGTCAGTACGGCTAAACCGTTTGTATCTCCTGAGACTCTGTTGGAAATAACCCAAGAAGAAAAAAGACTAGCTGAAATTTTAGCGTTAGAGGGGCTGTCACTTGAAGAAAAAGAATTGAAAGCAGATGATGCAAGAGCAACAGAGTAAAATGGAGAATCTAAAGATCATTTTGGTAAATGTCAATGGATTAAATTCACCAGCAAACAGAAAGAAAATATTTCATGAACTAATAAAATCAACGTCAGATTTGATTTGCCTTAAAAGATTCACACCAATTTTTTTTACAGTGTAACAAATTAGGTACTCTATTCTCATTGTCATCACTAAATAAGAAGAAAGGATTAGCAATATTTGTTAAGGGGAACAAGCTTACTGTAATAGACTCTTTAAAAGACAAGAAGGGCAGATATCTGATCCGTTGTTGTTCGGGCCTGGCGCTGCTGCATACCTACCTATATAGTTTATGTTTAAGAAATTTGGCTCTCAAAAGAAATCTCAATCATTGTACTGTTGATATTTGGCTCTTTTGACTAATGAGTTTTCCGACCCCTAGGGTGACAAACCTCTTCGACTGCTTTATCCTACTATACAGAGAACAACTATAGAATGATAAAACATTTATGCTGCTACTTCACTTTGTGGTTCTATTGATTATTGTTTATAATAATTTTATTTATCTTGAGTTGTTACGATGTTGTAATCTCTTTGCATATATTGTAGCGAATCAATGAAAAACATCGCCTCAATTAATTAATCCTGAAAAAATGTAAGAACAGAGAAAGCAAGAGGCAGTAAAATGATATTGTACCTGCTACCTGGAAATTACTTCCCAAAAGAAGACTGCATCAATATATTTTCTAAGAAGGCCACAGTTTGTAGGAAAATCCTTAGAAAGGGGGAAGGGGTCCTCTGATCAACCCACCACTAGGACAAAGGAGATCCCTTTGACAGGCAAACACTGCCATCTTCTGGGCATTCACAGTGAGGTGATCAGCAAGACCTGATACATTGGCGATGGGCTCACATAATTTAAAAATAATCTCCTTAATTCACTACCAAAGATTATTGTAAAGCTACCTTGTAGTTCTTCAATGGAGAGCCTTGGTAAAGCACCATTTTGTCACCTGAATGAGAATATTTCATACATTTTGAAGCCAGTATATCTTTTTGGGCGGAAAGTGCCGTCAAGTCACAGCGACCCCTTATGGGGTTTTCAAGGCAAGAGATGAACAGAGGTGGTTTGCCAGATCCTGCCTCTGCATAGCAACCCAGGACTCCTTGGTAGTCTCCCAACCATTAACCAGGGCTGAACCTGCTTAGGTTCCGAGATCTGACAAGTCTAGCCATCCAGATCAGGGCTTATAACTGTTACCCATACTACGAATATGGCAGCAGCCTGCCCTTTTGCAATCATGCTAGGAGAAAGCAGCTTCTTAAACGATCAGTAAACCTGACCTGAATACTGCATCCCTCGCCCACCCTACAACTGTATAACTGTTAAAGTTCATCTGTTCTGGAGTAAGCTGGAAAAATAATTAATGCTTTGCCTTACCTTTTTTTCTTTTTTTTTAAGCTGCAGCAATGTTTTCTGGGAGGTTCTTCATGCCAAACACTACTAAGTTCCAGCAGCTTTACAGCAGTTCTGTAACATGGTATGTCCATAACATGTAATTTCCTTCCAGGCTATCAATAATATCAAGCATTTAGGAGTGAGCGAGTGCTAAAGACAAAATTATTTATTTGCACTTTATAAATTTTGTCTTAGGTCTTCCAGATAGGTCCACTTTCCTCTGTCCCCTCTTTCAGTGAAAAAAGGTAGGGACAGGCTCCTTTTCCAAAGTCAACTTTTCCTCCTGATACTAAATATGACTCCTACCCCAAGCCACAAACCAAAGAGGACCTGAACACGAACCCAAGAAGATAAGGAATCCTTTTCCAGCTATAGTCACAAAGCAAGTTTACGTCACCATTCCTGAAACTGGCTCCTTTTGGGTCAAGAAAGAAAGAAAGAAAGAAAGAAAGAAAGAAAGAAAGAAAGAAAGAAAGAAAGAAAGAAAGAAAGAAAGAAAGAAAGAAAGAAAGAAAGAAAGAAAGAAAGAAAGAAAGAAAGAAAATTGGAAACATGTTGCTACCTTTCCCATTTGAGGGAAGGGATCTTGATCTCTTAACTAGAATCTCCATTGGCAACAGTTGGGTCTTTCCCCATCGTAATGTCCCTAAGTGCAATGTTTTGCTTCTTTTCCTAGCCGTCTCAAAAGTGTCCAAGATTGCAGCCCAATATAACTCAAAGGGAACGAGGGGACCAATTCAGATCTAAACCAGCCCCATCCTTCATCTGCATCGTTCTACCCCAATGTTGAAATGTGACAGAATATTGGGAACAGAGTGTGACAAAGAGAAGGTTAAGAACTAGTTTTTATACAAAGGCACAATATAGATTTTTTTTAACTCTCTTTCCAAAGGGAACTTTACATTTATGGCAATGTATGGGGAGAAGTATCCTTTTTCTGGCAGACTTTCGATGGATGACTGTGGTTTTGTCTGTGGGGAAGGGAAACTATTTTGTGGGTGGATATTTGCCAAAGGATGGAAAGATGCCGTCTGGTTTTGTTGTTGTTTTTGGGTAGCCTGACAATGGTTCGTTTCCCCATTATTCCAAGATTTCTTTGAGTCAGTTTGGCTGTGCATTGAGGCTGGCTTTCCATTCAGATTTTTTGAATGATTGGGGTGGTAGATTCTGTGTTCTTTGTACTTTGTAAAATTCACCTAATAAATGGATTAAATATACATAAAATAGCATTTTAATTCTTCCTTCCATGTGTTTCTTTTCTTTTTTATTATTAAAATTCCATCTCACTATTCCTGTCATTGCTGTGTGCGAGAACTAAAGTGTGGCTGGTGCTGTGACTCATGATTTCCAGTTATGCAAAGTTTCCACTTAGGCACTGGTATGACCTGGACATTGCTGTTGGTCATGTGACACTAATGGGCAATTTGGGCTACTTTTTGTCTAAAGTGGAATGTACCTTGAATAAGCCCATCTGAAGGGTAGGTACAGGCCTGAAACTGTTTGCTCAGTCTGAATTTGGAAAGTATAAGAAGGGAGCCAGAGTGGGAGGCCTGTGAAACTCACGAGGGTGGGAATCTCATCTCCCCCTCCCCCCTCACCTTCCAGCCTGGCTGCAGCTGGACAGGCATGCCAGTGGCTCCCGGGCTCTGCCACCACAGCAACAGAGCGGCTGCACACCCGGCACTTTTTTGGATTTTTCTGCAGACTTAGGGGGTCCCCCAAGTCTGCAGAAACAGCTGTTGGGGTTCAGTCTGCCCCCTATCTGCAGATTTGGGTATCCACAGGCAGGGGGCACACTTCAGAATTAGATATATAGATGGATTTTCAATGCACAGTTATGGGGTAAGATAACCTACTCCCCTAAAACAGGGTTGGCATAACACTATCATATATTTCACCCCAGTAGGTAAGATACCTCCTTGGAAAAGCAAAAGAATTTTCACCTCTGGTAAAAACCCATGATCCCTTTACTGGGATTAATTCCAAGTTTTTATTCTAACATTCCCATTCCCTTCTCCTTAAAGATTATTACACCTGGTGCATGAGGCCATATATAAAGAGCCCAATGAGCCATCAATTCTGCAATATTGGCCAGCCAGATAACTCAGGAATGACCACAGGGCAGGTTACGGAATCAGGAACCCTTCCTCCTGTTTGTTCTCATCTTGCATACTGGGAGGTATACTACCTCTGAATACAGAGGTTCCATTTAGCTAACATGCTTAAGGGCTGTTGATAGGCTCATCTGCCATGAATCTGTCCAATCCCTTTTTAAAGCCATCTTAAAAAGGTAAAGGTCCTCTGTGCAAGCACCGGGTCATTCCTGACCCATGGGGTGACGTCACATCCCGACGTTTACTAGGCAGACTTTGTTTACGGGGTGGTTTGCCAGTGCCTTCCCCAGTCATCTTCCCTTTACCCCCAGCAAGCTATCATCACCATGTCCCGTGCATAGGGTTGCCAGCTCCCTCTTTGCCACCGGCTGGAGGTTTTGAGGTGGATCCTGAGGAGGGCGGGGTTTGGAGAGGGGAGGAACTTCAATGCCATAGAGTCCAATTGCCAAAGTGGCTATTTTCTCCAGGGGAACTGATCTCTATCGGCTGGAAATCTTGTAATAGCAGGAGATCTCCAGCTAGTACCTGGAGGTTGGCAACCCTACCTATGCAATCAATTCCATAAATTAAATGATATGCTTTTGACTCTCCTGTTTCTGAATCTGACAATCTATTTCATC
The DNA here is from genome assembly GCF_029931775.1 of Euleptes europaea. Taxonomy (NCBI): domain Eukaryota; kingdom Metazoa; phylum Chordata; class Lepidosauria; order Squamata; family Sphaerodactylidae; genus Euleptes; species Euleptes europaea. Next base: position 4,351,137 of record NC_079326.1, on the reverse strand, counting down.
ATCTGACACCCTATTTTAATATTATGATACAACTAAATACGACACAGGAGATCCATGGCTGTCTAATTATATTTAATACTAGCCATTGGTTCAGGGCAGTGGATCAGGTCAGTGGCACTGAAGTGTGAGTGTGGGGTGTGTGTGTATAGTTTCAGACTATGATCTCGGAGACCATGGTTCAAATCTTGTCTCTGCCATGAAGCCTGCTGAGTGATCTTCAGCCTGTCACTCTCTTTCAGCTTAACCTATCTCACAGGGAGGATAAAATGGAGGAGCACAAAATAGTGTACCTAGGGTTGCCAACCTCCAGATAGTAGTCAAAAAACACAGTTGTAGGCTAATATTAACACATTTACCAATTTCTGTATTATAGTATACAATACATAGAATGATAGAGTTGGAAGGGACCACCAGGGCCATCAAGTCCAACCCCCTGCACAATGCAGGAAATTCACAACTACCTCCCACCTCCACACCCCCAGTGCCCAGAAGATGGCCAAGATGCCCTCCTTCTCATCATCTGCCTAAGGTCACAGAATCAGCATTGCTGGCAGATGGCCATCTAACCTCTTCTTAAAAACCTCCAGGGAAGGAGAGCTTACCACCTCCTGAGGAAGCCTGTTCCACTGAGGAACCGCTCTAACTGTTAGAAAATACTTCCTAATGTCTAGACGGAAACTCTTTTGATTTAATTTCAACCTGTTGGTTCTGGTCCGACCTTCTTGAGCAACAGAAAACAACTCAGCACTCTCCTCTATATGACAGCCCTTCAAGTACTTGAACATGGTTATCATATCCCCTCTCAGTCTTCTCCTCTTCAGGCTAAACATACCCAGCTCCTTCAACCTTTCCTCATAGGACTTGGTCTCCAGACCCCTCACCATCTTTGTTGCCCTTCTCTGGACACGTTCCAGCTTGTCTACATCTTTTTTAAATTGTGGTGCCCAAAACTGAACACAGTACTCTAGTTGAGGTCTAACCAGAGCAGAATAAAGCGATACCATCACTTCGCGTGATCTGGACACTATACTTCTGTTGATGCAGCCCAAGACTGCATTTGCCTTTTTAGTTACATAATATATCCGTTATTATAGGCTGTATATGTTACACTATTACATCATAATGCAACAAGGCACAAGTATAATAAAGGTCAATAAATAAAATCCAAATAAAGTCAACAGAAATTTTTGTGTGTGTGTGGTTCTTTTGTTTATAATATTTTCCTTCTTTCTTCATGAAATTTGGTTATGTCCTTATGAGTTGTGGGGTAGAACAGGATGCCGGTAACAAAGCCTGTTTCAAGTCTTCTTCAGCCACCCCAAAGGGACACAGAGCCTGATTCAGTGTCTGGATATTTTTATATACTCTCAGAACGCTCAACTGTTGACATAAACATTGCACTTAACAATTAACAACAATTACAAATTATACAATGTTGATTATAAAAATTAATCATTATACTTACATAATTGTATATACATTCAGCACAGTAACTTGCGAGGTATGGACCTGACAAGAATTCTTTCTTGTTCCCAGTCAAATAATACAAGGTAAGCATTTTACTTAAGTACATGAGAGAAACGATCCCAGGTGCAATGAGCAAGTCTACAGAAAGGAGGTGAAGTCATTTGACATATTTAACCCTTTAGGTGTGACACAATCAAAGAGTTGCACAAAACGTGCTTCCTGCTGACATAAAATCCTGTCAATATTCATCCTTTGATATTTTTAGGTGTTATTTGCCAGACCGCAAAGAATTTTAAATCGTTTTCAGTATGTTTATTTTTTACCCAGTGTTCTACAATGGGCACGTCCATCACGTGGTTTTTAATTCTAGAGCGATGTTTGCCAATTCTTAACTTCAAAGGACGTGACGTTTTGCCGACGTAAATTAATTTGCATAGGCAAAATATAAGGTAAATTACATTTGAAGAATTACAATTAGTAAAATGTCGCAGTTCAAATTTAAAGCCGGTATCCTCCCGAGTAAAGGTTTTTACAGGAAGGGAGAATCGGCAAAATACGCATGAACCACAACTGTGATGGCCGACCGCCCCTGTTGTCGGTGGAGTCGTTTGAAAGTCCGTGTGTATTAATGAGTCTCTTAAAGAGACCGTTCGTTTTAGTCCTATTAAGGGTGGCTCTGAACATCCCACAATGCCTTTGACTAAGTGCCAGTGTTTGAAGATTATTCGTTTAATCTTGGTGGCAAGCGGTGTATAACTTAAAGAAGCTGTCAGTTTATATTTTGAATGTATATTTAATACTGGGCATTGGTTCAGGTCAGTGGCACTGAAGTGTGTGGGGTGTGTGTGTATAGTTTCAGACTATGATCTCAGAGACCCAGGTTCAAATCTTGTCTCTGCCATGAAGCCTGCTGAGTGATCTTCAGTCTGTCACTCTCTTTCAGCTTAACCTATCTCACAGGGCTGTTGGGAGGATAAAATGGAGGAGCACAAAATAGTGTACCTAGGGTTGCCAACCTCCAGATAGTGCTGTGCAAACAAACTTACTTATGCTGAAATTAATTAAGTTACAACAGCCCCGCCCCATGGTGGACAGGGACGGCTGCGCGGGGGGGCGTAATGGCTGCCGGGGCTGCAGGGTGAGGGCCTTCTTAGTGAACAACCACCGCCTGGTCTTCTTAACCCGGAGTCCAATGACCAGTTGGTCTCGGATTCTATCCTTGAGGTCTGGGAACTCACACCCTCAGGAAGCCTGGCGGAGCATCGACACGTATTCGGCTACCGACTCCGTGGGCCGTTGCTGGCACATCTGAAATGTGTTGCGCTTGGCGAGTAGGGATGGTTGCGGGGTGAAGTGGGCTTTCAGCGCGGCCATAATGTGGCCGCATCCAACTGCACGGGAGCCAGGAGTCCTTGGGCGATCTCGAACATGGGCTGGCCACAGCTGCTGAGGAGGGTCGCCCACTTCTTTTCGGCATCCGTGATGTCATTGGCCTCCATGAAGAATTTCAGGCTCATGGTGTACGAATCCCACTTCTCTGGAGCAGCTGGGTTGAACGCCTCGAACTTTCCTGGGGCAGCCATCGCGTCCAACTCCGCAACTCTCCCCGTGTATCGGTAGTGATTCAGCTGATGAGCCGGGCTGCTTACCGGTCCCTGAGTTATTTCAGCTGGGATGGTCTGGGTTGCTTTCCAGAGCCTATATCCCACCTTCGTCGCCACTATTATGTAGCGTGGGCGAAGCATGAGGCAGGAAGCAGAGATAATACAACATTGCTTTATTGTGACTACAGCTTGCTAACTCAGTGTGCATCGTTGTCAGGCTGTTATCTCGGTTTAGATGTTTCCTTTTGTTTCTCTGCTGAACCGTCCAGACTTCAAGGACTGCTACACATACCAAAGTCTGGGAACGCCACTCCTGGGAAATAATGCTCTGTTTATGCTTTGCAATCTCCCGCCGTTTCTCTGCCTTATATTTCCAAATAACGGGCAAGACAACTCATAGCTGTCATAATGTAAGCTCTTGACCCATCGAACCAGAAATCACCACAGAGACAATCAGATTCCAAGCAGATGGCTTGACTGTGTCGTGCTTATATGCTCATTCAACCTCTCAGGCCACCCCACCCCACAGTATCCGATTGGGCGGCTACAGCCATTGTAGCCAATGAGAACACACAAGCCCTCGATTGGACAGTTACAGTCTTCCAGACAATATGAACACACAGTTCAGGAGCCTGGAGAAACTCCAAGCTCTGTATAGATGCTGCTTTCCACTGCATACATAACAGTTTGTTTAACTTTATTACATCTTAAATAACAGTACATTTTAGTATAATATCTATGTTGCATCCAGCTTTCATGAAGTACATTGACTTTAAAATTAAATGCAAAAGGTGAAGAAGGATACAAGGGTGTGGAGAAAGCTCTACAGAGAATAGTTTCTTGGAGAAAGAGAAGGGTTTTTTATTATCATTTTTTTTTAAAAAAATGCCAAATCCAGGCCTAAAAACAGCACATTGTATACAGAATGTCTCAGAGGGAAAGGGAGGGGACAACATGAAGAAAAACCATATCCGTAACAAGGGGAAAGGAGATTTTGATATATTAACAGAGGAGAAAAGTTTTACATAACAATTTTACTATTCAAAAGCTGTTTAGGGTTTTTTTTTCCTATTAGAGTTTTCTTTCCTTCCCATTTTCAAACAATCAAGTCAGGTAAAGCCAGCTCACTAAGGAAGCAAAACAACAACAACAACAAAAACAAACAAGCATCCTTGGTTACAGCCATCTGGCTTTGAAAATTTAAATTTATAGAGGACTGTCTGTTATTCCTCTCTCTTCTGCACCCCAGAATCAAATCTACAGCAAAAGCAGAAAAGGGAACCCAATAGGCAACAAAGCCACAATCTAGAAAAATAAACCAGAACAATTGCCAAACTGCAAAAACAAATCCTCAGTCAACACTGTGCAACCAGACCAAATATATTCCAAACTAATGGCCAACATGAAACCAGGCATCCTGAACAAGAAGAAGCAAAGGGACCTAGACAAGAAACACACCACCACCACAACCATCAGAAAAAAGCTGTGAGCTCTAGCCCTACGGCAGACCCATAAACAGATTCCAGCAGACGGCAAGTCCATGAAAGCAGTTTTATTGGTCATAATCAACAGGTTACAGAAGCCATATTTCAAAAGGACACTAGTAAGGGGCAAAGGTAAGGTACAGGCATATATGGAAGAGCTAAAGGAGATAACTGGTAACCCAGGCAACCCCCCTCCCAGAGGCAGGAAGGAGTACTTCGCATTTCCCACAGTATGGGAATCTATGAAGACTAAACACAGGGTACAGACTGGCCTTGGACAGAATAGCACAACAGCACCTGGAGGCAGCTCAATCACACTATCGCTTACCATCCTCATGGCCTGCTCCTGACATTCTGCCCCCTAAAGACCCCCCTGACCCCCCACCGTGGGTTTGTGAGGGTAGGCGGCATGGAATTCTTGTACTATACGGGGGGCGGAGACATCGCGGGCGCGCACCCATTCATCCTGGCCGGGACCAAAATGTTTCCAGCGGATCAGGTACTTAAGTGTACCATAACAAATGTGAGAATCCAGTATTTTAGCCACTTCAAAATGCTCCCCCCCCCCACCATTTCAGGCACTTCGGGTTGTGGTTCAGGATGCCATGTCTGAGAAGGAACATACAGTTTTAACAGACTGACATGAAACACTGGATGACTTCGTCTTAGGGACTTGGGCAAGGAGAGCTCCACAGCCACTGGATTAATAATCTGGGAAATGGGGAACGGACCCACATACTTGGCAATACACAAACGTAAGTCTCCCTTTTTTTTACGTACGAAGAAAGCTGGTGCCGAATAGGGTGCGGTGGAGGGTCGGATGAAACCGCGAGCCAAGTTCTTGTCTAAGAATTCGCAGAGCACCGCCCATTCCGTAGGACTCATTGGGTAGATTTTACTCTTTGGTAGTTTTCCATCCCCCACTACTTCAATAGCACAGTCCATCCAGCGGTGTGTGTGGGGGGTAACACATCACACTCCTGCACATTAAACACGTCTGTAAAGTCCTGATATTTGGGCAGCACTTGGGTCGGACTGGAGGTGTCTGAGGCCAGAGCAGGAGTTGGTTTGATTACGGTTTAACAGCTACTTCATATCGGTGCAATTCACATAGCGGGCTATTGAACATTAAGGTCTCAGCTTCCCAGTCTATGGTGGGACTGTGCCCTTTGAGCCAATTTGCTCCTAACACCACAGCATATCGAACATTGGGCACAATAGTAAAGTTAATTTGTTCCCAATGGTGGCCAATTTCCATCGCCACTCCGTGAGTGCGACAGTTGACTGCCCCCCCTGAAATCACTGCCATCCATTTGAGCAAAGTGAACAGGTGCCGGTAAAGGAACTGACTTCACTTGGAGCGCCTTAAAGGTGGTTTCGTTAATTAATGAGCGGGCACACCCTGAGTCTATTAAGGCTTTAACTTGTAGTTGAGGACCTTTTCTATAGTGTTGTAATATCACATCTACATACACAGTCTCTTCTACTTCACTCACCATGACAGGAGCCTTGGGTTTCGCAGGGGCACATGCGGAGGTCTGCGGTATCTCTCCCTCTACCCCAGACCCAGTCCGTTTTTTGGCTGGTCAAGGGGAGACTCCAAGTTAAGGGCTGGGGAGTCCCAGTGGTCACTTTCCTCTGAAGATGTGGGGCTACTCCCACCAGGAGTAGTAATTGTAATCCTGTTCCCCCATGGGTCTGCTGGCGAAAGGTCCGTCGTCATTTCTCTGGCGTGTAGAGCTGGGGGCGCTTTTCGTCTTGGAGGATGCTCCGCTTGGCGGCAGTGCCTCTCCCCCGGGCGCGTCCTCTCCCACAGGGAATCCCACCTGGCTGGGGAGTGGGACTTGGCAACCCCAGGCGTGATGGACAAGTGGTAGCGAAGTGACCCATGGTACCGCAAATGAGGCAGGCTCCCCTTTGAAACCGCAATGCTCAGTCTTGTGGAGGTAGAGCTGGCCTCCGTGGGGTCTGAGGAGCGGCAGGTTTGGGAGGGTTTTTCTGGCTTCCCCCCTCCCTGTCTGGCCGTTGGGCAAGAGAAATAAACTGGCAGCGGCTTTTTACTTCTTCCGCTAGTAAAATCCACTCTTCCAAGGTGACTGGGTCTCGCTGCATGTATGCCCAGTTTAGAATCTCAGGATGCAATGCTGCTCTGAAGTAATGCACCCGGGTGGCTTCAATCCAGTCCACTATTTTATTAGCGAGTCTTTGGAACTCATCCGCAAACTCTCGGACTGAGGAGGATCCTTGCCGGAGTTGTAGGAAGGCCGCTTTGGCCTTCTCCCCTTGAAACGGGTCCTCAAAACGCCTTCTCAACGTTCGCATGAATTCATTAAGCGACCGTATGGAGCGGGCCCGGGTGTCAAACTGGAGGACCATCCATTCTGCAGCCTTTCCAGCTAGAAGTGAGGAAACGAATCTTCCTCGACTGTCTTCTGTGGGAAAGGTATGCCCTTGCTCTCTCATGTAACTGTCCACTTGGTGAAGAAAACAGGGCAATGCATCCGCGGAGCCATCAAATGTCACACACAATCGGGGTTGCTTCCACTGCACCACTGGTGCCACTGGTGGAGGTGCCGGAGGCTGTCCTGGCACCGGCTGAGCTGGAGGCTGCTGGCCGGGGGGTTGTTGTCCCGGTTGCCCCGGCTGTCCTGGAGGTTGCTGTGGTACTGGCTGCACCAGAGGTTGCTGGCCGGGGGTTGCTGGCCTTGGATCAGTGCCTGTGCAGGTGCCACTTGTGCTCACTGCAGGCGACCGCATTCACGCATCAACATGTCCATTTGGTCCTGCATATGGGCCATACGATCCAAGAGCTCTCAGTTTTGAAACCTTAAGGCATTGATCTCCTCCTCAGCCCCCCCAGTCCATTGGGCTTGGCTGGCTTGGTAGTTTGTATTCCAGTCGCCCTCCTCGGCATACAAATCCTCCTCCTCCTCATATTCTTGGATGTCAGGAGCAAAGGTGAGCCACTGCCTGTGCGCTACATCCCGGGGCAGGCCAGGTTCCGGGGAGCTCAAAGACAATGAGGGGAGAGACCAGTCTGATCCCCCGTAAACTTTTGTCCGCGCTCCTGTTCCTGCCGTCGCCCGTGCCTGAGTGGCGACCGCATCCGCCAACAGTTGCTCCTTTGCCCACCTCTGGTCAGCGAGCATGCGCTCCGCCTCGAATTTGGCGGCGGCGGCAGCCATCACAATTGGTTTGGCCGCCTGCTCCAGGAGCATTTGAAGTTCCTTGTGCTGGCCTAACAGCGATTGGACCTGTCGAGCCAGGTCTGCTGAGGCAGGACCGAATTCCGGAATCAGTATCTTCTCGACGTCGGCCGCCGTCTCTGTAGCCGGCGTGAGATCCAAAAGAACCAGGACTGTCCTGGCGGCAGCGTTCTGTGCTTCCCAGTGGCATAAGGTGGGATCCGGAACAGTTTGCAGAACCTCTCCCACGAGAGCTCCCGCCATTGGGAAACAGAACTTGGACCCCGGGATCGGGGCCGCTGACATCTGTTGCGGCCCGCGGAGCGGAAACTCAGTCAACAACTGTGTTAGGGTAGCAAAGTCCTCTTGCGCCAACCGGACCTCCTCGAATAAAATATCTAGTCCCAAAAGGTCATTGTGGGCCTGTAGATCAGCGTCCCGAGTCCTTCAAGGGGTCGCTGCTGCCAGGCGACACCACTGATCAATCACCTGCCCAACCAGCCAGGTGGACTCCACGTAAGTCTGCTGCGCCTCCTCCCATACGATACGCAGAAAGTCAGGGTCCTCGGGGAGCTTGTCGTGCGCCCCGAGTCGGGAAGACTAGTGTCCAGGTGAACCCTCCAGGGCTCCAGCCAAGGTTAATAAGTAAGGATAAGAGGACTAGTGTCCTAATGTGAGCTCTAGCCATGCCGCAAACCCATAAACAGATTCTAGCAGACGGCAAGTCCACAAAAGCAGTTTTATTGGTTATAATCAACAGGTTACAGAAGCCATATTTCAAAAGGACACTAGTAAGTGGCAAAGGTAAGGCATAGGCATATATGGAAGAGCAAAAGGAGATGACTGGTAACCAAGGCAACCCCCCTCCCAGAGGCAGGAAGGAGTACTTCGCATTTCCCACAGTATGGGAATCTATGAAGACTAAACACAGGGTACAGACTGGCCTTAGACAGAATAGCACAACAGCACCTGGAGGCAGCTCAATCACACTATTGCATACCCTCCTCATGGCCTGCTCCTGACAAAAGCACTGTTTGAACTCCACACCATACCCTCAAGCCCAAAAGCACCCCTGTGGTTCAGATGGATGGCCAAATTGAAACATGGCACCCAGGAAAAAAGACATCGCCCCTATACACAGAACCTGGGAAGCCAAGGATGAGATACCACTCCCCACAAATGCCACCATCCCCAGGGCCGGTATTCAACAAAAAGCCTCAAAGTTTGCTGCACTGTTTAACCTTTCTGTATTTCCTTCCAGATCTCATGCTCAAGCTTATCTGCTATCTTTTCTGCTAGCAGAGCTCATCTCTTCTCTCTTCTGCTCTGGCGCTCATCATCACTCTCTGCTAGATGATTCAATTCCTCATGTGAAATCTCAAGCTGTTTATTAGGGTGTTCTTGATTAGGTTGAAACCTATTTTCACACTCTCTGATTTTTAGGATTTCAGGAAGTGGAGTGCTAGCTCCTTCATTTCCATCAGATGTAGATTGTCTCTTTGAAATTCCAGGGAAATTGTCATCACAATCTGGCTCGGTCTGGTTATCCTCCTTGGGAGATGACAAGTCAATCAATGGTTCCATCAAAATAAAGGTGGTAATGAAAGATTTCTCAACCCCAATCAGCCTTTGTCCATCTGCTGTAATATGCAAGGGTCTCCTACAACTGCTCAAAGGTTGCTGTCCATCCGGAATCTTGTCCGCAGAGGAAAGATTTGTATCTAACGTATCCATCATTTGAACAAATGTATAATCATATTTGGCAAATGATGTTTTAGCAGGACTGCTCCCAAATTTTCCATGTTGGAGCTGGCAACCCTAAATGCTCCAAGGCCACACATTGTAGTTCTGATCTTTTAGGGTGCTTGATGTACAGTGAGAGATTGTGCTATCCTGAGAGTTCTCTGGATACCATACCTAGGAAGTCTGTGGAGAGAGACAGACATTGCTGACCTTTCCAGGCACCTACAGGAAGTAAATGTAGGGCTGTCAACTCTGGTTTGGAAGATTCCAGGAGACTTGGGGGTGGAGCCTGGGGAAGGCAAGGTTTGGGGAAGGGAGGGAGTTCAGCATGGTATAATACCATAGAGCAGTGTTGGTGAACCTAGGGCATGCGTTCCAGCTCAGCTGGGCGGAGAGGGCTTTGAACTGCTCTGCACTGCAGTGTGGAGCAGTTCGAAGCCCCTGCCCCCTTCCCTGCACTCCCTGCCATCCAGCTGGGTGGCAGGGGCTTAGTACCTCCCCTCCTCTTGGATTCCAGGCATGCGGTAGGGAGGAGGCATGCGCTCGGGCGGCTTCTTTTTTTCACCTCCTCGGCGCGCGCGCACACAATGGCCGGGGCCGGCCATGACGGGGCTCCCTGGCTGATGCCTCCATGGCCGGTTGCTGCTGCTGCTGCCACCACTGGCCAGAAAAGCCCCTCAAACCTCCCCGCCCCTCCCGCTCCAGTCTGCCAGGGCTTCTGTCCCGGGCAGCTGCTGCGGCTGCTGCGTCCTCAGCTGCTGCTTTTGCATTTGCAAAGCCTCTCCCGCCACCACGCCGCGTCCCGGTCCCAACTCTCCGGCGGCTGGCGCATCGAACCAGAAACAACAACGGAGACAGTCAGGTCCAAAGAAGATGGCTTTACTGGTCAAATAGGTATTACAGAGCATGAAGGGAAAGGTGACAGCTTTGCTGGACTTTGGTATTATAGATGCACAGGAAGGGTGAGAGATTACATATTGACAACAAAGCAGGTTCCCAGACCTTCAAACAGAAAGTGTCAGGCATAACAGTTTAGAGAGAGAGCCCTGAGAGAGAGCAACTTCAAACGGAAAACAACTTCAAACAGAAAGTGGTAGGCATAACAGTTCTCGCAACCTTGGCTGCGGTTCAGTAGGGATAACATTCCTTGAGTCTGGATGGCAGGATGTGAGACGAAGAGCGAACAACACTGATATGCCTGACATTCTGCCCCCCTTAAGACCCCCTCCCACCTTGTGAGGGGGACGGTCTATCTGGGTAGGCGGTGTGGAAGGCGGTTACTAAGTCCGGGGCGGAGACGTCCTCAGCTCGCACCCATTCATCGTAGGCAGGGGGGAAGTGTTTCCATCGAATTAGATACTGCAAGGACCCATGCCGCGTACGTGAATCTAGGATTTTTGACACTTCGAAATGCTCCTCCCCTCCCACCATCACGGGCTGCTCAGGAGGTGGCTTTGGATGCTAGTCTGGGGAGGTGACATGGGGTTTCAGGAGGCTGACGTGGAAAACGGGGTGGATACGTCTCAGGGTTTTGGGGAGGGTCAGCTCCACAGTGACAGGATTAATGATCCGGGCAATGGGATAGGGTCCAATGTACTTGGCACTGAGCTTATGGCAAGGTCGGGTGGACCATAGGTTTTTAGTGGAAAGGTATACTAAGTCACCGACCTGGAATTCTTTGCTGGGAGAGCGGTGTTTATCTGCTTGCTCCTTATATTTGCGCTTGGCTCTTTCCAGATTGCTTACCAGCCAGGGCCAAGTGGTACGGAGGGTGTGTGCCCATGAGGCTATATTGGAACCCCCCTCCCCCTCAGGCACCCCCACCAGAGCAAGAGGGCCGAAGTCTTGACTGTACACAGCATAGAAAGGGCTGAACCCTGTAGATTGATGGACAGCATTATTGTACGCATATTCTGCAAATGGCAATAGTTCTACCCAGTCATCTTGGTGGTAATTTACATAACAACGTAAATAACAAACCAACACAGCATTAATACGTTCTGTTTGCCCATCCGTTTGGGGATGGTAAGCACTTGACAACCCTTGTTCTATTCCCACCAGTTTAAGAAATGCCTTCCAGAATTTTGCCACAAAACTACTTCCGCGGTCGCAAATTATCTTGCGCGGATACGAATGTAATCGGACCACATGTGACATGAAGAGACGGGCTAACTTGGGAGCGGAGGGAATACCCGCACACGGAATCAGATGTACCTGTTTGGAAAATAAGTCAGTAACAACCCAAAGTACCGTTTTTCCCCCACTAAGGGGGAGATCTGTCATGAAATCCATGGCAATCACTTCCCAGGGTCTGCTGGGAATTTCCAGTGGTTGCAGCAGCCCTGGGGTTTTGCCTTGAGATCGTTTGACTGTGGCACAGATGGGGCAACTGCGAATAAAGGAGTCCACATCAGAACGCATTCCCCCCCCACCAAAATTGTCTGCGCAACAAATGGAGAGTTTTCAGAAACCCAAAGTGTCCTGCAGTTTTAGCTCCATGGGCCAACTGTAGTACTTCTCGTCGAAGTCTTTTTGGCACGAACAGTTTTGAGTCTTTGTACCAATAGCCCCCTTTTTCAAGTACACCTTGGGGCAAGGTTTGGGCAGTGCGTTCGGCTAGGCACTGAGCCCCCAGGGAATCCAGGAAGGTATTGGAGATGGTCACCCCTTCTCCTTTCATAGAAGTGGGTGACTCCGGAGTTGGTGGAGGTGGAGGGAGCGGTTGCTGCGGAGCGCTGGAAACCGGTGGTGAGGGAGCCTGCTGGTTTGGGCTGGATACCTTGTCGGCCATGGCATGGTTCTCCTGCCAGTGTCGAGTTTGAGCTCGGGTTTGCACGGCTAGCAGGGGTAGGGCTTCCCTTTGCGCCGGGGTAAATAAAGAGTCTGTTGGGCGATCACGTTTTATTGGATATTGAGGCAACCGGGATAGGGCATCTGCAAGCACATTCTGTTTCCCGGGTACATGTTTGAGAACAAAACGGAATTGAGCAAAGAAGTCTGCCCAACGCTGTTGTTTTGCGGATAATTTATGGGTCCCAGTGAGGGTAGCTAGGTTCTTGTGATCGGTCCAAACTTCAAAGGGGATCCCGGATCCCTCCAGGAATTGCCTCCACAGTGTAAGGGCATGGTGGACGGCTGCTGCTTCTTTTTCCCAAATGGGCCAGTTTAGTTGGGAATGTGCAAACTTCTTCGAGAAGTAGGCACAGGGATGCAGGAGGCCGTCCGGTCCTCTTTGGAGTAGCTCCCCCCATGGCTACATCGGATGCATCAACCTGTACAATAAACATTCGGTTTGGATCTGGGTGCTGCAGGACTGGTTCAGAAGTGAAAAGCCGTTTGAGGGCTACAAAGGCGGATTGGCATTGATCAGTCCACAGTATTTTGGCGGAGGGCAACGTTGCAGAAACCCCTTTACCCTTCGTTTTCAGGAGGTCAGTGATTGGCAGTGCTACTTGAGCGAAGTTGGGAATGAAACCGCGGTAGAAATTAGCAAAGCCCAGAAATTGCTGTACCTGCTTGCGGGTGGAGGGCGGAGTCCAGTCAAGCACCGATTGGACTTTGGCGGGATCCATGCTAAGGCCCCGATGGGAAATTATGTATCCCAAGAATGTTATCTGCTCTTGGTGAAATTCACATTTAGACAGTTTTGCATAAAGCTGGTGGTTACGCAGCCGTTGTAACACTTCTCTGACCAGAGCAACATGCTCCTCCATGGTTTTTGAATAAATAAGGATATCATCCAAATAAACTACCACGCCGCGGTACAGCAAATCATGGAGGATTTCGTTAATGAGTTGCATGAAGACCCCCGGGGCCCCTTTCAACCCGAAAGGCATCACAAGAAATTCATACATTCCAAAACAGCTAGAGAAGGCGGTGAGGGGTTCGTCTCCCTCGCGGATACGGACACGATAATAAGCTTCCACTAAGTCCAACTTGGAGAAAACACGACCCTCTTGTAATTGTCCCATAATATCTGAAATCAACGGTATAGGGTAGGCGTTGGCTTGGGTAACTGCATTAAGTTTTCGAAAGTCAATGCATAAACGCAGGTCACCCTCCTTTTTCCGGACAAAGAACGCAGGGGCTGAGTTGGGAGCATTCGATGGCCGAATGAACCCTTGAGCAAGATTTTTATCCAAAAAGTCACGTAACACAGCGCGTTCGGAAACGCTCATGGGGTAAATCTTGCTCTTAGTCAGTGTGCAATCTTTTACTACCTCAATTGCACAGTCAGTGGCACGGTGGGGGGGGGCAAAGCATCACATTCCTTAACATCAAAGACGTCTGCAAAGTCCTTGTATGCTTTAGGCAAAGACGGTGGTGATGTGGCATCGGAGGTTAAAGCCGGAGTGGGTGGAGACGTTACTGCGACTTCTTGTCGGTGCAGTGCGCACATAGGATTGGTAAAGGTAATTGTATCCGTTTCCCAATCTATATAAGGACTATGGCCTTTAAGCCAATTAATTCCTAGGACAACTTCAAACCGGATGGGGGCTATGGTAAAGTCTATTTGTTCCCAATGGGAACCTATGCCCATCGCTACTCCCCATGTGCGATGATCGACTGGTCCCCCCTTAAAAGGGCTTCCATCCATCTGGGCGAATTGGACGGGAGCGGGTAGCATTTCGGACTTGACTTTGAGAGCTGCAAATGTGGCTTCACTAATTAAAGTGCGACCGCAGCCAGAGTCAATGAGTGCCTTGACAGGTAGTTGGGGGGCCCCTTTATAGTGTTGTAACACTGCGTCCACATAAACAGTGGTTTCCACTTCACTCACCTTGACGGGAGCTTTGGGTTTAGCAGGAGATTCTGCAAGGGTCTGTGGAGACGCTCCACTCACCACAGACCGAATCTGTTTTTTTGACAGATCAAGAGGGGTTTCCAGGTTTAGTGCTGGAGCATTCCATTGATCCTCGTCAGAAGAAGGAGAGTTGTCCCCCACTGGGGCACTTATAATCCGAGACCCTGTGGGGTCGCTAGGTGCAGGAAGATTAGTCGATTCCTCAACATGAAGTGCAGAGGGTGTGGGTCGTCCCAGCGCTGCGCTGCGGGTGGCTGCGGTGCCTCTGCGTTGAGGTCGTCCTCGAACTCGGAGTGGCACGCTGGGGTGGGTGGTCTCCGGTCGTTGAGGGCAAGTTGCTGCAAAATGGCCCAATTCCCCGCACACGAGGCAAGCCCCCCTCTGGAACCTTGTTTCGCGATCTTGAGGTGGTCGCGTTGGTTTCCGCAGGCTGGGGAGCGGCGCTCTTGATGGGGCCTTTCGGGCGTTCTTATCCTTGTGTCGTTGGCGGACCAGGGATATGAAACGCCGGCGGCTTTCAACTTCCTCCGCCAGTAAAATCCAATCTTCGAGGGTGTTGGGATCACCTCGCATATATGACCAGTTCAAAATGTCAGGGTGTAAGGCTTCCCTGAAGTAGTGGATTAGGGTGGCTTCCGGCCAGTCCACTATTTTACTGGCTAGTCTCTGAAATTCGTCTGCAAATTCTCGAACTGGAGAAGAGCCTTGCCTAAGTTGTAGAAGTTCTGCCTTGGCTCGTTCTCCTATAAAGGGGTCTTCAAACCGTCTCCGCAAGGCAGTCATGAAATTATCGAGGGAATGGATAGATCGAGACCGAGTGTCGAATTGGAGGACCATCCAATCAGCTGCTTTCCCCGTCAGTAGAGAAGCTACAAAACAGACTCGGCTATCCTCCGTGGGAAAGAAGTGCCCCTGTTCTCGCATATAACTGTCCACTTGATGTAGGAAACAGGGTAGAGTCTCAAGCGAGCCGTCATAGGTCGTCTTCAATCGGGGTTGCTTCCATGGCCCAGGTATGGGTTGTCCCGGTTGCATGGGTGCCCCGGGAGCTGGGGCAACTGGCGCTTAGGGGATCGGTGGTTGAACGGGGAGGTTAGCTGGTGGTTGAGCAGGTACCACCGGCTGAACTGGTGGGTGAACTGGTGCGGCGGGCCCCGGGAGGATGGGCTGTGCCGGAGTTACTTGCGCCCGCTGTAAACGTTCATTTTCTTGGAGCAAACATTCCATTTGTTCTTGGAGACGGTCTACACGATCATATAATTCTCGGTTCTGCGCTCGCAGCAAGTGTACCTCGTCCTCAGATCCCCCCGTACGGTGTGCCCGGCTGGACCGGAAGCCCGTGGCCCAGTGGGAGCTGTCTCTATACAAGTCCTCCTCGTCAGAATTGTCGGATCCCCGAAGCCGTTCTGCGAAGTGCCGTGCGCGTTGGGTGGTGCAGGACGGGGCAAAAGCCGGGGAAAATGTTGGTCTCCGCCAGGGGTCGGTTTGACCGGGGTCCTTGGGGCGCACAGTCACCCGTGCTCGTTCCGTAGCCAACTGTTTATCTGTCCGCGAGGGTTTGAGCGGCCTCGAGTTTCAAGGCAACATCAGTGGTCACAAGCAGTAAAAGTTCCTTCTCTAAGAGGGCGAGGAGTGGTTCGGACTCCCCACCCAACAGCGGTTGAATCTGGACCGCGAGCGCAGGTGCATTAGCCCCGAAAGTTGGGGTCAGCAATTGTGATAAAGTGGCGACCGTGGTATCTTTGGTGAGATCCACAAATAGAAGCGCTGTTTGGATAGCGATCCGTTTCGCCTCTGCTTGACAGTCGGCTGCATTCGGCACCAAAGAAAAACCTGCCGGTGCGGCTCCAGCCATGGCTCCTGTTGAGTGAGTTTCACGGGTAATGAGTTTATCCAACAACCCGGTTAGTATTTGTAAATCCTCCGCTGCTAGTTGGGCATCGTCCACCAACCGATCAAGGACTTGGAGGTCTAAACAGGTGTTGGTATCCTCAGCGTCAGACATCCAAGGAAAAGTCACTAGAGAACGCCATTGGGACTGTAGTAATCCATTAAGGCGATCAACTTCTGTGCTAGTCCTGCTCAGCTCGGCTACAACGTCTCGAAAAAGATTGGGGTCATCGCCTTCCAGGGTTGGTCCGGACACCCGTAGTCCGGGGATCACAACCAGCTGGTTTGAGATGGCTCACATGGGGCACCGTCCCCTGTGGGATCACTTGGAGAGCACTTCCCTCGCACCCATCCGAGTGACAGGCGAACCCTCCTGGGCTCCAGCCGGACGGATGAAAGTAGATAGATGATTGAGATTGATATATAGCTGTCACAATGTCAGCTCTTGGCCCATCGAACCAGAAACCACAACGGAGACAGTCAGGTCCAAAGAAGATGGCTTTACTGGTCAAATAGGTATTACAGAGCATGAAGGGAAAGGTGACAGCTATGGGGCTGCCTTTGCTGGACTTTGGTATTATAGATGCACAGGAAGGGTGAGAGATTACATATTGACAACAAAGCAGGTTCCCAGACCTTCAAACAGAAAGTGTCAGGCATAACAGTTTAGAGAGAGAGCCCTGAGAGAGAGCAACTTCAAATGGAAAACAACTTCAAACAGAAAGTGGTAGGCATAACAGCTCTCGCAACCTTGGCTGCGGTTCAGTAGGGATAACATTCCTTGAGTCTGGATGGCAGGATGTGAGACGAAGAGCGAACAACACTGATATGCCTGACACTGGCAGGAGGGGCCAGCTGCAGCAAGCGGTGTGGCGGCTCCTGCCAGCCACTTCCCACGGCGCGATTCTGAGCTCGGGCTGCTGAACGTTTGCAAGGCCGCCCGGGCCGCCCGAGTGCGCTCTCTCTCGGTGCAAACAGGTGGAAGGGGGCAGGGTTTTGGGGGGAAATGGAGCAACACGTGCATTTTGCAAAATAAAAAAGAGTTTGGGGGGGGGGTTGCACAACTAGTGGAGAGCCCGATTTTAAAAGCCGATAAGAAAACCTTCGTCTCTAGAGATCTGCGAAAGAAACTGTTTTGTTTGCAAAATTGGGGGCGAAGGAAACGACCAGGCGGGATCTGAAAGGCAGGGATCTGGGGCGAAGGGGAGCGGAGTTAACGCGGCCTGGGGATCGTCCCGTCGTTCCCCCCCCCAATGACTGTTGGGGGGGATTGTTTTCTTCAGGGGTTTGGCAGCGTTGCGAAGCGCCCAGGCCGACTTTAGTGGCACGTCTATTGCTCTCAAGGCTATTCCCAAGGCAGTGTCCCCTGCACGTGTGTTGGAGGGGAAGCGTCGTTAAAACTTGTTTCTGCATTTAGGATTGCGCTGTGCCACTGGCAAGTTTGAAAAACGACTCGGAAAGGAGCCCCAGCGCAATAGCGGGGACTTATTTCTAAGTGAGTTTTTCTTGCTGTTTGTTTTTAAGGACTGCGCTGTCTTTAAATGGGCGATCCTAAGCCTGCTTACTTGCGAGCAAACCCAATTTAACTTAGGGACGCTCACTACGATAGGAGATTGGCCGTCCATCCTGCACCAGCCTGGGGATGCTTACTCGGGGGTAAGCCGCTGAACGGCAGGAGGAGGACCAGAGCGGTAAATCTTCCAAGGAAACCTGCGCAGGGGTGCCATTTGAACATGATCCCCTGCGCGCCCCGCATGATCTGCGTGTTTACTCGGGAGTAAGGCCAGCGGGGTTCCAAGCAACCCGCCGCAGCAGAGCAGTTCAAAGCCCCTGCCCCCTTCCCTGCACTCCCCGCCCCCCAGCTGGGAGTCCAGGGAAGTTGTTTTTTCTAAACTGAAACCTCAGTATTCAGGTTAAATTGCCGTGTTGGCACTTTGCAATAAATAAGTGGGTTTGGGGTTGCAGTTTGGGCACTCGGTCTCTAAAAGGTTCGCCATCACTGCCATAGAGTCTGCCCTTCAAAGTAGCCATTTTCACCAAACTCAACTCTATACTCTGGAGATCAGTTGCAATTCCAGGAGTTATCCAGGTCCCACCCGGAGGTTGACAAACCTAGGTGAGTGACAGCATACTCAGTAGGATTCCCAACTGCCTGGTAATGGCGAGGAATTGTCCGATGATTACATTGCTGCCTGCTGACACTCAGCTGGTTAGCGGGTGGAAGCAGGCAGGCTGGAAGTGGGGGGGGGGAGAGTGATCAGCATTCCCTGCAACAAGAGGATGCTGTAGCACTCTCCCCAAAAACTCTATGGAAAGTATAGAGTTTTGGGAAAGTTCTAGAGAGTTCCCCTGGTGCGAGGCTGGCGCTTCCATGTCAAACCGGAAGGGATGTCATTGTGCAGGGGGACGCTGATTGCCGTCCCTGAACCTGCCTCCCTAAACCTCCCACCAGTTTCCAGGAGGAACCTGGCAACCCTAAAACACAGAATAGCTGGCTCTATATTTACTTTATAGGGTTGTCAACCTTTGAGTGCAGCTTGGAGTTCCCCTGGGATCACAACTGATCTCCAGACTACAGAGATCAGTTCCTCTGGAGAAAATGGCAGATTCAGAAGGTAGAATCTATGGCATCACACCTTTGCTGAAGCCCTTCCACCCCCAAACTCTACCCTCAAAGGCTCCACCCAGGAGTTTTAAGTTTGCTAGGCCATGCATGGCAACTGGTGGGAGGGTTGGAAGAGGGAGCATGGGGGGCTACAACATTGTCTGCACCACTCTGTCACTTCCAGGGAAAAACCAGAGGTGACATAGAATAGCCCTGGGAATTGCCAGAAACTCTATGATACCACAGAGATTCTGGCAATTCCTAGAGCTACTACATGTCACTTCAGGTTTTCTCCAGAAGTGATGTAGTTTGCCACCATTTAAATAAAAATTCTCCTGTTGATGCTCAGAGTGGTGGAGGGCAACTAGGGTTGCTGGCAGCCCTAGGAGTTCCCCAGCTGATTCACAAATCACAATTCTACATGTATCCTGGTTTGCCAGGCACCAGTGACAGCCATGTCTGCAAACCTTTCTGCCTATTGCGAGAACTAAGTGGTGTGCAAAATTTCAGCTTCTTTGTGACAACTGAGCTAAAAGATTTGTTTAGCCCAGGCAAGCAGCTGCCCCATACACGGGTTAAAAGGATGCAGCTGCTACAACAGACATTCCTCACTTACAGACATCACCCCTGGTGTCATCCATGTATTGTAGAAAGAGCTTTTGTAAAAGTTAGTTGTAATGGGATGGTTCTTCAGCTCCAAAGTTGTTTTAGGTTACCTATTTTAGTAGATTCACTTGATTAGGTAGAAGCAGTATATCTCATACGAGTTTATGAATTTCCACAAATATCTGGTTACTGGCAGAATGCTAGTTGAAATAGACATTGGCGAGATCCGGCAAAGCAACTCAAGTCTCAAGTTCAAGGTCTGAATGGAAAACTTTTGGCCCCTTTAGGAGTGAAAAGGCCCAGTTCCTTTAATGGTAGAATTTCCAGCAAACAAGCTCTGCAGCATGATGTCGTATACAAGGAATTGTAATATGGGGTGAGCGACCTTCCCTAGAAATGTAAACCTTTGTCACAGTAGCTATTGTTTTTTTTACACTCTCTCATTTTCTTTTCAAGTTTTGCCTTTCACCAATTGTGCCAAGTTACTAGCTAACTGCCAAGTAATAATTAGATCCCACTGGATATGTGCATGGCTGCACACAGGGTGAGGGGTTTCTGTGTACTACATTACAAAAATCAATGAATCAGACTGAAGACTGGTTTGCTGCCCAGGAAGATAATTTAGCAAATCTCTCCCACTCTCTAGTTTTAATTTGTACAATCAGTAACAAAAGACCAAGATTTTCCTTTTTAGTTTTCTCTGACTCGGCTATTTAAGATTTAAATGATGCCAGTAGATCTATCAAATCAACACTGGGGAACCTGAAAGGAAAGAGCTGGTCTCCTATGAAGGAGATGCCATTTTGGTGTCCAAGTTACAGTACCCCAAGCCTGTTTTTCTAGGGATGTTTCTGAACAGAGGCAGTGTAGTCCTATCAGTGCTGTAACTGATCTAGATTCAAATGCATCATTGGGTAGCTTTTGACAATTCATTGTTTTTCATCCATGCAGCCTGATGTGTACTTCGAAGTAAATCCCACTTTGGCTTTACTGCTAGAGAAATGCGCAGAGGATTGGACTGTAAAGATGAAATTAATCCACAACCAGTTGAAAACATTACCTGATTTTGATGGCTATGGATCACATCTATTTCCTGGAAGTTATAATGACTAGCAACAGGTTGCTTTTAAAGCATAACCATGAGCTCTGTACCTAACAGCCATTTTTATGAAAAGATGATTGCTGCTGTGAATTAGGGTTTTCGATGCTAGGTTGGGAAATACCTGGACATTTTGGGGGTGGAGCCTAGGGAAGAAGGATTTGGGGAAGGGCAGGACCTCAGTGGGGTATAATGCCATAGAATCCACCCTTCAAAGCAACCATTTTGTCCAGGGGAAGGGATCTCTGTTCTCCTAGGGATTAGGCCCCACCTGGAGGCTGGCGACCCTAGCTGTGATTCATGAGGGGAAACCCCCACTCTACTGTTTAGAGGAACCGCAGGAGTTCCTCAGATCCAGTGTATTCTTTGCAGAAATTCCTTCCAGTTTTACTCTTCTTTATCCACTGAATTGATAGAGAGAACTGATGACATACTGTGAGCTCTAGCCCTGCGGCAAACCCATAAACAGATTCCAGCAGACGGCAAGTCCACGAAAGCAGTTTTATTGGTTAGAATCGACAGGTTTCAGAAGCCATATTCAAAAGGACACTAGTAAGGGGCAAAGGCAAGGTACATGGCATATATGGAAAAGCAAAAGGAGATAACTGGTAACCCAGGCAACCCCCCTCCCAGAGGCAGGAAGGAGTACTTGGTGATTCCCACAGTATGGGAATCTATGAAGACTAAACATGGGGCACAGACTGGCCTTGGACAGAATAGCACAACAGCACCTGGAAGCAGCACAATCGCACTACCGCATACCATCCTCATGGCCTGCTCCTGACACATACTTGTGGAGAACTGTTGACAGGCTTGCAGCCACCTGAAATCTTGCATCTCAGAGAAGGGGCAATCCACCGCTACTACGCGTCAGGCAAACTAGCACAGATATCTGAACAAACTCCAAATTGTTATTTTGGACATTCAGAATATTGTTTTCAACCAAGTGTTGGAAGGCCTGTAACTGTTGGAGAAAATCAGAGAATCATAGAGTTGAAAGGGGCCATGCAGGCCATCTAGTCCAACCAGCCGATTCCACTGCTGAACTACTCTCATTGTAAACATCCCCCCCGATAGACAGATGGTACCTTTCTGTCTGCAATTTAAACCCATTATTGCCAGTCTTATCCACTGCTGCCAACAGAACCAGCTCTCTGCCCTCTTCTAAGTGACAGCCCTTCAAATACTTAAAGAGAGCAATCATGTCCCTTTCAACCTCCTCTTCTCCAGACTGAACACTCCCAAATCCCTCAGCTGTTCCTCATAGGACTTGGTCTCCAGGTCCCTGATCATCTTCATTGCTCTCCTCCTGCACCCACTCCATTCTGTCTTCATCCTTTTTGAAGTGAGGCCTCCAGAACTGCACACAGTACTTCAGGTGTGGCTGACCAATGGCAATGTGGTGTACAGTGGGACTACGACATCTTGGATGTTATGCCTCTGTTGATGCACCCCAAGATTGCATTAGCCTTTTTTTGCTACTGCATCACACTGGCTGCTCATGTTTAGCTTATGGTCCACCCATACCCCAAGAACTTGATCACACACAGTGCTACCCAGAAGTGTATCCCCCATCCTGTCCTTGTGTTTTGCCTTTTTGTTACCCAGATGCAGAACTCAGAACTTGTCCTTGTTGTATTGCATCTTGTTCACATCCGCCCACTTTTCCAGTGTGTTCAGATCTCGTTGAACTCCATCTCTTGTCTCCTGGTGTGTTCGGTGCTCCTCCCCATGGTGAGGATGGTCAGAGTGGTGAGGATGGTGAAGATAAGACTCTCCTCACCATCCCCATATTTTGTATTATTTATTGTGACTAGCAGGGAGGGCCCCTGTTCCCAATGTGGAGGGCATCATGGTGTCCTTCAGAGCTCCCACAATTGCCTGATTCTCTAGAATATCATAAGAGAGATGATGTTGTGAGCCTCCCTGTTGTTCCCTTGACTTCTGGGGAACATTAAGTAGGGATACGGAGAATCATAATACAAAAACCCAATCCATAAAGCAAATACTTCCAAATATTATGGCAAGGAGGAAGGTCAGTCTCTAGAGGTAAGCTGTTTTTGGTGGCATCCCATAGCAAACATAATGCATGTTCCAGTTCTTTGAAAGAGTCCATCTTGCAGCACTACAGAGAAATTAGATTTGATCACTATTGCTGGGCAGGGCAGACAGAAACCAAGGATGGCTCTTAATCTTCCCTTCCCTGCCATCATCTAGAGCACTCTCCTGCCTTATTTATAGCTAGTCCTTGAAGGTCAAAGGTGGTCCACATCAGCAAGTGGTGGTGTGTTTGGCATTTGTATTGTAGAACAATCAAGACCATTAAACCTCCAGCTGAGGCCTTTCACAAAGCCCATGTTTGTCAGGGGGAAGTGGTTTCCTGGTTTATACAGCCCGTTCTCTGGACCCAGAAGTAACAGAGAAGCTACAACTCTGTCTCTAGATGGGTAACTGTGTTGGTAGTAAACCAGGTTGTTTGTATCAGAAGAAAATGTTCTTCTCTCAATATTAGAATTTAATCAAAGGAACAGAGGGGTCATGGAACAAATTCTTGAAACCAAAGGCATGAGTTATAAATAGATACTCCTTGGTTAGAACAGAGGTTCTTTTGGAAAAAGCTTAACAAGGCTAGAATGAAATAGTCCATTATGTTGGACTCTCCAAAAAAGAATTCCTTGTTATTTACAAGAAAAATATGAGAGCAGTTCTTGCCACAGTCCTGTTTCCACTGTCTGGCTTGAAAATGAGTACAGTTCTCCCCTCCCATGTAAACACACACAGAGGCAGAGTCAAAAGCCTGCAAACCAGTGTTTCCAGGAATGTCAAGAAATATTCCTGCTTATGAGGATCACCAGCATTTCCTTTAGTTCAGGTCCCTTCTCTGGGCTTCAGCTGTGATAACTTGGCTAAACTATTGAGAACACAGTGGCTATTTGCTAGGCTGCATAAATTACCAAAATGCCCGTGACCCTTTACCTGCCCTTTTGTTCTAATTATCATGCAAAACTTGAGATCCTGCCAGGAGCTATTCTGGGGCAGAGTGGAGGGTCCTGGGCATTGTTTGGATGGCAATGGTTCTCTCCAGTGATCAGAAAGCATGTAGTAAAAGAAAATATTACAGCTTACTTATTGATCTGTTACCCTGAGGCAATGACTTTATTGAAACACTTACAGCTTGCTCTATACAACCCTTTCCAGAACTAATCCCACTGAATTCAATCAAAGCCATTCCCCAGTAAGCTGCATAGAATTGCAGCCTTTAATATGGAATACATTAATGGAGAGGCTCATTGCTCAGTTACTTGAGCATTTGCCTTGCAAACAGAAGATCTCAGGTTCCATCCCTGTCATTTGGGAAAGCTGGACCACCCCCAGCCCCCTCACTGGACTAACTGATCAATGCTTTGGCTTCAGATATAAATGCACTAGGAAGAATCAATGGCTATTACAAGGCATATGTATTTGTAATGCTCCTTTTCACTCACCATCACAGCTGGGTTCTCCTTCCAGCCAAAGCAAAAAGTCAAACATTACAGTCCTCTGGAAAAATCTACTTTTTCCTGGTGTCAGGGCTTGGATTGCTGCTACCTTCCAGTGTCAGAACACAGGGTTATTTTCAGTATCTTTTGGCTTCTGCAAACCACAGTAGCCTTTGGTACAGAATATGGCCTCATTTGACTTAAGCCTTTGTGACACTGATTTTACTTCGTGGCTGACTAGAAGGAAACCAAAAGCGCAAGTTACACATGTCAAGTTCCAGTGGAAAAGAACTTGAAGGTACCTGGAGAGCAGCCAGCCGTGTCTACATGGGCCACATGAGCTCTCCAGGAATCCAGGCAGAGGGCTTGTTTGTTGGTTTGTTTTCATTTACAGTCCACCTTTCTCACTGGAACTCAAGGTGTATTACCAGTATGATATTACTGCCTGCTGGATCAGACCAATGGTCTATGTGGAATGAGTATAATGTAGTGTCAGAGTAAGACTTCACTCTCTTTTAGCCTAACCTACATCTCAGGACTCTTGGGAGGTTAAAATATTGGAGGGGGAAACTATGTATGTATGTATGTATGTATGTATGTATGTATGTATGTATGTATGTATGTATGTATATGTGTGTGTGTGTGTGTGTGTGTGTACTTCATTTGTACCTCATATTTTCCCCCAATAGGATCTAAAAGTAGCTTACAACATTCTCCCCACATCCATTTTAACCTTAAAACAACCCTGTGCAGGAGGTTAGACTGAGAATGTGTGTCTGGCCCCAGGTCACCCAGTGAGTTTCCATGGCCGAGTGGGGATTCCTGCCAGGGTCTCCTAGGTCCTAGTCCTATACTCAGACCACTACAACACACAGTGTATATACACTGTCTTGAGTACTTTGGAGGAAGGGGCAGATAAACATGTGATGTGATGTTTAGGTAGATTTAGTCCTGAATAGTATTTCTCATTGTCCATCCAGATACTCCAAAATGGCATGTCATCCAAAGCTTCCATTTGTGGTTGCCCCCACCCCCAGTAACTAACAGAGTACAGAACCTCTAAATATGGAGGTTCTATTTTACCATCATGAGTAATAACTATTGACAGACCATGGGTTTGCCTAATCTCTCTTTAAAGCCTTTTGAACAAGTTTGTGGCTTAATATCTGTTAAAATGGATAAGCCAAGATTCGAACCAGAGACTTTTTATATGTAAATCATATGCTCTGCTATCAAGCTACAGCCCTTCCAGTTGGATTAAGATTTGGATACAATCACAGCCCATCCATAAAACTACCTGGGCAAATTACCATTATCAGATTCCACTTTGCATCAATAGAATAGAAGAAATCTTTCTCTATCACTTAAGGAAGAATCACACCAGCTTACACCCTCCCTTCCCCAATTCACAACAGACACCTTGTGAAGTAGGTGGGCTGAGAGAGCTCTGAGAGAACTGTGACTAGCCCAAGGTTACCCAGCTAGCTTCATGGGTAGGAGTGGAGAAGCCAACCCAGTTCACCAGATTGGCGTCCGCCGCTCATGTGGAAGAGTGTGGAATCAAACCCGCTTCTCCAGATTAGAGTCCACTGCTCCAAACCACTGCTCTTAATCACTACACCACGCTGGCTCTCTATAGGAATAATAGCCTTTCTAATGTAAATAAGTAAGGAAATTTTATCTGCCCTGAGCAATACTAGCTGTCAGAGAGAATATTGAACTGCGCCGGTCACTGAAGCTCCCTATGGAAGTTCCTTGCCATACCCACCTCAGGGCCATCTGTAATCTCCCCCCAAAACACACACAAAAACACATGCCCGCACAAGCACACACACACTGGGGTTGCCAACTCCAGCTTGGGAAATTCGTGGAGATTTGTGGGCAGCACCTGGGGAGAGCAGCATATTGAGATGGGAGGGAGCTCAGCAGGGATGTGATGCCATAGATTCCACCCTCCAAAGCTGCCATTTTCTCCAGGAGAATGGACCTTTGTAGTCTGGAGATCTGTTGTCATTGTAGAAGAACTCTAGTCCCCATCTGGAAGTTGGCAACTTTACCCGGGCATCTAGTGAAATCTGTGCAAGTACAGGAAATGGGGGGGGGAGAAGGCTTTGCATATCTGAGAGAACCTCCAAAAAGAGGATGGAGGAGGGGAAAACAGGAGGGTGTGGACATACCCACCCTGCCATTCCTTGCAGGTCATGTTACTTACTTGTCTGCCCTGTAGGGCTGTTGAAAAAAAAATTCGGTATAGTTCGGATTCGGCTGAATTCGGCCCGTTGTAATTTGGACCGTGCCGAAGTCCGAACTCCCCCGCTTTGGATCCCCGGATATTCGGGGGGATCCGGAGTTCGGAGGGAAATTCGGCCTCCGCGCGCCTTCAGGGGGATTCCCTGAAGGCGCGCGGGGGCCCTTTAAACAGATCTGTGCCTCCCAGCTGGGAGGCACAGATCTATTTAAAGCATCCCCCCAGCCCTGCCGGGACTCCCGGCAGGGCTGGCGGGGGGCTGGCAAGACCAGACCCCCCCCACACACCCCCTTCCAGCCCTGCCGGGAGTCCCGGCAAGACTGGGGGGGAGCTTCAAACAGATCTGCGCCTCCCGGCCCGGAGGCACAGATCTGTTTGAAGACCCGCCGCGCGCCTCCAGGGAGCTTCCCTGGAGGCACGCGGCGGGCCCTTTAAATAGATCTGCGCCTCCCGGCCGGGAGGCACAGATCTATTTAAAGACCCCCCCCCAGCCCTGCCGGGACTCCCCCACACACACACCCTTCCAGTCCTGCCGGGAGTCCCGGCAAGACTGGGGGGGAGCTTCAAACAGATCTGCGCCTCCCGGCCCGGAGGCACAGATCTGTTTGAAGACCCGCCGAGCGCCTCCAGGGAGCTTCCAAGGAGGCGCGCGGCGGGCCCTTTAAATAGATCTGTGCCTCCCGGCCGGGAGGCACAGATCTATTTAAAGCCCCCCCCTAGCCCTGCCGGGACTCCCGGCAGGGCTGGCGGGGGGTGGCAAGACCAGCCCCCCTCACACCCCCTTCCAGCCCTGCCGGTCCCAGCAGGGCTTGGGGGGGGGGCTTCAAACAGATCTGTGCCTCCCGGCCGGGAGGCACAGATCTGTTTGAAGACCCGCCGCGCGCCTCCAGGGAGCTTCCCTGGAGGCGCTCGGCGGGCCCTTTAAACAGATCTACTGCTCCCAGCCGGGAGCAGCAGATCTGTTTAAAGGGCACCCTGTGCCTCTCCAGGGAAGCTCCCTGAAGGTGCGTGGGGTGGGGGAAAGGGGCCGAATCGGCCAAATTTATTCGGGAACACCCCGAACTCAGCCAATTCGGCTCCCCGGTTCCCCCCACTTTTTAGTTCAGTTCGTCCGAACTGAAAAACCGCCGAATTCAGAGAAATTCGGCTGCTTTTTGGTTCGGGCCGAACCGAATCAACAGCCCTACTGCCCTGACAAGCAGAAAATCCAGGCATGCTAAGAAGTGTCTGTCATATGATTCATTTCATCTACATATACAGTCTCTTCTTCTTCACTCACCATGAAAGGAGCCTCAGGTTTCGCAGGAACACCTGCGGAGGTCTGCGGTATCGCTTCTTCTACTGCAGACCCAGTCTGTTTTGGGGCTGTTCGAGGGGAGACTCCAAGTTAAGAGCTGGGGAGTTCCAGTGGTCACCCTCCTCTGAAGAAGCAGAGCTGCCCTCCCCAGCAGTTGTAACTGTAATCCTGGACCCCGACGGGTCCGGTGGCGAAAGGTCCGTTGTCATTTCTCCGACATGCAGAGCTGGGGGCGCTTTTCGTCTTCGTCAGGCCCAGCCTGGGCAGTGTACAGAAACTGCCAGGCATGGTCTGACAGAGGATGTTGTGCTATCACCAGGTGCTGGCCAAGGTCGGCTCTACTGCCAAGTATTTGTTTTGACTCAGGACTCTGTGGGAATCGTACCTCAGTGGGAGGGGGGTTGCCATGGCATCCTGAATTGTTCTATGCCTTCTGATATAGGCCCTGCACCATGCTTTTAGTTTCCATTAGTGCCAACGTGACTCTTAGCTGCTGTTAACCTGTAGGTCTTCCAATAAATCAACTCTCTTTTGGACTACTCATCTGTGGATGTTTGTTTATGGGATTATCACGGGACAAGTGCTCACAGTCTTGGAGTGATGCTCCGCTCGACTGTGGTGCCCCTTCCTCAACGTGTCCTCTTCCGCGAGGAGTCCCCTCCGGTTGGGGAGTGGGACTCGGCAGTCCCGAACGTGACGGACATGTGGCAGGGAAGTGACCCATGGTACCGCAAACGAGTCAGGCTCCCCTTTGAAACCGCAATGCTCGGTCTTGCGGAGGTAGTGAAGCAAGTCGTGCTGTTCGAATGACAGGCTCTTAGAATGTTTCACTTACTGAGAAGTGAAGGTATCTTATTCAGCCAATCATCGAGGAAGCAGGACTCAACAACTTTACTTACTTTTAAAAAGCAAGTCTTTTTATTGATATACTTCTAGTAAAATATATGTAAATGCAGATTATCAAGTCTTTAACACTTCTAAAAAAACTCTTGTAAAAATACAATGTATGAAGTTACAATGTATGCAGTAAAAGCAAGCAAGTCTTACATGCTCTTCAGTTTCAAAATCCAACTTATAAAATATAACAGTCAAATTATTCTGATTCAGTTCAAAGTATCTAATTCACAAAGTCTAGAGTAAAGTATTTTAACCATACATACCATTCAGCTTTTTCTGAGAGCCTTCTGGAAGGTTCTAAATCTCTGGGCTAACTGTAGCTGTATTTATACTGTTTCTAGACTCATTAAGAGTGAAGAGAGATCTTTTATCCCCTCTATCTGATATGATGTGCAGTGTAGTAATGTTTTAGTAGCAGCTCCTCAGCTCTATACGACCATATATGGCAGTGATGGCAAACCTTTTAGAGACGGAGTGCCCAAACTGCAACCCAAAACCCACTTATTTATCGCCGAGTGCCAATGCGGCAATTTAATCTGAATACTGAGGTTTTAGTTTAGAACAGGGGTGGGGAACCTTTTTTCTGCCAAGGGCCATTTGCATATTTATAACATTGTTCGGGGGCCATACCGGGCGTAGATCTCCTGGTGTGTGTGTGGGGGGGAAGCTAGGGTTGCCAGGTCCTCTTCATCACTGGCGGGAGGTTTTGGGGGTGGAGCCTGAGGAGGGTGGGGTTTGGGGAGGAAGACTGCACAGCCATAGAGCCCAATGGCCAAAGTGGCCATTTTCTCCAGGGGAACTGATCTCTATTGGCTGGGGATCAGTTGTAATAGCAGGAGATCTCCAGCCACCACCTGGAGGTTGGCAACCCTAGGGGAGGCTATGCAGAGAAGGCTTGGAGGATGCCTCTGCTCTCCCAGGTCTTCCCCCTCCTCCCAGGTGGGAGGGCAACCAGTGGTGGGCCCAGGCAACCTAGGTGCCAGGGGGGCGCAGTTTGCAGCCTGCAGTCGATCTGCAGGGAAGGAAGGAAGAAAAGAAGGAAAGAAAGGAAAGAAGGAAGGAAAGAAGGAAGGACAGAAAGAAGGAAGGAAGCAGGGAAAGAAGGAAGGAAAGAAGGAAAGAAGCAAGGAAAGAAGGAAGGAAGGACAGAAAAAAGGAAAGAAAGGGAAGAAGGAAGGAAAGAAAGAAGCAAGGAAAGAAGGAAGGAAAGAATGAAGAACAGAAAGAAGGAAGGAAGAAAGCAGGGAAAGAAGGAAGGAAAGAAGGAAAGAAGCAAGGAAAGAAGGATGGAAGGTAGGAAAGAAGGACAGAAAGAAGGAAGGAAGGAATGAAGGACAGAAAGAAGTAAGGAAAGAAGGAAGGAAGGAAGGAAGGAAAGAATGAAGGACAGAAAGAAGGAAGAAAGGAAGCAGGGAAAGAAGGAAAGAAAGAGAGAGAGAGAGAAGAGAGAAAAAATAGAGAAAGAGAGGGGGGAAGAGACAGAAAAAGAGGAGAGAAAGAATAGGAGAGTGACAGAAAAAGGAAGAAAAGAGAAAAGCCTTCACACACACACACAGCCGTCTCCCTGCGACCGGGCTTCAGCCTTCCCACCTCCCCCCCACCCCCAGGGGGGAGGTTAAAAAACAAACTGGAGGCAAACAGTCGCCACACAAAACGGTTCACGGCAAAAGCCAGGGCCGGGCTGCGTCCCCACTGTTGGTTTAGGGCAAAGGGAAGCTGCGTGGGCAGGAGCTGCTGTGGGGGGGGAGGAGAGGCACCCCAAAAGCAAGCACGCATGCATGCTGTGGCGCTGTTCCGCCTCGCTCGCTTGCTCCCGAGCCTCTTCCCAAGCCGGAGCTCGAATCAGGTGCTGCTGCCGCCGCCGCCGCCATGCATCCCAGCCCAGGACGCAGGGACGCTGGATGAGCAGGGGGCGAGGGGGCTGGGAGAGTTGGGAGGCTCGGACGCTCCATCGCTTTCCCCGCTGCCCGCTCGGCCGGGAGTCTCTCGAGGCTGCCGCTGGCCCTTCCTCCGCTGGACCACGTTCGGGTCGAAGGAGTGGGAGAAGTCGGCAGTGAGGAGGTCGCCGGCCCAGGGCTGGAGATCTCCCTGCTTCCTGCGCTCGGAATGGAACAGTCTGGCGGCGGGAGACGCGAAGGGGGAGGGGCCCGTCCGTGTTCCTTCCGAGCGGGGCTGCTGGGGAGATCAATGCAAAAACGTTGGCTGGAGCACCCGCTCAGTAGTTGCAGGGGACAGAAGGCGCCTTCTCCGCCTTTTGGGGCGGGGAAGCTGTTTAAATTAAAAGTTTGCCGCCTTTTTCTTTTGTTTTGTCCCCGGGCAGGGTTCCGCAGCTAGGCGGCAGGGAGTCCAGGGGCGGGGCAGCTTTGAAGGGCTCTGCGCTGCCTGCAGGCAGCCCGGAGCCCTTCAAAGCTGGGCGGGAAGTCGTGTGCCCACAGAGAGGGCTCGGCGTGCCAGAGTTGGCACGCGTGCCATAGGTTCGCCAACACGGATATATGGTCTTCCTTTCCTTTCAGTCCACTTTGCTTAAAGTATAAACACTTATTTCTGAGTTACATGATCACTTTATATACATAATTTTTATACCATCCTTTTTATTAGTACAATACGCATTGAATGAGACTACTTAGAAATCTGTAGCACAATGTTTAACTATATAACTCATAAAACACAATTATTGTTTACATTTGTCACCTGCAAAGTGACATTGCTTACTTTGATCAGCTGCATAGCCTTGAGCGAGATTACAGAAGAGCAAGAAAGCATATTACTCATATCTTTGAGAGAACTTTAATGCCTTTAAGCTATAATAAGCACAGTTTCAGCTATTAATGCACTCTTAGTACATTAAGATATCTTGAGACCCTGAGAAGGACAAAAGTGTTCTGCTTTTGAGATTCTGACATCTGGCAGCTGAGTTAGAAAGGTGATTTTAGTAAAATCTTGATAGATAAGGAAAGGTGCTCTGCTCTTCCCCTTCAAGGACAAGACCAGGGTGACATAATTAGTTAGCTCTTGATAGAGCTGACATTGAGAGAATTCTGTCAGTCTGTTCTAAGGACATTTGCATTACACAAGCATTTCATTATACAAGCCTTTGTAGCTTGAGTTCAGTTTGCATGTTATATTCAAGCTTTACATGTGGAATTACATGGAATTAATTCTGCACATGTTCACAAAATACCATATATATGTCAGAGACCGTGACAGTAGAGCTGGCCTCCACAGGGCCTGAGGAGCGGCAGGTTTGGGAGGGTTTCTCTGGCTTCCCCCTTCCCTGGCCTGCCGTCGGGCGAGGGAAATAAACTGGTGGCGGCTTTCCACTTCCTCCACAAGCAAAATCCATTCTTCCAAGGTGGCTGGGTCTCGCTGCATATATGCCCAGTTTAGAATCTCAGGATGCAACGCTGCTCGGAAGTAATGCACTCTGGTAGCTTCCGTCCAATCCACTATTTTATTAGCGAGTCTTTGGAACTCATCCGCAAACTCTCGGACTGAGGAGGATCCTTGACGGAGCTGTAGGAGGGCCGCTTTGGCCTTCTCCCCTTGAAACGGATCCTCGAAACGTCTCCTTAACGCTCGCATGAATTCATTAAGCGACCGTATGGAGCGGGCCCGTGTATCAAACTGGAGGACCATCCATTCTGCAGCCTTTCCAGCCAAAAGTGAGGAAACGAACCTTACTCGGCTGTCTTCTGTGGGAAAGGTATGCCCCTGTTCTCGCATGTAACTGTCCACTTGGTCTGGCTCTCAGGCAGGCCCGCCCCTCTGGATGAGCTGGGGCCTGATTGGCCCATTCGAATCAGCCAGCCCTTCCCGACAGCTGCCCACATGATGAAGCACGCAGCGCCAGAGCCCGGAGCGCATTTCCCAGTGGCGGGTTCCGCCACTGCCCCGATGACCCTGCTTCACACCCAGTGTGGACTTGCTCACAACCCCCTGCCTGCATAGGCCGGCAGACTGGGCTCTGTGGGTGAGTCGGAGCCTTGCGTTAAGAAATGCTGAGAGCTGGCAGTCCTTATAATGAGCATGACGGTTTCAATGAAACATGTGTATGTGTGCCTATTGTCTATTGTTACAACAATGGCTGCCAAGTTTGTTGGAAAGGGCACAGGATAAATAATGTGTCATATCAGGGATTTTCAAACTTTCAAACAAGCTGGAAAGTGTACAGAGGAGAGCAACAAAGATGGTGAGGGGTCTGGAGACCAAGTCCTATGAGGAAAGGTTGAAGGAGCTGGGTATGTTTAGCCTGCAGAGGAGAAGACTGAGGGGGTGATATGATAAACATCTTCAAGTACTTAAAGGGCTGTCATATAGAGGATGGTGCCGAGTTGTTTCCTGCTGCCTCAGAAGGTCGGATCAGAACCAACAGGTTGAAATTAAATCAAAAGAGTTTCCACCTAGACATTAGGAAGAATTTTCTAACAGTTAGACCAGTTCCTTAGTGGAACAGGCTTCCTCGGGAGGTGGTAAGCTCTCCTTCCCTGGAGGTTTTTAAGCAGAGGCTAGATGTCCATCTGTCAGCAATGCTGATTCTATGACCTTAGGCAGATCATGAGAGGGAGGGCACCTTGGCCATCTTCTGGGCATGGAGTAGGGATCACTGGGTGTGTGTGGGGGAGGTAGTTGTAAATTTCCTGCTTTGTGCAGGGGGTTGGACTAGATGACACTGGTGGTCCCTTCCAACTCTATGATTCTACAATCTTCTTGTATCTACCTACTTCTAGAAGAGTTCTGAGCAACTCTTCTACTCTGTTCTTGAAGGTTTGTGATCCTTACCCTTCCCGTTGGCCGTGATCAAGGTCTCAGCAGAACAAGTCCACAGGAGAGATGGCATCAGTACAATTATTTCTTTAAAATAGTTGCATTCAAGGTTGATTCCACATGGAGGTTTTGCTCTGGTCTGGCATCTAAATAGCATGATTTTTTTAAAGCATCCACATGATATTGTCCCATAATTATCCACTTGCCAGATATTCCCCAGCTATGCTGCAATATTTCCCAAACTTGGTTCAGTACAATCTTTCTGGAAAAATTGCAGTGCACCCTTGCAGCCTGTGTGGATGGGAAGATGTGCACTTTCAAAGGTCCTGCCCACATGGGTACCATTTTCCTTACCTCAGTCTTCCATGGCTGCCATTCTCTTTTATCCAGCACAATGGAGGGCTTTGGATGAAGCATCACTTTGGATGAAGCAAGTGATGCCTGCATGGATTCCTGCTATCCCTGAGGGTAATGCCATTAAGGCACCATTGCTTCATCGTTCCCACTGGCTCTAGTGTACTCCCAAATCACAAACTCTTGGGCAAGCCAAGGAGGGAAAGAGCCCAGAAACTATACTGGAACAAAGACCTGTCAGGAGCTGTGCTGTTCAGGCAGGCTCTTGACATGAGTTAGGCCCAGGTCTGTTTCAGTGTATATTTGGTTTCGTTTTCTTACGCTGCCCAGATGGTCCCCGCTCACCCCCCTGCGCGTCCTTGAGCTTTCAGCGGGCAACTCCGGTATTATGGCTGAGCTCATTCCCTGCTTCCCTTCCCTCCCTTTACTCCCTGTTTCTCTCCAGGCTCGTTATCTCCCGATTCCCAGGCCGCTTGCTTTGTGCTTTGTGCTTAAAGTTATGCTTTGTAGGTTGAGTGGTCATTAGCAGCTTTGAACTTGTGGATTGCTCATGCTGTACCTGCGTGCTCCTGAATAAACGTTTACCTGCTTAAGATCTACCTGTCTGAGCAAGTGACTTTTTGGGATTGCTGAGGGCAGCTGAAGAACCTCACAAGACCCTTGTCATAGTCTCTGACATGTTACAGCACATAAATTTGTTGTACATGTGCAGAATTATTCATTGTAACATTATAAAACTAACACTATATATACAGACAGTTATATAACTGAAGGTTTAGCTATTTTCAAACTAAAGGAAAAACAAAAGCCTCTGGTTTCATTTAGCTGGTTTCCAAAATACTCCTGCCATCTGTCAGGAGGATTCTTTCTTTACACTTTTAAGGTTTTTCAGTGTGGAACTTTCTACCCCTTTCAAGGCCTTACAGTAGAAGGATTGTACCCTTTTCAAGGATGCCCTTCAAGATAATCTCTTAGGTGGAGACCACCACTACTTTAATAGCTGTCTTCATATCTTATCAGTTATAGATTGTCTCTCTCCCCCCACAAGGCTATAAGGGATGTTCTTCCCTCACAAGGCTATAGGGGATATTTTCACCCTACAAGGTTACAAGACATGATTTTTAAACTCTAAACTACAAGGCTAGCCAAGGCTAACTTATGCAATGTAAGCATATAATTGTGTTTTATGATTTAAATGTGTTAACATTATACTATTGATTTACAAATGAATGTATTAAATGCGTCTTGTGCTAGTAAGGAAAATGGTGTTAAATTTGAGGAATATAGAGTTATTACAAAGCTTAAAAATAATAGTTTATAGTTAAGTAAAATGACAAAGAGGATATGGATGTCCAAATATGGTCATATAAGTGGAACAACTTAGCGCACTAAGTGATGCAATTTAGTATATGCCTGCTACAGGGTTATAGCACCCTTCTAGATAATAGATGTGCAGTTCTTTTCTACCTCCTTTTCAAGGAGTTTGAAACAGTATATATACAGGCACAGTAAGACTAGATTTTCAGAGCTCAGAGTCTCTCAGAAGATACTGGTATGTATGGTTTTGACTTATTATTCTAGATATTGTGAATTAGATACTTTAAACTGAATCAGATTTATTTGACTATTATATTTTAAAGTTGGATTTTAAAGCTGAACAGTATGTAATACTTGCTTGCTTTTACTGCATACATTGTAACTGAATATATTGTCACTGCATACATTGTAACAGAGTGTTAAGACTTTGTAATTTGCATTTACACATTTTTACTAGACGTATATCAATAAAAAGACTTGCTTTTCATAAAGTAGGTAAAGTCGTTGAGTCCTGCTTTGGTGGCTGGCTGAATAACATAACATATCACTTCTTAGGAAGTGGTCCTTTCTAAGAGCCCAGTCACTTCAACAGCACGACCCGCTTCACCCTCTCCAGGTTGTTTTGAGGCTGAAATGCTACTCTGACAGTTCAGTCTGATGCAGAGTTATCCTGGTGTAAGGCCAGTGTGGTGTGAGAGCCAGTGTGTCAGGCCTTTGCTGTTAGCAGGAGTAAAGGCTCTTGACATGAGTAGGCCAGTTTCTGGCTACACGTCAAGTCCTTGGTTCTCATGTCTGTAAACTCTGTGTACAGCTTCGCTCGTCCTGTTTTCCACAACTGCGCTAATGTTTAGTCTTCCTTCCTGGGAATCGCTTATCTCGGGGTTGCTTAGCCATGTTTACCTTCACAGCCTGTAGTGCTTTTAAACATGTAACCTGCCCATGTTTCGCCATTACCAGCCTCATCTGCCTGTAGGCAGTCAGTCCTTTAATCTGTCTTTTTGCTTCTAATAAAGTATTACTGCTTCAGAGCTACCTGCCTGGATGAGTTTGCTTATGGAATGCTAGGGACAGACGCCTGATACTGACACAGTGTGGCGTAGTGGTTAAGAGCTGTGGACTCTAATCTGGAGAACCGGGTTCGATTCCCCATTCTTCCACATGAAACCGGCTGGGTGACCTTGGGCCAGTCACATTTCTCTCAGGACTCTCAGCCCACACAGAGGCAGACAATGGCAAACCACCTCTGAACATCTCTTGTCTTGAAAACCCGACGGGGTCACCATAAGTCAGCTGTGACTTGACAGCGCGCGCACATGCACACGCGCGCGCACACACACACACACACACACACACACACACACAAGGCCAGTCCACTGATTTCAGTGAGCTTTGATTGGAATAACTCTGTCCTCCAACTGAACCATTAAGTTTCTTGCAGGACAAATGGGAAACCAACAGAAGTGCTTTCATCTTTGACAAAAGACACCTGGATCCCACATAGGGTTGCCAACTGCCAGGTAGTAGCAGGAGATCTCCTGCTAATTCAACTGATCACCAGCCGATAGAGATCAGATCACCTGGAGAAAAATGGCCACTTTGGCAATTGAACTCTATGGCATTGAAGTCCCTCCCCTCCCCAAACCCTGCCCTCTTCAGGCTCTGCCCCCAAAATCTCCTGCCGGTTGAGAAAAGGGACCTGGCAGCCCTAATCCCACAGAACAGCTGACAAACAACTGGGCCATTATTGCCCTGGAATAAATCTTCTGGAAAACGCATCTTGAGTGAAGATTTTCGTAACCCCAACCAGCTGCTGAGCAAGTGGGGGGTCGCTTGAGAAATGAAGGTCTTTGCCCTGGAGCCCTGCTTTCCCTCTACTTAGCGTGTGAGGTTGAAGTTCGTTCACAATGCTCTGCGCTGGAGCCATAACATGAAACAAGGCCCTGTGCTGTCAGCCCCACCTTTGCAAATGGGTGTCAACAACTTGAGACTGTGCCACTTGGAATCATAGAACCATAGAGTTGGAAGGGACCACCAGGGCCATCAAGTCCAACCCCCTGCACAATGCAGGAAATTCACAACTACCTCCCCCCTCCACACCCCGAGTGACCAGAAGATGGCCAAGATGCCCTCCCTCTCATCATCTGCCTAAGGTCACAGAATCAGCATTGCTGACAGATGGCCATCTAACCTCTTCTTAAAAACCTCCAGGGAAGGAGAGCTCCTCAGGAAGCCTGTTCCACTGAGGAACTTGAATGTCATCAGTTGATTGGTAGCTTGCAGAAGGTATTCAGGGTTGGAACATATATATTCAGAATTGGAACTACTGACATATTTGGAACTCTCCCAGATGTTCAGATTAAACCTAGCTCAGAAAGAGTCATTAAGAGGAGGAATAAGAAACCGGAATCTAAGCATAGATTTAAACCAGCTCCACAGCTGGATTTATGCAAAAGGAAACTACAACCGGGGGTTGCCAATCCCAGGTGGGACCGGGAGATCTCCTGGAATGACAATTGATTTCCAGACTGCAGAAATCAGTTACGTCCCCACCGAGGTCCTTCCCATTCCCAAAGCCTGCCCCCAGGCTCTACCCCCAAATCTCCAAGAATTTCTGAACCCAGAGTTGGCAACCTGCCAGGGCCCACCTTTGCAAATGGGTGTCAGCAGCCACACACTTGAGATTGTGCCTTTCACTTGAATTTCATCAGTTGACTATGACCTTGTGAAAATCAGCATTGGAATTTCAGAACTGGAGCTACCAGCAAATTTGGATCTTTCCAAAATGTTCATATCATTTGGGGAGCATTTGGCCTGGGGCTCAATTCAAGGGGGGGGGGGTCAGATTTACTCTTGTTTATTTTTTGGCATTTGATAAGTTTTGCATCTTGTTTTTATGTTTTCTTGTGTTGCCATTTTTTAAACTTTTGTTATGGCTAGGGGCCTCAAAAACTAGAAGGGACCTCTCAGAGAAGGGCTGACTACAGATTAGGGCCTCAGATTATGAGGGCCCTGTAAAGACAAAAAATGACTAAAATGGTAAAATTACTATTTTTGGGGATAATGCTATGCTGTCTCAGTTGAAGGTCTCACTATATCTTAATCTATCTAGGGTTACCAACCTCCAGGTGAGGCCTGGAGTTTTCCCAGAATTACTGTTGATCTCCAGACTATAGAGATTTGTTCCTCTGGAGAAAATGGCAGTTTTGGAGGTGGGTCTTTTTTGCAATATACCTTACTTAGGCCCCTTCCCTCCTCAAACCCCACACTTCCCAGCCTCCATGCCCAAATCTCCAGGAATTTCCCAACCAAGAGTTAGTAACCCTAACTGTATGATATCACATCCCTGCTGGGCTCACTCATCTCCTAAACTGTGCCGTCCCACAAGTTCTACCTTCAAATCTGCAAGAATTTCCCAAGGTGGAAACTCTACCCCTGATGAATTCCCTACTGTCTGTCCCACTCCTCAACATTTTGTCACATTCTAGTAGGGTTGCCAGCTCCGAGTTGAGAAATACTTGGAGACTTTGGTGGTGGAGCCTGAGGAGGGTGGGGTTTGGGGAAGGACTTCAATGGGGTATAATGACATAGAATCCACCTTCCAAAGCAGCCATTTTCTCTAGGTGCACTGATCTCTATTGCCTGGAGATCAATGTAATAGCGGGAGATCTCCAACCACCACCTGGAGGCTGGCAACCCTACATTCTAGTGTGACCAAGAAAGGAGAACTGGGTGGGGCTACATAGATAGGAACAGGCTCAATTCTCCTTGTTTGGTATCACTAGGGAGCCCTCCCCCATAGCATCCCCTGTCCTTCACATGATTGGCATTGACTCTCAGGAGGAAAGTAAAATGCTATCCCTGGGGGACAGTTGCAGTCAGACACTGTTGCAATCAGGATCTAACTGTCCTGGTTCTCCATGAAAGGGATATTGTAGGGCTGTGTCTTTTGGGTGTCTGCAATGTACAAGCCCCCTGTCCACACACATTTTGCCTGTCATAATGCTGGGTATTTTTCTTAGTTCAAAAGACAGACTAAAGGCTTTCCCATGAACACCTTTAGGAAATCAGTCACCCGGCATACATGCAGTACATAGACATTCTCCAAGCCATGCACACAGGCTAACTGAATGCATAACTTTATTAAATAAATGCTTTGTCATGAGAAAAGACAAAGATCAAAGAGTAACATAAATTATAAGTTGAATAAATAGTATACAGCAATCTTCACTTTTTAATAAAATGTGAGATTCTTTTTTCTTCTTCATAAAGTACAAAAGGCTAAACAGAGCATCACACTCCTCATCCATTGTCAGTTTTTCACAAACTGCTCCCCCCCCCCCACCGGTTAGAGTACGAATATTCTTGTTTACTGCAAAAAGGGAAAAAAAATATCCACAGAGCTACTGTGTGTATGTAAAGCTATTAAAAGCTACCGTAAAATGTGTTGTATTTTGCGTAATGATAAAAACCAGGTAGGAAACTCGGAATCTCGTCTGTTGTTAGCTGTGCTAATGTGGGTGATCGCTCCATGGTAGAAGAGCGGTCCCAGTGGTGGTGTGGGCAGGGCTTAGAGTGGGTGGAGTTGAAAGTGGAGTGATGCGAGGCTTCCCGGCCATTAGCCAAGATGCTCATACGAAGAAGGGTAGCCTGGGACAGCAGTGACCTGTCAACTGCTTAAATACAGATGCTCTGCTAAAAGAGAGAGAGAGGAGGGGGGAAAGGGAGAGAGAAAGAGGCAGGAGATGAAGTGGAGAAATAGTGCAATATGCTCTTGTACTAGTGGTTTCAAAACAAAACTACCCACTGCAGCACTGCCAAGGAATATATCAGCCTGAAAGGAGGTCTTTGCTTCCCGGGATACTATTTTCATAGGGAATATAAGCCACAGCGAGGCCCCCTTGATATCTTTATATACTCTTGATTCTCACCCATGTCTCAAAATTTTGAAAAGTGACAGCTGGGATAGAGACCAGAGCTTATCAATGCTTTCTTCAACATTTTCCTTTTGAAAAATTGCCTCTGAAACCCTCCTCTCTCTGCGTCGTGCCCTGTCTCTGAAGGGAGCTTCTGCCACTGCTTTGTCTTCAATTTGTTTTCCTCATTAGAAGAAGAGTTGGTTTTTATACCCCCAATTTTCTCTACTTTTAAGGAGACTCAAATCGGCTTACAATTGCCTTCCCTTCCTCTCCCACAACAGACCCCTTGTGAGGAAGGTGGGGCTGAGAGAGTTTGGAGAGAACTGACTAGCCCAAGGTCACCCAGCAGGCTTTATGTGGAGGAGTGGGGAAACCAACCCAGTTCATTGGATTAAAGTCCACCGCTCTTAACCACTACACCACGCTGGCTCTCTCATCCTGATTTACTACTCAGGCAGAAAGGTGCTTGACTGGAAGCAAATCACATTCATCTAGTGAACCTTTTGGCAACAAAGGAGAGACTCTCCTGAGCACTTTTGCACTTAGGTAATGTAGGTTTTCTTGGGGAGAATGGTGATGCAGAAGGAGTTTTAAGTATCTATTGGCCAACCAGAGGCCAGGAGGGAAGGCTGTTTGAATGACAGCACATTTAAAATATTGATGGCTTTGAGGTGCAACACAATTTTTAGAGGCAGGATTGTGTGACCTAACAGAGGCTAATATTGATATCTTTAAGAATGGATTGCTAGATGCTAATGTATCAGAAGCCCTGACCTGAATGGCCCAGGCTAGTCTGATCTCGTCAGATCTCAGAAGCTAAGCAAGGTCAGCCCTGTGTAGTATTTGGATGGGAGACCACCAAGGAATACCAGGGTTGCTGTGCAGAGGAAGGCACTGGCAAACCACCTCTGTTAGTCTCTTGCCATGAAAACCCCAAAAGGGGTCACCATAAGTTGGCTGCGACTTGAAGGCACTTTACACACACACACAATGTATCAGAAGACACTAATGGACTTGGCGATGAAGTACTGGTAGGTAGGTAAAGAGCAAAAGAGTCATTCTAATGTTAGATTCCCTCATATAAGAAGTTTGAGAACTTGCATTTAAACCTAGCTTCCATTTAAACATGTTTAGAATCTTGCATTACTGCTTAGACTACAGGATAGGAAAAGGGCCTCTCTGTCTTTGATATTCATGTAGTCATCAAGATCTGTTATTAATTATGGATTATTGTGATCAGAGCAGCAGCTCAAGTTCTCTTTAGCAGGGCAGTGGGAAGTTAAAATGGCCCAGTAGAACCACTGGGTCTTGGTTCTGCATATTCCTGGCTGCCAGTGGCTCTCCAGGGAATTGAACCTGGGACCATCTGCGTACAAAGCAGAGGCTCCTCTACTGAGCCACTGAGCCCCTCCCCAACTTGCCCAACCCTGGTTCTTAGCCTGAGTTCTAGCTGTGATTTGCTTCTTCTGCAGCCTTTGCTCCCAGGATTTCCATAAGCCTTATTTCTAAGCAGTCTAACTGTGATCATCACACTCTGCACAGGTCATGCCAATGGTCAGCTTGAATCTTCTGAATGGCACAGGTTGCTATCCTGTTTAACAACCTTGCTGCCGGCATGGTCCCTACAGAACTCTCTACTTGAAG
The DNA here is from genome assembly GCF_029931775.1 of Euleptes europaea. NCBI lineage: Eukaryota > Metazoa > Chordata > Lepidosauria > Squamata > Sphaerodactylidae > Euleptes > Euleptes europaea. The sequence continues at coordinate 4,309,734 of NC_079326.1, read as the reverse complement.
CAAACAACTCTCAGTCTTTGAAAGATTGCATACTCTTTCCAGGTGAACTGTGCAAGAACCATCTTCTTGACAAGGGGCTTAAAAAAATCCCTGGAATAGTGGCAGTTTTTCAGGAGGAGGTTTAGGTAGGACAAGAGTCCTGCCTTTCAGGTGAAACTTTTAAGTGTTGTTGAAAGTAATCTAGATGAGTTGACTTTCTAATGGCCAAAGTCTGTATCTGCATTGTCCCCTGAGGCCTTGAGTTTTTGAGAAAACCCTTGCAAGCCAGCCAGCAAGGGGGCTGCTAGATGTTACCAATCCTTTGCAGCCATTCCTCCTGATTACAATACCTATACTCCATGTGCACCACAGGCGATGGGAAGTCAAAGGGCTCTCCCTGGCCTGAAGGTCTGTTAACTTTTTATGCAGGGAAAGGTTTTCAAGTTTCAGGAAACAACAAAAAAGACACATAAGAAAAAAAACATTAAGAATAAAGAAAAAATGTTTTGTAAAAAAGGAAAGAAATGAATTCAAGATGGTTTTCAGTGAAACCAGTCCAACAGTACCAAGGGACTACCTCTACCATTTATGGAGGAAGGGGGATTTTTAGCGGAAACCTTTCATTTTATGCAATACAGGGCATATCTACAGCACAAACTAATAATGATTTAATAGTCGTTTCCTCTTTCCAGGAACCCTGGGAACTGTAGTTCTTTGAGGGGACCTAGGGGTGTCTACTACAGAATCCTCAGCATCTCACCAAAATATAACACCCGATTTTTTGGGGAGAAAGCCATGACAATTAAACTACTACAAATTATTTACCTTGTGGTGTAAAATTTGCCCTATATGCCCAGCACAGCTCCTGCCCCTTTGTATGCTATATGGGATTTATGTGCACCTCACCCCGCTCCCTCCTTTTCAATCTACTTTGGACAATTGGAGTGTGCGCAGGCATGTTTTTGTTTCTGAAATCACAAGCTGTGAAATTCCTCTGCCTTTCCCCAGTCCCAAATTATTCTGTCTTGAAAACTTCCCACATATCCTCTAGAAGAAAAAGAAGAGTTGGTTTTTATATGCCGACCTTCTCTACCTTTTAAGGAGAATCAAACCGGCTTACAATCTCCTTCCCTTCCTCTCCCCACAACAGACATGCTGTGAGGTAGGTGTGGCTGAGAGAGTTCAGAGAACTGTGACTAGCCCAAGGTCACCCAGCTGGTTTCATTAGGAGTGGGGAAAACAACCCGGTTCACCAGCTTAGAGTCCGCAGCTCATGTGGAGAAGTAGGGAATCAAACCCAGTTCTCCAGATTAGAATCCACTGCTCCTAACCACTCCATCACACTGGCTCTAGACCAGGGGTGTCAAACTCAATTGTTACGAGAGCCGAATATGACAAAAATGTCACTTGGTTGTGTCGGGCCATGCCTCGCCAGGCCAGACCAAGAGTGGGGTGTGTGTGTGTGTGTGTGGCTGCCTCGGCCCGCTCGCAGGCCGGATAAGAGCTCTCAAGGGGCCGGATCCAGAGCTCGGGCCTTATGTTTGACACCCATGATCTACACCAGTGGTTCCCAAAGTGGGCAGTACCACCCCCTAGGGGGCGGTGGGATTACCTAGGGGGGCACTAAGAGGCAAGGGGGCAGCAGGGGGCACTAGAGGTGGGCCCCTTCATCTGTGTTGTTGGATAGGGTAGGGGACGCTGGGGTTGAGTTTGTGGAACCAAGGGGGTGGTGGCCCAAAACGTTTGGGAACCACTGGTCTAGACAAAGCACAATGCCTGCCTGTGAATAAGCAAAATGGTTCCAATCTGTCTTTTGGGGAAACAGATCGCATTCTGGTGGTGCGGAGTCCCCTCTCATTGTGTGCCACCTGTTCCAGGGAGCTTAGCTTGGCTAATAGGTTCTGGTTATTAGGATAGTTCATTTTGGGATGCCCAAGGTACTCTAGCAAAAGTTAGAGTAGCAATTTTGGCGCCACTGTAAGTCTCTCCTGACTACTGGCCACTATCCCAGAATATAAGAGACCTATGAATGCTGTTAGAGCTGTCCCCATGATCTTCCACAGGGAAGGAAAGAAGTATTTAGGATTTTCCCTGTATCAATTTCTGGTCAAGTGATTTGTCCACTCACAGATATTAGCTGTGTTGAAAGTTGTCACCAGAGATGAAATCCTTAAATGATTTCTTTCCCTTTGGAAGATTGCATGGATAGCCCAAACACTGGACACGGGTCTTTTACATAGATGTCAGGATTGTGGCAAAAACGCATCCCCAACAGCAAAATCCTTTTCTTCCATCAGTACCTTTCCTCCACCTTTTAGTGGCAGAGAATCCCATTCAGAAACCTTTGTAGTACAGAACCCCTAAAAGGGACAGTGATACACATTCCTGTCTTAACCAAATTTTTGACTGGCATAAAATGTAGTGCCAGCTTGGTGTAGTGGATAAGAGTGGTGGTTTGGAGCGGTGGACTCTGATCTGGAGAACCAGGTTTGATTCCCCACTCCTCCACATGAGCGGCGGAGGCTAATCTGGTGAACTAGATTTGTTTCCCCATTCCTATACACGAAGCCAGCTGGGTGACCTTGGGCTAGTCACAGCTCTCTCAGCCTCCCCCACCTCACAGGGTGTCTGTGTGGGGAGGGGAAGGGAAGGCGATTGTAAGCCGGTTTGATTCTGCCTTAAGTGATAGAGAAAGTCAGCCTATAAAAACCAACTCTTCTTCTTGTTCTTCTTCTTCTTCATAAATGGTCATTATTGCCAGTTTAGAAGACCTGCTAGGCATGAGTGGGGGAGGCTCAACTTGGCAAAGGTTGTTATTCTGATTATATGAGGAGCACAGTTTCTCCAGGGCTTTTCCCAGAGGCTTGAAAAGGCACTGCCAAATAATCAAACCAACCAACCAACCCGCACCCAAATGCCTGAAGTAAACAAAGGGCTTTTCACCTTGCCATGTCCTAAATAGGACTGGGAGAAAATCCAACTGTTTTGGTATCAGATGTCTCACTCAAAGCATAGTCCTGGCTTTGGACACAAAATTGTGTATCCTGAACAGAATGGAGAAAAGATAAATGTTCATCACTGCTGCCAAAGTCCCAGTGGTGATGGAATATTGAATAGTGATGTACGAAATGTCTTGACATCCAAAAGCAAACAGATATTATTGATTCAACATCTAAATGACAAATCAAATGACAGAATAGGTTTGGTTTGGATTGCTGAAGTTTGGGTTCAATCTACCCAAATTATTATAATTTGAAAAGTGTTTATTTGGGGTGAAATTTTAGTTTCCCTCCCAAATTTTCCTGGTTTCTTCACAAAAGGATGGCATTTGCATACCCAAATATGGCAAAATCTTTTCCCTTCTATATTTTGATACAAATATCCAGATTTCCAGCCATGAACCCCTCACTGGGAAGTCCAGGTACTGCTGTTTTTAAACCTCATTCTGAGGCCCAGTTGGACATTACTAGTAGGGTAGTATGGGTAGGAGCAAAACCCACTTTCATACGCAGCAACCATACTGTCAGAAAGATTCCTTATTTCCCATTTAACTATGCTGTGGCGTTGTGTGTTGTGATTATCCTTCCGGTTCTCCTGTCTTTCCGCATGCTCAGCAGGCAGCAAGCCTTCTCTGTCCGTCCACAGTGAAGAAATCGTCTCTCTCTCTCTCTCGATGCTTCTGATCAGCATGTTGTCTGGGAGTGTGCTTGTAGCCAACCACACCAGTGTTCTTGAGTCCTTCAGAGTCCTTCTCCAGGAGGAAATGATCACCAAGGGTTTCATTTCTTTTTCACCCATAGGTAGATTGCAGATTGCTTCATGGCTACTATTTCATCATTTCCTCCAACTCAAGGGACTTTGATGGACAACATTCCTTTCTTGGTTTGTTTTCTTGCTTTCTCATTCGTTGTTATGGGCATAGGAAAGACCCTTGTCATGAGAGTATCCATGACAATACATCAAGGAATTAAAAACATTAACTTAAAAATGGCTTTTGTGGTCTGCCCAGGTTTGAACGTGAAAATTGCCAAATTAATGGTTTTGGCCAACCTTTATTGCCACCTGTTTATTCTCATAGCTAAAGTTACCACAGGGTTTTTTTCCCCTGACAGAGATTCTGTGCCTATAACATTGGCACAACAGCCAGAAATTCAACAGGTAATTGTTTTTCCACAGCACAGTGATGAGAAGCACACATGCAGAATTTCTGTACGCCATACAGCTGTTGAAGACTCAGATCCTCTGTCAGGAAAAATCTAGCCCGACAACTCTACTTGCAGTCAGTTACTCAAGTTTGCTCTGAAAGGGTAGAGGCCTCTCTCTTCAGAGACTCTCAGATATTTTTTAGATATCAGGTAGTTTTTTGTGGGACAAGTTTTACATTTATTTTTCAGGGGTATATATAATTATGAGCTATCTACTTCAAATTGTCCTAGTGCAGGATAATTATTTCAGATACCTGAGAATGAAATATGGTTAGTGTTTTTCATTCTCATTCTTGCAGTAAAAGGTAGATGGGACAGAAATTTCTAACCCACTTGAGTGTGGAAGTCTACTAGTTCATTTTCAAAAGCAATGATGCTTCACATATTTGCAGGGGGTATGACTCATTGTTGTTTCAGCTAGGGTCCCAATCCTGCAAATGTGTGATTTTGACCACCTTCTACTTATACTAATTAATGCAAAGAGGTCTGAGGGGTTTCTTGTAGAATTAAAGTCAAATGGCTCTGATTGTATGAACAGAGCCTTGTTCAACAAAAAGTAAATGCATATAGATCTGTATTTATACAGATCAAGGATGCACCTTAAATACTCAAGTCTTATACAGATCAAGGATGCACCTTAAATACTCAAATACTCTTACCTACTGCCCAGGGAAAAGTCCTATTGGGAACGGAAAGCTTTTGATTCCTAACTCTTTGGTCATTTATGGAGGGGAAATTTGCGTTCCGTTTGCTGCAGTTTTCTGCTCTGAATTCTCAAACATCATATGCATGAGCTCTTCCCCCCGCCAATTCCAGGAGTACCTTGTGATTAATTAGGCATCCCCAGTGGATCACAGAGCTTCTGAGACCCTCCCCTTGAAAACGCAGTATGTTGCACTTTACTTGGAGGGGGTGGGTCAGCTCTTAAAGGGACTATGTGTGCTTTTGCTGGTTATTCCTCCCCACCTTTCTTGCCTTCCAACCTTTGCAGCCTCTCTTCTGTGTCTTCCTGCACAATTCATGATGGTTTAACTCCCTCTTTTGTGTTTTGCTTTGAGGGAAGGGGTTGGATGGGAGGGACAGACACGTGGGAGGGAGAAGCCAAAATGGGCGTGGGGAGAGAAACCCGAAGTTAAGAGCTATGCATGGAAATAGGGGGAATTTGCGTCACTCTTGCCTCGAAGCAGTATTTAAATTTGTTCTAAAACTGGATCCTAGAACTGCGGGGGAAGAACGAGGCCAGAGCGAAGTCATGTCTGGAGGTCGGTAAAATCATGAATAATGAAAAGGAAGCCTCGAAGCAGTTCAGCAGGGACTGTGAAGTAAATACCCCTGCATAAATGGCCTTTGCTTCAATTTGTCCTGATGGCTGTACATTCTTTTGTGCTTTGACCCACTTGCTTTTTATTAAATAAAAATGAGTGTGTGTGTGTGTGTATGAGAGAAAGAAAGAGAGAGTAAAGTTCAGTCTGTGATGGGAGAGAGGGAACTAAAAATGAATGTGTAATTCAACCCCTCCCCTCAACAAACCAGAATACCAAAAAGGACTGAATAGTCCTCGGATTCTGCTTGTAAAACTACCTCATGTGAAGTGATATGTGAAGGTTTTATACCCTCAACATTAAAGGAAGAATAAAACATAATTCAAGTGCATCTGAGAGCTTCCTACATGGGTGCTGTCATGGAGACCTTGGGGTTGCTTGCAAGTAAGGTGGCCTGTGGGACTCCTGAGTGCCTTCTCCTAAGGGAGCTGGCTGGCTTGTCATCCTTGTCTTTATCTTCTTCTTTTTTTGGCTTAACATGTTGCCTTTTCTTTTTTAGTCTTTTTTGCTATTAAGAGGAGTAGATAATGTGTTGTCGATTCCGAGGTCCTCAGATTCTTAAATGAGATTAAAGGAATCAGTCTCCTGGGCCGTTGTGAGGTGTAGGTTGGGGATAGAGAAAGGCTCTGGCAGAGAGAGGCAAGAGGGACATTCATTCAGTGTTGCCGCTGTCAAAGCTGTGACATTGGAGGTCTCCGGTTACATAATCACTTCCTGGCAGCTTCAGTCCATACTTGTCCACACACCAGCAGAGCCCACGTTTTCGACCTTTGGATGGTTTGCACTAGAAAGGGAATGAAAGTGTCAACAGTGAGAAAAGGACAGCATAAACCTGAGCTGGGAAAGGTGGTGATGGGCAATCTCCCTTGGGAGAATCTCTCTCCCCCTTGGGAGAAGACATATACTTCAGAAGAAATTAACCTGGGACATCTATAGACCTAGAGGATATGTCACTAAATAAACCCCTATCCATAATGAGCAGGATTTGCCTTCTGGCTCAGGTGGCCTAAAGACCAGAAATGGCCTAGATTTCATGGAAACCTCAGCAGAGTTATGCCCTTTTATTCCCTTTGGGTTCAATGTATTTAAAAGGGACTAACTCTGTTTAGGATTATATGGTTACTCCCTTACTTATAAACAAGGGTAACAACTCTTTCTGACTCTCACATTCAGGCAGCAGGTTTTAACCAAAGCAAACTCAGGCCATTAATGCATGGCTAGGATGTCATTGGTTTGTCCCTCTCATGTCTCACACTTTTCTATCCCAAGATAAAAAAAACTGAACACATGTTGAACCTGCATAAATCCCGCAAAAGATCAGGGAGGAATGTTCCCATGTGCAACTCCGCAGGATAGTAGGGGAGTGGTCATCATTTTCATAACCGCTTTGTGATTGGCTGATGCCAGTTAAGGGTTGACCTAACATTGAGGTAATTTTTTTTTAATACTGGCATGCCAGTATACCATTGTATCAGCATTAAACTTCCTTGGTTTTAGACCTCCCCCCTCCTCTGAGATCTGTTTTTACTCTCTGCCTTTGCAAAATAAAAACAGTGAGGTGGGCGGGCAGGTGCTGGTTCCCCTGGGCAGTGAAAAGGATCCGATGGCGGAGGGGAGCCTTCCCAAAGACCTTGGAGGAGGGCTGCCTCTTTGTTCTTGGTGGGGGGGGGAGGGACCCTACTCTCATTCCTACCCGCATTGTGTGCCCCTTTGCAACAGAGCTAGCTGCAGTAGAGGGGTGTATGTGTGTGTGAGAGAGTGTATAGGGGAGCAATGGCAAAGCTCCCAGCCACACTACTCCACCTCTGTGTTTCTTGTAACTGCTGTGTTTTCTCAAAAACTGAAGCACCACCCGCCCACCAATCCAATTAATTGGTATACCGACATACCGTCAAGAAGAGGAGTCAACCCACACGCCACACGCACCAGCAAGCACTCGCAATTGCCGTGATTCTTTATTTACTTTTGGGACAAAACTGGGATTGGAAAACCAGGGGAAGTTTCACAACAGAAGTGGGTTGGACCCGCAGGCAGTAGACGACCATGCGTTATGACAACAGAGATTTGCTACATTCGCAGGAGAATCACAAGACAAAACAGCCATGCGTTTTCGACCTCAGAGTAATTCTATTGTCTCTAAAGGGATTTCCTGTGGGATTACTTCCGAGAAAATGGCTGGAGGACCTCAAATTGTGGGATTGTTCATACGTCACACTCCTAAAATGATCTTGGCTGTTTCTAGAGACACCCTACCACCGTAAAACACTTTATACCCTAAAATCCACTTGTATAAATTTAAAATTCTTAAAGAACTTGGACCATTGTGAGCACTGTTGCTTTTCCGCACTTGTGGCAAGACTGTTATAAAATCAGACTTGTTATAAAATCACAGAATATGCTCCGAACACCATACCTGGTTGCTTCATAGTGTTGTATGGGTCATATAGTCTTATTTTAAAGCCCTCTAGACAAGTACAACAAAAGCACAGGCCGCTTGGTTGTGTCTGAAGCCTTCCTCCAGTTTTAGGGCCTTCCTGTAATGGAAGTGGCTCTTCCATCAGCAGAAGATTTCTTAGACTAGAAGAGGCTTTCCAGCTTTGCTGAGCAGAGTAGTAGGATAGAAGCCAGTCTTTATTTAAGTTTGATCAACAAATAACTATTAGATGGCTGTAGGGTTGCCAAGTGCCCGGTGGTGTCGGGTAAAATCCCCCTAATCCACCAGGCTGCCCGCTGACCACCTGAGGGCTGGTGGACAATGCGTGCATGTGCCCGCGTGACGCGTCCACGTCCTTTTCTGTTTTACCCAGAAGTGATGTGGATGCTCTAGCAGCCTCCGCCGAAACTCTATGGAAACCACAGAATTTTGGCAGAGAATGATAGAGCGTCCACATCGCTTCTGGGTAAAATCGGAAGTGACGTAGGCTAGGGCTGTCAATTCGGTTCCATCCGAACCGCAAAATCGCCAAACTTCCCCTGGTTTGGTGGTTTTGCGGTTCGGATGGAGCCGAACCTGTCTTTTCCCACCTTTAAAGAGCTCTCTAGAGCTCAACCCAGCGCGCAACAGGATTGCCTTCCCTTTCCCCCTCAATCTCCCCCCCAATCCCCCGGGCGATTCTGGCCCTGGGATCGCCTTCCCTTCCCCCCAATCTCCCCCCCAATCTCCGCGGAGCAGTTTAAAGCCCCCCAACTGCCAGCCTTTTCGGGGCTACCAGGAAAGTGGGCGGGTGGCTGTTTAAACTGATTCGTGCTATCAAAGCTGGCAGCACGGATCAGTTTAAAGACCCACCTGCCCCCCTTCTCGGGAGCCCTGAGAAGGGGGGGTTGGCTCTTTAAACTGATCCGTGCTGCCAAGGCTGGCAGCACGGATCAGTTTAAAGACCCACCCGTCCCCGTTCTCGGGAGCCCTGAGAAGGAGGATATGTGGCTCTTTAAGTTGATCCGCCCTGCCAGCCTTGGCAGCACGAATCAGTTTAAAGAGCCACCTGCCCGCTTTCCTGGGAGCCCCGAGAAGGCGGGCTGGTGGGTCTTGGTAGCGCGGATCTGTTTAAAGAGCCACCTGTCCGCCTTCTCCGGGCTCCCGAGAAGGTGGGCGGGTAGCTCTTTAAAGGGATCCCCACTGCCAGCTTTATTCGGCTGAATTTATTTGGGAACGCAAAATTCTAAGACGAATTCCACGAATCCGAATAGGGGGAGTTCGGAATTTGGCATTTCCCGAATAAAAACGGGACGAATTTTGCCGAATCCAAATTTTCCTGTTTTCCCCCCAACAGCGCTAACGTAGGCATGTTGCGCCGCATGCACGCATCGTGCCAGGTGCGTGGGCACATTGCACCAGGCGTGCATGCATATCACACGCCAAAAAAAGGCTCCAGCTGGTGGATCTACGAGATCTGGTAAGCCTAGATGGCTGGGCTCATTAATTCCTAAGTTAATGAAAGAAAAGACTCCCCAATTACTTGCCCTCAGATGGTCATGTATATCTTGATTTGAGAAGCAGCTTATACCTGTTTCCTTTTGTAGAATCCTTTCCTGTCACAGTTGGGAAGGTGGACAGCCCGGGGGATCATTCGCTGGCTAGATTTAAGCTCCTGCAGGGATGCCTCCATCTGTCTACGGCAAGGGCCCTGAAAATAAGGAGCAGAAAGAGAGAAGAGAGAAAACCAGACAGGTAATGTAAGCAGATGGTACCCAGAGAACCTGTAATGAGTAAGATGAAAGACAAACTTCCCAATAAGGTCAGGTGAAGCAGAATGTTAATATACTATTGAGCAGGGCACAGCCAACTGGGAATGTCCTGATTTACCTGAGACAGTAAAGTGCGCCTAGCCTGAGAAATTTCTAAAATTTCTCACAGTTAGTCACATGACAGGGAAGAAGCAGTCATGTTTCAGACCTGTGAAGAAATGTTAAAATATTGGTAGTCTTCCTATCACCATGACATGCAAAATGTCTCTGTTCTATATAAGCCAAGATATTTCAATTGTAAGATTAGTAGGAGCCCCGTGGCACAGAGTGTTAAGCTGCAGTAATGCAGTCCAAAGCTCTGCTCACGACCTGAGTTCGATCCCGACGGAAATCAGTTTCAGGTACCCAGCTCAAGGTTGACTCAGCCTTCCATCCTTCTGAGGTCGGTCAAATGAGTACCCAGCTTGCTGGGGGGAAAGGGAAGATGACTGGGGAAGGCACTGGCAAACCACCCCATAAAACAAAGTCTGCCTAGAAAATGTCGGGATGTGACGTCACCCCATGGGTCAAGAATGACCTGGTGCTTGCACAAAGGACCTTTACCTTTAAGATTAGTATAACGGGCAGAGGACATCAGCTTTCATCTGTGCATCTCTAGGACTGCTTCTTTAGGCCTTCTTCAAGGTAAGTGGGCAGAACGATACTTTATAGATGTTTTATGGGTCTATTCCTAGCCTGGGGACTGTCTTATCCATACCATTTTAGAATGCTTTGCTTTATGAGCTTTTATGTACTGGGATGCTTTTATTGGCCGTTTCTATTAGCTTTTTTATTGATGTTTCTTTTATTGCTGTTTTTATTGTTACTACTTGTTTTTGTTGTTTTTACTGTCTGCTTCAGTTTGTCTTATTGTTGCGTGCTGCCTCAAGCAGGTCTGGCGAGGCAGCATATAATTTTTCTAAATAAAAACTTTATGGTGGGGCTCTCATGACATTCCCGGACAGACTAGTTCAGAAATGCTCCTGAAAGTTCAGAACGACTTCTGAGTTTTTCACTTGAGGCTTCGTCTTATTTTTTTTTTAATTTAAAAAATTTAATGGAGAGCAACAATAAAAATAACAATAAACGATACCAGCAACTGAAAGAAGCAGAAAAAACGACAATCTTCATGATTTAAAATACAATATATCTATATACAGTATAAGATTGAGGCTTCGTCTTACAACAAAGCACTGTGCACCATCTTTGTCCTTTGGTTTATTGAATCCTTCTTCTTTCTGACTACCATATATAATCCGTCGCCCATTGTGGTAACCACTGAGGGCTCAATAAACCTCCTTTGCTCCTGCCTGTTCCCAGAATAGTGGAGTTTGTGATGCACCAGCCAAGCCATAATATATGACTAATGGGCCATGTTTAGCTTCACTTTCACATGTCTGGCTTTAACCCTGGCTAGAGGGTCAGCCTTGCCCTCAGCAATTCTGGAGGGAAAGTACAAGAAGTTAGCAAGATCTGAGTGGGCATGTCCTTGTGGATCAGGTGAAATGGAAAGCACTAGTCATGTTCTATTTAGATGGATTTTTAATGAGGGAATTCATCAGAAACTAATTCTACCTCTTATTGACATGATGGAGACTAGTTCAGAGGAAGAGAAAATTAAATTCTCAACGATCCTTGCAAGTAGCCAAGTATTGCTCTGTAGCTATTAAAATTTGTTTGGAGAAGAATATTAGTGATTTTAATTGATTTTAATCGTTATATGCCTTGTGAATATGGTGATTTTTAATTGATACTTTATCAGTATTTTGTAGAGAGATTTTAATTTAATTATCTAATAATGTAATCGATTTTAACTGATAAGGTTTATAGTTTATCTGGCTATTGCCATAATAAAAAAATCATTTATTCACATGTCTGGCTATGTCAATACCTGGTCACTCAAACTAGCACTACTAAGTGTGAGAGACTTTTGGCCATCATAGCATTGTCTCCAGTGTAAACCTGATTTTGGATTATGGGTCTGCACTCATTTACACAGATGCAAAGCCTTCACAGTCTAGAAGATGTTATTCAGCCATCTATCCCAGGAGTACCAACAGATGAACACGCTCCTATAAAGCAATCTTTCTAGTTTATTTTCTTTTGTTCTGATTGTATGAGTTGCACTTATCTATGGACAAGTACACCCTACAGACATGTACTGGCTTATTTCACTGGTTTATCTGTCATGACTCCCCTTCACCAAAGACTCCTAATAACTATTACAGTTGCTGAGAATTCTGTTCAAAATCCCTAGTCTCAAAGAACAATACAGTTTCTTAGGGCAAGAAAATCACATTTAAGCTTATTTAAATCTGTGTAGACATATACTCAGAACTAATTCACACCATGTGGAGGACCCTGTAAGTCACCATGCAGAGGGCCTTCTGTATACCATGCAATGAGGCAGTCCCTCCCCCTTCCAGCTGGTATTTTGACTACTTGTAGTGGCGTGGAGGAACTTGGTGAGCTGCTAAATGCAAGGAGATTTCTACATGCCAACCATCACCATGAAGACGGGTTTAAAGCAGTTGTGATATGGGTACTGCCTGCAAGTCATGTAACAGTGCATACTCTTCTCCTCCCCTCATTCTGTAACTTTCAGTGGCATGACAATGATCAAGGGGGAAGAAGACAAAAACACATGAGAGGGCACCAGGGACTGATGGGAAAGAAGGCAACCTACTGTTTAGCGCTGAGAAGAGCCAACTTACCAGTTCAAATTCTGGTCTCAGCTCAGGGGCGGTAGCCCGAGGGTGTGCTGTGTTTTCTGCCCCACCAACAAACTTGGATAAAGTTAGCTTCTTCCTGCGATCCTTCTTCAGGGCTTCAACCTTCAGATCAGAGAGGCGCCCATGGGACTTGCTCCTGTACATTTTAGATGAGTAGGTCTCCTCTGCCATCTCTGATGTGGTTGGCTCCTCATGTTCTCGGGATTCCCTTTCTGCATGGGAGGAAGTAACAAAAATAAATTTTCAAAATGCATTTTCACATCATTTGTGAATGTTTTGATCCATAACCTACTTCTATTTTTTTGGGTAACACGCCTGAGATCCATCCAGATGTATTCTGGATCTGTAAGTATGGAAATATAAGCCCACATTCTAAGCATGTTCACGTGAATATCTGCAGTCAATGGAATGTTTTCAGCTCAGCTTGAGATTAAATCAACATTAAAGATATACCATCCCTGCTAGGAATGATAGAAAGGTGCAACACAGTGGTGTTTTTTTCTGGGATGGTAGTGAATGGAATTTACCATGATACCAAGTTAGGGCATTATTGCTTGGTCCTGATGCTTCAACGGGGGCGTCAGATGACACTGGGCCCAGCGGCTCCCTAATGGCTTCAGAGAGCAGAACTGTGTTAGCACCGAAGACTCCCAAGCTGCACCATTCCTTCCCAAATGATTGCTAAGTGCTGAAAATGCACTGAGCTATGGTGATCACCTATGGGAGCAGCAGGCCACAGTGTCAGCATATCATGCCTATTCTCAGCCAATTACAGCGGCTATCAGCTTGCTTCTGACTCCAGTACAAAGTACTGTTGATAACCTTTTAATTGGGTTGCCAGGTCCCAATTAAATTGGGTTGCCAGGTCTTCGCCACTGGCGGGAGGTTTATGGGGCGGAGCCTAAGGGGGGCTGGGTTTGGGGAGGGACTTCAATGCCATAGAGACCAATTGCCAAACCAGCCATTTTCTCCAGGTAAACTGATCTCTATTGGCTGGAGATCAGTTGTAATAGCAGGAGATCTCCAGCTAGTACCTGGAGGTTGGCAACTCTACCTTTTAAGCAAGTAGAAAGGGGTAAAGGAAGACCTCAAAACATCAGAGAGGCAAAGGTACACAGTACCCAAGGTCAACAACAAGAATTCAAAGAAAAAGGGTTTTGCAAAAAATGTGTGTAAAAATTATGAAAAGTGAAATACAAAAATAATTAAATTTGTGTCACACTATGACAGACAATTCATCTTTACATCAGTATCAAATGTGTGAAAAAACTATTTACGAAGTCACACATCAAAAACTGCATTCATAATAAGTAATAATTCTTAACAAAGTCACACAGCAAAATTACAAGACAGGAATGCCAGCTGATAGTTCCTGTTTCATTTTCTTCTTCAGTCAATACGGCCCATATCTATTGAAACCAAAATTTTCCAGCAGAATCAGAAAATAAATAGGTCATCAATAAGAAACAACTGGGCTCATCATGTCCTAGAGTTGGTAAATGTTATCTATTCAGTGTGTTGATAATCTTTTAAGCCCTAAACAGCTCGGGTCCAAGTATCCAGCGGACCACCTCCATCTTCCAGCTTGTGCTCTCAGGTTGGCCAAGGGAATCCATGTGATAACCTCTGGCTGGCAAAATTAGATCAATGGTAACCTGTACTAGAGCCCCGTGGCGCAGAGTGTTAAACTGCAGTACTGCAGTCAAAAGCTCTGCTCACGACCTGAGTTCGATCCCGACGGAAGTCAGGTTCAGGTAGCCGGCTCAAGGTTGACTCAGCCTTCCATCCTTCCGAGGTCGGTCAAATGAGTACCCAGCTTGCTGGGGGTAAAGGGAAGATGACTGGGGAAGGCACTGGCAAACCACCCCGCAAACAAAGTCTGCCTTGGAAACGTCGGGATGTGACGTCACCCCATGGGTGCTTGCACAGGGGACCTTTACCTTTTTAACCTGTACTAGAGATTTCTCATTGACTGTCCCTGCTTTATGGAACTCACCCCTCCCCCATCTGCATCGTGAATGCTTCCTTCTCTAGAGGCTTTCTGGAGCTAGTTGAAAACTTTCTCATTCCAGAAGGCCTTTCCCATTAATTTATCTCCCCTGGCACTTCAAAGTGTTTTTAGTGGCTTCTATCTGTTATCTTTTTTAATATTGATTTTGTATGGAAACACCCATCTGTCAGTAGAGTAAATCTACTGGATTATATATGATCTAGTGGATTATATATATTATATAGCCACAACACTGGCTTTACTGGACTATGTCCTGAGAACAGTAGGTGCTACATGCACCACATCCTGTCTGGAAGTCACTCACAATGGTTTGCACCTGGGTATCATTGTGGGAAAGTGATTCTGCCATCAAAGAGGTTCTTGTAATAGGTCATAAAATGTCAAAGCAGACATTGCGAGGGACAATGGGCTGCCTTTGATGCTTGGGAAGTGCTCTCAGTGAAGAGTGGCGGCAGATTTGCGGCCAGGGAAGGACTCCAGGTTGCCCTTTCAAGCCACAGGCTGGAAGTCTGTCAGTTGGGAAGGGGCCATATCTTAGTGGTAGAGGACATGGTTTGCATTCAGAAGGTCCAAGGTTCAATCCCTGGCATCTCCAGTTAAAGGATATCAGGCAGCAGGTGGTGGGAAGGACCTTTCAGTGCTTGAGACCCTGGAGAACAGCTGCTAGACAGCGCAGACAGCCCCGCGTGAGACAGGCCAATGGCTCTTGGCTTCTGTAGAAATCAGCTTTGTATATTCAACTGTTTCTCCAGCAGCAGATTAATTCATCAGTGACTTGTACAGCAAAGCTGTACGGTGTGAAGAGGACAATGTGTTCTAGAAACAACAATTTAATTGTTCACATTTGGCACTGCCACATACAATGAAGTTAATCAGGTGGTTGTCAAACATCAGTTTTTGTAGTCTCCTTATGTGTGTGTGTGTAAAGTGCCGTCAAGTCGCAGCCGACTTATGGTGACCCCTTTTTGGGGTTTTCATGGCAAGAGACCAACAGAGGTGGTTTGCCAGTGCCTTCCTCTGCACAGCAACCCTGGTATTCCTTGGTGGTCTCCCATCCAAATACTAACCAGGGCTGACCCTGCTTAGCTTCTGAGATCTGACGAGATCAGGCTAGCCTGGGCCATCCAGGTCAGGGCAGTCTCCTTATACACAGACATATTAAATAGATTCCCCTGGAAGGGGGCAAGGGGGAGAAAGAAACCTCCCGAAACCAAAGACAAATTACATCAGATAATGAAATGGCTGCCACTACACAGGCACTTGAATTCCACCAGCATTTTGAGATCTTTGTGCAAAGTTAGTCAGTTTGGTATAGTATTTTAGAGTATCAGACTACCCTTGGGGTAGGGTTGTCAACCTCCAGGTACTAGCTGGAGAACTCCTGATATTACAACTTATCTCCAGCTGACAGAGATCAGTTCCCCTGGAGAAAATGGCTGCTTTGGCAATTGAACTCTATGACATTGAAGTCCCTCCCCTCTCCAAACCCCGTCCTTCTCAGTCTCTGCCCCCAAAAACCTCCTGCCAGTGGCAAAGAGGGACCTGGCAATCCTACCTTGGGGAGACCTAGGCTCAGACCTAGTCACTGGGTGCCCTTAGTCTAGTCATTCGCTCATTTTACCTATATCACAGAACTGATGCAAAGATAAAACGGGGAAGAACCATTTGTGCCACCTTGAGCTCCTTGGAGGAAGGATGGGATAAAAATGCAGCAAAATCCCCAGTTTATGAATTCACAATACTGTTAATTTTCCTGCAATGCTGCAATTGATCCAAATGTTGGTAATATATGGCCAGCCTTATCAAGAGTTTTAAGAAACATGCATTCAGGATCTTCACAAACAGGCAAAATGTCAGCATCTATCTACTTTGTCCACAGAGATTGATCACCAAGGGTATATCTTTCTAGATATCCTGGCTGGTAGTTGCTTATAGTTGTTTAATGTAACTGTTTAATTCGTTTACTGTAGTTGATTAATTCTTGTTAATTCCAAATGACACAAATAAAGTGCAAGCTTTTGAGTGCTCCAGAACTTTTCATGCAGTTGGATGTTTAAAGGGGGAGGGAAAAATAGTTTCAGGCTGCAATCTTGAGGCCGTTGGTTTTTATATTGACAGTAGAGGTGCTCACTGCTCCCCTTCTCTCCTTCCCTCAAGGCTAAAGCGGCTCTGCCACATGTGCCAGCGCTTCCCGAGGCTGCTTGACTCTCTAACAGGAGCACTCAGGATCATGGCCTGACCCCCCCCCTTAACACCCAGCCTGATGAAGTGTTCTGGAGAACTCCAAAGCTTGCCCATTGTGTTAATGATTCTAGAGGCCCTTGTTCTCCTTCTTGCTGTGCTGAATTCCTCCAAGGAAAACTGACACACTGTTTCCGAAGCTCTTTGCTTCTATATTCATATCGTCTGATCCGGACCAACATGATCTTATTAACAGATGGTGGTTTTCAGAAAGGTTTATATATAGGAGCAACTTGGTGACAGCCTATACTTAGCTTACTTGTGACCTTTAATGCATCCCTCAGAGCAAAAGAGGGTTATTTTTGGTTCTAGATTTAAAATAGGTTCTAGCCCCTGCCCCGGTGGCTTTGGAATCCAGCACCACCACCAGGCTTCACTGCCGGCGCTTGGGCAGCTGAGAGCTCTACGTTGGAGGGAAATCTTGAAGAGTGCTATGGATGGGAAGCCCGGGGCCTCGTTCCCACTCTCCGTTCGTCAAATCCCCCCGGAATCCGAGCAGTCACAGCTGACCCAGTTTGCACTAAGCATGTGTTGGAAAAGCTTACTGGAGAGGATAATCTATTTTTGCTCAGTTCCACGAAGACCTTTTCTCCATTTGATTTTGAATCTTTCTCTCTCTCTTCCTGGGGTAGTTCTCTGGCCAAAATTCCCTGATACAGTGGGAGACAGCTGCATATGCACATCTACAAAACTAGACCTGTCATCAGCCCCTTCCATCTCGCTGGAGTCCTGCTAGTGAAAGGAGGTAGAGGAGATGCCTGCACAAGTCGAATGAGCAGGATCAGTGAAGGAGCCACAGCTGTCTGACCTCTTGTTGCACCTGAGAATATAAAGGCACAGACATGTTCTCCTGGATGCAATCTAGTCAGTCAGAGTGGTATAGTGGTTAGGGAGTCAGACTATGATCTGGAAGACCCAGGTTCAAATCCCCCACTCTGCCATGGAGTTTGCACCCGTCATTCTATCTCAGTCTAATCTACTTCACAGGGTTGTGAGGATAAAATGCAGGAGAGAAGAATGTTATATACCACACTGAGCTCTTTGAAGAAAGAGCAGGCTAAAAGTACTAAATAAATACATACATTAAAAAATCCAATTTAACCCCAAGGGCTTGTTAATTGCACTTTGCTTTGTATACTTATATACCAGTGATGGTGAACCTTTTAGAGACCGAGTGACAAACTGCAACCGAAAACCCACTTATTTATCGCCGAGTGCCAATGCGGCAATATAACCTGAATACCACCCCCAGAGGAAGAGGCTAGGGTTGCCAAGTTCCTCTTCGCCATGAGTGGGAGGTTTTTGGGATGGCGCCTGAGGAGGACGGGGTTTGGGGAGGGACTTCAGTGCCATAGAGTCCAATTGCCAAAGTGGCCATTTTCTCCAGGGGAACTGATGTCTATTGGCTGGAGATCACTTGTAATAGCAGGAGATCTCCAGCTAGTACCTGACCCTATCTTTGCGACAGACCCTATTATGGACCTCTCTCATTATTACTATTTCGCTACTCTTTGTGATTATTATTAAGCCTGTTGGCTATAATTTGAGTTGAATAGAAGCTAATTAGCTCAGCCTTAAGCCCTGCGAGGCTCAGAAACATTTCAAGCCGGTTGGCTACTTTTGAGTTGTGATTATATGTTACCTTTAAGCTGGCTGGCTACATTTGAGTTGAATTTGTAAGCTAATTAGCCTTAAGCCCTGCGAGGCCTCTAAAACGTTTGGTTTTGTTGTTGTTTTGTTAGTGTTTGACTTTATAATATATGCTTACAATTCTCCATTGGTAGTTTATGTTGTAATTTTTTAATTTTGAGCCACGTGTTGCCTTCTCATATAGTACCTGGAGATTGGCAACTAGTTCCTTAGTGTTTTCTCTCTACATATCAAGACAAATGGAAAGGTGTTTGGAGGATGGCTTGTGGGCACTTCAAAGGTGGAAAAGGACTGCACGCCCCTCCGCCCGCACCGACCCAGAGGGCGCAGGAGAAGCCTCTGGAGGGAAAGAAGGAAGGAAGGAAAGAAGGGAAGGGAGGGAGGGAGAAAAAGAAAGAAAGAAAAAGAGAGAGAAAGGGAGAAAGAAATGGAGCGAGGGAGAGAAAGAAAAGTAGGGAAAGAAAAGGACAGAGGGAGACAGAGAAAGAAAGAGGCCATTTATGCATGGGAGGTTTTGCCTTGGATTTGCCACTCTCCAGATGCACATTTTCCCCATCCGGATTCTCAAAACTCTGCACGGGGACTTACTGATGAGTTTTGAGAATTTGGATGGGGAAAATGTGCATCTACAGAGCGGCAAATCCAAGGCAAAACATCCCATGCATGAATGGCCAGAGACAGGAAAGCCTTCCCGCTTCTCTCTCTCTCTCTCTCACACACACACACACACCCCTCCTCCCTCAGCCCGCAGCAGAGAAGGGGGGCTTGCGCGCAGAACAGCCCGCAGCGCACGGGCGCCGGGAGACCCTTCCCTTCCCGCAGAGGCTTGGTGCCCTGCCCCGCTGACAGCTGTCCCCGCCCAGCTGGGCCCACCGCCAGCGAGGGAGGGGAAGGAGGCGCCCCAGAGCCTCCGCCTGACTTCCCGCCCCACGGCTCACCAGCCACCAGCCCTGCCACCGCGCCCTTCGCCTGTGCACGGGGCCCCCCCGGCCGCCTCCCACGTGCCCGGGTGGAGCAGCAGCAGGAGGAGGATCCCCCGCCCGGCTGGGCCTCGCCGCCTCCGCCCACCCCTTTCAGAGTGGAGCTCCGGTGGAAAGGAGGCCCGTCTGGCGCAGAGGGAAGGAAGGAGGGAGGGAGCCCAGCCTAGCTCAGCGCCCCTCTCTGCCTGCCTGCCTTGCTCAAGCCCCCCGCCCGGAGGGGATCTCCCACCCGGCCTGCCTGCCCCAAGGGGGGGATGCGGCGAGAGGCGAGCAAAGTGGGGCAGAGGGCGCCTCCTTCGCGCCCACCGGCCAGCCACGCCCCTCCGCCCGCACAGGCCCAGAGGGCGCCGGAGAGGCCGCCGGCCATGCCGAGTGTGGGCGCCCGGCTTCTGTTCCCCGCTCTCCCACCCGCCTGGCCGGCCGCGCACGCTCCCTCCAGCGGCGGCAATGGCGGCGGCTTCTGTGGGAGAGTCCGGGGGCCACCGCCAGTGATGTCGGAGGTTCCCCACCCCTGGGCTACAGCCTCCCCCGTCCGGGGAGGGGCAGAGCCGGAAAGGCCAGCGGCTTGGAGGAACCGCGCGTGCCGGCAGAGAGGGCTACGCGTGCCGGAAGTGGCACGCGTGCCATAGGTTCGCCAACACGGTTATATACTCTGTCCCCCAGAATTTAAAAGATGTTCTGATCACCTCTTCCAAAATGAGAGTAAGGTCATGTTCTCTTAAACTGGATTATTTCAGGTAGATAATTATCATGTACAGATCTATTTTCACGGCTACTCATGGAGCTTCAGAGCACCGGGACACATAAAAATGCAAGGGACGAGTGGCCAAAACAAACACATACACACCTTGTGCCAATAAGAACCCTGAGGATGGAGGAAAACCTTGAGGACAGGATGAGTAAAGTATGCTGAGCTACTATCCTGTATACAAGAATTTGGAAGGTTGGAAGCCAGCTGGGTGACCTAGGGCTAGTCACAGCTCTCTCAGCCTCACCTACCTCACAGGTTGTCTGTTGTGGGGAGGGGAAGGGAAGGTGATTGTAGGCCAGTTTGAGTCTCCCTTAAGTGGTAGAGAAAGTCGGCATATAAAAACCAACTCTTCTTCTACCTTTAACACCAACTTCACACACAGAAATATAGCAAGCAAAGCTGTTCTAGATGTAAAATAAAGTTTTGGGAAATGATTCACTTGCTAGGTTACTGGGTATCACACTGCAGTTAAAAGCACAGGAGCTGAAACAGCCAAAAGCTGGCAGTTCTGTGCAACCTGAAGGGGACAGTTGGGCCACAAAAGGACCCTGGTGTGCAGGCTCCACAGTGCCCAGAATAGCACCACACTGGATTCTTCTGATGGTGATTAGTGATCGCATGCAAAAAGTTCACATTGTCATTATTGCGCATAAAAATATTTAAATGCTATTATTTGTCTGATTGTGTGAAGTCCTGTTCCTAACTTGAGCAATTACCTTCACTCCTTCCCCCAATACTTTCCAGCAATAGAAGTGCTTTGGAATGAGTAGTGCTGAGTGGTTTGATCTCTACAGCTGACAGACTAGCTGTTAGTTTGTCATAGTGTCATACAGCAAGGTAAACAGGTTTCTCTTACTGGACTCATATCACAGAGCTCCTTTTCAACTTGAAATGAAAAGGCTAGAACAAGTGCTGACCTTGCTTCTGTCTTCTTTACTCCCAGCTTCTTCTGTATGTTCCCCATGAATATTACCATAACTGTTAACACTGCTTTAGGTCAGTGGAGGTCAGTTTGACCCTCTGCAATCTCACGAATCTGTCTTATTCTATGGTTTGTCAAGGTCTGTATTGTCTACTTTGACCGGCAGCAGTTCCCCAGGGTCTCAGATAGAGGCATTTTACATCAGTTACTCTCTGATGCTTTTAACTGGAAGTGCCAGGGATTGAACCTGTGACCTTCTGCATGAAAACAGATGTTCTACCACCATGCCATGGCCCTACCCCTCCCACTTAATTCAATAAAAGTTTATTCCAAGTACAGACACATAGGCTTGCAACTGTAGTGCTTCGGGTTTACTGCGGAACAGGTATAATGTCAGAAGTGTGTTGGTAAAATGATGCAACCCTTTCCCAACACATTAGATGGGCAGCACAGCTGCAAAGGAATCTGGGAGCACAGGTTAAAAATCAAAACAAAACAACACCCATTGAAGCCTCATGATCAAAAGAGTTGTCAGCAGGTTTGCTAAATCACAACAGATGTATCCCACTTTAGCAAAATGGTATGCATTTCGGACTTTATTTTGCTTAATTCTATAATGTATCAAAATCCTTGCACAATGCTCAGTGACCAACCTACACTGAGGTGGACAGCCCTTATGAACTCAGAGCACACCTTACCATTATTATTCAGCTTTCCTCCACAGAAACAAATGCTTTTCAAGTAGGGATGCCAACCTCCAGGAGGGACCTGGGGATCCTCTGGAATTTCACCTTGTCTCTAGACTACAGTTCTCTTGGAGAAAACTGATGCTTTGGAGGGTGGACTCTATGGTATTGTATCCCACTGAGGTCCCTGTCCTCCATAGGCTCCATCCCCCAATCTTAAGGACTTTCCCAACCTGGATCTGGCAACCTTATCACCCATCCCCCGCTGGTGGCCAGGGAGGACCTGGCAACCCTATTTTCAGAGCCCAAACATTGACTCATGTCTTCCCTGAAAGATGATGAATGTTTATGGAATGTTTATCCCATGCTCACTCCAAGTAGGTCAGGATGGTCCCCTTAATTCACCTCACAACAACCTTGTGAAGTAGTTTAGGCGGAGAGAAAATGAGTGGCCCAAGGTCCACCCGTTAGCTTCCTGGTTGAGTGGACACTTGAACCTCAATCTCCCTAAACCAATGTTCTAACCACTACACCACATTTGTTTCCTGTAATTTTTTTTGTCCTAGGTAGTGCTTCTGTAAAAAAACAAAAAACCCCAATAAAGTTAGATACAAGAAACAATGTTTTCATGCAAAAGCAGGGCATTAAATGCCCCACTCCTTCCAGAAGTAATTTTCTCTCTGTGTGTGTTAAAATGCCATCAAATCACCTCTGACTTATGGCGACCTTATGAATTAATGAAGTACGTTTCTAGTTTCTAAAAATTTCTTCATCTTGGGTGCAATATTACAGTATGCCCTGAAGATGGCTCCAGTGACCTGCATTACAACCAGGCAAATATAGTCTGGGCATATAAACACTAGACAGGTTATAAATTACAGAAAGCATAAACAATTCCTTGAACGTGGAATTTGTCAGCAAACCAAGGCAGGAAAGTGCTGGCCAAATTCTTATTCCTCTTGCTAATCAGAATGGAAATGCTAGCAGCTATCAATTTTTTTTAAAAATGTCTAGATTGGGAAGGGGGTTAAAGCAGAATCCTGCACTGTCCCTACATGACTTCTTACATTTTAAGGCAGCTTACTCAAGTAAACTGGCAAATTGTTGGGATTCAATGTCAAATGGATCCAAACAGAGTCCAGCACATGGTAAAGTGACCATGAACAAAGGAAGGGCTCAGTTGGATTGAAGCAAAAGTCTAATTTAGGCCACATTCTGAATCAGACTGACTAGTCAGGCAGCCCTGTGAAGCTTATGCGTTGGCCATGACTGTAACTGCCACAGATGGCCAGAAGCAGGCTGAGCCAAGGGCCCCCCGAAAGGCAGCCCCCGCATGCACCCCTTGAATCAACCAGTTCCAAGGCTGTTTTAAAGGCCCATTCCACCACTGCATAAATAGTCTGAAGCTACTCATCAAAAGAAGGATGAAACAGCAAAACTGTCCCTAACAAATATTGCCGATGCTCAATATCTTTAAATGGACATAACCACAATACGATCCTAAAATGGGACAGAAAATTGCCTTTCGCTCTTCCTAGCATTCTGGTAAACACAAGGGAGGAACTTGTCATTCCAGCTAAATTTCAACCCCCAACATTCTTTGGGAAAGTTGCAACCTTACTGTGAATTGGTCTGGCTGCTCTATCGCACTAGAGAATGGAAAGCAACAGTTTGCAACGATCTGATCAAACTGACTTTGGGCCTGCATTAGAACACTGAACATTTGCCACTGCTATAGGCTGGTGAGTACATGCATCCATCTCCAATCAGTTCTGATCTTGTTCCTGTATCCTGCAGAAAAGCACTGTTGTGATTTGCCCATATTGCTGGTGGGGAGAAGAAAAATAAGAGGAATTCAAGCAAAAGATGATCTCTAGGTGTTTTGGGCTGAACTCTGAAGCTGTATGCATATTCTTAGATTCTTAAACTGGTTTTGGGCGGGGGGTGGGGGGAGAAAGCAAACCCAGCCAGGTGACAGTCTTAGCTGGCAAACTGGTCAGACTGGTTCAACTGTTACCAGGTAGCAAACCTTGGTGGTCTGCATCTGCAAAAAAAAAAAAAAAAAAAAAAAAACACCCCAAACATATCCAGCTTAATTTCTGTCTTTCGTGGTGCGAATGGGGAGGGAAAGGGAGATCCTGATATCAACGGCTGCTTTCAAGTTGAAGGAACAGGGTGGGGAGGGCTGGAATTTTGAAGGGCAGAGGTCTCTCCTGCTTTCCACTCCCTGCACAGAAGCTTGGTGGGATTATGCAGGGATCAGGTGTCCTCGGGGTAGAATGCAGAGGAGCGGGCTGCATCCGGTGGGGCGCACACACTCAGCCTGGCCCCTGTTACTGATACCGCATTGCACTGCGACCTGATCCACCAGCTGGTTCTTGAGACCAAAACAACTTGAACCTGAGCTGACTGCCAGGCTGGGCTTTACTCTCTGCTTGCTTGATGCAATCAGGAGCCACGACCTACATCAACCAGACATTAGTGCAGGTGTGGGGAACTTTTTTTCTGCCAAGAGCCATTTGGATATTTATAACATCATTTGCGGGCCATACAAAATTATCAACTTAAAAATTAGCCGACCAAGCCCCAAGCAGGCAGCTGCCCCAGATGACCTCCCCCCTGCATGGGCAAGCAGGCAGGCATCCAACTGTTGGCATACTCGCCCACCTGGTGACACAGGATGGTCTGTTGCACCAGCTGGGCGTAGCCGTCTGGCCACACTCCGGAGTTGCTCCTGCTCCGCATGATCGGGGCCGGATTCTATAGCAGGCTCCTGCTTCCTCCGCCTGCAGGGATGAAATGAGGACACACTGGCTAAGAACCCACCCCCCCACATTCTGGCCCTGCCCCCTTTAACCCCTCAATTGTCGCCACTTCCACCCCCAGCCCTCTTGTAGTACAGAGGGAATACGTTTCTCCACGGCCCAGGTGGGAAAGGGTTAACACAGTTTGTTGGGCAGTCTTAGCAGCTCCATACCTAAGGATTCTTCTGCAAGGGGGAAGACAAACATCTGCCTTGAATAGAGGCTATTCCTGTCCGCGGGAGGGGGCGGATCGCCAGTCTTAGATCCTTCTGAGCTAGAGATCCGCCGGGACCCACAAAGGGCCAGATCAAATGATTTTTTGGGCCTTAAACGGCCCCCGGGCCTGACGTTCCCCACCCCTGATCTAGAGGCTGACTCCTCATCTCTCCTAGCTTGTCCACACCACCATCAAAGACTTACTGTTTCATCTGCACAGTTGGATTAGGACCACAGCCAGCCTTCCACACTAGGAACATTTCCAGGTGAAGCCAGACTGTCCCCTGATCATTTCCGGGGTGTGCATGTGGACATTTTGCTCCAGTTTCAAACAGCCATCTTTCAATTGCAGACTGGGAAGCTAAAATGGCCCTGGCAAAAGCCAAGCAGAGTAGTGCTACAAGACAGTGCTGACAGAAAACTCAGCTAAGCAGCACTAACCACAGGCATTCACTCATGCATGGCTTTCTCCTGCAAAGAGGCAATTGGTGAGCTGACCCCCGTCATCACTGCTGTTGAAGGGTCTGGGGCAAGTGGCCTCCACGACTTGGCTCTGCTTGCTCCTGGCCAACAGGCTCCCGGGGGAATTTCCATGGATGTTAAATGGCCAGCCCACCCAAACCTACCTCCTTTAAGTACCTTGTCTTGCCCACACTTATAGTAGTGAAAAGGGTTTTGTTTTTGTTTTTTAAAAAAGTGAAAGCTTTCCCCTGCTGCAGAACTTCCTTCCTCTGCTCATAGCTGATCATTGCAAGATGAGTGTTTTCCAAGGGGCCCCTCATTCAAGCAGATGCGCTTAGCGGCAGATGAAGGAAGTGCTGTAAGGGAGGAAAGCCTCGGCAGGGGCTGGAGGAAGCACAA
Organism: Euleptes europaea; assembly: GCF_029931775.1. Classification (NCBI taxonomy): domain Eukaryota; kingdom Metazoa; phylum Chordata; class Lepidosauria; order Squamata; family Sphaerodactylidae; genus Euleptes; species Euleptes europaea. The sequence continues at coordinate 4,284,150 of NC_079326.1, read as the reverse complement.
GGTGAGCAATGCCATAGGATCCAGGCCAAGGGCTTATAGTTTAAATGGAAAAGGGAGCTCTAACTCATGAAAGCTCATGCTGGAATTAGTATTGTTGGTCTTTAAAATGCCATGGAGTTCTGTTTTAGTTCACAAAAATAAAACCCTTTTTTAAGTCTTAAGTGGGGCAGAACAGTGTTCCAGCTGGGGCCATGCAGCTGCTTTACCCCATCTTGACCACAGTCCTGAATCCTGGCTGGGAAACACCTGGAGATTTGGGGGGGGGGAAGACTGAGGATGGCAGGATTTGGGGAAGGGAGGAACTTCAATGCCGTAGAGTCCAATTGCCAAAGTGGCCATTTTCTCCAGGGGAACTGATCTCTGTCGCCTGGAGATCAGTTGTAATAGCAGGAGATCTCCAGTCACCACCTGGAGGTTGGCAACCCTACCTGAACAGGAGTCAAACTTTCAGTCTTTCTCTCTGTGTGTAAGTAAAGTGTTATTAAGTCACAGCCAACTAGGGGTGCCAACTTCCAGGGGGTGTCTGGACATCTCCTGGGATTACAACAGATCTTCAGGGATAGAGATCAATTCACCTGGATAAAATGGCTACTTTGGAAGTTGGACTTAATGGCATTATACCCCACTGAAGTCCCTCCCCTTCCCCAAACCCCGCCTTCCTCAGGCTCCACCCCCAAAATCTCCAGGTATTTTGCAACCCAGAGCAGGCAACCCTGCAGCCAAATGATGACCATCCCATATGGTTGTCAAGACAACAGACCAATACAAGGGTTTTTGCCACTGCCTGCCTCCATAAGAAAAGGTAATTGCTTTATTTCAACTCCTGGTTGGTTATTTATTTGTTTGTTTGTACACTGCCTTTCTTCCCAAAGGGGACCTGAAGCATCTTACATCATTTAACAGCTCCATGTGCCAAGAATGCTGAAATGGATTACATTAAATGCTTTAAAAAATGAAAGCTGTGAAGTCAGAAAACCTGTTACACATATTGTTATAATGTTATATTGATATAATGATATGCAGCTGCAAATTTTTTTAAATTGAAAAAGTGCCAGAGGGCTGGACAGAGGGGGATGGCTAGGGGATTGGGGCAGGGAAATGACAGGGAAACTTGCCACATGGAAGCCATGTTGCCGCTGCGCTGTATCTCCAGCTGCACCAGCAACAGGGAAACAGCACAAGCCTGTTCCCAACTGGCAACCATCCTGGCCCTGCTGATATTATGCTTTCCAGAAAAACTACAGGGGTGATCCAGGGCAAAAAAAAAAAAAAAAAGAGTCCCCAAACCCAGCCTCCAGATACAACTTCCTTCCCTCCAAGGAAGCCTGGACCCTTATAGAATCATAGAGTTGGAAGGGACCACCAGGGCCATCAAGTCCAACCCCCTGCACAATGCAGGAAATTCACAACTACCTCCCCCATCCACACCCCTAGTGACCAGAAGATGCCCAAGATGCCCTCCCTCTCATCATCTGCCTAAGGTCATATATATAATATATGGGAAAAGGTTCTCCCTCTCCAGAAAAATGTTGCTCCAGCTCTTCTGCTACACAAACAACCTCTCGAGAGCTGAATTTCCTTCATTCACAAATTCTACTCCAGTTTTTAGTCATCTGGGGCTGGTTGTCAATTTCAGGCCCTTGTGACAAAAATTCCTTGCCCTTTATTGGACACAGGCAGGATGCTGCTGCTGCTGCAATCATCTTGTTTGTGGGCTTCCTAGAGCCACCTGGTTGGCCACTTTGTGAACAGACTGCTGGACTTGATGGGCCTGGGTCTGATCCAGCAGGGCTTTTCTTACATTCTTATGACTGTAATGTCCATATAACCCTGACCTGGATGGCACAAGCTAGACTGATTATGTCAGATCCCAGAAGCTAAGCAGGGTCGGCCCTGGTTAGTACATTGATGGGAGACCTCCGGGGAAGCCCACAGCTGCTACACAGAGGAAGGCAATGACAAACCACCTCTGTCCATTTCTTGCCTAGAAAAACCTATGGGGTCGCCATTAGACGGTTGTGACTTGATGGCACTGTCCACCACCCCAATGTCCATGTCACATTTGCACATGACAGTGTCTGCATGTTATCTCAATAGGTATTACCAACATACTCATAGGTTATAGAAAAGAGCAAGAGTCCAGTAGCACCTTAAAGACTAACAAAAATATTTTCTGGCAGGTTATGAGCTTTCGTGAGCCACAGCTCACTTCTTCAGAAGTGGCTCATGAAAGCTCATACCCTGCCAGAAAATATTTTTGTTAGTCTTTAAGGTGCTACTGGACTCTTGCTCTTTTCTACTACTGCAGACAGACTAACACGGCTACCCACTGTGAATTATACTCATAGGTTTTGTGCACAAAGAATGCCCGAGGTGCTCATAGGTATTTATGATGCCATATCTGGAAACAGCTCTAGCTAAAAGCAATGTGGCTGGTACATGCAAATGCATGCACAGCCTCCAAGAGGCTTTCCTGGCTCTGTCAATTAAGGTAATTAGGGAGGTTGCACTGGGATTGTTGTAGAAGGGTATCTGCATTTCTCATGCAGTGGCTTCCTACAGAGATCTTATTCCCATATCTGTGTATACTGCCATGTATGAATGGCTTATTTTGCTATGCATGAGCAACCTTTGTCCAATCATGGCTTTCTATTAAACATGAACATGTTAAATCCTCCCATGCGTATATGTTTCAGAAGCCGCTTATTCCAAAGAATTCAATTCAAGAGGCTCAGAAAAATAAGGGCCATATTCCAAAAATAAACAATGGAAATAATGTAGGTTTGGACGCATGGAGACAATGGTTGTTTATGCACGGGAGTTTTACCTGAGGTTCATTGTTCACTGGACCCACACTTTCCTATTGGGAATCTATGCACCAGCAGTCTCCAAGCTCAAATCAAGAAGTATTTGAGTCCCTGCCCCTTGAATGCTGCTTTGTAATTGGCTGTAGTGAGAAAAAATCCCCCCAACCCAATTGCCGCAAAAAAAAGCATTTTAAGAACAAAACCCAGAGCTAACTGAAAGGAATGGCTAACTAGATAACTAACCAATAATTTCCCCCATATAGATCCTCTCCCCTTCTCTCCTGGGTATCCATAATTCATAATTTCTGGCAGTAGTGCTGTTAATAATCCAAAAGGGTATGAGTGAACTGAATGCTGAAGTCACACTGTACATTCACCTCTGCCTTGACAGAAATGATAGTTGCGATTAGATAAATTTTTTAAAAACTATGATTTTCCTGCTGATGGAACTGCTGATTTAAGACTTTCTGAAGTTTTGTATTCATACATACCATGCCTCTTATCATCAGTTTCACCAGCTCAAAGATATCCTTTAAAATGAGGTTTGCTTTCTTGTGGTCAACAGGATTATTTATAACTGTTAATTTATAAATATTAGGAGATATTTTTCTGCATGCATCCACACACAAAAATCGCTTCAAGCACCCTGGAGTTGATGCAAAATATCACACAGTCTGTTCCAATACTAAGGTAATGGAGATGTGACTTGTTTTTCTTGGATGGGCAGAAGTCATCAGCTAAAGCCAATTCAAACTGGTTTACCAACTATGACATTCCAGTAAAAGATCCTTCACCCCATTACCAACTCCCCAGCCAGTTTATCCTCCGTAACATGCACCATTTTGCCTGTGAGGGAAGTGTCAGATATTTTTTTAAAAACACCTTTGTTCTTGAGTTAACTGGAATGCAGAATGAGTGATGGAATTTGCAGTCCTTTTGGATGCCAAGAAAAAGAGTTTTTACAGCCAGATAACAACACCTTTGAACAAAAGGTCCCATTCTAGAAAACTTGGGAAGAAGAAGCCCTTAAAGGTGGCCCGGGTGTGAAGCAAGGATCCCAGTTGTCACTCAACTAGTGGAGAGAGAAAGCCAGAAGGACAGATAGAGGTGGCTGAGTATGGATAAGCTGGAACATGACGGACCATCACATCTTACGCCTTCAGATCAGTGCTTGGGATCCACACCCTGATGATGTCAGCTGGTGATGTCAATGCCTCTGCATTTTTGAAAGAGCATCAGTGTTAGCTTCCAGCTCCCCATGCCAAGGGTGAACTCACCACCAAACGATAACTCATCATGCCAGAGAATGAGTTGCAGTCAAGTGCAAGGGACATTCGCCTTTGGGGAAAGAGCAGCAGCCAACATACAACAGCTATAGGAAAGTGCTGTTTTCACTTGACCCAGGTTTACAGTCAAATCTGGCTCCCAACTATACACACTGCCCTGCATAGTCAGGGAAAGGGCATGCAGGTGGTACAGGTATCTGTGAACGTGCTCAGTAAGAGGGCATGTGAAGGCTGGGGGAAGGATGCACAGATGTGTGGATTGGTGGCATGAGCAGGGGCATGGGCAGAGGAGGGGAGGAGGCCTTGGGCACTCTCTGTCCAGGGACTCCCCAAAACTGGAAGTGGCCCTGGTGCAAGATGTCAAAAACAGTGCTTAAGCTACTGAGAACCAATATGGTGTAGTGGCTAGTATGCTGGACTTTGCTTGGGGAGACCCAAATTCAGTACCGTGCTCTGCCAAAACCACGCCATAACTATCTTGGGCCAATCAATGTCGTTGTGAAGATAAAGCTGAAGAAGACAACCAGTACACTGCAATAGATACATTCAGGACTCAAAATGGTCTGTAACCACATCATAAAACAACATTAATTCAGTAACAATGTGCCAGTCATTTACCAAGACTATATCACTTAACCCTCCCTAAGAATGGGGGAGGACTGGGGGACAAAATTCAAGAAGCTGGGATCCCCCTGTGTTTGAGTTAGGTTTGGATGACATGAGGGGGAACCCAGAAGGTACTTCAACTGTGGGCCCATGGTGGCCCTCAGCAGCCTGGGCCATACCCAATTATACCCTTCCTTATCTCTACCCTTCCTTATTATCTGTTCCATTGCTGCCACAAAGTTTCTCTCCCCTTCCACCAGTCTACATACTTTAATGCAAGAGACACTTTGGATTGTCAACATTTGTCTAGAGTTTAAGTGGGGATTCCACAGCATGGGTTTCCCACTAGAAATGCCCACCTCCCAGGTAAACATGGTGTCCAGTGTGGCAGCAGACATACATGTCTGGGATAATCTCTGAAGGATGGTAACTTGATCTTTCGCTTTTGAAGCTCTGAACTGGGCACCTGGCCATGTGAGTGGTGAGTGAAAGCTGTTATCATCCGACAGCTGTTTGGTGCTCAGTTGGGGGTGGGGGAAGACTATGAGAATTCATCACAGTTCAGTTCCTAGAGGTCAAGTGTCTGTGAAACAAACCACACCACAGCTAATGCATTTTAGGTCTGTCCCTTGTCAGAAAGGCTGCAGACTGAAAGATCCTTGGAGACAGGGATACTATCTTAAGAACATTTATCTCTTAATTAATGGAGAAGTGCAAAAGGGGTGAAGGCAAAACACTTGCGATAGGCCTGGCACTTTTTCTGACCCTGAGGATCTGATGTACTTGTTTTGTGTACCTGATCCCAGTATGCTATAGAGAATTTCTGAATTCTACTGAATAGAGAAGCTTTGCACAGCCTGGACAGCTCCTAGTTGCAGACCAGGGTAACTGCCGGTCATAGATGGCACCCCAGCACAATAATTTTAGAGGCTTAAGAAAGCTCTTCAGCATCACACCATCACTTCTGTTGTGAAACCAGAAGAGATCTTATGTTTGGGTGATGCTCTAGGATTCACCAAAAACTCTATGCTTAAACCACAGAGTTTTGAGTCAATCCTTGAGCATCACCCCAATGCAATGACATCACTTCTGGTTTCATGCTGGAAGCTGTGTGTGATGCCAAATCCCTCTAACTGCCCTGTCCAGCGTTGGTGGGAATATAGCACAAGATCTGGTTCCCCCAGTCAAGAGTAGAGGTACCATATTTTTTCTTCCTGTCAGTAGCTCTGTACATAAGTGAGGAAAATCTGCTCCTGTTGGATTCCTTCACTCAGCTGTTAAAGGCACAGAAGAATGTGGCCATAACCAGTGTCTTGAGTAGGCAAGTGTGTATGTTTCAAGGCTGATGGCCAAGCAGAGGGTGCACTATCACTTAGCTAGGCAACCAGAGGGAGACTGAGGGTTGGGTATGGAGGGAAGTGACATCGTGCTCACCATTGGTGCGGCGCCACTTAAAAAACACACACATTCCCCTGCAGGCTCTCATCAGGCTGGCAGGCAACAGACTTGGCTCATCTGCCCTCATCAAGAGATGGGATGTTGCCATAGGGCCTCTGGGATCCCCTGTCCTCCAATGAAACGGCCACTTCACACATGATGGTTTCCTCTGCAGATATCATTTCTATGCAGGAAAATCATATGTACTTCATCACTGGTGGCAAGTGCCTATGTCTATTTTACCATGTGTCCATTCAGCAGAAAGAGGCAATTGGACACAGCTTCCAATCCATGTATTCATGGAAAATACATGGCAGTGGCTGGCATTCCCAGGAGCTTTAGGGGCAGTAGATAGGATGGTGGGCCCACCAACAGAGCCCTCCTGCCAGAAACAGGCAACTTAGGGTCGCCAACCTCCAGATAGTAGCTGGAAATCTATTATAACTGATCTCCAGCAGATAGAGATCAGTTTACCTGGAGAAAATTGCTGCTTTGGCCATTGGACTCTATGGCATTGAAGTCCCTCCCCAAACTCCTCCCTCCTCAGGGTCCACCCCAAAAACTCCCTCCGGTGGCAAAGAGGGACCTGGCAACCCTAAGGCAACTAGTAAGCTGACAATGTTTGTGTAGAAATAATACCTGTGTCGGAAGGCCTTGCATGAAAAATGGCCTTCAGACACCTTTTGCAACAATCCACTGGTCACTTCCCTGTTTTCCTCTCTGGAATTGTACTCTGCTGCCTTCTCCAGGTGCCTTTGCTCGTCTACCAGGAAAAAAGGACATTTCACAGTTCTTTAAACACTGTCAGGACTAAAAAGACAACTAAAGAGCGCTGTACTTTTTCTCCAATGGTCCTTCCAGCAGGCAATGGAATATCACCATAGATGCCCCTGAAACACCATAAGGAGCGAAGTATAATTAGGACTTCAGTTACCAACTTCCAGGTGGGGCCTGGAGATAGGGTTGCCAGATCCCCTCTGGCCACCAGCAGGGGATTGGGGGTAGGGTTGCTAGATCCAGGTTGGGAAACTCCTGGAGATTTGGGGATAGAGCCTCGGGAGGACAGGGAGTGCAATGCCATAGAGTCCACCCTCCAAAGCATCCATTTTCTCCAGGGGAACTGATCTCTGTAATCCAGAGATGAGGTGTAATTCCGGGGGATCCCCAGGTCCCACCTGGAGGCTGGCATCCCTACCTGGATATCTCCCAGAATTATATCTCCTGACTACAGAGATCAGTTCCCCTGGAGAAAATGGCAGCTTTGGAGGATCAACTCTATGGCATTATACCCTCCTGAGATCCCTCCCCTTACCAAACCCTGACATACCTAAACTCTAACCCCAAATCTTCAAGAATTTTTCTACCTGGAGTTGGCAATCCTGATCAGGATATTGTTTTACTTTTTTTAGGCATTCTGGTATCAACTGGTAAGTTGTGTGTATATAGGGGTGGGGGACAGAGTTAAAGGTGATTTGGTGTGGCTTACTTAATGGGGGGCACTGGATTGCATTTTGGCCCCCCCAAACTGAAGCCAGCCTTGAAAGTGGCAAGTAATCCTCATCATAGTGTCAGTACAACTAGAGCAGTGCACATGGGAAAAAATTATATCCCGCTCCCCCTGCTGCCTCTAATGCCTCAGTAATACAATCCTCGAGAGGGCAAAACTCTCCTTCAGACATATTTCAGCTTAGAAGATTCTTGGACATTGGTCAAGGTTTGCCAAGCTTTCAATTTGCATCCCTGCCTTTATCAGGTGTTTGATCTACAGAAATTAGCAGGCAATAATGCCCATCTCTGTGTACTATGAAAAGCTTGCAAACTGCTTAAGGTCAAGCCACTGTTAAAATGCAGAGCACCACAGCTAGGGTTGCCAGCTGTGGCTCTGTGCATTCCTAGATGTTTGGAGGTGTTGCCTGGGAAAAGCAGAGTTTGGAGAGGGATGTGATGCCATAGACATCTGCCCTCCAAAGCTGCCATTTTCTCCAGGGGATCTGGAGAATCTTTGTTATCTGAACATCAGTTGTAATTCCAGGAGAACTCCAGGTCCTTTCCGGAGGTGTGTAACCCTAGCCACAGAAGGTGGTGGAAATGTTGGCAACATTACAGTTGCCTTCATCCAGCCCACAGAATCCAGCAGAACAACGTAAAGACATAATTAAGCTGCAAAAGAGAAAAGGCATATGTGAGGGACAGAAGAGAATGAGCTGAAGCTTTACAAAGGCATGCAGTGGTATGAGGATCTATTATACAGATAAGTAGACATGCAGCTTAGTGATGGCTGATATCTGACTCTGAAGCTGGAAGGCCAATATCCTTCTTTTTGGGAGGGCTTGAACATAATAACAGTTACCTAGAAGTACCTGGTTGGAAAGCATCCATTCAGTCTTTGAAAGCACCTTTACCTGTTATATCACCACCCTTTCCTTAAAACCTCCAAGTAGTAAGAGTCAGCAGCCTTTTTAGAAAGGTAACTCTGCTGCAAAGTTGCTCTTAAAGTTAGGAAATGTAGCTGAATGCTTGTACAAACTTTATCTTCCTGTAGGTACTTGTAATAATTATCACACTAACTAATGCAGAAGGGACTTCATGCAAACTTTAACTGGAGATTTCTAATCTTGTTCACTCTAAACTTAAATAAGGAACAGTTATATTTGAGTCTAGTAGAACCTTATAGACCAGCATTATTTCAAGGTCAAACAAGCCTACTCATATCTGATGAAGTGAGGTTTTACTCTGGAAAACATCTCTCTAAGGTGCTACTGGACTCTAACTGTTTTTCTGCAGACCAACAGGGCTACCCTCTGAACCTATTTACATCAGGATCAGAGATCAAGCAAAGTATGTACATGAGATATTTCTGGCCCTAGGAGGTGGGGAATATAAAGTTAAATTCATCATGTATTTGAAAAGAGTAGGAGTCTAGTAGCACCTTAAAGACTAACAAAATTCTTTCTGAAATTTTGTTAGTCTTTAAAGTGCTACTGAACTCCTACTGTTTTCTACTACTGGTGACAGACTAACATGGCTACCCATCGTGATCTATCATACATTTGTTTAAACTTTCATTCTACAGAAGAAAAGAAAATAACTTGCCTTAGGGAAACTTTGTTTTCTATGTCTTGAATTTCTGCTTGTCAAGCAATTGTCAAATAGGTGTGGCTCCCTCAGCAAGGAGATGCGGCAATGGGGAAAGTGGTAGCCATTGATTCCCCCCACGCTCAGCTACTACAGCTGTTCAAAGAACAGAACTTCTCTGGGGGAGGGGGAAATGGTGACCCAATTAGGATAAATCAAAGTCAGTTCAACAAATCCCAGAATGCATTTCACTGCCTGTCCGCCATGCTATACTGAGGACCAAAAGCATTCCTGGCATTCTAATTTAGGCTCTGAAGCAACTGCTTGGATTATGCTGAGTCATTTCTGTCTGTTGTGAAGAATGCAGTGTGTGAAGTGTAGGGTTGCCAACTTCTCTCTCCCTCTCTCTTTTTGCAGGCTGCCTGTGATGTTAACAGCTTTGTGACAGGCAGAAGAAGCAGATAAAGCTTCTACTACCATTGCCTCTTGGGTTATCAAGAAAAGTTTCTTTTGCTGAATTTCTGATACACATCTAAAGATACATTTTTTTATGTCCCAAAACATGGCAGCCTGGATGAAATATAGTCACTCATAGATCATATCCTAACAAAGAACCCTGTATTTCAAAATTGAAGTCATATGTAAACTAGCTGACCAAAACCCATAGAAAATAAACACAATGCTATGTGATGAAGCAATGTCATAGTACAAAATAATAATAAAGCAATAAAGCTGTACCACATGCAACAAGTGGAGAATATTATGGCCTATCAGTCAAGTCACCGGTGATTAAGGCAACCCACCCAAATGATAGGCACCAATTCACAAGCTCTTAGATGAAATGGGATTATGCAATTGTTTGTTCATTGTTCTTCTTTCCGGCTTTCATGTATTAAGAGTTATGCTACAGTACTGAAGTTACTATGAAGGCTGCAAGCATCATTAGAAGGGCCTTTGGGGAAGACCGCTCCGGCTCATGACTGCTTCTGCCACAACACACTGATTCATTTGTATGTTAGCACAAGATGCTTTGTTGTTTTGGCTGCAGCAGACTCATAAGGCTGCCTGTTTGGAATTTAATACTAGGGAATAAATCCCTTTGAACCAATGGAACTTTCTTTTGAAAAATTGTGCCTAAGGTCAGACTGTGAAATTCACCAAACGTTTCCTTAAAAAAACCCAGCCTAACTCTTTTACTTATTTTGTAAATATGACAACCATGTCTGTTGTTTTTATACATCTCTTATTCCAAGCAGAAAACACAGCTTTAAAACCTATTTTAACTCAGCTGCTTCCCTTAGTAACTGCTACCTAAGTTTCATTCTCCACTTTCTGTGGCAAACCCAGACTGGCTGTCACCAGCCACTGGACAGTTAAAACAAACTCAACAAACAGATCCAAGTAACAAATTCCCAATCACAAAAGATTTCTGAGCTCCTTCCCCTCTTCTGGAAATGGATTCTCAGTGGCTGGCAGGATTGACCCCCCCCCCCCGGGCTGCTGCTTGGAAGATACACACCTGGTGACTTGGAGAAACCCATTCACAGAGTATTTGTTCTGTTTGTTTACACAATGTATTTCTGTTCCCATTTTTGTCTGAAAGGGGGATTTCAACAAGACCAGTGAAAGGCAGATACTGGAAAGGAATGGGGGGGGGGGGGAAGCAAAAGTTGAGTGATAGGTGGGGACTTGAAAAAATGAGCGCCTTAGAAAGCATAAACTGCTCTCTAGGGAATCAGAGTATTGTTTCTTCAGTTCTGGCCACTTGAAAACTGAAGGATTGTTGATTTACCAAGGGTAGAAGGGAGTAGATAGGCGCAAGCCAAGTTTTTCAAGCCATTAATTCAATCAGAAATTGCTAGGGCTAAAAGCATTACTTGATTAATCAGCACAATTAACCTATCAAAGGCTCAGTGGCATTTAATTAAAAGCAGTGGTTGGATTTGCCAGTGCTGACCATCTGGTCATTTTGCCATTCCAGCATGGCTCCCTAAGGTGTGTCTAGCAGGAATTCTCAGCAGAGGATGGGGGTGGGTGTAGATTGTAGAACACTTCTCCTTAGAACATTTTGAACTCAGGTCTCCTAAGCTCATTCTACTTTTTTGAGATCATGTTTGCAACCTACCCCCTGCTTGCAAGGAACTTTGAATTGGAGGCATGAGTCCACCACTGGTATGAGAGGAGCAGGGTATTATACTAGATACTTGCAACAACTCTTCAAATTCCTCTTTCTCTATGGATCTTTGTACCTCCCTTCCCTAGCAGGAAAGACTGTGGTTCAGTGGAAGAGTATTTGGTTTGTATATAGATGATCCCAACTTCAGACTGTGGTATCTCTCTGTTTAAAAGAAGTAAGGTTGACCCCATAGCTTGACAACCTAAGCTTTAGGGCATTATACTATTACTCTATTATTTCAAATTTTCTCTATAAATGACTGCTTTCAAAACATGTAATAGATGGCTAAATGTAAAGTTGGCCAAAGTTTCTCCTAGGCCATTTATGCATGGCAGTTTCCTCGCGGTCACCCTGCTGACTACTTTAGGGCTTTGCTTTGATTACCCTTGCATTTTCTGACCATCAGAGGTCACCTCGCTCTCCATGTGCGTTCCCACGCATTTCCCCCACGTTTTCTGGATCCTGGCTCAACATGAATCCAGAAAACGAGGCCAAGACGTGCGGAAACATGCGGGGAGAGTGAGGCGACTTCTGATAGTCAGAAAATGCAAGCATAATCAAAGCAAAGCCCCAGAGTAGTTGGCGGGGAAACAGCCATGCCCTAGATTAAGAAGAAAGGTCTCTGAAGAGTGCATATTAATGGAAGTAACTTAGGGCGCTTTCACACATGCTGAATAATGCACAGGAATTTTACTGTGTGGAACAGCAAAATCCACTTGCAAATGATTGTTAAAGTGCTCTGAAAGCGGATCGAAAGTGCATTATTCGGCATGTGTGAAAGCGTCCTTATTTTGTCATTTATGTGTGCATATATAAATTGAAATATAAATTGAAAAATAACAGCAGTATGGTTAAATATACTTTAGTTGCTTAATTCATTAGATTACTCATTAGAACTGAATGACTGTAGCTCCTCCATTTAAGAAAACCCCAAAACCTCTGCTGGGATGCTGTCTGGAAATCAAAGAGAACAGATATTCTTTGGATGGTGTGGGCATTTTCAGAAATATTCCACACTTAAAAAAAGACACACACACACACTGTTCAACCTTTCCCTATTATCTGGTCCTTTTTGGACTGGCCTGCACAAAAGGCTCTAGAATATTTAACCCTGGCAGGTCTCATACTTGACGGCCATATTCCTGGAAAGCAAGAGGAAGGGAGTTGAACTCAAAGTACTGTGACAGAGTGGACGACAAGGATGGTCTTGCTCCTTTCTTCCCCATTACAACTTCCGAAGCAGCACAGCAGACAGAAAATAGCAGGTTATTATTTCCCCAATAATTGGATCTCTATGCTTGAAAAGCTTCAGGTGTTATATTACTCCTGCCAGTTAGCGCAGCAGTTTGCATATCTATAAAATGTTATGCACTGTGCGAATGCTCAAATGGCTGTGGTCAGTGCTTTCTTTTTGCTTTTAAAAACAGTGCTTGTTAGTCATGTATAAGGTTGCACTGATTTTCATCAGTTCCCCCCAAAGGTGCTGGTATTCAGTATGGGTGAGTACTGACACACACACACACACACACACACACACACGGGTTGCCAGGTCCCTCTTCACCACTGGCGGGAGGTTTGGGGGGCGGAGCCTGAGCAGGGTGGGGTTTGGGGAGGGGAGGGACTTCAATGCCCTAGAGTTCAATTGCCAAAGCAGCCATTTTTCTCCAGGTGAACTGATCTGTATCGGCTGGAGATCAGTTGAATTAGCAGATCTCCTGCTACTACCTGGCAGTTGAGCAACCAAAATAAACACCACTGCACTAATACCACCGGTAAGGAAAAAAGTGCAGGAAATGCTGGAAATAAACGGACAACACAATAGTGTAACAAAGTGTATCAAGTGTACAAATTAACATATAACAAACACACAACATTATACAAAACTCTTTCAAAGTCCAAGGTACACAATGCTAGTTTAAGAGCCAAGCATCAAGAATTTCTTCATGTAGAAATTGCTAGGAAGACGATCGTTTCGGTATTCTTCATCAGTTCCATTTCTATACATGAAAAGATACTTATGTAATTTAAAAAATTTATATTGGATCCTCTATACACCCCATAAAAACTAGAATACTTGAACATAAATCTAGAATAAGGGCGGGCATCTGTTCCGCCCCCGTTGTGGAACATTTTCTCAGAGCGCGCCATAACGAGAATGACCTCCTTTTTTTGTCCTTTGGCGCTTGAAAGGTAAACCATTTGATAAAAGAAATACAGAACGACTACTTAGACAAAAGAAAGCTTATTTTATTCATTTATTTCAATCTTTGGAACCACAAGGTTTGAATTTAGACGATTTATCATGCTTTATTTAATCCTGTCTCTTTAAGAAACTTGGGACTGCATACGCCACCTGTGGCTAATTTAACGCTACACACTTTGCAGCTGAGGCAGTTACTTGCAGTATCCCGTTGGGAACAGTTGAAACGTTGAATCTGTCTGTACAACTGTGTATTGACAATGTTGTATCCTGTATTGGAACCCTAATCCAAAAGATCATACACAGCTTGATTTCCTATCAGTTTGAGAGAGAGACTGAATTTAATTTGGATAACCTTATGTGCATATAAGAGAAACCTTAACTGTAAGGAACATTTATTATGTTATTATTATATTAATTGTTTTAAAGTAAATTACATAAGTATCTTTTCATGTATAGAAATGGAACTGATGAAGAATACCGAAACGATCGTCTTCCTAGCAACTTCTACATGAAGAAATTCTTGATGCTTGGCTCTTAAACTAGCATTGTGTACCTTGGACTTTGAAAGAGTTTTGTATAATATTGTGTGTTTGTTATATGTTAATTTGTACACTTGATACACTTTGATACACTTTGTTACACTATTGTGTTGCCGTTGATTTCCAGCATTTCCTGCACTACCTGGCAGTTGGCAACCCTAACACACACACACACACACACACAAACACACTCAGCTATGCTTGACCATAGAGCTATTACAGCAGAAGGGTGCTGGACATTTGGCCTGCTGGTTAAAGTTACAGTCTACAATGGGTGCTCTCTTATCCCTGAGACTTGCCCTGTGAGGCCTTAGAAATGTCTGTCTTGTCTCCTCTGCCTTTGAATATGTACAGAAGGCCAGGAAGGAAGATCCTATGCAAACCTTCAGGAGGCACCATCAGTATGATGGCATCTAAGGATGCTGCAGTCTGGAGATTAACATGATATGTTAATTTTAAAGATGTATGTTGCGCCTTTCAATCAAGGCACCTTCCAATATATGAAAGCAATATAAGAAATTAATTGGAGGAGAGGAAATTATGTAAGCCGGTTTGGGTTTCCACTGGGGAGAAATGCGAGGAATAAATGAAATAAATAAGTAAACTTCAGATGGAATTTGGATCCTGGCTCATCTCTTGGTGGTGGAGCAGTGGCTAAAAAAAATGCCACACCTCATCTCATTAAAGCCCCTCCTGTGCGTTCAAGAGCTCAGGTTGGGCCACCTCCAACTTGGGAAATTTCTGGGAATTTGTAAATCTCCAGAAATTTGGGGTGGAGCCTAGGGAGGGTGTGGTTTGGGAAAGGAAGGGACCTCAGAGGAGTATGCTTGCTCAAAAGCAACCATTTCCTCCAGGTAAACTGATCTCTTTAGTCTGGTGATCCATTATAATTCTGGGAGTTTTCCAGGCCCCACCTGGAAGCTGGCAAACCTACAGTTGGGAGGGTATAGTACGGGACACAGTTTAAGATGGGCTAGGGCTGCCAACCTCCAGGTAATAGCTGGAGTTCTCCTGCTATTACAACTGATCTCCAGCAGATAGAGATCAGTTCACCTGGAGAAAATGGCCACTTTCGCAATTGGACTCTATGGCACTGAAGTCCCTCCCCTCCCCAAACCCCGCCCTCCTCAGGCTCCACCCCTAAAATCTCCTGCCAGTGGCGAAGAGGGACCTGGCAACCCTAGGATGGGCATTTAGCAGGGATGTGATCCTATAGAGTGCCTCTGTACACAAACCAGAGGGACACAATGCAAACTGGCGAGGTCAGGGACAAGAACTTCATTCTCCTGCAGAACCTCCCCAGGTTACCATAATAAACAGGCATATGAGGGGCTCAGAATTAAGCCTTCTCTGCCTGCCTTGCTCTTTTAAACTTTCCTAGCAAATACAATCTCCCCTTAGCCCATGAGCTTAGAAACATCAGGCATGATATTTCTGTTCTCCTGGCTGTTGGCAATCCCAGTCCTGGGGTTACAAAGAGTAGTAAATTCAATTAAGCAAATTCAGATGGATCATCCAAACATATCATGCCACATGTAAACAGAAACTATGGCCTGAGAAAATGCAAATCCTAGGATATTGTGTTTAGCAATAAATAAAACAGGAATAGTAGTTAGAGTTATAGCTGCCAAGCCAGCTTTTAGCCTTGAGCTGCCAATAAATGTCTATGTCAATATGCCATGATTGGACCATCTATTAGATCCATTTCATAGACATGAATGCCCTACAAATCTATTCTACTGTCAAACGTGTTTAAATACTGTAGCTGAAATCACATAGGCATTGTTAAAGGCTGAAATTGGATTATAAATCAGCCTTCTGGCGTGGCCGTCTGAAAGTTGACACAAGCACATGTAAAACTAACCTTCCATTTTTCTTCCAAAGTGAGGGGCGGAGTGCTTTAAGTGGCACATGTGAATTCAGCCCTTAACAAAAATCCTAGGGAACAGCATAAGTGTGAACAGATGTAAAGCTTTCTGAGAGCCAGTATGATGTAGTGGTTAGGGTGTCAGGTTCCAGCAGAACCGGGTTCAAATCTGTACTCTGCCACTGAAGCTTGCTGGGGGATCTTGGGCTACTTTAGGGCTTTGCTTTGATTACGCTCGCATTTTCTGATCATCAGAGGTCACCTCGCTCTCCATGTGCGTTCCCGCGCATTTCCCCCACGTTTTCTGGATCCTGGCTCAACATGAATCCAGAAAACGAGGCCAAGACGTGCGGAAACACGCGGGGAGAGCGAGGTGACTTCTGATAGTCAGAAAATGCAAGCATAATCAAAGCAAAGCCCCAGAGTAGTTGGCGGGGAAACAGCCATGCCCTAGATTAAGAAAAAAAGGTCTCTGAGGAGTGCATAGTAATGGAAGTACGAATGATGGAAACCCCCAGGCAGCTTGTTAGGGAACAAGTGAAGAACAGTTGTTTTTTATACCGCAATTTTCTCTACCTTTAAGGACTCTCAAAATGACTTACAATCACCTTCCCTTCCTCTCCCTACAACAGACACCTTGTGAGGTAGGTGTGGCTGAGAGAGTTCAGAGAGAACTATGACTAGCCCAAGGTCACCCAGCAGGCTTCATTTGGAGGAGTGGGGAAACAAACCCAGGAGTCAAAGTCCTCCTGTCTTAACTATTATGCCACGCTGGCTCTCAGGCAAGGCCACACAGAGAGGAGGTGACTCCCAGATTGAACGGAGGCAGAGCGCCATCAGAAAAGTGGGCAGGTAAGCACAGGAAAGAGAAAGTCTGCCTAGTCCTTAAATCAAAAAGAAACAAAACCCTTAAATAAAGCCTGGCCTGTTCTGTTCATGTGCTAGTGGTCCCTTCTTACAGCATGGAAATCTATAGAATTACCTTGTTTGCTGGCGAAATTGCTGTTAAAAACACAGCTATAGTGGCTAGTTGAAAAGACTGGCCAACTTAGACCTGTGTGACAGTAAACTGAGTAGAATATGCCTGATAAGGGCAGAGAAAATGGTTTCCTCAATGTTTTGTGTTGGATTAGGGTAGAAATGATAGGCTACATTTTAGGGAAAGGGGCAACACTCCTGTACCTTTAAAAGTTTCATAATAGACAAATTCAGCAGGTAAAGCTCTCTTGATTGATGTAGCTGCATGCTGCCTAAAAACCTTCGCCTGCTGAAATGTCCTTATCATGAAGTTATTAAAAGTCCTCACTCTCACTTGACTTCTATACCAGGAAAAGTGTTCGAACAAATCATCAAACAGTCCATCCTTGAGCATTTAGAAAGGATGGATCTGATCACTAAGAGCCAGCATGGGTTTCTCAAGAATAAGTCATGTCAGACTAATCTCATCTCCTTTTTTGAGAAAGTTACTGGATCAGGGGAATGCTGTAGAGTTTATCTTGATTTAAGTAAGGCTTTTGATAAGGTTCCACATAGTATTCTAGTTGACAAATTGGGAAAATGTGGGTTAGATCCTATTATTGTTAGATGGATCTGCAACTGGTTGACAGATCGTACCCAAAGAGTGCTAGTTAATGGTTCCTCACCAATTGGAGAGAAGTGACTAGTGGAGTTCCTCAGGGATCTGTGCTGGGCCCTGTGTTGTTCAACATCTTTATAAATGATTTGGATGAAGGAATAGAGGGGATGCTTATCAAATTTGCAGATGATACTAAATTGGGAGGGGCAGCAAATACGGTAGAAGACAGAGCCAAGATGCAGGATGATCTTGACAGGCTGGAGAAATGGGCTAGAACTAATAAAATGCACTTCAACAAAGACAAATATAAAGTTCTGCATTTATGTAGGAAAAATCAAATGCATAATTATAGGATGGGGGAGACTTGTTTGAGCAGTAGTGTGTGTGAAAAGGATCTTGGGGTCCTAGTAGACCAAACACTGAACATGAGTCAGTAGTGTGATGCAGTAACTAAAAAGGCAAATGCAGTCTTGGGCTGCATCAACAGAAGTATAGTGTCCAGATCACTCAAAGTGATGGTATCGCTTTACTCCGCTCTGGTTAGACCTCAACTAGAGTACTGTGTTCAGTTTCGGGCACCACAATTTAAGAAAGATGTAGACAAGCTGGAACGTGTCCAGAGAAGGGCAACAAAGATGGTGAGGGGTCTTGAGACCAAGTCCTATGAGGAAAGGTTGAAGGAGCTGGGTATGTTTAGCCTGAAGAGGAGAAGACTGAGGGGATATGATAACCATCTTCAAGTAGGTTCAAGTAGATTGGAAGGGACCCTGGTGGTCCCTTCCAACTCTATGATTCTATGATTCACATACCCGGCCCCACCTCCAAGTTCTCACATGATGGCTTGTCTATGTGACTGAACCATGAGTACAAACACTGCAGAAAGAACTTCCATTTGACCATTTTAAAGGAATCAGATGCTAGTTAAAGGTTCAGCAAGCCAGTAATGAGAGACTCTTAATGAACATGCGTGTGGAAGAAGTGACCCACAGTTTCTCATACAAACTGTCACACACTATAAAAAGCAGTTTCTGGCATGCACCACCTTGGGCTGCCAACAGGCCTTGGGGAAAATGTCCTGTCCCTTTAACAGAGGCTTAATGGGATGTTATTTACCCAGTGATGATATTTTCCTCCATGCCGTTAAATGTTTCAGCCACCCCTTCACTCTTCAGCATGGTAATGTTGCTCTTACATGTTCTCTCAATTCCACCTTAGAGCAAGTTGTGGTAAACCAGGTTGCTTTACATCAATTCCTTAAACCCATTCCTCCTTCAAAACCCAGGTGCCATCCCTTCCCATCAGAAGTCCCACTGTCTTCCCACAGACATAAAGTCAACTTTCTTGCTCAGAACTTTCTTGCTCAGACACACTCCTTATCTTGTAAGATAAAAAAAAGAATAGAGTTTTTCCTGTTTCTGAGAGCCACAGGCCTGTAGCGACTGGCCCTTGGCTTGAACGTCTAGAGAATTTCAAAGCTGTCTCAGCTTCACATGGAGTGAGAACCATGCACAAAGGGTAGCCAGTTACAAGGAGAACAGCCAGCACATCTTGGCAAATGTAGAAGGCACACAGCTCGCTGCTCCCATGACCCTTGCCCCAACCCTCACCCTAGACTAACCCCAGTTCGCCCTGAGCCTCCACTCCTCACTGTGCACCTGCCACCACCCCCAAGTCCCAGACACTCCATTGCAACTGTTTATTGGGTGCCCTGTTAGATCCGGCTCCCGTAAAAACTCATTTGAGCACAGAGTTCGAGGGGGAACACTCTGTCAAAGGAATGATAAAATATTAAATCTACGACTAGCCGCAGGAAACTTCAGCTCAAGTCCCACCGTGGTGCAGTAGTTAAGAGCAGTGGTTTGGAGCAGTGGACTCTAATCTGGAGAACCGGGTTTGATTCCCCACTCCTCCACATGAGCGGCGGAGGCTAATCTGGTGAACTAGATTTGTTTCCCCATTCCTATACACGAAGCCAGCTGGGTGACCTTGGGCTAGTCACAGCTCTCTCAGCCTCCCCCACCTCACAGGGTGTCTGTGTGGGGAGGGGAAGGGAAGGCGATTGTAAGCCGGTTTGATTCTGCCTTAAGTGGTAGAGAAAACCAACTCTTCTTCTTCTGTCTCGTGAAAGTTGATACAGCAAAAACGGTATTTTTTTAAAGCTATATTCAAGACTCCTTCCTTCCTAGCAACAGTTATTGTTGGCTAAGTGTCTCGTCTTAAAAAAAAAAAGAGGGGGGCGTGGGGGGGGGCAAAGAAAACTTGTAGGAAAAAATGATTTCTAGGAACATTTTTCTCCTTTGAATGGTTATGGGGATCGGTCTACCAGACCCCACATTTGGCCCTTAGGACTGCAGCCATGTGTGTGCATCTACTTGACAGGAAGCTGTATGTGTGCTTGACTACTTGGGAGTAGTTCTGCAAGCTAGGCATGCAAAACATACTGCTGGAAACTATCTTAGCTTCCTGAGTGTGCAGGATATTTATTGGGATCTATTCCCCAACGAGTTGTGCTTCATTAAAAATAAGCTCAGGAATGTTTCTGGCCTTTTTGGTTGCAGAGGAAATCGCCTGGACAGTATGGTTAAGGTTTCTTCACTGCAACTGCTGTTACAGCATGTGACCACCAGAGGATGCTCCTGCCATTGCCGCACATCTTTAAGAAAAAAAGCACTCCTCTCAGGTTAAGAGTTATGAAGGTGTGGATAATGTCTGACATAGCAACATATTCAGTTAGATCATGTGGGGAAACTCTTCTGGGACTGTATCGCCAGTGAATCAAATGACTGCATGCTCCCCATGTCAAACCTCTTATCCTTGAGAAGGATTCTAGCTTTTCTTTTTTCTTTTTTCTTTTTTTTTTTAAGGAGAAGCTTTCTATCATATAACCTCCAGCCCAATTCAGAGATGGTTCAGTCCCAGGAGGGAAGTGTTGCAATCCTACACTTCCAGAAGAATTGTCTGCATCCCAAGAAGAAAACTTGCAGTCTGATGTGGAGCCAGACCACCAGAGTATTTGCAAATAAAGCAAGGGGCTGAAAGGTGTGCAGGGAAATGGCCTAAAGGAGTCACATCACCAGTGTGGAAAGAAGCTGTGGGTTCTGCTTAGCAATATGCAGAAGTTAAGCATGTCACTGGGTGCTGGAAGGCACAGACAATAAATGCCTTGGGCAGCAGATGAAGCAGGACTGGATAAGAGCTCAGCATCTACTCTAGCAGGGCAAACAGGGGCTACTAAATATTTTAGACTTGTCAAATGTTGTATTCTGCCTGTGTGGTAGTCCAGACATTCACCTAGGGCACAGACACATTGAGGCATAAGAAACCAACCCCTGTGTCAAACAGAACATTTATCTACAATTCACAGCCCCAAACGATGGTAACCTATCCTGTTTAGAAACCAGAGGGAGGCCTTTCTTACAACTCAGTAAGGTCAAACACATTTTCAAGAGTAGGAAGAAATAACCATCTCTCGCCAGCAATGCTTACTTTATTATACATACAGTACTAGGGTTGCCGGGTCCCTCTTTGAGGAGGGCGGGGTTTGGTGAGGGGAGGGGCTTCAATGCCATAGAGTTCAATTGCCAAAGAGGCCATTTTTCTCCAGGTGATCTGATCTCTATCGGCTGGAGATCAGTTGAATTAGCAGGAGATCTCCTGCTACTACCTGGCAGTTGGCAACCCTGTACAGTACTGATCCTCTACCTCTGCGCTTCCTGTTCTGGACCCATTTTGGTCATCGATAGATCACAGCTGGGACTGACTCCTTGAGCACTTATTCCTTGGATTTCTGGCCAACCTGGCAGAAGCCTTCAAGTTCAAGGCAAACTTCATTTTTTCCCCTTCAGCAGTTGCTTAGAAACATGCCTATGAAAATATACTTCTCCATTCTCACACTCAACTGTTCTGGTGCCAAGAGCTTTCATTTTCCCTGTGCCTTGCCCTCAGAAATTCCTGATTTTTTTAAAGCCTTGCAGCCATAGAGTTCTGCCCGAGTCATCTATTCCTAATACACTTAGGACATCTTCTGTTTTCAGGGAAAGGTATTATTTGCATCAGCTACTTTTATATTATTGTGAGGAGCAAAGATGCTTCCAGAAATTCACTTGCAAGACTTTGGGAAGTGAGAGGGGCCACTGCCAAGTAGACTGGCCAGATGTCCTTTGTTCTGAAGGATTGCCCAGAACATGAAAGCGCCTTGGAACATGACAGAAATGTCTGAAATATTTCAAAGGGATGCTGGATTTTCACAGCATTCATTAAGTTTGAAACTTCTCTCCCTAGAGATCAGGAGAGAGACTAAATTACGCCAACAAGTCATTTTAATATGATAATCAAGATGAGCCTGTCTTTGTTCAGCATTTGCCTTCTAAACCAAAAGTCCTCACAAGACTTGCAGGCCTTAGGCAAACAGTACAACAACTTCCAGAGCCCCTGCAACCCACAAACTGCTTATAGCCAATCTACTGGGATAATCATATGTCCATTTATATGTCTTTCCTCTTTTGAGGGAGTGCAACTGAGAGGACGTCAAATGAACATACATGTGCACAAGTAAAAAAAACCCTGAAGAGCCGTTCAACCATACAGCCAATTTCACTGAAGGTCATTGGGAAAGGTCACTTATATGAGCAGAATCTGACCCACGATGCGAAATCACCTGCTGACCTCCAAAAGGTCCCCCAAATTTCAAGTCAAGGCACAGTTAATTCCTCCCCCCATTTTACATAACAGACAAGAAAATCGTTTTCAAAACTTTTGTGTAAGAGAGATTCCTCATTTTGCTACATAATCCTTCAGACTGTGTAGGAAACATGACCATCAATGGCTACTCTGAGATTTTATGACAGAGCCTGACCAGATGGGGTGAGGGGGGGGGGCTGATCTGTGCAGCAAAAGAGACGTCCAACCCAAGGCTGCTGCCTAAAGACTATAGAGGCCCCATGAGCATAACATTTGCCTGTCCCTGACCGGAGAGACCTCCTCTGCGCACCTGCTGTACAGCTGGAGCATGACAGAAGGGGTAAGGGAGGAGAAGGGGAGAAAAAAAGAGAAAAGGTTCAGGCGTGTTCAGACTCAGTCAAAGTGCTGCTGGCCTCATCCGTCTGTAAGTGGCACTGTTGTTACTGCAGATGAGGAGTGGAGTGTGCTCCTTTGCATACTGCTGTATTTGCATCTAGTCATATTGTTCATATTACTGAACAAACTGCTGAACTTTCTCTTGCTCTCTCTGCACGCACGCGTGAGCGCGTGCACACACACACACAGACTTGGTGGAAGGGGAGGAGAAATGCTGTAGATGTTCTGCAAGGGGGAGATTTCACAGAACTTTGGGGGAAGCAGATTGTTACAGTTTACTGGGTTATGAGACAGGAAACCAAGTCATATCTCCTCCTCCTCCTCCTCCTCCTCCTCCTCTTCACATAGATCCCACATACAGAATCATCCAAGCAATGGTCTTTGCCTTCAGTCCCTTCCAAAGGCAGCACCTGACATTTTGAAACTTGTGTTTGTTTTTTAAAGGAGCTTTCCCTCTGCCAGAGGAAATGACAACCAAATGGAGCCAATGCCTGTAAGCGGCAGAAGAGGGGTGAAATAAAAAAAGGAAGATTTATTGGCGTTGGGAAAGAGAAACTGTAGATGCAAATCTCTGCTGCATAGATGCAATGAGCAGTTTGGCAGGAAGCAAATGATGAAGATGGGAGGACAGAAATTATTGCTGGGGGGGGGGTTTAGGTTTTTGAGGCCAGGTATGAATAAAGATGAAGAAATGGTCCAGCTGGAATAAAGGACAAGGGAAGCAGTGTCAGGTCTGTCTTTCTTTCTTTCTTTCTTTCTTTCTTTCTTTCTTTCTTTCTTTCTTTCTTTCTTTCTTTCTTTCTTTCTTTCTTTCCCCAATATTATTTTTAATTCTTCTGTTGCATCTGCCAAAGTGACTTAGCCAATGACAGCTCCCAATAGCACCCCAAGAAAATCCCATTCTGGGATTTGGGGCAGAATGGGATGGGCTAGTGGGGCTGCAAACACAGGTTGGAGGTTAGCGTGCATGGGACTGGGTGGTGGAGGGGGGATGGAGGGACTCCTGGGCTTTGACCACATGGCTGCAAATCACACAGTGTTGACTCCCAGATCCAAAGAAGATAGATTTGCTATGGAACCGTGACAGTACCACCGTGGGAGGGGAGGATTTAGATGAAGGTGTACCGGAAGGGAAGTGTCTTGGAAGGAGAGGTGGTTCCTGAAGGCCAAGGGATGAGCCTGGTCAGGATCCAACAGGTGGTGAGGAAAATTCATTCCAGCGTGAAACCAGGTGTGCGATAATGACGGGACAAATGATGAAACAGGAGAGAAGGAAAAGAGCGACCTCAGGCTAGCAAAGGTGGGCAAGGCCGATGCAAGGCAAAAATGTCTGTGGAGGTTACACGGGTTTTGCACAGCAGGGTGAATGAAGGAGAAGGCAAAGCGAGCAGCAAGGGGAAGAAAGCCTTGCACGTAAGAAGGATCGCACAGCGGGCCTGGTGGGGCCGGACGGAAAGCGGGACCGAGCAGGCGAGTGCGGTGAGCGCCGGGCAGGCCACAGCGGGCGCCCCCGAGCGCGCCCCGCTCGCCCGCCAGGCGGGCCCCGGCGAGGACTCACCGCTTTTGGCTTGCTCCCGGTAGGTCTTCTCGCTGCGGCAGGCGCCCCGGGCGTGGAGCAGGGCGTGCAAGGGCTTCTCCTCGCCCGGGCGGGGCAGGCAGCGCAGGCCCTGGGCGCAGCGCTCGGTGTACACGCCGCACGGCCGCCCTTCCGCCAGGGCGCAGGTCAGGCAGCAGCCGCAGCCGGGCTCCTTCACCAGCTCGCAGCCCGCCGGGCTGGCGGGGCACAGCGAGAGGGCCTTCTCGTCGCAAGGCTCGCAGTGCACCCAGGAGCCCAGGCCCTGCGAAAGCCCCAGGCACGCGCACAGCGCCAGCAGCGGCCGCAGGAGCATCTTCGCAGGCGCCCGCCGCCGGCCGCCAAGGCTTGGGAAAGCCAACGGGGGCGCGGGAAAAGTTGCTCCTTCCTTAGAGTCAAAACAACAACAACAACAACAAAACAAAAGAGCTTTTCCACCTCCAAACGATTCTGAAGAATTAAAAAAATGTACAACAGGCTGTCAAAATCTGCAGTGGGGGGAAAAATGGCATCTGCCTCCGGTGGGAGGGAGGGTTTCCCCCCCTGCCCCAACAGGCGGGGGAGGGGGTGCAAAAAGAACAAGCTTGGGTGAGGCCGCACAAAGCCGTGCACAAGACCCCCCCCCCCGCCCCGCCCCGCCGCCGAGCAAGGTCTGCAGGAGCAGCAGGGCCCGCCGAGCAGGGGCGGCCGGCGCTTCTCGCGGCGCTCCGGAGAGGATCCGCAGCCAAGGAAACCCGGCGAGAGGAGCCCGGCTGGCAACAGGTCGAGCTGGGCTTGGTCGAGCGGCCGCTGAGCTGCAGTCGGGACTGGCTGGATCCCCCCCCCCGCCCCCCTCGTCTTCCTAGATTCGCTAAGAGCGACAAAGAGGTTTCCTGAAAAGTTGGAGGATTTTTACAAAGTCGGCGAGAGAGAGAGAAGGGGGAGAAAAAAAGGGTGGGGGGAAGAATCCCACCTCGTAGATCTCCCAACACTTTCCCCCTGCAGAAGTTTCTAAAGAGACTGAATAATGCCGAGCCAGGCATGTCTTTTAAATAGACTGCCCCTGGCTGCCTGCCAGCCCCTCGCTGCAATCTGAGATCCCAGTGACACCTCAGCCTGAATGGGTGCCAGTAGCCAGGGCAAGATCGTTGCGCGCTCCCAGTGTGTGTGTGGGGGGTGGGGGTGGGGGACGCAGCCTCTGACTTCTAGGCTTCCAAAGCCCTGGCAAGGATCAGCAGCATGATTGTAGCGGGGACAAGAACACACACACACACACAAGCCACCCCCAAGGCATCCCTCTTCTCTTTTAGACAAGATTAGAAGGCATCAAGTTCTGCTCGCTGTAAACTGCAGGGAATATTTCAAAACTTTTTAAAATGCTTGGGACTACCATTTTATTCACGCTTACTTGGGAGGTGGCCTCATTGGATACTGAGGATGAAGCACAGGCCGTGTTGCCAACTTTTTAAAAAAAACAAAACAACCTTTGCTCCTCTGCCTTGAATGGGCACTAGCAGGTGCTAAATGCTTATCCCCTTGCAGTGAAAAGTTTCATTTGCTAAGTTCTGTACATCATGCTGATGTTAAAGGCATAAGAGCATGGCAGGACATTATTCTTGGTCAGTTGGCAACTGGTCAGGGTCCCTGCTGTCACCTTATTGCCAGTGTTTGTTCTTTGCCAAAGAGTGTTTACAGGATCAAAGACATATGCAACATTCGATTTCAATTTAGCAAGGGCTCTATTAGTGCATCTGCAGTGGAAAGAGTTATTTGCAGGGTTAGAGACCCCATGCCTTATGTACCATACCTGCAGCTGGCATGGTGGGTGCCCATTGACACATGACATCAGGTCACTGCAGAGTGATAGTCCATATGGCTTCGCAGGTATACAATGTGTTCAGTTAGGGTGTCCTTTGATGCCTGTGCGGTTAGCAAAAAGCAGCTTGCCTATCAAACACAAACAGCTTAAATCCAAAGCACAAACTCAGCCAAAAGGCATGATGGGTCCAAACAGAACTGTACAGAACAAGTCAGCTATGTTTCAAGATGACTTTTTGTCATGTAAAGCGCACCTCGTGAATTGCAAACATTCTTCATCTGCCACCCTTCTCATTGCTCTTCTAAACCCACACCTGGAACAGGATTTGAAAACTTCCCAGTTCTGGAAAGGAGATTTTCCCCCCTCCCTAGGAAGTTAAGGACATATAGTTGCATGCTGCACAACATTATATTTTAAAGGGAGGTTGACCATATAGGTGAAAACAGGAATACACTTTGATCAGCAGTCCTCCCAGGACACTAAAACCCAAACATAGCTAGAGAAGAACATCTTGAACTGCAGCACTCTGAAATTCTTCCTTCCACAAATAACCAATAAGCAATCCGTGTTACCTTCAAGCAAAAAGGGAGGGGACTGAACACAATCTGTCACTTTTGAGCTAGATTCCCCAGGAGCGACTTCCCCCTTCCCTTCAGCGTGGACCCCAGGTCTTTCATCTGTCTTGAATATGCCTGCATTGCATAGCTTTTGCCACTAGAATGCACCCTTATCTATGATAAGTCTTTGGGCCAGCTGCTTGAAAAATTTAACCCCTTTCTACCTTTCATTAACTCTCTTTATGCTGGCTACTTTAATGTCTTAAATTCTCTCTTGTACTATTGCTGCTTGAATAGTAGAATGACCCCAGAGACTTATTTTTTTGGAAGGATGACACCGAATGGCCAAGGGCTTTTTACTCATTGTAAATTCAGTCATTGTTATTATTATTATTACATTATTCATTATCTGTTTGTCCCACCTGCCCTCTAAGGAGCTCAGTGTGGCATACATGGTTTGCCTCTCTTCTATTTTAGTTTCCTGACAACTCTGCCAGCCTCCTGGAATTACAACTGATCTCCAGACTATAGATATAGAAGAATCATAGAATCATAGTTGGAAGGGACCACCAGGGTCTAGTCCAACCCTTGCACAATGCAGGAAATTCACAACTACCTCCCCCACACCCCCAGTGAACCCTACTCCATGCCGAGAAGATGGCCAAGATGCCCTCCCTCTCATGAACTGCCTAAGGTCATAGAATCAGCATTGCTGACAGATGGCCATCTAGCCTCTTCTTAAAAACCTTCAGGGAAGGAGCACTTACCACCTCTCGAGGAAGTCTGCTCCACTGAGGAACCGCTCTAACTGTTAGAAAATTCTTCCTAATGTCTAGATGGAAACTCTTTTGATTTAATTTCAACCCATTGGTTCTGGTCCGACCTTCTGGGGCAACAGAAAACAACTCGGCACCATCCTCTACATGACAGCCCTTCAAGTACTTGAAGATGGTTATCATATCCGCGCTCAGTCTTCTCCTTTTCAGGCTAAACATACCCAGCTCCTTCAACCTTTCCTCATAGGACTTGGTCTCCAGACCCCTCACCATCTTTGTTGCCCTCCTCTGGACGCGTTCCAGTTTGTCTACATCTTTCTTAAATTGTAGTGCCCAAAACTGAACACAATACTCTAGGTCAGTGGTTCCCAAAGTGGACAGTACCACCCCCTGGGGGGGATTACCTAGGGGGGGCACTAAGAGGCAAGGGGGCAGCAGGGGACCCGCTAGAGTTGGGCCCCTTCACTAATTTACAATAGATCAAGCTATGGCACCATGCTGGCACATTGGGTGGAAACTATCAGCACTTTTTTCCAGACTTTGAAGAGCTGGTGCCGCTGGATCAAGGTCATCAGTTTTGTTGAATAAATTTCAACTAAAAAGTTTAAATTTGATTTTGAATAGATGTGCAATTAACTGTTACTGTTTTGAAATTTTATTGTTATTATCCTCGTTAGTGAGTCATGCAAGCCCCTATTTTGAATAATGCTTTTTATAGGATAGGGTAAGGGGGCGCTGGGGTTGAGTTTGAGGAACCAAGGAGGCGGTAGCCTGAAAAGTTTGGGAATCACTGCTCTAGGTGAGGTCTAACCAGAGCAAAGAAAACCAATACCATCACTTCGAGTGATCTGGACACCATACTTCTGTTGATACAGCCCAAGATCACATTTGCCTTTTTAGCTACTGCATCGCACCGCTGACTCATGTTCAGTGTTTGGTCTACTAAGACCCCAAGATCCTTTTCGCACATACTACTGCTCAGACAAGTCTCCCCCATCCTATAATTATGCATTTCATTTTTCCTACCTAAATGCAGAACTAAATGCAGATCCCTTTGTTTCCCTGTCCACTTTCTGGAATAGGAAGTTGTCAGCAAGACAAGTCAGGAATTTATTGGATCTTGCATTCTTATCAGCGTTGGACTTCCAACAGATATCCGGGTAATTAAAATCTGCCATGACCACCATGTCCTGTCTCTTTGAGAACTTTGTAGTCTGGTCTAGGAGTGTCTCATCCAAGTCCTCTGCCTGGTTTGGTGGTCGATTAGCAGACCCCCACCATAATATCACGATTATTTCTTACTCCTTTTATTTTTACCCATAGACTCTCAACTGAACTACCATACTCAGATTCATGTACTTGTTCACAAGTGTACACGTCTTTGACATATAATGCTACTCTCCCCCTTCCTTATCTGTTTATCCCTTCTAAACAAGCTGT
Organism: Euleptes europaea; assembly: GCF_029931775.1. Classification (NCBI taxonomy): domain Eukaryota; kingdom Metazoa; phylum Chordata; class Lepidosauria; order Squamata; family Sphaerodactylidae; genus Euleptes; species Euleptes europaea. Next base: position 4,255,358 of record NC_079326.1, on the reverse strand, counting down.
ACCCCTCAATCTCTATATTCCAATCATGAGTGACATCCCACTAATTTTCAGTAATGCCTATTAGGTCAAAATCCCCTTCCTGTATTAGGGCTTCGAGTTCTTCCTGCTTGTTTCCCATACTCTGCACATTAGTGTACAGCCCTGAGGTTTTCGTTTCTGAACTTACCCGCAAGTTTATGTTTCCTTGCATACATGGCACTCCCCGCAAATCTTTATTGTTCCCATATCCAGTTATTGTCATCATGCTAGGCTTTAAGTTCTTGTCTCACTTCCCCATTAGATTTAGTTTAAAGCCCTCCTTATCAGGTTGGCAAGGCTCTCACCAAACAAATTTTTTCCTACCCTTGTGAGGTGCAAACCATCTCCCGATAGAAGAGCTTCATCTCAAAAGTGTAAGCCATGGTCCAAAAATCCAAACCTTTATCGATGGCACCATCTACGCAGCTAGTCATTAATTTGTAGTATTCTTCTTTCCCTTACTAAACCATGACCTTTGACAGGCAGAACTGATGAAAACTCAACCTGTACCCCAGGTCCTTCACCTTCTTAACCATAGCCGCATAATATTGTCGAAGGCTTTCACGGTCAGAGTTCATTGGTTCTTGTAGGTTATCTGGGCTGTGTAACCGTGGTCTTGGAATTTTCTTTCCTGACGTTTCACCAGCAACTGTGGCAGGCATCTTCAGAGTAGTAACACTGAAGAGACACGCATAGTCTCTTTTAATACGTTCTGGGCTGTGTTGGGCAATATCATTTGTTCCCAGATGAATGAGAAAGAAGGGGTAATAATCTGTGGGCTTGTTGAGTCTTCCTACCCTTTCTGTCACATCCTGGATGCATGCACCTGATAGGCAGCAGACCTCTCAAGACAACAAGTCCAGTCGGCACACTTTAGACTCTACCCCTCTCAGTAGGGAATCCCCAATTATCAGAACACGCCTCTTCCTAAATTGAGTCCTAAAGATTGAGTCCTCTCATGCGTAGGAGCCTGAGATATCTGGATACTGAGGGTACTGAGATATCAGTACCTTTGGAGAAAATAGCTGCTTTGGAGGTGGACAATATAGGGTGATATGTCTCTGAGGTTCCCTCCCTCCCCAAACCCTGCCCTCCCTGGACTGCAACCCCGAATCTCCAGGAATTTCCCAATCTGGACTTGACAACTCTAGTTCCAAGTCAATTAGTGAGTTTCATGGCAAGCAGGAATTTGTACCATGGTCTCCAAATCTTAGTCCAACACTTTAACCACTACACTGCACATGTCTGTCCTGTGCTTTCATCCTGTGTACAGGATCCCCAGGGTAGAAACAGAATACAGGAATGAGCCAATAAAAAGTTAACAACCTTGCCCACCTCTCTGTTCCACGCCCGTATCAATCAATCAATTCAATCAATTCCTTTTTTGCTGTCAATAGACCAAAACCAATTTAAAATTCAGGGCTCTACAGCAACCGTGCATCTCCACATCAAATATACAAACCCATAGAGCATATAAAAATGATTAAAAATTCAATCACATACAATATTAAACAAGTGCAAGTGATATCCTTAATACACTAACTGGTAGGCTCATGATTCCCCATCGAGAAAAGGTAAAGGTCACCTGTGCAAGCACCGGGTCATTCCTGACCCATGGGGTGACGTCACATCCCGACGTTTCCAAGGCAGACTTTGTTTGCGGGGTGGTTTGCCAGTGCCTTCCCCAGTCATCTTCCCTTTACCCCCAGCAAGCTGGGTACTCATTTGACCGACCTCGGAAGGATGGAAGGCTGAGTCAACCTTGAGCCGGCTACCTGAAACCAACTTCCGTCGGGATCGAACTCAGGTCGTGAGCAGAGCTTTTGACTGCAGTACTGCAGCTTAACCCTCTGCGCCACGGGGCTCCATCGAGAACTGGAGTAATATAATATGACTCGATTTGGCCTTCCTTGCATTACACACCAGTCTACAAACCCTGGCCACTTGTTTTGTTTTCTCTGGGAAAGCGTCATTAAGAAGAAAATTTACCCTATCTGCCTCAGTAAAACCTGTACTTTTTTCTAAGAGAGGGCCCAATATCTTTCTACACTCCTCATTATAAAAACTGCACCTAAAAAAAAACGTGCTCCACTGTTTCCAGTTCAGCAGAGGCACATGGGCAATACCTATGTGAGTAGGGGATTTTTAGATATTTCCCCTCCAGGAGGGCCGAGGGGAAAGCCGAACAGCGCGCAAGGGTGAAAGCTCTCCTGGTGTTAATAGCTTCTAACTGTGAAAGATATTCTGCAGGACAAGCTTGATATCTAGTATTAATCGGTGCTCTAAAAAATGGCACACACCCTAAACCCATTTGTCTTTCTATATCCATTATTCTTTGTTTAACTGCTTGTCTAGAGGTTACGTAACCTAATGCCAGCAGGTTATGAGGGAGAAAGCCAAGAACTTTTAGTTTACTTCTGACTGCAGTAAGCCACCTGGACGAAAATGTATCCTCTAAAGTCAGTGGGAGCAATCCACAAGGTATAAGGTTCGTTTTGAGCCATAAGTATAGTGAAGATAAAGCAACCCTGGCCTCTATTCTTATTTGTCCAGTCTCCAATCTCACCATGGAGTTGGAGACACAGTTGGGCACCTGCAGAAGAGCCCTTAAGAATTTAGTTTGCATACGCTCTAGCAGTACAAAGCAAGAAGGGGCTGACCCCAGTAAGAAACCATATATTAGCTGAGCTACTGTTTTTGCCTGGTATACTTAAAGAGCAGCAGGGACATTAAATCCCCCCTTAGTACGATAAAACTTCAAGATACCTGACGCTGATCTATTTCCAACTTCGGCTGCATAATTGCTATGGGTGTGGCATGATTCGTTTGATTGTAATATCATGCCAAGGTACTTGAAGTTTCTAACCAGCTCTATGCCCTGTCTGTTGATTGACCATTTCCTGGATACCTTTCCCCTGCCAAATGACATAATTTTCATTTTCTGATAATTAATAGTTAAATCTTGATTTTTACAATAAGCCGCAAATCTTGCTAGTGCCCTTCTGAGTCCCACTGCTGTTCTCGAGAGAATAACCACATCATTTGCGTATAAAAGTATCGGGACATGTCGATGTGCTATCTTGGGAGGATGAAAATTTAGGTCCGTTAATTCATCAACCATATCATTTATGTAGAAGATGAACAATATTGGGGCTAATAAACAACCTTGTCTGACCCCTCTAAAGGTATTGATGTTCTCAGTTAACTGCCCCTTCCTGTTAAACCTAACCCTGAGCGTTGTACCTTCATGAAGGGCACTAATAAGCAAGTAGAGCCTTCTGTCAATGGTTGAATTCTCCAATTTAGCCCACAGTTTTGGGTGAGAGATGGAATCAAATGCAGCTTTCAGGTCAATAAATGCTGCAAACAAACAGGAGGTTTCCTTAGAACTATCCACGCCCGTACAGTTTGTGACCCATCAAACAAAATCCTGCCTATCCATAACGTGTGCTAGCCCATCTTGATCAAAGAGGTCTCTCACCAGCAGAGAAGAAATAATTACACTTCAAAGTGATGTCGATAAGAAAATAATTTGCAACTGATGAGCTGGACTTGGCTTCATAATTATCTGCTCCCAGCCAAGATCGCATTTTTCCTCCCAGCTTGTCCTTTTTTATCTTTTTTAAAAATGTAGGAGTCCCCAATAATGTCTGAAAAACTATGTCAACATCTTTGTTGGTAAATATTCAGCACACAAAGGAGTGTTGGATGACACCCAAGCCCTTTCTCCCCTCTCACCCAATGCACCTGTCCTGCTCTTATGCCACCATCATTCATGTCATGAAATACTGTTCAAAAATAGCTAAATCCAATGTATGCTAGATTGTATGCTAGATTCCCAGATTTTACTAGGAAGATTGAGCCTGTGTATACTGGGTTTGATCTCCTTTGAACATTAGGCAACTTCATATGGAGGGGGCATAAAATGCTGGCAATAGGGAATGAACACTGGGTGAGGAGGCAAAGTGAATGCTCACTCTTAGGGCCGGATCTTGGGGGGGGGTCTGGTGGGGGCAGTATCCCCGGATGCAAGGAGAGGGGGGGCAGCACACCCACAGCCCAGCTGGTGCACGTGCCACCCGCCCACCCTCAGCTCGTACTGGCCGCTGCTCTCCCTCTCTTTTTTTCTTCTGGGGTGTCTGCTGTGCACCCTGCCTGGCACATTTCTCTCCACTCCTTCCCCCAGCTCTGTTCCTGGCCCCTGGGGCCACCAGCACCTGGCTCCAGTGTGCATGGCAAACCCCTTCCCTCCCTCCCTCCCCCCCTGCCCCAGACGCTTCTTCCTCCAGCTCTGTGCCTGCTCCCTCTCTCTACTAGGGTTGAACATTGTCCAAACTGGGTTAGAGTTGAGCATTGTCCAAACTGTACGAGAATCTTTATTTTATTTGCATCAGCCAATATGTTTCCATCACAAAATATATGATGTGTTGGAAGGTTGCCATTTTTTTAACTGGCTGTGCCTTTATTAGCAGCTTGACACAAAGAAATTTAGCTACTGAAGCTTTTCTCAGCACTTCTCTCTGTTCCAAGAAAAGCTCCACTAGCTTCATTTCTGAATAAAATATGGTAAACCTAGTATGAGGGAGTATCTTTAATTCTGCAAAGTAACTTTCAATACAAAAACAGGGCAAGGAGCGCATGGATACCTGTGCCCAGTGTCAGCACTCATACAATACTTACCCACATTGACCAAAACACACTGTGCAATAACTTCAAAAAGTAAAATGTCGGAGGGCGGGGGAAGAAGTTGGAAGAAAGCATTATTTATTATTTATTATTAAGGAAGTTGGAAGAAAACATTATTTATCCCTTTCTGCACTGGAATGTTGTCTGCGGTGGCACATAGCATTCCAGGGTCTAAAGATCTCAGTGGACCTTGGCTCTACACCCAAGTGAAGATCAGGAGTTCATCCGGGGGTGGGGGTTGCTTGGCAAGGGTGCCACGTGGGAATCCATGTAGAGTTTCATACATTGACTTTAAGATCATTGACCTACATGGAATAGGAATGAGAGGAAGCAAGAAGAATCCTTTCGGAGTATACAGACATGATTCCAAGGCTGAGCATGAATTAGAATGTCAAAGACAGTTCTTATGAAAGGGGTCAAGAATAAAAGAAACAAAAGTTTGAATTTTGTGGGGCTGGAGGGAAGCAGAGATGTCTGAAGTAAACATCTAGAGTAGCTAAAAGAGGAGGGGGACTTGAGGAGGGGAGGATTTGTGTTAGCAATGAGTCCACAAAGCAACAGGCTTTCTAAATAAGAGGCCAAACAAGAAAAAGTGATGCCATCACTGTACTTAGAGTCTCCAGTATGGCCTTGGCAAATGCCGGGAGTTTTTTTTAAAGAATATTTTTTTTATTATTTTCTTCATTTAATACAAGAGAAAAAGAAAGTAATGATTAAAAAAATATAATGACTTCCCCCTACTTCTCTCCCATCCAATAATGACTTGTATGTACTTTTGATTACACATTTTAATCCCTAAAATATAGTAATTAATGTATGATTATCTTATCTTAACTATAGATAATAATATTGAAACTTGGTATAATCACTCTACCAAATCTATAATAGAGATTAAAACAAAGTATCCTTTAAATGATCGCATTGAAAAATAATTTTCACAATAAATTCTCAACGCCTCCCATTCCCCCCAAAATTGTGCATTATCAGTCTGATTTATCAAAGCTGTAAGTTTCGCCATCTCTGTCAATTCTAACATCTTATTTATCCAGTCATTTTTTGTTGGCAACTCGTCAGTCTTCCATTTAGCTGCATATATCACACGTGCAGCTGTAGTGGCATATAACAAAAAAGTTCGGTGAGTAAAAACAGTGTCTGGAATCATACTTAATAGCAACATTTCAGGTGTTTTAGAAATATTTTGTTGTAAAATCCTCCGTATTTCATTATATATCATCTGCCAAAACTTCTTAGCTTTTTCACAGGCCCACCAAACATGATAAAAGGAGCCTATGTCTTTATTACATTTCCAACAGTTTGGTGACATTGAAGGAGATGATTTTGCTAATTTCTTCGGTGTTAGATACCATTTGTACATGATTTTATATACATTTTCCTTTAATGTTTGCAAGGATATAAGTTTCAGATCTTTTGTCCATAACCTTTCCCATTTCTGCAACATTATATCATGTCCCAGCATTTGCGCCCAACTAATCATAGTGGGTTTTATCCGTTCTTGTTCACAATAAAGTTCCAGCAGTAATTTATACATCTCGGATATAAGATGATCATTTGTATCCAGTAAAAGTTTTTGTAAAGTTGATTTAGTTCTAAGAAATCCTGTTTTCAAATCTTGTAAAGAAACCGAATGTATTTGATAATACTGGAACCAAGATAATGAGTCTTTAACTTCTTCATAGTCTTTAAGTAAACATGTTGTGCCTTCCCATTTCAAAAGATCCTGATAAGTTAATAACTGGGCAGGTCGTAATGGCCGTAGAGTTAACATCTCTTGTGATGAAATCCATAATGGTGTTTTTACTTCTAACAATTGTTTATATCTGGTCCATTTTCTATAAAGAGATGATTTAATCATATGTTGTTGAAATGATGCATGCATTTTAACTTTATTATACCACAAATATCCATGCCATCCACTTCTATTGTCATACCCTTCTAAATCCAATAAACGAGTATTTCTTAAATCCATCCAGTCTTTCAGCCATACTAAAGCAGCCGCTTCAGCATATAATTTAAAATTTGGAAGGGCAAGTCCACCTCTCTCTTTTGAGTCAATCAAATACTTATATGCAATCCTTGGTTTCTTGCCTTGCCAGATAAAATTCAATAAGTCCTTTTTCCTGGAATCAAAATACTTTACTTGGGATATAATAGGAAGATTCTGAAACAAAAACAATAGTCTTGGTAATATATTCATTTGTACTGTCGAGATACGTCCTAGTAAGGATAAATTCTTATTGGTCCAAATCATCCTATCTCTCTTTATTTCTTCCCATAATTTAATATAATTGTTAAACATCATATCCACATTTTTAGTAGAAATCCATATTCCCAAGTATTTCACTTTAGCTGCTTTCTGCCAATTTGTCAAGGTAGTAAAATGCTGTTGTTCTAAGCCAGAAACATTCTTAAAAATCGTCTGTGTTTTCTCCTGATTAATTTTAAATCCTGAAACTCTACTGTAAGAGTCCAATATCTCTTTCAATTTGATTACAGATCGGTTAGGGTCATCCAAAATCAATAGTAAGTCATCAGCAAACGCCCTCAATTCATACTCCTGTTTACTTATTTTTAGTCCATTTACATCTTTGGATTCTCGAATCATACAACATAGGGACTCCAAAACCAAAATAAACAACAAAGGTGAAAGTGGACATCCTTGTCTCGTCCCTTTTTGTATTATGCAATCTCCTGGCATTGATTCATTAACCAATATTTTCGCTTGCTGTTTAGTATATATGGCATCAATAGCTCTTCTACATTTTTCTCCAAAGTCCATCATTTTCAAAGTCTTTTTCATATAGTCCCAAGATACCATATCAAAGGCTTTCTCCGCATCTAGGAAGACAAAGGTCGCTTTCTGTTGAGGATTCTGTTCATAATACTCCAAAGCATCTAAAAGTATCCTTACATTATCCTAAATTTGTCTTCCTGGGACAAAACCTGCTTGGTCCTCGTGTATTAATTCCTTAATCAATTTTTTGATTCTGGATGATAAAACTGAAGCATAGATTTTGTAATCCACATTAAGTAACGAAATAGGTCTATAATTAGTTACTTTTTCAGGGTATCTTCCAGATTTGTGAATTAGTGAAATAAAAGCATCTGACCATGTTTCTGGTACTATTCCCGTCTCCGTTATTGAATTACAAAGCGTCAAAAAAGGTTTCAACAATTGAGGTTTAAAAATGCTGTAAAATAAAGCAGTTATACCATCTGGTCCCGGAGTTTTATCTATTTTTTGTTTATTAAATGCATCTTCTAGTTCCTCTAAGGAGATTGGCTCGTCAAGAAGACTCTGTTGGGCTAATAATAATTTTTTTAATATTTATAGAGTTTAAAAAATTTTCCATCTTTTTTATTGATATTTCATCTTTTTAATACAACTTAGTATAAAATGAAACACATTCTTTTTGAATATCTGCAGTGGTACACACCGGTCCATTTGCTGATTGTATTTTAGCTATAATCTGCTTTTGAAAGGAATCCCGAAGTTGAGTTGCCAGAAACTTACCAGGTTTATTAACCTGTTCAAAATGTCTTTGTTTTGCATATTTCAAATTCTTATTCATTTCTTCAGAAACCACCAAATTCAATTGATGTTTAAGAGCATTTATTTTCTTCAAAACAATGTTTTTTTGATCGTCTTGCAATTCCAAAAGTAAACCCAGTTCAAGTAAACCCAAAGTATGGTATTAGTCAACTGTAATTGCTGTTTCCGCCATGCCATATTTTTCTGGATCATGAATCCTCTTAATACCGCTTTAAAAGCATCCCATACTGTATTTAAGGTGGTTTCTCCATTCATATTGATCTCAAAATAGTCCTTAATCAACTTGGACAGGTCCTCTAAAAGTTTCTGGTCTTTCAATAGCTTATCATTCAATTTCCATCTAAATGCCTGTTGATTATTCCACTCAAAAGTAATTGGATTATGATCAGAAAAAGTTCTTGGTACAATATGTATCTTACATAATTGTGTGAAAATAGATTTACTTGCCCAAATCATATCGATCCTAGAATGTGAATTGTGTCTTGCTGAATAAAAAGTAAATTCTTTAGCTGTTGTATTCATTGTTCTCCAAATATCCTGTAGGGCCAGATCTGCTGTCATTTGAAAAAAGGTCTTTGGAAGGGTTCCTTCTTTTTCACTTTTGGGTTGGGTTTTCTTGTCCAACAGAGGGGAAGTTATTCCGTTAAAATCTCCCATCAACAAGATTTGATCTTGGGAATATTGAAGCAAAGTCTCATGCAATTGTTCAAAAAATTTAACTTCCCCCTCATTAGGTGCATAAATTCCCACCACCAATGTTTTCTGACCCATTATTTTTGTCCTAATTATCATTATGTGACCTTCTTCATCTTTATATACCAATTCAGGGCCTCAAACTAGCATGAGCATAAATGACTACTCCTTTGGTTTTAGTTTTAGACAACACTATAAATGCTTGACCCAATAAGTTTCTTTCCAAGTATTTTCTGTCCTTTTTTGAGATGTGAGTTTCCTGTAAACAAATCAAAGTATATTTTTGTTTTTGTAAAAATTTGAAGATCCTTCCTCTTTTTGTCTTTTCATTTAATCCATTAACATTCCATGAAATTACTTTAGCCATGATGATTCTCTAATGTGAAGTAAAAGTTTTATAATCTAGTTCCTCCATCTGCTCCCTTCAGTGAAAGATCCTCTTGTTCTTCTTCCTCCTCTTCCAATGCACTGGAAGGGACTTCAGCAAAGTCTTTTTTGTACTTCCTCCAGAACTTTCCAACATCTTGTAATGAAGTTATGGCTGTTTTGACTCCCTTGTACATAAAAGTAAAGCCCTGTGGTAATATCCATCTGTATCTTATTCCATTTTTCCGCAATGTTGCAGTGAAATCTTTGAAGATACTTCTCTTAGCCATCAAATGTCTCGGTATATCTTTGAGTATTATCAAAGTTGTGTCCCCTACCATCATTGGTTTATCATAATGAAGTTTCATAATGGCATCCTTCATTCTGATATCATAAAAGGAAATCATCACATCTCTTGGTTTAGTTTTCTTCAATCTTGCCGGTAATGGTATTCTGTAGATTCTATTCACTGCATGATCCATCTCTTGTACATCAATTTCAGTTAAATCTGCCAAAGTCCTTATCAGTGTATCTCTTGAATCTCCCAGGTCTTCATGAAGGTTGCGTAAACGTAAGTTAGATTCTCTAGTCTTCATATCCATCATGGCCAGTTGATCTTTCACCGTGTCTTCCTGTACCAAAATTGCATCTATTTGTCTCTCATGGCTATCCACCTTCTTCTTAACATCCTTCTGGTCTTCCATCACCTTCTCTAGTGAACCATCCAGTGTCTTCACATCTGTTTGGATTGTGTTGACCTGAGTTTTCACTTCTTTAAGGTCTTCTGTCACTGCGTCCATTTTCTGAGTCATAGTCTGAGCTAAAGTATTCATCATAGTAGTCAATTGATCCATTTGTTTGGACATCTGCTCCTGTTGTTTCAACAGCTGTTCATGTTGTTTTGCTATAGTCTCATTTTGTTTAGCAAGCATATCTTGTATTTTTTTCTCCATAGTTGCTTCCTGTGAAGATTCTTTGGTTTTAGGTATTGCAGGTGATACTGTGTGCAAAGATCCAGACCTTTGGCGAGTGTGAGGTTCTCCAACCTCCCTGGGCAATTTCCATAAAATCACTCACTCAGACGACCGTTCAGAAGCAAGTAAGTTTATTGGAAGGCTTCAGGTAAGGTCAGGGCCTACATGGTCCAAAGCTACAAGTGCTCACATAGTCAAAAGGGCTAGAATATAAACTGTTCTATAATGCAGACGTCAGTTACATGTTTTGAGAACCAAGAGATAACAGCGCTGGGCTAAGCTACTGAATACACATCAAAGACATCAGAGGAGCTCGTTAACTCAAGCCTGAGAAAGCCAAGGTCAGAGGAGGGAGGAGGGAATGAGGAAAGGAAAGCGAGCGGGACATTCCAGCGAGGGCCTAAATGGAAAACAGTCCAGCCAAGGCCTGAACCCTTCTACTGACAGAGACCTGGGCTGTCGCTTGTACAGACAGTCCAGACACGGAACAGAGCAATCCCTCACATTCTGCCCCCCTTAAGGCCCCCCTCCCCCGTCTCATCAGGACGTGGCTTGTGGGGGTAAGCGGTATGGAACTCGTATACCAACCGGGGTGCCGCTACATGAGGGGCCGCCACCCATTCGTCCTGGGCGGGGCTCAGATGTTTCCAGCGAACCAAGTAAAATAACTTCCCTTTTTTCAGTTTCGAATCCAACACTTTAGAGACCTCAAGATGCATCTCCCCCCCCACAACCGTAGGAACCTCTGGCTTAGGTTGAGGGTGGAATTGGGGGGCTGCAGTGTAGGGTTTGAGCAGGCTAATATGAAACACCGGATGTACCCCTTTAAGTGATTTAGGGAGAGCCAACTCAACTGTGACGTCATTAATGACCCGAGTGATAGGGTAAGGGCCCACATACTTGTCACTGAGTTTTTTACAGGGATGCAGCGATCGTAGATTCTTGGTGGAGAGATAAACCTGATCACCTACTTTAAGTTCCCACCCAGGAGAACGATGTTTATCTGCTTGGTCCTTGTATTTGCGTTTTGCCCGCTCCAAATTCTTTTGAAGCCAGGGCCAAGTTGTTTGTACCACCTGCACCCATTCTTGGGCCCCCTGCACACCCTCCATTTCCGGGGTAACGGTAGTAGACCCGAAAGGCCCAAACTCCTTCCCATACACCACTTGGAAAGGACTGAAACCTGTGGAGGAATGAGGGGCGTTATTGTAGGCATATTCAGCAAATGGCAGCAAATCCACCCAGTTGTCCTGGTGGTAGTTCACATAACACCTTAAATAACATTCCACTACAGCATTCACACGTTCAGTCTGGCCATCGGTTTGAGGATGGTAAGCAGAAGACAGGCCCTGCTCTTTCACCCCCATTATTTTCAGAAAGGCCCTCCAAAACTTGGCCACGAATTGAGCCCCCCTGTCGGAGAGGACCTTCTGTGGAACCGAATGATGCTTTACCACGTGATTAACAAACAACCGTGCCAGTTTTTGTGCCGAAGGCAATCCGGCACAAGGAACAAAATGAACCTGTTTCAAAAATAAGTCAGTAATTACCCACAAAACGGTTTTACCCCGGCTAGGGGGCAAATCAGTAATAAAGTCCATGGCTATAACTTCCCAAGGCATGGTTGGGACTTCCAGTGGTTTTAAAAGATCTGGTGGCTTTCCCATGCGTTTCTTTGCAGTAGCGCAGGTGGGACAGCTGCGCACAAATAATTCAACATCAGCTCTCATACCTGGCCACCAAAATTGTCGTCGTAGCAAATGCAAGGATTTAACAAACCCAAAATGTCCTGCTAGTTTGGCCCCATGTACCATTCCCAAAACCTCCTTTCTAAGAGTCTCTGGTACATATAGCCTATTTCCCTGGAACCAAAAAGTCCCCTTTTGAGTAAGGTTTGGAGGAAGACTTTGCTTCTCTTCCTCCAACTGTGTGGCTTCTTTAAGCTTCATCTGAAAAGTCTCTGGTACTCCCCGAAGAGGAGCAACGAGTTTGGGATCGGGTGGTTACTGACAGTCCTGGCACTTCCCCCCTCTGTTCCGGAGTGAATAGGGATTCAATGGGTCGGTCAAAGTCATTCCGGTATTGGCATCTGCCAAGGCATTGTCCTTGCCGGGCACATGTTTTAGGACAAACCGGAACTTGGCGAAAAACTGTGCCCAGCGAACCTGTTTTGCCGTCAACTTTCTAGTCCCTTTTAAAGCCTCTAAATTTTTGTGATCGCTCCAGACCTCAAAGGGATCCTCTGCCCCTTCCAGAAAATGTCTCCAAATAGTGAGAGCGTGTTTCACCGCCGCTGCTTCCTTCTCCCATATCGCCCAGTTGATTTCTGATTGGGAGAACTTTTTTGAGAAATAAGCACATGGTTTTAAGTGGCCGCTTTCATCCCGTTGAAGTAGCCCCCCCCCCATGGCAACCTCAGAAGCATCCACTTGGACTATGAAAGGTTTCTCACAGTCGGGGTGGGAGAGCACAGGTTCAGAAGTAAATAATCGCTTGAGCGTCTCAAACACCTGTTGACAGGCAGAAGTCCATTGCAGTATTGCAGATGGCAATGTGGCTGCCGCTCCCTTTCCTTTCGTGCGCAACAGCGAGGTTAGAGGGAGCGCCACCTGAGCAAAGTTCGAAATAAAGTTCCGATAAAAGTTTGCAAACCCAGAAATTGTTGTAATTGCCTGCGCGTGGGGGGGGGGTGTCCCACTCGACCACTGCCCGAATCTTGTCGGGATCCATCTCTAACCCTTGATGTGAAATGACATACCCTAGAAAGGTAATGGAGGGTCGGTGAAAGTCACATTTTGAAACCTTGGCAAACAGCTTGTGGGTGCGCAATCGCTGCAGTACTTCTCGCACCAGCTGTACGTGTTCTTCCATAGTTTTTGTATAAATGAGAATATCATCTAAGTAAACCACAACTCTGCGGAATAACAAATCATGTAACACTTCATTGATTAGTTGCATGAACACACTCGGAGCCCCTGTAAGTCCGAAAGGCATCACTAAATACTCAAACATTCCAAAACAACAAGAAAAAGCGGTTTTTGGTTCATCCCCTTCTCTTATTCGGATGCGATGGTAGGCTTCCACTAAGTCCAGTTTAGTGAAAATCTGGCCCTCCTTCAATTGTGCAAGCAGGTCTGGAATGAGAGGGAGGGGGTAGGCATTAGACTGAGTGACTGCATTCAGTCTGCGAAAATCAATGCACAGTCTTAAATCTCCCGTTTTCTTTTTTACAAAAAAGGCAGGAGCCGAAAATGGTGCTTTGGAGGGGCGGATAAAACCCCGAGCCAAATTAGTGTCCAAATAGTCCCGTAAGACGGCTTTTTCGTTAGGACTCATGGGGTCAATCTTTCCTTTGGATAGTTTGCCATCCCCTACCACTTCTATGGCGCAATCGGTCTCCTGGTGAGGGGGCAATTCGTCACACTCTCGTACATCGAACACATCAGAAAACTGAGCATACTCCTTAGGGAGCTGTGGGTTGACAGTTCCCGTTGGCCGTGCCTCAACTAAGGCAGCTGCCTGGGTTTTGAGCACCCGGTCCTTGTCGTGATGCTCACACAGGGTCTCAGGGAAAGTGAGGGTTCGTTCTACCCAATCTATGGAGGGGTTATGTCCCAGCAGCCAGTTCGTATCCAAAATCATGGGCGTGTTGATAGGGGCAATGGTGAAATGGAGCCGTTCCCCCATGCCCATCACTACCGTGGTCATGCGGTGAGTGACAGGGCCTCCTCTAAGGTTGCTACCGTCCATCTGGGAGAAATGTATGGGTTCGGGCAACTGCACCCTTTTCACCCGCAGTTGGCGGGCGACTTTTTCACTTATCAGGGTGCGGGAACAGCCGGAATCCACGAGGGCTGTCACTTTTATTATCGGTCCCCCTTTAGGCAACGTAAGGGCAACCTTGACAAACACATTGTCCTCTTGTTCGCTTACCATCATTGGAGCTCCTTGCACCAGGTCCGGAGCGGTCTGCTGAGGAGCCCCTTTTACAGCAGACTGGCGGCGGTTTTTGCCATCGGGTCCCATTCCTCCTTGTCGCTGGATGAGGTCAACTCGGGATTTGTAATCCGTGGTTCCGATGAGCCCAAGGTTTCATTTGTAATCCGTGGCCCCGATGGGCCAGTAGCTTTCGAAGCTCCTGGGTTGGATTGCGCTTGAAGGGCCGAAGCAGTACTCCGTCTGCCGGGTGCGCCGCTGCGGCGGCGAGATTGTCCCTCAGCAGGTGGCTTTTCTGGTTCGGCCGCTGCTGGTCAGGGTGGTCCCGGGCATCCGGGTCTGGAAGGGCATTGAGAAGCAAAATGACCCTTACCTCCACAAACGAGACAGGCTCCGCTCTCAAAGCGTTTGCGGCGTTCAGCTACCGACGGTCCCCCCCCCGAGGGGAAACGAGAGTCCTTTGGACCTCCTGGCCTGTCTCCTCGGACTTTGGTCTCCCGACCCGTACGTTGTCTGGATAAAAGTAGAAGCTGCTTTCGATTCTCGATGTTGGCTGCATGCCGGACCCAGCCTTCTACATCAGGAGGGTTACCTTGCATAAAAGCTCAGTGCTGTAATTCCGGGTTCAAACCCTCACGGAAATATTGCACCCTGGTAGCCTCACCCCAGTCCAAAATCTTGCTTGAGAGCGATTGAAATTCACTAGCATATTGCGCTACTGACTTAGTCCCTTGGCGCAACTGTAGCAAGGCAGTCTTGGCTCTTTCGCCCAAGTGTGGATCCTCGAACCGATGTCGAAGAGCTATCATGAAGTCATCGAGACTTCGCAGGACAGGGGAGCGGAGTTCGTATTGCAGCACCATCCAGGCGGCCGCCTCACCCTGTAGCAAGGAAGCAACATATTGGACCCGAGACTCCTCAGATGTAAAGGTCCGAGCTTGCTCTCGCATAAAAATATCCACTTGAACCATAAAAAATGTCAACTGGTCACTCGACCCATCATAGGTGATTTTTAAGTCCCAGCGTGCCGGCGGAGCGGGGCGGGCTGGCGGCACGGGAGCCGCAGGCTGTATGGGCTGTCCCCCTCCCGCCGGCGCTGCAGGCTACTGCGGCGGATTCACCGGCAAGTCATCCAGCGTCTGGGCCAAGTCCAGCATTACGGCGTTCATGGCATCCATGCGTTCAAGCATGTCCTGTCGCTCTACCTGCCACCGTTGGCGTTCCTCTTCCATCTGGTGTAGCAGGACAGCTTCCTTCCGGGCCGGATCGTCCTCAAATCCAGTCCCGGGAACTGCAGTCCTCCGAGCCCACGTCTCATCCCTGGAGAGCGACCAAGTACGCAGAGACTCTAACCAGGTGTTCAAGCGGGTAGTCTTGCGCTTCGTACCCAAACCCGATCCAGAGTCGGCTCCACTGGGCGTCTTCCCAGTCGACGTCCCTTCCGAAGGGCTAGGATCGGGGTTCGTTGGCACAGTGCTGTCCTCGTCCTTCTTGTCATCCCCATTGCCTGCCATAGCTGTCCAAAGGTGGTACAGGAGCAGGAACTGGGGCAAGGGACTTGTAGCTTAATGTGAGGTTCTCCAATCTCCCTGGGCAATTTCCATAAAATCACTCACTCAGACGACCGTTCAGAAGCAGGTAAGTTTATTGGAAGGCTTCAGGTAAGGTCAGGGCCTACATGGTCCAAAGCTACAAGTGCTCACATAGTCAAAAGGGCTAGAATATAAACTGTTCTATAATGCAGACGTCGGTTACATGTTTTGAGAACCAAGAGATAACAGCGCTGGGCTAAGCTACTGAATACACATCAAAGACATCAGAGGAGCTCGTTAACTCAAGCCTGAGAAAGCCAAGGTCGGAGGAGGGAGGAGGGAATGAGGAAAGGAAAGCGAGCGGGACATTCCAGCGGGGGCCTAAATGGGAAACAGTCCAGCCAAGGCCTAAACCCTTCTACTGACAGAGACCTGGGCTGTCGCTTGTACGGACAGTCCAGACACGGAACAGAGCAATCCCTCACAGCGAGTTGATGACATCTATGTTTAGTGCTTATTTTACACCAGTTTTGGCTGGTCTAAGAAAGTTGTTTTCGCCAGTTGTGGGTAGTATATTAGTTCATACTAAGCAAATTTGCTGGAAAGTTTTTCCCAAAAACTTCAAGGAATAAGTAGAAATTGAGATTTAAAGTTTAAAATACCAACGAGTTTTTTTGGATGCTCTAGGTCGGCAGGTAACAGGAAATAGGAAGTTAACTGGAACTTATTCAGCTGTGGACCATCCGTCATCCCCTTTTTGTAGTTCGTACCTTATTGGATGATACACAGGGGCTCGCTTCCGGTCCTGCGTGCTTCTGCCCTTCTGTTCTCCTGTCATCAACAAGCACAGTCCTAGAGGTCTTCTGGAGCTCCAGAAATAATTTTAAAGATGTAGCCGGCGGACCTTTCCGAGCCTGGAAAAGATATGTGACCAAGGGGGAGGAGGGTTTTAGTTCTCCTTTCCTCTCAAACGTCACAAGATCTTATTGGTACTTGAAATGTCCATCTATAAGTCCAATTGTTTTGTCTACCCACAGATCAATTTGATAAAGTCCTTGCCGCTTTATCTGATGACTTATCTTAACAACAGAGTTTTCATTCGATGGGGGGGGGGAGAGAAGAGTGAAGTTCTCAGTTGTTTTCTATCAACCAGGTTAAGCTTTATGCCCGGTAAAATCAAAAGCGTTCTCGTTACTCACATAGACTTCGGAGAGTAAGGTACTTCTTATTTAATAGTTCTTTAAGTGGTGATAGGTAACGGAGATGCAGGCCAGTTGCCAAAGAAGCGCTCGCGGTGATGCTTTCTTCCCTCAATGCCTAGCGGGACAGCGTCCACACCTCCGGGGGACTTAAAAAAGCTCCCTCGGAGAGTGCGGGAGTCACACCGCTATCTTCGGGCTGCAGAGGAATTCCTGCATCCCAATCCACCTTTTAGGATCGGGTTGAAGTGTTTAAAACACTCCAAAAAGAGCGAATCTTGGATTCCCTTTGGGAGCTCTCCCAAGGAACGTATGCTGGGACCAGCTCGATTACCGGAAGTCCCCAAATACCAGGAGTTTTGAGGGCAGTGCCTGAATGTCAGGCACCAGCCTGGTTCTCAGCGGTTAGGCCAGATGGTGCTCCAAGGTCGAATTGTTGTTCAACTCTGTTATGTTTTGTCTCACTCTTCTCTGAGAACAAAGGCTATCTATGGGTTGCCCTAGCAACCAGGAGTTGTCCAGAAAGTTCATTTCAAGTTCTGTACTCTCATTCCTACCCCCATTAGTATCGTTGCTGCTTCCAAGTCATTTTCTGCAACTCGCTGTATATTTCTCAAAAAATCACCTTTCTATGGACTACCTGCCTAGAAGTTGTTTTGTGGGATCTATCTAGTGAGCCAAGAGCTAACATTACGATACTAATCCCAAATATCTCTTCGTGTCTACTGCAACCCCCACGCCCTGGCAGGGTCCATAGAGGAGGACCTCCAGCGATCTCTTCTGGAGGATGCGCACCGCTCTCTTCAGGGGTCCTCACAGTGGACCACCCTTGCGGGAGCAACGACTGTGGAGTCGGGAGAGGCCGCAGTCATGGAATCATTGCTCCGGCAGTGCTGATGCCTCGACAAGAGTTCCTGAGCCCCGCCGTGGAAGGAGGCCTACCGGCAGCACTGCTTGGAGAGGGGGAAGATCAGCAGGGCCAGGCTGTTGGACCGATACTGCCACGTGGGAGGGAATGCTGCCGTGGGCGGCGGAAACGAGGCTTTCCTGGAGGGGCCCGATCCGCATGTTTGGGGTCCTGTACCCTTCTTCCTCATGGTGGAGCAGTTGGAGAAGGCGAGTCCTGATCGACCCCGTTTTCGCCAGGGGGCTGAACAACTGTTTGCTGAGGTGGCCGATGCCCGAACCGCCGAGTTGGCGACAGAGCAAGCAGAGGTGCTTGCAGCCACGCAGGTGGTGGCCACGCTCGGAGCACAGCCCAAAGACCCTGGGATTTCGGACACCGAGGGGGAGGATTGGACACCATCCTCGTCCTCCCCCGATCTCCCATTCTACGATCTCCCTACCAGAACGACGGCCCATCTGCAACGTCTGACGGGACTTGCCGCCGCCGCAGTTTTTTGCAAGACATTGGGGGGTGCCCAGATGAAGAAGGCCTCGGTGACTGCAATACAAATCTCCGAGTAGGCCAGACCAGGCTCACCAGGCCGCAGATGAGATCCAACGTCTGCGGTACCGAAATCAGGACCTAGAGGAGCAAGTAGCTCAGATTCGAGATCAAATGGATATTATGTGGCGGGAGTTCGGCAAGTGACAATGGGCACAACCCCCTGCACCAGCTCTGCCACTTCCAGGGCAACTGGGCCAGCCGGGAGCGCCAGTTTCAGGACAACCTGGTGCGAAAGGACCTGTTTTCCAGGAATTTGGCACAAGAAGATGGCGGCAGCTGCAGCGGTCACAGCCCTGGAGCTCTGAGGTTTTTATCTTTTTAAAGGTTTTATCTGGTTCATTAGACAACCTGGTGCACCCATTTTGGGACAGCATGCCCCAGGACAGCTCGGTGCCCCCGCTCCAGGATGCCTGGGGGGGCCCACGCTGCCGGGTCAACCACAACCACAGCTGGTAAGGCCCGCTCCACAACCGCATCCATACGCCCCACAAAGGGACTTGCGAGCGACGTTTGACGGATCCGCTGATGGGCTGCCTTACTTTTTACATCAAGTGGACAGTTTTATGAGAGAGCAGGGACCCACCTTTCCCACGGAAGACAGTCGGGTCAGGTATGTGTCGTCTGTGCTGGAAGGAGAAGCGGCAGAATGGATGATTCAACCGTTTGATCTCCAGGCCCGATCCGTTCAAACTCTAAATGACTTTATGCAAGCGTTACGAAGAGTGAGAAGGCTAAGACTGCCATCCTCCAACTGCACCAGGGCACTAAATCAATCAGGGAGTACGCCAGTGAGTTTTAACGGCTTGCCAGTAAAATTGTGGACTGGAGCGAAGCCACACGGGTACAGTGTTTTCGGGAGGGGCTGAATCCTGAAATACTGTATTGGAGTTTTACCCGCCTAACCTTGAAGAATGGATACTGTTGGCAGAAGAAGTAGAGAGTCGTCGGCAACTTCTCTCCATCTCCAGGCGCAGGGTGAGGGAGACAGGGTCGCAGCAAGCCCGAGCAGCCCGCAGACAACTCCAAAAGTACCCGCTCCGCCGCCACGGAGACCAGCTCTTAAACCTGAACAAGCTAAACGGTTCCAAAGTGGAGCTTGTCTCGTTTGTGGGTCGGTGGGCCATTTCACCGCAGCCTGCCCGTTACAGCCGGAACGGCTGGTTCCGAGTCTCCGCCCTGGACGTGCGTCTCGAGCGGGAGGAGACAGCCGTCGGAAGAGTGCAGCAACCGGACACACCACCACTGCCGGATGGAAGGATCCCCTGCTCTCAATCTTGACGCAGAAGTCCCTTCTATGGATCTCACCATTCCATTACCTGACCCCTCCGGGTCCCGGATTACAAATGCCGCTGTCTAAAGTGGAAAGAGGATGGCCTTGTCAGAGGAAGAGGGAACTTGGGGAGTCTCGGTGCTGAATCTGGTCCCAACTCTTGACCAGTCACAAAATGAAGCGCCACCGCAGACCCTTGCTCCTGTACAACCTGAAGCTCCAGTAATGATGAGCGAGGTGGGGGACACGGTTTTCTTAGATGTTATTTTGCAACATTGTAAGGGGGGTCCCCAGATTTCTGTAAAGGCCTTAGTTGATTCCGGATGTGCTCATACTTTGATTAATGATGACACGTTTAAAGCCTTAAAGGTGAAGGCGGTGCCCCTACCCCAACCCATCCAGTTTGCCCAAATGGATAGCAGTGACTTTCGGAGGGGGGGACCTGTGGACCGATGCACCGGCAGTGTGGCCATGGGAGTGGGCCACCACTGGGAACAGTTGCGCTTCACAATAGCACTGGGCATTTGGTAACCAGTGGTGTTGGGGGTAAATTGGCTGCATGGACACAGTCCCACCATAAATTGGGCAGCCAAAACGATTGAGTTCACCCAGCCGCAGTGTGACCGGTATCGCAAAGAAGTAGCAGTTAAAACACCTGCCATGGCAGCACATCCTAAAGACACCCCCAACAACCCCAACTGCTCCCGGAGTATTTGGTCTTTGCTGATGTCTTTGATGTAAAGGAGTGTGATGTGTTGCCCCCCCACCACAGCTCAGACTGTGCCATTGAAGTGGTGGGGGAAGGCAAATTACCGAAGAGTAAAATCTATCCAATGAGCCCAAAAGAGAAATCTGTGCTCAGAGACTTTTTGGACACAAATCTAGCTCAAGGTTTCATTCTACCCTCCACTGCGCCTAATTGCGCCCCTGCCTTTTTTGTATGCAAGAAAACGGGTAATTTACCCTTATGCATAGACTTTCGCAGACTAAATGCGGTCACCCAAATTAACGCTTATCCCATTCCCCTGATCTCTGACTTACTGAGCCAGTTAAAAGAGGGGCGCATCTTTACGAAACTGGATTTGGTTGAGGCATATTACCGTGTGAGGATTCAGGAGGGGGATGAGCCACTAACTGCCATTTCCTGCTGTTTTGGGATGTTCGAGTACCTAGTGATGCCCTTTGGATCTAAAGGCGCCCCGGGAGTCTTCATGCAATTGATTAATTAAATACTTCATGACCTGTTGTTTAAAGGAGTGGTGGTCTACTTAGATGACATTCTGTGAGCTCTTGACCCATCGAACCAGAAATCACCACAGAGACAATCAGATTCCAAGCAGATGGCTTTACTGGTCAAATAGGCAATACAGTGCATTGAAGGCAAGATGACAGCTATGGTTTGTCTTGCCCGTTATTTGGAAATATAAGGCAGAGAAACGGCGGGAGATTACAAAGCATAAACAGAGCATTATTTCCCAGGAGTGGCGTTCCCAGGCTTTGGTATGTGTAGCCGTCCTTGAAGTCTGGACGGTTCAGCAGAGAAACGAAAGGAAACATCTAAACCGAGATAACAGCCTGACATCCTGCTCCCCTTAAGGCCCCCTCCCATCCGGCAAGGGGGCTAGTCTGTCCGGGTAGGTATTGTGAAAGGCGTTGACGATTTTGGGGGCGGAGACATCCCGTGCACGAACCCATTCATCATAGGCAGGGGGGAAGTGTTTCCAGCGGATCAGGTATTGCAAGGCCCCGTGGTGTATGCGGGAATCCAGGATTTTGGAGACTTCGAAATGTTCTTCCCCCCCCCACCATTATGGGTTGTTCAGGAGGCGGCTCCGGGTGCCATTGTGGGGAAGCAACATGGGGCTTTAGAAGGATGATATGGAAAACGGGGTGCACACGCCTCAGAGTTTTGGGAAGAGACAGTTCCACCGTGACAGGATTTATGAGGCGGGTGATGGGAAATGGGCCAATGTATTTAGCACTGAGCTTATGGCACGGACGGGTGGAGCGCAGGTTCTTGGTGGAAAGGTATACCAAGTTACCCACTTGCAGGTCCCTACCGGGGGAACGATGCTTGTCAGCCTGCGCCTTGTATTTGCGCTTGGCTCGGTCTAGGTTGCTAACCAGCCAGGGCCATGTTGTACAGAGGGTGTGTGCCCAAGAGGCAATGTCGGCATCCCCCTCCCCCTCTAATCCTTCTATTGGGGTGATAGGACCGAAGTCCTGTCCATACACCGCATAAAACGGGCTGAAACCTGTGGACTGATGTACAGCATTATTGTAGGCATATTCTGCAAAAGGCAACAGTTCCATCCAGTCATCTTGGTGGTAATTGACATAACAGCGCAAATAGCATTCAAGTACAGCATTGACACGTTCGGTTTGACCATCCGTTTGGGGATGGTATGCACTAGACAACCCCTGCTCCACCCCCACCAATTTGAGAAAAGCTTTCCAAAACTTAGCAATGAAACTACTTCTGTGGTCGCAGATTATCTTGCGCGGAAACGAATGTAGTCTAAAGACATGTGACACGAAGAGGCGGGCCAACTTCTGAGCGGAGGGGATCCCCGCACATGGAACCAAATGTATTTGCTTAGAAAATAAGTCAGTGATAACCCATAACACAGTTTTTCCCCCGCTGAGAGGGAGATCCGTCATAAAATCCATAGCAATCACTTCCCAGGGTTTGCTGGGTATTTCAAGTGGTTGCAGTAGTCCTGGGGGCTTGCCTTGAGATCGTTTGACTGTGGCGCAAACAGGATAGCTGCGAATAAAAGAGTCAATGTCAGAACGCATTCCCCCCCACCAAAATTGTCTGCGCAACAGGTGAAGGGTCTTTAGGAACCCAAAGTGTCCAGCTGTTTTTACTCCATGAGCCAAGTGTAAGACGTCTTTTTGGAGCGCTTTGAGCACATATAATTTCGAGTCTTTGTACCAAGAGCCTCCTTGTTCGATTACACCAGGAGGCAGGGTTTGAGCAGAGCGTTCCATAAGGCATTGTTCCCGAAGGGAATTTAAGAAAGACTCGGAGATGGGAACCCCCCCCTTAATTACGGTGGTAGTAGGAGCAGTTATGGGGGTTGACGAGGGGGGAGCGCTTACATGCGGTGGTGTGCAGACTGCAGGCGGCTGGGCGGCTGGTTGGGCTGAAGGAGCTGGAGCGCCGGCTATCGTGTGCTTCTGTTGTGGGGGCAGCTGGGTGGCCGGTAGGGCTGGAGGAGCTTGCGCGCCAGCTGTCGTGTGTTTCCGCTGGGGCAGCGTTTGGGATCGGGTTTGTACAGCCAGTACCGGCAGGGCTTCTCTTTGCGTGGGCGTAAATAAAGAGTCTGTTGGCCGATCAAGTTTCGCCGGGTATTGAGGCAACCGGGAGAGAGCATCTGCGAGAAGGTTTTGTTTTCCAGGGACATGCTTCAGGACAAAACGAAACTGAGCAAAGAATTCCGCCCAACGCTGCTGTTTCGCAGATAACTTATGGGTTCCTGTGAGGGCAGCTAGATTTTTGTGATCGGTCCAAACTTCGAAGGGGACTTTAGACCCTTCCAGAAATAGTCGCCATAGAGTAAGTGCATGGTGAACGGCTGAGGCTTCTTTCTCCCAAATGGGCCAGTTCAATTGGGAGTGCGCAAATTTCTTTGAGAAGTAAGCGCAGGGGTGAAGGAGACCATCTGGTCCTCTTTGGAGCAGGGCCCCTCCCATAGCTCCGTCGGAGGCATCGACTTGTACAATGAACATTCGATTTGGGTCTGGGTGCCGTAGCACAGGTTCCGACGTGAAAAGGCGTTTGAGGGCTACAAAGGTGGTCTGGCATTGATCAGTCCACAGAATCTTAGCGGAGGGTAACGTAGCAGAGCTTCCTTTACCTTTGGTTTTCAGAAGGTCGGTGATGGGCAGCGCTATTTGGGCGAAGTTAGGGATAAATCCGTGGTAGAAATTAGCAAAGCCCAGAAACTGTTGTACTTGCTTGCGGTTGGAGGGAGGAGTCCAATCGAGGATGGAACAGACCTTGGCCGGGTCCATGCTAAGGCCATGGTGGGAGATTATATATCCCAATAAAGTTATTTTGCTCTGGTGAAATTCGCATTTAGCCAACTTTGCAAAGAGTTGGTGATTGCGCAGGCGGTGCAGAACTTCTCGGACCAAAGTGATGTGCTCATCCATGTTTTTTGAATAAATAAGAATGTCATCCAAATAAACTACCACCCCGCGGTACAGTAAATCATGGAGGATTTCATTGATGAGTTGCATGAAGACCCCCGGAGCACCTTTTAACCCAAAGGGCATCACAAGGAATTCAAACATTCCAAAACAGCTAGAGAAGGCAGTGAGGGGTTCGTCCCCCTCGCGGATACGGACGCGGTAGTAGGCTTCTACTAGGTCCAATTTGGAGAATATATGTCCCTCTTGTAGCTGCCCCAAAATATCTGAAATTAGCGGTATAGGATAGGCGTTGGCTTGAGTAACGGCATTGAGTTTTCGGAAGTCAATGCAGAGGCGCAGGTCGCCTTCCTTTTTTCGGACAAAAAACGCGGGGGCTGAGTTGGGAGCATTCGATGGGCGAATGAACCCTCTGGCAAGGTTTTTGTCCAAAAAGTCCCGTAGTACAGTGCACTCGGAAGCGCTCATAGGGTAAATCTTACTCTTGGTTAATGTGCAGTCCTTCACCACCTCAATTGCACAGTCAGTGGCCCGGTGGGGGGGTAAGGCATCACATTCTTTAATGTTAAAGACATCCGCAAAGTCCTGGTATACATCAGGTAGGGACGGCGGTGATGGGACATTGGAGATTAATGCCGGAGCGGGTGGAGACAGTACCGCAACTTGCTGTCGGTGCTAGTCGCATTTGGGATTGGCAAAGGAGATAGTGTTTGTCTCCCAGTCTATACTGGGACTATGACCTTTAATCCAGTTAATTCCCAGGACCACTTCAAATCGGATAGGGGCTATGGTAAAGTCTATTTGCTCCCAGTGGGAGCCAGTACCCATCGCCACCCCTGTAGTGCGATGATCAACTGGGCCCCCCTTGAAATGGCTTCCGTCCATTTGGGCAAATTGGACGGGGGCTGGTAAAGCCTCGGACTTGACTTTGAGTGCTGCAAATGTGGCCTCATTGATTAGAGTACGACCGCAACCGGAGTCAATGAGTGCCTTAACGGGTAGTTGGGGACCACCTTTATAGTGTTGTAAAACTGCGTCCACATAAACGGTGGTTTCCACTTCCTTCACTTTAGTGGGAGCTTTCGGTTTAGCAGGAGATTCTGCAGAGGTCTGTGGAGACGCTCCACTCACCACAGACCGGAGCCGTTTTTTGACAAATCAAGGGGGGAATCCAGGTTTAAAGCTGGAGGATTCCATGGGTTCTCTTCGTCAGAAGAAGGAGAGTTGTCCCCCAATGGGGCATTTGTAATCCGGGACCCGGCGGGGTCATTCGATGTAGGAAGGATAGATGAGTCCTCAACGTGAAGTGCAGAGGGTGTGGGTCTTCCCGGCGCTGCGCTGCGGGTGGCCGCGGTGCCTCTGCGTTGAGGTCGTCCTCTAGCTCGGGCTGCCATGCTGGGACGAAAGAGTTCAGGGCGATGTGGGCAGACTGCCGCAAAGTGGCCCAGTTCCCCACAAGTGAGGCAAGCACCTCTTTGAAACTGGGTTTCGCGATCCTGGGGTGGACGCGCGGGTTTCCGTGGATTGGGGGGCGGTGCCTTGGGCTGGGGTTTTTGGATGCTTTTCTCCTTGTTTCTTTGGCGGACAAGGGAAATAAAGCGCCGGCGGCTTTCCACCTCTTCGGCTAATAGAATCCAATCCTCGAGGGTGTCGGGATCACCCCACATATACGACCAGTTCAGAATGTCAGGGTGTAAGGCTTCCCTGAAATGGTGAATTAGGGTGGCTTCGGGCCAGCCCACAATTCTGCTTGCTAGTCTTTGAAATTCATCGGCAAACTCTCGAACTGGAGTAGAGCCCTGTTTTAGTTGTAGAAGCTCCGCTTTGGCTCGTTCCCCCAGAAAGGGGTCCTCAAACCTCCTCCGTAAGGCAGTCATGAAATTGTTGAGGGAACGGATAGAGCGGGATCGGGTGTCGAATTGGAGGACCATCCAGTCGGCTGCTTTACCTGTCAAAAGGGAAGCCACATAGCGAACCCGGCTGTCCTCTGTAGGGAAGAACTGTCCTTGTTCTCGCATATAGCTGTCTACCTGATGCAAGAAACAGGGCAGGGTTTCGAGAGATCCATCGTAAGTAGTTTTCAACTTGAGTTGTTTCCAAGGACCGGGCATGGGTTGGCCCGGTTGCACGGGTGCCCTGGGTGCAGGTAAAACGGGACCTCCGGGAACCGGAGGTTGAACAGGCACATGAGCGGGTGGCTGGGCTGGCACTCCCTGAACCGGTACTGCGGCCCCCTGTGGAACGGGTTGTGCCGGGGTTGTCAGGGCCTGCTGTAACTGCCTGTTGTCCTGAAGCAAGCGTTCCATTAACTCCTGGAGTTGATCTATACAGCCAGATAGCTCTCGATTCTGAGCTCGTAACAGGTGAACGTCCTCACCGGGCCACCTGTACGATGAGGTTTGCTTGTCCGAAAACTTGCGGCCCATTGAGAACTGTCCCCATACAAGTCCTCTTCCTCAGACTCCTCGGAGTCTTGGCGTCGTTCCGCGAGGCGGCGTGCGCATTGGGTCGTGCGCGACGGGGCAAATACCGGGGAAAACGACAGACCCAATGGAGGACCGCTCCTTCCGGAGTCTTTGGGGCGGCCGCCTGTCCGCGCCCGATCCGCAGCCAACTGCTGTTCTTTATCCCTTGCGGCTTGAGCCTCGGCTTCCGCCTTAGCCGCTTCAGCAGCTTCCCTATCCGCGAGAGCTTGTGCGCTTTCAAGTCTCAGAGCGGCAGCTGCGGTAATGTGCGGTAAAAGTTCCATTTCCAGGAGCGTGAGTAGGGGGTCGGGCTCCCCACCTAGCAATGGTTGCACTCGGACCCCGACCGCGGGTGCATCGGCCCCGAACGTCGAGGTCAAACGTTGAGCCATGGTGGCTATCGTGGTATCCTTCGTACAATCCGCAAAGAGGAGGGCCGTCTGGATAGCGACCCTCTTGGCTTCAGCTTGACAGTCAGCTGCATTGGGTACCAAAGAAAAACCTGCCGGTGCGGCTCCCGCCATGGTACCTTCCCCCAAGGCGACAGGACGCGTTAGAGCCGTGGATGAGAGAGTCTCACGGGCAATAAGCTTATCCAATAAACCGGTTAGTATTTGTAAGTCCTCAGTTGCCAGCCGGGCATTATCCAGCAACTGATCAAAATCCTGGAGGTCTAAACGAGCATTAGTATCCTCCGACGTTAACATCCAGAGAACCCTCACTAGAGATTGCCACTGTGTCTGGACCAGTCCACGCAAGCGGCAAACCTCTGAATTAGTCCTAAAGAGTTCAGCTACTATGTCCCGTAGAAGGGTAGGATCCTCTGATGAGGACTCCAGGGTTCCAAGAAGCAGTAGTCACGGTTCACTCGGAGAGCGCCCTCCTAGCTCCCATCCGAGTGGCAGGCGAACCCTCCAGGCTCCAGCCTGACTAAAGAATCGATGAAGAAGAGTGGGTGATAGCTGTCATAATGTGAGCTCTTGACCCATCGAACCAGAAATCACCACAGAGACAATCAGATTCCAAGCAGATGGCTTTACTGGTCAAATAGGCAATACAGTGCATTGAAAGCAAGATGACAGCTATGGTTTGTCTTGCCCGTTATTTGGAAATATAAGGCAGAGAAATGGCGGGAGATTACAAAGCATAAACAGAGCATTATTTCCCAGGAGTGGCGTTCCCAGGCTTTGGTATGTGTAGCCGTCCTTGAAGTCTGGACGGTTCAGCAGATAAACGAAAGGAAACATCTAAACCGAGATAACAGCCTGACACATTCTTATTTACTCCAAATCTTACAAGGAGAATGTTGCCATGGTCAAAGAGGTGCTACGGCGCCTCAGAGAAAATCAACTCTATGTATCTAAATGCAAGTTCCACCGGGTGTGAGCTCTAGCCCTGCGGCAAACCCATAAACAGATTCCAGCAGATGGCAAGTCCACGAAAGCAGTTTTATTGATTAGACTCGACAGGTTACAGAAGCCATATTCAGAATGATACTAGTAAGGGGCTAAGGCAAGGCACAGGGCATATATTTAAAAGCAAAAAGAGATAACCAGTAACCCAGGCAACCCAGAGGCAGGAAGGAGTACTTGGCATTTCCCACACTAAAGGAATCTGTGAAGGACTCTATGAAGTCTAAACACGGGGCACGGACTCGCCTTGGAGAGAACTGCAAAATAACACCTGGGAGCACAACCACGAACTGCTCCTGACATTCTGCCCCCCTAAAGATCCCCCTTCACCCTTCCACCGAGGGTTTGTGAGGGTGGGCGGAATGGAATTCTTGCACCAGGCGGGGGGCGGATACGTCACGGGCATGCACCCATTCATCTTGGGTGGGACCAAAATGTTTCCAGCCAACAAGGTATTGAAGGGCACCATAGTGAAAGTGGGAATCTAGTATCTTAGCCACTTCAAAATGTTCTCCCCCACACCATTTCAGGCACTTCAGGTTGTGGCTCAGGATGCCATCTTTGGGAAGGAATGTACAGTTTTAAGAGACTGATATGGAACACAGGATGAATTCTCTGTAGAGACTTGGGCAAGGAGAGTTCTACAGTTACTGGATTAATAATCTGGGAAATGGGGAACGGACCTACGTACTTGGCACTGAGTTTATCCCACGGTCAGGTGGATCGTAGGTTCTTGGTGGAGATAGACAAGATTCCCCCACCGGGGGAGCGATGTTTGTCAGCCTGAGCTTTGTACTTTCGTTTGGCTCGCTCCAGATTTTTAACAAGCCATGGCCAGGTTGTTTGAATGGAACGCACCCATTCAGCCACATCAGCTCCCCCCTCCTCCTCAGACACATCGACATGGCCCACAGGATTAAACTCTTTACCATGAATAATCTGAAATGGGCTGAACCCCGTGCATTGGTGAACCACATTATTGTAAGCATACTCGGCAAAAGGTAACAGGTTTACCCAGTCATCCTGATGGTAATTGACATAACAGCACAAATAACATTCCAAGACCACATTTACCTGTTCAGTTTGACCATCCGCTTGGGGATGGAAGGCACTAGATAGTCCCTGTTCCACTCCAACCAGTTTGAGGAAAGCTTTCCAGAATTTGGCCACAAAATTTGAACCCCTGTCCGTCACCACCTTGTGCGGGAAGGAATGGAGACGGAAGACATGTGACACAAAGAGGCGGGCCAATTTCGGGGCAGAAGGGATACCTGCGCAGGGCACAAGATGCACCTGTTTTGATAACAGATCAGTAATCACCCAAAGTACAGTCTTTCCCCCACTAGGGGGTAAATCTGTCATGAAGTCCATTGCAATCACCTCCCAAGGCTTAGAGGGGGTCTCTAACGGTTGCAAAAGTCCGGGTGGTTTTCCCTGTGCCCGTTTGGCCGCTGCACAGATGGGGCACCTGCAAATGAAGGAGTCCACATCTGACCGCATGCCCGCCCACCAAAATTGCCTCCTAAGTAAATGCAACGTCTTAAGGAATCCAAAATGTCCGGCGGTCTTGGCACCATGAACCAAACCTACCCCCCCCCCCAGAACACCTCTGGCACATACAGTTTAGAATTCTTGTACTAAAATTCCCCGCATTTAACTAGAGAAGCTGGAAGGGTCTGCAAGGAAAGTTACGCTTGATAACTATGAAGAAGAGTGTCCCTAAAGGACTCGGACAGACCTTCCACCCCCTCCGGAGTAGTGCTGTCGGGCAGCTGGACCGGGGACGGAGTTGATACCCGAGTGGGGGGTGGCTGAACAGGGTGCTCAGGTTCCCATGCCTCAGGAGACATGGCTGTAGATCGCTCCGAGGGAGGAGGAAATGAGATGGGTGGCGTCACCGGCTCGCCCGGGCACGGGGCATCCGTCCCCTCTGGAAGCGGCAGCGGCAGGGAGTGAGTCTGAAAATGGGTTTGCACAGCCAGAGTGGGCACTAGACCCCGTTGGGCAGGGTGAAGAGCAACTCTTTGGGTCGGTTAACCTTGGTGGGATATTCGGGAAGTCTAGATAGGGCATCAGCCAGTAGATTTTGCTTCCCTGGTACATGCTTCAGGATGAATCGGAATTGGGCAAAGAAGTCCACCCAACGCACTTGTTTTGCGGACAGTTTGCGGGCCTCCATTAGGGCGACCAAATTTTTGTGATCGGACCACACTTCAAAAGCTACCGTGGAACCCTCCAAAAACTGTCTCCACACTGTCAAGGCATGTTTTACAGCAGCGGCTTCCTTTTCCCAAATAGCCCAATTGAGTTCGGATTGGGTAAACTTTTGGAAAAATAAGCGCACAGATGCAGGTGTCCATCCTCCCCCCGTTGCAGATGTGCACCCCCCATTGCTACATTGGAAGCGTCTACTTGAACTATGAACTATGAGTGCAGTCGGGGTGTTGCAAGACCGGCTCGGACGTAAAGAGCTGCTTTAGACAATCGAAGGCGGCTTGACACTGGGGGGTCCACTCCACCCGGGCGTTGGGTAAAGTGGCCGAATCCCCCTTCCGCTTAGTTTTAAGGAGATCCGTGATGGGCAGAGCAATCCGAGCGAAATGAGGGAGGAACGCCCTGTAAAAATTTGAAAACCCGAGGAATCTTTGGACTTTTTTGCGAGTAGAGGGTGGTTCCCAACTGAGGACAGCTAGCACCTTTTCTGGATCCATAGTCAGTCCTTGATGCGAGACGACATATCCTAGGAAGGTTAATTGCTTCTTGTGAAATTCGCACTTAGAAAGTTTGGCATAGAGCTGATGATCTCTGAGATGTTTCAATACCTCTCTGACCAAAGCAACATGTTCCTCCATGGTTTTGGAGTAAATAAGAATGTCATCCAAATAAACTACCACTCCTCTAAACAGCAGGTCATGGAGGATCTCATTAATGAGTTCCATGAAGACCCCCGGGGCCCCTTTTAATCCAAACAGCATCACCATAAATTCGAACATCCCAAAGCAACTGGAGAAAGCTGTCAGAGATTATCCCCCTCCCGAATTCTGACTCTGTAATAAGCCTTGACGAAATCCAACTTAGTGAAAATGTGTCCTTCCTTCAATTGTCCCAAGAGATCAGAAATGAGGGGGATGGGGTAGGCATTCGTTTGAGTAACAGCATTGAGTTTCCGGAAGTCAATACACAAATGCAAATCCCCCGGTTTTTTCCGCACAAAAAAGGCTGGTGCCGAACAGGGCGCGGTGGACAGTCGGATAAAACCCCGAGCCAGGTTTTTGTCTAAAAACCCACAGAGCACTGTTAGTTCTGTAGGGCTCATTGGGTAAATCTTACTTTTTGGCAGTTTTTCATCCCCCACCACCTCAATAGCACAATCATTCCAGTGGTGGGGAGGTAAAACATCACACTCCTGCACATTGAATACATCCGCAAAGTCCTGATAGTCGGGTGGCAAGTGGGTTGGACTGGAGGGGTCCGAGGCAAGAGAAGGGGTTGGCATGACTATGGTTTTAACGGCCATGTCATGTCGGTGTAATTCACACAACGGGCTATTGAACGTTAAAGTCCCAGCGTCCCAGTCTATGGCGGTACTGTGTCCTTGGAGCCAATTTGCTCCCAACACCACCGCATATCTAACATTAGGCACAATAGTAAGGTTGATTTGTTCCCAGTGGTGGCCAATTCCCATTGCCACCCCATCAATGTGATGATCTACCGGGCCCCCCTTGAAGTCACTGCCGTCCATCTGGGTGAACTGGACTGGAGCAGGCAGAGGGACTGACTTCACCTGGAGCACCTTAAAAGTGGTTTTGTTTATTAATGAGCGGGCACATCCAGAGTCAATTAAGGCTTTCACTTGTAATTGAGGACCATTTCTATAATGTTGTAATATGACATCTACATACACAGTCTCTTCCACTTCACTCACCATGAAGGGGGCTTCAGGTCTTGCCCCGGGCTTCGCTGGAACTCCTGCGGGGGTCTGCGGTATTGCCCCCTCTACCGCAGACCCAGTCCGGTTTTTGGCAGTTCGAGGGGAGACTCCAGATAAAGGGCAGGGGAGTTCCAGTGGTCACCCTCCTCGGAGGAAGTGGAGCTGATCTCTCCAGGGGTAGTAATTGTAATCCTGGAATCCGACGGGTCCGCTGGCGAAGGGTCCGTCGTCACCTCTCCAGCAAACAGAGCTGGGTGTGCTTTTCGTCTTGGAGTGATGCTTCGCTCAACCACTGCGCCTCTCCCTCGAGTGCGTCCCCTCCCATGAGGAGTCCCCGCCGGCTGGGTAGAGGGACTCGGCGGTCCCTGACGTGACAGGCAGGGTGCTGCGAAGTGGCCCGTGGCACCGCAAACGAGGCAGGCTCCCCTTTGAAATCGCAATGTTCGGTCCGGTGGAGGTAGAGCCGGCCTCCACGGGGCCTGAGGAGCGGCCGGTTTGGGAGGGTTTTTCTGGTTGCCCCCCTCCCTGGCCTGCCGTCGGGCAAGAGAAATAAACTGGTGGCGACTTTCCACCTCTTCCGCCAGTAAAATCCATTCTTCCAAAGTGGCTGGGTCTCGCTGCATATATGCCCAGTTTAGAATCTCGGGATGCAATGCTGCTCTGAAGTAGTGCACTCGGGTCGCTTCAGTTGCTGCTTCCAAGTCATTTTCTGCAACTCGCTGTATATTTCTCTAGGGCTGTTGATTCGGTTTGGCCTGAACTGAAAAACAGCCGAATTTCCCCTGATTCGGTGGTTTTTAGTTCAGGACGAACCAAACTCAAAAATGGCGGGCAACCGGGGGGGCCGAATTCAGCGAGTTCGGGAGTTCACGAATAAATCCGGCCAATTCGGGGCGGCAGTAAGCAGCATAACCGTCAGTAAGCAGCATTCTCCTCCCCCGGCCAATCGGTGGCCAAGCTGGGTCTTCTTCTGGCCAATCAGTCAGGATTGAGTACTGGAGGAATCAGCTGATGTGCAGCCCGGCCGGGGAGAGAGAGAGAGAGGGAAATCCTTGTGTGTGTGTGGGGGGGGGGTGCTTGTGCACATTCACTCCTTTCTGTGGCTGCAGGGGGTGTATTTTTTGGAGTACAGACTCCAAACTTTCAGCAGAGATTCAGACAAGCCTTCTTAAGAGACCACCCAAGTTTTGAAACATTAGGTCAGGGGGTCCCGAGATATGGGCTCCCCCCTTTTTCTTTCCATGGCTGCAGGGGGTGCATTTTTGGGGGTACAGACCCCAAACTTTCAGTGGAGCTTCAGATGAGCCTTCTTAAGATACCCCACAAGTTTTGTAAACATTGGGTCAGGGGGTCTCGAGATATGGGCTCCACCCCTTTTACCGCCCCCCTTTTCCATTTCCGTGGCTGCAGGGGGCGCTTTTTTGGGGATACAGCCCCCAAACTTTCAGCATAGCTTTAGACAATCCTTCTTAAAATACCACCCAAGCTTTGTAAAGATGGGTTCAGTGGGGGCAGAAATATCGGCTCCCCCTTTTCTCTTTCCGTGGCTGCAGGGGGCGCATTTTTGGGGGTGCAGATCCCAAACTTTGAGTGGAGCTTCAGACAAGCCTTCTTAAGAGACCACCCAAGTTTTGTAAACATTGGGACAGGGGGTCACGAGATATGGGCTTTCCCCTTTCCCCTTTTCCCTATTGGGGTGAATGGGATCCTGTATGCATCTCCTCCAGAGCAAAACGTCCCGTGCCTAAATGGAAACGTCTTGGATTACCCAGTCCTCCCCAGCCCCTCCTGATGGAACAGAAGACAGCCACAGTAAGACCCCTTTGGGGGCTTTAATCTATAATTTTTCTCCTGTGTGTGTGTGTGTGGGGGAAGCAGAGTCTGTGTGTGTGTGGGGAGGGAGCAGTTTCTGTGAGTGGGGGGGAAGCCAAAGGGGGCTTTTGCCGGTTCTGCCTGGGGTGTGTGTTCCCCCTCTAGTCTCTCTCTCCCTGGTTTGAGGGGGGGGGTTTCAGTTGTGTGTCTTCAGGTTTTCCCTCATTCATAAAAAAATTCTCAGCTGTTTGTCGGGGCTGGGAGCTTTGTGCTGCAAGCTCTGCTCAGAGATGCACATTAAGGGTGGGGGGACCCCTTTCGGGGCCCATATCTCAGCCCCCCTGACCCAATCTTTACAAAACTTGGGGGGTCTTTCAAGAAACGTCCTTTGAAGCTCTGCTGAAAGTTTGGGACCTCTACCCCCAAAAATGCCCCCCCAGAGCCGCGGAAAGGCGTGGTTGTGTTTTTCATGGCTTTATTCAGCCAATTTTTTCCCCCGAACTTTGAATTCCTGCCGAATTGCACGGACCCGAAGCGGGGGAGTTTGGACTTCGGCATATCCTGAATCTAAACGGGCCGAATTCAGCCGAATCCGAACTATAACAATTTTTTTTAATTCAACAGCCCTATATTTCTCAATAAACCACCTTTCTATGGACTACCTGCCTAGAAGTTGTTTTGTGGGATCTATCTGGTGAGCCCAGAGCTAACACTGAGGAGGTTAGAGTTTGAACACATGAAGCTGCCGTAAACTGAATCAGACCCCTGGTCCATCAAAGTCAGTATCATCTACTCAGACCAGCAGCGGCTCTCCAGGGTCTCAGATAGAGGTCTTTCACATCACCTACTTGCCTAATGTGAGGTCTGAGCTCACCTGTCAAATCCCAATCAACAGACGTCCAGACAGAGTCGTCTAAGAAGCAGTTTATTTGGGAAGCATAAGGTGTATAGCAGCAACTTACAGGGAAAGGTACGAGGACTCAAGTGGGGGGAAGCAGGCAGGTTGAAACATATACATCAGAAAGGCACCGTTGGATACCAGGCTGAGCCTGGTTCCCATGATAGATTACAGTTATCGCGCTGGGGCGCAAGCTGTCATAACAAACCTCTGAGCTACTTGACCTTGACTCCAGCTGTGCTCTCATCCTGGAGCTCACATTCTGCCCCCCTAGGGCTCCCCCCTCCCCACCTCAGCTGATGGGGTGGGTTTATCTGGATACGAAGCATGGAATTGACACAGTAGGCGAGGGGCGGAGATGTGACAATGTTTAACCCATTCTTCATGGGCGGGACTGAAATGTTTCCAACGGACTAGGTACTCCAGCCCCCTTCTATGAATGTGGGAGTCAAGGATCTTGGAAACCACATAGTACTCCTCCCCGCCCACCATTTTGGGAGGCTCTTCTGGATGCCACTGAGACGCGGGCATGTACTGTTTTAATAAACTGACATGAAATACTGGATGGACCCTTTTCAACTTCTTGGGGAGTTGCAACTCCACCGTGACTTCATTAATAACTCGGGTGATAGGGAAAGGTCCATTGTATTTTTCAGTCAGTTTTTTGGAGGGTCGCAGAGACCGTAGATTTTTGTTGGAGAGATATACCAAATCACCCACCCTGAGCGTCCAGCCGGGGGACCGATGCTTGTCTGCTTGAGCTTTATATTTTCTTTTGGCCTGTTCTAAGTTTTCAGTTAACCAAGGCCATGTAGACTGGATGGTCTGAATCCAGTCTGACATCTCCGCACCCCCCCTCCCCTGACACATCCACCTGCCTGACGGGGCCAAAATCCTTGCCATACAAAATGCGGAAGGGGCTGAAGCCTGTGGATTGATGAACAAAATTATTATATGCATACTCTGCAAAAGGCAATAGATCAACCCAATCATCTTGGTGATAATTCACATAACACCGGAGATAACATTCTAGTACAGCATTAACTCTTTCCGTCTGTCCATCTGTTTGGGGGTGGAAGGCACTTGACAGACCTTGTTCAACTCCTATCAGTTTGGGGAATGCTTTCCAGAACTTGGCTATAAATATAGACCCGCGGTCTGAAATTATTTTGCGTGGAAAGGAATGATATTTGAAAACATGTGTGACAAATAAGTGAGCCAGTCTTTGAGCGGAGGGCATGCCTACGCAAGGGATTAAATGCACCTGTTTGGAAAAAAGGTCCATAACCACCCACAGGACAGTTTTCCCCCGACTCAATGGTAAATCAGTCATGAAATCCATGGCAATTACCTCCCATGGCCCTTGAGGCACTTCTAACGGTTTTAGTAGCCCGGTGGGCTTGCTTGTCAGGCGTTTCACGGTGGCGCATACTGGACAGCTGTGGATGAAGGAGTCCAGGTCAGAACGCATACCCACCCACCAGAATTGACGATGGAACAAATGTAGTGTCTTCGCAAACCCAAAGTGTCCAGAGGTTTTTGCTCCATGAGCTAGTTCCAATACCTCTGCTCGCAAAGTTTTAGGCACGTATAATTTAGTGTCTTTGACCGATATTTCCCCCTGCCATTCAAGACCTGAATGCAGTACATTGTTATTTATCTCTGTTAGGCATGCACGTAT
The DNA here is from genome assembly GCF_029931775.1 of Euleptes europaea. Taxonomy (NCBI): domain Eukaryota; kingdom Metazoa; phylum Chordata; class Lepidosauria; order Squamata; family Sphaerodactylidae; genus Euleptes; species Euleptes europaea. The sequence goes on along the minus strand of NC_079326.1, from coordinate 4,219,306 downwards.
CAAAGTATCACGGAAAGACTGGGGCAGTCCTGCTGGAATGACAGGGTCGCCCCCCACTTGGGGCTGGGTTGAGGTGTCACTGCTAGCGTTCCCGGGCGGCGGTGGAGGAATAGGAGGCACAACTCCCTTAGTGGGTTGCGGGGAGTCACTCCCAGCCTGGGCTTGCTGCGCCTGGGCGCACGTGAGGACTGCTAAGGTGGGGAGGATACCTCTTTGCTCTGGAGTAAACAGGGACTCGGTGGGCCGTTCCACCTTAACAGGGTATTGAGGAAGTCTAGAAAGAGCATCAGCCAAGAGGTTTCTTTTGCCGGGAATGTGTTTGATTACAAAACGAAAGCAGGAAAAGAAGTCTGCCCATCTGATTTGTTTTGTGGTGAATTTGTGAGTCCCAGTTAAAGCCTCCAGGTTCTTGTGATCAATCCAAACCTGGAAGGGAGTCTCAGCACCTTCTAGGAAGTGTCTCCAGACTGTTAAAATGTGTTTTACTGCAGCTGCTTCCTTTTCCTAAATGGGCCAATTGAGCTGAGATTGGGAAAATTTATTTGAGAAATAGGCACATGGGTATAACTGGCCACCCTCCCACTCTTGCAAGAGGGCCCCTCCCATGGCAACTTCAGAAGCATCCACCTGAACAATGAATGGGCGGTCACAATTCGAATGATTAAGTATCGGTTCAGTTGTGAACAAACGTTTCAAAGTCTCAAAGGCTACCTGACAGTCCGGGGTCCATTCTACTTTTGCGGAAGGCTGGGTAGCGGCAACTCCTTTACCCTTGGTTTTGAGTAAGTTAGTAATCGGAAGCACAACTTGTGCAAAGTTGCTGAGGAAAGGGCGGTAAAAATTAGCGTATCCGAGAAATCTCTGAACTTTCTTGTGAGTAGTTGGCGGCTCCCAGTCAACTACTGCTTGTACTTTGTCAGGGTCCATGGTTAATCCTTGGTGTGAAATTCTATAGCCTAGAAGGTTAGCTCCTTTTTGTGGAATTCACACTTAGAAACCTTAGCATAGAGGTGGTTCTCTCTGAGCCGTTGCAGAACTTCTTTGACCAGGGTGATGTGCTCATCCAAACTCTTGGAGTAGATGAGGATGTCGTCTAAGTAAACCACCACCCCTCTAAACAACAAGTCATGGAGGATCTCATTGATCATTTGCATGAAGACCCCCAGAGCTCCTTTTAATCCGAAGGGCATTACAAGGTACTCAAACATCCCAAAGCAACTGGAAAAAGCACTCAAAGGCTCATCCCCCTCTCGAATCCATATGCGATAATACGTTTCAACCAAGTCCAATTTGGTGAAAATGCTTCCTTCCTTTAGCTGGCTTAGGAGATCTGGAATGAGGGGAATGGGGTAGGCATTAGTCTGGGTGACTACGTTAAGTTTGCAAAAGTCTATACACAGTTTTAAGTCACCTGTCTTTTTTTGCACAAAGAAGGCAGGAGTGCAGTGGGGGGCCTATGGAGGGGCGGATGAAGCCCCATGCCAGATTCTTGTCAAGAAAGTCTTTCAATACTGCCTTTTCTTTGGGATTCATAGGATAAATCTTACTCTTAGTTAAACGTTCCCCCCCCCCCACTTCAATAGCACAGTTTGTTGCGTGGTGGTGGTGGGTAGTACAGCATACTCTTTGAGATCAGAAACATCTGCAAAATCTCGATATTCGGGAGGCAATTGCGGATCAGCATCTCCTGCAGTCAAGGCAGAACCTAGGACGGCTACCTCTTTTTGGTGCTATTCACATTGCGGTTGGACAAATTCAAGTGTTGGGCTTACATGCAGTCTATTATGGGACTATGCCCCTGAAGCCAATTCACTCCCAGGACTACTGGAAAGCGGATGCTGGGCAGTATAGTGAAGCGGATCTGTTCCCAATGGTCCCCCACTCCCATGGTGACTATGCTTGTTCGCTTGTCAACCGGGCCCCCTTTAAAGTCACTCCCATCCATCTGGGCAAATCGGAGGGGCTGAGGTAAGATGCTTGCTTTTATGTTTAGGGTTTTAAAAGTGTCCTCACTGATTAGGGTACGAGCACATCCAGAATCTACTAGGGCCTTAACCGCTGCTTGGGGACCCCCCCTTATAATGTTGCAATATTACATCAAGAAACATAGTGTCTTCCACTTCTCTCACCATTAGCGGAGCTGTGCGGGGTGCAGTCACTTTGGTCTGCAGTGGCGCTCCGTTCACTGCAGACCCTGCTCATTTTTTGTCTGCTCCTGGGTGGAAACGAGGTTCAGGGCTGCTAATGATCCCCAGGTCCCGTCTCCTTCTTCCGATGTATCCGCGTCGGCGGGACTGGAGGTTGTTGTAATCTGTGGCCCAGATGGGCCTTCATTTGTAATCCGAGCCCCTGACGAGGTAGGAAGGAGCGCTGGCGGCCCCTTTCAAGCAACCTCGTCGTTCATGTGGAGGGCGGCGAGCGGTTTGCGCCCGCTTGGCGTAGCGCTTTTGTGATGGCTCTCCCCACAGCTCCGGGGATGTCCTTCTGCTTGCGGGTCCGGGTTGGGACGAGCAGAACGTGCAGGGCAAGTTGCAGCGAAATGGCCCATCTTACCGCAAATGAGATATGCTCCCTTTTGGAAACGTTTGACCCGGTCCGAAACGGGAGAGGTTGGTCTCCGTGGAGGTGGGGCGGCACGGTCTTGCTTTGGACCTGTTTCCTTCTCTCTGCGCCTGGAGAGAGCAAGGGATTGCCGGTGGCTTTCCACCTCCTCCGCAAGCAGGACCCATTCCTCGAGGTTAGGTGGATCTCATTGCATGTAAGCCCAATATAGAACTTCAGGGTGCAATCCTTCAAGAAAGTATTGCACTCGAGTAGCTTCACTCCAGTCAGTAACTCTGCTGGCCAGACGTTGAAATTCCCCGGCGTATTCTCGGACAGACTTGGTGCCTTGGTGCAATTGAAGGATAGCTGCCTTAGCCTTGTCACTTTGGAAGGGATCCTCGAATCGCCTTCTCAAGGCCCACATGAAGTCATTCAGGGTTCATATGGTTCTGGCCCATGAATCAAACTGTTGGATCATCTAATCCGCCACCTCTCCCTGTAATAGGGAGGACACGTATCTCACCCGGCTGTCCTCAGTGGGGAACCACTGCCTTTGCTCTCTCATGAAGCTTTCTACCTGATGCAAAAAAATAGGGTAGGGCTTCCACAGAGCCGTTAAAATTCACTCGTAAGTCTTTTAAGGACGCATGCGGACAGGGCGGTGGGTACTGCCAATGTGGAGGGAATCCCCCCGGCCACCCCGGCGGGACTTGCGGCGGCGCTTTCGGTGGCGCTTTCGGTGGCGTTTGTGGTGGCAATCTCACCGGGGTTTGTTGCCTCCGTCCCCATTTGCGGCATAGAGCATCCATTTGCTCTTGCATTTGGGCCATCTGTTGCTGTAGTTCTCGGTTCTGGAAGCGCAAACGAGAAGCTTCATCTGCCGGTCTGCCTCCGCTCCGGCCTTGAGAAACGCCGAACTGGGCATTCCAATCCTCAGCTGCTTCTCCACCATACCACCCCTGAGAGACATTGAAAGGAGAATTCCAGTCTTCAGCATCCTCTTTGTCCGAATCCCCCTCGCCCGAGTATTCTGCATGCCAAGTAAATGCTCTACCACTGAGGATGTAACATCATATCCAGGTGATATTTTTGAATTTCCCCTAATCTCTATGGTAAAGACTCCAGAAACAAGGGGAAATAGAGCATCGCTATGGAAGCTATTTTCCAGCCATTTTTTTTTATCCCATTCCTCAGTTTCTTGAGGGTGAGGAATTGGGGCCACAATGACAAGCAAATTGCCAGCCTGATCATTGTAGCTTTCTCTAATTCCAGATTGGCAGTCTTGGAAGGTTCTGCTTGCTCGGCTAACAACAGGGCATAGTGCTTTGATTGGATTGAATCTTCCGAGAATAATCACTATAGAGCTTAGGCTTCATCTTTTCATGGCTGAGTTAGCTGGCCATTATATTCTGTGGTTGAAATTCAGTCATGCAAATGCAGGCCACTCCTTCCTTTTTCCTGGCCAGTCTAACCTCTTTTGTATTGTACACACATGTCCTCCAACTGAAGGTAATCTAACTTTTCTAATAAACAAAATTGTAGATGAAGGCAGGCAAGATTGCTCCAAGAATGGTTATGTCAGCAGAAAGGGCAGATTTCAGTTGATGGGTAGGGTTTGTTTGTGGAAGAGGGAAATGCAAGAGCACTGGAGTCGGTCACATCCATATAACCTAGCTGTTTTGTTGAACGACCAGCCAGTATTCAAGCAAAATGGTGGTGGACCATCTTCAAATACTCTTGAATGAAAGTCTTGATCCATTTCAAACTGCCTCCCAATCCAGTTTTGAGACTGAAATTGCCTTGATCACCCTGATGGATTACTTAAAACAGGAGACAGACCTATGCTAGCTCTTGCTCTCTGCTGCAAGGAACATTTTACTATCGTCACCCTTGCCTTGGTAACTTCCACATGAGATAACAAAGTATGTGATTTGAGGCTGCCTTTGGAAAGCATTCAGAAACAACAGTTGGCCAAAACCACAGCAGCCAAGTTGTTAACCAGGACTTGCCTCATATTACTCCAATGCTTCAAGTGGGTTCTCATTGGTTTCTGGTCACACTTCAACACTTATGCTTTGTTTCTGTTCTGTTTTTTAGACTTCTGGTTGGATCTACAACCCAAATCCTATTTCATTGTTTATCAATTGTCCCATCTTTAGGATTGCCAGGTCACCTCTTCTCATTGGCAGGAGTTTCTTTTAGGCAAGGCTGGGGGGAGTAATTTGTGCCAGCGTGCCGGCGCTCCTGGCGTGATACCATCACTTCCAGGTTAGACCTGGAAGTGCTGGCATCGCATGGGACGCTCTAGCCATTTCCTCCGAAAACTCTGTGGTTTCTGGTTGATTGGCGGGCACTTGCCCACCACAAACGGGCAGTTGGGAACCGTACCCATCTTGTTGATTGCATTGACTCACTCTGTGTAATCTGCAGAGTCCCAGTGAGAAAGGGGGACTATAAATAACGTAAAGTGCTGGTGCTGATCTTTAGAGTTTTACGGGTTCTATGACCAGGACACTGAAAGGGCCACCAACTCTCATATGAATTTGCCTATGTATTGAGAGCCTGCTTTGGGTGTTTTTGAGTTACCCATGTGGAATACCCTCCCAGAGAAGCCCCATCTCACTCCTCTCCATGTTTTTAAAGCTTACTGTCAGAAGAAAGAGATAAATGGCATTAGGATATTATTGTATATTTCTGAATTTTAATGTTTTGTACGTTGGTTGGTGCTTGATTTCTTTATATTTTTTAAACTTGAAAAGTAGCCTGTAAGTTTTACAAATAAACCAAGTATCTGTCAGGTTCTCTAGCCAGCCTGGGCAATTCCCAAAAGCCACTCGCTCAGACAGTTAAGTCAGAAGCAGGTACAGAAGCATCAGGTACAGCTAAGGTAACTTGCAGGTTTCAAAGCTGCTAATGGCGGGCCAGGTTACAGGATAATACTTAAAGCATGGTTACATGATTACATCTCAGGTGCGAATACTAGCAGGCTTGGGAAAGGGATAGATAACAGGAAAGGGATTGATAACAATGTCTGGTGGAGAGGAGAACGAAGCAACCCAAAACAGACTACAGCTATAGAGAGCGGAGGGAAAACCGGAGTGAGAACAGCAGAGCAACAATGTAAACACCCCGCAGGGCCCTAACTCCTGTCAAGAGCCTGACTGCTTGTACAAGCCAGCCCCATCGCGGCTAGTATGGACAACACAGGCATCAGTGAAGAAGAAACCAAAGACCACCTCTGACATTCTGCCCCCCTTAAGGCCCCCCTCCCACATCAGCTGCTGGTTGAGGCTTGTGGGGGTACGAACCATGAAACTCGTGAACCAAGCGAGGGGCCACGACATGCAGAGCAGCCACCCACTCATCCTGGGCTGGTCCCAGGTGTTTCCAACGAACCAGATAAAACAACTTCCCCCTCCTCAGTTTGGAGTCCAGGATCTTAGTGACTTCCAAATGCATCACCCCCCCCCCACCACAGTAGGCACTTCAGGACCCGGCTCTGGATGGAAGTGGGGGGCCGCAGTGTAGGGCTTGAGGAGACTAACATGAAATACGGGATGCACCCCTCTAAGAGCTTTGGGGAGCGCCTGCTCAACTGCAACTTCATTGACCACTCTAGTAACTGAGTTTTTTGCATGGACGTAAGGACTACAGATTCTTTGTAGACAGATACACTTGATCCCCAACCTTAAACTCCCCCCCAGGAGAACGATGTTTATCAACTTGCTCCTTATATTTGGTCTTGGCTCGCTCCAAGTTCTTCTGAAGCCAAGGCCAAGTGGTTTGTACTAAATGCAACCAATCTTGCACCTCGATAGCCCCCTCCCCCTCCGGGGAATAGGCAGCATTCCCAAAAGGTCCGAACTCTCTGCCATACACTACCCGAAAGGGGCTGAATCCTGTGGACGAATGAGGAGCATTATTGTAGGCATATTCAGCAAAAGGTAACAAATCAACCCAGTCATCCTGATGGTAGTTTACATACCATCGTAAATAACATTCGATCACAGCATTGACTCTTTCTGTTTGTCCATCCGTCTGAGGGGGGTAAGCTGAAGACAACCTCTGTTCTACCCCCATTAACTTTAGGAAGGCCCTCCAAAATTGCGCCACGAACTGGGGCCCCCTGTCGGAGACCACCTTACATGGCCACCCATGATATTTCATCACGTGTGTAACGAACATGCGTGCCAACTTCTGGGCAGAAGGTAAACCCGAACAGGGGACAAAATGCACTTGCTTTTAAAACAGGTCCATCACCACCCACAACACAGTTTCCCCCCAACTGGGGGGAAGATAGTTATGAAGTCCATGGCTACAACTTCCCAGGGAACAGACGGGGTTTCCAGAGGTTTGAGAAGGCCTGGGGGCTTGCCCATGAGCTTTTTCAAAGTTGCGCAGATTGGACAACTGCGCACAAATAGATCCACATCTGCCCTCATTCCCAGCCACCAAAACTGACGATGCAACAAATGTAAAGACTTGACAAACCCAAAATGTCAAGCTGTTTTTGCCCCATGAACCATGTCTAAAACATCCTTTCGGACAGTCACAGGTACATACATTTGTTCTCCATGGAACCACAAGTCTCCCTGACGAGTAAGGGCTTGGGGGAGGGTCTGACTACTTTCCTCTTGACACAAGGCTTCACACAGTTTTACCCGGAAACCCTCAGGGAGCTTACTGGATGCGGTGGAATCCCTCGCCCGGCTTTGAGCCCGGGTTGTCACGGCCAGTCCCGAAACCTCCCCCCACTGCTCCGGGGTGAAGAGGGAATCCACGGGACGGTCAATTTGCCCACAATATTGGGGCAGGCGAGACAAGGCATCAGCCAAGGAATTGTCTTTCCCTGAAACATGTTTTAACACGAACTGAAACTTAGCAAAGAATTGGGCCCAACGAACTTGTTTTGCTGACAACTTTCTTGCTCCCTTAAGAGCCTCTAGGTTCTTGTAATCAGTCCAGACCTCAAAGGGCACCTCAACCCCTTCCAGGAAATGTCTCCAAATTGTGAGGGCATGCTTCACAGCAGCCGCCTCCTTTTCCCAAATGGCCCAGTTAAGCTCCGTCTGCAAAAATTTCTTTGAAAAATAGGCGCACGGCTTTAAATGCCCATTCTCATCTTTTTGCATCAGCCCCCCCCCCCATCACAACATCCGAAGCATCTACTTGCACAACAAAAGGTTTTTCACAATCAGGATGTTGCAGTACTGGTTCGGACATGAACAACTGTTTAAGAGTATCAAACGCCTTCTGACATTCAGGAGCCCACTGAAGCCGGACAGACAGCAAGGTGGCTTCAGGCCCTTTCCCTTTAGTTCATAGCAATGAGGTGAGGGGCAAGGCAACTTGGGCAAAATGAGGAATGAAATTCCGATAGAAATTGGCAAACCCGAGGAACTGTTGCAACTGCTTGCGAGTAGTGGGAGCCTCCCACTCCACTACTGCCCAAACCTTTTCGGGATCCATCTCAAATCCTTGATGTGACACAATGTAACCCAGGAAAGTTAGAGACGACTGATGAAAGTCACACTTGGATACTTTCGCATACAGTTTATGGGCGCGCAAACATTTTAAAACTTCTTTGACCAGGGTCACATGTTCCTCCATAGTTTTTGTGTAAATTAGAATGTCATCTAGATAAACAATCACCCCTTTGAATAGCAAGTTGTGCAGTACTTCATTAATCATTTGCATGAACACACTAGGAGCCCCCGTCAGTCCGAACGGCATGACTAAATACTCAAACATTCCAAAGCAACAGGAAAAAGCAGTTTTACTTTCATCCCCTTCCCTAATCCTGATGCGATGGTAAGCTTCCACCAAGTTTAGTTTAGTGAAAATCCGGCCTTCCTTTAACTGAGCAAGCAGGTCTGGAATGAGAGGAAGGGGATAGGCATTAGACTGCGTGACCGCGTTCAACCTGCGGAAATCTATACAAAGTCTTAAATCACCAGTCTTTTTTTTCACAAAGAACACGGGTGCTGAGTAAGGCGCTTTGGAAGGACATATGAAACCTCTTGCCAAATTAGTGTCTAAATAGTCTCTTAAAACCACCTTCTCGTTAGGACTCATGGGGTAAATTTTCCCTTTCGAGAGCTTTCCATCCCCCACCACTTCAATAGCGCAGTCAGTGTCCCGGTGGGGGGGTAACTCGTCACATTCACGAACATCAAACACATTGGCAAACTGAGCATACTCTTTAGGAAGCAGGGACAGCTTCCCCGGCGGTTGCTCTACCACCGCAGCTGCTGACGCTCTGAGGACCCATTCCCGGTTGTGCCTGTCACACTGAGCTTGTGAAAACGTTAAAGTACATTCTTTCCAGTTTATGATGGGACTGTGACCAAGCAACCAGTTTATACCCAATACCACGGGGGCTTGTATAGGAGCTATGGTGAAGTGGAGTTGTTCCCAATGTTCTCCCACACCCAAGGCAACCAGTGCAGTCCTATGAGTGACTGGACCACCCTTAAAGTCACTTCCGTCCATCTGGGAGAATTTAACGGGCTCGGGTAGCTCAACCCTTTTTCACTTTTAAAGCCTGGGCTGTCTCTTCGTTCATTAAAGTCCGAGCACAGCCCGAATCGACCAGCACTACCACCCGCAGCGTTGGTCCCCCTCTAGGCAATGTAAGGGTCACCTCCACATACACATTATCCTCTTGCTCGCTTACCATAATTGGAGCCCCTTGCTCATGGTCCGATACGGTCTGCCGAGGAGCTCCCTTTACAGCAGACCAACAGTGTTTTTTGCCGGCAGTCTCCCCTCCTCCCCGTCACTCGAGGAGGGGGTATCAGAATTTGTAATCTGTGACTCCGATGAGTCAGAGGTTGGATTTGTAATCCGCGGCCCTGATGGGCCGGCTGCTTTTGGTTGGTCCCGGTCGAACTGTGCTTGCAGAGCCGAGGGTGTGCTCCGTTTTCCTGACAGGCCGCTCCGGCGATGGGACGGAACTTCGGTGTGTACCCTCTCGGTATCTCCGACCGGCGGCTGGGAGGGTCCTGGTCTCTCGGTCCGGGAAGGACAACGGGCGGCGAAATGTCCCAAACCCCCGCAAATGAGACAAGCCCCACTCTCAAAGCATTTGCGCCATTCTGCCACAGACTGCCCCCTCCTTGGCCAGGGCCAAAGTCCTTAACAGTACCTTGCTTGTCTCCATGTGGTTTGGTGTCCCACGCAGTGCGCTGCTTGGAAATCTGCAGAAGCTGTCTGCGATTTTTGATGTCGGCAGCATGCCGCACCCACCCCTCCACATCTGGAGGGTTTCCTTGCATAAAGGCCCAGTGTTGTAACTCGGGATTGAGGCCCTCACGGAAATACTGCACTCCAGTAGGATTTTACTGGAAAGTAACTGGAACTCACTTGCATATTGCACAACCGATCTAGTCCCTTGGCGCAGCTGCAGCAGAGCAGTCTTGGCCCGCTCACCCCGGTGCGGATCCTCGAACCGGTTCCAGAGAGCGATCATGAAGTCACCCAGACTTCGCAAAATACGGGAGCGGAGTTCATATTGCTGCACCATCCATGCTGCGGCCTCACCCTACAGCAGCGAAGCAACATACTGAACCCGGCTTTCATCGGAGGGAAAAGTGTCCCCCTGCGCCCGCATGAACACATCCACTTGGATCAAAAAAATAAGCTAGCAGGTCGCTCGACCCATTGAACGTTATCTTCAAGTCCCGTCCGTGTGGCGGAGCCGGAGCGGGGTGATCCCCCGGGGGAGGCACTAGCACAACTGGCTGGCCTACCCCTACGGGCTGCTGGGGTTGCTGTGGTGGCCTCCGTCGCAAGTCATCCAGCTCCCGTGCATGTCTTGCATCGCAGCGTACATAGCATCCATTTGGTCAGACATCTCCTGTCTCTCAAATTGCATGTGCCGATGTTCCTCTTCCCACTCATGCCATAGAAGAGACTCCCGTCACACTGCATCACCTTCCAGGTCCTCCAACCCGGAGATTGCTGGCCTCCGTCGGGTGACCGTAACCCCCGATGGGACCCAGGAGGGAGGGGAGTCCAGCCAGGTACTGAGACAGGTCACCTTCTGTTTGGTCCCAGTGCCTGTTCCGGCCGGCCTCTCACCCGGCAGCTTTCCTCCCACCGGCTTCTCCTTCGGGGTGCCAGGATTGGGCTCACCCGGTGTCGCCTTGTCCCCGTCAGCGTTGTCATCTCCGTCTCCCGCCATATCCACCCCGACGTTAGGATGGGAGCGAGAACCAGAGTACGAGGATTAGCAGCTTAATGTCAGGTTCTCCAGCCAGCCCGGGCAATTCCCAAAAGCCACTCGCTCAGACAGTTAAGTCAGAAGCAGGTAAACCTTATTGTAGAAGCATCGGGTACAGCTAAGGTAACCTGCAGGTTTCAAAGCTGCTAATGGCGGGCTAGGTTACAGGATAATACTTAAAGCATGGTTACATGATTACATCACAGGTGCGAATACTAACAGGCTTGGGAAAGGGATAGATAACAGGAAAGGGATTGATAACAATGTCTGGTGGAGAGGAGAACGAAGCAACCCAAAACAGACTGCAGCTTGTTAGCCGCTCAAGGCCAAGGTAGAGGGCGGGGGGAAAACTGGGAGTGAGAACAGCAGAGCAACAATGTAAACACCCCGCAGGGCCCTAACTCATGTCAAGAGCCTGACTGCTTGTACGAGCCAGCTCCATCACGGCTAGTATGGACAACACAGGCATCAGTGAAGAAGAAACCAAAGACCACCTCTGACAGTGTCAAGTAGTTGTTTTTTTTTAAATTGGTTAATACTGCCTTTACATTTATGAAATTTTCTATATTCTGTTGTTCAGTCATTATTTCTCAGGAGCATTTTGAATTTAGTGTTCAAATATTTTGTGGTCAGACATGATTATCAACAATTGTGTATCTAAACAAAACAGTGATGGTAAGAGCAAAGGACTTGTCTTTTATGTGGAGTGGGCAGCTATCTACTAAGAAGCACTGCTGACCCCTGTGAAAACCCTGAAAACAATTTCAGAAAGGGTTCTAATGTGAACTGGAATTACCTGAACCTAAAATACCTTTGATCCCTTGAATCTGAACCTGGTTCCAGTTTGAATTTAAGACAACCAGAGATTCTAGGTTTGGTTTCAGTCTTTGTTTACACCAAAACCTCTCTGAACTGGGTTCTTTTTTTTTGGGGGGGGGAGGATTTTTTGGGGAGGGGCCATGGCTCAGTGGTAGAGCATCTGCTTGGCATGCAGAAGGTCCCAGGTTCAATCCCCGGCATCTCCAGTTAAAGGGACTAGGCAAGTAGGTGCTGTGAATAGACCTCTGCCTGAGACCCTGGAGAGCCGCTGCCGGTCTGAGTAGACAATACTGACTTTGATGGACCAGGGGTCTGATTCGGTATAAGGCAGCTTCATGTGTGTTCATGTGTGATTCAGATCTAGTTTGACTCCCTACGTTAAACCAGAGCTAGCATGTTGTAGTGGTTAAGAGTGGTGGACTCTAATCTGGAGAACCGAGTTTGATTCCCCACTCCTCCACATGCAGCCTGCTGGGTGACCTTGGGCTAGTCACAGTTCTCTCTGAACTCTCTCAGCCCCATCTGCCTCACAAGGTGTCTGCTATGGGGAGAAGAAGGGAAGGCAATTGTAGAGAAAATCGGGGTATGAAAACCAAATCTTCTTCTCTTCTTCGTGTAAAATTGGCCATTAGGCAGTAAGCCCATTTTCTGCACAAATGTCTGAATTGAACCACCTGCCTCCCAAGTTCAAATTTCTATGAACCTCCACATAGGTTTGAATTATATCCAGGTACCTGTCCATGTGAAGGAACTGGGAGCTACTCTGTAGACAAAGATTGTAAGTAGACAAGTTGGTCCTTCAGAGAAAAAATTACAAGAACAAGGGTAATGCCTATTTATTAAGACTAATCAAGTTGTCACAAAATAACATGCACAAATATTTATCCACAACCAGAAAAGTATTTCCTTTTTACCTATAAAAGATAAATTTACAGAATTCTGAGGCCCTGTACTGGATTCCGTGTTCAGTGACAGATTCTGCACCTTACAGGGCCATCCACAGTTCTCTTCACCCCCTGGATGGTTGTTTGGTATGGGTGAATGGCTGCTGTTCAGTTACACCTCATCTGCTCCGTGCTCCATTACTAGCTTCAGGCTACAATGCATAAAAGTGCTAACTTTCCAAACTGAGATGAAAGGATAGAGCATATGTCTTCAAGACTGTTTGGCCCAAACTGAGTATTTTGCTGCCACTTGACACATCAGACTTGGTCAGGGCATCCAGAAAGACTAATGGATGACTCATGGATAAGAACTTAGTTTATCTGGAAGGGATTTTGTCCGGTTAGCTTGGTAAAAAGGGAAAAATAATAATAAATATTTTTAAAGGGTTTTTCTGAGGAAAATTAAGTTTTACAAGCCTGAAAAAAGAGGGAAACATTTTCATGCAATCAAAAAGAAGGCCAAGGATTAAAGTTCCTTGGGGATTTAAATATCTCCACCCTGAAATGCCAGAAGACAATGCCAATGTGTGAGGGTGAAAGAGGAGATGGTGATGAAAGAGAAGGGGCAAGAAAAGGAGTTGGCCAGCCAAAACTTGACAGATGGGCAATCAAACAGTCAAATGGTATTTAGTGTTTCACATCCTTTTAAGTTCGGGGTAGTCAATTGATTCAAAATGCTATGTCTGAAGCTGCCATATACCATCAAACTATTGGATCATTTACCTTGGTCAACTCTGACTGGCAGCAGCAGTCATGCGGAGAAAGGTCTTTCTGAAACCTAAATTTGGGACCTTCTAAAGCCATGTGCCACTGAGCTACAGCCTGTCCCCACTCTGGGAAAATGTCCCTTCTTACCAATAAATACACAAGTAAGCAATTGAACTAATGGGAAGTGTATTCAGTTTAGGGGATGTCTACAAGATTGTCTCTCCTGGTATGCCTCTCCGAGAGCATTGCGCTCATCAAATACCAACTTATTGGTTGTCCCTAGCCCAAGAAGTGTCCACCTGTCCTCAACCAAGGCCAGGGCCTTTTTAGTATTGGCCCCAGCTTGGTGGAACTCCCTTTCAAATGAGACCAGAGCTAGTGTTGCCAAACTCCAGGTAGTAGCTGGAGATCTCCTGCTATTACAACTGATCTCCAGCTGACAGAGATCAGTTCAACTGGAGAAAATGGCCGCTTTGGCAATTGGACTCTATGGCATTGAAGTCTCTTCTCTCCCCAAACCCCACCCTCCTCAGGCTCCACCCCAAAAACCTCCCGCTGGTGGTGAAGAGGGGCCTGGCAACCCTAACCAGGGTCCTGGGGGATTTATCACAGTTCTGCAGGGCCAGTAAGACTGAATTGTTACACCAGGCCTATGGTTGAGGGAAGCAACGGTTTTTCCATCATGGCTGGCCTCTCTCCCCTCCCACCTCATTTCTTTCATCTGATCTGTATGGGGAACCTTCTTTCATCTGGTCTTCTTTCATCTGGTCCATATGGGGGACCCCAACTGCTTTCCTAGGCTGGTTCTTGGCCCTGTGTGAAGATAGCTAAGTGCTATTGTTTTAAAATGTCTAAATTGTTTTAAATTATTTTAATGGAAATTAGTAATTTTAACTAAGATCAGTTTTTTCTTTGTCTATATTGTAAATGTTCTTGTCTGATGTACATCGCTATGAGCCCAATCTTGGCCAGGGATAGACAGTGGTCTAAAATCTAAAAACAAACAAACAAACAAATCAACTATGGAACAAAGACAACTGATTCTCGTCACCAAGGAACACCAACAAATTACTTATTGTCTGAAAGGCCATTAGAGGCAGCACACAGGCAGTCATTTCTGCCGGGCTCTGGGGTTACAGTACTGCTGCTGTGGCAACAGAAGTGATCTAACATGGGTAGTTCTGTAATTATACAAACATGGCATAACATATGTTACAAGGGGAGAATCCTGTACACTTTGTTTTTCTAATTAAGACATTTCTGTAAATCTTATAAAAGTCAAAGAACTGATGAAATTAATTAGACCAGCTCAGGAGCAGCTTCAGCCCGAATAAGTTCTGCTCCTATGGGAAATCTTTGAATTTTTTTTTAATGGTGGGCATTTTAGAGATGGAGAGACCGCTTTACACTATTTTTATTTTCCCCTTCTCTCTCTTGAGAGGACTTTCTTGAGTCTTTATGTGAATAAGCACCCATCATAATGCATGCAGTCCAATAGGATCGCAAACCGTCATTTAAAAAAGTGCAAGCATTTATTTCAAGAGTGTTGGTCATGCTTCTTGGGTGTTACTTTTCTCTTTTTTTGGTTATACTTGAAGTGCCACAATAACTTGCAAAACTAGTTTGATTAGAGACTACAATAAACCATACGTGAATGTGTATATCATTAGTCATGTCAGCTCTACAACACTAGCTCCAAAATCTCTATTGATGCTATTACAGATTGTTTAAAAACAAATAACTCTAATCCAGTTTAGTGACAGTAATGAATGGAGTTACAGGGAAATTTAAGCCTTGCTGTGGATGACTACTGCCCTGGATATAGTAACTGGGGGAAGAGTTGCATTTTCTTAGGTAAACAATCATGGAAAGCATCCAAATGTAATGTAAGGAAGATATCTGACCACAGAAATGTATTTATTGCACTAAAAATTGATTATTTATTTATTTAAAACATTTATTAGCCGCTTTTCTACCTTGTGGAACTCAACATGGCTTATCAAATTTAAGGTGGCTTACATATCTGGAAATGTCTTCGTGCATTTTGTGAATTGCGGAGATGCATATATATAGATAATGGCAAAGATCCAAAGCTGAACAGGGCTCTGAAGTGTATGTGAAGTTCCATGTGAGAGGGATTTCCCTGTTGTTTTTGATATACCCACGAATGCCCATTGTGTTTTGGAATATATCCTGACATTGAAAAGAAGGAAGAAAGCCCCTTGTAGTAAGAAGATCTGTATAAAGAACCTGCATGACTGGGGCCATGTTTTAAGCATATGGTCAACTTTTTTGAAGGAAAAATATCTGATGACAATAAATTTTCAAAAATCTACATTTTAGATCTGGGATCAATATGTTGATTACATTATAGAGATGTCTCAAGTGATCCTCTTAAAGGACAAACAGTTTTCCTCTCAAGCATACAACTTCGTTTGCTGTGTTTTTAAACAAGCATTTGTGTGTCTACTTGAAGAAAGGTTGTCTTTCACTGTGGTTTTATGCCTGAAGGGAACAAAAGAAGAGCTGCATGATGCAAGCATTCTCTTTGTAGTACAGAAGTATTGTTAGGACTTTCTTGGTGCAGTTGTGATCATGAGGGCTAGGGGGCATGGTGGATTCACAACTGCTGCAGCTGCAGATCATTTGGTATCCAGCCTCTTGCTCTGGCGAATCCAATTATTCCTTTGCAAGCTGCATTCTGCGTGTCTACAAGCAAAGTCAGCAAATTGTGAAGATAGCAACAGTGTTTGGGTTACTAATGTGTCTCTTGGGGTGTATCAGTTTTATTACATGCATAATTAGAATCCCCCAATACTAGATCGATGTCTGCACTGACATTTGTGGTTACTAACAGAGCTGTAAATGTTTCCATGGGATCCCTGCATGCACCCACCATTTCCTGTGCAATTTTTTAAAAATGACAGAGATATTTTTATTTCACTTTTGTCAAACTCGTAGAGCAAAGAAAGATAGAAAGTCATGACTTGTCTGGCTCAGCTATCTTTTTGTCAGATGCAGCATATGCTTCACTGAGAAAACAGAAGCCACAATTGCTCCTTCTCAGGCCCTCGTGGATACAGCGGACCTTCTTTATCGGGCTGCTGTTGCTCAACTCATCCATTCCTAGTACTTCCTTCCCAAATTATGTAATTGTGATGTGTGCGCTGACTCTGGGTAAGATGATCTAGAGTGCCTAGGTGCAATTCACAAAATATTTCTCAACAGCAGCCTCGTCTAGCTAGTTTACTTAGAGTTGCCAACCTCCAGGTGGGGGCTGGAGACCTCTCAGAATTACAGCTGATCTCCCTACAACAGAAATCAGTTTCCCTAGAGAAAATGGCTGCTTTGGAGATTGGATGTTATGGCATTATGCCCCACTGAGGCTTCTCCCCCCCCCCAAAAAAAACCCTGCCCTCCCTAGGCTTTACCCCAAAATGTTCAGGAATTTCCCAACCCAAGGTGGCAACTCTAAGGGAGCTTTAATGCATGCTAAATAATACACTTTAACAATCGTTTGCAAGTGGATTTTGCTGTTTCACACAGTAAAATCCAGCTGCAAAGTGCATTGAAAGTGGATTGATAGTGCATTGTTCAGCATGTTTGAAAGCGCAGTAAGTTTACCTGTAGCCATACATAAAACCTAATTTGCAGCCACTTCAGATTCTTGTGCCCTGGAACTATAATAAAACATGACATGGACTTCTGACTATTACAGTGTGAAGGCAAGGGGAGCAAAAGGGATATTCTTCATCTATATCAAACTTGTCAACATAAGAGTCTTGTTTAAAGACTAACAAATGTATTGTGGAATAAGGTTTTGGAAAACAGTGCCCCCATCAGCAGATGCATAATGTCACACTCCTTATGCTGATATATATATAGAGGGGCTGTGGCTCAGCGGTAGAGCATCTGCTTTGCATGCAGAAGGTCCAAGGTTTTTTTATTTATTAATACAGCACATAGCCAGTCATATACAGAAGAATAGAATCATCAACAGTTGTCTAAAATCCCATCGATATTAAAACCAGAAATTCCAAATATAAAAGTATAAAATACATAAATACAAGTATAAAAAGTATAAAATACATAAAATCTTAAGAGGGTGCTACTATGTACATATGTAGTAAGACATGTCATCCCAGAAATTTGAGCCTAATTTTGGATGCGGCAGCACAAATTTTAGCGGTGACAATGGTAACCCCTGGATTTTTATCCAAGAGAACCTTCCTTGCCCTCTCCGCCTCCTAGTTATCAGAGAGCCTGTTAGTCCACAGCCGGATAAATTTGCCACGTATCTCTTCATAGTAAGGGCAGCAGATGAGGATATTCTCCACGGTTTCTACCTCCCCTGTACCACACCGGCATAATCTCTCTGAGATGGGGATTTTTAAAATATCTATCCTCTAGGAGTGCTGAGGGGAAGGCAGAGCATCTGGCTTGCGAAAAGGCCCTTCTATGGCTATTTAGTTCCAAAGTGAAAAGATATGTAGCAGGACCAACAATGATTCTTGATTTATCCAGGGCTAAGAAGGTGGGAGTCCCTCACTCTTTGGTCATTTATGCATGGTCACTTTAACCTCCTTTATTCCCCGTTTCAGCCAGGAGCAAAGTAACCCGGGTTGGGGGAAACTGCATGCATTAGCTGGAACGATCAGGGATGAAACTGTGTACTAATGGAGGCATGAATACAGAAAAACAATCTCCCAAGCTCAAATCAAGTCCCACTCCTTTAAATGCTGCTCTGTAATTGGCTTACCTAGCAAGAGAAGGTTTCCTTCCCCCAAAACCCAACTGCAGCATAAAAAAGGATTTTAAGAACAAAAAACAAAAAACGGAGCAATCTGAAAGAAGGGGGGGGGGAATCCAAGCCTCGTTTAAAAAAAGCCTTTCTTTTGCTCAGAAAGAGCTCCGAGGTAGCAGGAAGTACTTGAATACCTGCCTCTTTATACACTGCTTCATGATTGGCTGTGAGAGAAGCCAATCTTCTGTGCTTCCCCTGTTTGGCTATCTGCTTGCTGCCTTGAAGAGGGGTTTGGAAAAGGGTGGGGTGAAGCTCAACCCAAGAACAGAGTATGCACGCTCTGTGACTCCAGAATGAGCCAGGATGAATGGTTTAATTTGGGCCAGAAGAGGAATGGGAAAAGCCGGGTTCGTTTTGGGTTGAAGCAGCATTGAGCTTCCAAGGAATGAGGTAACGTGCATACCCAAAAATTTGATCCTGGCTGAAACAGGGAATAAAGGAGGGTTAAGCAACCATGCATAAAACACCCTGGTTTCACCATTTTCTTAGCCTGATCAGCCCCCAGCTCCAGAAGTGAAAAGGGAGAAAAGCCCATCTGTTCTAGATTACCTTTAACTACTTTTATCCTCTGTAACTGGTAACAATCTTTTAGAATCAGCGGGGCCAGGTCTTGAGGATTGAGATTCAGCTTCAGCTGTAAGGCTATAGAACTGATACAAACCCAAGCCTCAATTTTTATCATCCCTGTTTCCAAATGTATAATTGAATTTGATGCAGAACAGGGAAGTTGAAGAGTGGCTCTAAAGAATTTTGATTGAACTAATTCTAACGAGGTAAAACAGGATGATTGGGGGGGGGGGCAGAAAAGTACCATACAGAAGTTGGGCTAGGGTTTTAGCTTGGAACAACTTAAGGGAACTATTATGTATGCGTTGGTTACACACGAGGAGGGAAGGCAGCATGGTACAGCCTGATATTGTCAGATCTCAGTAGCTAAGCAGGGTCAGCCCTGGTTAGTATTTGGATGGGAGACCACCAAGGAATACCAGGGTTGCTGTGCAGAGGAAGGCACTGGCAAACCACTCTGTTAGTCTCTTGCCATGAAAACCCCAAAAGGGGTCGCCATAAGTTGGCTGTGACTTGACGGCACTTTACACACACACAGGTTACACATGAGGCTGGAGACAGAGTTCCAACAGCAACTGCTTTATTCAGTTAACAGGGAAGAGAGAACTAACTTAACTGCAAAACACCCCAACTTATATACAGTTCCCAATGACCTGGAGCCGCCACTACCCCTAGTCCATGGTTGGATGGCCAAAGTCCACCATCCAATAGGAAAAAAAACAGACAATGGAGCCTGGAGCAGAACCTCAAGGTCAACGTAGTTCAGCACAGCTGAGTTCAACAATTCAGCAGTTCAGTAGTTCAATGGTTCAGCTTAGTCCTTGCACCAACTAAATACATTACACCCCTCTCTCCTAAGAACAAGCATACCTGCTTTCAGCATACATAGTCCTGCAGGAAGCTCGGCTGAGACCGAGTCCTTTGAGAGCAGCACGGCCCCTCAGCGGCCACTGCTATAGGCTCGGCTAGAGCTGACACGGTTGGTCCTTATGGTTTCTGTTGGGATCTCCCGGTCCACAATGTTCACTGGAGGGGTGTTTGGACTAGATGCTGGTGTTGGAGCTGCTGGGGGGCTCTCCCTGAGTTCAGGCTCAGGTAAGGCTGCTGGAACCACCCCCTCCATTGGAGGGTCCGCAAGCCGGTGCTGCAGCTGGTCAATGTAGTGCCGGAGGACCCACCCATCAAAGGTGGTGACTCTGTATGGGACTGGACCGGAGGCCTCACTGATGGTCATGGGCACCCACAGTGGCCCCAAGCCATAGTTCTGGACATAGTTCTGTCCTGTGCCAGGGATCTGGGGGGCACTGGAGCCTCCTGACCTGGAGGCCCATTGGACCTCAGGTCCAGATGAAATCAAACCAGGAGGGTCTTCAGGTGGTGCCCCATCAGTATCTC
Source organism: Euleptes europaea (assembly GCF_029931775.1). Taxonomy (NCBI): domain Eukaryota; kingdom Metazoa; phylum Chordata; class Lepidosauria; order Squamata; family Sphaerodactylidae; genus Euleptes; species Euleptes europaea. The sequence goes on along the minus strand of NC_079326.1, from coordinate 4,199,301 downwards.
CAACCGGGCTCTGACCGGTGGTGGTGTATGGTGTCAGGCGCTGTGCAAGGAGGAAGTCTGACAGGTGCACGTCCCAGCTTCCGTGGGCCAGTCAGCCCAGGGATTCCTTTGTTGTCTGCACCATCCACTCTGCTTGCCCATTGGTGTATGGGTGGAATGGTGCCAATGTTACATGCCAGATCAGGTTTCTGGACATGAATTGCTGGAACTCTGCAGACGTAAACTGAGCCCCATTGTCTGAAACGACCATGTCGGGCAGGCCGTGGGTCGTGAAGACCTGCCTCAGTGCTCAGATGACTACTCGAGCAGTCATGGATGTGACGGGGACAACCTCCAGCCCTTAGAGTATGAGTCCAAAATAATGAGAAATGTCTGTCCCTGGAAAGGTCCTGCAAAGTCAATGTGGAGGCAAGACCACGGTGCATGTGTGGACTCCCACGCCTGCACCGGAGCATGCAGCATCTCAGGCTGTGATTCCTGGCAGATCCGGCAGCATTTGACCCACTCCACAGCAGCATCAATGCCCGGCCACCATACACAACTTCTTGCCAGTGCCTTCATTCTGATAATGCCGTGGCAGGCATGGAGAGCCTCCCTCACTCTGGTGTGCAGCTTGCTCAGGACAACGACTCTGCTTCCCCAAAGGAGGCAACCCTCGTGGACCGAGAGTTTGTGCTGGCGGGCAGCAAATGGGGCAAACTCAGTGTTGAGGCAGCCTGTCAGCCACCCCCTCCACAACCCGTTCAGTACTCGGGAGAGGAGGCAGTCTTTTGCCAAATAGACAGCAATGTCTGAAGCATGGAGCGGCATTTCTGGCAGCATCTCTATGAGCATGATATCATGGGCTGGCTGGGGGTCCAAGTCTGACTCATCTTGAGGCAGGCTGCTGAGGGTATCTGTGTGACTGATGCCCCATCTCCAATGGTGGTGCAGCTCAAAGTTGTACGCGTTAAGGAAGGTGGACCATCTGAGCATCTGAGGAGACAGGATCTGAGGCGTTTGCCGGTCAGGAACAAAGAGGCCCGGGAGCGGCTTGTGGTCCGTGATGATGGCAAAGGGGTGACCATAGATGTAGTTGTGGAATTATTTTACGCTTGCGACGACTGCCGGAGCCTTCTTGTTGATCTGGGCATAGTTGCTTTCCATTGGAGACAATTCCCATGAGTAATAGGCGATTGGGGCCTCCTGGCCGTCTGGCAACCTGTGACTCAAGATGGCGCTAATACTGTATGGTGAGGCGTCACAGGTCAGAACAACCGGCCTCTGTTTGTTGAAGTGGACCAGACGACTGGACGACAATAGTAATTGCCTCACAGCATTGAAGGTGGACTGTTGTAGATGCTCCCAGGACCATGGCGTCATCTTATCAAGGAGACGGTGCAAGGGCTCTGCAATGGATGCCTTGTTGGGCAAAAAGGAATGATAGAAGTTTAGGAGTCCAAGGAACGCCTGGAGCTCCCACTTGGTCTTGGGATGCGGTGCATTGTGGATGGCCTTGACGTTTGCAGGAGTTGGGTGGATTCCGGAAGCATCAATGAGGAATCCTATAAATTCTACTTGTGGTAGACCCAACTGGCATTTTCCTCTCTTGACGGTGAGGATGGCAGCCTTGAAACGACTGAGGAGTTGACGAACACGATTCATGAGTTCCTCTTTGGACTCACCAGCGACAAGGGTGTCGTCGAAGTACGGAATGACCCTTGGAAGACCTTTTAGGACATCTTCCATTAGGCCTTGGAAGATGCCTGGTGTCATGCTGACCCCAAACTGGAGGCATTTGACATGGAAGTCCCCCCTATGAGTGACACTTGTCTGAGCTTTGGCAGAGGCCGCATCGACTGGAAGCTGTTGATAAGCCTGGGCTAGGTCGAGCTTGGTGAAGACTTTGCCTCTGGCCAGGGATGCGAGGAGGTGACTGACGATGAATGCTGCTGAAGGGCTTTGTTGGTAGTGCACTTGTAGTCAGCACATATACTTATTTCATCATTGGACTTCAGCAGCGTGACAATAGGTGTTTCCCACTTGGCATTGGGAACTGGCTCCAGGACACCTTGTTCAATGAGACGGTCCAGTTCGGCATCGATCTTTTCCTTGAGAGCGAACACTATTTGATGGGCCCTTGTAATGGCCCAATGGTGCATTCCAGATGCTTTCGAATTCCTTCCATATGGATTCAAACTGCTAGTGGTCGATGTGCTTCACACCAACCATGTGGAATCCCCAGGGCCTGGAACTATTTGAGCCCCAGGAGGCTGGCACGCTGTCCTCCAATGACTACAAGGTGAAGAGTACTGCTTGTAGCATACATCAACTTGGGCGATGCTCTTGATGGGGACTCTTCTCTTTTGGAAATCGGTGAGGATGAGGTTGCTTGGTTGCAGGCGAGGCACTCCCCTGTTTGCACAAAGATGCTTGAATGTTTTGGCGGAGACAATGGAGAAGGTGGACCCCGAGTCAATCTCCATTTCACAAGGGACACCTTGTATTTTGACGGTTACACAGATCTTTTCCATCAAGTGTATCTTGTTGAGTTCCACACTCTGGACTTGTCGTTGATGAGTGCCCCGACATTTGCTTGTCACTCCGCAACTGCTGTGGTACCCTGCAATGATGGAGTGAGCTGGCTGGTGCTCGCTGCCTTCCCTGGCGGGAAAATTCATGGTTTCCTTGAGTGGCAGACTCTTGCAATGTGGCCAACCTTGCCACATGCCCAACATTTTCCTTCACGGAACCTACATGATTGGAGGTTGTGCTGGTCTCCGCAGCACACCATTTTCCCACCGTTTTCCATGGGCTGGAATGCTTGGAACCCCTGGAACTCAGCTTTTGTACTTCCTCCTCCTTGCTGTCATCCTCGAAGTGGACAGGAACTGGCCTTTGGGATGATAGTGGCAAAGATCGGTCTATGTGGTGCACCTCACGAGTCATTTTGTTGGCCGCCTCTGCTGCTAGGGCTTCCTCTAGGGCGGAGTTGAAGGTGACAACCTTTTTTGTGAAAAGGCGCCTCTGAACCTTCTCATTGTAGGGGCCACAAACTAGCCGGTCCCTGAATGTGGTGTTGAGGTTGGCAAAGTTGCAATAGCGGGCAGCCTTATGCAGGGCTGCGATGTATGCAACAACAGACCCATCTGGGGCTTGATTCTGCTGGTAGAATGCAGGCCGCCTGGCAATCTTGGATGGTTGAGACACAAAGTGCTCTTCTAGAGCCTCTAAGATGTCTGTAAGTAGTGTCTTCGAGTTTGGCGGGAGACAGTAACGCGTGTGCAAGTTCAAATGTGCTCCATACACACTGAGGAATGTTGCCCTTTTAAGATCAGCGTCGGTGATCTTGTTCACCTTCAAGTAGAATGTGAATCACATTGTGTAGCTGTCCCACCCCTCAGGGGTGGATGTATCGAACTCCTTGATGTGGCCCTGAGTAGCCATTGTGGGTTGTTTTGCATCTCCCTTTGTGGTATCACCTGCGATCTCAGCTCGTCCAAGGCTTGGCCTTGGAAGTGATCTCAGCTGGAAGTAGCCAGGCTGCCTACCAGCTCAAATATCCCAGCCTTGTTGCCAGTATTGTGTATGTGTAGGTTACACACGAGGCCGTAGACAGAGTTCCACCAGCAACCGCTTTATTCAGTTAAGGAAGAGAGAACTAACTTAAGTGCAAAACACCCCAACTTACATACAGTTCCCTCCCACCCAGAGCCACCACCCCAGGTGATGGTTGGATGGCCAAAGTCCACCGTCCAATAGGAGAAACAGATGAGGGAGCCTGGAGCAGAGCCTCAAGGTCAACACAGTTCAGCACAGTTCAACAGTTCAGCAGTTCAATAGTTCAGCATAGTCCTTGCACCGACTAAATACATTACAGGAAGGTCCCAGGTTAAATCCCCAACATCTCCAGTTAAAGGGACTAGGCAAGTAACTGATGTGAAAGGCCAGTTAGAAAGATTATCTATACACATCACAGCCAATCTTGACAGTCCAACATCTCACTCCATCATGCTCACAATGCACTGTGACTAAGGCCTGACCCCAGCATGCAGCAGAATGGAAGTAAGCCCCATTGAACAGAGTGGGGTTTATTTCTGCATAGACGTGAATAAGATAGAGTTGCCCACTCTAGGTTGGGGAATTCTTGGAGATTTGGAGGTGGAGCCTGGTGAGGGTGTGGTTTGAAGAGGGGAGGGACCTCAGTCAGGTATAATGCCACAAAATCCATCAACCAAAGCAGCCATTTGCTCCAAAGGAACTGATCTCTGTCATCTGCAGAACAGTTATAATTCTGGTAGATCTGGAGGCTCCATATGGAGGTTTATGAAAACAAACAGCAAATCAGGCTACTACATCCAATAATGCCAAGAAATTGTATTCACATTAAAGAATCAATCACAACTCACAAACCGATAATAAGCAAGACCTTGTAAATATTAAAGTCCTTGTCCTACTTCTGTTATAAGTCAAATTTTTGTACTGTTCCTGTAAAGTCCATAGCTTATTATTTTGTGTAAATACACATTGCCAAATACATCCTTCTTCTCTTCTTTTTACAGGGATCTGGTTATTCACCTGTTTCAACAATATTTCTTCTTCAGAAAACACTGACGGACTGCATAAGAAAACAGACTGCACTCTGGCTAGTTCCTTCCCTTTATAACTCGTATGTTCCCATTACAATTGCCTATGGTAAAGGATCACACTATATCCATCCTAACATCTAACACCTGGGCAATGGTAAATGGCAACCCTAGAAGGCTCAAATTGTGAGTATAGACTAGTTCATGGCACCTAAAAGGTCTGGATTATCATGGGCTAAAACTAATGTTAAAGACAGAATCTTCACAAACCAAAGTCCTTTCTGACTGTAGCTGTCTCTGTATAACCTGTTATTACTGATGTATCTTCTTATTGTGTTCCTATAGGGTTGCCAGGTCCCTCTTTGCCACTTCTTTGGCTGGAGGTTTTGAGGGTGGACCCTGAGGAGGGCAGAGTTATGACTTCAATGCCATAAACTGCCAAAGCGGCCATTTTCTCCAGGGGAACTGATCTCTATCGGCTGTAGATCAGTTGTAATAGCAGGAGATCTCCAGATAGTACCTGGAGGTTGGCAACCTATGTTCCTAACATTTTAATATTATTTTCTGTCTTTCTTTCCTCTTATGGTGTTTTCCCAAGAATAGTTTTGAATTTCTTATCCCTTTTTATTAATCGCTTCTCATTTATAGTTTATTAGCTCAGTTAGCTTTCTAGCCAGTGTTTCATTTAAGTTATCTATTGGGATTGCCAAAGAGGCCCAAAAAAAAAAAAAAATGTACAGCTTTCCAAGATGACAATTAAAATCTTCTTTTGAGTTGCCTTTGCCCCGTAAGTACTACTGTAACCTTTTGATTATGCAGTTGACCTTTGGACCAGGAAGTGCCCGGTTCAAGACTAGTTTCTGCTCAGTTGACAGGCAGGTCTAAGGAGTCTCAGCATAAACCACCACATCTGTAATGGGAAAATACTGATGATCTACTATACAGAATAATTCTAAGGTTAAATGAGATGACATATGTGAAGTGATTTGAACACTGCAAAGGACACTCTAAATACTACATATTTTACCAATAAATGTTAACGTCCACTTCTGTTTATCCATCATAGGTTAAACTGGCAACACACACATTTTTGTTGGAGTCCATGATAAAGAAACAATCACAGCTTTCAACAGATACAATAAAATACAATGAAAAATACAATAAAATACAATGAAAAAATTAAGGATATTTTGAGGAGATGTGTGTAGTAGTAGTAGTAATAATAATAATAAAAATATTTATTGCTAGTCAATCAGACCAGTAAAATGATGGGTGTAGTATAAAAATACAGTTTGATCCTATTCATGTTTACTTAGACATAAGTCCCATTCAGTGTACATCGTGTACATGGGATTGAAGTTCTTGGTCCTCATTATCTGGTATTCAGAGGAATACAACTTCTGTGCATGAAGGTGTTCTTTAGCTATCCTTATCATTTTCTGTGACTCAGCAGAAATGAGACTTTGAAACAAGAAGATGCAAGGAAAGTGGTAAGGTGACACAAAACTTGAAAAATGGTTAATTATTATTGCTGTTATATTTTTATTAGAGTGTGGAGCGGTACTGGGATTCTTTTTAGAAGCATGCAGAAAGCACTACGTATTACTAACATCAATACCATAGTATTTTCTCATAAGCAAAGATTTATGGGGTCAAAAGAGAACTTTGAAAAGATTGTTCCAAAAGCAGTTTTGGCATTTTTCACAATGGAAAAAAAATGCCAGATGATATGGGTGTGAGGTTCTCGAGCCAACCTCGGCAATCCCAAAAAGTCACTCGCTCAGACAGGCAGGTCTAAAGCAGGTAAACGTTTATTCAGGAGCCGCAGGTACAGCATAAGCAATCCACAGGTTCAAAGCTACTAATGACAAACCAAACTAGAAAGCATAACTTTAAGCACAAAGCAATCCCAGGTGCAAAACCAAGCAGGCCTGGGAATTAGGAGATAACGGTGCCTGGTAGGAAGTAGGGAGTGAGCAAGTCATAACACTGAAGTTGCCTGCTTGAGACTCAAGATCAGAGCAGGGGGGGGGAGGAAAGGAGCGGGGACAGCTTGAACAGCTCAGAGAAACAAAACCAAAAGATGCACTTGAACAGAAATGGGCCTAACTCATGTCAAGAGCCTGGACAGCATGACTCCTGCCATTCTGCCCCCCTTAAGACCCCCCTCCCAGGTCCGGGACAGGCAGAGGCTTTTGGGGGTAGGCGGCATGAAATTGTCGTACCAGACGGGGTGCTGCTACATGTGGGGCCGCCACCCATTCATCATGTGCTGGTCCCAGATGTTTCCAATTTACCAAATAAAACAACTTCCCTTTTTAAAGTTTGGAATCAAGGATTTTAGAGACTTCCAGATGCACCTCCCCTCCCACCATGGTTGGTACCTCGGGCTCAGGTTCTGGGTGGAATTGGAGAGCTGCTTGTCAGGCTTCAGCAAATGCACGGCATTTCAGGCAATAGAACTCAAATCCAGGCAGAGCAGCGATTCAAAGATTTATTCCGAAAGTCAATGATTTCAGTAAGGAGACAAACAAGGCTGAAATACATGACAGGGGGAGTGTGGATACATTTATAGGGCTGATACAATAGGGTTACAGGAACAAAATTTAGTCGTTTCCTGCCGGTAACGACAAGTAAAACTGAAACAGAAACAATTATGAACAATTAGTGGAGGAGATGGCCGAGCTCTCGAAGATTTACACGGGCAGGTCCCAATACAATTGTAAATCTCTGGCCGGAGTTCGTGTGCAAAATGGGGGGGGGAGGAGTGCACGGAGAACTCCATTTTGTTTGCGGGGAAACCATCTTCTTTGAGGATGGAGCTGTCAGAAGCCCTATCTGACACCGCTACATAGGGCTTGAGAAGACTGATATGAAACACCAGGTGGATTCCCCTGAGGGCTTTGGGAAACACAAGCTCTACAGTCACTTCGTTGATCACCCTTGTGATGGGATAGGGACCCACATACTTGTCACTGAGCTTTCTACATGGTCGTAGGGTCCGAAGGTTCTTGGTGGACAATTAGACTTGATCCCCCACCTTAAAGTCCCATCCCGGGGAATGATGTTTGTCTGCATGCTCTTTGTATTTGTGTTTAGCTCGCTCCAGATTCTTCTGAAGCCGTGTGTTCTGAACCACCTGCACCCAATCTCCCACTTCACCTTTTATCCCCTCCTCCTGGAGTAGTTCAATGTTCCCAAAGGGTCCAAAATCTTTGCCGTACACCACCCGGAAGGGACTGTACCCCGTAGATGAATGAGGAGCATTATTATAAGCATATTCAGCAAAAGGCAGTAAATCCACCCAATCATCCTGGTGATAGTTCACATAACAGCGCAAATAGCACTCCAATACAGAATTAACTCGTTCCGTCTGTCCATCCTTCTGAGGATGGTGTGCCGAAGACAAACCTTGCTTCACCCCCATTAGTTTTAAAAAGGCTTTCCAGAACTTAGCCACGAATTGAGCCCCCCTGTTGGAGATTATCTTGCGTGGGAACGAATGATGTTTCATCACGTGTGTAATGAACATGCGTGCCAGCTTCTGGGCTGTCAGTAAACCCGTACAAGGAACAAAATGCACCTGCTTAGAAAATAAGTCCGTCACCACCCACAACACCATCTTCCCTCAGCTGGGGGGAAGATCCGTAATAAAGTCCATGGCAATGACCTCCCAGGGAATGGATGGGACTTCCAAGGATTTGAGGAGTCCCGGGGGTTTCCCCATAAGTCTTTTAGAGGTTGCGCAGGTGAGGCAACTGCCACCAAAATTGACGCCTCAATAAATTCAAAGACTTGACAAACCCGAAATGTCCTGCGGTTTTTGCCCCATGAGCCTGACAGAATATGCAAGTCTTTTCATATTAGCAATGACAGGTGGTTTTAGATTCAGGGGATCTAAGTGTCAAGCTAAGCTGATGCAATAACCTGGAAAGCCCCTAGAAGGCCTGAGACTGAGTTAATGAGTTGCACCTGTAGGGTGACTCAGCCTGAAGATAATGAGTTGCACCTGGAGAGTGACTCAGCCAAGTAACACTAATTGCTGCCTGGAGATGGCATCTGTATATAAGTATTTGACTCCATGAGTCTAATGTCGGGAGATAGTGGTGGAAAGAGTGTGTTTAGAGCACTGTGAATAAACAACTGCATTTTCTACAAGCTCTACTGGTACTGGTGGTTATTCCTGGGTGTTGGCACAATCCGCCAGCTCCCGCATCTCCAACACCTCCCTCCGAACAGTCTCCAAAACATACAGTTTCACCACATAAAACCACAACTCCCCCCGGCGAGTGAGAGCTTGCGGGAGCATTTGGCCCCCCTCTTCCTGGCGCGTGGCTTCGGCCACCCTCACGCGGAAGGCTTCTGGGAGTCTGCTTGCTGGGTCAGAATCTATCGCTCGGCTCCAAGCCTGAGTGACCACGGCCAATCCCGGCACCTCCCCCCGTTGTTCTGGGGTGAATAAGGAATCCACGGGGCAGTCAATTTGACTGCGGTACTGGGGGAGTCGGGACAACGCATCAGCCAGACAGTTTTCCTTCCCTGGAACATGTTTTAGCACGAATTGAAACTTGGCAAAGAACTCTGCCCAACGAACCTGTTTGGCTGATAATTTTCTAGACCCCTTTAGCGCCTCCAAATTTTTGTGATCGGTCCAAACCTCAAAAGGAACGTCAACCCCTTCCAAAAAATGTCTCCAGACCGTGAGGACATGTTTCACTGCCGCTGCCTCCTTTCCCCAAATGGCCCAGTTTAGTTCAGCTTGAGAGAATTTCTTAGAAAAATACGCACACAGTTGCAATTGTCCATCCTCACCCATTTGTAAAAGTGCCCCTCCCATGGCAACATCTGAAGTGTCCACCTGAACAATGAAAGGTTTTTCACAATCAGGGTGTTTCAACACTGGTTCGGATGTGAACAACCGTTTTAGTGTGTCAAACGCCTGTTGACATTCAGGAGTCCAAAGCAACCTGGCGGACGGCAACGTGGCTGCAGACCCCTTCCCTTTTGTTCACAGTAGAGAGGTGAGAGGCAAGACTACTTGCGCAAAGTCATTAATAAAATTGCGGTAGAAATTAGCGAAACCGAGAAATTGCTGTAGTTGCTTGCTAGTAGTGGGGACTTCCCACTCCACTACTGCCTGAACCTTTTCTGGGTCCATGGCAAGACCCTGCTGCGATACTATATACCCCAGAAATGTTATCGATAACTGGTGAAAGTCACACTTGGAAACCTTGGCATATAACTGATGGGCTCACAGCCGACTTAACACCTCCTTCACCAGAGCCACATGCTCGTCCATAGTCCGGGTGTATATTAAAATGTCATCTAAATAAACAATCACTCCTTTAAACAACATGTCATGTAACACCTCATTAATCATTTGCATGAAGACACTCGGAGCCCCCGTCAATACAAACGGCAATACTAAATATTCAAACATTCCAAAGCAACTAGAGAAGGCAGTCTTGTGTTCATCTCCTTCCCTGATCCTAATGCGATGGTACGCTTCCACTAAATCAAGCTTAGTAAAAATCCGACCTTCCTTCAACTGAGTGAGCAGATCTGGAATGAGAGGAAGGGGGTAGGCATTAGTCTATGTGACCACACTGAGTCTGCAGAAATCTATGCAGAGTCGCAAATCACCAGTCTTTTTCTTCACAAAGAATGCCGGTGCCGAAAACGGCACCAAGGACGGGCGTATGAAACCCCTTGCCAAGTTCGTGTCCAAGTAGTCTCTTAACACAGCCTTTTCTTTAGGACTCATGGGATAGATCTTCCCTTTCGAGAGTTTGCCATCCCCCACCCCTTCAATTGCATAGTCAGTTACTCGGTGGGGGGTGTTAATTCATCACATTCGCGCACATCAAACACGTCTGCAAACTGTGCATATTCCTCGGGGAGGCGAGGTGGTGAAGCCTCCCCCGGTGGAAGCTCCTGTAACATGGCTGCTTGTCTTTGAACACCACCTCCCTCCTGTGCCAGTAACACTGGGCTTGTGAGAATGTAATAGTCCATTCCTTCTAGTCTATGGTTGGACTATGGCCACGTAACCAATTCATCCCCAACACTATGGTATATTTAATAGTGGGGGCAATGGTAAAATGGAGCTGTTCCCAATGCTCCCCAACTCCCAAAGCGACCCCGGCTGTTCTATGCGTGACCACCCCCCCTAAAGTCACTACCGTCCATTTGGGCAAACTGGATGGGTTCGGACAACTCAACCCTCTTCACCCATAATTCACGTGCAGTCTCTTCATTTATCAAAGTCTGAGCACAGCCTGAATCAACTAGCACTAATACTCGCAACACGGGTCCCCCTCGGGTAACGCAAGGGCGACCTTAATAAACACATTGTCTTCATGATCGCTTACCATCACTGGAGCTCCCTGCTCAAGGTCCGGAACGGCCTGCTGTGGAGCTCCCTTTACAGCAGACCGACGGCATTTTTTGCCATCAGGCTCCACTCTACCTCCTCGCTGGAGGAAGAGGAGTCTTTATTTGTAATCCGCAGCTCCGATGAGCTGGTAGCTTTCAGCGGTTCTTGGGTGGGTTGAAGCTGAAGAGCCGTGGGTGTCCCCCGTTGTCCCGGCGGGGCACTTCTGCAGCGCGCCTGTCCCTCGGTGCGCGCCTTCTCCGGTTCCACAGCTGCTGGCTGAACTGGGGCCGTTTTTTCAGGACGGGATGGGCAAAATGTCCCAAGCCTCTGCAAACGAGACAGGCACCACCTTGGAAACGTTTAGTCCGTTCCACCACTTACAGACCCCCTCCTTGCAAGGACCGAAAGCCTGTAGGGGCGCCTGGCCTGTCTCCACGGGGCTTGGCCTCCCGTGTGGTACGCTGCTTCGAGAGTTGCAAAAGTTGCCTACGGTTTTCAATGTCAGCTGTATGTCGCACCCATCCCTCCACGTCCAGAGGATTTCCTTGCATGAAAGCCCAGTGCTGCAATTCGGGATTGAGCCCCTCCCAAAAATACTGTACTCGGGTGGCCTTGCTCCAGTCCAGAATTTTACTCAAGAGCAATTGAAACTCGCTAGCATACTGCACCACCGACTTAGTCCCTTGGCGCAGCTGCCGAAGAGCCATCTTGGCCCATTCCCCCCGGTGCGGGTCTTCAAACCAGTTACGGAGGGCTATCGTGAAGTCATCCAAACTTCTCAAAACTCGGGAGCGCAGTTCGTACTGTTGCACCATCCACGCCGCCGCTTCCCCCTGAAGCAGCAATGCAATGTATTGAACCCGGCTTACTTCCGAGGTGAAGGTTGCACCCTGTTCATGCATCCACTTGGATCAGGAAATAAGACAAAAGGTCGCTCAACCCATCAAACGTCACCTTCAACTCACGTCGGGTTGGAGGCGCTGGACCCGGCTGCCCCAGAGGCGGCGGTGGTGGCTGTGGTAGGACCGGTTGGTTACCAGGAGCTGCCGGTTGGTTGCCAGGAGGCTGCTAAGGCTGCTGTTGCTGCAAGTCATTCAACTCATGCCACATTTCTTGCATCAAGGTTTGCATGGCATCCATCCTTTCCACCATCTCCTGCTTCTCGAAGCGGAGTTGCTGGCGTTCCTCCTCCCACTCACGCCACCAGGCCGATTCCCTACAGGCCTGGTCTTCCTCAAACCCCTCAAGCATCCCAGAAATCACTGGCCTCTGGCGCCTACTGTCCGCCCCCGACCCTATCCAAGGTCGGGGAGAATCCATCCAGGATCGAATATGAGAAATCTTGGGTACTGCACCCTTCCCGGTGCCGCTTGGTTTCTCGTCCACTGGCTTGTCCTCCTTCAACCCAAGATCGGGCTCGGCCGGAGGCACTGTCTTGTCCTCCTCCTTCTTGTCGTCTCCATCCCCCACCATAGCCACCCTCACGTTGGGTTGGGAGTGGAGAACGGAGCAAAAGGATTAGCAGCTTAATGTGAGGTTCTCCAGCCAACTTCGGCAATCCCAAAAAGTCACTCGCTCAGACAGGCAGGTCTAAAGCAGGTAAACGTTTATTCAGGAGCCGCAGGTACACATAAGCAACCCACAGGTTCAAAGCTGCTAATGACAATCCAAACTACAAAGCATAACTTTAAGCACAAAGCAATCCCAGGTGCAAAACCAAGCAGGCCTGGGAATTAGGAGATAACGGTGCCTGGTAGGAAGTAGGGAGTGAGCAAGCCATAAACTGAAGTTGCCTGCTTGAGACTCAAGGTCAGAGCAGTGGGGGGAGGAAAGGCGCAGGGACAGCTTGAACAGCTCATAGAAACAAAACCAAAAGATGCACTTGAACAGAAATGGGCCTAACTCATGTCAAGAGCCTGTCTGGACAGCATGACTCCTGACAATGGGGAGGCAGAGGCGGATCTACTGTGAAACTAATGAAGCTGAAGCTTCAAGGCCCCTAATCCCGGAGGGGCCCCCTGAAGGAACTTTTTTTTTAATAAGTGAATTTCTCAACAAAATCAATGGCGTTTTTTTAGTGAGAATCATAAGCCAATGGGTTGACGTACTTAATATTGACTTTAGAATATGTCCTTGTAATTGGTCAAATTTCAAAATTTTCTTGGGGGCTTGCAGCGCTCGAACCCCCAGCTGTAAGGGCTCACTGGCTTGCCAGAATCTATTCATAGCCTTCATTTTGGCAGCTGGATCCTCAGATCCTTTGTTGCTGCACAGCTTAATAGTTCCAAAGCTCAGCCCTTAGTCTAGAGCCAATCGGAACCATAAAAAGATATCTGAATTCTCAATTCAGGCTGCACTCGTCTTGCTTGTACATTTTAACACCAAAAATAAGATTTTTACCTCTTTATCGTAACGAGCCTCCTCTGATTACCTTCTACCTCCCTATTATTATTATTTATTTATTAGTTAAATTTATAGCCCACTCTTATTCTGATCAAAGCCAGGCTCAGGGTGGGTGTCATGATTCTAGGCCTCAAGTGCAGCCTACAGGCCCCTAGGGAGGCCTATATTAAAGTAGTTACCAGGCCTACATCTCCCAGGTACCCTCTGGGCCTTGTGATTGGTGGAAGAGGATTTGGAGGGAAGGCTAGGGCCAATCAGGGGTAAGGGAGTGGTGGCTGGGGAGAAGGAATAAAAGGCCCTGCCTGAAAAAGGAGGGGGTTCATTCCTAGGGAGCAGGGCTGGGGAGAGGTTGCTGCAGATGGAGGGATCCCTCATCCAGGAAGGGGTGAGTTAGCCTGAGGCCTAGTGCCAGGAGACAGGTAGGGACAGTAAAGATAGACGTGTTAGGGTTTTTATTTGTTTGATTGCTTGCCTTTCCTGGTTTTGTCATCCTATTGTGGCTTATCATTATTATTAGGCCTCTTTAATAAACTGTTTGTTACTCTGCCTGGGTCCTTGTGCCTCATTTGGTCACCTAGAAAGAATACCCTGTTGGGAGAAGAAGCAGCCAGGGGCAGGAAGGGTACTCTGGGCCCTCCTGTGTTTAGCCCCACACCAGAGTGGTGGCAGCTACTGAAGATCCCCATTCCTTTCCCTTACCTGACAGCAGGTAACATCAATCACAATAAATTCATAAAACCATTCAACACAGTTAATACAGTTAACAAGTTGGGAGAGAGGCAAGTAACAATGACAGCCTGTGGTTGCCCTCAATTTTAGGTCTGGTGGAATAGCTCTGTTTTACAGGCCCTGCGGAACTTCTGAAGGTCCCACAGGACCCTGATGTTACTCTGAAGAGCATTCCATCAGGCTGAGGCCAGGACTGAAAAAGCCCTGGCCCTTGTTGAGGACAACCGCACGTTTAGAGAATGAACCAATACTTTTTTCTGTGCATTGATTTTGGGTGGTGTGAATTTAGTTCCTCCAAATTTTCTTTTTGTTTGTTTTTGGGAAGTTTTTAATTATATCTTTGCTAATGTTTAGTGTTAAAGATGTAATCGTTGATTTTTTTTAAGTACTGTGGTGATCTGCAATAGAATAACCCCATTGAGGAAGACCTCATTGCTGGTGGGAAGGGACTCACTGTATGGCTAGGGTTGCCAGGTCTCTCTTCACCACTGGCGGGAGGTTTTTTGGGCAGAGCCTGAGGAGAGCGGAGTTTGGGAAGGGGAGGGACTTCAATGCCATAGATTCCAATTGCCGAAGCTGCCATTTTCTCCAAGAAGCAGCCAGGGGCAGGAAGGGTACTCTGATTTCTATCAGCTGGAGATAAGCTGTAATTGTAGGAGATCTCCAACTAGTACCTGGAGGTTGGCAACCATATGTATGGCCCATTTTCAAGGACTCCACCCCATCCCCCTATTCCCCACCATTTGGGCCTCAAGGTCCTGGCAAGGGCAGCAAGGGCCTTTGGACCTTGTTGGATGTTGCCCTATTGTTGCTGGTTGCAAAAGGGCCCCATAACAGTTGAAGCTTCAGGGTACCAAAAATGTAGGTCTGCCACTGAGGGGAGGGGATATTATGGGTACACTGCCAACCAGTTTACAGAATCTACCCATGCATGTATATGGTACTGTTCTCAAAATCTCAGCATGGCCTGGATCTTAAGTAGTAAAATCCCTTTGGGTGTCGGCACAGAACAACAACTGATCATGTGTTAGCAATGTGGATCCAGCTCCATTAATATCTACCAATCACCCTTGTGGAAAGGAAGCAATTCTTAAAGAAAAAGATTCAGCAGAAGTGAGAAGTGGAGACATGTTAATAAAAGAAATGCTTTGTTATGAATCTCTTCTCCTAGGCAATTAGTTTTCACTGCTCTAAACAGGCAAGCTGAAATGTGGGGAGGGTTACCGTTTCCCTTCCCCATCACTACTAAAAAATTAACTAGGTGTCTAAGCTAATTTCAGAGAGATATTTTTAACTTGGATGACCAGAGAAACGGATGAGCCACAACAACTGCTTTGCTTCTTGCTTCATCCATGAACGTAAACCTGTAGTATGAATCTCTGGGCTGCAACCCGGTAATCATTCAGTTAGATAGGGTTGATGATTGAAAGCGTGCAATGTACTGTCATCCACAGTAGCCTTTAAACTACGGTAATATGACCACACCAACTCACCAAATGAGTAACCTCATGAAGTGGCAAGCTCAGTTTAGCAGTTCCATAATC
Organism: Euleptes europaea; assembly: GCF_029931775.1. Classification (NCBI taxonomy): domain Eukaryota; kingdom Metazoa; phylum Chordata; class Lepidosauria; order Squamata; family Sphaerodactylidae; genus Euleptes; species Euleptes europaea. The sequence goes on along the minus strand of NC_079326.1, from coordinate 4,183,684 downwards.
TGCTGGTAAAAATCATTTCAACTTTTTACAAAAAATAGAGGACCTTTACAGGGGGAATACTAGAGCTCTGTGGTAGAACATATGTTTTGAATGCAAAAAGTCCTAGGCTCAGTCCCTGGTATCTCAGTCAAAGGATCTCAAGTAGTAGAAGGTTAGAAAGACTCTTCTCTTTCTCAGACACCAGACAACAGCTGCCAGTTATAGAAGACAGTACTGAGTTATGTGGATCAATGGACTGACTCAGTATAAGGTGACCTTGTCTGTTCCATGTGGCATGTTCAAAGGTCACATCTTCTGCTGGACTGATGAGGTCTGAGCATGACCTTGCTTTGTGGAGTCATAAGGGTCTTCAGGAAACTAGGCAACAAGCCATATGCCTGTAATGTCAGCCTGTCATAAAACTGTTTACAGCTACAATCTTTCTTTACTGTAAACCTGCCATGAAGACTTGGCAATTTGGTAGGATAATAAGTGTGGAAGCAGATGTGAAACATCTGGAGCTTTTTGCAAGATAATAATACATAAGTCTGGTGTTCTGCACTTGTTGAGGAACCAAGGGAGTTTCTGGGTGGGTAGATGAATTTGTACAAGTGAATGGGGAGACATGTCAAACTGGAAGAATAGAAAAAGCCTGGATTTAAAAGGAAACTCCAGGTAAATCACACTTAATTCTTAGAAGGAAATACAGATTTACTAAATAACTAGTGTCTGACTCCTAGAAACTGCTGATGTGACCTCCCACTCTGTTTAGAATCACAATATAGCCAATATTGTGGTGGAAATATGCCAGAGTTTTGAGGTGGACATGTGTTTCAATGTTACATTCTGAATCCTGTAAATATGGTACCATTTGGGATTCCTGTATTTAAACACTTCAGTGTTTCTTATTAAAATCTAATTTATATTTGAGTTTATACACTGGATTTGTTACTCTGAACTAGAGGGGTGTATGTGTGCAAAGACGGAAGTAGACTTAGGACAAAAGGTATCAATATAACCAATTCTCAACATGGCCAAATCTGTGATTCTTAAATTTAGGTACTGGAGCCTTGAACAGACAAGACAGAAATTTTACAAATCTGCAACAAGCCCCAGGTTTGCAGAAAAATCTGAAATCTAATATATATACATACATTGGGAGGTCAAAAACCCTAAATAATAGAAGCAGTGCTTATAATTTGAAGAAGGAAAAAACCTTCTGCAGTAGTCATTGTGGGGGCTGCTAGGCAACCACAACAGGATTGTCAGCCTTCAAGCCTTGGGTTCTGTCAGTGAAAAGCAGGGGAGAGGCCAAGATCCTTTTCAGGGCTGTTTTGACCTTTGAGGAAGGACTCATCAGGGCCAGGCTTGGCAGCAACCACTGGGTGACTTGATACCAGGTGACTTGAATGACCCACCTACTAGGACTGGCTCCTTGCCACTGTTCAATAGAAGCCACTCCATAAAAGCCAGTGTGGTGTAGTGGTTAGAGTTTCACATTAGGCTGTGGGTGACCCAGATTTGAATCACCACTCTGTGATGGAAGCTCACATTCTCAGCCCAACTTACCTCACAGGGTTGCTGTTCGGATAAAATAGAGGAGAGAATGATATAAGCTGCTTTGTGTCCCCATTGTAGAGAAAGGTGTGGTATAAATGAAATAAATACATAATAAATGTAGCTGAAGATGGGGGGCAGAAAAAGATATGTTATTGGGAAGGAGAGAGGAAGGAAGCAGAGAAAGGTTGCCAGGAGGAGGGAAAGAGGAAATAGTGTGGGGAGAGGAGATACAGGTAAAAATAAGGTGCCACTGCAAAGTCCTTGCAAATGGACCTACCCTGGCAGCATCACACCATATACCTGGGACATAGTTTCCCCAGGTAGAGGCTGCCAGTGGGAGGAAAACCTGATGACAGGGCAGGTAGATAAAGGTAGGTTGTCTGGTGCATGAGAGGGAGAGAAGGAAGCAGACAAAGGGAAGAGGCTATGGGGGCTTTCAGAGAAGGGAAAGGAAATAGTGGGGAGGGGGAAATGAGACTGACATTTATTAATTTGCAGACTCAAATTTTCAACAGAAAGTAAGCCAGTATTATAATTCTCATACTGAAGATCTGGGTCTAAGACAGAATGCCTTGCCTGAGGCCATCTAGTGGCACATTTCAATCGGGGACCTGGATCACAGTTAATTCTCATACAGTGCAATCCTAAACAAAATCACACCTTTCTAAATCCAGTGAAAACAATGGGCTTAGAAGGGAGTAACACTGGTCAGGACTGCACTTAAGGTTGTGCAAAAAAATTTTTCAGTAAATTTCAGGTTCGGGTTTATTGGGCCCAATTTTTTTGGTAAACCCAGAATAAGCCAAATACCCATACTGGTAAATATCAGTATTCAGCTTATTTTCAGCTTTACTGAAAAATTTGAGCCCATTATAGTCTATGGGGATATTTTGAAGCTGCTGTGGGAGCGTTTTTGGAGGTACAGCCCCCAAATTTGCAGCATAGCTTGAAGGGACTGTCCTTGCATGAACCCCAAAGCTTGGCGAAGATTGGGCAAGGGGCCCCAATTTTATGGGGTCCCAAAGGGGTTGCCCCCTCTATAGAGAAACATTGCAAAGTTTGCAATGTTTTTTATGGGAATTGGGGTGACCCCTTTGGGATGTTCAACAGAGGGCAAGAGAGGAGCTTCTGGGCCCCTAGAGAGAGGTCCGGACAGACTGACTCCTTCAGGGTCCAGTAGTTCAGTAGACTCATGGACTTCAACTTGTAGGGCTCTGCAAGGTACTCCCTCACCATCGCAGCCTTTGCGTCCTTTTTCAGGTGCTTCGTCCTCCCAGAGTGGCCAAGTGCTCGCCTGATGAGCTCCATCTTCATGCTCATCTCGGCGGTTGCCCTGGGGGGGGGGACATGGCAGATTGGGGGAGGTGGGGGACAAGCAGCAGAATAGCTGCTTGGACCCCGCCTCCTCCTCCACTGGCAAGGTCCCCTTTGGGCTTGCATTTGCTGCATACGCTAGGAGTACTCATCTCTCCAGTGCACCAGCTGGTCAGCCCGCTCAGCGATGCTGCCCTTGATGCGCAGGTCACACGTAGTCACCAACATATAGACCGGCTGCTGGGTGACAGGCTGAAGATAGGTTGTCACACCATTTTGCAGTCTCTGCACCAGCGCACACACTGCTGGAATGTAGTCTGCACATCCTTCGGCTGGCTCCAGAAACTCGGCCATCCTCTCATGAATGACCAGAGCCAGCATCGCCATGTAAAATGAGAGCAACTGTGTGTAGTCCTTAAAGGGCTCAAGGACCTCCACGGTTTGAGAGATAGTCGTTCTGGTTGAGATGGCTCTCTTGCCGCAATGCATTGCTCTCACAGAACAATGTGTTGAGGGCTCTCCTCTGCTCCACCAAATGTTCAGGCATGGTGTGGGTGGAGTTCTAGAAAGTGCTGACGTCGCCCTTCAGGCGGTGCTCCGGCATGCCTTTCTGGGTCTGCTTCTCATGCAGCAGAAATTTGTCCTTCAAACTTCATGAGAAGTGGTTCTTGTAGGTTATCCGGGCTGTGTAACCGTGGTCTTGGTATTTTCTTTCGTGATGTTTTGCCAGCAGCTGTGGCAGGCATCTTCAGAGAAGTAACACTGAAGGACAGTGTCTCTCAGTGTCAAGTGTGTAGGAAGAGTAATATATAGTCAGAAAGGGGTTGGGTTTGAGCTGAATCATTGTCCTGCAAAAAGTAACAAAGGTAATGAGCTAACCATTGTCCTGTAAGTATCAAGATAATGTGCTAATGAGGGTGTGGTATGTTAATATGGAACCATTGTATCCTGAAGTGATCTGTTAATGTGTGAAATCAGTGTTACTCCTCTGAAGATGCCTGCCACAGCTGCTGGCGAAACGTCAGGAAAAAAAATACCAAGACCACGGTCACACAGCCCGGATAACCTACAAGAACCAATGAACTCTGACCGTGAAAGCCTTCGACAATATTCATGAGAAGTGAGCCGTGAGAGCCGGCATTTCATGATGATATGCCAGAAATCATGATTCCAGCATCCAGCCTGGATTCCAGCATCCAGCCCAGGCCCAGGGCATCCCTCACCACAAGATGGAGAAGGTGGGCTGCACAGTAAGTCCTTGCCTCCAGGCCCAATGCCACTGCTGCCGCTGCCCTGATGTTTTTGCCGCCATCCATCACCATGAAGCCCACAGTGGTGCCCCTGCCTACCCAGGATGCTAACTGGTGTCTGATGGCTGCAGCGATGTTGTCCAACATGTTTGCCACATCGAACTGCTCAGTGTAGAGCAGAGCCTGGTGATAGCTGGCCCATCAACCCTCACCCTGCCTAGCGCTGCTCCCCACACCCCCACCCAGAACCTCGTTGGGTTGCCACCGGTGCGCAGTTAGGGAGAGGTACCCATGTTGTGACTGTGGGCTACTCCAGATGTCAGATGTGAAGTGCACAGTTCTCCCAGCAGCACAGGAAATCTGTGCCTTCACATATTCCCTAGCAGCCCGGTACAATGAGGATATCACGGCTCTGCTCATTGTGGTGCTAGCAGAGGGTGTGTACCAGGGAGCAAGGTCACGGGGCACCCTTCGGAAGCCTACTTTCTCTACAGTGCTGAAGGGCAGCCTGTCATTGGCAAACATCTTGGCAATGAAACCAGTGGCCCTTCTCACTGCCACCTTAATCCCACTTCTTGGCACCATACCAGTGCCACCCTCACCAAGCTTGGCTTCCCTTCCCTACCAGAGACCCTGCACTGCGTGCAGCGGGGAGAGCACGAGGTGAGGGCAGTGATCGACTCTTCCCTTGGCTGGCTTGTGGCTCCTTGGGTAAACCAGCCTCTCTCTCCCCCTGAAGAAGCACCAACTGGTGCTGCTTCATCAGATGGTTCCAGAGTCCAGAGGTCGAGAGATGATTAAGGTCTCTTCCTCGACTGATCCAGGCCCTACACCGCTAGCACAGCACGCACCGTGAATCCTCCGCCACCTGAAAGTGCTTCCAGACTGAGGATGTGAAGGAGCGCCTATGCTGTTGAGCAGCTACAGGCACCACTGGAGCAGCCTTCCTTGAGGAGCTCGGGGCAGACACGCCGTGTCTAGGGGGGACACGGGGAGATGGCAGCGGGAGAAGTGGTTGAGATGGCTGCACCTTTGGGTGCACCTCCATCTCTTCCTCTTGCAACTTCTCCACCCTCTCCTCCTGTCTCCTCTTGAAAGGACTGCTGGGGTGTGAAGGAGGCGAAGGTGATGGATGGCCCAGCACCTCTGCAAGCGCCTCCACCACCCTCCTGGACCTCGGGGTGAGCTCCAAAAGACTCTTGTCAATGAAGTTCAGTCCAAAAGACATCCCAGGCTGCTGCTGCTCCTCCTCCTGCTGGGAAGGCTCAACAACAGAAGGAGGAGGAGGGTCAGCCTGAGCAGCAGACCCCCACCCATTGCCAGCACCTGAGTCACCTGTGCGGGTGGGGCAGTTCCAGAGGCACCTTTGACAAAGAGAGTCCTGCCTGGGTTCTTCATCGCACCACTCTAGCCAGTAGCTGGGGTGGCAGAAGGTGGCTCTGGAGCCAGTCTCCGCTCAGGTCAGGGGGGAGCTGCAGCCCTCCTCTCCACCTCTCTAGCCTTCTCCTTCACTTTGTCCTTGGGGCCCTTCTGAGCTGCACCTGGGAGCTGCACCTGCATCTGCCTGCTCCCAGGCAGGCCTCGCCGCCGCCTCCCCCGCCGCCTCCGCCGCCTCCCCGCTCGCCTTCCTGCGGCCTGGGAGCAGCCAGCGGGGCCTGCCTGGGAGCAGGCAGGCCTCCCCGCCGCCCCCGCCGCCCCCTCCCCACCGCCGCCGCCGGCGGCCCGCTCGCCTGGGAGCGGCCAGCGGGGCCTGCCTGGGAGGCTGCCGGGCCCGTGCCGCTTTCCGCCGCCCGGAGCGGCCTGGGGGCGGCCCCAGCAGCTGCAGGAAAGCCGCCCCCACCGGGCCCGCACCGCTTTTCGCCGCCAGGAGCCGGTCAGGTAAGCCTGCGGGGGGGGGGGGGAGGAGTTATAAGCCGACCCTCGGCTTATACGCGGGTGCCTAATTTTTCCCCATTTTTGGGGAGAAATTAGGCACCTCGGCTTATACGCGGGTCGGCTTATACACGGGTATATACGGTACTTCATTCTATGGCAATCCATTCTAAATTTCTTTGCAGCTCAAACTGTTGGAAAATGGAATAAAATATTTACAATTAATTAAATATTATATGCACTTCAGTAATTTACAGCCTGTTCCTGAGCTTGGATGGCAAAAGGGCTTAGGAGGCCCGAGGAGGCTCATGCTGGTGTAAAAGGCACTTACGCCAGTGCAAAAGGCCTGGGCGCCATCGTCCGGTGAGTTACTCTGGCAGTGGTAGTTGGTGGAGGGGGATGGCGCAGCCGTGCCAGCGCAAGGACCGCGCCAGCACCCGAGCGACGCAGAAGCAGCTGCCAGCAGCCGCGGGGGGGGGGGGGGTCCTGTGGGTGTTCCGCCAGCTAGGAGGCCTCCTAAGGCCCTTTCAGCCCGGGAACGCCTACTTTTGCTGCCGAAAAGTTACACCAGGTCTTGACCTGGCGAAGCCCATTGACCGCCATGCAAACACTCTGGACCCTCGTCTCTCCGCAGCGGCCAATCACCGCCCATCTCAGCCTGGTGCCTCTGGAACCTGACCAGAAGGCCAGCCAATGGGGCCAGGGCAGGAAGTGGCAGCACCCCCCCGGAGAAGGGGCCAGGCAGGCGGAAATCCCCCTCATAAGTGGCACTTCGTAGCCGGCGTTCACTTGACAGGTAAGCATTGCATGGGCCAGCATGCTGCTGGTCTGTGCCGGGGGGTCAGGTCTTTGCATTTCTCTCGCTCCAACTCCTTGGCGCTATGGCTCCTCCAGCTGCCCCCTCTGGGGGGGCTTGGTGCTATGGCTCCTCCAGCTGCCTCCTCTGGGGGGTAGGCTCGGGGGGGGGAACAGCTCTGAAGGAGGCTGCCATACTTTCACTCTAACCATTGCCATTGTCAAGGCTCATACCTCGACTCACTCAAAAGAGAGCCTTTGTGGGAGGCCAGGATGAGGTGGCCTCTCATCCCTCCCTGTGTTTTTTTTTCAGATGCCGCCGCAGTTCTAGGCAGCCTGGGGGCTCGCTGGCACCTCTATGCCGCTCTGCCTCTCCCTCAACGCTGATGGCCGTACCCCGTTCACCACTCATGCTGCCCTCGCCCTCAGCTGTCCTCTGGCCTCCACAGACAGCCTTCGGATGATGCTGGTGATGAGCGTGTGAGCACTTGTCCCCGTAGTAATCCCACAAACAACATCCACAGATGAGTAGTCCAAAAGAGAGTTGATTTATTAGAAAACCTACAGGTATACAGAGCTAACAGGTAAGTTGGCACGAATGAGAACTAAAGGCACGGCCTAAGGCCTATATCGAAGAGCATTGGTCATATCAGATAGTGGTGGCAGCCATGGCAACCACCCTCCCTATGAGGGTAGTTCCCACAGAGTTAGCAAAATAAATTTGACAGTTAGCAGGCCCGGCCTTGGGACGCACCTGGTGAAACCAAAACATACATAGTCTGGCTGTCTCGGCAGAGAGCAGGCCTGACAGAGCGCCACAGCCACGGCCCGGGACCACCGCCATGCCATTGGAGCTAGAGCCCCAGATCCTTTTTTCTCATTGCAGGTCTCTCTAATGGCCACCCAGCCGCCTTCACCCATCCAAACAAACACTGTCCCAAGGACAGAAGCTTTTCTGCGAGGGACCAGTGGCTCAACCTTCACCCGCAGCCACTACTCTCCATCCCCCTGGTCCCACCGGACACCTTGCCTTCCCTTGCCCCTTGCTGCAGATCCTGAGCCTCACTCCTCCCCTTGACGTTTTAATAAAGGCTTTTTTCACACCTAAGCCGTCAGCTTGGTGGTTTGGGGAAGGGAATGGTAGGAGAATGAATGGTGGAAACCGGCAGACCTGCCAAGGAATCTCTTCATGGCACCTGTAGAAGGCCTATGGGCCCCCCTCCGCACTCAGGTGGCATATCTTGGGGGGGGGAAATCTTTGTGTTAGGGCTTTGTGGATGTGCTTGGGGGGGATGCTATGAGTGTGAGCCTCTGCCCAATAATGAGCCGCTCGTGCAGACGTCAACAGGCTGACCAGAGCCATGAGGCCCCCAGCTGTCTGGTGAGAGGCAGGAAACGCTAGCCACATCTCCGCGCTGCCACAATAGCACCCCCCCCAGTCAAGGAAAGGAGTCATGGGGCGAAGGGGCAGTGTTCACAGGTCGGGTTGGGCCACGGCCCCTGAAAGGACCATGGCCGCTGTGGAGGGGCTATCTACTGGGGTCAGCGTGCGCAACCAGGGCTGCAAGCCATGCCCCTCCTCAGTGGCCGCGGCGCTGTACCACGCTCCTCTCCGTCTGCTCATGCCACCCATTTGTCAGGCGGCGGAATCTCCATCATCATACAACGCTCCCTTCCAAGGGTTCAGGGACCTGCGGCCGGACTCATGAAGAGGCATGTGAGCACTCATCTCTGTGCCTCTGATGGGTTGAATGTTCCTGGTGCTCATCTAGCATGCCACACTGTCATCAAGGTGGCAGACCATTCTGACCCCTCCACCCCCAACCCTGGAAGTCGCCATGACCCCGCTCCCCCTTTCAGCAGCACGACCACCAGGGCGCTGCACTGAGATCACTCCCCCCACCTCCACGATTACTTCAACACACCTGGCCCCTGAAGACAAAGGTGCTCAGCCTTAACAGAATGGAGCAGACTTCTGGGTCTGGCATCATCATGCAGTCCATCCGTTACATGTGGGTGCAAAGCTGAGGTCGGGGCCAGCTCAATATGAAGGGGAGGGGGCCATGGGTGTGGCTGCCCCTAACACATGCCCCTCCTTTCCACAAAAGGCCTCTGCTCAAATGGAAGTCTCCTCCCTCACAAGCACCTCTACGAGTGGGAGCGCAGGCTGCCGCAATGAGCAGAAGCCCACAATGAGTCACCAGATGGGTGGTTGTCGAGCGCTGGTGGAGGAGGTCCGGGAGGAAGAGGAGGGCTTGAACCATGGCTAAAATTATAATGGTTCCATAAAACTTGGGGGAGGGTGGAATGCCAAGGAGGTGGTGCTCCCCACTACTCGCCACTAGTATCCGGGGTAGCTGATGCGTTCGATTGCCACTCTCCCACCCTCTCTGGGAGATCTCCTGTCCTCCTTCTCCCGCTCTGCTCTTCCTGCCTCCTTCACGGCTCCTGCCCTTCCCCCTGCATTCCTGCCCCTGCGGCGGCCCTCCCCTCTGACGGCCTGCCCCACCCATCCCGTGCCCCACCTCCCCCCACTGAGATACCTTCCCCGGAAGTTGCCCTGCTGACGCTGCTGGCCCTGGCTAGGCTCAGGCTGTGCCGTGGCCGTCCTGCGCTGCCACGCCGCTCCTCGGCCTCTTGCTTCTTTTTAAACTTTTCCCTTTTTCTTGGCGGCGCATGCCACCTCGAAACCCCTTAGGAGGCCTCGCGGCTGCGCCCCGCCCCACCGCTGCGGCCCGCCTGCGGCCTCAGGAATGGGCTGTTAGAAAGCAATCCTAAGAGGACTAATCAGAAGTAAGTATTCAATTAGGCTTACTCCTCAGTTGGTATAGTTATGATTACAGCCTTATTATTGGTGAAAAATCTATCCTTTTTGTGGTGTTTTATAAACCTTATACTTGAAGCCTGTCTACTCCATTGTATTCTATTGAAGGGAGGAGGATAATTTATAATGTCATGTGAGCAGTTACACTCAAATCTGCACTTTGCATACAGGCACCTGAGATGCTAGCAGGAGGAAATGGGGCAGAAAAATTGGGGAGCATACTGGCATCACCCTCGTATGTTGATGTCACTCCTGGTAAAACTGTAAGTGATGCCACAGATGGTCTGGGATTTTTAAAAACTCTATGATTTTCCTTTACAGTTTTTGAAAGCTCCTTGTCCTTCCAACCTGAAGTGTTACACTCTGATAAGTCTTTTTACTTTCCCCTCCCTGTTTTTTGTTTGTTTGTGGTAGTAAAGAGAAAACAAGAGAGCCAGCATGGTGTAGTGGTTAACGTATTGGATTAGGATCTGGGAAACACAGATTCAAATCCCCACTTTGGCATGGAAACTTGCTAGATGACCTTGGGCCAGTCACACACTCTCAGTCTCAGCCTCAACCCTGGGAAGTATTTGGATGGGAGACCTCCAAGGAATACCAAGGGCATGATGCAGAGGCAGGCAATGGCAAACCACCTCTTTTAGTCTCTTGCCTAGAAAACCCCACGGGGGTTGTCATAAGTCAGTTGTGACTTGACTGCAAATATATATATATTAGAAAACACTGTAACAAATGGAACTGTGCACCAGTTGAACTGTTGCATAACTCTGGGATTGTCAGCATAGCAGCCCTGTGCCAACCAAGCCCTGCCCTCCAAAGAAAGCTAGGCCAGCTCCTAAAAATCTTTTGTTTCATTTCACATAACAGAAAGGTAGAAATAATGAACTGAAAAGCAATCCAAGAAGCAGTGAGGGAAGGAGTCCATGCCAAGCAAAGGAACAGTAGGGCATTAAACATACAATTGCCTCTTAAATTCCAAGACTCTGAGCACACATCAAAGCTCTGAGGTTTGGCCAAAGCCCTCATTTCTCTCCATGTTGCATCAGTGTATAGAAAACAAATTTCACAAGTTGGGATGGGCATGTTGCTTTTTCATTTCTGTTCTGGTTGCAATGGGACGGTAATTTCTTGGGCCAAGTAGTGCCAGCTGTATGTCTGGGGGAACTGCAGAATCAGAGGAAAACAGAACCTGAAGAATATGGCATTACAAGCTACCTACATCCCTGAAATCTCCTGTAAGTGTCACTGAAGGGGCTGTTTATTTTCTACATGGCAATGTGATTGTCCCCAGGAGCACAAACTGTATGAGCTCCTAACTGCAAAAATGCATCAGTGTGTAGGAATGTCACATGTGGCCCAGGCACATTTTAAATGACACCAGCAAAACAGGGCAATTTTTGCTGATGTGGCCATTGTTAGTGCACGAGGAGCACTTTCCCACAAATGGCTTCCTACAAAAAAGAAGCAGAAGAAGCAGAAGCATTGGTTTTTATATGCTAACTATCTCTAAGGGAGAATCAAACTGGCTTACAATCACCTTCTTTTCCCCTCCCCACAACAGACACCCTGTGAGGCTGGGAGTGGGGAAACCAACCCAGTTCACCAGATTAGAGTCCGCCGGTCATGTGGAGGAGTGGGGAATCAAACCAGTTCTCTAGATCAGACTCCACCTCTCCAAGCCACCGCTCTTAACCAAACACCACACTGGCTCTCCTATGAGGCAAAGAGTGCTCAGATGCAGAAAAGGACAAAGGAAGGTTCCTTTGCTTCTTGCACAGAGAAGGGAATTTGGCCAACATAGGTTCTCATTCAGGAGTAACAAAGCCTAACCTACTGTCAAATCACTTCTGACTTTCAGCGACCACGTAGGGTGTTCAAAGCAAGAGATGAACAGAAGTGGTTTGCCATTGCCTGCCTCTGCGTGGCAACCAACATATTTCTTGGTAGTCTCCCATCCAAGTACTAACCATGGCTGACTCTGCTTAGCTTCCGAGATATGATTGGGCTAGCCTGGGCTACCGAGGTCAAAGTCTGTACCTATTACTATTCGCTTTTTCTACATAACTAGAAAGCCCTGAATTAGTTATTTATATTAGCACATTTTTATTAGGAGTGCATTTTTACCCCACCCTTCCTCGAAGAAGAAGAAGAAGAAGAGTTGGTTTTTATATGCAGATTTTCTCTACCTTTTTAAAGGGGTCTCATAGTGGCTTGCAATCGCCTTCCCTTCCCACAACAGGTGCCTTGTGAGGTAGGTGAAGCTGAGAGAGTCCTGAGAGAACTGTGACTGGCCCAAGGTCACCCAGTAGGCTTCATGTGTAGGAGTGGGGACTCAAACCCAGTTCTTCAGATTAGAATCAGCCTCTCTTAACCACTACACTACACTGGCTGTCCCAGGGTGTTAATATCTTAGTTTTTCCTCCTCCATTTTACTCTCACAATAACCCTGTGAAGTAGGTTAGGCTGACAGAGACAGTGACTGGCCCAAGATCACCTAGATAAAGTTCATGACAGAGTAGAGATTTGAACCTGGGTCTCCCTAGTCCTAGTCCAACACTCTAACCACTTCACCAATCTGGTGATGATAAAGGTTACTCAACAAGGATGCTGTACAGAAGGAGCCCAATGTTTGGCTGCCTGAGAACACCTCTATCAAAAGTGGCAAATGCTCCTTTGAAACTCCTTGCAACTTCAGACTCAGTGAGGCCTTTTATGCATGGCTTTTTCCCTTGCAGTCACCCCACCATACTACTTCAGGGCTTAGTTTTGATTATGCATGCATTTTCTGACCATCAGAGGTTGTCTCACTCTCTCTGTGTTTCTAAATAGCAACCAGAAAACACGGGGGAAATGTGTGGGGAGAGCGAGGCAACCTCTGAAGGTTGGAAAATGCATGCATAATCACAACTTAGCCCCATAATAGGGGGGTGACAGTGAGGGAAACAACCATGCATAAAAGGCATGAATGTTCCTTTATTACACAAGTGAAAACTAACTGACATTGACTCAGTTCTTTGGGGGAGGGGGGAGGGTGAAAATGCTAGCAATCCGCAGAACCTGAGAAGCAGCATATAGGCCAATTTATACAACCAAAAGTCAGTCTTCAGTGTGCAGAAAATCCAATGCATTTTCCTGTTAACTGCACATAAGGAGTCATATAAGCAGTCTGTGCTCAGCTCATTGATGACTGTGTGCTGAGAGGTGACCAAAACAAACAATTGACTTACGTGTATGCTGAATGGAACTTTGAGCTGTAATGTCCACATAGCCATTCGGTCACAGCCAAACTAGATGTGACTGGGTAGGGAGCAGATCCACAAGTTACTTATGTAAGTGTGCCTTCCCATTAAAAGTGGACACTTACATAAGTACACTTGGAGCCCCACCACTGCCCCGTTTGGCTCTCAGGGCAGTGTGCATTGCATTGCTACATTAACGGATAATCTTTCAGCATGTGACTCAGTCCTGACTCTTGACAGTTTATTGTTGAATGGGCAGATCGGAAAAAAAGATGCCTGCCTCCCTTTTTCCGCCTGTCTAGACAAAGCCAGTGGGGAGGGTGTGTGTCACAATCAGTTAAAGCTATGTAGTGGGTCAGCCCCTCAGTATGGTTCCACGTCCTCTGGTGCATTGCTGCTATCCCCAAAGACATCACACAGCGATGTTTACATGCTCAGAAATGATATAATCACATCCCAAATGAATTGTGGATAACATCTCATTCGGCAAATGCTTCGGTGACTGAGAACATTGTGTGCATTTCATTACAGGGATGGACCGTGTCAGGATCACCATCATCCTCACACTTTGTATTCTCTGCCTTCTTCCAAGTGATTCCATTGAGCTGGACTCAGTACAACATAACACATGAAGAGATATGGAAGGAATGAAGCATTGTGAGTGGGGAAGAGATATTATGAAGGGTGGAGTGACAGGACATGTGATAACAGTGTTCAGATGCTGAAAAAGGCTACCATTATAATTAATGCCCATTAGCATTCAAAGGAGAACAGGGGCAAAGGCTGCTCATTTGTCTTGGACCTCAAGTCTACGAAAGGGCCAAGGAGCCATATCGACTGCTTTACTGGGCATGTCTACACCCCACACTCAAATTCTCTTTCGCTGGGAAACCAAGAGAAGTGTAGTTTGACGATGGAAGCTAAGGAGGTCTACAGGGAACTCTAAGCACCTGCACCAAACTATAGATGATAGGAGGAAGACCCTGACAAATGAAATATGGAACCACTAAAAGTGTTTAGTATAACTATGCATTCAGCTGCAAGTGTTGCCTTAGGGTTATAGTCCTGCTCATGTTTTCCAGAGGGTAACATGAATGCCTTGGTGTCAGAATCAGGCGTTTACCTGTAGCATCCCAAAATCAAACACACTCAGGCAGGTGATCCTGAAGCAGTATACTTTATTAGGAGCAAAAAGGTAAATATAAGAACTGACTGTATAGAAACAGAGGAAGGCTGCTAATGACCCCAATAGGGAAAGCATAAGCTTAAAAGCACTTTAGCCACCAAAGTAAAACAGTGAGGTAAAGCCGAGATAAGAGTTCCCATGAAGCGTAGACCAAACAACTAGGCAGCTGCAGGAAGCCGGACAGAGGGAAGTGTACACAGTATTTACAGGGGTGTGAACCAAGGTCTTTTGACACAGAGCCAGAGCCAGGCCTGAACCAGCAAAGGCCTGAAATTCTGCCCCCCTTAAGGCCCCCTCCCCGGCTCCTTCCCAGGATGGGGTTTTTGGGGATAGGCGTCATGGAATTGTTGAACCAGTCGAGGGGCAGCAACATGGTGTTCGGCCACCCACTCATCATGTCCTAGACCTGTGCTTCCAATGAATCAGATAGTAGAGGACCCCTCTGTGTACAATGGAATCTAGAATTTTGGACACTTCGAAGTGTTCCCCCCCTACCAACACCGGAATCTCTGGAGGGGGTTCGGGATGCCACTCAGGGTTGGGCACATACTTCTTCAGAAGGCTGATATGAAACACGGGGTGGATTCCCCTCAGGGACTTGGGAAGGCTTAGTTCCACAGTGACGTCATTAATAATCCATGAGACTGGAAAAGGTCACATACTTTTCGCTCAGTTTTTTACTGGGGCAGAGGGAGCGTAGGTTTTTTGTGGACAGGTAAATCTGATGTCCCACCTTGATGTCCCACCCCGGAGAACGATGTTTGTCAGCTTGTGCTTTGTACTTCTTTTTGGCCTGCTCCAGATTCTTTTGCAACCAGGGCCAGGTGTCTCTTACCACGTGTACCCAATCAGCTATTTCAGCATCATCCCCCTCCCCTGTCCAATCCACATTGCCAAATGGCCCAAACTCTTTACCATAGACTACATGGAATGGGCTATAACCTGTGGATTGATGGGAGGCATTATTGTAAGCATACTCTGCAAAGGATGGAAGATCTACCCAATCGTCTTGGTGGTAATTCACATAGCAACGCAAATAACATTCTATCACCAAATTGACATGTTCTGTTTGTCCATCGGTCTGGGGGATGATATGCGCTAGACAACCCTTGTTCCACCCCCACCAATTTCAGAAACGCTTTCCAAAACTTAACCACGTAAATCACCTTGCGCGGAAATGAGTGATATTTAAAGACATGTGACACAAACATCTTTGCCAATTTTGGCGCTGAGGGCAATCCCGTGCAAGGGACGAAATGCACTTGTTTGGAGAAAAGGTCCGTAACTACCCAAAGAGCCGTTTTCCCCCAACTGGGAGGAAGGTCTGTGATAAAGTCCATGGCGATGACTTCCCAGGGAGCCGAAGGCGTTTCCAACGGCTTCAGAAGTCCAGGAGGCTTGCCCACCACCCTTTTGGCTGTAGCTAACGTAGGGCAGCTGCTAATGAAAGAGTCTAAGTCCGTTCTCATCCCTCGCCACCAAAATTGCCTGCATAACGAATGCAGGGTCTTTACGAACCCAAAGTGCCCAGCCACTTTGGAACCATGGCCCCGATCCATCACCTCCCTCTGCAAAGAAGTGGGCACATACAGTTTATATTCTTTAAACCAAAACTCCCCCCTCTGCGTCAGCTTGTCTGGCAGACTTTGTGCGGCTCTGTCCTCTTGACAGGCTTTCACTAAAGCTATCTTAAAGGCATCCGGGAGCTGCTCCAACAGGGGGGACTGTGGCACATCAGGGGAGGAGTCCGGTGCCCCCTCTAAGATGGGAACAATGGCAGAGTTTGGCAACCCCTCTAGGGTAGGGGACTTATGTGCTTGGGAGCGAGTCAAAACGGCTAAGCTGGGTACATCCCCTCGCTGTTTGGGAGTGAAGAGCGAGTCTGTAGAGCGCTCCACTTTGCTCTGGTACTGGGGGAGCCGGCTAAGCGCGTCCGCTAGATTATTTTGTTTCCCCAGAACGTGCTTCAAAACAAAATGAAACTTAGAGAAGAACTCCGCCCAGCGCACTTGCTTGGCGGTGAGTTTGCACGTTCCCTTTAATGCCTCCAAATTTTTATGATCAGTCCACACTTCAAATGGATGCTCAGCCCCTTCCAGGAAATGTCTCCACACTGTAAGGGCATGTTTGACAGCAGCAGCCTCTTTCTCCCAAATGGGCCAGTTCAACTCCGCTGCAGAAAGCTTTTTAGAAAAGTATGCACAGGGCTGAAGCTGTCCTGCTTCCCCCTCTTGCAGCAGAGGCCCCCCCCCCCATGGCTACATCGCAGGCGTCTACTTGAACAACAAACGGCTTTTCGCAGTCAGAGTGTTTGAGAATGGGCTCTGAAGTGAACAATTTTTTCAGGGTATCAAATGCATGCTGACAGTCAGGCATCCAAGCCAGGCGGGAGGAGGGCAGAAGTGCCGAACTTCCCTTCCCTTTAGTTTTTAACAGGTCTGTAATGGGCAATGCCACTTGCGCAAAATTGTTGAGGAAACCCCGGTAGAATTTTGCGAACTTGAGAAACTGCTGGAGCTGTTTGCAAGTTGTGGGGGGTTCCCATTCCAACACAGCTCGCACCTTTTTGGGATCCATGGCCAGACCTTTGGGGAAGACCACATACCCCAAGAACGTCAATTTATCTTGGTGGAACTCACACTTGGACAGCTTGGCAAACAAATTATTCTTTCTGAGACGTTCAAAACCTCTTTAACCATTTTTACATGCTCTTCTCGAGTTTTTGAATAAATCAAAATGTCATCTAGATAGATGATCACCCTTTGAACAATAAATCGTGTAATACCTCATTAATCATTTGCATAAAGACACTAGGAGGTCCACTTAAGCCGAAGGGCATGACTAGATATCCCAAAGCAGCTGGAGAAGGCAGTTTTCCATTTATCCCCAGCTCTAATACATACATGAAAATATGCATCGACCAAGTCCAATTTGGTAAAGATGTGGCCTTCCTTCAGATGACTGAGCAGGTCTCGAATTAATGGAAGGGGGTAAGCGTTAGTTTGGGTGACTGCGTTAAGTTGGTGAAAGTCAATACACAGGCATAGGTCCTCCATCTTTTTTCGTACAAAGAAGGAGGGAGCTGAGCAGGGGGCGGATGGGGGTCTGATGAACCCTTGGGCAAGATGTTTGTCTAAAAACTCTTGTAAGACTGACTTTTCTTTAGGGCTCATGGGGTACATTTTTCCTTTTGGCATGTTTCCCTCCCCCACCAGTTTGATGGCACAATCTGTCTTTCGGTGGGGAGGTAAAACATCACACTCTTTCACATCGAACACATCAGCAAACGAAGCATATTCCCTTGGTAGTGTGTGGGGGGCAGAGTCTCGTTTTAAAGCAGTCATGGCAGCACAGCCACTGACGGCCACCTCTCTTCGATGTCGCCCGCATAGCGGTTGGGCAAAAGCTATAGTCCGGGCCGCCCAGTCTATGGTCGGGCCGTGTCCCTGTAACCAATTTACCCCCAATACTACCAGGTACCTAATGCCCAGGGCAATGGTAAAGTGAAGATGCTCCCAATGTGTCCCAACCCCTAAAGCCACTCGGCCGGTGCGCTGGGTGACAGGGTGTCAGGCCTGTGTCTCAGTTTCGCTTTTTCACCGACTTGCTCCCAAGAATTGTTTGCATTCTTGGACTCTTTGAAGTAGACAGTACTCTGTGGGAGGCATCTCTAGACTGTTTTGAAATAATAATCTCTTGAACCTGTCCTGCTGCTGAATGCTGAATACTTTTTTCTATGCTTTTATATAGTCAAGTGTATCCCAGTGCCCTCCATTGCTGTCTTAGTTCCTGAATGCTCTGTTTACCTATGCTACCAGTAAACCATCTTTCTTGGACCAGTGTGTCTCTTGCTGTGGTTATTGGTTCGGGCTTGGGCAAGGGCTGACATTAAGACAGCAATCTTCACTTCTTCTTTTACCTGTCAGGCTGGAGCCCCGGAGGGTTCGCCTGCCACTCGGATGGGAGCAGGAGCAGTGCTCTATGAGTGATCTCTCTGTGGCTGGAGCCCCATGTGGTTCGCCCCTGGCCCGATGGACCTGATCCCCGGGTAGTGGGTTCCTGCTAGGAGCCCTGGAAGGCTTCCATCCGTGGTCCCTTCAATTGAGAACGCCGACTGACGACCCCGACCTCGTACAGGATGTTATAGCTGAACTATTTCGAACTAACACGGAAGTTAGTCGCTTAAATGGGCTTGTTCAGACTCAATGGCGTTTTCTAGTTGCAACGGTCCCCTGGATGTCTGACGCTGCCAATGCCTGCCAAGACCTCCAGATCCTCGACCGGTTGGTGGATGATGCTCGAGTGGCGGCTGAGGATTTACAACTACTGACTGGATTGTTGGACGAACGTATTGCTCGTGAAACGCAATCAGCTCTGAACGCGCTCCCAATCCGTCCTGCTGACATTGTGGCCCCGATCACACCACCCCCCGAGCTCTGCCAAGCTGAAGCAAAAGCGGTAGCCGAGCGAGTAACTGCCCTCTTCCAGGGACACACTGCGGCTACTATTTCTGTGGCTGAACTTACAACACATCTTGCCCCCGATTTCAGTGCGGATGCAGCGGCCTTAGCTGTACACATCCAACCCATGCTGGACCTGCAGGATAAGTGCGCTGAACTCCTCTTCACGTTGGAACAGGAAGCTCTCCCACTCGTTACCGCGGCGTTGGCCGCCCGACTGGCCACCGACCTGAATTTGGCTGAGCGCAAGACAGCGGAGGAGCAAGCACGAGCAGCGGCTGAAGCCGCAGCAAAGGCTTGGGCGGAGCAGGAGGAAAGGGAACGCTTGGCCCATGAATGGGCGCGGAGTGGCGCGAGTCCCCGACAGCCCAAGGACTAATAGTTACTTTCATTCTTCCCGTCTTTCATCCGTCTCGTAGCGTTCAACGAACCCGCAGATTCTTATATCCGTCTCGTAGCGTTCAACGAACCCGCAGGAGGACTTATATACAGGAGAATCCTCTTGGGCCACTGGTTTGCGGTCCAGCAAGTCCCACAGAACTAGCGGTGCTGGCAACGAGATGTTTTTACTACGTAACCAACATATGGATCTCATGGAGCAGGTCGCACGCTTGCAAGATCAACTGGCCTTAGTACTCAGGGACAATGACCAGTTACAACGGGCTCAAACTGTGCCCGTTACCCCCACTCCCATGATACCGCAGCAGCTGCCGCATCAACCAGCTGCCCCGGTGGTTCCTTCTGGTGGAGGAGGGCCCGCCGGAGGGCCCATCGTGCCCGATGGAGGACCTGTAGCTCCAGGCGGAGGCCCTGCAGCCCCTGGCGGGGGACCCGTTGCACCGGGTGGAGGACCAGCAGCTCCTGGCCCCGCAGCGCCCGGAGGAGTGCCTGTTGCACCTGTCTTACCGGGAATTCCACCCCCTGGATACCCGCCTATGCCCCCAATGCCATGGAGACCGCCAAAACAGAGTTACTTACGACGGCTCTGTTGAGACCTTACCCTGTTTTTTGCATCATGTGGATAGTTATATGAGGGAGCAATGGCAATTCTTCCCAACCGAAGATAGCCGTGTCCGCTTTGTTGCCTCTCTATTAATGGAGAAAGCGGCTGACTGGATGATTCTACAGTTTGATACACGGTCCCGCTCCATTCGTTCCCTCGACAATTTTATGTTCGCCTTGCAACGGCGGTTTGAAGATCCCTTCATGGGAGAGAGAGCCAAAGCGGAACTTTTACAACTCAGGCAAGGCTCCTCTCCAGTTCGGGAATTTTCAGATGAATTCCAAAGACTTGCGAGTAAGGTAGTGGACTGGCCAGAAGCTACCCTTATCCACTACTTTCGCGAAGCATTGCACACAGACATTTTGAACTGGTCTTATATGCGAGGCGACCCAGACACCCTTGAGGACTGGATTTTGCTGGCTGAGGAAGTTGAAAGCCGTCGGCGGTTTGTTTCGCTAGTCCGAAAAAAGCTAAGGAGAAAGGGGGACAAAAGCCGCCCACCAAGCTTTCAACTCCTAACCCGCAGAGACCAACCCGGCTCCCTCTAGATCGCGAGTCCTGTTTCCAGAGAGGGGCTTGTCTCATTAGCGGGGGAATGGGTCACTTTGCAGCGACTTGCCCTCAACGCCCAGAGACCACTTGCCCAGGCATGCCGCCTCGAGCTCAAGGACGACCTCAATGCAGAGGCACCGCGGCCTTCCGCAGCGCAGCACCGGGACGACCCACACCCTCTGCACTTCACGTCGAGGAATCATCTAACCTCCCTGCACCAATTGACCCCGTAGGGTCCCGGATTACAAGTGCCCCAGTGGGGGACAACTCTCCTTCTTCCGACGAGGATAATCAATGGAATTCCCCAGCCCTTAATCTGGAAACCCCTCTCAACCTGTCAAACAACGGGCATGGTCTGTGGTGAGTGGAGCGTCCCCACAGACCCCTACAGAATCATCTGCGAAACCCAAGGCTCCTGTCAAGGTGAGTGAAGTCGAAAACACTGTTTATGTAGACATAGTGCTACAAAACTACAAGAAAGGCCCCCAAATACGTGTCAAAGCACTCATAGACTCCGGCTGCGGACGCACTCTAATCAATGAAGCCACGTTTGCAGCCCTAAACGTCAAATCCGAAGAACTACCGGCCCCCGTCCAATTCGCCCAAATGGATGGCAGCCAGTTTAGAGGGGACCAGTCAACCATCGCACACAGGGAGTAGCGATGGGTATCGGTTCCCATTGGGAGCAAATAGACTTTACCATAGGTCCCATCCGATACGAAGTGGTTTTGGGGATTAATTGGCTCAAGGGTCATAGCCCTTACATAGATTGGGACGCTGACACAATCACATTCGCCAGCCCAAAATGTGAGCAACTCCGACGTGAACTCGCGGTTGTACCTTCACCCGCTCCTGCCTTAACCTCTGATGCAGTAGTGCCAACACCTTTACCCAAGGTATATCGAGACTTTGCAGATGTTTTTGACATGAAAGAATGCGATGCCTTACCCCCCCTCGTGCCACGGACTGTGCAATTGAAGTTGTGAAAGACTGCACATTGTCCAAAAGCAAGACTTACCCTATGAGCGTCTCCGAACGCGCTGTGTTGCGAGACTTTTTGGATAAAAATCTTGCTCGGGGATTCATTCGGCCGTCAACCACCCCTAATTCAGCCCCCGCTTTCTTTGTCCGTAAAAAGGAAGGTGATTTGCATTTGTGTATAGACTTCCGAAAACTCAACGCAGTTACCCAGACTAACGCCTAACCTATCCCATTGATTTCGGACATTTTAGGACAACTACAGGAGGGGCGTATATTCACCAAATTGGACTTGGTTGAGGCTTATTACCGGGTCCGAATTCGTGATGGGGATGAACCCCTTACAGCCTTTTCTAGCTGCTTTGGCATGTATGAATTTCTTGTGATGCCTTTCGGATTAAAAGGGGCCCTGGGGGTCTTCATGCAACTCATTAATGAGATCCTCCATGACTTATTATATCGTGGCATGGTAGTTTATCTTGATGACATCCTTATTTATTCTAAATCCATGGAAGAACATGTTGCTCTAGTCAGAGAAGTGTTGCAACGTCTCCGTGATCATCAACTCTATGCTAAGTTGTCTAAATGCGAGTTCCACCAAGAACAACTAACGTTTTTGGGATACATCATTTCACATTGGGGCCTCAGCATGGACCCTGCTAAAGTGCAAGCGGTTCTTGACTGGACACCTCCCTCCACCCGTAAACAAGTGCAGCAGTTTCTGGGCTTTTCCAATTTCTACCGTGGTTTCATTCCCAACTTTGCTCAAGTGGCACTGCCAATCACCGACCTCCTTAAAACTAAAGGTAAAGGAGCCTCAGCTACGTTACCCGCCACCAAGATACTTTGGACTGATCAATGTCAAACTGCTTTTACAGCCCTCAAATGACTTTTCACTTCCTAACCGGTGCTGCAGCACCCCAACCCGAACCAAAAGTTTGTTGTGCAAGTAGATGCGTCCAATGTGGCCATGGGGGGGCTCTTCTCCAGATGGGGGCTGACGGTCTTCTTCACCCTTGTGCTTACTTTTCCAAGAAGTTTGCGCATGCTCAATTGAATTGGCCAATTTGGAAGAAGGAAGCTGCGGCCGTCTATTATGCCCTCACCCTATGGCCGCAGTTTCTGGAGGGGCCTGGGGTTCCCTTTGAGGTCTGGACCGATTACAAAAATCTAGAGGTGCTCATGGGGACCCACAAACTGTCCGTGAAACAACAGCGTTGGGCTGACTTCTTTGCCCAATTCCGTTTTGTACTGAAACATGTTCCTGGGAAAGAAAACATGCTTGCTGACACTCTTTCCAGGTTGCCCCAATATCCAATAAAGATTGACCGTCCTACAGACTCTTTATTTACCCAGGCGCACAAAGGGGCTCTCCCCGTCCTGGCGGTAAAGACTCGGTCCCAAACTCTGCTCCAATCCCAGACCCAAACAATGGACAGCAGAGCTGTCTCTCCAGATCAGCCTGCGCCGACCGTCACCGGCGCTCCGCAGCACCCACAAACCCCCCCTCCATCGCCACCGCCAGCGGCTCCGGATTCCTCCTCTTCTGTGGGGGGGGGGGAGTGATCCTGTCCAATTCCTTCCTGGACTCCCTTTGTACTCAATGCCTGGCCGAACGCTCCGCTCAAACTCTACCCCAAGGCTTGCATGAACGGCTGTTTGTACAAGGACTCGAAACTGTACGTGCCTAAAGTGCTTAGAAGGAAAGTCCTGCAATTAGCGCATGGAGCTAAAACGGCAGGACATTTTGGTTTCCTAAAGACCCTTCACCTGCTACGCAGGCAATTTTGGTGGGTGGGCATGCGTACGGATGTGGATTCCTTTGTTCACAGTTGTCCCATTTGTACCACTGTCAAACGATCCCAAGGTAAGCCTCCGGGACTTCTACAACCACTGGAAATTTCCAGCAGACCCTGGGAAGTGATTGGCATGGATTTTATGACTGACCTCCCTCTGAGTGAGGGAAAAACTGTACTTTGGGTTATTACTGATTTATTTTCCAAACAGGTACATTTGGTTCCATGTGCAGGTATTCCGTCTGCCCCCAGGTTGGCCCGCCTTTTCCTGTCGCATGTTGTCCTTCTGCATTCCTTTCCGCGTAAGATAATTTGCGACCGCGGAAGTAGCTACGTGGCTAAATTTTGGAAGGCATTTCTCAAGTTGGTGGGGGTGGAACAGGGTTTGTCTAGCGCTTATCACCCCCAAACGGATGGGCAAACTGAATGTGTTAATGCTGTCCTGGAGTGTTATTTACGCTGTTATGTCAATTACCATCAGGATGATTGGGTTGAATTGTTGCCTTTTGCAGAATATGCTTACAATAATGCTGTGCATCAGTCTACTGGGTTTAGTCCATTCTATGTAGTGTACGGTCAGGATTTCGGCCCAATTGCTCATGTGGATATGATGGGGGTGGAAGGAAGCATCAAGGTGGATGCCTGGACTCAAGCCATCTGCAACACCTGGCCCTGGCTAGTAAAGAATCTAGACAGGGCCAAGCGCAAATACAAGGCTCAAGCAGATAAACATCGTTCTCCCAGTAAAGACTTCCAAGTGGGCGACTTAGTGTACCTTTCCACCAAGAATCTGCGGTCTACCCGACCTTGCCATGAACTCAGTGCCAAGTACGTGGGGCCATATCCCATCGCCCGGATAATTAACCCCGTCACTGTAGAACTGACTCTTCCAAAAACCCTGAGGCGTATCCACCCTGTTTTCCATGTTAGTCTCCTCAAACCTCATGTCGCCTCCTTGGATTGGCACCTGGAACTGCCCCCTGAGCAGCCTGTGATGGTGGGGGGGGGAGGAACATTTTGAAGTGTCTAAGATTTTGGACTCTCGTGTACGTCATGGGTCTCTACAGTATCTGGTTCGTTTGAAACACTTCCCCCCTGCCTATGATGAATGGGTGAAGTCATGAGATGTCTCCGCCCCGGACTTGGTGCACGCCTTCCAAACCGCCTACCCCGATAAACCATCCCCTTTGCCGACTGGGAGGGGGCCCTAAGGGGAGCAGAATGTCAGGCCTGTGTCTCAGTTTCGCTTTTTCACCGACTTGCTCCCAAGGATTGTTTGCATTCTTGGACTCTTTGAAGTAGACAGTACTCCGTGGGAACGGAGGCATCTCTAGACTGTTTTGAAATAGTAATCTCTTGAACCTGTCCTGGGCTGCTGAATGCTGAATACTTTTTTCTATGCTTTTATATAGTCAAGTGTATCCCAGTGCCCTCCATTGCTGTCTTAGTTCCTGTATGCTCTGTTTACCTATGCTACCAGTAAACCATCTTTCTTGGACCAGTGTGTCTCTTGCTGTGGTTATTGGTTTGGGCTTGGGCAAGGGCTGTCACAGGGGCCCCCTTTAAATCACTGTCATCCATCTGCGCAAAGTGGATGGGTTCAGGTAAGTTTACTGCTTTCACTTTTGGTTCTTTAAAAGTCTCTTTGCTGATCAGAGTCCGTGCACAGCCCGAATCTACTAAAGCCTCCACCATTAGAAGGGATCCCCCTCTTGGGGTTTGCAATCACTATGTCCAGAAACATTATATCCCCCAAGTCTCTTACCATCACTGGAGCTTCCTGCTCTTGATCAGGCAAGGTCTGCTGTGGAGCTCCATCTACAGCAGACCGGGGCCGTTTTTTGACGGATGGCTCCAATCCTCCTCCCCACTGGAAGTAGTGGAGCTATTACGGCTGACATTTGTAATCCGTGGCTCCAGTGAGCCTGATGGAGATGGGTGCTGCTCCTCTTGTCCGGGCGGTGCTAGGGTGAGAGCGTTGGGCTTTCCCTGTCATCCAGACGCTGTGCTTCTATGGCACTCCTTCCCCTTGGGACGTGTCGCCTCTTCCTTGGCCGCCCATGGGGCCACTG
This sequence comes from Euleptes europaea, assembly GCF_029931775.1. Classification (NCBI taxonomy): domain Eukaryota; kingdom Metazoa; phylum Chordata; class Lepidosauria; order Squamata; family Sphaerodactylidae; genus Euleptes; species Euleptes europaea. The sequence goes on along the minus strand of NC_079326.1, from coordinate 4,158,804 downwards.
GAAGCCCCTCCTGTCGCGAAGGGCAAGTGGCCATGAAGTGGCCCATCCAGCCGCACAACAGGCATGCGCTGGTCTGGAAGCATTTCATCCTCTCCGCCATTGGGACTCTTCCCGGGGAAGGCCGGGTACCCCCCCCCCCGGGGCCTGGCGCTCCTGCCTCGATCTCAATTCCCGGACATTACGTTGTCTTGACAGGGTTAACAATTGCCGGTGGTTTTCCACATCAACTGCCAGTCGAATCCACCCTTCAAGGTCTGGGGGGTTCCCCTGCATGAAGGCCCAATGCAACAGCTTGGGGTGAAGCCCCTCACAAAAGTACTGTACACGGGTGGCTTCACTCCAGTCCATCACTTTACTTGCGAGCAATTGAAACTCGCTGACATATTGCATTACTGGCTTACCCCCCTGGCGCAACTACAGAAAGGCCGTCTTTGCCAGCTCGCCCTGATGGGGGTCCTCGAAGTGTTGCTGGAGTGCTAACATAAAATAATCAAGATGCCAGAGGGCCCGGGAGTGCAGCTCGTACTGTTGGACCATCCAGGCTGCCACCTCCCCTTCCAACAGGGAAACTATGTATTGCACATGACTCTTCTGTGGCGAAAGCTGCCCCCTGTTCCCTCATGTATACATCCAGTTTGATCAGAAAATAAGAGAGTTTTTCACTGGCCCCATCAAAGGTTGCTTTCAACTCCCTTCGGGGGATGCGGCAGTATAGCTGGCTGGGGCAAAGGAGCTGGCTGCCCTGGAGGAGCTGGTTGCCCCGGAGGCTGCTGAACCAGAGGCTGCTGAACCGGGGGCTGCTGCGGAGGAGGCTGTTGGGGAGGACGCTGCTGCAGAGCTCCTGCCAGCAGGATGGGCGTACGAGCGTGCTGGAGCTCATCCATCTCCAGCCACATATCCTGCATGAAACCCCGCATTGTAGTCAGTTGCTCTTCCAGCTCCCGGTTCTGATGCAGAAGTTGCTGGCGTTACTCTTCCCATTTGCATCATCGCTGTGAGTCTCCAGCAATGTTTACCATACCCCACAAGTCCTCGGGAAATCCCGAGATCACTGGCCGCCGTCGGCGGGCTTTGGCACCTGAAGTCATCCAAGAGCAAGGGGAATCCAACCAAGAACTGAAGCGAAAGTTGGGACGGCCGCACTGGTCTCCCCCCGGATGTTCCTCCACCGGGAGCTCCTCACCCTTGGGCTGCTCCCTTGGTGGAACGGTCTCCTTCTGGTCGTCGGGCTTGTCCGGGCCCGTGTGCGGCTCACTGTTCCCTGCCATGAGAGACAGAATCATGGAGATGTTTTTAGAAAAAAGATTAGCAGCCTAATGTCAGAATCAGGCGTTTACCTGTAGCATCCCAAAGCAAACACACTCAGGCAGGTGATCCTGAAGCAGTATACTTTATTAGGAGCAAAAAGGTAAATATAAGAACTGACTGTATAGAAACAGAGGAAGGCTGCTAATGACCCCAATAGGAAAAGCATAAGCTTAAAAGCACTTTAGCCACCAAAGTAAAACAGTGAGGTAAAGCCGAGATAAGAGTTCCCATGAAGCGTAGACCAAACAACTAGGCAGCTGCGGGAAGCCGGACAGAGGGAAGTGTACACAGTATTTACAGGTGTGTGAACCAAGGTCTTTTGACACAGAGCCAGAGCCAAGCCTGAACCAGCAAAGGCCTGACAGAGTCATGTCAAGGGATCAGGCCTGAACCAGCAAATGTCTGACACTTGGTGCTGACTTCTGACATAACATGCAGTATGCGCTTGAAACCACCAAACGTGCTATTTGAGTGTCAAGTCAAGTTTATTAATATGATCGACTGACCAATCACGTGCCAACACATCAAAATTTCCAGACACAATAGTTTTGCACTGCAGAATCACAGACTGCCCATACATATAAAGGTGTAAGGTCAATAAAAGCAACCCCTGGTTAAAATTATCATATTAACATTGATAAAGTTGTAAAATATTCTAACAATCATTCTCTAATAAAGCTCTGCGTATTTTAATAGCAACAGCACAGAACTTGGCAGTTTGGAGCATAAGCTGAGGGTCTTCTCCTAATGGAAGCTTCTTTGCCAAAAGTTCAACTGACTCATCAGGGAATTTACCAAGTAGGGGGAAAATAAGCTTTGATCTGACTTTGTGGTAGAATGGGCAACGTATAAGTGCATGTTCGATGGTTTCAGTGTCCCCTGTTCCACACGGACATAACCTCTCTGATCTAGGGATCTTCTTACATTTCCCTTCTAAAACAGCCGATGGTAGGGCCTGGCAAGGGTAAAGGCCTTCCTATAATTAATAGACTCATGATGATAAAAATAAGCCGCAGGTGAGACTAAGTATCTAGATTTATCAGGTACTAGGAAAAATGGTGATTTTTCAAGGTCTGTCTGGCGTTCAATGTCTTCCACCTTTGCTTCAAGAGACTTGATGCTTGGTCTATGCCAGTGATGGCGAACCTTTTAGAGACTGAGTGCCCAAACTGCAACCCAAAACCCACTTATTTATCGCAAAGTGCCAACACGGCAATTTAACCTGAATACTGAGGTTTCCTCCCAGCTCGGCAAGGGGGGGGCGTGGGGAGTCCAGGGAAGGGGGGTTGGCTTTAAAGGGCTCAGGCAGCGTGGAGCCCTTCAAAGCTGGCCGGCGGGAAGTCCAGGGAAGGGGGGGCTTTGAACAGCTCCATGCTCCCTTCAAAGCCCCTGCCGCTCCCGCGCATGCTCACAGAGAGGGCTCGGCGTGCTGGACTTGGCACACGTGCCATAGGTTCGCCAACACGGGTCTATGATCATGGTTAACAGGGTAGGTGTAGAAAGGCATAGGCAGGCCATTTTATTAAGGACTGTCTTTAGCCATGTTGACTGGAACTTATCCTGTAAAAGCAGGGGTAGCAGTCCTTGAGGGATAAGATTTAATTTAAGGCAAAGAGTAATGGAAGCAGTAGAAACCCTTGCCTCCATACTCACCAGTCCTGACTCCAGTCTAGTAGTAGCATTTGATATACAACGAGGTAAATGGAGGGCTGCTCTCAAGAATTTAGATTGAACCCACTCCAGTGGGACAAAACTAGATGAAGGTGGCCCAAGTAAAGTCCCATATGTCAGTTGTGCCAGTGTTTTCGCTTGGTAAAGCTTAAGAGCAGCTGGAAAGTAATGCCCTCCCTTAGTTCTTAAATTTTTTAATGATGTTTAAGGCAGATTTTCGCCCTTTCTCTGCTGCGTAATCGCTGTGAGCTTTTCTAGAACCAGAGGCTTGTAAGACTACTCCTAAGTATTTAAACTTGAGTACCTGATCTATTTTGTGGCCATCAGTGCTCCATGTTCGTACTTTAGGGCGCTTGCCAAAGGCCATAACTTTTGTCTTTGAGAAATTAATGTCTAGTTGTTCAACAGAACAATATTGCGATAGCCTCTGCATGGCTCTTTTAAGGCCCACCGGGGTCCTGGAAAGCAGAACCGCATCGTCAGCATAGAGTAAGACAAAGATATTGCGTTGGGCTAGCTTTGGAGGGTGTAAAGCAGGGTCTTTTAAGTTGCTAACTAAGTTGTTGATGAAGTAATGAAACAGCTTAGGAGCCAGAATGCAGCCCTGCTTCACTCCATTGTAGGTGTTTACTACTCTTGAAAGATGCCCTTGTCTGCTGCATCTGACCTGAAGGGGGGTATTATTATACAGAGTATGGATCAAGTATAGAAGCCTTTGATCTATAGAAGAGCATTCTAACTTTCCCCAGAGTCTGTCTCTAGAAATAGAGTGAAATGCTGCTTTAAGGTCTATAAAGGCTGCATACAAAGCTGTTGGTCCCTTAGAAGAATCTTTTTCAATTAAATGTTGTAAAATCAGGCAGTGGTCTAAAGTAGACCTGCCCTCTCTAAAGCCTGCTTGTTCGTCGACAATTATGTCCTCTTGATCTAGCCAGTTGGTAAATTTGTTGTGAAGGTGCTTGGCATACAATTTACTAATAATGCTGAGGAGAGTAATAGGCCTATAGTTGGCCGGATTGTCCCTCTTTCCTTTCTTAAAAAATGGCACCACAATTGCCCTGCCCTAGTCCTTTGGCATATGTCCAGTCCTATCTATATAGGTGCAAAATGAGGCCAAGAAAGGAACCCACCAGTCTTTGTTGTTTTTCAGAAGTTCAGGTGGAATAAAATCAGCACCTGGGTCTTTCCCTACACTAAGTTGGTCAATCAAGGATTCAGCCCCCCTTAAGGAGACAGGAAGCCATACGGGCAGATCCTCTATCCTCTCTAAGGAGGCGGCCAGAGAAAAATCCTTATACATATCCTGAAAGTAAGTGGCCCATATAGCTGGAGAAATGTGTGAATCTAAGGGAGATAGCTCCTTGGATGAGTGTTTTGATATCAGCTTCCAGAATTGGGAGGAATTCCTCTCTTTAGCTGCCTGTATGACACTCCTCCATAGTGCCCGAATGTTTTCTTTCTTTTTATGAGCAACAATTTGTTTATAGGTTTTCTGCAGTGTGAGAAAAGATTGTTGAGCTGCTTGACAAGCGGCAGGCTACAATTACAGCCTTTTTGGCCTCTAGACATTCCTTGTCAAAACAAGATTTAGAGAACAAGCCCCCCCTTTCTTTTTTTGCATTTGCACCATTATTGGACATCAACAGGTGTTTAAGGTCTGGTACTAGATTATGATAAGTGCTCAAAGGGTCTGGGCCTAATTCCAAACCCGACAAGAGTATATTGTATTTTTGCATACTTTCAGATGCTAGGGCCTTTTTAATCTTTTGGTCCAGCTCTAGTGTCCATTTGGTCCGACAGCCCATACGTCCTGTGGCTGTGACAGATATTGGGTAGTGTAATTTACATTGTAATTGCCATATTGGTACAGTTATAGTCATTGAGAGGGGAAAATGATCTCCCTCTAGATAAGGTGATACTTGAAATTTTTCGACCGTGGCTAATAAAGACTCACAGACTAGCATATAATCAATGGTGGAGAATTTCCAACCGGCTGTGAACGTAAATTCGCCAGGGTGCTATTTGAGTGTAAATTATATGATCTTATCCGCACTGGTTCATTGATTCCATTATTAGTGGACTGCCCCAGATCTCTGAGAAAACGATGTCTAGCACTCCTTCTATCGGTTACAATTGTTAACGTTTCTGTTAGCATGGCCAGATTTGCTTGGCTTGCAATTAAAATAAGGCAGAGATCGCTTAAGACTCTACAATAGTGTCAGGCCTGCTTTCCACAGCTCTAAGCAGCCTGTCAGACTCTGACTGTTTTACTTTCAATTCTACCAGGTGCCTCTCAAGGCCAGACTTGCTAACTGCTAAATTCCTGTTCCTGTTCCCTTATAGGCCTACCCCGTGCTCCCAGTTGCCATTCGTGCCAATGTACCTGTAAGCTCTGCATACCTGTATGTTTTCCATTAAATCAGCTCTCTTTTGGACTCTTTGTCTCTGGATGCTGTTTGTGGGATTACTACGGGACAAGTGCTCACATTTTGGCACGAATCCCTTCTCTATTTTTCCCTGCCTGGCTGGAGCCCTGGAGGGTTCGCCGGGGCCTCGGATTGGAGCAGGGGACATGATCTCTGAAAGAATTGCCTGTGGCTGGAGCCCCGGAGGGTTCACCTAGGTGGGAGCAGAGGCGCCACTCCCTGGGTGAAGGGTTTCTGACCGAAACCCTGGAGGGTCCTGAACCTTGGTACCCTCCATTGGAACCGTCGGACGAGTACCCCGACGACCCTTCTTTGCTAGATGACATCCTTGCTGAGGCGCTGCGAACGGATGCTGAGATCAATCGCCTGATTGTACTCCTTTGAGCTCAGTGGCGTCGTCTAGCTGACACAACCCCCTGGACGGACCCCAATGCAGACCAAAGTGCCCACCACGAACTCCACGTACTGGATGGCTTGATGGAGGAAGTTCAACTGGCGCAAGAGGATTTAGTAACTTTGACCCGTTTGCTAGCAGGGTTAACTATACATGAAGAACAACCAGAACCGGTAGCAGCTCCAATCTGCCCCGTTCCACCCCGATCCATGGCGGGATCATGGGCGGAGGAGACTCCGGCCCCAACTGCTCCAGACCCCAACTTGTGCTTGAAGGAAGCACGGGATGTAGCGGCCCGAACAGCCTTACTGTTTGTGGGACTGACCTCGACTACAGCCACGGTGGCTGACCTCACGAATCTCCTAACCCCTGAGTTTGGAGCAGACGCTGCTGCTCTGGCAGTTCGGGTTCAACCGTTATTGGACCTACCAGATTCCTCTGAACTTCTGCTTTTGGAGAACGAAGCTCTCCCGATCGTCACTACGGCGATTGCCGCCAAGCTCGAGGCCAACCAAGTGCTTGCGGACCAACAGCGGGCCGAGGAACAGTTGCGGGCTGTGGATGCGGCGGCTCAGGTGCTGGCTGCGCAAGAGGAGGAGCAACGTTTGGTAGCCATTCGAGCCCGCACGCTCACGGGCGTGGGTCCCAAAGACAGCACCAACTTTGGATTTATCCCCTCATTTTCTCTGAGTTTTGGTCCATCTCGTGACACACAGCGCACACGTTGGAGTGCAGGTCGCTTCACTGAGCCAGACTTCTCGGATGAGGAGGACCTGTATGGTGAGGAATCCCACTGGGCTACTGATCTACAGGTCAGCCAGTCCCGTTGCATGGGGGGAGTGGGGGACAAAATGCGTCTCTTGCGAGACCAAAACCGGGACTAAAATGATCGTGTGGCCCGTCTGCAGGACCAAATGGAACAAGTGCTTCGGGAAAATGAACGTTTACAACAAGCTCTAACCACCCCAGTTCAACCGGTGCCAACTCACCCGACTCTGCCGGCTCCCCGACCGCACATTCCTCCACTGAGGGCACCACTTCTTCCCCCCGAGACTCTCACCGCAGCCGGCTCCCGGAGCACCAGTTTTGCCGCCCCCTGGAGCACCAGTTGTACTGGCCCCAGGAGCGCCAGTTGTACCAGCCCCAGGACCACCAGTTGTACCGGCCCCAGGACCGCCAGTCGTACCGGCCCCAGGAGCCCCAGTTTTGCCCCTTCCAGGGCAACCACCAGCCCCCCTTCCCATACAGTGGAAACAACCTTGGTTGAGAGTGACCTACGATGGCTCAGTTGAAGCCCTCCCCTGTTTCCTACATCAGGTGGACAGTTATATGCGGGAACAGGGACAGCACTTACCCACCGAAGACAGCCGGGTGCGCTTCGTTGCCTCCCTATTGACGGGAAAAGCAGCCGACTGGATGGTCCTCCAGTTTGACACTCGGGCCCAATCCATATGCTCACTCAGCGAGTTCATGCGAGCACTATGGCACCATTTTGAGGACCCTTTCCTGGGAGAAAAGGCCAAAGCAGCCCTCCTGCAACTTCGACAAGGCTCTACGCCAGTGCGGGAATTCGCAGATGAATTCCAAAGGCTCACCAGTAAAATAGTAGACTGGACTGAGGCTACCCGAATACATTATTTCCAGGAAGCCTTACATCCTGAGATATTAAACTGGGCTTATATGCAACGAGACCCAGACACTCTTGAAGAATGGATTTTACTGGCCGAAGAAGTGGAGAGTCGCCGCCAATTCATTTCACTGGCCCGCTGCTGAGCCAGGGAAGGGGGGCACTCAAAAGCCCCCGACCAAAGCCGCAGCTCCTACACCGCGGAGACCAGCTCTACCCTCGCAGGACCGCACGTCTCGGTTTCAGAGGGGAGCCTGTCTCGTTTGGGGAACCATGGGCCACTTTGCAGCCTCCTGCCCACTTCGGCTGGACTGAGTGGTCCCTTCTCGGCAGGATGGACCGCCCCGGAATCGGGGGCGACCTCAACGCAGAGGCAATGTGGCCAACCGTAGCACTGCTCCTGGACGGACCGCGCCATCAGCTCTCCACGTTGGAGAAGCGCCCCACGATCCTGCACCAGCGAACCCATCGGGGTCACGGATTACAAGTGCCCCACTTGGGGACAACTCGCCATCTTCAGATGAAGACAGAGACTGGGACTCCCCCGCTTTGAACCTCGAATCTCCTCTGGATCTGTCAAAAAACGGGCAGGGTCTGCGGTGAGTGGAGCTACACTGCGGACCCTTGCAGCTGTTCCTGCAAAAGCCAAAGCTCCGGTGAAGGTGAGTGAGGTCGAAGAGACTGTGTATGTGGACGTAGTATTACAACGCCATAAAGGGGCCCCCCAATTACCAACAAGGACAGTTCTTCCCCACTGAAGACAGTCGTGTTCGATTCGTTGCCTCTCTGCTGACAGGGAAAGTGGCCGATTGGATGGTTCTCCAGTTTGACACTTGGGCCCGATCCATTCGCTCTCTCAACAATTTCATGTTTTCCCTGCGGAGGCGGTTCAAGGATCCCTTCTTGGGAGAAAGGGCCAAAGCCGAACTCCTGCAACTCCTGCAAGGCTCTACTCCCGTTTGGGAATTTGCAGATGAGTTCCAATGACTTGCCAGTAAAATTGTGGATTGGCCTGAAGCCACCCGAATACATTACTTCCGAGAAGCTCTACACCCTGACATTTTGAACTGGGCGTACATGCAATGGGAACCCGACACCCTGGAAGATTGGATTTTACTGGCAGAGGAGGTGGAAAGCCACCGTCAATTTATATCTCTGGTCCGACGCCGGACCAGAGAGGGGAGTAGTCGTCAAAAATCTCCTCCTAAAGTTGCAGCCCCCACCCCATGGAGACCAACGTGGCCTGCGCAGGACCGTGAATCCCGGTTCCAGAGGGGAGCCTGTCTTGTTTGCGGCAATATGGGCCACTTTGCATCTGCCTGTCTGCGCCATCAGGACCTCACACTTCCTTCCCGACCAGAGGGACCGCCCCGGAATCGGGGGTGACCTCAACACAGAGGATTTAATGGAAAACACACAGGTATTGCAGAGCTTACAGGTACATTGACATGAATGGCAATTGGGAGCACAGGGTAGGCCTATAAGGGAAAGTATTAGTCACAACAGGTCAAGGCGGCCCCCCTTCCACTGAGGAGTAGTTCCCACGGGAGATAGCACTGGAACAGGAATTTAGCAGCTAGCAGTTTGGCCTTGAGAGGCACCTGGTAGAATCGAAAGTAAAACGGTCAGAGTCTGACAGGCTGCTTAGAGCCGTGGAAAGCAGGCCTGACACCACCCTGGCAGTGCAAACCCGGTCGCAGACCCGGCTCCCGACGCAGCCTTCTCAGGGGGGAAAAGCCCAAAGCCCGACCACGTCGGTCGGCCCGTCCACCCCGCTTCCCGTTCCTCCACCGGCTCTGGCTCCACCTCCCATGCAATCCCGAAATGCCAGTCCCGAGGGGCAGGGGCCCATCCTCCCAAGCGAACTAACAGCCCAACACCCCCACCCCCGACGGCACCGACTCCTTCTCCTGCAATGAACCTGTCTAGCATGGTGCCCACTACGTCGGACATGGAGGGACTAACCGATTCCTTCAGGGAATCTCTCCATGGTGGGTGCCAAGCTGAACTCTCTGCGAAGACCCTCCCAACCTCACTGATAGAACACGGAGGTTATTGGTATAAAGACTCCAGATTGTATGTGCCTAAAGTACTACGGAGGGAGGTTCTACATCTAGTTCATGGGGCCAAAACCGCAGGACATTTTGGTTTTCTTAAGACGTTACATTTACTAAGGAGACAGTTTTGGTGGGCGGGTATGCGCTCTGACGTGGATTCATTCATCCGCAGTTGCCCAGTGTGTGCTGCTGCCAAAAGACCCCAGGGCAAATCACCCAGACTGTTACAACCTTTGAAAACCCCCACCAGACCCTGGGAAGTGATTGCAATGGATTTCATGACTGATCTACTCCTCAGCGAGGGAAAAACTGTACTTTGGGTAATCACGGACCTGTTCTCGAAACAGGTGCATCTTGTACCTTGTGCAGGCATCCCTTCCGCCCCAAAACTGGCCCGCCTCTTCATGACGCACATCTTTCGATTGCACGGATTTCCGCACAAGGTGGTCAGCGACCACGGAAGTAGTTTTGTGGCTAAATTCTGGAAAGCTTTCCTAAAATTGGTTGGGCTGGAACAAGGACTGTCAACCACCTTTCATCCCCAAATGGATGGCCAAACTGAATGGGTGAACGCTGTGCTAGAATGTTATTTGCACTGTTATGTTAATTATCACCAAGATGATTGGGTTGAGCTGTTGCCCTTTGCTGAACATGCTTACAATAACACAGTACACCAATCCACTGGGTTTAGCCCGTTCCAAGCTGTGTATGGACACGATTTCGGCCCCATTGGCCATGTGGACATGTCTGAGGTGGTGGGAGGTGGAGATGTGACTGCCTGGGTACACACGATTCAAACCACCTGGCCATGGTTAATAAAAAACCTGGAACGGGCCAAAAGCAAATACAAAGGTCAAGCTGACAAACACCGGGCGCCGGGTAAGGACTACGGGGTGGGGGATACTGTTTATCTCTCCACCAAAAACCTACGGTCAACCCGCCCGTGTGACAAACTCAGTGCCAAATATGTCGGTTTGTTCCCCATCGCCCACATCATCAACCCAGTCACTGTAGAACTTTAACTCCCGAAGTCTTTAAGGCGTATCCATCCCATGTTTCATGTCAGTCTGTTGAAACCGCATGTTTCCTCCCCAGAATGGCATCCCGAGCCTCCGCCTGAGGTGCCTACGCTGGTGGGGGGGAGGAGCATTTTGAAGTTGCTAAGATCCTGGACTCGCGTGTCCTTCATGGTTCCCTCCAGTATCTAGTTGGTTGGAAACACTTCAGTTCTGCTCAGGACGAATGGGTACACTCGCGTGACATTTCCGCCCCTCGCCTGGTCCGTGAATTCCACGATGCCTACCCGCATAAGCCAGCGCCCGAAAAATGAAAGGGGGGCCTTTGGGGGGGGCAGAATGTCAGGCCTAGCCTGGGCGATGTACAGAGAATGCCAGGCATAGTCTGACAGAGAATGTTGTGCTTTCACCAGGTGCTGCCCAAGGTCAGCCTCACCAACGGTCAACTGCCAACTATGTATTTTGACTCTGAACTTCGTGGGAACTTATTCCGGTGGGAGGGGGGATGCCATGGTTTCCTGTGTCATTCTGTATTCTTTCATTTATACCCAGCACCAAGCTTTTAGTTCTCATAAGTGCCGCCTTGATTCCTAGCTACTGTTAACCTATGGATTCGCCAATAAATCAACTCTCTTTTGGACTACTTGTCTGTGGATGTTGTTTATGGGACTGTCACAGGGCAAGTGCTTACAGCTAATCATCAAGAGACGTTAAGACAACAAATAAACACCATTCCTCCGGCTATGCAAAGCCATGCATTCCCGGACATCGTGATGTGCATCCTGTGTATGAGCAGTAAAACCCATCAACGAGCGACACTAGATTCCCCGGGGTTGCGCAAATCAATGGACACAGTATAGATTACTAAATTATCACACTCCCCCACCCCGGTAGCCGATCGTTAATCCTTTTGTCACCTTTTGTCCTAGCTTGGGAACCACGAGGGTAATCCACTCCCACTCCCCCTCGGAAAATAGTATAACTGGGGTCCCCCGCAATCCATATGGTACCTTAGGTCTTCCCTTGACTTTCTTGCCGTCACTCTGCACGCTGGGGTTTGCGTAGCCCAATCCTTCGACCCCCCTCTCTCTCTGGGTGATTCCCCGGGAACCCCTCCACTCTGTCCCTGCTTATCCCAGTGTTTTAGTCCTCAGAACTCAGGACATCTCCGCTTCAGGACAGGTAACGTATAACCCGTCATCTGGACCTGCCACATTGGTGACTGTCCCTATTCTCCTCTCTTTTTGCTCTTAGAATCTGAATGAATGTTGTATAAATGTAATTTGTGTGATTGTGAACATATTTAAGTACTAAGTAAACTTTTAAACAACATTTCAGTTGCCTTCGTCTTTTCTGTTGTATCTTGGATTGGACTCCCGTAAACGTTGGTTAACGATCCCTAGGTTATGCCCATTGCCCGTTATTGAACACTAATTTCCCCATATTATTCATAACTGAGCATTTTGGCTAACATGTGCCAAGCCCTAACTGGTAGCCACAGCTGGTCCTGTTACACAGCTGGTCATATCTGAATGGGGGAGAGGGGAACATTGCTATTAGATATATTGATAGAAGTTGCTCTTTACTACCTATATTTGAAACTGCTGCATGGCCTGGCAGACCTGTCATTCATCTCTGAGTTAAATATATAAGCAAGATGAGAAAGGCAGGCACTTTTGGTAAAAATGAAGCTTTGATGGGAGTATGACAGATGATGGAGTTCAGCATCATCATGCAGAATTGCTTGAGTCACCAAGGAGCAACAGAATGCCTTCCAGCCCATCTTGCAAATAACCACTCACCAGGTTACCTATGGTAAGTCAGTATCACCACCAGGCAAGGGCACTTCACAGAAATTCAGTTCTTTTCTCATGGGCCACAAATGATTGTCAGAGGTATGTGTGAAAATGGACAGACTAGCATAAAGACTCTTTTGGACTATTCACTATTGTGAACTGGTTTGCAAGGCTGCCTTCAGGTGGGTGAGACCTGATAATCCTAGAGAGCTCTCTTAAAGTTAGGATTAAGTCAAGCAGAGCCATGGAATGATAAGATGAAGTATACATCATCATGGTTGCATTGCTAAATATATTTACTAGAAAGTGAGTTCCATTTAAATGATTGGAATTTACTTCTCGGCAAACCTTCTTGTGATTGGAATACAAGGATTTTCTTTTTGATGCCAGTGCTAAAACTTAGGGCACTTTCACACCGCCCAAATAATGCACTTTCAATCCATTTTCAATGCACTTTGAAGGTGGATTTTACTGTGTGAACTGGCAAAATCCACTTGCAAATGATCGTTAAGGTGCAGTGAAAGTGGATTGAAAGTGCATTATTTGGGCTGTGTGAAAGTGCCCTTTAAAAATGGTCATATTAACCATCAGTGGTAGCGTCACTGGAGTTGTCTGAGCCCCTAGCATTCAAGACATTAGCTGCCTCCACAGAGTTAAGGCAGTTCCAGATAAGTTCATTGCCATCTGCTTGGCTCCATAGAGTGGCTTTAAATATTTCTAATGATATGGAGGGCCAGACTCACTGGAGCCAGTTTTTCCAGAAAAATCTTGCTGCATGCAGGCTGCATGAACTATGTAATTTGCTACTAGTCTTTTAAAATCCGAAGTCAATATCTATAAAGCTAGCAGTGGGGGGTGGAGGGGGAGAGACCTTCAGATTCAGGCAGAAGTCAGCTTGCTTTATTATTTGCAAGAAACAGAATTCCAAAGAATAAAGGAAAAGTAGCATGGGCGTTCAGAATAACCCTAGTGATGGGTTTGCAAATTACAAGTGGTTCTGCCCCATCTCCTGATCTTTAAATATTTTATTGCAGTTGGCTGCTTTTAAAAATGGGTATATTTATGTGGGTTTTCATTTATGTTACTTTGTTTCTGCATACTTGAATGGAAAAAGTTCGTGTGGAAATAACATGATATTTGCAAAACCATTGCTATGTTGGCTCTGTGTTGGACCCATATGGGTCCTGGGAGAACCACAGAGTCTAGTGATACTGAAGAACTTAGCAAATAATGAACCTGAAGCATGAATTTTCATCGTGCTGGGGTCCCCTCACCCAGAAGCTCTAACTCAGTTCATCATTATTATTTTTAAATAATCTTTTTCTTGGTTGTTCACTGAGGAACCTCCTAAGGAGTGCCCCAGATACAACCTACACATTGAGGAGTGACATGAGAGCAGTGGACAGAAAATCTTGGTGAGATTTATATTACTTTTGGGTTGCTTCCTTTGTTTGCAGTGGGGAAAATTGCCTCCCCTGAGAGGAAGCAGGAGAAAAAGGGGAAACCGGAGCAGAAAAGCGAATGCCCAATCACGCTCAGTCTGACATCTGTTTTTAATCATTAATTGCAAGTCATGTTGCTGCAACTTGTCTGTGTGAAATAATATGTACCCCTGAACATGTGCAGAATGCATCACCACTGTCAAGCCCCTGTCATCATCTCCCACAAATATGGAATGAACACTAAAGGCTCAGGGAGGCTTAAATCTGAGAACTTCTCCCTACAGAAAAAGGAAAGCTTCACTGCAGAGGGCCAGATAAGTGGAGAGAGCATCCAGGCAGACCATGGAGCGTCCCACTCACAAAAAAAATAAATAAGGTATTGTTCCAAGATCCAAATACATTTAAGCCAAAAATAATCCCTTCTCTGAATATTAAGGCCATAAGTGTTCTGTAGGCATGTGCAGAGTGACTCTCCCTCCCTCACCTACCTGGTTATTAAAGGATGAATTTCTAGGCTGGAGGGAATGATTTGTCCTCTGTATGTATCACTGGATGAAACTTGGTTACTGCCACTAATGAGGTTGAGGTTTTCTGTTTGCTAAGTGCAAAAATTGTTTATTCAGATAATGCTACATTGGACAAATACGATATAACCTCCCCACTGTGAACGGAAAATCAGTTAGTGGTCACCTCGGGAAAACAGGGCTTACAGGAGCATTTAAAATCCAATTGCAATTAAATTTAAATTAATAAATTAACAGCACAGTCCCATGCAGAGACACATACCAGTCTATGAACATTGAGTTCATGCACGTACTCTGCAGATGGTTGCTCTGTAAGTAATTTCAAGCACATCAGCCATATTTAGGTTTTTGTTGTTTTGAATTATCACTCTCAAATTTGTGGCTATGGATTTTCATTTAAGACAGTGAACTGCCTTAGATCCTCACACTCTGCAATGAGCTTGTGCTACAGTTAGTGTTAAAAATATAGATACTGATCCAGCTACAGTCACAGACAATTAGTGACCACTGGTAGCCCCAGATGCAGCCCCGTGTATGTACGCCAGTGCACACAGAAGGGTGCATGTACTTGCAGGTCTTTGTTGCTTGCCTGGGGGTGATAGAGACACTGAACCCAGAGACCTTACTATGTATCAATCCCCCCTCCACCTTTTCCAGAGATGAATGTCTTCGTGATTACTATTGTTCATTAGTCAGATTTAGATTTTGCTAGAATATTAATCTCAGTCTTATGATAAACATTCAGTTAGGTCTCCTTCATTCTTCCTCCCTGTAATCTCAACCATACATTAAGAGAGAAAGAGTTGAATTTTCTCCTGCTAAAATAACAAGAAGGGAAGTTTCTGGTCCTTAGAGTTTCAGAGGTGCATGAATTGCCTGTGAAATCTTGGAAGCCGGAAGGGGGTACTAGGTAGGTTTTCTAGTGGTCAAGAGAGTAAGGCTGCCTGGGTGCCATGTAGGTTTTTGCTTCTTCCAGTGCTGAAACAGAATAAGTTATGCAAAATAAGAAAATGTATGTAAATTTACATAAATTTACATGTCGTAGATGCAGCTTTTTTTTGGCCAAGTGCTATATATTCTATGAAATGTTTTTGCCTCTTCCTTATCCTTTGCCCTAGGCAAAATCCCTGCTTATCCTACTCTCAAAGGCTGAAATCACATGTGACTTGTAACGCTCAGGAAGTCTAAAATGCAATTGTAAATGAACCATCAGTCAGCTACACATACACACACATGAAGCTGCTTTATACTGAGTCAGACCTTTGCTCTCAGCATTATGTACTCTGACATCTGTCCTCCAGGGTCTCAGGTAGAGGTCTTTCACATCACCTACTACCTAATCTTTTTAACTGGAGATGTCAGGAATTGAACTTGGGACCTTGTGCATGCAAAGCTACCATTGAGCCATAGCCCCACCCCAGAATTTGGATACCTGGTACAAGCATATTTACAATTGCCTGTTTGTTTGTTTTTAATGTGCATGCTAGCTGAAGGAAAGGGGTGGATAAGTGCTTAAGTGGCACATGTGACTATAGCCATAGTTGGCAACAGGTTTCTACATCCTTCATAGCAAGAAGGGTTTTTTGTTTTTGTAAAATCTCATCAAAGTCTTGAGACAATAAGAACAGCTGTATCTGTAGAACTCCTCTTCACAATTATACATATGTCCCATAAACATATGAAACTGTCTTAAATTTTGTCAGACCATTGGTATTTTCTGTAGTGACTGGTGGTAGCTTTCTAGGACCTCAGGGAAAGGTTTTTATTAGCCCTGATACTTAAGTCCCTTGAACTGGGAATGCCTGGGACTGAATTTGGAAAGTGCCAAATACTGCAATCATAATGAATGGTGGAAATTAAATGAAACCATGTAAATGTCCACAGTTTGGACCAGAAAGCATAACCTTTCAGGAAACCACATCCCAAACCACATCATGCTGCCTGGTAGAATGCAGTGACATTTTGGCCAGGTCTCTCCTTTTTGTCAGAGGGGAGGGGGATAAATGCTTCTGCTCAAGGAAACCCAGAGATCCAGTGGATCAGGTATGCTTCTGAAAGCTCGTTTCCTTTGCTGCTGTTGCTGGTGCGGGTTGTGTGTTTATTAATGGTATTGATCTTGGCAGGATCTTGGAAGACGCCCTTGTGAAGCAATCATGTGGCTGAGTCCCTGCACCTGGGACCATAACAAGTCACAGTTGGATGGCCTTGTGCTTTCAAAACCAGCCTGCTGAAGCCAGTTAAACACATCCTCCAGGCAATTTAAATGTTCCTGGAAAGTTCTTCCAATAACAATCACATCATCCAGATAAACCCAACATGTGGCCCACTGAATATCTGCCAAAATCAAATCCATTAGCCTTTGAAAAGCACAGGCGGAATTGTAGAGACTGAAAGGCGTCATGCTGAACTCACAGAATGAGACAAGAAGACTTTGGACAACCCACTGGATGTGTTTCCACTTTTTGGAAGCCAGTGGCTAAGTGCAAGGTAAAATATCCATATGTCTGTATCTATGTATTTATGTCTGTAACTATCTATATTTTACCAGAGTCTGAGAAACTTCCGGATGTCTTCTCTGTAGGGTAATGGGGCACGTGGCTTCCTGGGGAGTGTGTGGCTCTTTACTGCTCATCAAAGAGGCTGTTAACATTCCATGCAAGCCTGACAGCGGCGAAGCAGGTGTAGCTTGGCAGGCATCCTTTGTGTTCACTTTATAAAGACTTTTTAAAAATACAAGGCTAGAAGAGTACTGAATGCACAAAACCACATGCAAACTGAAGATGTTTTCACCTAAAATATACAAACATACAGTGGTTTGTTTGTTTTTAGTGCTGGTACCCATACTTAAGATTACACTGATTTCCACCAGTTCCCACCTCAAGACTTTGGAGAGCATCCCCCCCACTCAGCCCGCAAGGTGCCAGCACTCCATACTGGAGAATACCACCACAAAATATGCCTTGTTCCGCAATATGGCTGAATGTAATCACTGGAGTCTGACGTGAGCAGTCCCTGTTAGTACCTCCCTTTTTTAGTTTCCAGGTGACTTTAAGAGTTGTGGTCTCTTAAAAGTAAAAGTATGGGTAAGTAAAAGGTAAAGGTCCCCTGTGCAAGCACCGGGTCATTCCTGACCCATGGGGTGACGTCACATCCCGACGTTTTCTAGGCAGACTTTGTTTGTGGGGTGGTTTGCCAGTGCCTTCCCCAGTCTACATCTAAACCTGAGGAGATGTTAGAGAAAATGCATTATGGCACTTTATGAAGAGATGTTTAGGATAGTCACATCCATGGGGGAAGGAAGAAAGGCATGTGGCATCAATTGATTATTTCTTGTGGCTTTTCAAATGAATCTAGAGGTGCTTGTTTAGAAACAAGAGGGTCTGGAGCTCAACTTTGTCATACTCCCTCTCACACAGAAGCTATTCCACCAATATAGGATGCACAGAGAGTAGCTTCTGTTTCACAGAGGGAAGACCACGGCACCTGTGTGCATATATTTAAGACACACTTCTTAAAATATCTCCTGTACAAATCCTAATGTGAGGAAACGAAGGGGGTGGGCTGCAGCTCTAACACAGGTTCTAAGGCACAATCGTCATAAGTCGGGAGTCTCAAGGCAGGAAGTGACTTTCTCTTACCTAACATTTTCCAGCCTTGCTGTTCTAGGATACAAATTCAGATTAGTAGCTGTGTTGCATCAAGGACCACTATTTTATCCCAGCC
The DNA here is from genome assembly GCF_029931775.1 of Euleptes europaea. Lineage (NCBI taxonomy): Eukaryota > Metazoa > Chordata > Lepidosauria > Squamata > Sphaerodactylidae > Euleptes > Euleptes europaea. The sequence goes on along the minus strand of NC_079326.1, from coordinate 4,140,820 downwards.
CTGGTAATCTAAGTTCTCACTGTCCCTCCTGCTCTGTTTCTGTTGTGTTTGTGTATAAAGTGAAAGAAACAGAGGACTAACCTAGCAACATGCAAGCAAACAAAAAAAGGAAAAAAGATGTCAGGTGACAGTTTTATTGTCTTGTAAAGCCCCACGTGTTTCACTATATAAGATTCATCAGGGGGATTAGAGTTTGATCCCCCTGATGAAGCTTATATAGGGAAACATGCAGAGGCTTTACAAGACAATAAAGCATATTTTTTTCCTTTTTTGGTTTGTGTGCATAAAGTGCCTTCAAGTCACAGCCAACCCCAGCAAGGAGCTTTCAAGGCAAACAATTAAGCAGAGGTGGTTTTCCCATTGCTTTTCTCTGCAGAGTCTTCCTTAGTGGCCTCCCTTCCAAGTACTGACCCTGCTTAGCTTCCAAGATCTGATGAGATCAGGCTATACCATGTTGCCTTCCATTCCTTTCCCCACTATAGCCTATAGTTAATATATACCTAAGTAAATAAGGAATTGTTTATTGAAACACATGATTACACAAACCTGGGACAATTTGGCTGTCAGGGCATCTGGATGAAGTGGTTCAGTCTGTCAAATGAGCAGATAATTGCTTGCAATTGTAATAATTCAGCCCCACACTATTTTGTTAAAAAAAAGATTTCAACAGCTGCCCAAAGACATTTTTAAAGGTGTGTAATACTTGCATCATATTTTATGCAACAAAAATTTTTATGCAACAACATTTATAACACAAGAAAAATCATCTCTAGATTTCAGCAAACAGCCTCTTGCCCGCCTTTTCCTTTGGAAGAAACAGTTTGGAAACTTTTTCTTTGTTTTGCAAAAAGAAGGGGGGGGAACCACACACACACACACACACACACACCTGACAGTTCTTTGAAATAACTTACCTGATAAAAATCTCCTTCTGTCTCTAGTTTGTCAGACTTTCAAGTCAACAGAATGCTGGCAAAACTAAAAATGGATGGGATGTCACTTCCTTGACACCCTTCCTCCATCCCACATCTTTTCTGCCAACACAAGAAGGCTGTTTTCAGAGAAAATTAAGCACTGCTCCTTGCCAGTCAACTGATGGATAGCGGAGCCATGATCAAACGCAAGAGAGGGAATTTTGACAGCAACTCCAAAGCTGTTTCAAGTGCAGGCCTCAAGACTGCAGGTCATGTGCTTATCTTTGATTTCAGGACATGGGATGGAACATTTTGTTCAACAGCTCCCATGGCTTGAGCTTATGAGTTGGTGAGCTTCCACACAGATCTTGAGGAGTGCTCTATATCCTGAGCCTGAAGGGTTGTTGCTTTCTTAATTTCTGTCTCTCCACCAGCATCATCACTATGTTCAATCTGTTGCCCAGATGTTTCAGCCCAGTTTGTAAACTCCTCCTTCTCCTTTGACCTCCAATTTCATAGTGATGCCACTCTGATTCCTGCTGTCTGACAGTCCCTCCACAGCATAGTTCAGATACCTAATGGAAAAAAGTTGTGTTCACTTTCTTCTTTTTTGCCATAACTCCTGAAACCTTCTTCTTACCTTCCTGCACCCCAAGGAGAATGCTAACAGTACAATCCTAACCAGAACTCTACCCTTGTCATTGAAATTAATTATGCTTAGAAGTGCATAACTTTGCTTAGGACTGAACTTTAAATCTGCATTTCAGTCGTGGCTGAAAGGAGTAGGTGAGTTATCACTTGTTCTCACAACTGATAAAGGAAATCTTTTTCTTTCTCTGTACTTTCTCCTCATTGGTTGTTGAAGGTAGGCATGATTTGCACACCTGCGAATCACTCCTTCAGGTAGGCTGCTTCTGCTCCTAACCCTCATCACCAACATCAGCTTGCTCAGCTTTCTCCTGGCCTCTGTACCAAATCTTCACTGCTCTGCTTTGCCGCTACCTGCTGCTATTAATCTCCCCATGAGCAGGAACTCTTGCTTTGGAGATGCCTGCAGGAGAAGGACAGCAGAGCAAAACCATTGGGTTCTGAGGAGTAACAGGTTAGGCAGTGCTTTCCCTCCTCTGGCCCTTCCCAGCTTCCTGCTCTTCTGCCCTTCAGCTGGAGAACACGCCAAGTTCTGTCCTCAGGTGGGAGATGGCACTCAGTGGGTCTGGCTGTTGCTCCTATTGTACCTGTTGGAAGCAGCAGCTGCTGCCTCCTATACCAGAGGTTGGGCCAAAGGACAAGCAACTGGACGAGGAAGCAGGGCACTGTGGTCAGGAGCAGCAGCTGCCACCGCTGCCTTCCCCAGAGGTATGTGGGAAGTGCTGCTCACTGCAGGGTTCTTGCCAAGGCTCACGGAAACCTGGTGCCAGCCCAGCCCCCATTCTGCCTTACTTCATGCTCTGCTTTTAATGTCTTAGCACATTCCATCCCCAGGCCTTCGTTCTCTGCAAGAGTCACTCAACTAAATGTCTCCTGCTTCTTGAATACATTTTTTCTATTGCTTCTTACCTGACAATCCCTTTCAGGTTATTTGTGCTGTGTCTCCTTCTCTCACTTATCACCCAGAGGCCCGTTCAGAGCATTCTGGAGTCAGTTTGACCCTGTCACAAGAAAGGGAGGAAGAAGGAAAACTTAGCAATGCTGAATTCTGAGCAGGATGGGACTTTAGTCCACTTCTACCTGTCTGTCACAGTTCTCACCTTTTCTCCAAGGAGCTCAAGGAAGTATACATGTTTCTCCCTTCCCTTGTTTTATTTCCACAACAAGGCTGTGAGGTAGGTTAGGCTGAGAGCGAGCCAGCGGTCCAGGGTCACCCAGTGAGCTTCATGATAGAGTGAGGATTTGAACCCAGGTCTTCATGATATTCATTCAGTTCAGTTTTATTGCATATGGCCAATGGCTGTTACAAAAAATAAAACACCACAAAACCAGATGTCAATAAAAGTTACATTGTAGTAACAAATTAAAAGTTTTATGGGTATGTTTCTCTAACCCCCAAGATCTTTTCAAAATGCAGCACATAAAACATTGTTAAAAAGTTAAATTCAGAGATATCTTTTGCTTATCTAACATAAAATAAACAACAAAACTACTTAAGCCAAAAATCAACTCTGTAAAATGAGGGAAACCCAAAAAGTGAGATCTCAGAGGCCCAATATGGTTTTAGTCCTGGGCAATAAGAGACTGCCAGATAGAATTTACAGTTGTAATTAGGAAAACCCACTTCACATCAGCTGATTGGTTAACTCAATTCTTTTTGGATTCAAAGGGTTGGGCCCACCCGGTGTGTATTTTCTTTGCTACTAAAGCAAAGAGGGCAACTTTAAGAGAAATGGTTGACTCCATATCTGCAAGGAGAAATAAAACTTTCTCAATAATGGTACATTGTCCTAAATTGGCCAAAACTATATCTAAATTTTTTTCCTCGGAGCAAGATGGGCAATCCAGCATATAATGGCACAGATCTTCCAGAACTGAATCGCCACAGATATATAAATTGGTTGTTGGGCATAGTGTCCTTCAAGCATAGCAGTTTACATTGTTTAAAATGGATGGATGTGATGGCTGAATGTACTTTCAAGAATGGGATCTTAGACAAGTAATTTGCCCTATTAGTCCAACACTTCTACACCACACTGGCTTTTGCATGCGAGAAGTGGGTAATGTGGTTAAGTCATTTTAACGTTTATTACTCATGGGTCATTAGGTGAAAAGAAAAATGTATTCAGAAAGTTACTTCCATTCCACTCTCTGGCAGCTACTTTTTAAATTGCATTTATGTAGCCAGTAATGCCATTGACCTTGGGTTAAAAGTTATCCCCCTTATTTGCAAAATTTCCTGCAGTTTGTGTTTTTGAGCAGGATGCATTTAAAGGCATAGCTTAAACCCAGTTTTTGCACCCTGCTTTGGGCCTCCTGCTCATAAAGTGTGATCCTTACATTCATCAGGGTCACATGTTACCGACACTCAATGCACAACAATGACAGGCTATGGATGGTGAAATCCTTGGGTACAGTTTCAATACAGTGAACAAGAATGATTTCTGAAGTACTTTTTATACATGCCATCAGAAAGAAGCTTTTTCCTCTGAACTATGATTTTCTGCTTCTTTCCAAATATTTTAATAGCTCAGGAACCACCATCTGCTCGGTGGCCCCATTCCACTGTTACAGGCTTTGACATATTAGGACATATGAACTGTTGTATTAGTGTTGTACATATGCAGAATCATTCAATGTAAAACCTAACTACACATAAAGAACCCAGGCCAGCAGAGGCTTGACTTTTCTTTTTAAAAGCAAAACAGGCCTGGACATTCTTTACCAAGGGCTTCAGAATTATTCTGCCCTTTCTATGACACCACAAGCAAAGCGCTCTCTGCACTCTCTGCCATAAGCAAAGTGCTTTCTGCACTCACTTTCAATGACTTCACTTGCAGAGTGCTTGTTGCACTAGCCTCCTTTGTACATTGGTATTGTCAGGTATTTGCTACCTTTGGAGTAAGGGTTTGGCAATTGCAGGCCAGAGGCTGGCTTCCTGTCAAGGCCAGTTTCTGGCTGCTGGTCAAGGTTTTGTTCTCATGCTGAAAATCCTGTGTACTGTTTCGATTCTCCTGTTTATCACAGATGTGCCCCTGTTATGTCTTTGTTTCCCTGGGAACCGTTATCTCGTAGTTACTGCACTGTGGTTTCACTTTCTTTTACTTTTTTTGCCTAGAATGCTTTCATACTGTAACCTACCTGCATAGACCCCATTAGCAGCCTCTCCTGCGTGAGAGGCAGTCAGCTTCTTTTAATCTGTCTTTTTGCTCCTAATAAATTAGCATTGCTTAGGATCACCTGCCTGAGCATGTCTGTTTATGGAATGCTAGGGATGGACGTCTGAGTCTGACAGGTATATTTTTAGCTAACTAATGATGTAATGGTGTAATGTCACATTATATTGTATTTTAAGATTTAAATATGAAGGCATAATAGTAGAAATTAATGAATAGGTTTATTCTTAACGTATTTGTCAAGAGATGAGAATACTGGTAAAATTAAATATATAGAGATACAACAAGACTCAAAACTGACTGTTTAAGAAATAGCATGCTTAGCCAAATATCCTGCTAGAGGAAGTGGAAATCCTTATATGGTAGTGTGTAGTAGAAAGCACTCTGCTCCAAGTCAGTGACTTCGCCAAGACAATCCCTTTCTGCACCCATTCAAGGTGATTTAAACAGTATAAATATGGGCAGGAAAAAGCTAGAACTTCAGACCTCTCTAAGTCTTTGGATTGAGAGTCTCAGAAGATGGTCTTGGTATGTATGGATTTAAATATATTATTCTAGATATTGTGAATCAGATACTTTGAACTAAATCAGACTGTTATATTTTAAGTATTGGATTTTAAAATTGAATAGTATGTAGAACTTGCTTGCTTTATTGTATACATTGTTTCTGCTTTTAAGACTTTGTAATACTTGCATATACACATATATACACATTTATTTCATTAGAGTTATTCAATAAAAAGACTTACTTTTGTGAGTAAATAAGTTGAGTCCTGCTTAGTAGGTGACTAACTGAATAAGATAACTTACCACTTCTCAGGAAGCGGTCAATTCTAAAGCATAGTCAACTGAAACCACTGACCCACTTCACCACGTCTTTTTAATGATGGCCAGGGTACTGATCAATGTCAAAGCCCTAATGAGTCTGTTTATACTTTATAAATCCCTTGAATAAAATAATTTGAGTTTGGAGCAAGGAAATTAAAATATGCTTTTCAGGCACCAGGGAACACTTGATGATGCTGCCCGGGTGATGTCAGCCATGTGAGAATGCAATCAGTCTCTTGGAGGGGATTGGGAGCCATGTGAGATAAGAGCAGGATATAATCTGTCACCTCTTTCAATCCTGATTACTAACCTTTGCTAGTCAATGACCGTAATAAATTGAATTGATTGATTACTAACCAATAGTGACAGGATGCCATTGTGAGCACCTTGGATAAGTAGCTATCTCCCCATGTTCCCAACTAATGTGTGTGTGTGTGTAAATTGCCATCAAGTCCTAAAATGAAATTAACAGCACATTCCTGAGCCAGGAAGGTGCTGCACCAGCATTTGGACCCCCCCCACGCCGGTGTTTGGGCAATTTATGCCGGCGTTAGTGGCCCTAATGGTGGCAAGAAGGCCCGGACGCCAGTTGCTGCCATGGCAGAGCCGCCCCACGCCAGCATCCTGGGAGGCATTCCTGGGGTGGGCCGGGGGGGGGGCAGAGCTGCCATTAGGCAGCTTCCTATCCCCTTTCGCCCCATGGACACCGGTGCGGAGAAGAGCAAGGTTGTGCCTGTTTTTAAGCTTTTTTTGGTCTAAAAATATTGTCGAAGGCTTTCACGGTCAGAGTTCATTGGTTCTTGTGGGTTATCCGGGCTGTGTAACCGTGGTCTTGGTATTTTATAAGACCATGGTTACACAGCCCAGATAACCCACAAGAACTATTCTTTTTGGTCTGTTTCGACATGCGGGGAACAGCTTTAGGAGGTGGAGCGGCAGTGTCTCCTCCCCGCCGTCAATGCACGATGATTCTCAGGGATGGACTGTCAGTCCTCAGGCTAGTTGAATTGCACCCAAGGATATTAAAGAACTCGTGGATGTAAATTCTGAGCCTGTCTGTTATTTTTTAGACTTCTTGGAGAACAGGTGAGGTTCCAGAAGACTGGAGGCAGGCAAATGTTGTCCCCATCTTCAAGAAGGGGGAAAAGGAGGATCTAGGTAACTACCAATCTGTCAGCTTAACATCTATACCTGGAAAAGTTTTAGACAAATCATCAGTCAGTCAGTCCTTGGGCATCTAGAAGGGATGGCTGTTATTACTAAGAGCCAGCATGGGTTTCTCAAGAACAAATCATGTCAGACATACCTCATCTACTTTTTTGAGGAAGTTACTACCATGATGGATCAGGGAAATGCTGTGGACATAGTTTATCCTGATTTCAGTAAGGTTTTTGATAAGGTTCCACAAAATATTTTTGTTGACAATTTGGTAAAATGTGGTTTAGATCCTATTACTGTTAGCTGGATTTGTAACTGATTGACAGATCACACCCAAAGAGTGCTTGTTAACTGGTTCCTCATTCTCTTGGAGAGTAATGACAAGTGGAGTGTCTCAGCGATCTGTCCTGGAACTTGTGTTGTTCAACATCTTTATAAATTATTCGGGTGAAGGAATAGAGGGGATGCTTATTAAATTTGCAAATGATACTAAATTGCGGGGGTAGCAAATATGGTAGAAGACAGACCCAGGATACAGGATGATTCTGACATTCTGGAGAAGTGGGCTAAAATTAATAAAATGCATTTCAACAGAGATAAATGTAAAGTGCTGTATTTACTGTAGGTAGGAAAAATCAAATGCATAATTATAGGATGGGGGATACTTGTCTTGGCAGTAGTATGAGTGAAAAGGATCTTGGGATCTTAGTAGACCAAGCACTGAACATGAGTCAGCAGTGTGATGCAGTAGCTAAAAAGGCAAATATGATTTTGGGCTTTATCAAAAGAAGTATAGTGTCCAGATCATGCAAAGTGATGGTATCATTTTATTCTGCTCTGGCTAGACCTCATCTAGAGTATTGTGTTCAATTTTGGTATCACAATTTAAGAAGGATGCAAACAAGCTGGAAGGTGTCCAGAGGAAGGCAACAAAGTTGGTGAGAGGTCTGGAAACCAAGTCCTATGAGGAAAGGTTAAAGGAGCTCGGTATGTTTAGCCTGGAGAGGAGACAACTGATAGGTGATATGATAACCATCTTCAAGTATTTGAAGGGCTGTCATATAGAGGATGGTGCTGAGTTGTTTCTGTTGCCCCAGAAGGTTGGACCAGAACTAACAGGTTGACATTAAATCAAAAGAGTTTCTGGCTAAACATTAGTAAGAAGTTCCTGACAGAGTGGTTCCTCTGGGAGGCTTCATTGGGAGTTGGGCCCCCCTCCTTCTTTGGAGGTTTTTAAGCAGAGGCTAGATGGCTATCTGTCAGCAATGCTGATTCTGGGAACTTAGGCAGATCATGAGAGGGAGGGCAGGAAGGGTTGCATAAGTGTTTGGCTCTCATGACCCTTTCTTATATGCCCAAGGTAATGCTGATCGCCACTTTGGTGTCAGGAAGCAATTTTCCTCCAGGCCAGATTGGCCAGGGATCCTGGAGGGTTTTTGTGTGTGCCATCTTCTGGGCATGGAGTAGGGGGTCACTGGAGGTGTGGGGGGAGGTAGTTGTGAATTTACTGCATTGTGCAGGGGGTTGGACTAGATGACCTCTGGTGGTCCCTTTCAATTCTATGATTCTATGATTCTAAGTCACAGTCAAGAAGAAGAAGAAGACTTTCTCTCCCACTTAAGAAAGAATCAAACCGGCTTACAATCATCTTCCCTTCCCCTCCCCTGTGAGGTAGGTGGGGCTGAGAGTGTGTGACTAGCCCAAGGTCACCCAGCTGGCTTCATGTGGAGGAGTGGGGAAACCAACTCGGTTCACCAGATTAGCTTCTGCTGCTCATGTGGAGGACTGGAGAATCAAACCTGGCTCTCCAGTACAGAGTCCACTGCTCCATCCACCACTCTTAAACACTAGACCACACTGGCTCCCAACTTATGGTGATACCAGCAAAGGGGCTTTCAAGGCAAGTGATTAAGCAGAGGTGGTTTGCCATTGCCTTCCTCTGCAGGGTCTTCTTTAGTGGTCTCCCTTCCAAGAACTGCCTCTGCTTAGCTTTTGTCATCTTCCCTCCCTACCCCACCTTCCCTCCCTTCCAACTAATACAAACTGCAGAAAATTCATTGGAGAACTGTTTGGGTTATGGGCTACCTAACTCCAGTAAGAGAAGGAAGTTCCTCGACAGTGGCATAATGGAATAAAATAACCAAAATGACCTTAGAACCTGACGAAGTGGTGTGTAGTCCTTGAAAGCTTATAGAGCTTAAAGAGGAATAACATTTTGTTCGTTTTTAAGCCCCTTCTGGTTCCTGTTTGGATTTGCTACACCAGCCTAACACAGCACCCTAGCTGAATTATTACAAATGACTATGGACACCTCAAAACATGCTATTTGAACAATAGAGATGATATTTGCAGTAATAATAATAGTAATGATTAGTTCTGCACAATGTAGCCACAAGTAGAGTAGCCAGAGTTCATGACAGAGCAACTATGTGGAAAACTGGTAAGATACCTTTTGAGAAAGTTTGCCAATCGAGTCCCTGGGCTACATTCTTCACTTCTTTTATCTCTACATCTTAGATCATCATTGTGGTTAGAGATGTAAGGGTTTGATTGTTTCAATGCATTTCTTAGTGACTCAGTATGGGGCTTCGCCAGAATATGTCTGTGCTGCAGGAAGCCCTTTCAAGTATCCAAGCTATTTGAAATCTTCACAGTGCTTTCTATTCTGATAGATCATGGTAAATCATGGCTCAAACCTCACAAACTTGAAGCATTCAGTGGTCTGTTCCCTTAATCCAATCCAATCTAATCTAACCTAACCTAACCTAACCTAACCTAATGTAGCTCCCCCTAAAGCTACATGTGGGGAAAATATTGCTCTCAGTTTGTTTGTAACTCTGGTAAAGTGCATCAGTTGATTTCTGTCATGTCTCACATGCCTACCTAGGAAAATGGAGAACACATGTAGAATATTAGTTTAGCAGAAAAGGACAATGAGTACAGGAGAAAAGGAAAACTTTATCTCTTTCACTCCTTGTACCTTCTTGTACAAATCAAGATCAAATCAAGCCTGAACTGACCCTAGAAGCTAAAATGACTAAACTGAGGCTGTCGTATTTTGGTCACGTCATGAGACGACAAGAGTCACTGGAAAAGACAGTCATGCTAGGAAAAGTTGAGGGCAGCAGGAAAAGAGGAAGACCCAACAAGAGATGGATTGACTCGATAAAGGAAGCCACAGCCTTCAATTTGCAAGATCTGAACAAGGCTGTCAAAGATAGGACATTTTGGAGGATTTTCATTCATAGGGTCGCCATGAGTTGGAAGCGACTTGACGGCACTTAACACACACACGCACACCTTCTTGTGTTTCTATTGGTTTGCCCCTCTTTTTGCACCATTCTGGAAGAAAAATTGGTGGATATCAGTGAAGCATCAGTGGAACATTCAAATATTCAATGGCCATATAAAGCTAGTATGTACATACCAGAATTTGGTAAGGTCAGTATCATTTCTATACCTGAGATGGTCGTAAAGGGGCTGTTTTGGCTCCTATAACAGATGTGTAGTGATGTGAATTCTGTAAACTGAAGGAGTGGCATACATACATTATTGGAACCACAAATTAGAACATGTGCATGTAGAGAAAAGGAAAGAGGGAGGAGTTAGGGAAGGGAGGAGAACATCTCTATAGCCTGTTTGTTGCTAAAGTGAATTCTACAGGAGGGGTGAAAGCAGGAGAACAAATAACGTCCACATAACAAATAACATCCACATAACGCCCACATCTGGGAAAAAATGTTCGTTTCTTAACCCAACTTTTTTTTACTGGTCTGATTGACTGTGTTAATAAAATTTGATTTTAACCCAACTTTGCATTTATGCACTTGACACATTATTGCAGTGCTAAATGTCTTTTTTGTCTATTCCTCCCTATTACTTACTTCACTATTTCTTAATTGGTCAACTAAGAATTCCTTTGAAGCAGTACACTACCCAAATGCCTAGACTGTAATAATATCTATGTGGGTCTAAGGCTTCTAATTATGAGCCTCTGGTCAGAGTTCTTCTGCCATTGTAGGTAAAATAGTATAATTATTATAATTTATTGGGCTATTTTAAAATGTTTTAATGCTTTTATTGATTAATATGACTTTTATATTCTGTAAGCCGCTCTGAGCCTGGCTTTGGCCTGGAAGAGTGGGGTAACAAATGGAAATAATAAATAAAACGATAGATAGATAGATAGATAGATAGATAGATAGATAGATAGATAGATAGATAGATAGATAGATAGATAGAATTGCTTCAGAAATTGTGTTAGCCAAGATGAGGAATGAGATGTTACAGCAGCAAAGGAAGGGAGGGAGGCACCTTTCAATCTGCCATGTTGGGTGGGCTGCCCCACCTTGCCTGCCATAAATGTACTTGCACATAAAGACAATCTAACTAGTACTTCTGAATTTCTTCTCTCCTAAGAACTGCAAGGTAAAATATATGAATCAGTTCAACTCTTCTTCCTCTCCAAATCTTCCTCCTGCAACAGATGGTTCATCTCCCCACCTTTCTTTCCCATCACTTAGATTTTATAGGAACTCAGTACTCTGACTCAGCCAGCTTAGGTTATAGGTGTTAGACTCCAGGACCTCATTGCATCTCAGCAATAATAAACTTCGCTCCAGACGTTGCAGAGAGTTTTTAAAAGTTTTATTAAGAAAGCAAACGAGTTCAGTGGTCTATACAACTTAAGGTTAGAATGACTACGGGGCTTTTACAGATCAGCTTTATAGGATGCACACACTAGAATTGTTTACACGTAATGGCTTTGAAATGCAAAACATCATTGTTCTCCCAAACTTCAAGAGAGAGAGGGTTCCGGCAAAATCACACCTTGAGATCAGAGCAGATTTACAATAGGAAGGCTACTTTGAAATGGAGACATCGGAGCATCTGGCCATAGCACCTTTCTCCCAAACTGAAGAGACTTTCCCACGGGACCAAAAGGTGTGTGTGTGGGGGGGGGGGACACGGAGCTTGCTATCTGGGGCTCGACTGCATGCCCTCGCTGACACTAGGGGATGAGATGCGGTATTATGTCAGTGGCAGAAGATATTGATGCAGAACATTTTAAAATAAAACAATCAATCTCTCTTACTTGGGCTGCAAACGTACTTGAAAGTAAATTCTGGTGAAATCAATTATTTACTTCCAAGTCTGTGTTGCTGAGTATAAGAATATAAACAATAGAACCAAGGAGGAATTAAGGTACTAAAAATATCAAATATGCAAAAGGATACAGTACTACCTCTAATAAAAAATCCCATTAAATATATTTGTGGATTTATGAAATCAATCTCTTTACATTAAACAAACAAAATACAGGTTGTCAATTCACCAGGTAAAGTTCAAAAATACAGCATTTGTTTGACTTATTCTATTTTGGAACTTGGTGAATTGACAACCTGTATTTTTGTGCTGGTCTATGACCATAACAATAAAACTAAGACAACCTGTACTTTTGTTTGTTTAATGTAAAGAGATTGATGTCAAAAATCCACAAATATATTTAATGGGATTTTTTTAATTAGAGGTACTACTGTATCTTTTCGCAGAGTGTAAGCATATAGCATCATTTAGAATATATATGCAATTATGCACATTGAACTGGTAAAACCCATAATACCTTTTTAGCCATCCCCAACTGGACCCAAATAAAGGCCTCCCCCCTTCATCTTTGTGTCCACAGACATATGGATTTTTGCATTAAAATGGCATCAGTTTGTGGAAACCTATAGTGATGATTACTGGAAATGTTGGCTTTTCAACAGGGGAATCATATGGAAAATGGGGGCGTATCCCATTTTTACAAGTCTCCCAGAATCCGAATTTTACCGAATTTTTTTTTCAACAGCCCTACTCTCTCACAGACATTTGAACAAGGAAAGAACAGCTCCTTTTCACTTCTCCCTCCCATGTGTGTCTAAAGGTCTTCATCAATCTGGGTATTGGGCTCTGATAGCCTGGACTTACCAGAACTCATCTAGAGAGAACCACCATATTCACTCCTGGCTGTGAAAGGCATGCCTATCTAGCAAGATGAGTTTTCCCAGCCCAGCTTTTTCCAGAAACATCAGCCCCTTCCTAAGATGAAATAGATCCCCATCTTCTCTCATCTATGACAGATACAACCTACATTCCTTTTTTAAGCACACCCCCAGACTTCACTAGAAAAGACAGTCATGCTAGGAAAAGTTGAGGACAGCAGGAAAAGAGGAAGACCCAATAAGAGATTGATTGACTCAATAAAGGAAGCCACAGCCCTCAATTTGCAAGACCTGAGCAAGGCTGTCAAAGATAGAACATTTTGGAGGACATTGATTCATAGGGTCGCCATGAGTCAGAAACAACTTTATGGCACTTAACTGAAATACTGAAGGTGCAAACACAAGCCATTCCTATGAGAAGGAAAAATGGAAGGAGCTGAACAGCGCATTCCTGAGAGGAATGCCTGCGCCGGGCTTAGGAGGCAACCTGGTGCAAAAAAGCTGTGCAACCCTTATGTCTGTGAGAGAGTGTAATGTGTGTAAAGTGCCTTCAAGTCGCAGCCGACTTATGGCAACCCCTTTTGGGGGTTTTCATGGCAAGAGACGAACAGAGGTGGTTTGCCAGTGCCTTCCTCTGCACAGCAACCCTGGTATTCCTTGGTGGTCTCCCATCCAAATACTAACCAGGGCTGACCCTGCTTAGCTTCTGAGATCTGACGAGATCAGGCTAGCCTGGGCCATCCAGGTCAGGGCCTGTGAGAGAGTAGGGCTGTTGAAAAAAGAATTCGGTAAAATTCGGATTCGGCAAAATTTGGCCCGTTTTTATTTGGGAAATGCCGAAGTCTGAACCCCTATTTGGATCCGTGGAATTCGGCATGAAACTCGTCGTTCGCGAATAAATTTGGCCGAATAATGCCATTTAAGCACATTCGTGGCTTTCCGCAGCTCTGAGGGGGCATTTTTGGAGGTAGGGGTCCCAAACGTTCAGTGTACCTTGAGGGGACGCTTCTTGCAAGAACCCCCAAGTTTGGTGCAGATTGGGTCAGGGGGTCCCGAGTTATGGGGTCTGGAAGGGGTTCCCCCCACTCCACCCATTGGAATGTAGAGGAGCCGGCAATCCTTAATGTGCATCAGAGAGCGGCAAATCCAAGGCAAAACCTCCCATTGTTTCTGGAGCAGCCAGAGAGAGACTCACTGACCCACACTGACCTCCAGGTGAAGGTGGCAACCAGTGAAACAGCAACAATCACACTCACAAAGAGGAGATCAAGCCCCCCCATCAGGACAGGTCACCCCCACTTTGGCTTCCCCCCCCCACACACACACACAGTAGAAGCCAGTCGGTGGCTTCTAAGAGCCGATGTAACTACGCTGAAAGTGCATCCCACTCAAAGCGTAAGTAAACAGCGTAACTAACATGGGTAACGTACGTATCTTTTCATTTCAACACAGCCAAAGTTCATCTTTTAACGCTACTAGTGTAAGTGCGACCTGCGCAAATTGTGTATCTTCAGGATTGATAGATTTCACTCGCAAAGAGGCAATCAGCCCCCCCAGGACAGGTAACCCCCCAAATCACACTCCACAGAGGCAATCAAGACCCCCCCACAGCAGAACAACCCCCCCTCAAACCGGTACGGCTCAGCTCAACCCCAAACAAACTAATCAAGGAGGAGGATAATTCACAGTGAGTAGCCGTGTTAGTCTGTCTGCAGTAGTAGAAAAGGGTGAGAGTCCAGTAGCACCTTAAAGACTAACAAAAATATTTTCTGGTAGGGTATGAGCTTTCATGAGCCACAGCTCACGAAAAGGAGGAGGAGCGGGTGCCGAGCAGAGGGAGACTCATGCCGCACTGACTCAACTCCAGGCGAGGGTGGCAATGGGCAAAAAAGGCAGCACGCACACTCCCGCAGAGGCGAGCGGGCAACACCCTGGCAGAACAGGCAAAGCCCCCCCCCCAAACCAGTACAGCTCTCGGCTCAACCCCAAACAAATGATCCAAGGAAGAGGAGGAAGTGCGGGTGCCAAGTGGAGGGACACTCACGCCGTACTGCCGCACTGACTCAACTCCAGGCAAGGTTGGCAACAGGCAGAAAAAGGCAGAATACACACTCCCGCAGAGGCGAGCGGGCACCCCCCCGGCAGAACAGGCAACAGCCTCCCTTTGGCTTCCCCCCCAACCACAGAAACTGCTTCTCCCACACACACACAGAATCTGCTTCCCCCCCCCACATAACATTATGGATAACGTTCACCCTCCTCCATGGCACATCTCCCATTTTCCAAGAGGTCTAGAAGATGATGGACAAAGGCTCTGCAAGCTCTCTAGAAAGTTCTTTGAGCACTCTTGGGTGCATACCATCTGGTCTAGGGGATTTATACACATCCAATGCAATCAGGTGCTTCTCAACTACCTCCCTGTCCATGTCAACCAGCAGCCCAGATGCTGTGGCTTGCCTACTATCATATCTACATGAGCCTGTTCTCTTTTTCAGGGCGAAAACATTGCTTTCTCTCTGTCTTCTTTCAGAGTTTCACCATTTTCACCCAACAGTGGCCCTACGGCCTCTTTCCCCTTATGTTTGCTCTTCACATATCTAAAGAAACTGTACTTGTTGTAGCAAGCCTCTCTGGCCAGCATTAGCTCACTGTGAGCTTTGGCCTCCCTGATGGCTGACCTACAGTGCCTAGCAACCCACAGATACTCTTCTTTAGAGGTATGTCTTTGCCTCCATTTCTTGAACATTTCCTTTTTCTCCCTTAACTCATCATGGAGTTCTTTGTTCATTTACATTGGCTTCTTGGATCCTCGACCATGTTTCCTTCTTGTTGGAATAGTGAGGGCTTGAGCTTGAAAGTGCTCTTGTTTTAGGAGAGCCCACCCTTCACTTGTTCCTTTCCCTTCCACCAGTCTTATCCATGGAATGATTCTCATCATGCCTCTGAGTTTGCTAAAATCAGCCCTACCAAAATCTAACAGACATGTGTGGCTATGAACTTCCTTGGTCCCCCATAGCAAAAGGAATTCTAGGAGGACATGGTCACTTCCCCCTAAAGTCTCCACCACCATCACCTCATCTACCATCTCTTGCCTGTTGGTCAATATTAAGTATGGCTGAGCCCCTCCACCATTTGATGAAGGAAGTTGTTGGCCAGGCAGGTGAGGAACGTGCGTGACTGGGGTCACATTGCAGAGTTTGTCTTCCAGCGCACACCAGGGGAGTTGAAATCACCCATAACTACCAGTTTTTGTTGTTTGGATACCCTGTCAAACTGGTCAAGGAGGGCTGCATCCACCTCCTCACCGTGGTTTTTCCTCGACCTTTTCGGTTTTTCTTGAACAACTCATATCCATCCACTACTATATTCCAGTCATGGGAATCATCCCACCAAGTCTCTGTAATGCACAGAGTGGTAAGCTGCAGTACTGCAGTTCAAGCTCTGCTCACGACCTGAGTTCGATCCCAACGGAAGTTGGTTTTAGGTAGCTGGCTCAAGGTTGACTCAGCCTTCCATCCTTCTGAGGTCAGTCAAATGAGTACCCAGCTTGCTGGGGGTAAAGGGAAGATGACTGGGGAAGGCACTGGCAAACCACCCCATAAACAAAAAGTCTGCCTAGTAAACATCGGGATGTGACATCACCCCATGGGTCAGGAATGACCCAGTGTTTGCACAGGGGACCTTTACCTTTATGGGATACACCCCCTGGCTCTCAGTGGAACTGGAACTATAATGTACTTTTCAAAGGTCTGTGCGCCACTCTTTGGCGACCCAGGTATGTGACTGTCTAGCAGTCAGCTACAAGAAACAAAGGATGTGGAGGTAAAGAAAGAATTGTGTTTGTTCAATAGAAAACAATGCAAAAATGGAGGAGGGGGAATGTCAATATCACTGTCTGAATATTATAAATCTGACATCATGAAATTTCTTTGTTGAAATCCTTTGCTCCCAGCTGATAAATTAATTAAAATGACACACTTTACTGCTCCCTTGGCCTTGTTATTTTATTTTAATTTTTTCCCGTTTAGACACTTGATCTAAATGTGAAAGGACTCTAAACATTTGCACACAAGGGAAAAGTTGCTGCAGTCAGCTTTGATATCAGAAGAAGAGTTGGCAAGGAGAGACAGGGAGATGAAATGTCAGTTTCTTTTTTTGCTGTGAGTGTGTAGGTCAGTTTTGGCTAATACTGTAAAGCCCTCCAACTGAAATGTTGTTAACATGAACCATCTGGACATGTGTATAGCTGATGTGTAACTCAGCCAAATAGCAAATTCAGTTGTTGTTGTTTTGCCTTTCGGCTCTTGGCTTGGAGAGTCCTATTTTCTCCTTCTCACTGCTGTCTGTGGCACCCTACTTTGTAATAAATTAAGTGTCCAGCCGCCTTTGATGAACCTCAAGAGAAAGAGCTGGAAGGTTGTTGTATGATGACGTGCCCGTTTGACAACAGCTATGTGCATGAAACAAGCACTCATTAAAATCTATTAGTTTTTATGGTGGAAACTGATCCATGACTCTCAGCCAAGGAGTTTTACAGATATTTGCAATCACCACATGCACACACGCACTAAACTGAAAGGGGGGAAATCACCAGTTCTGACATTAAAGCAGAAGTTTCATTGAATATATTTATTAATGGCCTTTAAGTGGTAGGAATGATTGTGAAATTACAAGTAGCTCTCAAATGCTCTTCCATGGTTCTGTCTCTATTTCAGCCAGTTATAAAATGATTAAACATTTACTATTTACACTTCACATCAATTGCTATGGTGCTGCATAAGCAGAGCATTTGAGAATGCTTCTGTAATCTCAGTTATGATGCCTATCCTACTAATTTGTTCTCAGCCACAAAATTGGGTACAGGTTATAATAAGTGGAGGTATACATGAACACATGAAGTTGCCTTATATTGGATCTATCCACTAATCCATCTAACCTAGCAGTGTGTGGGCAGCTGTGGCTCACAGACTAAGGTAGAAGATTTCCCTTGCCCTACGAAGATCTTTTCCATACATAACCTGGGGGCCAAACTAGACCATGGTTGTGGAGTGGGGGACAAGAGTGCCTGGTCCCACCACATTTTGGGCTTGATCAGGATCAGGCCCTTGCAGTATTTTTAAAAGGCCTGAGTTCAGCTCTAAGATAGCATTGCCCTTAGGTTGGACCCATGGACTCCATAATGTCTAGTTTGGTCCTGGGACATTTTGGTTTTCCAGAGAGTTACTGTCACTTTCAAGTGCAGGCCACCAGGAACAGCACCACTGTGGTATATCTATTGTATACATTACAATGGAATGGTCTGCTTCTCCCGTTATTTTTTGGGAGTTAGTTTAGTCTCATGGGGTGGAGTCCCTGCTTAGTTAGTACTGTTTGTGGGGTAGAAATACAGACTGCATGAGTTTGCTTATTCTGAAACCAGTTGCTCCAGCCCTGTATCTCCTTGTTAATAAATATGTATTGTTTGGAGCATACCCATCTCTGCTGTATGAACCTAAGAGCACAAACCTGAATGTGTACCCTAATTCTGACATACAAGTAAAAGGGGACAGATGTGGTCCTGTCTCTCCTTTGGATCTCCAGCAATATACAGGCAGATTCCAGATTGACCCTTTGGTCAATAATGGTGTTTCTCAAGCCTCCATCAGAAATGGATCACAACATTGTGGTTAGTGAGGGAGCTGAGGCAGTAACATGCAAGGTCTGTGGCATGTTTGTCTTTTTACCTGAGGGTTACATTAATTACACTTGCAGCAAGTGTAAGTTGGTAGCCCTGCTGGAGGAGAAGATAAAGGGTCTTGAGGCACACTTGTCCACACTCCATTTTTTAAAGCAAGGTGAAGAGTTCATGGACAGAACTCATGAAGCTCTCTTTAGCGAGCAATAGGAGCAGGAGAATAAGGAATCTGACCAAATGGAGGTACAAACAACACAGGAGGAGGATACATGGAAGAATGTGGCCCACAGGAGTAGGAAAATCAGGGCACATCCTGATCCTCTCTTGCTCAGCAGTCGGTTCCAGGATCTCCCAATAGATACTGATTCTGGACCACTGGAACAAGGGCTATCCCCCCAAAGCATGAAAGAAATTCCTCAGGCTCCTGCACATGAGAGGATGCGATCTTCCGCCCCACAATTAAGGAAGAGGTGTGTTCTCGTAATTGGGGATTCCCTCCTGAGAGGGGTAGAGTCTAAAGTATGCCGACCTGACTTGTTGTCCCAAGAGGTCTGCTGTTTACCGGGTGCACACATCCAGGATGTGACAGAAAGGGTAGGAAGACTCATCAAGCCCACAGATTATTACCCTTTCCTACTTGTTCGTGTGGGAACAAATGATATTGCCTGGCACAGCCCAGAACGTATTAAAAGAGACTACATGGCTATGGGTGAGAAGGTGAAGGACTTGGGGGCGCAGGTTGTATTTTCATCAGTTCTGCCTGTTGAAGGTCATGGCTTAGGAAGGGAAAGACGAATACTGCCAATTAATGACTGGCTGCATAGGTGGTGTTGTCAAGAAAGGTTTGGATTTCTGGACCATGGCTTACGCTTTCGAGAAGAAGCTCTTCTGTCGAGGGATGGTTTACACCTCACGAGAGTGGGAAACAATGTGTTTGGTGAGAGCCTTGCAAACCTGATCAAGAGGGCTTTAAACTAAATCCTATGGGGGAGCGAGACAACAATTTAAAGCCTTGTATGCTGATAATACCTGGAGACGAGAATAATAAAGATTTGCAGGGAGTGGCATGTATGCAAAGAAACATAAACTCACAGGTAAGTACAGTAACGAAAACCACGGGGCACATAAACCACGGATTCCGATATCTGTACACTAATGCGCAGAGTATGGGAAACAAGCAGGAAGAACTCGAAGCCCTAATACAGGAAGGGGATTTTGACCTAATAGGCATAACTGAAACTTGGTGGGATGTCACTCATGATTGGAATATTAAGATTGAGCTGTACAACTTGTTTAAAAGGGATAGCCAGATAAGGAAGGGGGAGGGGTAGCACTGTATATCAATTATGTGTACACTTGTGAAGAAGTACATGAATCTGAGCATGGGTAAACATAAAAGGAATAAGAAATAATAGTAATATAATGGTGGGGGTCGGCTATCAACCACCAAACCAGGCAGAGGACTTGGATGGGACGCTCCTAGAACAGATCACAAAGTTCTCAAAGAGACGGGAATGGTGGTCATGGGAGATTTTAATTACCCGGATATCTGTTGGAAGTCCAACGCTGATAAGAATGCAAGATCCAATAAATTCCTGACTTCTCTTGCTGACAACTTCCTACTCCAGAAAGTGGACAGGGAAACAAGAGGATCTGCTATCTTAGATTTGATTCTCACCAACAGGGAAGAACTGGTTGATGAGGTTAAAGTAGTGGGCACCCTGGGTAGCAGTGACCATGTAATCTTGGAATTTACAATCTTGGGAAAAGGAAAACCTGTACGTAGTCAGAGATACAGGCTGGACTTTAAAAGAGCAAATTTTAACTAACTTAAACTTATGCTGGGTAGAATCCCATGGTCAGAAATACTGAAGGAGAAGGGAGTTCAAGAAGGGT
The DNA here is from genome assembly GCF_029931775.1 of Euleptes europaea. Lineage (NCBI taxonomy): Eukaryota > Metazoa > Chordata > Lepidosauria > Squamata > Sphaerodactylidae > Euleptes > Euleptes europaea. Next base: position 4,120,542 of record NC_079326.1, on the reverse strand, counting down.
GGGAGTTTCTTAAAAATGAAATACTGAAAGCGCAATCAGAAACCATACCTTTGAGAAGGAAAAATGGGAAGAGTCTAAGGAGGCCATGGTGGCTTCATAAACAGCTTTTTAAAGAGTTGAGAAATAAAAAAACTCATTTAGAAAGTGGAAGGAGGGCCTTATAACCAAAGAGGAATATAAACAAATAACTAGTGCTTGTAGGGAGAGTATTAGGAAAGCTAAAGCTCAGTATGAACTTAGGCTGTCGAGAGATGCTAAACACAACAAAAAAAGGGTTCTTTTCCTACGTACAGAGGAAGAACAAGGACAAGATAAGCCCATTGTGGGGACCGGAAAGTGAAATTGTAACAGGAGATGAAGAAAGGGCAGAACTCCTCAATTCCTACTTTTCCTCAGTTTTTTCTCGTGAGGAAAGTGGTGCTCAACATGGCATAAACAGAACATGTAATGAGGGAAAAGATTTGCAGCCTTGAATTGGCATTGGGGTAGTGCACAAACACCTGGTTTCTTTAAATGAATTGCATCCAAGGGTACTCAAAGAACTTACAGATGTAATTTTTTAACCTCTGTCCATTATTTTTGAAAAGTCTTGGCAAACAGGTGAGGTGCCAGAAGATTGGAGGCGGGCAAATGTTGTCTCCATCTTCAAGAAGGGGAAAAGGAGGATCCGGGTAACTACCGACCCATCAGCTTGACTTCTATACCAGGAAAGGTTTTCGAACAAATCATCAGTCAGTCCTTGAGCATTTAGAAAGGATGGATCTGATCACTAAGAGCCAGCACGGGTTTCTCAAGAATAAGTCATGTCAGACTAATCTTCTCTCCTTTTTTGAGAAAATTACTACCTTGCTGGATCAGGGGAATGCTGTAGACTGTCAGGCCTGCTCTCTGCTGAGACAGCCAGACTGTGTGTGTTTTGGTTCCACCAGGTGCATCCCAAGGCCAAGCCTGGTAACTGCCAAATTCCTTTCTTCTGTGGGAACTGCTCTCGTAGGGGAGGGTGGTTGCCATGACTGCCACCACTATCTGATATGACCAATGCTTCTCCATATAGGCCTTAGGCCGTGCCTTTAGTTCTCAGTCGTGCCAATTTACCTGTTAGCTCTGTATACCTGTAGATTTTCTAATAAATCAACTCTCTTTTGGACTACTCGTCTGTGGATGTTGTTTATGGGATTGCCACGGGGACAAGTGCTCATATAGTTTATCTAGATTTCAGTAAGGCTTTTGATAAGGTTCCACATAGTATTCTAGTTGACAAATTGGGAAAATGTGGTTTAGATCCTATTATTGTTAGATGGATCTGCAACTGGTTGACAGATTGTACCCAAAGAGTGCTAGTTAATGGTTCCTCATCCACTTGGAGAGAAGTGACTAGTGGAGTTCCTCGGGGATCTGTGCTGGGCCCTGTGTTGTTCAACATCTTTATAAACGATTTGGATGAAGGAATAGAGGGTATGCTTATTAAATCTGCTAGTGATACTAAATTGGGAGGGGTAGCAAATACGGTAGAAGACAGAGCCAAGATGCCGGATGATCTTGACAGGCTGGAGAAATGGGCTAGAACTAATAAAATGCACTTCAACAAAGACAAATGTAAAGTTCTGCATTTAGGTAGGAAAAATCAAGTGCATAATTATAGGATGGGGGAGACTTGTTTGAGCAGTAGTGTGTGTGAAAAGGATCTTGGGAGTCTTAGTAGACCAAACACTGAGCATGAGTCAGCAGTGTGATGTGGTAGCTAAAAAGGCAAACGCAGTCTTGGGCTGCATCAACAGAAGTATAGTGTCCAGATCACGCAAAGTGATGGTATCTCTTTTCTCTGCTCTCGTTAGACCTCAGTGTCAGGCCTTGGCTGGGCTCCTTTCAAAGTTGAGATTCGGCATTAGCAGACCAGAGGCTGGCCTCCTGTCAAGGCCAGGTTCTGGCTGCTGGTCAAGGTTATGATCTCATGCTGCGAATCCTGTTTATCCTATCTCCGTGTTATGGCTTTGATGCTGTAAGAATCATTATCTGTTAGTAACCTTAGTAACCTGTGGTTTCACTGTGAAGTGCTGTTTTCGCTTTGAATGCTTTTATATTGTAACCCATCTGCTTTACTTGCATTAACGCCCTCTCCTGCATGAGAGGCAGTCAACTTCTTAAATCTGTCTTGTTGCTCCTAATAAATTAGTATTGCTTAGGTTCACCTGCCTGATCATGTCTGTTTATGGGAAGCTAGGGATAGACACCTGAGCTGACATTAGGGTGTTAATCCCTTCCTTTTTACCTTTGCATTGTGGGGCTCGTGCTCCCTTCCCATGTCCTGGCGGGGACAGCCGAGGAGGACCTCCAGCGCTTGCTTCTGAAAGAAGCGCGGATCACCCACGGAGAGGCCCACCGGCTTGCTGGGCTGGTAGCTGCGCAATGGGTCGCTCTTGAGGAAGCAGAGGGGCCCAAGGGGCTGGAAGCTACGCACCATGCCCGAGAGGAGGCTGGGTGGCTCTTTTTTCTCCTGGAAGAGTCATGGCTCACCCAGCAAGACGCTGCCGTGCTCGCCCGGTTGGTAGCTGTGAATTGTGTCCACGGGAAGGTCGAAGCACGTCCCACTGAGGGGGAAGCCGAGCAGCCCAAGGGACTTGGAGCCACACACCTTTCCCAGATGGCGGGACAGCTCGACCCGGAGGCAGCCGAGCGGCTCGAAGGGGAGCAAGCCACGCAACGTCTCCAAGAGTCCGAGAAGGCTGCTACAGGGATGGCAACATGCCTTTTGGACTTAGCAGCAGAGCCACTTACTGAGGCTGAGGTCCAGCAAATTTTGGAGGATGACTTTGGTTTTCCCGTCCAGGTGGAGGTCGCTCAGGCAGCCATGGCAAGTATGGGCGACCCAGAGGGCCTCCGACTCCTGCTACGGGGGGCGGCAGAAAATCAGACGGATGCGGCTGAAGTGGATGCCGTACATCTTACAGAGTTAGCAGCCGAGCGGGCCTCTGTGCGTGATGCCGAGCTCTGTGCAGAGATGGGAGCTGTGGGGGCTGCTGCGCCAGGTATGGAAAAAGGCACCGCAGTCCACCTTCTTTGCCCACCCTTCCAGTGTGACTACCCAACGGCAGGGGCTGACTGGCGATGGTCACCGGAGAGACTATGACAGTGGGGGTGACCCCTGAGATTTACCTTTTGAGCAGTTCATGGGGCCCGATGTGGAGGAGCAGACGGAGTGGGGGACAAATCTTCGGGTGTCGCAGAGGTGGCGATCCAGAGCAGCCTCTCCACACCGGACACAAGGAAGCGAAGAGGAACTTCAACGCCTTCACCTCCAGAATCAAGAGTTGGAACAGCAGTTCGCAGCTATGCAGGGCATGAAGGACGTACTGTGGCAGGAAGTGGGAGAAGTGCATCGGGCACAGCTTGTTCGCCCACAGCCGCAGCGAGCGCCAACAGTTTGTCCGCAGCAGCTACAAGCACCCACTCCCCTGTTTCCGCAGGTGCCCGCTCCGCTGGGACAACCCATGGCTCCACCAGTGCCCGGTCTGCTGGGACAACCCGTGGCTCCACCAGTGCCCGCTTTGCTGGGACATCCCGTTCCCCTGCCTTATCCGCTGCTTCCTCGGAGAGAGCTACGTGCTTCCTTTGACAGTTCTGGGGAAAAGCTTCCTTACTTTTTACTCCAAGTGGACGGTTTCATGAGAGAGCAGGGGGCTACCTTCACTACGGAAGAAAGCCGTGTAAGGTATGTGGCATCGCTGCTGGAGGGAGAAGCGGCGAGTTGGGTGGTACAACAGTTTGATCTCTGCTCCCGTGCTTTTTGGACTTTGGATGACTTTATGCTCACACTGAGATGGCCCTTCAAGGACCCTTTCCAGAGTGAAAGAGCCAAGACGGCTATTCTCCAATTACGCCAAGGGACTAAATCAGTCATGCAGTACACAAATGAGTATCAACTGCTGGCCAGCAAGGTTGTAGATTGAAGTGAAGCCACTTGAGTGCAATATTTTCGTGAGGGGCTAAACTCTGAGGTTCAGTACTGGGCGTTCATGCAGGGGGATCCTCCCGACTTGGAGGGTTGGATTTTACTGGCTGTGGAAGTGGAAAACCACTGGCAATTGCTTACCCTTTCTAGGACGTGGGCTCGCATCTGGAGTGAGCAGCTGCAAAAGGGAATTCCCGGCTGCCAAGGAAGCCCACCACTCCGACTTCGGACAGGGCAAAGCATTTTCAGAGCCTCGTTTGTGGTGGAATGGGCCACTTTGCAGCCGCCTGCCCGTCCCGACCAGAGCGGGTGTCTACTGTACCCCACCCATCTACGGAGGAGTCGGCTTGGGCTGGAGGTAAAGGCTGCCGGAAGAGTGCAACAATTGAGCGACGAGGTCCCACCGCTCTCAATCTCGACTCTGAGACTACCCGAGAGGACCAGGGTCCAACGCCACCCGATCCAACGGGGTCGCGGATTACAAATCCAACCGTGCCGAGCGGTGACAGCTTGTCAACTTCAGAAGAGACTGATCCTCCACACTCAACCTGGTCCCGACCGGCCAGGGGATCCTCCACACTCAACCTGGTCCCGACCCACCAGGAACCAGCACCATTCGGTTCTACGGGGTCGCGGAGTACAAATGGGGCCGGGTCAAGCCCCCACAACTCATCGGCACCTGAAGGCAATGACCAGGCAAAAAACGGACCGGGTCTGCTTGTAGTCGGAGCTCCACAGCAGACAGCTTCAGTCGAGAAGCCAAGAGCTCCACAGATGGTGAGCGACATGGGGGAAACTGTGTTCCTAGACGTCACATTACAGAACTTTAGAGGGGGTTCCCAGATAGAGGTAAAGACCTTAGTAGACTCTGGGTGTGCGCAAACCCTGATCAACGAACAAACTTCCAAAGCTTTAAAGGTGAAAGCCGTCCGCTTGCCCCAACCAATACAATTTGAGCAGATGGACGGTAGTGACTTTCGGGGAGGTCCTGTAGAGAAATTCACCGGTCGAGTTGCTATGGGGGTGGGGTCCCATTGGGAGCAACTTCATTTTACCATTGCTCCGGGCATTCGATATCCGGTTGTGTTGGGAGCAAACTGGTTACAAGGACACAGTCCTACCATAGATTGAGCAGCCAGAACCATTGCTTTCACTCAACCACAGCGTGATCGCCATTGCAGAGAGGTGGTGGTCAGAGCCAGTGCTTTGTCAGTGGAAGTTGGGAATCCTTACACCCCTCAGTTGCCCAAAGAGTACGCAGCCTTTGCAGACGTGTTTGATGAGGAGTGTGATGTTCTTCGCTAATGCCTACCCCATTCCACTGATTCTGGATCTGCTCAGTCATCTAAAGGAGCGTCCCTTCCAACTCTATAATTCTATGATGTCGACACACTATAGGACACCTCCCCAGCCCCAATTTCTCCTCTGCTGACTCGGTCCCAATTTGCTGCACATTGGTATGTGTTCAGCTGTTTTTCTCTCTTATTATGCCTCAAGCCCTAGCAGTGGACTTCACTAAAACTCAATAGTCATTTTGCAATGTACCTGACCCTCTAATGATCAAAATCTGAAGTAACGTATTGAGATAGAATCATAGAGTTGGAAGGGACCATCAGGGTCATCAAGTCCAACCCCTGCACAATGCAGGAAATTCACAACTACCTCCCCCCCACACCCCTAGTGACCAGAAGATGGCCAAGATGCCCTCCCTCTCCTCATCTGCCTAAGGTCACAGAATCAGCATTGCTGACAGATGGCCATCTAACCTCTTCTTAAAAACCTCCATAGAAGGATAGTTCACCACCTCCTGAGGAAGCCTGTTCCAGAGAGGAATTGCTCTAACTGTTAGAAAATTCTTCCTAATGTCTAGACGGAAACTCTTTTGATTTAATTTCAACCATTGTGATACAATTTGATTGTAATTTCAGCCAGATAGATCCATTGTGTAAGGCTACCTCCATCTCTCCTTTTGCTTGTGTCTCCTTCACAAGTGCTAGGGTTGCCCTCATTTGTTGATTAATATAATGCTTCTAAAATGCAATCCAAAATATACTTCCTGAAAATTAAGTCCAATTGAATATAAAAGGTTTATGTACACTACATACTTTAAATTGCCTTTATTTGTATTTTAACTCAATTTTCAGAAATAAAGCAAAAACTATTTGCCACTCCAGGGACAAGTGTGGAGAGGAGGACGGGGGCCAATAACCCATTAGTGTCACCATTGTTAAATAAGCAACCTGAACAACACAACAGTAATCGGAACAATTTTATTTGGAGAAAATTGGCCACAACTTAATTGGCAACAGCTGAAATGCATTGGCACTGCATGTGGGCTGAATCAGTGACATCATTCAACCCCAATGCTCCTGATGGCATCCTACTACTAGGGCTGTTGAAAAAAAAATTCGGTAAAATTCGGATTTGCCAAAATTCGGCTCATTTTAATTCGGGAAATGCTGAAGTCCAAACTCCCCCAATTTGGATCCGTGGAATTCGGCGCCAAGTTCGGGGAAAAATTCAGCCAAATAAAACCATTAAAAATGCATTCGCACCTTTCCGTGGCTCCAGGGGACATTTTTGGGGGTAGAGGTCCCAAACTTTCAGGGTAGCTTGAGGGGACCATTCTTGCAAGAACCCCCAAGTTTTGTAAAGATTGGGTCAGGGGGTCCCGAGATATGGGGCCTGGAAGGGGTCACCCCCAAAAAATCACCCATAGGAATAAAGCCACTTAAAGCACATTGGCGGCATTCTGCGGCTCCGGGGGGGCATTTTTTGGGGTAGAGGTCCCAAACTTTCAGGGTAGCTTTAGGGGACCCTTCTTGCAAGAACCCCCATGTTTTGTAAAGATTGGGTCAGGGGATCCTGAGATATGGGGCCCGGAAGGGGTCGCCCCCCAAAAAAAATCACCCACAGGAATAAATCCACTTAAATCACATTGGCAGCATTCCACAGCTCTGGGGGGCATTTTGGGGGTAGATGGTAGCTTGAGGGGACCCTTCTTGCAAGAACCCCCATGTTTTGTAAAGATTGGGTCAGGGGGTCCCAAGATATGGGGCCCAGAAGGGGTTGCCCCACCCATCTGCTCGGCCGGGGGTCTGGCTGCCTCAGCAGTTGGGCCATACCATTACCTCGGCCTGGGGGAATAAAGCCATTAAAAGGGATGTACTAAAAGGAATGACAAGTCAGCCCATTGGAAACAATGGGAGAGGCTGCCCAGCCTATTGAAGATAATGGGAGAGGGGAATGTCGGTTGACTTGCGTTGACTCCACTGAAAATACATTACAGGGGATGCACTAAAACGAATGCCAGACTAGCCCATTAGAAACAACAGAAGCGGCTGCACAGCCCATTGGAAACAATAGCAGCCAGCCGAGAGAGACTCACTGATCCACAGTTAACTCCAGACAAAGTTGGCAACCAATGAAAACAGCAGAAAGCACAGTCCCACACAGAGGCAATCAAACCCACCCCACTTTGGCTTCCCCCCTCACACACACATACAGAATCTGCTTCCCCTCCCCCCACACAGGAAAAAAGTTATAGATAAAAGCCCCAAAATGGGTCAAACCGTGGATGTCTTCTGTTCCAGCAGAAGCAGGGCAGCAGCAGCTGCTCAGGATCTCTCACGACTCTCTGGCCATTTATGTATGGGAGGTTTTGCCTTGGATTTGCCGCTCTGTAGAGATGCACATTCAGGATCGCCTGATCCCATTCATCCCAATGGGCAGTAGGAGGGGACCCCATATCTTGGGACTCTCAGATCCAATCTTCACAAAACTTGAGGATTCTTGCAAGAATCTTGCAAGGTCCCCTCAAGCAGAATGCTGCCAATGTGCTTTAAGTAGCTTTATTCCTGTGGGCGATTTTTTTGGGGGGGCGACGCCTTCCGGGCCCCATATCTCGGGACCCCCTGACCCAATCTTTACAAAACCTGGGGGTTCTTGCAAGAAGGGTCCCCTCAAGCTACCCTGAATGTTTGGGACCTCTACCTCCAAAAATGCCCCCCCGGAGCCGTGGAATGCCACCAATGTGCACATGCACCCCCCCCCACACTGGGATCTCTCTCACACACAAACAGACGCTCTCTCTTTCTCTCCCCGGGCCGCACAGCAGCTGGGCTCATACACTTAACCGCGACTGATTGGCCAGAAGAAGACCCATCTTGGCCACAGATTGGCCGTGGGAGAATGCTGCTAGTTGCTTACTAACTGACGGTTATGCTGCTGATTCGTAGACCCTGAATTTGCTGAATTTATTCAGCCATCACCCCGAACTCACTGAATTCGGCGCATTGTTTTCCCGCCTTTTTTGAGTTCAGTATCATCCGGGGGAAATTTGGCTGTTTATTCGGTTCGGACGAACCGAATCGACAGCCCTACTGTGAGGGTTCCTGGTCTCTCTGTGCAATTCCCCAAAATCACTTGTTCATTCAGAAATGTTGAAACAAGGTTTCTTTATTGGAAGTCACAATAGATACAGTCCACACACGGATAGAAAGTTGCAAGTAAGCCGGTTTGCTTCACTACATGATTATATCCCCTACAGGGTAGCAAAAGGTCACACCTATTGTTATGGGAAGCTACAAGATATATTGGTGCGATGGAGACATCAATCGTCCCCAGGGAGCTAGTTAGGGTTATCTACTTTCCAAGGCCGGAATTGGCAAGAGGGAGTGAATCAAAGCATAGCCGGGCAACACAGCAGGGGAGGCACTCGTGAGACATACCAGCCAGGGCCTGACAGATATGGCGCCCGAAGGCCAAATGGTCAGAACTGCTTTTACGAGTTCAGATGGAAGGGGGGGGAATTATGGAAAGACAGTATACAAAGACACAAAGGCATACAGACTCTCACATTCTGCCCCCCTTAAGGCCCCCCTCCCCCGAGTCCGGGCGGATGAGGCCGATCAGGATAAGTAGAGTGAAATTCTCAGACCAACCAAGGGGCGGCTACATGGGGAGCTTCCACCCACTCATCCTGGGCCGAGCCCAGATGTTTCCAACGGACCAAATAGAACAGCTTTCCCTTTTTCATCTTGGAATCCAACACTTTGGAGACTTCCAAGTGCGTTTCCCCCCCCACTACCGTAGGGACCTCTGGCTTGGGGAGGGGATGGAACTGAGGGGCAGAAACGTATGGTTTCAAAAGGCTGATGTGAAACACAGGATGTACCCCACGAAGAGACTTAGGGAGTTCCAACTCTACTGTGACTTCATTGATAACCCGGGTGATAGGGAAAGGACCTACGTACTTGTCACTCAGTTTTTTACAAGGTCGAAGGGAGCGTAGGTTCTTGGTGGAGAGATATACCTGTTCCCCCACCTTGAGTACCCACCCCGGAGACCGATGTTTATCGGCTTGTTCCTTGTATTTGCGTTTTGCCCTTTCAAGATTTTTCTGCAACCAGGGCCAAGTGTTTTGCACTATCTGTACCCATTCTTGAACCTCCTGCACCCCCTCGATTTCGGGGGTGATGTTAGGAGCACCTAAGGGTCCAAAGTCTTTCCCATAGACAACACGAAAAGGGCTGAAACCTGTGGAAGAATGTGGAGCATTATTGTATGCGTATTCTGCAAAAGGCAATAGGTCCACCCAATCGTCCTGGTGGTAGTTGACATAACATCTCAAATAGCACTCAACCACAGCATTGACACGTTCGGTTTGACCATCCATTTGGGGGTGGTAAGCTGAAGAGAGTCCCTGTTCCTCCACCCCCATTAATTTTAAGAAGGCTCTCCAGAATTTGGCCAGAAATTGAGCCCCCCTGTCGGAGAGGACCTTCCTCGGGATCGAATGGTGTTTTACCACGTGATTAATAAACAGTCTGGCCAGCTTTTGGGCTGAAGGTAGTCCCGCACAAGGAACGAAGTGGACCTGCTTGGAAAACAAGTCGGTTATCACCCATAATACAGTTTTTCCCCGACTGGGGGGTAAGTCGGTAATAAAGTCCATAGCAATCACTTCCCAGGGCATGGTTGGAGTTTCTAGCGGCTTCAAGAGTCCGGGAGTTTTCCCCATCCGTCTTTTGGCAGTGGCGCAAGTGGGACAGCTGCGCACATACATCTCCACATCCGTTCTCATACCGGGCCACCAAAATTGCCGCCGTAACAAATGTAAAGTTTTAACATACCCAAAATGCCCCGCAAGTTTGGCTCCGTGAACCATTCCCAGGACCTCTTTCCGGAGTGTCTCAGGAACATAAATTTTACCCCCTGTGCCCCTAGAGAGTCCGGTTGGGTGAGCTGCGTGGGGAGGACCTGCTGCTCTGCTTCCTTCCGAGAAGCGTCTCGGATCTTTTGCAGGAAGGCTTCTGGTAACCCTTTGGGGGGGGTAACTTGCTGGCGCTGGGCCTGGGAGCGGGTGGTCACTGCGAGTCCTGTAGCTTCCCCCCTCTGCTCAGGAGTGAATAAGGAGTCTACCGGCCGATCAAAGTCATTGCGGTACTGGGGAAGTCTAGAGAGAGCATCCGCCAACGCATTGTCTTTGCCAGGTACATGCTTTAGAACAAAGCGGAACTTGGCAAAGAATTGAGCCCAACGAATCTGTTTCGCATTGAGCTTTCTAGCCCCCTTTAGAGCCTCAAGGTTCTTGTGATCGGTACGAACCTCAAAGGGGACTTCCGCCCCTTCCAGAAAATGCCTCCAAATGGTGAGGGCATGTTTGACCGCAGCAGCCTCTTTCTCCCAAATGGCCCAGTTGATTTCAGACTGGGAAAACTTTTTAGAGAAGTAGGCACACGGTTTCAATTGGTCGTTTTCGTCCCGTTGTAAGAGAGCACCCCCCATGGCAACATCAGAGGCATCTACTTGGACTACAAAGGGCTTATTACAATCGGGGTGGGCAAGAACGGGCTCGGACGAGAAAAGTAGCTTGAGTGTATCGAAAGCCTGCTGGCAGTCTGAAGTCCATTGCAATCTAGCTGAAGGCAGAGCGGCGTTTGCTCCTTTTCCCTTAGTGCGCAGGAGCGAGGTGAGGGGGAGAGCTACCTGGGCAAAATTAGGAATAAAGTTCCGGTAAAAGTTGGCAAAGCCTAAAAATTGTTGCAAATGTCTACGCGTGGTGGGGGGTTCCCAGTCCATTACTGCCCGAACCTTTTCGGGGTCCATTTCCAAGCCTTGATGGGAAATTACATAGCCCAGGAAGGTGATGGAGGGTTGGTGGAAATCACATTTGGAAACTTTAGCAAACAGTTTGTGCTCGCGCAGTCGCTGCAGCACTTCGCGCACCAGTTGGACATGCTCTTCCATGGTTTCAGAATAAATGAGGATGTCGTCCAGAAATACCACCACCCCTCGAAACAATAAATCATGTAGGACTTCATTAATTAGTTGCATAAACACACTCGGAGCCCCCGAAAGTCCGAACGGCATCACTAAGTACTCAAACATTCCAAAACAACAAGAAAATGCAGTCTTTCTTTCGTCCCCTTCTCGTATGCGTACTCGGCGGTAAGCCTCCACCAAATCCAGTTTGGTGAAGATTCGGCCCTCCTTCAATTGCGCGAGAAGGTCTGGAATGAGAGGGAGGGGGTATGCGTTAGACTGAGTGACCGCATTCAGTCTACGGAAATCAATACAGAGTCTTAAATCCCCCGTCTTTTTCTTGACAAAGAATGCGGGAGCCGAGTAAGGAGCCTTGGACGGGCGGATGAAGCCCCGCGCCAGATTGGTGTCCAAATACTCGCGCAACACAGTCTTTTCATTTGGACTCATGGGGTACACCTTCCCTTTGGACAGTTTGCCATCCCCCACTATTTCAATAGCACAGTCCGTCTCTCGGTGGGGGGGTAATTCGTCGCATTCCCGCACATCAAACACATTGGTGAACTGAGAGTACTCACTGGGGAGCTGGGGCAAAGTAGTCTCGGGAAGGGGGGCTCCGACGAGGGCGGCTGCAGGATTGCTGAGCACCCTTTCTTGGTCGTGGAATTCGCACGGGTGGCATGGGAAAGTGAGCGTTCGCTTCACCCAGTCTATGGAGGGATTGTGCCCCAGCAACCAGTTCATTCCCAAAACTACAGGTGCTACAATGGGTGCAATGGTAAAGTAAAGGCGCTCCCAATGCTCCCCTACAGACATGATAACCGCCACGGTGCGGTGGGTTACGGGTCCCCGTTTAAAGTCAGTGCCATCCATCTGGGAAAAACAGATGGGTTCGGGCAATTGTTTCCGCCTAACTTTCAACAGTTTGGCTGCTTCTTCACTTATCATAGTACGGGCGCAACCCGAGTCCACTAGGGCGATGAATTCTAAAATGGGACCCCCCTTGGGTAGTGAGAGTTTAACTTTTACATAAACATTCTCTTCTTGGGCGCTTACCATCAGCGGAGCTCCTTGCACAACGTTCGGTGCGGTCTGCTGAGGAGCCCCTCTTACAGCAGACCGGCGGCGTTTTTTGCCGGCAGGTCCCAGTCCTCCTCCTCGCTGGAAGAAGTGGTGGTGAGACTGGTAATCCGTGACTCCGATGAGTCAAAGGTCTCTATTGTACTCCGTGACCCCCATGGGTCAGCGGTATCCGGGGCAACAACTCCGGTGCGGGCATGCAGGGCTGAAGGTGCGCTGCGTCGGCCCGGAGGAGGCGCGCCGCTCCGGCTGCGAGGTTGTCCTTCGAGAGAGGGCTTCTCCGGTTCGATGGTGGTCGGACGAGTCGGTGCCGGGCGTCCGATTCGAGAAGGGCACTGGGAAGCAAAGTGACCTTTCCCCCCGCAAACGAGACAGGCCCCACTTTTGAAACGTCTACGGCATTCGGCCATGGAAGGTCCGCTCCCGGAGGGAGCACGAGAGTCTTTTGGCCCTCCGGGCCTGTCTCCACGGGGTTTGATCTCTCGTCCGGTTCGTTGCCGGGACAGGAGCAGCAGTTGCTTACGGTTTTCGATGTCAGCTGCGTGTCAGATCTAGCCCTCCACGTCGGGCGGGTTGCCCTGCATGAAGGCCCAGTGTTGCAACTCCGGGTTCAAACCTTCGCGGAAGCACTGCACTCGGGTATTCTCGCTCCAGTCCATAACTCGACTCGACAGCGATTGAAATTCGCTTGCATACTGCGCAACGGTTTTAGTCCCTTGGCGCAGCTGCTGTAAAGCCACCTTCGCTCGCTCACCCAGATGCGGGTCTTCGAAGCGATGTCGAAGGGCAACCATGAAGTCGTCAAGGCTCCGCAAAACCGGGGAGCATAGTTCATACTGCTGGACCATCCAGGCGGCCGCTTCCCCTTGAAGGAGGGAAGCGACGTACTGGACCCGGGAATCCTCAGAAGTAAAGGTCCGGGCCTGTTCACGCATAAAAACATCCACTTGTACCATGAAGAAGGTTAACTGGTCACTCGACCCGTCATACGTGGTTTTAAGGTCTCTGCGCGGTGGCGGAGCGAGGGGTACTGGAGGGTTGTGCGGCGGTTGTCGACCTCCGTCCGGTGGAGCTGTGGGTGGGGGCTGGATCTTCAGCGCATCCATGGCTCCGGCCATCTCCAGCATTGCTGTCTGCATCAGGTCCATTCTGTCCAGTAATTCCTGGCGTTCCGACTGCCAGCGCTGCCGTTCTTCCTCCATTTGATGAAAGAGTACGGCTTCCTTCCGAGCGGGATCGTCCTCGAATCCTACCCCGTGCAGTACAGTCCGCCTTGACTGCTGGTCGCTCCTCAGTAGCGACCAATGCTTGGGGGTTTCCAACCAGCTCTCCAAGCGGGTCTTCTTTGGCTTAGTTCCCAAGTCGGGTCGGTTGTCAGGAGCACTTGGTGTCTTCCCCGGTGATTTTCTGTCCGGCGGGGGTACGGTTGGCTCTGTGGGAACAGCGCCGTTCTTCTGGTCGCCTTCCTCCGGCTTGTCGTTGGAGTCCCCGTTGCCAGCCATAACTGTCCAGAGGCGGTTGGGCAACGTGGTGGTGACTTGCAACTTAATGTGAGGGTTCCTGGTCTCTCTGTGCAATTCCCAAAAATCACTTGTTCATTCAGAAATGTTGAAACAAGGTTTCTTTATTGGAAGTCACAATAGATACAGTCCACACATGGATAGAAAGTTGCAAGTAAGCCGGTTTGCTTCACTACATGATTATATCCCCTACAGCCGTGTTGGCGAACCTATGGCACGCGTGCCACTTCCGGCACGTGTTGCCCTCTCTGCCGGCACGCGCGGTTCCTCCCAGCTGCTGGCCTTTCTGGCTCTGCCCCGCCCTGGATGGGAGAGGCTGTAGGGAGGTGGCCGCCCAGCTGGGCCGCGGGGGCTTTGAACCACTCGGTTCAAAGCCCCCCCTTTCCTGGACTCCCCGCCGGATTTTTCCACCCCGGCCTCGGTCCCGATCCCCTCCTGCCCCGAGCCGAGGGGGGAGCGGAGAACCCCCCCTCCCCGCGGCCTCCCGCACCACTCCCAGGCCTGGCCGTGGGGGGAGAAATCCCTCCGGGGGGTGCGCGCATCAGGGCCTCCCGCTGCTCCTTCCCCGGCCATTGAGCTGGGCCTCCTCACCTCTCGCTGCCTAAAAGAGGGGAGCCCATCGCCGCTTCCGCTCGCTGACCCTGTCGCGCCTCCTTCGGCGTCTGGCGCCCCCCGGAGGGTGTTCCGCCCCACCGCCCTTCTCACTCACGGTGGCCGGCTGGTAGGGTGGCCCTCGCGGCCCACTGGAGGGGCCCACGTGGAGGAGTGGGGCGCGCGCGCACACACGTGTGTCTGGGGGGGGCTGGACTCCTCGCCCGCCAGAAGCCCCCCCCCTCTTCGGTTGGGCCGTTTCAGGGGCATCTGCCCTTGTTGCCTTTGGGGAACCTGCGGGGGAAAGGTAGGTTGTGGGGGTCGGCTCCTGCCTGGGGGTGGTGTCATCGGCGCTTCACCCCCCCCCGCCAGGCGCCCGACCACGGAGGTTTGTCGGCGGGCGGAGGGAAGGACGGGTGGGAGGGGCTTTTATCCTGCCGTCCTGACTCCTTTTCTCCCCCGCGTGTGGTGGCTAGCCCCCGCTGGTGTCTGGGAAGTCCTGAGGTGGCCCGGGGAGGCCTGGGCTCGGGACAGGGATTATTGGCCATTTGTGAATGGGAGGTTTTGCCTTGGATTTGCCACTCAGATGCATATTTTCCCCATCCAGATTCTCAAAACTCTGCATGGGGGGTTATTGGCCATTTATGTATGGGAGGTTTTGCCTTGGATTTGCCACTCAGATGCACAACTCAACAATAAGCCCCCCTGCAGAGTTTTGAGAATGCAGATGGGGAAAATGTACAGTGTTTGTCAGTCATTGTCATTATTTAATTTTATGGATGCCTTACTTACTTATTTCCCTCCTCAGAGGCCATGTCTACCCACTGGCTTTCTTGGCGGTAGACCTGGACTCCGAGGAGGGAAAAAAGTCCCCCTTCAGAGGCCAGGTCTACCAATTGGCTTCTATGGGCCTCCAGAGACCAGGTCTACTGCCAAGAAAGCCAATGGGTAGACCTGGCCTCCCAATGGGACTCCGGATGGGGAGGGGGAAATGGCAGGGACTTACAATTTAATTTTTATCAATAAATAAGATCATTATTAAGTATGATATAAAGTTTTATTCAGTGTACCTACCTATATAGTTTAAGTTTAAGAAATTTGGCTCTCAAAAGAAATCTCAATCATTGTACTGTTGATATTTGGCTCTGTTGACTAATGAGTTTGCTGACCACTGGCCTAGGGCTGTGCCGTGTTGCCGTGGTACGCATTGGCACTCGGAGATAAATAAGTGGGTTCTGGGTTGCAGTTTGGGCACTCGGTCTCTAAAAGGTTCGCCATCACTGCCCTACAGGGTAGCAAAAGGTCACACCTATTATTATGGGAAGCTACAAGATATATTGGTGCAATGGAGACATCAAACGTCCCCAGGGAGCTAGTTAGGGTTATCTACTTTCCAAGGCCGGAATTGGCAAGAGGGAGTGAATCAAAGCATAGCCGGGTAACACAGCAGGGGAGGCACTCGTGAGACATACCAGCCAGGGCCTGACAGATATGGCGCCCGAAGGCCAAATGGTCAGAACTGCTTTTACGAGTTCAGATGGAAGGGGGGGGGAATTATGGAAAGACAGTATACAAAGACACAAAGGCATACAGACTATCACACCTACCTACTACCAGCGAGCTTGCTGGAGTAGCATAGGGATGGTGGAACAAGGGTTTCACCAGGGCGTGAGCCACTTGGTGATTCCCCCACCACTTGGGAGGAGGCTGTTTGGACAGCCCTTGAACTGGGCATGTCCTACCCTAAGCCTTCTCCCAAATCCCTTAATGGGATCCCCCAATGAGAAAAAAGGGGCACACAGGCTGCTTTCCCCGGAAACTGATTCCAGCCCCATGCTAAACACTGCCAAAGAGCTCCCTACTCCCACCAATGCACTTTCAGCTGAACCAATCCTTAAGGCCCTGTCGGATGCCATGCAACCAGGAGTCCATACCACACTCCGAGAGGTGTACCACATCTGGCTTAAACATAGCAGCCTGCAGGAAGTAAATGTCACAATGATGGATAACCATGCCACCAAGGGCAACCGTAGTCCTTCCAATGGCATTAATGGCTTTACGCCTAGCCAGATCCAGTTTTTCAGATTAGTGGCTCTGTGCATTGCCCACCACTCCAACATGTCAAACCACAACAGAATTGTGCAAGGGAACATGACTGCAATCGCCTGTAGAGCAGAGTGGTCTGCTTGTATTAGATCTTTTCCCTTGTGTTTGCCGAGCTGCTCCATGCCATGTGTGCCACTCCAACATGTCAGACCACAACAGTACCATGCAAGAGAACATGGCTGCAATAGCCTGCAGATTGGACTGGGATGCTTCTGTTAGATCTTTTTCCTTGCGTTTGTCAAGGTCATTCTCCCCCAGTTGTATCACCAGGGCACCAGGAACACCATGCAGCCAAGCTGACCATCTTAGCTGAGGCACCAAAGACATCGATTGCATGCCTCTCACTCCAAACCAAGAGATGCTCCACCATCCTTCCAGGCCCAGGTATCTGCCCCAACCTGACGGTGCCGCATACACTCCTATCCAGTTCACAATACTGTGCCCGCAGATCCAAACCTGCTTAAGAGGCCCCACAGAAACACAAGCAAATAAATTAAACATTGTCAAGATGAGGTCTAATGTAACTCTTGCATGCTGCAGACCTCCATCTCCCAATAGCTTGAATTCATTTGCCCGGCATACCAAACCTGGCCGCCAATGTGGCTGCCCCAAACCTAAGCAAATGGGCCCCAAATTCCTTGGAAGGAAGACCAATCCTTTCCAACCCCAACCTAAAAACATGAAAGAACTGGAGCCTAGTCGAGAAGACACCATTCTTGTGGACAAGAAAAGGACCCAGAATGTTAGACCGAACTGCCAAAAATGACTTGTATGCCCTAACTGGGCAAGGCCCCAGTCCACTGGCAGCGTGGAGATACAGCCATGCTCCTTTTCCTTCTGATCAGTTTTTGAACACCTTATGACCAGCTGGAGCTTTTCCCTGGATAAGGCCAAATAACCATACCGCAGGTTATGCCCCCCAGGCTTGCCACCCAATGCGCCAGGTATCAGCTCACCCACCCTGTGCCCCAAAAAAGGTGAAAGTGTAGGCCGCTTCAAACAAAGAAGCCTCAAGAGGAGACCAACACAGCCTGCCAAGACAGTGTATCAATTGGGCTAATATTCCCAGAGTAAATGGCCTGTGGGTGTCGGGAAAGGGTGGTGAAGCCAGCCTCCAACCCTCAGTGGTCCTGTGCGTGACAAAAGAAGCACATGGGTCATTGTAACCATGAGCTTTGCTACAGAATGAAACAGCTGCCATGTGCACCCCAATGGTCTTTGCTGACAAACCCTGCTGCTTGAGTTGAGGCAAATATTGGAGTACCATTTGCTCAGGTACTGGCCAGGCTCTTGGTCTACTTGCTGGGGTAGAAAAGTCCCGAAATTCTGCTGCTGCTGAGTTGTAGGCTCGTAAAGTCCATGGACAAGTTGTCACACCAAAAGCGGACACTTCTGTCCCTGAAAAGGTCTTTCCAAATGATGTCGGCTACTACAATGGGGAAAAGCTCCAAGAACGTTAAATCCCTGGCAACCTCCGTCCCTGACCAGCGGCTGGGCCACTTTTGAGTACACCACCTGCCACTGAAATAAAGCCCCAAACCAATACTTCCTGGTGTGTCAAATTGAACTTGGAGATCCTTACCCAGATCCAATGGCACCTGCCAAAATGTGGCACCATTATACCAATCTAGAAAAATAAGCCAGGTTCTAATATCCTCTGTGAGGCCTTGGGTCAATCGGACATGATGGTGCGGTGACCTTGGCGTCGGAAGTAGCTCTGGCCAAGCGGGAGCAAAAGGCCCTCCCAGGTGAAACCATCCTGCAGGCAAAGCTGAGGTATCTTATGACTGACTGAAGCTCCCTTAAGGTGCATTTTTCCCAATTTGAAAGGAGCATCAATAATGCTTTTAATGCCAACAGTTTTTCCTTCCGGGAGGTGCCTGCTAAAGAATCAATTTCTATTCCCAGGAAAAACAACCTATTAGGAAGGACCTCAGTTTATTCATGGGCAAGCGGCACCCCTAACTCCATTGCCAAGGTGGCAAAAGCAGCCAACAGGTTGGCGCAGACTTTGCTGCCTGCAGGTCCCACAAAAAGGAAATCGTCTAAATAGTGAGTGACCAGGGAGGAACCCACCCTGTCTTTGACAGCCCATTCCAGAAAGGTACTAAATGCTTCAAAAGCTACGCAAGCCACTGAACCACCCACGGGCATAGCTTTGTCAAAGTACCATGAACCTTGAAAATGAAAACCTAACAAACAGAAATCCTTGGGGTGAACAGGTAGCAAATGAAATGCCGATTGGATGTCACACTCAGCCATTTCTGCCCCATTGCTGCAAAACTGTAAATGCGTATGGCTTGGTCAAATGACGCATACCTCACCAAGCCAAGCAGCGCCATCCTTAGCTATTTTTTGCAGCCACAACTTTAGGCAACTCTCTAACCAATTTTAACTTGCCAGATTCCATGGGGACCTGAGGGCCAAAAAGGGGATACAGAACCAATTGGAGAAATCTTCCCATAAGTACTTGGCAGCCTATCTAAGTGGGTAAGGAGCCAGCAACGGTGCAAGAGCCTCATGCCTGGTAGGAGTGTTAGCCAGCACACCCAATGGCTCCACTTCACTTCCTCCCCAGAGTTGGTGCTGGAAGTCCCTGCAGTTGGTGAAGGCATAGGGCCTGCTGCTTCAAAAGGGCATCTGGCTGAAACCCCCTGTGGGCAACTAGATTTTGGGTGCAACTCAAAGCAGGATTTGCAGCAGTGTTTAAAACAACACCTGATCCATTGACACTTTCCTTGACTATATACCTGTCAGGCCTGCTTTCCACTGCTCTCAGCAGCCTGTCAGACTGAGAATGTTTTAGTTTCGATTCCACCAGGTGCCTCTCAAGGTCGAGCCTGCTAACTGTTGAATTCCTGTTCCAGCGCTATCTCCCATGGGAACGGCTCCTCGTTGGGAGGGGGTTGCCATGACTCGTTGTGACTAACGCTTTCCCATATAGACCCTGTACTGTGCCACCAGTTTCCATTCGTGCCAATTTACCTGTAGCTCTGCAAACCTGTATGTTTTCCAATAAATCAGAATTGGAGAAGATGGATGCCAGGAGGATCTTCATCATCAGTGAAAGTGGATGTGAGGTGGTTGGCATCTGCACCCCGGCCTGAATCCCAGACTGCACGTGAACCACTTAAAGCCTCCTGCTGACCCTGGCTAGCCCTAAGGAATAGTGCCCATGCTGGTAAGCCTGGCACATTGGCTGCAGACTGCCAATAGTTCAACTCACGATCCCCTGACCGCTCATCTTCTGAAGAATGCTCACCCAAATATCCTGAGCTGTTAGGTACGTCAGGATGCCTTCCCTTGGTTCTCCTCCGGTGACTTTGCGTAGCCCTCCTTTTCCGGTGGGATCTGGTCCTAGTCACCCTTGAACTGGACGATCCCGATGAAGAGTAGCTTCGCTGCTTTCGCCTTTTGGTGACACTGCGACCCCTGGTGAAAGGCTGGTCATTGTCATTTGCCGTCCCAGCTGCCAGGTGCTGAGAGCTGAGCTGGTCAAGCTTTTCAGCTACGCATTCCATCACCTTTGTCAGCCCTTGGAGCATGGCTGCCCCTAGGCTTGCCACCCCTGGCTGCTCAAGCTGGCTCTCGTTTGGCCTTACTCCACTCTTTTTTCTGAGAGACAAGCAAGCCCAGAACTACCTGGTGGCCCCAGCTAGGCCCCTGGTTTGAGGATGGGACTCCCAAGGCTGAGCCTCCAAAGGATGGCCTTTCTTCTGGGAAGGCATACCTCTGTGCTCTCTCTTTGCCTTTTGATCCATAACCAGAGCTACAAGAGGAAGGAGGATGGACGGTGATTTCAGCGAGGCCTAGAGCAGGCAGTGGGCAAGAATTACCAGACTGTCAAAATATATGCTGCAAATACAATGCCATTGATATAAGAACAGGGCATTTTATTGGAGGGAAGAGCTACTGTAGATCAACAGTCTCAAGAACTAGTTTCCCTTCAAAGCCACCAGCCTAGTCAGCAGCTGGAAGCCAAGGCAGGGAGCAGTACCATGCAGTGTATGGCTGGTGAATGGCAGCGGCATCCTGCATGGGTGTGTGGGGGGGGGGGGCTGACATTTATTCAATAAATAAATGGAAAAGGAAAAGACAACCCTTCTCCCTGAGAGTCGACTTATTGAAATCATACTTTAAGTAGGAACAACAGGTAGAGTAGACAGACTCTCTTCCTCTCTTTCTCTCTCCCACAAGCACTCTTCTGGAGGGGTTTTTGTTTTGTTTTTGGTGGTTTTTTTTGCTACCTCCTCCCCCAGAGGCCTTGTTAAACTGCTCTAATAAAATATAATAGAGGCTGTTTAAAATGCACAAGCAGGAACAACAGAAAGCTATAAACATGTTTCCTGCTGTTATAGCTGAAATGAACAGCCCTTCTCTCTAGTGAATATTTGAAGGGTTTTCTACATATGGTTAGAAATGGGATGTGAGCAAGTGAACTAACCATTCTCCCATTGTGCAAAGGGCCACTTTCTTTATTTCCCTGGCACCCAGTTTCTGAGACAAAACAGGAGATTTGGGGATGGGGCAGCATTCTTCAACATAAACAGAAAGCAATAGGAAGAACTATAGGAGAGGAGAAGAATGTAAGCTGCCTTGGGTCCCCATTGGGGAGAAAGGCAGCTAGTAAAGAAAGTATGTATGTACATAAGAAAGAAAGAAAGAAAGAAAGAAAGAAAGAAAGAAAGAAAGAAAGAAAGACATCCAAAGCCCATCTAAGGCCACTTATGCAGGGCTGTTTCCCTCACGATCACCCTGCCGACTGCTTTGGGGCTTCCTTTTGATTATGCATACCTTTCCTGACTGTCAGCGGTCGCCTTGCTCTCCCTGCGCATTTCCGGAAAATGTGGGCAAAACTCCTCCGTTCAGCTAGTCAGTTTCTTGACTGGCTCAGGCACCCTTATGAGAAAGCTTGGAAAGTTATGGAAAAGGCTAAAAGCCCATAAGGATGACATAAGAAGAAGAAGAATTGGTTTTTATACGGCAACTTTCTCTACCACTTAAGGGAGACTCAAACCTGCTTACAATCACCTTTCCTTCCTCTCCCCACAACAGACACCCTGTGAGCTAGGTGAAGCTGAGAGAATGTGACTTGCTCAAGGTAACCCAGCTGGCTTCATGTGCAGGAGTGGGGAAACACATCCAGTTCACCAGATTAGCCTCCGCAGCTCATGTGGAGGAGTGGGGGAATCAAACCTGGCTCTCCAGATCAGACTCCACAGCTCCAAACCACCGCTCTTAACCACTACACCACGCTGGCAGCAAGACAGCAGGTACACATGTCAAATTCTCAAAGGTGTATCTCACCTTTCCTGGGAATGCATATGAAAGAGGTTCTTGTAGGTTATCCGGGCTGTGTAACCGTGGTCTTGGAATTTTCTTTCCTGACGTTTCACCAGCAACTGTGGCAGGCATCTTCAGAGTAGTAACACTGAAGGACAGTGTCTCTCAGTGTCAAGGGTGTAGAAAGAGTAATATATAGTCAGAAAGGGGTTGGGTTTGAGCTGAGTATTGTCCTGCAAAAGTATTGTCCTGTAAGTATCAAGATAATGTGCTAATGAGGGTATGGTATGTTAATATGGAACCATTGTATCCTGAAGTGATCTGTTAATGTGTGTAATCCAAAACTAATCTGTATGGCTATTGTTGAATGTTGTCTTTGTCTGGAGGTGTTTCAGGGCAGGAAGCCAAGCCTTATTCATTCTTAAACTCTCCTCTTTTCTGTTAAAGTTGTGCTGATGTTTGTGAATTTCAATGGCTTCTCTGTGCAATCTGACAAAATAGTTGGTAGAATTGTCCAGTCTTTCAGTGTCTTGGAATAAGACCCTGTGTCCTGTTTGTGTCAGTCCATGTTCAGCCACTGCTGATTTCTCAGGTTGGCCAAGTCTGCAGTATCTTTCATGTTCTTTTATCCTTGTTTGTATGCTGCGTTTTGTGGTCCCGATGTAACTTTCTCCACAGCTGCAAGGTATACGATATACTCCTGCAGAGGTGAGGGGGTCTCTTTTGTCTTTTGCTGATCGTAGCATTTGTTGTATTTTCTTGGTGGGTTTAAACACTGTTTGTAGGTTATGTTTTTTCAAAAGTTTCTCCATCCTATCAGTGACTCCTTTAATAAATGGCAAGAATACCTTTCCTATGGGAGACTGTTTTTCTTGAGTTTTCTGATTTTTGTTTGGTTCAATGGCCCTTCTGATTTCATTCTTGGAGTTGGCTACTCCAAGAATGAAATCAGAAGGGCCATTGAACCAAACAAAAATCAGAAAACTCAAGAAAAACAGTCTCCCATAGGAAAGGTATTCTTGCCATTTATTAAAGGAGTCACTGATAGGATGGAGAAACTTTTGAAAAAACATAACCTACAAACAGTGTTTAAACCCACCAAGAAAATACAACAAATGCTACGATCAGCAAAAGACAAAAGAGACCCCCTCACCTCTGCAGGAGTATATCGTATACCTTGCAGCTGTGGAGAAGTTTACATCGGGACCACAAAACGCAGCATACAAACAAGGATAAAAGAACATGAAAGATACTGCAGACTTGGCCAACCTGAGAAATCAGCAGTGGCTGAACATGGACTGACACAAACAGGACACAGGGTCTTATTCCAAGACACTGAAAGACTGGACAATTCTACCAACTATTTTGTCAGATTGCACAGAGAAGCCATTGAAATTCACAAACATCAGCACAACTTTAACAGAAAAGAGGAGAGTTTAAGAATGAATAAGGCTTGGCTTCCTGCCCTGAAACACCTCCAGACAAAGACAACATTCAACAATAGCCATACAGATTAGTTTTGGATTACACACATTAACAGATCACTTCAGGATACAATGGTTCCATATTAACATACCATACCCTCATTAGCACATTATCTTGATACTTACAGGACAATACTTTTGCAGGACAATACTCAGCTCAAACCCAACCCCTTTCTGACTATATATTACTCTTTCTACACCCTTGACACTGAGAGACACTGTCCTTCAGTGTTACTACTCTGAAGATGCCTGCCACAGTTGCTGGCGAAACGTCAGGAAAGAAAATTCCAAGACCACGGTTACACAGCCCGGATAACCTACAAGAACCAATGAACTCTGACCGTGAAAGCCTTCGACAATACATATGAAAGAGGATTTTTAAGATAGACATTCTACAATTTCCAAGTGTTAGAATTCCTGTCTCAGAGTTAGCCTAGATCAGCTGTGTTGAACTCATTTGTTACGAGGACTGGATATGACATAAATGTCCCTTGGTGGGGGCCAAGCCATGCCTCACCAGCCCAGATTAAGAGTGGAGGAGGTGGCTGCCTCGGCTAGTTCGCAGACCAGATAAGAGCTCTTAAGAAGCCAGCCCTGCCCGCGGGTCTTACGTTTGACACCTCTGGCCTGGATAGTCCATGTCATCTTACTCAGTCCTATGGCCTTCTAAACTAGGGTTGCCAGGTCCCTCTTCACCACCAGCAGGAGGATTGGGGCGGAGCCTGAGGAGGGCAGGGTTTGGAGGGGGAGGGACTTCAATGCCAAAGAGTCCAATTGCCAAAGTGGCCATTTTTTCCAGGTGAACTGGTCTCTATTGGCTGGAGATCAGTTGCAGGAGATCTCCAGCTAGTACCTGGAGGTTGGCAACCCTGTTCTAAACTCCAGCCATATCTGGTAACCCCATGGTTTTCAATGATATTTAATGACTAATTATAGCTGGCTTGATACCTTAAAACAGAATAAAATTGTACAGCCATGTTGGTCCCCACAATCCATATAATGCCTTTTAGAACAACTACCCAAGGGTATTACATGGGTTTCAGCCTTGGGTTTGGATTTGGAACCTTAAGGCCTTTGGGTTCTCCTGTCTTTTAGAGGATGTGATAATTATGGAGCTCATGACATCCCAGCCAGTGAAAATTCAATAGCAGATTGGCCCTGATGTATCATAGGCTTGTCAAGGAAACAAGAATCAGGAAATATCAATTCATGGAAACACTGATGCATGGGGGAAGCTGATTTATATGCAGCCTAACCAAACTGCAGGGCTCCTGCCAAGCCATATAGATGTGGTGGCAAAACAGAGAACTTGCAGAGTGGCCTGTGTCAATATAAACACCAGCACACGTGACGAGGTTCATAGAGTTCATGCAAACACTGGAGAACAACGGGGAAGCGAGTGCAAAGTTTAAGCAATCCCGGTGATGGATCCAGGAAAAAGAGAAAGGTTACCCTGAACAATTCTCATCTTACTCTTAACTTGTTTGTCATTGCTAGTGGTTAACCACACACGACTGGCAATTACATAATTAATGGCAGCAGATGAAACTTGGCTTTTTCAGAACAGAAAGCTGCAAATTTGCAGTTTGTTCATATTTGCTCACACTTCTTTGCTCCAACACCCACAGTTTGCATAACAGATCTATGGATTATTCAGACATTTTAGAAACAGAAACTGAACTGTGGTTTTGGATTGCAGCAGATGCGTGAAAATAAGTCTTCATAAATCAGAGAATGAATAGACAGTAACTCCCACACACCATCCCATTGACTAAAGATGATGTCTATGTAGGTTTGCCAACCTTTAAACCTTTAAGTTTCTTTAAAGGAAACAAAGTCCTCAGAGTCAAATGAATTGCATCCAAAGGTACTTAAAGAACTTGCAGATTTAATTTCTGAGCCTCTGTCCATTATTTTTTAGAAGTCCTGGAGAACAGGTGAGGTGCCAGAAGAATGGAGGTGGGCAATTGTTGTCCCCGACTTCAAGAAGGGGGAAGAGGAGGATCCGGGTAACTACCAACCCATCAGCTTGACTTCTATACCAGGAAAGGTTTTTGAACAAATCATCAAACAGTCAGTTCTTGAGCATTTAGAAAGGATGGATCTGATCACTAAAAGCCAGCACGGGTTTCTCAAGAACAAGTCATGTCAGACTAATCTTATCTTCTTTTTTGAGAGAGTTACTACCTTGCTGGATCAGGGGAATCCTGTAGGCATAGTTTATCTAGATTTCAGTAAGGCTTTTGATAAGGTTCCCCATAATATTCTAGTTGACAAATTGGGAAAATGTGATTTACAGCCTATTTCTGTTAGGTGGATCTGTAACTGGTTGACAGATCACACCCAAAGAGTGCTTGTTAATGGTTCTTCATCCACTTGGAGAGAAGTGACTAGTGGAGTTCCTCAGGGATCATTCCTGGGCCCTGTGTTGTTCAACATCTTTATAAACGATTTGGATGAAGGAATAGAGGGTATGCTTATTAAATCTGCAAATGATACTAAATTGGGAGGGGTAGCAAATATGGCAGAAGTCAGAGCCAGGATACAGGATGATTTTGACAGGCTGGAGAATTGGGCTAAAACCAATAAAATGCATTTCAACAGAGATAAATGTAAAGTTCTGCATTTAGGTAGGAAAAATCAAATGCATAATTATAAAATGGGGTAAACGTGTTTTGCAAATACAATCTTGGGCTGTATCAACAGACGTATAGTGTCCAGATCATGAGAAGTGATGGTATTGCTTTACTCTGTTCTGGTTAGATCTCACCTAGAATATTGTGTTCAGTTTTGGGCACCGCAATTTAAGAAAGATGTAGACAAGCTGGAATGTGTCCAGAGGAGGGCAACAAAGATGGTGAGGGGTCTGGAGACCAAGTCCTATGAGGAAAGGTTGAAGGAGCTGGGTATGTTTAGCCTGAAGAGGAGAAGACTGAGAGGGGATATGATAACCATGTTCAAGTACTTCAAGGGCTGTCATATAGAGGAGGGTGCCGAGTTGTTTTCTGTTGCTCAAGAAGGTCGGACCAGAACCAACGGATTGAAATTAAATCAAAAGAGTTTATGTCTAGACATTAGGAAGAATTTTCTAACAGTTAGAGCAGTTCCTCAGTGGTAAAGGGTTCCTTGGGAGTTGGTAAGTGCTCCTTCCCTGGAGGTTTTTATGCAGAGGTTAGATGGCCATCTGTCAGCAATGCTAGTTCTATGACCTTAGGCAAATCAAGAGGGAGGACACCTTGGCCATCTTCTGGGCATGGAGTATGGGTCACTGGGTGTGTGTGGGGGAGGTAGTTGTGAATTTCCTGCATTGTGCAGGGGGTTGGACTAGATGACCCTGGTGGGCCCTTCCAACTCTATGATTGTATGAACCTCCAGGTACTAGCTGGAGATCTCCTACTATTACAATGGATCTCCAGCTGATAGAGATCAGTTCATCTGGAGAAAATGGCCGCTTTGGCAATTGAACTCTATGTAGGGTAGCCAGGTCCCCCCTCTCCTCTGGCAGGAGGCTTTTGGGGCAGAGCTGAGGGGACCGCGAACCCACAGTCGCACTGATGAGCATGCACGTCACTCCCGGTGTACACCCAGAAGTGCTAGGGCCGTTTAGCACTCAAACTGCAGTGTGTAGGAGTGTGCCCATGTTTGCCCGCCGATCCTTAGCTGATCGGCAGGCAGGGGGGTGGATTGGCGGGGGCTTGCCCACCACCACCAGGCACCAATTGCTAAAGTGGCCTTTTTTTCCAGCCAAACTGATTAATATCGGCTGGAGATCAGTTGTAATAGCAGGAGATCTCCAGTGTCGCGGTTCGGGCCGTTAAGTGCCTACACT
This sequence comes from Euleptes europaea, assembly GCF_029931775.1. Classification (NCBI taxonomy): domain Eukaryota; kingdom Metazoa; phylum Chordata; class Lepidosauria; order Squamata; family Sphaerodactylidae; genus Euleptes; species Euleptes europaea. The sequence continues at coordinate 4,093,434 of NC_079326.1, read as the reverse complement.
CTTAGAAAGAACCCCTTCCTGAGAAGGGATATGTTATCTTATTCAGCGAGACACCACTAGACCGGAATCAACGGTTCCTAGAAACTTGTTATCATTCCTAGAACATCTCTTGAACACGTCAATAAATTTATAATAATGGACAAGAGTAGAAGTATATTAAAAACACATTTATTTACATTATACAATATATGCTTTTTGGTTGCAAAGCCTTAAAATATCATATAAGGATAGACATCATTAGTCTTAAACATGTTTATGTAGCAAGTAATCATTCACATTCTCTATGCCTCCATAAAGGAGTATCTTAGTCAGAATATACTCATAAAGTATCCTTAGTGCAATGCACCTTCATTCAGAATATAAGGTTACAGAAATCCTGTCGAAATATGGTTAATTCTTTGGAGAAAGATTTGGTTAGAAGCATCCTAACTTAAATCATTCAAAACATCATAACATTTCTGTACAGAAGACACACTATACCTTGCTGTGTCATCTGTGTCATCTGGAGTCCTTTAAGAGTCTAAGCTCTATGAGAACATATTTGCTAAGTCTTGAATCCTTTAAAGACTTCTATTAATATTCTTAACTGATCATCATTAAGATCAGGCATTGTCTATGTACATGCTATGCATGCTCTTTCTAGTTTTAGACAGCAATGCTGAATATATAAATACTATGTGTTAGCTTAAAGCTGTTTACAGTCTCTGACTGTGCCAATCTGTGTATGTGCTGTACAATGTATCAGCATTGTGCATATCTCACAGAGTACAGAGAGTCTCCTTTCCCTTCAGGAACATCTCTGGTCTCTTGCTCTGAGGAGGTTCAGAAGTCCCTCTGTTAAGTAGAGGACGTTCTGACACAATCTCAGAGGTCTAGCTATTAGCCCTGTGTTCAGGATGCTTCTTTAGCATTGGTAAGGCAAATAGGCTTAGTTTGTAAGAATCCATAAATCCAATGGACTCTCAGTGTTCCAATACATGGAAAGATCACTGCACTTAGTTTCCTATTCAAAAAAAAAGGAATTCTAAGGGTCTCTATCCTCTTCTAGGAATAGAGCAGTCTCACAAGAAGACTGTAAGTAAGATATGTTGAAATATCCAGATCTTGATACTTCAAGATACCTCTGAGAACTACTGTCCACGCAAGGACCAGAGTGTCAATGTTTTACATCTCAAGCCTTTTGAGATGGAGAAGTGCTACATCAGACAGCTGCAGTCTGCCAGTCATAGCACTCTAAAGTACTCGCAGTAATGTAGCTGTATTTATACTATTTCTAGACCCATTAAGAGTGAAGAAGGCTCCTTTATCCCCTCTTTCTTATCCTTCCAGAGGGGTGCCTTTATTTCCTCTTATCAGTTGTCAGGTGTGTGTGTGTTAAGTGCCGTCAAGTCGCTTCTGACTCATGGCGACCCTATGAATGAAAGTCCTCCAAAATGTCCTATCTTTGACAGCCTTGCTCAGATCTTGCAAATTGAAGGCTGTGGCTTCCTTTATTGAGTCAATCCATCTCTTGTTGGGTCTTCCTCTTTTCCTACTGCCCTCAACTTTTCCTATCATGACGGTCTTTTCCAGTGACTCTTGTCGTCTCATGACGTGACCAAAATACGACAGCCTCAGTTTAGTCATTTTAGCTTCTAGGGTCAGTTCAGGCTTGATTTGATCTATAACCCACTGATTTGTTTTTTTGGCAGTCCACGGAATCCGCAAAACACTCTCCTCCAACACCACATTTCAAAGGAATCTATTTTCTTCCTATCAGCTTTCTTCATTGTCCAGCTTTCACACCCATACATAGTAATAGGGAATATGATGGCATGAATTAATCTAGTCTTGGTGGCCAGAGTCACATCCTTACACTTCAAAATCTTTTCTAGCTCCTTCATGGCTGCCCTTCCCAGTCTCAATCTCCTTCTAATTTCTTGGCTGCAGTCTCCCTTTTGGTTGATGGTGGAGCCAAGGAATAGAAAGTCTTGAACAATTTCAATTTCCTCATTGTCCACCTTAAAGTTGTGTAATTCTCCTGTAGTCATTACTTTTGTTTTCTTGATGTTCAGCTGCAGTCCTGCTTTGGCACTTTCTCTTTTAACTTTCAGCAGTAGTTGTTTCAAATCTTCACTATTTTCTGCCAATAATGTAGTGTCATCAGCATATCTCAAATTATTAATGTTCCTCCCTCCAATTTTCACTCCACCTTCATCTAAATCTAATCCTGCTTTCCTAATTATATGTTCTGCATATAGATTGAAGAGATAGGGAGATAAAATACATCCTTGTCAGTTGTCAGGAGCAGTGTAGAAATGGCTTAGTACCCAGCTGCTCCTGTCCTATGTTCTTATTTGGACTTCCTTCCCTTTCACTCCTCTTTGCTTAAAATATATACACTCATTTCTGAGTTATATGATTATGGTACATATTTAATTTCTATACCATCCTCTTCGTTAGGACAATACACATTAAATGAGACTACTTAGAAAGCTGTAGCACGTTTAACTATATAACTCATGAAACACAATTATTGTTTACATTTGTCACTTTGTAACATCTTTTAGTAACTGACAGCCTTGGGCAGATTACAGAAGGCAAGGAAACATATTACTCTTATCTTTGAGAGAACTTTAATGCCTTTAAGCTCTATTAAGCACAATTTCAGCTATTAATGCACTCTTAGTACATTAAGATATCTTAAGACCTTGAAAAGGACAAGTGTTCTGCCTTTGAGGTGACTTTAGCACACTTTATGGACAGATAAGGGAAGATACCCTGCGCTGCCCCTTCAAGGACAAAGCCAGAGTAACTTTAGTAGTTAGCTTTGATAGAGCTAACCTTGAGCTAGCCTGTCAGCATGACACAGAGCTAGCCTGTCAGCATGACACAGACTTTCATTATACATTACACAAACCTCTGTAGTGGCTCAGTTTGCATGATGTGTTTAAGCTCTATATGGAATTAATTCTGCACATGTTCACAGAATACCATGATTATGTCATAGCCCGGCACACCAGCTACTACCTGGAGGTTGGCAACCCTATATTAAAGTCCCCTCCCCAAACCCTGCCCTCCTCAGGCTCCACCTCAAAAACCTCCCGCAGGTGGCAAAGAGGAACCTGGCAACCCTATGTCTGTGTACGGTGGCTGACCTCCAGGTGCGGCCCAGAGTGTTCTCCAGGAATTACCACTGATCTCCAGACAGAGATCACTTTCCCTGGAGAAAAATGGCTGCTTTGGAGGCTGGACTCCATGGTGTCCATACCCTGCTGAGGTTCCATTCTTCCGCAAACCCCACCCTCCACAGGCTCCACCCTCAAAATCTCCAGTAATTTCCCAACAGAGAGCTAGGAACTCTATGTATATCGGGGCTACGACCAATAGAGTTGCCAGGTCCCTCTTCGCTACCAGCAGGAGGTTTTTGGGCCGGAGCCTGAGGAGGGCGGGGTTTGAGGAGGGGAGGAACTTCAGTGCCATAGAGTCCAATTGCCAAAGTGGCCATTTTCTCCAGGTGAATTGATCTCTATCAGCTGGAGATCAGTTGTAACAGCAGGAGATCGCCAGCTGCCACCTGGAAGTTAGAAAAGATCCACAACAGCACTCACAACTATAATAATAAAGTAAGGATTTATAAAGTGAAAAGGGTGCACAAAAGTGAATATATATACATAAATACAAGGGTACAATAAGATACAAATTATCAAATGAATCCAGCACAGATAGAAATTCAATTGAAGAATATAAGCATCCTGTAAGCCAGGTAAGTCAATGTATATTGTCCACAATATGTTGTTATTTCTTCTCTGTATATAACAGGCTGGACGGTAAACAGCGATGGCGAAGCCACAACAGGGAAGTATCAGGACGTGTCGTCTAGATCAAAAGCACGTTTTGCACTTGGCTTCATCAGCTTCATGTATCTATGTACCATGAAATAAATATGCTATTTTATATTAATAAATATTTTTAACATGTTAAAATTTATACTTTATTTCCAATATTATTAAAAAACTTAATTAGACTAAAATATGCATAATCCATCATATATGTATCACATATTAAAAAGGTCTTACCTAAGAGAATTCATAATAGTCATGATAAATAAAGTCTCAAACAGGACCAAAGCCTTCCTTGTGTAGGTCTCTCAAGGGCTAGGATAGTGGTATGAATAACAATGGGAAGTTAAGATAAGAGAACTGCCACTAATGAATTACAGCTGGGTAATCGAGGACTGAAGAAGATGCAGTATGTTAAAAGGCAAGGTCTTTATAAAAAACAAGAATAATCCAATTCATTATTCAAGCCTTTGGGGGATAGTGTCTCCATAAGAAAAATTAGTTTAGTTTCCATCTGATGTAACAACTTTTGAATATTTTGGGAATCATAAGGACGACCATGATACTGCCAAAGGACACAAAATGTAAATTCATTATCAGCATGTCCTTTTTCTATGAAATGTGGTGTGAGTGGCGCCTCCAAATTCTTGGCGCACAATCTAGATTGATGCTCAGCAATTCTGGTCCTAACTGGTCTAATTGTGCTTCCTATGTACATAGAGCAACATTTTCATAAGAAGCAATATACGACATTTTTTGAGGCACAGTTGAAAAAATGCCTCAAAGAAAACTTAAAACCAGTAACAGGGGATGTAAGTTCTTTAGTTCTGAGGAGGAATTGAGGAGTTCTGCCCTCTCTTCATCTCCTGTTACAATTTCACTTTCCGGTCCACGCAATGGGCCTTACTCTGTACATAGGAAAAGAACCCTTTTTTGTTGCGTTTAGCATCTCTTGCTAGCCTAAGTTCATACTGAGCTTTAGCTTTCCTAACACTCTCCCTACAAGCACTAGTTATTTGCTTATATTCGTCTTTGATTATAAGGCCCTCCTTCCACTTTCTAAATGAGTCTTTTTTATTTCTCAACTCTCAAGCTGTTTATGGAGCCACCCTGGCCTCTTTAGGTTCCTCCCATTTTTCCTTCTTATAGGAATGGTTTGGGATTGCACCTTCAGTATTTTATTTTTAAGAAATGCCCACCCTTCTTGAACTCCCTTCTCCTTAAGTATTTCTGACCATGGGATTCTACCTAGCATAAGTTTAAGTTTGTTAAAATTTGCTCTTTTAGAGTCCAACCTACATGTCTGACTACGTACAGGTTTTCCTCTCCCCAAGATTGTAAATTCCAAGAGTACGTGGTCACTACTACCCAGGGTTCCTACTACTTTAACCTCATCGACCAGTTCTTCCCTGTTGGTGAGAATCAAGTCTAAGATAGCAGACCCCCTTGTTTCCCTGTCCACCTTCTGCAATAGGAAGTTGTCAGCAAGAAAAGTCAGGAATTTATTGGATCTTGCATTTTTAGCAGTGTTGGACTTCTGTAAGCCCTTGGTCCAAATGAACCAGAAACCACGACATAGACAATCAGGTCCAAAGAAGCTGGTCTTTACTGGTCAAATAGAATAACAGAGCATAAAGGAAAGCGTGACAGCTATGAGGCTGTCTGGCTGAAACTTGGTAATATAGATGCACAGGAAGGGCGAGAGATTACATATCAAAAAACAAAGTAGTTTCCCAGAGCTTCAAACAGAGTGTAGTAGGCATAACAGTCCTTGCAACCTTGACTGCAGTTCAGTAGGCATAACAGTAGGCATAACATTCCTTGAGTCTGGTTGGCAGGAAGTGAAAGTGAACAGCAACTGAAATGCCTGACATTCTGCCCCCCTTAATGCCCCCTCCCGCCTTGCGAGGGGGACGGTCTATCCGGGTAGGCAGTGTGGAAGGCAGTTACTAAGTGCGGGGCAGAGACATCCTGTGCACGCACCCATTCATCGTAGGCAGGGGGGAAGTGCTTCCAGCAAATTAGGTACTGCAGGGATCCATGTCGTATACGTGAATCTAGGATCTTTGACACTTCAAAATGCTCCTCCTTCCCCCACCATCACGGGCTGCTCGGGAGGTGGCTCCGGAAGCCAGTCCGAGGAGGCGACATGAGGTTTAAGGAGGCTGACGTGAAAAACAGGGTGGATACGTCTCAGGGTTTTGGGGAGGGTCAGCTCCACAGTGACAGGATTGATGATCCGGGCAATGGGATAGGGTCCAATGTATGTGGCACTAAGCTTATGGCAAGGTCGGGTGGACCGTAGGTTTTTAGTGGAAAGATACACTAATTCACCGACCTGGAAATCTTTGCTGGGGGGGCGATGCTTATCTGCCTGCACTTTATATTTGCGCTTGGCTCTCTCTAGGTTGCTTATCAGCCAGGGCCAAGTGGTGCGGAGGGTATGTGCCCAAGAGGCTATATCGGAATCCCCCTCCCCCTCAGGTACTTCCACCGGGGCAATAGGACCGAAGTCCTGACCGTACACAGCATAGAAAGGGCTGAACCCTGTAGATTGATGGACAGCATTATTGTACGCATATTCTGCAAAAGGCAAGAGTTCTACCCAGTCATCTTGGTGGTAATTAACATAACAACGTAAATAACATTCCAACACAGTATTAACACGTTCGGTTTGTCCATCCGTTTGGGGATGGTAAGCACTTGACAACCCATGCTCCACCCCCACCAGTTTAAGGAACGCCTTCCAGAATTTCGCCACAAAACTACTTCCGCGGTCGCAAATTATCTTGTGCGGGAACGAGTGCAACCAGAAAACATGTGACAAGAAGAGGTGGGCCAACTTGGGGGTGGAGGGAATACCCACACACAGAATCAAATGTACCTGTTTGGAAAATAAGTCAGTAACAACCCAAAGTACAGTTTTCCCCCCACTAAGGGGGAGATCCATCATGAAATCCATGGCAATCACTTCCCAGGGTTTGCTGGGAATTTCCAGTGGTTGCAGTAGTCCTGGGGTTTTGCCTTGAGATCGTTTGACTGTGGCACAGATAGGGCAGCTGCGAATGAAGGAGTCCACATCAGAATGGGATTCTACCATGGGATTCTACCAAGCATAAGTTTAAGTTAGTTAAAATTTGCTCTTTTAAAGTCCAGCCTGTATGTCTGACTACGTACAGGTTTTCCTTTCCCCAAGATTGTAAATTCCAAGATTACATGGTCACTGCTGCCCAGGGTGCCCACTACTTTAACCTCATCAACCAGTTCTTCCCTGTTGGTGAGAATCAAATCTAAGATAGCAGATCCTCTAGTTTCCCTGTCCACTTTCTGGAGTAGGAAGTTGTCAGCAAGAGAAGTCAGGAATTTATTGGATCTTGCAGTTTTAGCAGTGTTGGACTTCCAACAGATATCCGGGTAATTAAAATCTCCCATGACCACCATTCCCGTCTCTTTGAGAACTTTGTGATCTGTTCTAGGAGCGTCCCTGTCAGAGGCTGCCTGACAACAGATTCAGACATCCAAGTCCTCTGCCTGGTTTGGTGGTTGATAGCCGACCCCCACCATTATATTACTATTATTTCTTATTCCTTTTATGTTTACCCATGCTCAGATTCATGTACTTCTTCACAAGTGTACACATCATTGATATACAGTGCTACCCCTCCCCCTTCCTTATCTGGCTATCCGTTTTAAACAAGTTGTACAGCTCAATCTTAATATTCCAATCATGAGTGACATCCCACCAAGTTTCAGTTATGCCTATTAGGTCAAAATCCCCTTCCTGTATTAGGGCTTCGAGTTCTTCCTGCTTGTTTCCCATACTCTGCGCATTAGTGTACAGATATCGGAATCCGTGGTTTATGTGCCCCGTGGTTTTCGTTACTGTACTTACCTGTGAGTTTATGTTTCTTTGCATACATGCCACTCCCTGCAAATCTTTATTGTTCTCGTCTCCAGGTATTATCAGCATACAAGGCTTTAAATTGTTGTCTCGCTCCCCCATAGGATTTAGTTTAAAGCCCTCTTGATCAGGTTTGCAAGGCTCTCACCAAACACATTGTTTCCCACTCTCGTGAGGTGTAAACCATCCCTCGACAGAAGAGCTTCTTCTCGAAAGCGTAAGCCATGGTCCAGAAATCCAAACCTTTCTTGACAACACCACCTATGCAGCCAGTCATTAATTGGCAGTATTCGTCTTTCCCTTCCTAAGCCATGACCTTCAACCGGCAGAACTGATGAAAATACAACCTGCGCCCCCAAGTCCTTCACCTTCTCACCCATAGCCATGTAGTCTCTTTTAATACGTTCTGGGCTGTGCCAGGCAATATCATTTGTTCCCACACGAACAAGTAAGAAAGGATAATAATCTGTGGGCTTGATGAGTCTTCCTACCCTTTCTGTCACATCCTGGATGTGTGCACCCGGTAAACAGCAGACCTCTTGGGACAACAAGTCAGGTCGGCATACTTTAGACTCTACCCCTCTCAGGAGGGAATCCCCAATTACGAGAACACACCTCTTCCTAAATTGTGGGGCGGAAGATCGCATCCTCTCATGTGCAGGAGCCTGAGGAATTTCTTTCATGCTTTGGGGGGATAGCCCTTGTTCCAGTGGTCCAGAATCAGTATCTATTGGGAGATCCTGGAACCGACTGCTGAGCAAGAGAGGATCAGGATGTGCCCTGATTTTCCTACTCCTGTGGGCCACATTCTTCCATGTATCCTCCTCCTGTGTTGTTTGTACCTCCATTTGGTCAGATTCCTTATTCTCCTGCTCCTATTGCTCGCTAAAGAGAGCTTCATGAGTTCTGTCCATGAACTCTTCACCTTGCTTTAAAAAATGGAGTGTGGACAAGTGTGCCTCAAGACCCTTTATCTTCTCCTCCAGCAGGGCTACCAACTTACACTTGCTGCAAGTGTAATTAATGTTACCCTCAGGTAAAAAGACAAACATGCCACAGACCTTGCATGTTACTGCCTCAGCTCCCTCACTAGCCACAATGTTGTGATCCATTTCTGATGGAGGCTTGAGAAACACCATTATTGACCAAAGGGTCAATCTGGAATCTGCCTGTATATTGCTGGAGATCCAAAGGAGAGACAGGACCACATCTGACACATGTCCCCTTTTACTTGTATGTCAGAATTAGGGTACACATTCAGGTTTGTGCTCTTAGGTTCATACAGCAGAGATGGGTATGCTCCAAACAATACATATTTATTAACAAGGAGATACAGGGCTGGAGCAACTGGTTTCAGAATAAGCAAACTCATGCAGTCTGTATTTCTACCCCACAAACAGTACTAACTAAGCAGGGACTCCACCCCATGAGACTAACTCCCAAAAAATAACGGGAGAAGTAGACCATTCCATTGTAATGTATACAATAGATATACCACAGTGGTGCTGTTCCTGGTGGCCTGCACTTGAAAGTGACAGTAACTCTCTGGAAAACCAAAATGTCCCAGGACCAAACTAGACATTATGGAGTCCATGGGTCCAACCTAAGGGCAATGCTATCTTAGTGCTGAACTCAGGCCTTTTAAAAATGCTGCAAGGGCCTGATCCTGATCAAGCCCAAAATGTGGTGGGACCAGGCACTCTTGTCCCCCACTCCACAACCATGGTCTAGTTTGGCCCCCAGGTTATGTATGGAAAAGATCTTCATAGGGCAAGGGAAATCTTCTACCTTAGTCTGTGAGCCACAGCTGCCCACACACTGCTAGTTTAGATGGATTAGTGGATAGACCCAATATAAGGCAACTTCATGTGTTCATGTATACCTCCACTTATTACAACCTGTACCCAATTTTGTGGCTGAGAACAAATTAGTAGGATGGGCATCATAACTGAGATTACAGAAGCATTCTCAAATGCTCTGCTTATGCAAGGCTCTCACCAAACACATTTTTTCCTACCCTCGTGAGGTGTAAACCATCCCCCATGATTGTTTCACTTCTAGGGTCATGCTAATAGTGACATCATGTTGTGTATTTCCCCCCATTTTTTCCTCTGCCAGTCCACTGAGCAGTGATGAACAACCTGTAAGCCCTTGGCCCGAAGAATCCCCAAAAGCAACAACCCAGACAGGTAGTCCTAAGGCAAGTTGACTTTTGTTGGAAAAATCAAACGTGTTAACAGTGCTTGCAAACTAACTAAGCCAAGAATGGCTGGCAGGCGCAAATCAGTAATATATATTAGCATAGCTGATATGGCAGGTTGGCATAGTAACTCAGTTTCCCATGGGAGAGGAATGCACGAGATAAAGTGTCCGTTAGAACAACAAAGCGAGGCAGCTGCGAGAAGCCGCGAGAAAGTCATAACACCTCAGAGGAGCCGAGGAGCCGAACAGGCCCGCTCCTGACATCCTGCTCCCCTTAGGGCCCCCTCCCGAACCAAAAGGGAGCTGGCTTCTGGGGGTAGGTGGAGTGGAAGGTTCGCACTAGTTGAGGGGCGGCGACATCGCAGGCGTGTACCCATTCGTCATAGGCAGGGGGGAAGTGCTACCAATGAACAAGATGCTGGAGGGAACCATGGCAAATGCGAGAGTCCAGGATTATAGCAACCTCGAAATGTTCCTCCCCCCCCCACCATCACCGGTTGCTCAGGAAGCTGGTCATGATGCCACTCCGGGGAGGGAGTGTGCAGTTTCAAAAGGCTTAGATGGAAAACTGGATGGATACGTCTGAGTGCCTTTGGCAGAGTGAGTTCCACTGTCACGGGGTTGATGATACGAGACACGGGATAAGGTCCCACATATTTGGCACTTAGTTTGTCACAAGGACGGGTGGAACGAAGGTTCTTGGTAGACAGGTAGACCAAGTCCCCCACTTTATAGTCCTGGCAAGGAGATCGATGTTTGTCAGCCTGAGCCTTGTATTTATGTTTGGCTCCACAGGGCCCTCATGAAATTATTGAGAGAGCGTATGGAGTGAGCCCGAGTGTCAAACTGGAGAATCATCCAGTCCGCCGCTTTTCCCGTTAAGAGGGAGGCGACAAAACGAACCCGGCTGTCCTCAGTGGGGAAGAACTGGCCTTGTTCCCTCATGTAACTGTCCACATGATGCAGGAAACAGGGTAAAGCCTCGACCAAGCCATCATAGGTGATCTTTAGTCGGGGTTGTTTCCATTGAATTGGTTGCACAGGGAGCGGTAACACCGGCGCTCCAGGGGGCGGCTGGCCTGGCACGATGGGCATGATCGGCGTGGTGGGCGCACCTAGCCCGATCGGCGTGGCGGGCTCACATGGCCCAATCGGCGCGGCGGGCACGCCGGGTCCCCCACCAGGTGCCTGGGGTAGATGTTGCAGAGCTGGCTGCGGAGGCTGGGTAGGATCTGGTGGAACAGGGGCGTTTTGAGCCCATTGCAACTGTTCATTCTCGCGGAGCAGTTGTTCCATCTGTTCCTGTAGAAGGTTTACCTGGTCAGCCAATTCCTGGTTCTGGCTCTGCAAGAAATAAGTGTCATCGCAAATCCCTCCGGTACATCTGGATTGGCTAACCCGAAGGTCGGAGGCCCAGTGAGATCCGTCGCCATATAAGTCCTCGTCGTCGGATAAGTCTGACTTGGGGTATTGTCCAGCAAGGCGCCGGGCACGTTGTGTGGCTCGAGACGGGACAAACGTCAAGGAGAAAGAGGGTCCGAAAGAGAACCCTGATCCCACAGGTCCCTTGGGACGCATGTCTTTCGCATTTGCCCTGGAGCGTTCGGCTGCCAACTGCTGCTCTCTGTCCTTGTCGGCCTGAGCCTTGGCCGCCGCTAATGCCGCTTCCTGCCGTTGTTCCTCGGCCCATTGGTTTGCGAGCGCTTGGTCTGTTTCCAGCTTCAAAGTGAAAGCTGCAGTGACCAACGGAAGAGCTTCTCGCTCCAGAAGGGCGAGGAGCCGGACCTGATCCTGTCCAAGTAGAGGTTGCACCTGGACAGCCAAGGCAGCTGCCCCAGCTCCAAACGACGGAGTCAACAGTCACATTAAGTCGGCCACCGTAGTTGTGGTCAAGGGTAGATCCACAAATAGTAACGCAGTCCGAATAGCGATGGCGTGTGCCTTGACTTCACAAACTTTAGGATCAGGAACCAGGGTCTGCGGCTGTTGTCCCGCCATGTCGCGGAGCGAGTCGGGTAGGTCCAGAACCACCGCTTGATCCTGTTGCAAAGTCAATTTCGCTAACAAACAAGTTAGGAGAACCAAGTCCTCTTTCGCCTCCCGCACCTCTTCCAACAACCCGTCCAGGGCTAAGAGGTGGTGACGGGCAGCACGGTCCACGTCCTCAGACGACCAGGGTGTCATTTCTGTAAGGCAGCACCACTGATGCCGAAGAAGACCCACTAGGCGGTTAATTTCCGCATCAGTCTGTAAAGCTTCTACTAGCACATCATGCAGCAGAGTTGGCATAGTAACTCAGTTTCCCATGGGAGAGGAATGCACGAGATAAAGTGTCTGTTAGAACAACAAAGCGAGGCAGCTGCGAGAAGCCGCGAGAAAGTCATAACAGCTCAGAGGAGCCGAGGAGCCAAACAGGCCCGCTCCTGACACAACCTGGGTTGCCGGTAGGCGATGTCCCTCCATAGCAGGAGACCAGGCAGCCCTAGGCTGGATACGCACATATATATGACCATGTGACACTGCTTTATACTGATTCAGACTGTCTGTCAGTGTAGTTCAGTGTTGTCCTTTCTGATGGGCAGTAGCTGTCCATCACTTCAGATCCTTCAACTGGAGATACCAAGGAAGTGAACTTCAGACTTGCTGTACACCAAGTCTCTGCTTCACCACTGGGCCACAGCTTCTTCCGGCAAAAAAGAGGGAGAAAAGGAGAAGAACTAACTGAGCAAAAGAAACACTATCTAGCCATCAGCTGACAGCTGAGAAGAGACAAAACTGGCTAAACTGTAGCAATGTGATATTGTCAGATAGGGCTTCTGTCAACTCTGTTCTCAAACAAGATGGTTTCCCTGCAAACAAGATGGAGTTCTCCATGCACTCCTTCCCCCCCGTTTTGCACACGAACTCCGGCCAGATGTTTACAATTGTATTGGGACCCGCCCGTGTAAATCTTCGATCTGATATCGGGTCCCGCACACAAAGCCGAGAGCTCGGCCATCTCCTCCACTGATTGTTCATAATTGTTTCTGTTTCTGTTGCACTTAAGTCGTTACCGGCAGGAAACGACTACATTGTCTCTTTGTTCCTGTAACCCTATTGTATCAGCCCTATAAATGTATCCACAATCCCCCTGACATGTATTCCAGCCTTGTGCGTCTCCTTACTGAAATCACTTACTTTCGGAATAAATTCTTGAACCGCTGCTCTGCCTGGATTTGAGTTCTATTGCCTGAAACGTTGTGCATTTGCTGAAGCCTGACATTAGGCTGGAATCACCTTTTTTATTTTTTATTTTTGACCAGTTTGTTGTTGAAAAGATGTTTTCTATGTCGCCCCGATCCGCCAAGCTGATCCGGCGGTACGAGCGTATCTGCCAGTCAGAACGGCAGAAAGAGGCACTACTCCGGGAGGAAGCAGCCCTGGAAGGAGCCGGCTCGCTCCGGGAGAAAGAGGCCCTGGCGGGGTGCCCCTCAGAACTTGCCGAGGGGGCGCCGCTAAATGAACTCCGCACTGGACAGCACGCCTACCAACTGACAGCGACCCCAAGCTTCGATCACCTGTACCGAGGCCCGCTGGATGACTGGTACTCCGGGAGGGAGACATCACTTCGAGACCATGCGCCAACCACCTCGACCCCTTGCCCCCGGGAGGAGGAACACTGTCTTCTACAGGAGCAGAACCACAACCTGACCCAGGAGAATCGGAACCTTCAGGTCCAGCTGGGAGCCCTGCAGAGGGAGATGACGGCGCTAGCAGGGATGGTGTGAGGACTCCGATCCTCCATCGGTGTTGTGACTACCCCCCCATTCATTCTCTACGCACAGTCGTCCGGGACCTGCAGATCTCCTTTGATGTGACCTGCGCCCAGTTACCCCACTTTCTACTGCAACTTTCTGGCTTCATGAACGATCAGGGTGAGACTTTTCCTTCCGAAGAAGCCTGGGTGTGGTACACCATCGGGCTTCTGAAGAAGGAGGCAGTAGAGTGGGCAGTGGCAGCAACAGAAGTTAACCGTGGACTTTTGCGCTCCCTCAATGATTTCCTGGAAGCCCTGCACCACCGGTTTGAGGACCCTCACCGGGCAGAGAGGGCCAAGATTGCTATGCGCAGATTGAGGCAGGGGTCCCGGTCTGTGCTAGAATATGCCCAGGAGTTCCAGTCCCTGGCGTGCAAAGTGCGAGAGTGGAGCGAAGCCACCAAGGTCCAACACTTTCGCGAGGGCCTGCGCTGGGAAGTGTTGGACAGCTGCCTGACTCTGGGAGACCCTGACACTGTGGAGGGCTGGATCCAGCTGGTGGGACAAGTAGAGCACCGCAAGCTGACCCTGCAGTTCGCCAAGGATCACCTGGGGAAGGAAACCCCCTCCAGAGGCCCGACCAAGAACACTGCGACGGAGGTACACCTAGGCGAAGGAATCGAGGCCGGTTCCCGAATGAGAGAGCGCGCCGCTTCAGAGAGGGTCCTGTCTACATTGCGGAACGATGGGACACTTCGCAGCCAAGTGCACCAGCAGATCGCCCAGGCAGACAACAGACAAGAAAGCTCTGACCAGCTACCAAGTTCCGGACCTGAAGAGGACGGAGGGAACACCCACTTGGAGCGGAATGGCGGCATTAAGTGCGGACCTGGAGCCTGTCCTGTGTGAACATCGCTGCTGTTCCAGAGGTGTCTCACCGTCAAAAAACGAAGGAAGCTTCCTGTGAGTGAACCGGCACAGGAGGCTACGTTGCAAGAGAATGAGCCGGTTCTGACCTGGGTGAGTGACCAGGGAGAGACTGTACTGGTGCCAGTGGTGTTAAAAAAATCCCCAGGGACGGAATCCAATTGCAGTAGTTGGCATTTTGGACTCTGGCTGTTCCAGGACTTTAATAGACCAGGGTGTGTTTGACCGATTGCAGTTGGGGGCAGTGGAGTTGGATCAACCCTTGCGCTTCTGCCAGATGGACGGAAGTGACCTACAGGGGGGCCCCATTCATCTGCGCTCTGACCCAGTGTTGTTGGGGGTGGGAGATCACTGGGAGCAGATCAGCCTTACCATCGCTCCTGGGATCGCTTACCCAGTGGTTCTGGGAAGCAACTGGCTGGCGGGCCACAACCCCAGCATTGACTGGGCACAGCGTCAAGTGGTTTTTGAGTCTCCACAATGCCGGTGGCATTGCCGGGAGGACATGCCCGATGGGGGGAGGGTGACTGCTGCGACAGCAACCCCCGTGATACTGCCCCCAGAATATCAGGACTTTGCTGAGGTCTTTGAGGGGAAGGACTGTGACTTGCTACCCCCTCACTGCACTACGGACTGTGCAATTGAACTCACTGCAGACATGAAGCCCTCCAAGGCCCGGGTTTACCCCATGAGCCCCCTGGAAAAGACTGTTGCGGGAGTTTCTGGACAAGAATCTGGCTAGGGGGTTCATCCGTCCATCCAAGGCTGCATTCTCCTCACCCTGCTTCTTTGTAAAGAAGAAGGGGACTTCGGACCTCCGGATGTGTGTGGACTATAGGGGTCTCAATGCAGTGACTGAAAAGAATGCGTATCCCATCCCCCTCATCCCTGACCTTCTCAGTCACTTACAGGAAGGCAGGATATTTTCGAAACTGGACCTGGCGGAAGCCTATTACCGGGTCCGGATTAAGGAGGGGGACTAGGCGAAGACAGCTGTTTTGGTCTTTTTTAGTTTAGCGTGATGCTGTTTGGGTTGTCAGGAGCTCCGTCCTGCTTCATGCAACTCATCAACAAAATTTTACATGATTTATTGTTTCGGGGGGTGATCGTGTACTTGGATGACATTTTAATCTATTCTCGGGATCTGGAGGAACAACAGAAGTTGGTGCGGGAGGTACTGTGCCGACTGAGGGAGCACCACCTATACGCCAAACTGTCCAAGTGTGCCTTTAATCAGGACAAGCTTGCCTTCCTTGGGTTTGTAGTGTCTCCCAACGGGCTAATCATGGACCCCGAGAAGGTCCAAGCGGTTCGAGACTGGGAACACCCCCGAACCCGTAAGCAGGTTGAGCAATTTCTGGGTTTCGCAAATTTCTATCGGGGATTCATCCCGGATTTTGCCGAGATAGCCCTCCTGATCACGGACCTCCTTAAGACCAAGGGGAGGGGTCAGTCGGCCACGGCCACTATCAGGTGGCGTGGGACGACCACTGCCAGGCAGCGTTTGACTTGCTTAAGAGCCAGTTCATGTCTAAGTCCGTTTTAGCTCACCCCGACTGTTCTCAGCCTTTCGTCCTGCAAGTAGACACTTCTGACAAAGCAATGGGGGTAGCGCTTCTGCAGAAGGACGCTCCAACCCTGCGCCTACTTCTCCAAGAAGTTCTCTGGGGCCGAGCTCAACTGGCCTATTGGGGAAAAGGAGGCCATGGCTATCAAACATGCCCTCACAGTTTGGCGCCAGTTCTTAGAAGGGGCGACGGTGCTGTTCGAGGTTTGGACGGACCACCAGAACCTCGAGGCCATCTTGGGGCAGAGGAGGCTCTCGGCCAAACAGCTGAGGTGGGCGGACTTTTTTTCTAGATTCTGCTTCACCATTAAGCATGTTCCCTGGAGGGAGAATTGCCTAGTGGATAGTCTCTCCCGCATGCCGCAGTACGACTGCAGAGTCGAGCGGCCGCTTGGATCCCTTTTCACCCCAGAACACCTGGGCTTGGACCCAGAGGAGGCAAGAGCGGGAGTTCTGACCCGGGCCCAAGCCCGGGCGGCGCCCCCCCACCTGCCCCAGTACTTCCACAAGGCGGCACGAGCGGTGCCACTCGTCCCCCAGGGGTTCAGACCCGGGCCCAGACCCGGGTGGCAGTTATCCCACCTGTACCGGACCTCCAGCAAGAGGGAGCACCCGATGCCTCCCCCCCGGGGAGTCCAGACCTGGACCCAAACCCGGGCTGCGGGTTCTCCGCCTCCCCCGGCCCTCCCTCAGAGGGAGACTCACAATTCCCCCTGCTCCCAGGGGGTTCCTGGAGATCTGCCCTCTGCCGCAAAGACCAGGTGGGAGGAGGTTCTTTGTGAGGAACGAGGGGAGGGTCACCTTGGGGTGGAGGAAGTTGGGACCCCAGAAGGAAAGACTTATGTTCCCCAGAAGCTGCGCCGGTAAGTGCTAGAATGGAGCCACAGCTCCAAGACGGGGGGTCACTTTGGGTTCGTTAAGACCCTACACCTGGTACAGCATCGCTTTTGGTGGCCATGGATGTGCCAGGACATAGATGGTTTCGTAAGGTCCCGCCCAACGTGTGCTACCAAGAAATGTCTCATGGGAAAGCCCCCTGGACTGCTGAAACCCCTGGAGACCCCGGAGGCTCCCTGGCGGGTGATTGGTATGGACTTTGTAACCAATCTTCCCCCTAGCCAGGGGAAAACCATGCTTTGGGTCATCACGGATCTGTTTTCTAAGCAGATCCACCTTATTCCATGTGAGGGGTTGCCCTCAGCCCACAAGTTGGCCCGCCTGTTTGTTCAACAGATCTTCCATCTGCACGGCTTTCCTCGGAAGATCGTAAGCGACAGAGGCTCTGTGTTCCTGTCTAAATTCTGGCAGGCCTTTTTGGGGATTGTTGGGGTACAACAGGGTTTATCGTCAGCCTATCACCCCCAGACAGATGGGCAGATGGAGAGGGTGAATGCTGTTGTTGAATGCTACTTGCGCTGCTTCACCAATTATCATCAGGATAACTGGGTCGACCTGTTGCCCCTGGCGGAGTACGCCTATCTGTGCACTCTGCTACTGGGCAGAGCCCTTTCAAGACTGTCTTCGGGATGGAATTCGACCCTTTGGGAGCGGTCCCCCTCCCGCTGGGGGGCGACCCTCCGGAGGTGTCGGCATGGTCTAACACTGTCAGGAATACTTGGCCGGGACTTGTCAAACAATGGGACCAGGCCAAGGAACGGTACAAGGTGCAGGCCGACAAACACAGAGCGCCTCAGTGGGATCTTGTGGTCGGGGAAAAGGTGTACCTTTCCACTAAGAACCTAAAGTCTCTGCATCCTTGTAGAAAGCTTTGCCAAAAATACATGGGTCCGTTTACCATATTCCGGGTAATCAATGACGTCCCTGCTGAACTGGACCTCCCCAAGAGTCTGCAGGGGGTACACCCTGTGTTTCACATTAGCCTTCTGAAACCCCTTTCTCCCGCCCATGATTGGCACCCCGAACCCCCAGAGGCAACACCTATCATGGTACAGGGGGAACAGCATTTTGAAATTTCTAGGGTCCTGGACTCCAGGCTGCGGAGGGGTCTGCTGGAGTACCTGGTACACTGGAAACATTTGAACTCGAGTCACGATGAGTGGGTTGCAGCAGAACACGTGAACTCTCTGATCACCGAGCAGAACACATGAACTCTCTGATCACTGAGTTTCATCGGGATTGTCCTGACAAGCCTGGGAACCCGGGGAGGTGGTGTTTGGAGAGGTGGAATGTCAGATAGGGCTTCTGACAGCTCCGTTCTCAAACAAGATGGTTTCCCCACAAACAAGATGGAGTTCTCCGTGCACTGCTTCCCCCTGTTTTGCACACGAACTCCGGCCAGAGATTTACAATTGTATTGGGACCCACCCGTGTAAATCTTCGATCTGATATCGGGTCCCGCGCACAAAGCCGAGAGCTCGACCATCTCCTCCACTGATTGTTCATAATTGTTTCTGTTTCTGTTGTACTTAAGTCGTTACCGGCAGGAAACGACTACATTGTCTCTTTGTTCCTGTAACCCTATTGTATCAGCCCTATAAATGTATCCACAATCCCCCTGTCATGTATTCCAGCCTTGTGCGTCTCCTTACTGAAATCACTGACTTTCGGAATAAATTCTTGAATCGCTGCTCTGCCTGGATTTGAGTTCTAGTGCCTGAAACGTTGTGCATTTGCTGAAGCCTGACAGATATTCTGTATTGAACAATTTAAAGTTATTATTAAGGGGAAAGGGGAAAAAACAAAAGAAAGGGCTGACAATTCAGTTGACTGGTTTCTTTTGAGAAACAGCTGACTACGGAATTGGGTAAAGGATTTCAAGGAGAGCTCTGTGTGTGTGTGAAAGAGAGATTGTCAGACATCCCTCATTTTGAACGGTTATTTAGTATTCCTGATGACCACTAGTCCAGTAGTAGAAGAAGAGTTGGTTTGTATACCCTTTTTTTCTCTATCTTAAGGAGTCTCAAAGTGGCTTACAATTGCAATCCCTTCCTTTCCTCACAACAGGCACCTTGTGAGGTAGGTGGGGCTGAGACAGTTCTGAGAGAACTATGACTGGCCCAAGGCCGGTAGGCTTCATGTGGAGGAACAGGGAATCAAACCCAGTTCTCCAGATTAGAGTCCACCACAAATGGAGGATTGAGGAATCAAACCCGGTTCTCCAGATTAGAGTCTGCTGCTCTTAACCACTATACCACACTTGCTCTCACATACAACATAACCAGTGTCTCACTGTGGCAGAAAACATCAGCTGCTGCTGCTTTGACCAAATGTATAGAACCAGGTATTTCTACAGCACAAAATTAAATAGCTTCAGCTGTGGCATAAAAAAAACAGATATTTTTTCTTTCTATTCTGTATGTTTGACATTATGTTGGGGCACCTTTATCGTGCCCATTTATAATGTTGTGTTCTTTTAATTGAAGCAGCTAGTGTCAGCTAGTAGGGCTGTCGATTCAGTTCGTCCCGAACTGAAAAACAGCCGAATTTCCCCTGATTCGGCAATTTTTAGTTCGAATGGAACCGAACTCAAAAAAGGCGGGAAAACGGGGAGCCGAATTCAGCGAGTTCGGTGAATAAATTCAGCAAATTCAGGGTTCGGCACAGCAGCATAACCATCAGTTAGTAAGCAGCATTCTCCTGTGGCCAAGCTGGGTCTTCTTCCCCACCCTTAATGTGCATCTCTGACAATGGGGGTTTGCAATTAGCAGAGCTTGCTGCCCATGCCCAAAGCTCCCAGCCCCGACAAACAGCTGAGTTGTGGGGAGCAAGGGCGGGGCAGGTGCAAAGAAGACAGAAAAGAAGACATCCACAGTAAGACCCATTTTGGGGCTTTTCTCTATAATTTTTCTCCTGTGTGTATGGGGGGGGGAGCAGAGTCTGTGTGTGTGTGGGGAGGGATCAGTTTCTGTGGGTGGGGGGGGGAAGCCAAAGGGGGCTTTCGCCTGTTCTGATGGAACAGAAGACATCCACAGTAAGACCCATTTTGGGGCTTTTCTCTATAATTTTTCTCCTGTGTGTATGGGTGGGGGGGGAAAGCAGAGTCTGTGTGTGTGTGGGGAGGGATCAGTTTCTGTGGTTGGGGTGGGGGAAGCCAAAGGGGGCTTTTGCCTGTTCTGCGGGGGGGGGGTGCCCCCTGAGTCTCTCTCTCCCTGGTTTGAGGGGGCGGGCTTCAGTTGTGTGTCCTCAGGTTTTCCCTCATTCATAAGATCGGTTAGGTCTATTTTGATGCTTGGTCAAAACTGGTTTTCAAATTGTGACTTAAAGAATGCATTTGCCTGGTCCTGAGTCTGATGCAAAAGGGGGAATTCCACCTCCTCCTGCTCCTTATGTATAGCTAGCCGCCTCTGTCCCTTTCCATGGTTTGCAAACTCCCAGGTGTCAGGTGTTGCTTTGCATGGTTGCAAATGTGTTGCTTTGCATGGTTTGCATGGCTGCAAATGTGTTGCTTTGCATGGTTTGCATAGCTGCAAACGTGTTGCTTTGCATGGTTTGCATGGCTGCAAATGTGTTGCTTTGCATGGTTTGCATGGCTGCAAACGTGTTGCTTTGCATGGTTTGCATGGCTGCAAACGTGTTGCTTTGCATGGTTTGCATGGCTGCAAATGTGTTGCTTTGCATGGTTTGCAAACTTCTTCGCACCTGCCCTGCCCTTGCTCCCCGCAGCTCAGCTGTTTGTTGGGGCTGGGAGCTTCGGGAGTGGGTGGCAAGCTCTGCTAATTGCAAACCCCCATTGTCAGAGATGCACATTATGGAGGGGGGACCCCTTTTGGGGCCCATATCTCAGCCCCCCCTGACCCAATCTTTACAAAACTTGGGGGTTCTTGCAAGAAGGGTCCCCTCAAGCTACGCTGAAAGTTTTGGACCTCTACCCCAAAAATGCCCCCCTGGAGCCACGGAAAGGCGCGATTGTGTTTTTAATGGCTTTATTTGGCCGAATTTCCCCCCGAACTCCGGATCTCATGCCGAATTGCACAGATCCGAAGTGGGGGAGTTTGGACTTCAGCATTTCCTGAATAAAATCAGGCTGAATTTTGCCGAATCTGAATTTTACCGAATTTTTTTTTCAACAGCCCTATCAGCTAGTACAGAGGTCAGGAGCTCACTGGGAATGGCATAAAAAAACATATTCTGTTTCTATTGTTACATGGGTGCATGGGAATACAGGGAAGGAGAATATTTATCATTTAGTTAGAAGTTTTATATTGCACCTTTCAGCCCAATCAGAGCCACCAAGGTAGCTAACAACTAAAAACAGAGCAGTCTAAAAATACATAGAAGTTAAAACCAAAACTAAAATGCATCTATGTAAAAACACAGAAACATCAAATAAAACATAGGGCAGGAAGAGGGCATGCCAGATTTTAAACAAGTCTTCACCCACTGGCAGAAGACAGTGATCAAAGGGGACAGAGAAATACCCCATGGGGAGAGAGTTCCACAATCTTGGAGCCATAACTGAGAACACAACAGAAAGTTTACCAGCTTTTGGAACCTGCACGATAGACAAAGAATAGGGCAATATAATAGGATTGTACCCAGAGTCCAACAAATAGTACAGTACAGATTTAAATGGTTTAATTCTTCTTCCAGGGAACTCTTGGAATTGTAGTTTGAAAGAGAGGGGTCATTGGGAAAGGACTAGGGAGAATTCCAACAGGGAAACTACAAAACTACAAACTACAATTTCCAGGATGCTGGTGTGTGAGTGAGGGAGGAGCAGAAAGCCATGACAAACGTATATAAAACCAATCTAAATGCGTAGCACCTGTATGGTCAGAGCATTATCTCTCCCACATAGTCCTTTTCCTGGTTCCCTTTCCAGGTCTGAGAAATGACTAAATATAGGACTTTTAAGGAACAATCCTAAACATTTCTACTCAGAAGTAAGTCCTATTTTATTTAATGGGGTTTCCTCCTAGGAAAGTGATTTTAGGATTGCAGCCTTATTCTCCTGGGCCCACATTTTCTAGGACTCCTGTGAACAGCCAAGGGGCCAAGCAGAGAAGTAGAGAGCACAGAGAGGGGAGAAGACAGATGCTTCTCCAAAAAAACAACAACCCAACAACTGTAAAATGTGGGTCTTTTAGAGCAACAAGTAAGAAAAAGGACAGACTGAAAATCTGAATGATAGCCTCAACAGCTTCAAGGAAAACTCTGCTGCTCTGATATCCCCCACCCTCAAAGTTCTTCACATCGTTGACTGAGGCGTGGTGCACCCATAGCATTTCTCCTTGGTGTTTCTCTTCTTATTGCTTGGTGGCTGTGACATTTTGGGTCCTCCCTATGACTCCCAAATTGGGATGACAGCCTCCAGGTGGGACCTGGGGATCCCCTGGAATTACAGCTCATGTCCAGAGATCAGTTCCCCTGGAGAAAATGGATGCTTTGGAGGGTGGACTGTTTGGCACTGTATCCCACTGAGGTCCCTGCCCTCTTCAGGCTCCACCCCCAAATATCCAGGAGCTTCCCAACCTGGATCTGGCAACCTTGCCCTCCCAATCCCCTGCTAGAGGCCAGGGGGGACCTGGCAACCCTACTCCCAAGGGATGGTGGGGTGGGCAAAGCTACTGTCCTGTAATGCATGACATTTTAACCTCAGCTGACAGCATCTTGGTGACTGGCATCAGTGCTTTTCTGAGACTTCTATGGTACCCATCACTGAAGATAAAGTGCCTATCTGAGAAAGACTGTGAAGCCAGCATTTCAGTCAAGGAAACATTTAACCCCTGGATACAGAGGCTGTGTGGTCTGTCAAGGTTAGGAGCCAACCAAATTCCAGATTCTCTCCACTTCCAGATCCAGCATGTGACCCTCAGTGTGTTACTCAACCTTAGTCAGCACAGCTGGAAAGTTAAGTAAAGAAACAGGCTGGCAAAGGATGAGGGAAACAAGAGAAAAAGCTGTAATGAAGCTGATCTATCCTAATATTTAGTAGAGTCTGAATATAAAGAGTCATGTAATAAAATGAAAAACCCATGTACATTCAATGGAGTTCATAAGTAAATCTTGAAAGTGAAGTTAAGAGTTTTGCAAAACCGAGGAGCTTGACAAAGGCTATGTTTTACCTCTATTTAATTACACTTTACGTCAACCATTTCATATTATTTACACAGCTCATTCAATCTGCATGGAACTTTTACAGAACTGATCCTTTCTGTCACATTTATGACATGCAAATTCTTCTTGCTGTCACTCCACTGACTCAGAGGTAGTAAACACATGTAAAAATCTCTCCCTGTTCTTCTTATGGGCCTTATGTGCTAGCATTCTGTGTTCAGTGAGGATTTATCCCCATGGGTGAACTTTCAAACATGCACCCCCCGCCCCCAATCAGAAGCCTGAAATCCAGGTCTGGATTAAGACATGTTTAGGGCCTAAACTATGTCAACTTTAATAGACCCCCATAGCTTTACCAAAAAAAGTGGGGTTAATTTAGTGATTTTAGTAAATGTTTTGTATTTAGAGGTCCCCCATAATCAGCCCTAAATGTTAGCTTACTTAGCTTGTGCATAAATCCAGCTCTGCTGAAACAATAGAGTCAAGGAAAAGCTTTGCCATGTTGATCACCACACAACCCTTAATCCCC
Organism: Euleptes europaea; assembly: GCF_029931775.1. Taxonomy (NCBI): domain Eukaryota; kingdom Metazoa; phylum Chordata; class Lepidosauria; order Squamata; family Sphaerodactylidae; genus Euleptes; species Euleptes europaea. The sequence goes on along the minus strand of NC_079326.1, from coordinate 4,069,734 downwards.
TGAGACCGCACAGCTTCAGCTCTTCCTTGAACATTGGCAGTACAGTTTTATTCCAGTTGGGCTTAGACTGGAGTAACTCTGCTCAGGTTTGCACTATTTCTCTGATAACATTATATTCCCACTCGAATTAAAGTTTCAGCACAGTGACTATGAATTATTTTGTCTGGTCTAATTGTGGTTCTTCCCCATTCTTCTTTTTTGATTCTGTTAATGATGGCCAGTACTGGCCATTGCTATTCTTTTTAGCTTGTTAGGCGACTTAGGGTTGGATCTAACCACCTTTCCTGTTGGTGAAGAAGGAAAGTAAGGTCTCCTTTGGCTATCAAAATAGGCTGTGTTGGCGACCATGGGACAAGAGCCTTGTGGGATGGGGAGTATAATAAGGAGGAGAATTGGGCAAGACTGGGTGGCGAAGGTGGTTGGATCCAACCCTTTATGTTTAACTTATGCTGGCCATTGGCCGTAACAAATAAACAAACAAACTTAGTAAAGGTCATTGTCTTCTTCTTGAGAATTCTGGCCATTTGAAAGAGTGGCTTCTGGTTACCTTATTTTTCTTCTGCAGCAGCAATTCCCAGACACTAAAGCATTTTTCATTACATAGCACAGCTTGGGATTCTGGACTTAGCTACATGTTTAGGAGATAATGTAGTTGTAAAAGAAAAGTGTATCAAAGTCATGCCAGATTGGATTGCCACCTCAAGCTGCCAAACAGCTGCCAACCCTGCTGTGGTCTGGAGACATAGCCAGGCTCTTTGGTGTGGGGTGGAGTAGGGAAGGAGGGAAACATGGAGAAATATTGCAGAGTTGTTGAGTGGAATTCTGGAGCTGCACTCACTGGCAAGCATTGTATAGGCAACCTACTGTGTTCTGCTTCATGCAGCCAGATCAACCTGGCTGTCCAGTAAGTAAGATTTGAAGATAGTTGACCTACGGTGGTAATTTAAAGCAAGTGGTGCTAACAATTAGCAGCTGGTGCGTCAGGATGGAGACAAAAACTATCCACAAACAGTGGATGTTAAGAAATTGCAGTGACGCAGGGTGACAAACTGTTTCAGGAAATATGTAATGGGATACAAGCTTTTCAGCCTAACTCAGCAATAGGTATTTAGTATATGCCAGTCATAGTCACTGAAATGTATGCTTTAGTGGGCTAACAGTGCAATCCTTAGCAAAATTACACCCCTCTAAGCCAATCAAAGTCAGTGGGCATATAACTGTGCAACCCTTTTAGGACTGCACTGTAATAATCAGGCTGTTCAAGTGTGTGTGTTACAAAAACCCTGCAATGGCACTTAGCATTGGCATCAAGGCAAAGAACGTGTTCATGTATGAGGCTGTGAGTTGCTTATTTCAATTGCTTCAATTGACATTGGCTAGAAAGCTACAAATATTATCTTTCATTTTTTCATCTACATTCCAAATAGTCATTAACCAAGAAGCTCAAAAGGGTGTTGTAGCACACTTTCGTATGTGAGCTGCATGCCAGGCAAGTCCTAGGTTCAAGAAACACCTTAAGAGCCTTGAATTCCCTGAACCTCAGCTTGCTTTGCCATCTGCAATATGGAATTAATTACACGCTCCTCTGCTAAAGCTGATCCATTAAAAGCTTGTGCTAGTTATGTGATGGTAGTGTACCCCTTAAATCAGAGACATCACAGTAAAGTAGAAGCTGGGGCTGCAGAAGTTGTGCAGTCCCCAGAGGATTCATTCCTATGTAGATGACACAGCTTGAATGTCAACTGTAAATTGTTGTGTTATGTAAAAATCACCCAATATGAAAGTAACCTACTTTTTTATGCCAAGTTTGGGCATAGATCAGTGATGGGCCTGGTTTGCACTCAGTATTGGAAGACAGATGTCCAGATTGCACACAGTCAGTGCGGGTTGTGCAAGGCTCAGCAGCCTTGTGGGATTAGCAGGGAGACCAAGGCAGATGACCAAAGTGCTTTCTACATAGGGTTGCCAACCTCCAGTTACTAGCTGGAGATCGCCTGCTATTACAACTGATCTCCAGCCGATAGAGATCAGTTCATCTGGAGAAAATGGCCACTTTGGCAATTGGATTCTATGGCTTTGAAGTCCCTCCCCTCCCCAAACCCCACCCTCCTTTGGCTCTAGCTCAAAAACCTCCTGCCAGTGGTGAAGAGGGACCTGGCAACCCTATTTCTACATGTAATCCTTGAAGGATGGACACTGGATGCCTCAAAGGCCTTGTGCGTGTGCCAACAAGTCACAGCTGACTTATGGTGACTCTGCAGGGCTTTCAAGGCAAGAGATGTTCTGAGGTGGGTTGCCATTGCCTGCCTCTGCACGGCTGAGATAGTTATAAGTTCCAAGGCATCCAGCAGGTTTCATGTTGAGGAGCTGGGAATTGAACCTGGTTCTTCAGATTAGAGACTGCCACTCTTAACCACTACAAAACGCTGGCTCTCATTGTAGACATGCCTTAATTGGATAGAAGTGGTATGCATTTTTAGGAGGCCTTAGAAATGGGAGGGGGCAGGTATTCTACTATAGCAGCCCTTTGTTCACCACTGCTGCTTAACATACTGGTGGGGGAAAAGGGGGGCCTCTTTGGTATTGTGCCAATGTATGGCAATATTGCATCACCTTAACCCTGTACGATTCACTAAAAATTGTCTTAACCATAGCATTTGGGGTGAATCCTAGAGTGTCAGCCCAACACAATGACATCACTTCCACTTTCACACCAGAAGTATCATTGCTCATTGGCACTACACCAGAGTGCTTGCCCCACCTACCCAAATTCTCCTGCTGGGATGCCAGCTAGGCTGGCAATCCTACGTGAAAAAGAGTGAAGAATGGCCTTTCACTACACAATTTTCTCTTAAAGTTGAATGCACTTTGTCTACCTTGCAGGGTTGGTGTAAGAAAACAATGTCCATCTCTCAGGACTTATGAGGCACTAGGAAAAAACTAGCAGACTGTAAGCTGACTCCCAGCTAAGGACAATCAAGCCAGTGGATTTGGATTTGAGGCTCTGCCAGTGTAAGAGCAAAGGAGGGAGAAATCACCCTACCAGAGAGGGAGGGGAACCAAAGAATAGCTAGGTAACCTTCCCCTGTCAAAGAGGAAGAGACAGTCATCCCCACTCAGGGAGGGCCACAGATTACAGATTCCCTAGACATGAAAAAGAACTGTCTCTTCTTGGGCTCTCTTGCATTGTATGCATCTCTGGACTCATTCTGGCTGGCATGAACGACTCCCTTTGACTCCATTTTGACCATGTGTAACCACACAATAGGAAGAAGCCCAAACCTTGAACTCAAGTTAATGGAACTCCTCTGAGGGCTTGGTCTTCTAAGAATTAAGTGCCTGCTCCTTCAATTATATTGGTAGGCACAAGTCTAGTCATGGCATGGAGGATTGTGATTTGCCATTTTATTTTCCATCCTTTGCTTAGGCCTGCTGCCTATAAGTTATCTGGAGTACAGATATGATTCTTTAACATGTATAGCTTGACCACTAGAAGTCTGATTTATGTACACTACCAATACCATGTTCTACTCTCAACCATGCTAGCAAAGGTGAAGCAAGAGGAGGGGGCAGTTGACTCAAGGGTGATAAAGGGCATCTGCTCATTCCTGCTGGAGTTCAGTTAAGAAAGGTGGTGAATGCAGTAAGGAGGCAGAGCCAGCTTGAGGCTGTGGAGGCATATAGGTCTTGAGTCTCCTCCCTCCAAGTGTACTCTATCCAGTGAGTGGGTAGTGCTGGTGACTGAAGAAAGGGCTCATCAGGTGAGAAGAGGTAAGTAGGCGGTTTGCCAAGCAGTGACTTGGGGCAAACTGGAAACTCCCAGCGAGGAAGGCGCCTGCTGCCTTGTGAGGGTCAGGGCAAACCTCCACAAAAATGCTGTATTCAGTACTGCCCTATGTCCTTTTTAGAATCTCTTGAGAATCAGCTGTTCCAAAGCAGTGGGTAGCAATGACTTTTGTAATAATGCTTGTTATACTCTGAATACATTGGGGTTCTCTGTTGCTCTCCTTGGGGATGCTCAAATACGCACCACTTTGGTTCATGTCCTTTTCAGTACAAATTGTGGCTGTGCGCATGATCACATGGTATTCCTTCCTAACAGTACAGCTCAGAGCAATCAGCTTTGTGTGCATGTGCATTCTCACACAGCCTGACTGAGTTCTGCTCCACCTTCCTTGTTGTGTCACTGTTACAGTCACCTTGAAATTATTTAAATACAGAATGAAATCAGTCACAAATCATGTACAGCAGTCTGTGTTTTTAAAAAAAACAAAGCCTACCATTCAGTGTTAATCTAGGTAGTCCATGGTAATATTAATGGCTGCCAATCTGTATGGATGGACAGAATTTTCTTTATTTTAATAATATTTTTTATTTTCAATTAGGGCTGTCGATTCGGTTCGGCCCGAACCGAAAAACAGTCAAATTTCCCCTGATTCGGCGGTTTTTAGTTTGGGACGAACCGAACTCAAAAATGGCGGGAAACCGGGGGAGCAGAATTCAGCGAGTTTTGGAGTTCACGAATAAATCCGGCAAATTCGGGGCCCTCAGTAAGCAGCATTCTCCTCCCCCGGCCAATTGGTGGCCAAGCTGGGTCTTCTTCTGGCCAATCAGTCACTGGAGGAATCAGCTGCTGCGCGGCCGGGCCGGGGAGAGAGAGAGAGTGAGAGAAATCCTCGTGTGTGTGTGGGGGGGTGCTTGTGCACATTCACTCCTTTCCGTGGCTGCAGGGGGCACATTTTTGGGGGTACAGACCCCAAACTTTCAGCGGCGCTTTAGACGAGCCTTGTTAAGAGACCCCCCAAGTTTTGTAGACTTTGGGTCTGGGGGTCCCGAGATATGGGCTCTACCCCTTTTCCCTCCCCCCTTTTCCATTTCCGTGACTGCAGGGGGCGCTTTTTTGGGGGTGCAGCCCGCAAACCTTCAGGATATCTTCAGACGAGCCTTGTTAAGAGACCCCCCAAGTTTTGTAAAGATGGGTTCAGTGGGGGCAGAAATATCGGCTCCCCCCTTTTCTCTTTCTGTGGCTGCAGGGGGTGCATTTTTGGGGGTACAGACCCCAAACTTTCAGCGGAGCTTCAGACAAGCCTTCTTAAGAGACCCCCCAAGTTTTGTAAACATTGGGTCAGGGGACCCCGAGATATGGGCTTTCCCCTTTTCCCTATTGGGATGAATGGATCACCCGATCCTGTATGAATCTCCAGAGCAAAACGTCCCGTGCTTAAATGGAATCGTCTTGGATTACCCAGTCCCCCTCCCAGCCCCTCTTGATGGAACAGAAGACAGCCACAGTAAGACCCCTTTGGGGGCTTTAATCTATACTTTTTCTCCTGTGTGTGTGTGTGTGTGGGGAAAGCAGAGTCTGTGTGTGTGTGGGGAGGGAGCAGTTTCTGTGGGTGGGGGAAGGAAGCCAAAGGGGGCTTTTGCCCGTTCTGCCTGGGGGTGTGTGCCCCCTCGAGTCTCTCTCTCCCTCGTTTGAGGGGGGGGCTTCAGTTGTATGTCCTCAAGTTTTCCCTCATTCATATGACGGTTAGGTCTATTTTGATGCTTGCTAAAACTGGTTTTCAAATGGTGACTTAAAGAATGCATTTGCCTGGTCCCAAGTCCCATGCAAAAGGGGAAATTCCACCCCTCCTGCTCATTATGCATAGCTAGCTGCCTCTGTCCCTTTCCATGGTTTGCAAACTCCCAGGTGTCAGGTGTTGCTTTGCATGTTTGCAAAGGTGTTGCTTTGCAGTTGTGTTGCTTTGCAAACTTCTTAGCACCTGCTCCGTCCTTTGCATGTTTGCAAAGGTGTTGCTTTGCAGTTGTGTTGCTTTGCAGTGTTGCTTTGCAGTTGTGTTGCTTTGCAAACTTCTTAGCACCTGCCCCGCCCTTTGCATGTTTGCAAAGGTGTTGCTTTGCAGTTGTGTTGCTTTGCAGTGTTGTTTTGCAGTTGTGTTGCTTTGCAAACTTCTTTGCACCTGCCCTGCCCTTGCTCTCATCAGCTGTTTGTCGGGGCTGGGAGCTTTGTGCGTGGGCGGCAAGCTCTGCTAAGAGATGCACATTAAGGGTGGGGGGGACCCCTTTCAGGGCCCATATCTCAGCCCCCCCCTTACCCAATCTTTACAAAACTTGGGGGGTCTGGCAAGAAGGGTCCTTTGAAGCTCTGCTGAAAGTTTGGGACCTCTACCCCAAAAAATGCCTCCCCACAGCCGCGGAAATGCGCGGTTGTGTTTTTAATGGCTTTATTCGGCCGAATTTTTTTCCCGAACTTTGAATTCCCACCGAATTGCACGGACTTGAAGTGGGGGAGTTCGGATTTTGGCATATCCCGAATCTAAACAGGCCGAATTCAGCTGAATCTGAACTATACCGATTTTTTTTAAATTCAACAGCCCTATTTTCATTACAACATAAAACAAAACACACAACATACATTCACTTACATAGCTATGGCAAGACATTTATCAGCTATACTTTGGAGCAATTCTCTATCTATACATTCTAGTATTCTAAACAATTATTTAGGTATTGAAAATATAAACACACTTTAAAGGAGAAAGAGGGGAAAACCTGAACATATTAACAGGTTACGTTTTCAAATTCGAGATAAAACAGGTCCCTCAAAATGCAAGCAAAATGTGGGGAAATGCAGGGGGAGAACAAGGTGACCTCTGACATTCAGAAATGGCATGCATAATCCAAACAAAGACCTGAAGTTGTTGGAGGGGTGATGACAAGTGAAACAGCCATGCATAAAAGACCTTAGAGTGTGCACACTGGGAATGCTTGCCATTGAATGACCATGTTTCCATGGGGCATCTACAATCATTCTCTCCCCAGTATGTTGTTCTCTGCATCATGCAGTGCTAATCATCTCAGGCTCTCTTTCCGCACAAGTCTGTAGGAACCTCTTGTTACTGCTTCAGCAAAACCTGGACATAAAACCATCTGAAAACTGACAATTTACTGAGGTAAAGTGGCAAACAGTCTTCAAGTTTGTCAAACATACTTAGAGGTTGAAGCTGCCTTATACTGTCTACATGTCTCTCCAGGGTCTCAGGCAAACAAGGTTTTTTCCCTGCACTTGAGCTCCTTTAAGTGGCGATGCCAAAGACTGATCCTGGAACCTTCAGCATGCAAAAAATGTGCTTTACCATTTAGCCACAGCTCCTCCTTTGATTTGATTTGCTTGACTGATGACTAAAGCATTTAGATGCTATGATATTGCCTAGGGTCACAGTCCTAGACAGCTGAAGAGTAAGCCGAGGAGAAGTAAGCAAGCAAGCAGCTGGAGGAGTTTTGGACATCTGGAATTTAACCAGGCTAAGCAGGCAAATCAATTTTAAACAAAAGATTGCAATTCCAGTGCAGTGAATAGTATCTTAACATGGATTAATGTACGCTCATTAGACAGTAAATGGGTAATGTAGCAGTGATCAGGTTTTGATGGATATTAAATTCAATCTGGGCTTGTGCAATATGAGAGGCTCAGGTATCATTCATGAAGAAAGTAACATGTGATATCTTTCAGTCACCTAAGCCCCTAAATGCAGTTTAGGTATGTCTCATGTGGAAGGGTCATACTACCTTTTCCAGGAGTCAGAGATCACTTTTTGATATGGTGGGAAAAACCCATTCTTTTCTGCTATACAGATATGCTTATTAAAATGGCTAGGCAATACAGAAAAAAAGATTCTTTGGGAACTACAAGAAATCATGCTGTGAACATTAGGGGGGACAAATGGTAAGGCTATTTATGATTCTCATAGAACATTTTCCATGCAGATTTCCCAATCTAGTATAGAAATACTGCAAAATAAATCTTTTTGTAATTTGGTCATATCACAAGTATCAGATAAGCACTTTGTCCCCCCTTTTTAAAAGGTGTGATCATACCCAAGAGGTGCTCTATGAGGCCCCATTCATATATTGCACTGCAGCAAACTCATGTTTGCCTTTTACATCTTGAACTTTTTGAAGCAGGACCCACTTCTATACTTATTCTGCCTTTTGTGATCTGCTGCTGTCAAGTGCCAGCCATGCAGATCTGGGAACTAATGAATGCTGGATACACTTCTCACCTCTCAAATTCGTAGTGGGTATAAGTGAACTAAACCCCTGGGAATGAATGGAGGTACCAGGGTGAAGAACAAAAGGAGGAAGAAATGTGGCAACTTCACTTTCTTCACCTTTTTCTACCCTGCGGTGGGGGAAGAACCTCATGTCCTAGCTCCAGAGGCTGAGCCTTGTGATGCCTATGTGACAGATACCACCCACTTTGGGGTCATGCCCCACTGTTAAAGAACTACTGCCATACAGTAAACACTCAACAGGCTACAGCTGGTAGTTTTGGCAAGCTGGCATATATACATGCATTTGCAAGTGATTCTTTATGTGTAAATGTAAAACATTGTACGTATAAATGTAAAACATTGTATATTTAAATATGTTACTTGTCAAGCAGCCCTGAAAGCACAATGGTTAGTGCACCCAGTGCAAAGAAATAAAATTGACCCCATCTGTGGTCAAAGCAAACTTCCAAGCTCTTAATATGATTCAGTGAATGCAGCCTGATAATTCTCATCCAGTGACGTTAAAGAAGTTGGCATGTGAAACTGCAGAGATATTTAACAAATTGGCTAATTGTGTAAAGTTGCTAACTTATTGTAAGGGGTCTGATTCAACAGTTCTCAGACATTCCAGTCCTTCAGCTTTGTAGCTGGTTTTTCCTTCATGGTCACGAAACTTTCTGGTTAGGTAATAGAATCTGATTCTCCTTAGTTATATGCTTTTGGAATATCCTGAAAAGACAGTAATATCTTATTTTCCAAATGTTTCCTTTGCCACTGATCCTCATGGAAACCGTTGTTTCAAAGGAGGATGGAATGCAAAGATGTTCAATGTGCATGTGGGGGGGGGGGACAGAACAGCATGGACCACCTTGTGTCTAACCAATACATATTCATTGGAATGTATGAACAGAGCAGAGCATACAACTGTATATAGGGTTGCCAGGTATAGCCTAGCCTGAGCAGCTGGGAGAGAGACAGAGGAGGAGCTTAGAGACAGCTGTAACCCGAGTGGCTGAAGGTAATTGCTGTGCTGTTGATTGGTGAGGGGTGGGGCTGAGAGTATTTAAACAAGCTCTGCTTGCCAGAGGCGTGAGCCGAAGGGCGAGAGCACAAGGGCTCTTGGCCTGTGGCTCTCAGCCTGGGGGTCTTGTCTGGGGGCCTTGAAACAAAGTTTGTATTTGTAGTTTTCTCTGAAACCGGGAGTGTCGTGAAGCTTTTAGTAGGGTTACCATTGAGGGGTTGTGGAAGAAACCATACCATGTCTGCAATGAATCAAAGCAGAATGGCTGGTGAGAGAGTGGAGGCAGTGACGTGTAAGGTTTGTGGAATGTTTTTTTTCCTACCCGAGGGTAACTGCAATTACACATGCAGTAAGTGTAAGTTGGTGGCTCTACTGGAGGAGAAAGTGTAAGTTGGTGGCTCTACTAGAGGAGAAAGTGTAAGTTGGTGGCTCTACTGGAGGACTTGAGGCACGCTTGTCTACACTGCAGAGTATAAAAGAGGGGGAGGAGTTCATGGACTAAACTCTTGAAAACCTCTTGGAAGGGCAAGAGAAGGAGGGCCAAATAACACAGTGAAGGGAGGGGGACCCACCTCAGGAGAAGAACATGTGGAAGAATGTTACCCACAGAAATAGGAATGTCAGGAGACATTCCATTCCTCTGCTGCTTAGCAATCGATTTCAAAACCTCCCTATAAATGCTGAGCCTGGATCATTGGAACAAAGGTTCAGTGCCCAGTCCTCTCTGGTCTCTCAGGTCACTGTGGATGACAGGACTCAAACCTCTGCTCCCCAGTGTAGGAATAGGTGAGTGTTGGTTATTGGGGATTTATTACTGAGAGGGGTAGAGGGTAAAGTGTGTCGACCAGACTTGTTGTCTCGAGAGGTGTGTAGTCTGCTTGGAGCGTGTATCCGGGATATGACGGAAAGTCTGGATAGAGTTGTTAGACCCATGGATCATTATCCCTTCCTTCTTATTCATGTGGGAACAAATGATACTGCCTGCCACAGCCCAGAAAGTATTAAAAGGGACTATACAGCTTTGGGTAAAAAGGTGAAGGAACTGGGAGCGCAGGTTATGTTTTCGTCGGTTCTTCCTGTAGTAGGCCATGGATTGGGACGAGAACGAAAAATTCTGGAAATAAATGAGTGGTTGCGTCGAGGGTGTTATGTCAGGAGCAAGCCAGGGGGATGGTATGCGGTAGTACGATTGTGCTGCTCCCGGGTGCTGTTGTGCTGTTCTGTTCAAGGCCAATCTGTGCCCCGTGTTTAGTCTTCATAAATTCCCATACTGTGGGAATTGCCAAGTGCTCTTTCCTGCCTCTGGGAAGGGGGTTGTCTAGGTTACCAGTTATCTCCTGTTGCTTTTTCATATATGCTCTGCACCTTGTCTTTGCCCCTTACTAGTGTCCTTTTGAATATGGCTTCTGAAACCTGTCTATTCTAACCAAATAAAACTGCTTTCGTGGACTTGCCGTCTGCTGGAATCTGTTTATGGTTTTGCCACAGGGCTAGACCTCACATGTTGCCAGGTTTGGCTTTTTGGACCAAGGCTTATGCTACCTGGATAATGCTCTTCTATCGGGAGATGGTTTGCACCTCACAAAGGTGGGTAAAAATGTGTTTGGCCACAGCCTTGCAAGCCTGATAAGGAGGCTTTAAATTAAATCTTCTGGGGGAGCGAGACGTAAATTTAAAGCCTCAGGTGAGAACAATAACTGAAAATATAGATATGGACGATTTGCAGAGGATAGCACATACGCAAGGTAAGACAGTTCAAAAACTTAATAATGGGAGGGAGACAATCTTAAATAAGCTGCCAAGAAGAAGGACCTGTGGTCTAAGGTGTCTCTACACTAATGCACAGAGCATGGGAAATAAGCAAGATGAACTAGAACTTTTAATAGCAAAAACCAAATATGATATAACAGGCACTACGGAAACCTGGTGGGGCTAGTCTCATGATTGGAATGTATTAATTGAAGGGTATAACCTATTTCAGAGAAATAGACCAAATCGGAAGGGGGGAGGGGTAGCATTATACGTTAGGGGATGATTACACCTGTGAGGAGATCCAGGACTTAAACACTGGAACCCAGCTTGAAACCATCTGGATAAAAATTAAGGGAGAGAGAAATAGTGATGTCATTGTGGGGGTCTATATTATACCCCCACAATGACATCACTATTTTTCTCTCCCTTAACTGAAGAGTTAGATGATGCTTTCCTGGAACAGATGTCCAAACAGTCAAAAAAGAAAGATGTAGTAGTAATGGGAGATTTCAATTATCCTGACATCTGTTGGAAGGCTAACTCTGCCAAAACAACTAGGTCTGACAAATTCCTCACTTCCCTTGCAGACAACTTAATAATTTGCAAGTGGAAGAAGCGACAAGGGGAACAGTCATTTTAGATCTGATCTTAACCAATAATGATGACTTGGTTTATTGGGTAGAAGGAGTGGGATCTTTAGGTGGGAGTGACCATGTTCTCCTGGAGTTTGTTATACAGCAGAAAGGAGAAGCAAGAAATAGTCAAACATGTACTCGAGACTTTAAGAAAGCTGCTTTCAATAAATTTAGGGAACTAATGTGTGTGATCACATGGGTGAGAATATTGAATGAGAAGGGGGTACATGAGATGGGAAATGAGATGGGAAATTCTTAAAAGGGAGCTTTTGAAGGCGCAATTTCAATCAATTCCCACAAGGAGAAAAAAAGGTAGAGGTTTGAAGAAACCAAGGTGGATGACTAAAGAACTTTTGGTTGAGATAGGATTTAAGAAGGGCATGTACAAGAAGTGGAAAAAGGGAGAAATATCAACACAGAGGAATTCAAACAAGTAGCCAGCACATGTAGGGAGAAAGTCAGGAAGGCTAAAGCGCAGAATGAGCTCTGGTGAGCCAGGGAAGTTAAAAACAACAAAAAAGGGTTTTTTGGTTATGTCCATAACAAAAGGAAGATCAAGGTAATGATCGGGTCATTGCGTGGAGAGGATGGTGAGTTATTAACAGGGGAGGCAGAAAAGGCAGAATTACTTAACTCTTTTTTTGTCTCTGTCTTCTCCCAAAAGGGGAATAGTGCTCAACCTGGGAATAATGGAGCAGAGAATGCAATAGGGGAATTACAGCATAGTATGTAATTCTGGGATAGTATGAAAATACCTGGCTACTCTTAATGAATTCAAGTCTCCGGGGCTGGACGAACTGCATCAAGAGTGTTAAAAGAACTGGCTGAAGTGATTTCAGAACCACTGGCAATAATCTTTGAGAATTCATGGAGAACAGGAGAAGTTCCAGCAGACTGGAGGAGGGTAAATGTGGTCCTCATCTTTAAAAAGGGGGAAAAAGAAATCCCAAACAATTATCGCCCAGTCAGCCTGACATCAATACCAGGTAAAATACTAGAGCAGATAATTAAACAGATGGTCTGTAAGCACTTAGAAAGAAATGCCGTGATCACTGACAGTCAATATGGGTTTCTCAAAAACAGGTCATGCCAAACTAATCTCATATCTTTTTTTGAAAGAGTGACAAGTATGGTAGATGAAGGGAATGCTGTAGATGTAGTGTACCTTGATATCAGTAAAGCGTTTGATAAAGTCCCCCATAATCTTCTTGAAACAAAGCTAATAAAATGTGGGCTGGACACTGCTACTGTTAGGTGGATTGGTAATTGGTTGACCAACCAAACCCAAAGGGTTAATTAATGGCACAACTTCATCCTGGAGAGGAGTGACCAGTGGGGTACCATAGGGGTCTGTCCTGGGACCGGTAATATTTTTAGAAATGACTTGGATGATGGAGTAGAGAGCATGCTAATCAAATTTGCAGATGACACCAAGTTAGGAGGGGTAGTTAATACCCTGGAGGGTAGGGTCAGAGTTCAGAATGACCTTGATAGACTAAAGAGCTGGGCCATAAGTAATAAAATGGATTTCAATAGGGAGAAGTGTAAAGTACTTCGCCTAGGCAGAAACAACATAAGGCACAGGTACAGGATGGGAGATAGTTGGCTTGACAACAGTACATGTGAAAGAGATCTGGGAGTCTTAGTGGACCACAAACTGAACATGAGTCAACAGTGTGATATGGCGGCTAAGAAGGCCAATGCAATTCTTGGCTGCATCAATAGGAGTATTGTGTCTAGATCAAAGGATGTAATACTACCACTGTATTCTGCATTAGTCAGACCTCACTTGGAATACTGTGTCCAGTTTTGGGCTCCACAATTTAAGAAGGGTGTTGACAAGTTGGAGTGTGTCCAGAGGAGGGCGACCAGAATGGTTAAATGTCTGGACTCCATGCCCAATGAGGAGAGACTTAGGGAGTTGGGTTTGTTTAGTTTGGAGAAGAGAAGGTTGAGGGGAGACATGATAGCCATGTTTAAATATTTGAAGGGAGGTCATGTTGATGAGGGAACTAGCTTGTTCTCTGTTGCTCCAGAGACTAGGACATGGAGTAATGGATTTAAACTAATAGAAAAGTGATTCCACCTAAACATTAGGAAGAACTTTCTGATGGTGAGGGCTGTTCAACGGTGGAATGTGCTGCCTCGGAGGGTGGTGGAGGTCTTTGGAGGTCTTTAAGCAGAGGTTAGGTGGCCATCTGTCAGGAGTGCTTTGATTATGGGATCCTGAAAGGCAGGGGGAGGGTTGGGGTCACTGGGGATGTGGGGGGAGGTAGTTGTTAATTTCCTACATTGTGCAGGGGGCTGGACTATTTTTTTTTTATAAATTTTTATTGGTTTTTTAAAACTATAAATTCTTCATAATTTTAACAACAATGTAAAAATAATATCACAATCACAATTACATTAATTGTTGTCTTGATTACCATTAAACATAAAAAATAAATCGACTTCCCCATCACCTCCATCTACCTCTTAATGAAGTGTTATTTGTCGCGCTGCGCCTTGGGCGTGGCCGTTACGAGGGTCTCTGGCCTGGAGGACGTTGAGGCAGAGACAATCTCTTCCGCCTCAGACCAGTCCGAGGGGGAGTCTGAGCTCGACTCTCCCCTGGTCGTCGCCAGGTTGCCACAGGACGCACCTTACAGCAACACTGGCATCTGTATCCTCCCCGGCAGGCAGACTTCTCTGGCCTTATATGCTCTCCAGGCCAGAGAAGGTCTTCCCAGCTCCGCCCCTAACCCTCCCCCCGGGAGTCCATATAAAGGCTGGGAGGGGCTACAGCCCAGCCTAGGGAAGCCAATTGCCGGCTCCGCCCCCTCCCGGCCCTTGCTCGGCCGCTGGACAGCTGAGCCGCGGGGAAGCCGCCTATCGCCGCGGCCCTCCCCAGACCTCTCCCAGGCCCCCCCTTCCTCCCTCTGCCCCGGCCGGCTGGCGGCCCTTGTTGGCTTCGGCCCCGCCGGGGCTGTGCCGGCTGGCGGTCCCGCCTGCTGGGGCGCAGGCACTGGCGTCCTGGAGGGGCCCGGCTCCCTCGGCGGCTGCGGGGCTGGTGCGCCGTCGGCTCGCGGCTCCGGCGGCGGCTCGGGTTGGGTGGCGGCCGGCTGATTCTGAGGAGGCCGCCGGCCGGCTTGCTCTCCTCCCGCCGGTCTGGAGGTCGGCTGCGGGGAGAGGGAGCCTGAGTGATGCCGCCCTCTGGGACTGCCGGGTGAGTGAGGGGGCTGTCCCTCGGCCCGGGAAGGGGGTTGGGGGGCCCCTCCCGGGACACACCTCCCCCCTTAAAGCCCCGGAACCCCCATGGACGTCTTCCTCAAAGACCCGTGACAGGTAATCGGCGGGTAGATGCTGGGCCCCGGGCCGGTGTCGGATGTCGAAGGAGAACGGCAGGAGCGACAGGTACCATCGGAGAACCCGGGGATTGTGGTCTTTGGTCCTATGGATCCACAGAAGGGGGGCATGATCTGTCACCAACGTGAAGTGATTGTTGTCTAAATAATACTGGAGGGCCCCTACCGCCCATTTTACTGCTAATGCTTCCTTTTCAATCGTAGCGTAGTGTTTCTCCGCCGGCTTCAATTTACGACTTAAGAAGAGGATGGGATGCTCCTGTCCGTCAACTTCCTGGGTGAGCACGGTGCCCAGGCCCGATTCAGACGCATCCGTATGGACAGAGAACGGGTGAGAGAAGTCAGGGTTGAGCAGTACCGGCTCTCGAGAGAGAGCAGTCCGGAGGTCTTGGAACGCTGCGGAGACCGCCGGGGTCCAACGGATCGTGTTCGGGCAGGACTTCAGTAGACAATCCGTCAACGGGCTGGCCCGACTGGCGAAATGTGGAATAAATTTGCTATAATAGCCCACCAAACCCAAAAATTTCCTGAGTTGTTTCTTGTTGCGTGGTGGAGGAGTTTGTTCAAGGGACGTCACCTTGTCGGGTAGGGGACGCAAAGACCCATGTCCCACGATATACCCGAGATATTTAATCTCACGGAACCCTAGGTGGCTCTTGGTGGGGTTTATCCGGAGCCCCGCGGCGTGAAGAGCCCATAAGACTTCCTCCAGGTGTTGTAGGTGTTCCTCCCAAGTAGCACTAAAGATGACGATGTTGTCTATATAGGCCAGGGCGAAACCCCGGCACTAGCTCAACACCTGATCTACCATCCGCTGAAAGGTGGCCGCGGCCCCGTGCAGTCCGAACGGCATCATGGTAAACTGGTACAGTCCCGAAGGGGTGGCGAATGCGGTCTTTTCCTTATCCTCCGGAGCCATGGGGATCTGCCAGTAGCCCTTGGTCAAGTCAAGGGCCGACAAGTACTGTGCTTTCCCCAGCTGGTCAATTAGTAGGTCGGCCCTGGGCATGGGGTACGCATCGAATTGGGCCAGTTTGTTCACCGCCCTATAATCCACACAGAAGCGGGTGCTCCCATCGGGTTTAGGTACTAGTACTATGGGACTGCGCCAGGCACTCTTTGACGGCTCGATCACCCCTAGGTCTAGCATTTTGACCACCTCCTGCTCTATAGCTTGCCATCGTTGATGAGGTACGGGTCGCCACGGGACCCGTGCCACTTTGTCTTCTGGGGTTCGTACAGCGTGGTGTACGCCCCGGATGTGTCCAGGGGTTGATGAAAAGACTGGAGGTAAGGAGTTTACCAAGAGCTGTAGTTGCTTTTGTTGGTCCAAGGATAGAGCCGCGTCGATCTTGGGGAGGACCCCTGTCGAGGGCGTGCGCGCCCAAGGTAGCTCGCCCGCCGGTAAATCTAAGGGTTCTTCTCCTAACTGACACTCGGCTTGTACCTCCTGTCGGGTTACCCATTCCTTTAAGTCGTTGATGTGGAGGCGCTTGCATTGGCGAGTCGAGTTCCCACATTGGACCTCATAAGAACATGGCCCCAATACCCGGCGTACCAAGAAAGGTCCTCTCCATGGGTTTTTCTCGCCCGGCCCGAAGATCCGTCCTTTTACCAGGACTTGAGAACCAGCCACCAGTTGGCGGTTCTTGGTCCCCACGTCATAACGGTCCTTGTCAGTGGCTTGGGCCCGTTCTAAATTTGTCTCAGCCAATTCTTGTGCGACCCGTAATCGCCCCTGTAGCTGACGCACATATTCCTGCGGTTCCTGGGCTGGCTCGGATCCTGCGTCTCCCCCCCATTGACCTGCCATAAGCTTTAAAATCCCCCGGGGTTTCCGCCCATATACGAGCTCAAAGGGCGCGTACCCTGTCGCGGCCTGGGGGGTCTCCCTAATAGCAAACAACACAGGGTCTACGAACAAATCCCATTGATTTGGGTGGTCTCCCGCTAACTTCCGCAACATTGCCTTGAGAGTCTGGTTTAGCCTCTCCACCAGGCCGTCGGTCTGGGGGTGAGCCACTGCTGTAAACACCTGTCGCACCCCTAAAGCCCGACAGACCTGCTTGGTAACCATTGCCGTAAAAGAGCCCCCCCGGTCAGTAACGATTTCCCGGGGAATTCCTACCTGGGAGAAGAACCTGATCAATGCGCGACATACTCCAGGAGCCTGCATGGTTCGCAAAGGGACTGCCTTGGGGTATCTTGTGGCGTAATCGATAATCACCAACAGAAACCGAAACCCCCGTGGCGTTTTGGGAAGGGGCCCCACAAAGTCCATGGCAATGCGGTCAAACGGGGTATGGATTATCGGTAGGGGGTGAAGGGGGACTCGGGGTGGCCCTCTCCCTTCCCACATCTGGCACCGGGGACAAGACCGGCAAAACTGCTTTACCTCCCTAGAGACCGAGGGCCAGAAATATTCTGCTTGGAGGCGCGCTAAGGTGTTCTTAACACCCTGGTGGCCCGCCCAACTATGATCGTGGCTCAACTCCAAGATCTGGGCGCGGTAGGCCGAGGGGACTAATAACTGCCGGGTTTCACCCGTGGTTCCCCGCACCACCCGATACCAGACCCCTCCCGCCTTCTGAATTTGAGGCCACCGGTTGGCTCGGCGGTCGTCCACGATGAACCCATCACTCACCGCTAGGAGTTTGCGCAGTCCGGCCAGTGAGGGGTCCTGGTCTTGGGCCGCCTGGAAGTTCGGGTCTCCCTGCAAAGGGGTGGCCTCTCCGGTCGGGGGCTCCGGGGAGTCGTCGCTAGCGGAGGCCTCTTCCCTCGTGTCTCGCGACGGGCCTGGTTGGGCGCTGTCCGTCGCCTCGATAACCCCACTCTCATCCGGAGCGGTCCGGGGTTTAGCCTCTCTTAACATTTCAGTGAAGAATGGGGCATCCCGCCCAACCAACAGGGGATAGGGTAGGTGGGTCACCCGCGCTACTTCCATCTGGTAAGGCCTGTTACGCCACTGCACTTGGATATGTACGACCGGATAGTGCTCTACGTGACGATGGAAACACGCGATAGTGGCTATCCGAAGTACGGGCAGGGCCTTCGGTAGGAGAGTCATTCTTACCATGGAGATCGAGGAGCCACTGTCAATTAGAGCCGTCCGCGGGCGTCCCTCCAACACGAGCGTGTCGATCAGTGCCTCTGGGCGACGGCCTATGGGCTCGGCGTGCCACACATTGTCTAGGCCCAGATCGCACTCCATGGTGGGGCAATCACGGCGTAGATGGCCCCACTGGCCGCAAGTGAAACAGGGTCCCAGCCCCTTGGGCTCGGATTTGCGGGCTTCCTCTCCCGTGTTCCGACTCCCTTCCATCGTGGGTGACGGCCGGGTGGCCACTCCTGTGCCCGGCGTCCCTTGAGGCCGGGGGCCCCAGTTGGACGGGAACCGCGCTAGCGGGCGAGCCCGCCCAACTCGGTTACCTCCGTCAGGGCCTCGGGGTCGGACGTCACCCCGTCCGAGATCACGGGGGGGTTCTCTCTGTTCTAGCCCCAAAACATTTTCTAGGAGTACCATGGCCTCTTCCAGGGTTTTGGGCCGATTGCATATGATCCAGTCCCGGGCTCGCGGTGGTACGACCTGGACCAACTGTTCTAGCACTATACGGTCTACTATGGCTTTGCTCTCCCCCGACTTAGGTTGTAGCCACCGGTAGGCCGCATCTCGCAGGGCATTGACGAAGGCCCGTGGGGTTTCTCCCTTTTTCCAGCTGAGGGCCCGGAACTTGAGGCAATAGGTCTCGTCCGAGATCGCATATCGCTCCAGGAGACATGCTTTCAGGCGGTCATAGTTCACGCTCTCTTCTTTGGGCATCGCTTTTAGGGCGGCTTGAGCAGGACCCGTTAAGTACGGGCCTAGAATGATGGACCAGCGGTCCTTGGGCCACCCTGAGGCCTCGGCCGTCCACTCAAACGCCTCGAGGAACCCGTCGACCTCGTCGTCAGGGCCCAGTTTCGACAGCAGAACTGTAGGCATCCTTACTTCGGGGCCAGGCGTGGTTCCCCCGGTTCCTGTTCCTCTTCCCATCTCGAAGGTGCGACAGAGATCCCGTACTAGGGTGGCTTGAGCGTCTAAACTCTGTCGGGCCATGTCCTGCATTAAACGGGTCTGAGACTCCTGTTGTTGCCTCCACATGTCTTGCATCATCCGACTCTGCTGTTCCGTCAACCATTTGCCAAACTGGTTCAGGTCGGCCGAGGCGCTGGTGGGGACTTCTTCTGGTTCCATGGGCCGTTTTGTCGTTGCCGTAGGCCACTTTAACAGAGGTGCTTTTAGGATGGGCCGGGTGGGTTTCCAACCCGGCGGAGGGGGAATCTTTGGCGGGGCGCGGCGGCTTACGGCGCCAGTGCCCGCATTCTCCACCACCTTGTCGCGCTGCGCCTTGGGCGTGGCCATTACGAGGGTCTCTGGCCTGGAGGACGTTGAGGCAGAGACAATCTCTTCCGCCTCAGACCAGTCCGAGGGGGAGTCTGAGCTCGACTCTCCCCCGGTCGTCGCCAGGTTGCCACAGGACGCACCTTACAGCAACACTGGCATCTGTATCCTCCCCGGCAGGCAGACTTCTCTGGCCTTATATGCTCTCCAGGCCAGAGAAGGTCTTCCCAGCTCCGCCCCTAACCCTCCCCCCGGGAGTCCATATAAAGGCTGGGAGGGGCTACAGCCCAGCCTAGGGAAGCCAATTGCCGGCTCCGCCCCCTCCCGGCCCTTGCTCGGCCGCCGGACAGCTGAGCCGCGGGGAAGCCGCCTATCGCCGCGGCCCTCCCCAGACCTCTCCCAGCCCCCCCCTTCCTCCCTCTGCCCCGGCCGACTGGCGGCCCTTGTTGGCTTCGGCCCCGGCGGGGCTGTGCCGGCTGGCGGTCCCGCCTGCTGGGGCGCAGGCGCTGGCGTCCTGGAGGGGCCCGGCTCCCTCGGCGGCTGCGGGGCTGGTGCGCCGTCGGCTCGCGGCTCCGGCGGCGGCTCGGGTTGGGCGGCGGCCGGCTGATTCTGAGGAGGCCGCCGGCCGGCTTGCTCTCCTCCCGCCGGTCTGGAGGTCGGCTGTGGGGAGAGGGAGCCTGAGTGATGCTGCCCTCTGGGACTGCCGGGTGAGTGAGGGGGCTGTCCCTCGGCCCGGGAAGGGGGTTGGGGGGCCCCTCCCGGGACATTATTATCCTTCGTTAACATATTCTGATCCTAGTATTAATCTCATTCTAAAGTTTCATGTTATATAAAATTTTACATTCTGGATCAGAGTAAAAAGTAACCTTCCATTTTTCCCAGATCTTATACATTATCACAATGATTCCTTCAATTCTCCCCTTTTCCCTAGTTTCTCCAACTCCACCAGTTCTAACATTTAAATGATTTAATCCCTTTATTCTGAAACCTTTGTCCCTTTCCATTTGGCTGCATAAGATTGCAGCCAGTATAACATAAATTTAATCATATTAAACAACATCCTCTCCAATATTTTAGGGATATTTCCTGTTTAATCGATCTTATTTCAGTGTAAATCATATCCCAGATCCATATCACAAGTCCACCCCTTATAAAAAAGGAGAAAAAAACCAATATCCTTAGTACATTCCAATATTTTCCTTAAAGTAATAATCACATATTCCAGTATACTTTTATATCAATTGATAGTCTATATAAGGAGGACTTGTTTACATAATCCCAAAATGATGTCTAAATCTTAATTCCACTACATCGTTAATAGCCATGCCACCCATCCACACTGTCAAAGCCTTCCAATCCAGCAATCATATTTAAATCAGTCCTTTAACCATGGTCTAATACTTCCTTCTGCAACTGAAATAAGTCAGTCAGGTATGAAAACAGGATTTCTTTATGCTCTCTCATTTCCTCAGACAGGGTGCGTGTCCAAAAATAATTCTTTCTGGGCTTCATTTCCATCATGGTTTCAATCTGTGTTCCTTGACCTGCTCTCTTCTTCCTTATATCCACACATCCTTCCATGACTTTTTTAGATGAAAAGTCCATTTCTTGTATGTCTGATCTCTTTGTCACCAGCTGGTTACCTTCTTGGACTTCTGTCTTCTTCTTTGTATCCTTGTATTCTTCCATGACTTTTTGGACAGAAGAATCCATTACTTGTATGTCTGTATTTGTGGCCATCATTTGAATTTTCATGACTTTTATATCTTCTGTAACCAGATCCAACTTCTGATTACATACCTGTGATGATTGGTCAAGAGTCATCATCATTGAAATCAGTTGAGCCATCTGTGTTGATATCTGTTTTACTTGTTTAATTGTCGCCTCAGAATATTTAGCAAGCATGTCCTGTACTTTTTTTTCCATGGTTAAATTCTGTAAAGTTTCCTTTAATTTCATAAGGGCAGGGCTATGAATTTAGCCAGATCAGGGGGAGGTTCCAGACATTTACATATGTAACTTAGTTAAAAAATTGATGGTCATCTAGCAGGAGTCCATTACATGTAGTTGATAGAGAATATTTCATTGACCAGCTTAATATCTTTTTCGGGTTGAAGAAGTGAGTATTTAAGCTTAAAATAACTTTTTAAAGTTGAAAATACCAACGAGTTTTACCAGACGCTCTAGATCGGCAGAACCAGGAAGTATGCCTCATCGTGGACCTTCTATCGTCTCTTCTCTATGGTTGTTACCTTCAGGAATGGTTTTGGTGTAACACGAGTAAGACGAATTTCCGGTCCTACGACCTTCTTCCTGTTGATTTGCTTGTAGAAC
This sequence comes from Euleptes europaea, assembly GCF_029931775.1. Classification (NCBI taxonomy): domain Eukaryota; kingdom Metazoa; phylum Chordata; class Lepidosauria; order Squamata; family Sphaerodactylidae; genus Euleptes; species Euleptes europaea. The sequence goes on along the minus strand of NC_079326.1, from coordinate 4,048,210 downwards.
AATAGAGAGGGATATTGAATGACGCACAGAGTCTTCCGGTCAAGAAATCCTCTTTGTTGTAAAACGTGGCTGGAGGACCTTTTTTACCCCAAGCAAATTCTCAAAGGTTTCTCCCTCCCCTTCCTTTAAGAACGCGTCGGATTGGCAGATCTTACGTCAATCATTCAAGCTCGTTGTTTTAGTTTAAGTTGATCAGTTTGATAAGGCTCCTGCTGCTTTGTCTGATGGATCTCATGCAGCAAAATCATCCAGTTCAATTAAGGGAGGGAAACGGTTACCAGGAATGTTTTCTTCAACCCCCTGTTATTCGATAACGCCAGTGAAAAGCGAAGGATTCTTATCTACTCACTTGGGCGTCTGGAGGTGAGGTTTTAATCTTGATGTAGTCCTTATGATGTTTATAAGGTGCTGGAGGGTAGATTCTAAAGCCGAAGTTGCGCGCTGGCTATTTCAATCCCTTCGTGCCCACGGGATCAAACATCTGAAACTCCGGGGGACTTAATAAAGCTTCCTCGGAGTATTCAGGAGATCAAACCGCATATATGGCTGCAGGGAATTCCTGCTTCTCAGCCCACTTGCAAGGGCTGGATTGGGGTGCGGTAAAACACCCCAAATTACACGCAAACTTGGATTCTCCCCAGGAGCCTCTGGGAGGACGTGGCAATCAGCCCAGGGTCAGCACCGGAAGTCGTGCAGGGGGCTGGACTAGATGACCCTGGTGGTCCCTTCCAACTCTATGATTCTATGATCTGGCAGGAGATGGGGAGGAGGGGACTTACGGGGAGGGGGGTTGATCAGGATACTTGGTGTGATGATACCACTTTGAGGATGACATGGGAGTGATGTCATTGAGCCAGGGGAGGTGATGTTCCAGTATTTGCTCAAAACTCTAGTTGCAACAGAAGTGACATCATCATACCAGGGGTGCCAATCCCTTCCCCTCCATTTCCCCTCCTATTTTCCTACCATTGTCCAGCTGAGCAGCGGTGGGCAGAGGCAGCAGGGGGTGGAAAGTCTGCCAGTTGGCAATGGGTAACCATAGGATATGAATAGGTCTGCTTCTAGGCTATTACAAACACTGAAGATTCTCAACCATGCAGAGAAAGCAAGGGGGCTTTATGCTTATATTCCAATGAATATGCAAAGGTTGGGGGCAGAATTTGCCACCACAACTGTCCTGCTGTTTCCCCATGCACATCTTTTGTACCTGCTTAGAACATTTGGGGGGGGGGAGAGAGAGAGAGAGAGAGAGAGAATGGATTACTTTAGCAACAACTGGACAAAGCTTCAGTCATCTGGCACATCCCAGCTCTGGGAATCTCAGCCACTCATGTGAGTTTCCCTGATGTTCTGTCATTACCTTTTTGCTACCCTTAACTGCAAATGGTGAGGCTCCAAGAGGGTGCCAGGTGCCTATAAAGAAAGCAGAATAAGAGATGCAGTAAATAGGGCTTCCAATGAATACACATGACTAGGCTTTGTATGAAAGGCCTGTTGTCAGGTCCAGAAATGTCTCATGTCACAGACTTGAGGGCTGAAATACTTGTTCCTTGTTCCACAGATCAAATTGCTTGACCTTTTTTTTTTGGGGGGGGGGATATTTTCCAGCCTTTCTAAGGTGTCTGCCTTAATGAATAAGACTGACTCCATGGGCCTGGGAGAGATTGGTTACCATTTACATCACTCAATTGTTGAGGGCCCAGGGAGAGTGGAGAGAAAGAAACTAAGCAGGGATTAATCAACCCAGATTCCATTTGTAAACAAAGGTGGAAGGAGGGAGGGATCAGGTAACAATTTCCCAAGCATTGCCCCCTGAGAGACATAAACAGGCAAGCAAGTCAGGACAACAAAACACAATGGAAGTCTTAAGATCGCCTGTACCCCTGGAGTTTCTTCCTTCACCAACTGAGATGGTTTGTTCACTCCGTTTATACAGGCCAGGAAGGCAAGCTATGCTTTTCTGGAGTGCCTTTCACATAGGGTTGCCAGGTCCCTCTTCACCACCGGCAGGAGGTTTTTGGGCAGAGCCTGAGGAGGGTGGGGTTTGGGAAAGGGAGGGTCTTCAATGTCATGGAATCCAATTGCCAAAGCAGCCACTTTCTCCAGGTGAACCGATCAGTTATAATAGCAGGAGATTTATAAATGATTTGGATGAAGGAATAGAGGGGGTGCTTATTAAATTTGCTGAGGAAATTAAATTGGGAGGGGTAGCAAATATGGTAGAAGACCGAGCCAAGATACAGGATTATCTTGACAGGCTGGAGAAATGCGCTAAAACCAATAAAATGCATTTCAACTGAGATAAATGTAAAGTTCTGCATTTAGGTAGGAAAAGTCAAATGCATAATTATAGGATGGGGGAGACTTGTCTGAGCAGTAGTGTGTGCGGAAAGGATCTTGGGGTCTTAGTAGACCAAACACTGAACATGAGTCAGCAGTGTGATGCGGTACCTAAAAAGGCAAATGTCCAGATCACGCTAAGTGATGGTATTGCTTTTCTCTGCTCTGGTTAGACTTCACCTAGAGTACTGTGTTCAGTTTTGGGCACCACAATTTAAGAAAGATGTAGACAAGCTGGAAGGTATCCAGAGGAGGGCAACAAAGATAGTGAGGGGTCTGGAGACCAAGTCCTATGAAGAAAAGTTGAAGGAGCTGGGTATGTTTAGCTTGAAGAGGAGAAGACTGAAAGGGGATATGATAACCATGTTCAAGTACTTGCGAGGCTGTCATATAGAGGATGGTGCCGAGTAGTTTTCTGTTGCCCCAGAAGGTCGGACCAGAACCAATGGGTTGAAATTAAATCAAAAGAGTTTCCATCTAGACATTAGGAAGCGTTTTCTAACAGTTGGAGCGGTTCTTCAGTGGAACAGGCTTCCTTGGGAGTTGGTAAGTGCTCCTTCCCTGGAGGTTTTTATGCAGAGGTTAGATGGCCATCTGTCAGCAATGCTGACTCTGTGACCTTAGGCAGATGATGATTACATTTATCTCAGCTGAAATACATTTTATTGGTTTTAGCCCAATTCTCCAGCCTGTCAAGATCATCCGGTATCCTGGCTCTGTCTGCTACCGTATTTGCTACCCCTCCCAATTTAGTATCATCTGCAAATTTAATAAGCATCCCCTCTATTCCTTCATCCAAATCATTTATAAAGATGTTGAACAACACAGGGCCCAGGACAGATCCCTGAGGCACTCCACTAGTCACTTCTTTCCAAGTGGTTGAGGAACCATTAACAAGCACACTTTGGGTGCAATCTGTCAACCAATTACAGATCCACCTAACAGTAACAGGATCTAAATCACATTTTCCCAATTTGTCAACAAGAATGCTATGTGGAACCTTATCAAAAGCCTTACTGAAATCAAGATAAACTATGTCCACAGCATTCCCCTGATCCAACAAGGTAGTAACTTTCTCAAAAAAGGAGATAAGATTAGTCTGACATGACTTGTTCTTGAGAAACCCGTGCTGGCTTTTAGTGATCAGATCCATCCTTTCTAAATGCTCAGGGACTGACTGATGATTTGTTAAAAAAACTTTTCCTTTTATTGAAGTCAAGCTGATGGGTCAGTAGTTACCCGGATCCTCCTTTTCCCCCTTCTTGAAGATGGGGACAACATTTGCCTGCCTCCAGTCTTCTGGCACCTCACCTGATTGCCAAGACTTCTCAAAAATAATGGACAGAGGCAGAAATTACATCTGCAAGTTCTTTAAATACCCTTGGATGCAATTTATCTGGCCCTGTGGACTTTGTTTCGTTTAAAGAAACAAGGTGTTTGTGCACTACCCCAATGCCAATCCTAGGCTGCAAATCCCTTCCCTCATCATGGGTTCTGTTTATGCCATGTTGAGCACCATTTCCCTCGCAAGAAACGACTGAGGAAAAGTAGAAATTAAGCAGTTCTCCCCTCTCTTCGTTTCCAGTTATAATGTCACTTTCCAGTCTCCGCAATGGACTTATCATGTCCTTGTTCTTATTCTTATTCTGTACATATGAAAAGAACCCTTTTTTGTGTGTGTTTAGACTCTCTTGCTAGCCTAAGCTCATATTGAGCTTTAGCTTTCCTAACACTCTCCCTACAAGCACTAGTTATATGTTTATATTCCTCTTTGGTTATAAGGCCCTCCTTCCACTTTCCAAATGAAATTTTTATTTCTCAACTCTTTAAAAAGTTCTTTATGGAGCCACCATGGCCTCTTTAGGCTCCTCCCATTTTTCCTTCTCATAGGAATGGTTTGTGATTACATCTTCAGTATTTCATTTTTAAGAAATTCCCACCCTTCTTGAACTCCCTTCTCCTTAAGTATTTCTGACCATTGGATTCCACCCAGCATATGATTAAGCTTGTAAAAATTTGCTTTCCTAAAGTCCAACCTTATTATGTACAGTCTTTCCTTTCCCCAAGATCGTAAATTCCAAGATTTCACAGTCACTACTACCCAGGGTGCCTACTACTTTAGCCTCATCAACCAGTTCTTCCCTATTGGTGAGAATCAAGTCTAAGATAGCAGATCCCTTGTTTCCCTGTCCACTTTCTGGAACAGGAAGTTGTGAGCAAGACAAGTCAGGAATTTATTGGACATTGCATTTTTAGCAGAGTTGGACTTCCAACAGATATCGGGGTAATTAAAATCTCCCATGATCAACATGTCCCATTTCTTTGAGAACTTTGTAATCTGGTCTAGGATTGTCTCAGCCCTCTGCCTGGTTTGGTTGTTGATAGCAGACCCCCACCATAATATCACTATTATTTCTTATTCCTTTTATTTTTACCCATAGACTCTCGACTGAACTGGCATTCCCAGATTGGGAGGGGGGGTGAGGTGGAGTCCCCGTCTTTGGAGGTCTTTAAGCAGAGGTTGGATGGCCATCTGTCGGGAGTGCTTTGATTGTGGGATCCTGCATGGCAGGGGGTTGGACTGGATGGCTCTTGTGGTCTCTTCCAACCTTGTGTGATTTTTTTGTGATTTATGTATTTCTTCACAAGTATACACATCTTTGACATATAATGCTACTCCTCTCCCGTTCCTTATCTGTCTATCCCTTTTAAATAAGTTGTACCCCTCAATCTTAATATTCCAATCATCAGTGACATCCCACCAAGTTTCAGTAATGCCTATTAGGTCAAAATCCCCTTCCTGTATTAGGGCTTCGAGTTCTTCCTGCTTGTTTCCCATATTCTGTGCAATAGTGTATAGACATTGGAATCCGTGGTTTATGTGACCTGAGGTTTTCGTTTATGTTTCCTCACATACATGCCACTCCCTGCAAATCTTTATTGTTCTCATCTCCAGTTACTGTCAGCATCCTAGGCTTTAAGTGCTTTTCTCGCTCCCCCATAGGATTTAGTTTAAAGCCCTCCTTATCAGGTTTGTGAGGCTCTCACCAATCACATTTTTTCCTATCCTTATGAGGTGCAAACCATCCTGATAGAAGAGCTTCTTCTTGAAAGTGTAAGCCATGTTCCAGAAATCCAAATCTTTCTTGATGACACCATCTACACAGCCAGTCATTAATCTGTAGTATTCTTCTTCCCCTTCCTAAGCCACAACCTTCGACAGGCAGAACTGATGAAAACACAACCTGCGCCCCCAGGTCCTTCACCTTCTTAACCAGAGCCGCATAGTCTCTTTTAATACGTTCCGGGCTGTGTTGGGCAATATCATTTGTTCCCACATGAATGAGCACAAAAGGGTAACAATCTGTCAGCTTGGTGAGTCTTCCTACTCTTTCAGTCACATCCTGGATGTGTGCACCTGATAGACAGCAGACCTCTCGATATGACAAGTCCGGTAAGCATTCTTTAGACTCTACCCCTCTCAGTAGGGAATCCCCAATTACCAGAACACGCTTCTTCCTAAATTGGGGAGCGGAAGGTTGAGTCCTCACATCTGCAGGAGCCTGAGAAATTTATTTCATGCTTCGGGGGGGGGGGGGAGTTAGCCCTTGTTCCAGTGGTCCAGAATCAGTATCTTTGGGGAGATCCTGGAACCGATTGCTGAGCAACAGAGGATCAGAATGAGTCCTGATTTTCCTGCTCCTATGGGTCACATTCTTCCCTGCACCCTCCTCCTGTGTTGGTTGTGCCTCCTTTCGTTCTCCTCCTCCTGTTGTCCCCTAAAGAGTGTTTCATGCGTTCTGTCCATGAACTCTTCAACTTCCTTTATAAAATGAAGTGTGGACAAGTGTGCCTCAAATCCCTGTATCTTCTCCTCTTTTAATATATTCTGGGCAGTGTTGGGCAATATCATTTGTTCCCACATGAATGAGCAAGAAAGGGTAATAATCTGTGGGCTTGTTGAGTCTTCCTACCCTTTCTGTCACATCCTGGATGCATGCACCTGGTAGAAAGCAGACCTCTCGAGATGACAAGTCCAGTCGGCACACTTTAGACTCTACCCCTCTCAGTAGGGAAAGAAGAAGCTTTACTACTGAGGTACTGCCCGCCATTTTGTCTTATGCAATCCTTATTTTTTGTAGAAACATACTGTTTCCTACTGCCACTAGGAGCCCCGTGGCGCAGAGTGTTAAGCTGCAGTACTGCAGTCAAAAGCTCTGCTCACGACCTGAGTTCGATCCCGACGGAAGTCGGTTTCAGGTAGCCGGCTCAAGGTCGACTCAGCCTTCCATCCTTCCGAGGTCGGTCAAATGAGTACCCAGCTTGCTGGGGGTAAAGGGAAGATGACTGGGGAAGGCACTGGCAAACCACCCCGCAAAACAAAGTCTGCCTAGAAAACGTCGGGATGTGACGTCTCCCCATGGGTCAGGAATGACCCGGTGCTTGCACAGGGGACCTTTACCTTTACCTACTGCCACTATTAGCATAGGTGGACACAAGCTTGTTTATCATCTAGCAGCTTCTTCTTTAGTCCAGCCCTTTGCAGAATGGAAAGGAGGGGCTGTGTTACTTCTTTCCTGTTATTGACCACATTTGTTCAAGCATCTTTTATCACATCCCTTGTCACTCTATCCATATAGGTCTTGTGAGGAAGGAGTATCCATACTAGCTGTATTGAAACAGTGGAATGTGTGCAAAAGGTAGTCTTTAGTGGGAAAGGTTAACATTGTTCCACACAAGGGCATGCATCCTATATGATTTTGCAGTTGCTTGTGAGCCAGACATTTGGTGTACATTTACTTTCCCCCAGCATTAACATTACTAGACAGAAAACAATGATCAAAGTTTGGCTAGGCAGAGGTCGGCAAACTGCGGCTCCCGAGCCGCATGCAGCTCTTTGGCCCCTTGAGTGCGGCTCCCTGCCTCCCCACCCCCCATCCGTCGGCTCAGTGGCTCCTCTCCCCCCTGCCCCCCCAGCCGGGGACACCCGGGCTCCTCCTCCTCACCACACGGGCCAGCAGAGGCTGTTTCTGCGCCCTGGCCAGGAGACGTGGCGTTTCCTGGGAGGGGCCTGGAGCAGCCGCCGCCCCTGCCTCCAAGACTGGCCTCTGACCAGGAGTTCTCAAGATAAGTGGCACCAGTACAATCCTATTCTGAGTTACCCCAGTTTAAGTCCATTGATTTCAGTGGGCTTAGACTAGAGTCTCCCTGCAAAAGTGCTTTTCCCTGTGGTGCGAGTTCACATAAAACCTGCTGTGAATCACCCAAGTAGAAATACTGCCTGCTAGTTCTGTTGTTACACTTCATATTTATAGCCACCTCTCCAGCTCCAGAGCCACAGTCTATCCTTCCCTAAATCCTATATACTTCGTAGCTATTGCTGCCACTAGTCAATCTCAGTAGACTCTGGGAGAGTGCTCAGAATACACCTGCACTAGAGTTACAGTAGGACACAGAGAGACCTTCCCTTCTTTGATAATGTTCTTTACTCGAATACTGACTGGATTTTGTTTACATCTGAGGGAACAGGATCACCCACCACGTATTCTCCATGGGTTGCATTTGCACTGTTCCCCTTCATTAAAGTAAATATGATTAAATTTCAGACTCCTTTGAAAAAGAGGGTGAAAAAGAAAGCCACACACTTAGATAATTTCTATATAAATCCAGCATGGTCCCCAATCCCAAGCCACATCACCGCTCTTGCCACCAGCACCACCCACTAGTCATGCTCCAAAGACAGAGGCAGCAGGGAAATTTCATGCGCTTGTTTGATCTGCTGGATGGAGCACGACCAATTATCCATAACCAACCAAAGTCCTGGAACGAGGAAGCTTGGGTCTAGATCACGTACACATCCAACAGCTGAACAGTATGGGATACTGTGAAGCCAACCGGGAGCACACTCAGAAGAGACTTTAAAGTTACATTAAAAAGATGAAGTGATTTCTGTAGAGGGGGTGAAGTGGGTGGTTGTTATCTGACAAGGGGACACATGAGAAATAGTCATGGAGAAAAGTCCGACTCTCCTGCCCTCCACCCACCAAGAGAAATGTCAACATTGGTTATCTAACTAGCACATTATTTTTCATAACAGTGAAGAAAGAAAGTGATTGTCTTTTTAAAAAGCTCCTTGGAGGCCACAAAAGATGCATTGTTTCCAAATGAGGTGCTTGGGGGAGGAGCTGGGTGGTTTAGAGGTAGGGGGTTGAATTTATACCATCATTTTGTCTAATTATTCCTGATGTTTTCCCTGTTGTCATTTGGGTTACTACAAAGGCCACTGCCAGCTTATGCCCCTGAAAGCAGACTAAACTGTTATGCTTACAAGGCCCTGAGGTTTTGTTTTGTCCTCCCCACCCCCGAAAAGTACACACAGTAAATACATCCACAGAGTTCTGAAGGAGGCTCTGACTGACAAGTTGGCCCCTCGTTGTGCAGACAAGGCCCCTGCGTACGAACATCTCATCAACTTTGTGGACACTTGGCTAACTCTGCCTTGTTGGACATCACTGGAAAGTTGAAATGGATTTTCCAGAAATTTATAATCTGGCAAATGATTCTAATCAGAAATAATGAAGTTCGACATGCAGATTTTCACATACAAATTCAAAATTGTTGAATGCGAGTGAAACATTTTCCACATATTTCTTTCAGCTGCACTGGAATGAGTAGGACACCATGTCAAAATCATTAGCACAACTCCAGTCTTTCTGGGGGAAAAAACATGCAGATTTTCTTTCTGTGCATATTAGCAGATATTATGATGTCAAGAATTAAGAATCAATTCTTCCTCAGGATCCAAATAACCTTGGATCTGGCATTTTGATCTCCAAAAGAATTTAATATTTTAGGCTGAAAATGAAAATATACCAATATTTTAATTGTGATAACTTTTCAAAATCTGTGAGTGAGAACTCATCAGATAGTAACATTTGATGGAATCTGAACAGCAGGAAAAATTCACACAGTAAAGCATATGCCAGGTGGAAATGGTTTCTACCTATGCTGATATTAAAATACCCAATTTGGAGGACAGATCTCGGTATTTTCCACATGGCGACAGATTTGTGTTGTTTCCCCATTGCTGCAGCTGCTACTACACAGGTGGCCACAGGGCTACCACACAGCAAGTTTTCCTGGTAAGTTTAATTTAATCACCAATTAAATAGCATTATATCAATATACTAAGGTTGCCAACTTCCAGGTAGTAGCTGGAGATCTACTGCTATTATAACCAGTCTCCAGCCGATACAAATCAGTTCACCTGGAGAAAATGGCTGCTTTGGCAATTGGACTCTATGGCATTGAAGTCCCTTCCCTCCACAAATCCCGCTCTCCTCAGGCTCTGCCCCAAAAACCTCCCACTGGTGGCGAAGAGGGACCTGGCAACCCCTAATATACTGTTAGATGAATATATGCATCAGGTTCTCTGAATTACTTTCATTCAAAAAAATTAAATAACTAGCCTCTTTCCTTGTGTATGATTTCCCCGGAGACCTACGCTTGTGTATGATTTCCCTGGAGACCTACACTTGTGTATTGATTTCCGCCGGTTCAATGCAATCACCCAAACTAATGCCTACCCCCTTCCGTTGATTCTAGATCTGCTCAGCCAACTGAAAGAAGGGCCCATCTTTACCAAATTGGATCTCTTTGAAGCGTATTATAGCGTTCAAATAAGGAAGGGCAACGAGTGGAAGACAGTCTTCTCCAGTTGTTTTGGAATGTTTGAATATCTGGTCATGCCCTTTGGGTTAAGTGGGGCTCCTAGAGTCTTCATGCAAATGATTAATGAGGTGTTACATGACTTACTGTTCAAAGTAAGTCGTGTACTTAAAATGACATTTTGATTTATTCGAAAACGTATGAGGAGCACCTAAAGTTGGTCAAAGAGGTGCTAAAGCGCCTCTGGGACAATCAACTGTTTGCAAAAGTATCCAAATGTGAGTTTCATTGAGAGTCATTAACTTTTCTGGGGTATGTAATTTCACACAAAGGTCTGGCCATGGATCCCGAGAAAGTGAGGGCGGTCTTAGAATGGGAGCCGCCGGCCACATGCATAACAATTGCAGCAGTTCATCGGGTTCTCTAATTTCTACAGAGGGTTCCTCAAAAATTTTGTGCAGGTAGCGTTGCCCCTAATGGACTTATTAAAAATGAAAGGGAAGGGGGGCTCGGCGACTCTGCCTTCCTCCAGGTTGGATTGGATGACAGAGTGTTAAAATGCTTTTGACACTTTGAAAAACTGTTTACCTCCGAGCCCATAATGAAACACCCAGACTGTGAGAAACCATTCATTGTGCAGGTGGATGCTTCCGAGGGTAGCAATGGGAGGGGTGCTCCTGCAGGTGGGGGAAGCGGGGCAGCTTCAACCCTGTGCATACTTTTCAAAAAAATTCTCACAGTCTGAATTGAACTGGCCCATTTGGGAATAGGAGGTGGCTGCTGTAAAACACGCTCTCACTGTCTGGAGACATTTCCTGGGGTTGAGATCCCTTTTGAGGTTTGGATGGACCATAAAAATTTAGAGGCTTTAAAGGGAACACGCAAGCTCACAACAAAGCAGGTGCGTTGGGCTGAGTTCTTTTCCAAATTCTGTTTTGTTCTCAAGCATGTACCCGGCAAGCAAAATCAACTGGCTGATGTGCTTTCTCGCCTCCCCCAGTACCTGAGTAAAGTGGATCATCCCACAGACTCGCTTTTTACTCCCAAGCAGTACTCTGGGTGGTTACAGACCTTTTCTCTAAACAAGTGCATTTAGTCCCTTGCATGGCGCAAAAATTAGCCCAAATGTTTGTATCACATGTCTTTAAATATCATTCTTTTCCAAAGAAGGTAATTTCGGATCGGGGCCCACAATACGTGGCTAAGTTTTGGAAAGCTTTCTTGAGACGGGTAGGGGTGGAACAGGGTTTATTCAGTGCCTATCATCCCCAAACTGATGGTCAGACTGAACGGGTTAACTCAGTACTGGAATTTTATTTACGTTGCTATGTAAACTACCACCAGGATGATTGGGTGGATCTTTTGCCTTTTGCAGAGTATGCATACAATAATGCTTCCCATCAATCCATAGGTTTCAGCCCGTTCCAAGTGATATATGGTAATGATTTCGGGCCCTTTGGTAACATGAATCTTTTGGGGGTGGGGGGTGACACGGAAGTGGCCGACTGGGTGAAACCAATACAGAACATTTGGCCCTGGTTACAAAAGAACCTGGAATGGGCCAAACGCAAATACAAGGAACAAGCAGACAAACATCATTCCCCAGGGTGGGAGGTTAAGGTGGGGGATCAGGTTTATCTGTCCACAAAGAATCTTCGCTCTTTACGCCTGAGTAAGAAACTCAGTGAAAGGTATGTGGGACCCTTCCCAGTCTCACAGCTCATTAACGAAGTCACGGTAGAACTCAGCCTTCCGAAATCCCTGTGGGGCATCCACCCAGTGTTTCATATGAGTCTGCTAAAGAGACACGCACCTGCACCTGAATGGCACCCCGGTCCTACGCCCGAGCTCCCGGTGATGGTGGTGGTGGGGGGAAAGAACATTTCGAAGTTTCCAAAATCCTGGATTCCTGAATTCGCAATAAAGTGCTACACTACAAATTATACTGAAGAACTATACTACAAATTAATAACTGACTGCGTGGATGGTGTCGTCAAGAAAGGTTTGGATCTTTGGACCATGGTTTACACTTTTGAGATGAAGCTCTTCTATCAGGAGATGGTTTGCACCTCACGAGGGTAGGAAAAATGTGTTTGATGAGAGCAGTGCCAACCTGATAAGGAGGGCTTTAAACTCAATCCTGTTGGGGAGCAAGAAAAGCACTTAAAGCCTAGCATGCTGACAATAACTGGAGATGAGAACAATAAAGATTTGCAGGGAGTGCCATGTATGTGAGGAAACAAAAACTTGTGGGTAAATTCAGAAACGAAAACCTCGGGGCACATAAACCATGGATTCCGATGTCTGTACACTGATGCACAGAGTATGGGAAACAAGCAGGAAGAACTTAAAGCCCTAACACAGGAAAGGGATTTTGACCTAATAGACTTTACTGAAACTTGGTGGGATGTCACTCATGATTGGAATATTAAGACTTCCGCTAGGGGCGCTGAGCTGAGCACCACGTCTCTTGGGGGCTCCCAAGGGAACCAAGATTTGTTCGAATCTGGGGTGTAATCTTGCATCCCTACCCGGTCCTAAATAGTGGATTGGGAAACAGGATCTCTTCTGCTGCCCACGAAGTGCGGTTTGACCCCCAGTTTTGCTGAGAGAGCCATTGTGCAACTCTTGGAATCCTGGATGAGGTCCCATCTGGCCTGAGGGGAAACCATTGCCATGAATGTCTCTTTGGAATTAGGCTCAGCTCTCCCCTACCTATTATCATCTAAGCAACGATACATAAGCAATAATACCTACTCTTCTAAAATCTGAGTAAGTAACAAGAACTCTTTCATTTTACCTGGAATTGGAAGTTCCGAAGGAGTGGAAAAAATATCTGTAGAATCCGTATCTCCCCATCTGAGGTTTGGATGACTCTTTGATATTTAAAAACATTGGATAAGCCAGCAGGATCCTAATCAAATTGATCGGTGGATAGACATAACAATTGGGACTATCTGAATGACGGTATAGCCACCAATCAGAAATCTAGAAGTGTAAAGGGGAGGGACGAGCAGATTCCCCCCCACTTCCAGGAGGAGGCTTTTCTGAGTAAACACATTCTCAAGCCACGTCTTATCCAGAAGTATCAGCTATCGTCTGCCAACGCGAGAATACTACGGGATTTGAGACCGGATATGTGGCACCACTGTGTAACTGGCAAATACTTCCCAAGTTCCTAGGCAAAAGGAAGGAACGGCAGATGTGCGACCTCTTATCCTGCCCCCCGCAACACCATTTTACATCTCACAATGTATACCTGTCCGGATTTTACAAATTAAACTTCAACAAACTACCAGAAGTAGCAACCATGGAAAGTGAGACTAAATTCATGGATCGACTAGTCTCTCTGACAAACAATATCTACGAACTTGCTAATAGGAAACTGGATGTAATTCTGGGAGATCTTAAGGACATAAAAGACTGAATTATGACAATGAGATCTGAGATGAGAGAAGGAAGCTCCCCAAATGACAAACCATTAAAAGAAGAATTAAATTCTGCAAAGGAGATGGAGAGCTACGAAGGATTACCGAAGGATATACATCTGCAAGAAGAAATCGAACCAACCCAATTGACAACCATGGATATGAATGTAAGAGACTTTGATTTTTGGCTGTATGATTTACCTGACAAACTTTTCAAAGTCAACTGGGAGAATTTAAAAGGGCAAAAAGCTGGAAATACCAGGATTTTTCTTCTCACCTTAGGGATGGAAGAAAATATGTTGCAGATTCACGACCTCCCATCAATTTTCACAGAGGGAATTGCACTAACAACCTCCATGGATGCCCTTCGTCGTTTAAAGTTACTGGGTAAAAGAGGAAGATGCTGGAAATTTAAGATAAAGTGACTGGGTCAAAGTGGTGTGACTCCCATACTCTCCGAGGGAGTTTTTTTTAACCCCCCCCCCAGAGGTGTGGATGTTTGTCCTGCTGGCATCGAGGGGAGATAGCATCGCCGCAAGTGTTTCTTTGGTATTAGGCTCCATTACCTATAACCAACTTATGAACTGCATGAAGAAGAAAAACCTCACCCTCTGAAATCTAAGTGAGTAACAAGAATTATTTTGATCTTACCAGGAAAGGAAAGTTGAATTGATTGACAGACTTAACTGAGAACTCCGCACTCCCCCCCATCGTGTAAGAATTTTTTTTATTTGGATAAGATAGCAGATAAAACGGCAAAGACTCTATCAAGTAGATCTGTGGGTAGACTAAACAACTGAGTTTTTTTAAGGACGGGGCAATTACCAATCAGATTTCATGACGTTTGAAGGGAAAGGAGAAATAAAACCCTCCTACCCCTTGGTCACGCTGCCTCTTCCGGATCGGGAAGGTCCTCCAGCCACGTTTCAAGAATTATTTTGAAGTACCGGAAGATCTCGAGAGACTGAGGTGCGCAGGACCGGAAGGGATTCCCCTCTGTGTATCAACTAAAAGGTTTGACACTATAAACTACAGAAAGGGGATGATGGAAGGTCCGCGGCCCTATTGACCGACTACCTACTTCCTGTCTGCTTGTCGACCTAGAGCGTCCAGGAAACTTGATGATACTTCAAATTTTAAAAGTATTTTTATAAGCTGATTTGGAGGATTTGTGCTTAAATATCAGCGATCTGGTTCAGCATAAGATTTTAAACTACCCACATTTTAGAAAAAATTAAAGATTCTCGCAAGAAGTAAATATGGAAAAGAAGATCCAGGATATGTTTGCCAAACAAAATGAGACAACTGCAAAAAATATGAACAGCTGTCAAAACAACAAGAGCAGATGTCAAAACAGATGGAACAAATGACTGCCATGCTGAGCACTCTCAGTCAATTACTCAAAAAATGAATGAGGCAACAGAAAATCCTAAGGATGTCCCTCTAGCTGCAAGAGAGATGAAGAACAGAAGAATTTTGCAGAGGAAATAGAGATCTACAATGAACAAACTGTAATAACCCAGCTGGCAACAATGGATTTGAAAGTGAGTGATTTGGACCTCTGTCTCTTCAATCTGCCTGATGAACTTTTCAATACCTGCTTGGAGGACTTAATGAGTAGAGAAATTGGAGTGGTCAAGTTTATCTTCTTTGAATTTGAGATGGAAAATATTGCAACGTGGATATACTATGGGGATCGTCTGTCTGCAGAGGAGAGTACACCTACAACCTCCAAGGATACTCTTCGATACTTATTATTAATGGGAAAAAGAAGGAAATGATGGAAATTTCGAGCTAAGGGACAAATTTGAAAGAGCTTGGTTTCACTTGTGGAAAAGATTAAAAGAAACTGGTTAAAAGGATTGGCTTTAATGGAAATAGAATCATATATGATATTAAATTACTACAATTATAACATGTTTTAAATGAGTTTAGGGAGAAAGGGAAGACTTATAAAATAAATTCTTAATGGAAATGGAGGGAGGTGTAGGGGAAGTTAATATATCTTTGATTACATATGTGTGTGTGTGTAAAGTGCCGTCAAGTCGCAGCCGACTTATGGCGACCCCTTTGTTGGGGTTTTCTTGGCAAGAGACTAACAGAGGTGGTTTGCCAGTGCCTTCCTCTGCACAGCAACCCTGGTATTCCTTGGTGGTCTCCCATCCAAATACTAACCAGGGATTACATATAGATATCTTCAAATAATGGTTCCTATCTGTCTTTATTTTTTTACTATTTATGTTAACTGTTAAACTATGTGTTTAATTTTTGGAAAAAAAATTAATTCTTAATGGGACCATTTAAAGAATACCTTTTGATCTAATTCCATTTTTTTTACTTTTTATTAATTTTATATTAGGTATTGATTTGATAATGTTGAATAGGACAAGAATATATTAGTTAAAATATACTTTGTATTAATCTTATATTACGTATTGATTTAATAATGTTAGATATGATAAGAATAGGTTAATTAAAAATATATTGGGATTAGCTCCATTAGCAAAAGTTTATACAATTTATTTTTAGACGGAAGAGGGAGAGGGGGAAGTCATTATATTGTTAATTACTTGTCTTTTTTATTATTACTATTATTTTTAGTATTGGATATTGTTTTTATGTTGTTATGTTAACTGTAGAAAATAAAAACATTATTTAAAAAGGTTTAGTTTTTCTCGGGATTTAATCAAAAAGGACTGATTAAATGGCTTGGCTTTGACAAAAAAAGAATAATTAATGGCATTAACATAATTGATACTTATTAGATATGTGGGAGAAATGGAGGAATTAGAATATTCATTCTTAAAGGAAGTTAAAAATGATGCTTATTATCTAACCCATTTATTATTATCATTTTATATCTGTTCTTTCTTTTTTCTTTTTTCGTTATTTTAATATAGGTAAATGAAATAGCACACATAAATGTCTGTAACAATATTAGGATTAGAATCTTAAACAAAGGAGATTACAAATAAATGACAAGAATGAGGGAGGTGTAGGGGAAGTCTATATTTTACTTTTTATCTATATATGTATGTATTTTTAACAATTATTAATTAGAATTTATACTCTGATGTTTACTTATATTGATTGTTGAATACTTTGTCTAATCAGTATAGAAAAATAATTAAAAAATGATAAAAAATGATTGGAATATTGATTGAGGGGTACAACTTGTTTAAAAGGGATAGGGGGAAGAGTAGCATTGTATGTCAAATATGTGTACACTTGTGAAGAAGTACATGAATCTGAGCATGGTAGTTCAGTCGAGAGTCTATGGGTAAAAATAAAAGGAGTAAGAAATAATAGTGATATTATGGTAGGGGTTTGCTATCAACCACCAAACCAGGCAGAGGACTTGAATGAGACACTACTGGACCAGATTACAAAGTTCTCAAAGAGATGGGACACAATGGTCATGGGAGATTTTTATTACCCGGAGAAGGGAGTTCAAGAAGGGTGGGAGTTTCTTAAAAATGAAATACTGAAGGCGCAATCACAAACCATTCCTATGAGAAGGAAAAATGGGAGGAGCCTAAAGAGGCCGTGGTGGCTCCATAAACAGCTTTTTAAAGAGTTGAGAAATAAAAAAGACTCCTTTAGGAAGTGGAAGGAGGGCCTTATAACCAAAGAAGAATATAAACAAATTACTAGTGCTTGTAGGGAGAGCGTTAGGAAAGCTAAAGCTCAGCATGAGCTTTGGCTAGTGAGAGATGCTAAACACAACCAAAAAAGGATTCTTTTCCTATGTACAGTGTAAGAAGAAGAACAAGGACAAGATAAGTCCATTGTGGGGACCAGAAAGTGAAATTATAACGGGAGATGAAGAGACGGCAGAACTCCTCAATTCCTACTTTTCCTCAGTCTTTTCTTGTGAGGGTAGCAGTGCTCAACATGGCATAAACAGAACACATGATGAGTGAAGGGATTTGCAGCCTAGGACCGGCATTGGGGAGTGCACAAACACCTAGTTTCTTTAAATGAAACAAAGTCCTCAGGGCCAGATGAATTGCATCCAAGGGTACTTAAAGAACTTGAACATGTAATTTTCATTATTTTTGAGAAGTCTTGGCAAACAGGTGAGGTGCCAGAAGATTGGAGGCGGGCAAATGTTGTCCCCATCTTCAAGAAGGGGGAAAAGGAGGATCCGGGTAACCACCGACCCATCAGTTTGACTTCTATACTGGAAAAAGTTTTTTAACAAATAATCAGAAAGTCAGTCCTTGAGCATTTAGAAAGCATGGATCTGATTACTAAGAGCCAGCACGGGTTTCTCAAGAACAAGTCATGTCAGAGTAATCTTTCTTTTAAAAACTTTTAAATATAAATAAATATAACAATAATTGAAGCCACAACATATATTACATAAAATTATAACAACTGTGCTATATGAGTGGTAATACTCTTCTTAAATTTCTTTATGTTTTTGAGAAAGTTACGACCTTGCTGGATCAGGGGAATTGTCAGGTTCTGTCTAAAGTCACCTGAAGAAGGGCCCTTGGCAGGACCAGGCCAGGCTCTGGCTTCAGGTCAAGTTCTTGGTTCACATGTCACAAACTCTGTGTATAGTTTCTCATCCTGTTATCCTGTTATTCACTCAGCCGGCAATGCACAACTGTTGTATTGTCTACCTTGCCCTGGGAACTGTAATCTCGGAATTGTTTCACTTTGTTGTACTTTCTCTGACTGGAGCGCTTTTAACCATGTAGTCTACCCCTGTCATGCCATTAGCAGCCTTCTTCGTTTTGTAGACAGTCAGTTCTTTTAATTTACCTTTTTGCTCCTAATAAAGTATTATTGCTTCAGGACCACTTGCCTGGATGAATCTGCTTTTAAGGGAAGCTAGGGGTAAATGCCTGAGCCTGACATTAGGCTACTAATCCCCTTTCTATGATTCTCAAACCTTTGTACTGGGGGTTGTGTTCCCTTCCAATGCTATGGCAGGGACACCAGAGGAGGACCTCTGACAGTTGCTCCTGAGGGAGGAACAGTGCGCCCGGGAGGAAGACGAGCAGCTCACTGGGTTGGTGGCCATGCAACGTGCCCAGATGGAGGATGACCGAGTCATCCAGGGGGACACCAAGCTGATTATCGGGCTGGGAGCCGTGCAACGCACCCGGGAGGAGGCCAAGTGGCTCACCCTTCTCCTAGAAGAGGCACGGCTCGCCCAAGAGGACATGGAGCGGCTCGCCGGACTTGTAGCCATGCACTGTGCCCACGAAGAGGACAATGGGCTCGCTGGACTAGAGACCGGGCAGCACGCCGGGGAGACGGCCGAGCGGACCACTGCTGAAATTTCTGGATGGCTAGTCACAGGAGAAGCCGACCGGCACACACAGCAGGAGTCCGGGGGACTCACCGAGCTGGAGGTTCAGCCGCTAGCCAACAAGAAGTTTGGAAGAGCCACGGGAACGGGGATTCCCCAACCAACCGAGGCAGATGCTGTCGAGAAAACGCGCCTGCGGAACGGGGACAATGAGCAGCGAGCGGGGGTGGTCACCCAAGGAGCCAGACCCCGGGACTGGAGATTTACGGGTTCTGCTGCTCCACCTTGGAAGTCCCTGGATGGGTTGCCTTCTAGTGTGAGCACCAGGAGGTGGTGCAAGGTGCGCTCCGGTGCTCAAGAGGGCCTTTGGGACTATCCGTTGGACATGGTGCAAGAGAGTTTAGAGATTTCAGAAGCAGTTGACAAGGATAACCAGCTTCTTCAACACCTGAACCAGGAGCTGGTTAAGCAGGTGGTGGGGTTGCGGGGCCTTCTAGAGGGACTTTTGCAGGAGGTGGACGACCTTCGTCAGAGGCAGTTGGCTCCACAGCAACTCCAGCAACCTGCACCTGTTGGTGCCCCTGCTCCTGCTGTGCCGGGACAACCTGCCCCCCAGCCTCAATTGCCAGCTCCATGGAGGGAGCTGCGAGCCTCATTTGTCGGTTCCGGGGAAAAGCTCCCCTACTTTTTGCTAAAAGTGGACAGCTTCATGAGAGAGCAAGGGGGCTACTTTCACTTCGGAGGAGAGTCGGGTGCGCTATGTGGCTTCACTGCTGGAGGGAGAAGCAGTGAGCTGGATGGTTCAGCAGTTCGACCTTCGTTCCTGCGCTCTGCGGTCTCTAGATGATTTCATGGTGGCGCTTAGACGGTGCTTCGAGGACCCTTTTCAGAGTGAGAGAGCCAAGACGGCTCTCCTTCAGCTTTGCCAAGGGACCAGAACGGTGATGCAGTATGTGGGAAAGTTTTGATTGCTTGCCAGTAAAGTTGTGGACTGGAGTGAGGCCACTTGGGTCCAGTATTTCTGAGAAGGACTTCATCCAGAAATTCTCCATTGGACTTTCATGCAAGGCAACCCTCCGGATTTGGAGGGATGGATTCTACTGGCGGTCGAAGTGGAAAACCGCCGGCAGCTACTGAACTTGTCAAACCAGTGTAGAGCGCGAGACTTAGGACCTCAGCTTGAGAGAGCAATCCCGAGAGAGGGCTCCCAGCCACCAGGGAGGGCGACTGCTCCGGTAACAGAGAAAACAAAGTGGTTTCGAAGTGGGGCTTGCCTAATTTGCGGTGGAATGGGACATTTCGCAGCCGCCTGCCCTTCCCAGCCTGAAGGGCTTCCTGCAGCTTCTTGCATGACCCAGGAAAGGATGGCACAAGTCAGTGGCAGGGATCGTCGGAGGAGCGCAGCGCCAGAGAACCCACCACTCTCAACCTCGCCCCAACCTCCCCAGATACCCCGACGCCACTTGATCCTGCGGGATCGTGGGTTACAAATGCGGCCAGATGGGACCAGGACAGCTCGTCAACCTCAGAGGAGGATGGGACTTGGGGACCCTCCACACTCAACCTTGTCCCAACCAGCAATGGGGGCCAGGACCCAGTGCCAATCTATCCAACAGGATCGTGGATTACAAATGCACTTACGCCGAGCTCCGATAGCTCATCAAAAAATGGACCAGGTCTGCAGTAACCGAGGTCCTGCAGCAGACCTCCGCCGCAGAGAAGCAGGGGGATCTCGTGATGGTAAGCGATGCAGCAGAGACTCTTTTTGTGGATGTTGTCCTGCAGAGTTACAAGGGGGGTCCTCAAATTAAGGCGGAGGCCCTGGTAGATTCGAGTTGCGCATGCACTTTGATCAGTGAAGAGACTTTCAAAGCTTTAAAAGTGAGGGTGGTGCACTTTCCCCAGACCATCCAGTTTGCCCAAATGGATGGCAGTAACTTTCAGTAGATAGACGCATGGGCCGAGTAGTAATGGGAGTTGGGGCACACTGGGAGCAAATCCATTTCTCCATTGTTCCGGGGATTCGGTACCCAGTGGTACTTGGAGTAAACTGGCTGCAAGGACATAGCCCCGTCATTGATTGGGCAGCCAGGACTATCACTTTTGCCCAACCACAATGCGAGCGTCACCGCAGAGAAGTGGCCGTGTGGGAGTGTGAGTGTGCAGCCATGGTGGAGGGACCCCAAAGAGAGGTGCCCCCTGTACTACCCGAGGAGTACACGGCATTTGCAGATGTGTTCAATGAGAAGGGGTGTGATGTTCTGCCACCCCACCGCAAAACGGACTGTGCCATCGAACTGGTGGGGGAGGGCAAGTTGCCCAAAGGGAAAATTTATCCTATGAGTCCGAAAGAAAAGACAGTGTTACGGGAGTTTCTGGACAAAAACTTAGCCCGTGGTTTTATCTGCCCTTCGTTGGCTCCTTGCTCTGCTTCCTCATTTTTTGTGCAGAAAAAGACAGGAGATCTACGTTTATGTATTGACTTTTGCAGACTCAATGCAGTTACCCAGACGAATGCTTACCCCCTTCTATTGATCCCAGACCTGCTTAGCCAACTGAAAGAGGGGCACATTTTCACCAAGTTGGACTTAGTTGAAGCTTATTATCGAGTTCGCATGAGGGAAAGGGACGAGTGGAAAACAGCCTTCTCCAATTGCTTTGGGATGTTTGAATATCTAGTCATGCCCTTTGGATTAAGTAGGGCTCCCAGTGTTTTTATGCAAATGATTAACGAGGTGCTGCATGATATATTGTTCAAAGGGGTGATTGTCTATCTAGATGACATTTTAATCTACTCCAAGACTTGCGAGGTGCATGTAAGGTTGGTCAAAGAAGTTCTGAGATGTCTCAGAGACAATCATTTATTTGCAAAGTTGTCCAAGTGTGAGTTTCACCAAGATAAACTGACTTTCTTGGGGTATGTGGTTTCGCCCAAGGGTCTGGCCATGGAACCTGAAAAGGTGCGAGCAGTGTTGGAATGGGAACCCCCCACAACTCGCAAGCAGCTCCAGCAGTTTCTCGGGTTTGGAAATTTCTACCGGGGTTTCCTCAACAATTTTGCCAAGTGGCGCTGCCCATTATGGACCTGTTAAAAACTAAAGGGAAGGGAAGTTTGGCACTTCTGCCCTCCTTCCGACTGGCTTGGATGCCAGACTGTCAGCATACGTTTGATACTCTGAAAAAGCTGTTCACTTCAGAGCCCATTCTCAAACACCCTGATTGTGAAAAACCATTCGTTGTTCAAGTAGATGCCTCAGATATGGCTATGGGGGGGGGGCTCTGTTACAAGAGGGGGAAGCAGGACAGCTTCAACCCTGTGTGTACTTTTCTAAAATGTTTTCTGCAGCTGAGTTGAACTGGCCCATTTGGGAGAAAGAGGCTGCCGCTGTCAAACATGCCCTCACAGTGTGGAGACATTTCCTGGAGGGGGCTGAACATCCATTTGAAGTGTGGACAGACCATAAAAATTTGGTGGAATTAAAGAGGACATGCAAACTCACAGCCAAGCAGGTGCGCTGGGCAGAGTTCTTCTCCAAGTTTCGTTTTATTTTGAAGCATGTTCCTGGGAAACAAAATCATTTGGCAGATGTGCTTTCCCGGCTTCCCCAGTTATCAAAGCAAAGCAGAGTGCCCCACGGACTCTCTCTTCACTCCGGAGCAGCGGGGGTTGGTGCCTAGTTTAGCTGTCCTGACTCGTTCCCAAGTACAGAACTCTCCAACCCAAGAGGGGTTGCCGGACTCTTCCGAGTCCCCCACCTTACAGGGGGTACCGACCTCTTCCACAGTTGTGCCACAGCCCCCCCTCTTGGAGGGGCTACTGGATGCCTTTAAGCTCACTTTAATAAAAGCCTGCCAAGCGGAAGAAGCCGCAAATTTGTCTGCCAGACAAACTGATGCTGAGGGTGGAGAGTTTTGGTTTAAAGAAAATAAACTGTATGTGCCTACTTCTTTGCGGAGGGAGGTGATGGATCGGGGCCATGGTTCCAAAGTAGCTGGGCACTTTGGGTTCATAAAGACCCTGCATTTGTTACACAGGCAGTTCTGGTGGCCAGGGATGAGAATGGACTTGGACTCTCATTTGCAGTTGCCCTACGTGCACTACAGCCAAAAGGGTGGTGGGGAAACCACCCGGACTCTTGAAGCCGTTAGAGATGCCATCGGCTCCCTGGGAAGTCATTACCATGGACTTTATCACAGAACTTCCTCCCAGTCGGGGGAAGACGGTTCTTTGGGTAGTTACGGACCTTTTCTCCAAACAAGTGCATTTCGTCCCTTGCACGTGACTGCCCACAGTGCAAAAATTGGCAAAGATGTTTGTGTCACATGTCTTTAAATATCACTCGTTTCCACGTAAGGTGATTTCCAACAGGGGTACACAATACATGGCTAAGTTTTGGAAAGCATTTTTTAAATTGGTGGGGGTGGAACAAGGGTTGTCTAGCGCATATCACCCCCAGACCTACGGAAAGACAGAACGTATTAGAATGTTATTCAGAACGTATTAGAATGTTATTCAGTATTAGAATGTTATTTGCGTTGCTATGTGAATTACCACCAAGACGATTGGGTAGATCTTCTACCCTTTGCAGATTATGCTTACAATAATGTCTCCCATCAGTCCACAGGTTACAGCCCGTTCCGTGTGGTGTATGGTAAAGAGTTCGGACCATTTGGTAATGTGGATTTGACAGGGGAGGCGGATGATGCTGAAATAGCTGATTGGGTAAACATGGTATGAGACACCTGGCCCTAGTTACAAAAGAATCTGGAGCAGGCCAAAAACAAGTACAAAGCACAAGCTGACAAACATCATTATCTGGGGTGGGATATCAAGGTGGAGGATCAGGTTTATCTGTTCACACAAAACCTGCACTCCCTCCACCCCAGCATAAAACTGAGTGAAAAATATGTAGGACCTTTTCCAGTCTCACGGATCATTAATGAAGTCACGGTGGAACGAAGCCTTCCCAAGTCCCTGAGGGGAATCCATCCTGTGTTTCATGGCAGCCTTCTGAAGAAGTATGTACCCAACCCTGGGTGGCATCCTGAACCTCCGCTAGAAGTTCCGGCATTGGGGTGTGTGGGAGAACACTTTGAAGTGTCCAAGATTCTGGATTCCCGCATACGCAGGGGGGTCCTCTACTATCTGGTTTGTTGGAAACACAGATTCCGGTAATGATGAGTGGGTTGCCGAACATCACGTAGCAGTCCCCTGACTGATTCGTCAGTTCCACAACACCTACCCCCACAAGTCTCACCCAACTGTGGAATGGGAGGGGGGCCCTAGGGGGAGCAGAATATCAGGTTCTGACTAAAGTCACCTGAAGAAGGGCCCTTGGCAGGACCAAGCCAGGCTCTGGCTTCAGGTCAAGTTCTTGGTTCACATGTCACAAACTCTGTGTATAGTTTCTCATCCTGTTATCCTGTTATTCACTCAGCCGGCAATTCACAGCTGTTGTATTGTCTACTTTGCCCTGTGAACTGTTATCTCGGAATTGTTTCACTTTGTTGTACTTTCTCTGACTGGAGCACTTTTAACCATGTAGTCTACCCCTGTCATGCCATTAGCAGCCTTCTTCGTTCTGTAGACAGTCAGTTCTTTTAATTTACCTTTTTGCTCCTAATAAAGTATTATTGCTTCAGGACCACTTGCCTGGATGAATCTGCTTTTAAGGGAAGCTAGGGGTAAACGGCATCTTGATTTATCTTGATTTCAGTAAGGCTTTTAATAAGGTTCCACATAGTATTCTTGTTGACAAATTGGGAAAATGTGATTTAGATCCTGTTACTGTTAGGTGGATCTGTAAATGGTTGACTGATTGCACCCAAAGTGTGCTTGTTAATGGTTCCTCATCCACTTGGAGAGAAGTGACTAGTGGAGTGCCTCAGGGATCTCTCCTGTGCCCTGTGTTGTTCAGTATATTTATAAATGATTTGGATGAAGGAATAGAGGGGACGCTTATTAAATTTGCACTCCTCACTGGTTCTTGTAGGTTATCCGGGCTGTGTGACAGTGGCCTCGGTATTTTCTTTCCTGCTGCAGGCGAAACGTCAGGAAAGAAAATACCAAGGCAACGGTCACACAGCCCGGATAACCTACAAGAACCAGTGAACTCCGACCATGAAAGCCTTCGACAATATTTTGCACTCCTCAATTTCTTCCAGACCCTGGAAATAGGGAAATCATGTGCTCCATGTGCTGTTGTTAACCTTGGAAGGAAAAAATGGGCAAAGGATTAGTGCCTGTTCTTATTGTTTCCAAGGGTAGTACCAGCATGGGGAGGGTGGGTTCAGTAGGTGAAGGGTTTAAGCCCATTCTTCCATACTTGATTTGGAGCTACCCCAGACACAATCTGAGCTTTAAAATCCTGGGAAGATCCAGTCATGCTAAATTCTTGGGCAACAACAAATCTTACATAAACCTTGAGCCAAAGAAGTCTACTCGAATGACATTAATCTGATTCCTCATTTTTGTGTCTTTCATTGATATCAACTGATGTCAATAGCCCAATTAAATGGGGATTCCTCTAGATTCCAACTGAGTTTTATTACCTAACTGTAAAACATTTAAAGTATTCAGGTTACTAGAAGACAATGAGATGGACTTTGGAGGGCATTGTCAGGAACAGCCCTTTTGTCTGAAAAGATATATGTATTTCTCTAGGCAATGTTAAGTGCAGAAACTGCATTATTCTGTCTTTAGTGTTGGGTCTCAGTGACCTTCATGCATGCCTATTGGTTTGCAGCTTGTGAATCACTTACAATAATCACTACCCACAAACTGTAACCAACGGAAAAGTGTTCTGCAGAAGCGTGCAATACTCTCTTCCCAAAATTACAAGCTACCTAGTTCTCTTAGGCATAAATAAACAGGAACTTTGTCCCGTCAAAGACTATCTTCTTTCCAAGCGCTTGTTAAGCCATGAGTTGGCTTCCCATCCTATCATCTTGAAGATTGTATTATGCAATGGAACATTGGAAATGGATTCTCTAAACTTTCACTTTGCAGTGACAGTGTTTACAATAATTTACCTCCCAATTTCATCCTGCTCTCCTTCGTCTTTACAACATACCTCTCTTACAAATCGATTCAAAAACCAGTCCAGCCTTTGATGCACTGGGTGGGTTTTGAGAAACCATGGGGCAAAAACACATGGTTACTTTATCCTCCTTTAATCCCTGTTTTAGCCAGGATCGAATGCACATTAGGCAAAACGCATGCGTTCGATCCTGGCTGAATCCTGGCTGAAACAGGGATTAAAGGAGGATAAAACAACCATGCGTTTTCACCCCATCTGTCACCTTTTAGTCCCCATAGTCAAAATCAGAAGAAGATAGTTATTATCCAACGGCTAATTTCAAATCTATTGTGAAACCATAGTTAATTGGTCATCTGAACCTGTAGCTCCCTGCCCCCCAATAATGCCTTAAAGGTAAAGGTAAAGGTCCCTTGTGCAAGCACCGGGTCATTCCTGACCCATGGGGTGACATCACATCCCGACGTTTTCTAGGCAGACTTTGTTTGCGGGGTGCTTTGCCAGTGCCTTCCCCAGTCATCTTCCCTTTACCCCCTTTTATATCCAACCTATATAAGTTAGCATTCACATTTGTTGTTTGTTACTTAATTTCTCTGTTCAGTAAAGTGCATTTAATGTAGTTTACCTGTGTGTTTTGTGAGCAGAAACTGCTGCGGGGCAAGTGGATACTTCCAGGGGCTTTGTTGGGATTTTGAACCCTGTATGTGAATGTTCCAAGCATCTGGTTGACAGGTAGCATTCATCTGGGCATGATTGTTTTTTTTTTCTTCTGAAGTGGGGAAGAGATACAATATCTGCAAGGGTCATGTATGGAACAGAGAGACAGCGTACCTTTGTGGATGTGTTTGGTTGTGATTTTATGTAGGTGCTTCATTGAAGTAAGCAATAGGACATTGTTTTCCTCAGGTTTCTTTATGAAGAAAGGTAAAGGTAAAGGTCCCCTGTGCAAGCACCGGGTCATTCCTGACCCATGGGGTGACGTCACATCCCGACGTTTCCAAGACAGACTTTGCGGGGTGGCTTGCCAGTGCCTTCCCCAGTCATCTTCCCTTTACCCCCAGCGAGCTGGGTCCTCATTTTACCGACCTCGGAAGAATGGAAGGCTGAGTCAGCCTTGAGTCGGCTACCTGAAACCGACTTCCGTCGGGATCGAACTCAGGTCGTGAGCAGAGCTTTTGACTGCAGTACTGCAGCTTAACACTCTGCGCCACGGGCTTAATGTAAAAGACTACCAGCTTCCTTCACTAGCTACCAAGCAGGGGTTGTGGCTACCATTCAGGGGTTATGGCTAGGGTGCCAGCTCCAGGTTGGGAAATTTCTGGAGATTTGGAGGATGGAACCAAGCAGGGGTTGTGGCTAGGGTGCCAGCTCCAGGTTGGGAAATACCTGGAGATTTGGGGGATGGAATCTGAGGACGGCAGGGGTTTGGGGAGGGAAGGGACTTCAGTGGGGTATAATGCCAAAGTGTCCACCTTCCAAAGTGGCCATTTTCTCCAAATGAACTGACCTCTGTCACCTGGAGAACAGTTGTAATAGCAGGAGATCTCCAGCCACCACCTGGAGGTTGGCAACCCTAGTTGTGGCTCAGTGACTTATGTCCATCTGGAGAATGGCTGAAGCTGCTCAAGACAGCTGCTCCCAGACAGCATGTTTGTGGTGGCCAATGATAAGTGAGGGCCAAATAAGATCTAACATCTGCCGTGAGTTGGGTTCAGATTCACTGACCCAACTCACAGACAGATATGGCATCAGGAAACGAATGGTCCCACACACTCTCTGGCCCAGTTTGGCTCAGGAGTGTGATGCAGGCTTCAGCCTCCCCCCCCTCCCACATACATATTGTTTGTGTGAGCACTTGGGAATGTTAGTTCCCTGGTGTCGTATCTGTTTCTGAGTCAGGTTGGGGAACCCTGACCTAATTTGTAGGGTTGCCAACCACCAGGTTCTAGCTGGAGATCTCCTGCTATTATAACTGATCTCCAGCCAATAGAGATCAGTTCACCTGGAGAAAATGGCTACTTTGACAATTGGACTCTATGGCACTGAAGTCCCTCCCCTTCCCAAACCCCGCCCTCCTCAGGCTCTGCCCCAAAAACCTCCCGCTGGTGGCGAAGAGGGACCTGGCAACCCTACTAATTTGTGACAGACATAAGGTCTAGTTTGGCCCTGAGCTGGTGATGTGGTGTGGCTTTGCCACCAGTTGAATGCTGCAAGCCGGGCTGGAATAGTGGCCTGGGGTCTCTGGTGAAGGTGGTGGAGGAAACAGCAAGAATGCTGAAGCCAGGATTTGTTGAGATAACCCAGCATTCTTTTCTGCATTGGATACTTTGGCCATTAACGCATATGGGCTGCTTTGTCCCTCCATTCTCCCAGGAATTGAGCGAATTGGGGGGGTCTGCAGGCATGGGCTTCGCCCAAGCACGTGTTGACCCCTCCCCCTTTCACTACATTCCCGGGAGAACCCCTTCCTCTGTTATTGCGACTTAAATGGAAGTCACACAACAGAGGAGGGAGTTCGCCCATATGTGCTCGGCGCCCGGATCGAGTCCCAGAGGGGAGACTTCCGGGGGTGCTGACAGCAGCAGCGGCAGCTTCTTTCCCTGCTGAAGCTACTGCCTGGCCCCAGCGGGGCAGCGGCAGCACCTTTTCTTCTCCCCACCCTGTACCTCTCCCCCCCCCCCCATGGCTGAAAGCCTGCAGCAGCAGCGGCTCCTTTCCCCGGCTGCCACAGCCTCTACTTGCCCACCTCCGCCCGCCTCTCTGCCGCCAGCTTCCCCTCACCTCCAGAGGGTCGGCATGCCAGAGGAGCATGGAGCCGTGTTGCCGCCTCCGCCTGACACCGGACCCCTGGCTTCTGGCTGGAGAAGGTGGGAGACAGAGATGGGGCGGCTGCTCTCTCTCCATTGAAGCGTGGGAGAAGAAAGGCAAGGCGGAGGGGAAGAAAGAGGTGGCAGCAGCTACTCAAGTCCCTCTCATGCATACAGTTTTTGGCTTGCGGATTTAAAAGGTGTGCGACATGAGAGGAATGAACAAACGAATATCTGGCCATGAGTTAATGGCCTTTGACTCATGTTTGCCCCTGGACTGACTCGGTTGTTCCTTGGAGTTTTCCGTCCTTCAGAGTTGACCTTGCGACCACCCTGCACTCTCTCCGGGTCGTCCCGATGCTCTTTTAACGCAATCCTTGGTTCTTCTCTGAGGTGAACCCAGGTAAAATCATTGCCATTACTGTGCATAAGCCAAAGCGCGGGTCTCTCTACCCACTCCTCCACATGCCCCCATTCTCGTGTTTCCTCCTCCCACTACCACTCCAGCTATCCTTCAGCCATCCCCTCCACAAAGCCTCAGGATGGAAGCCATTAAGACTGGAGAGGTAAGCAGCCATGTGGCTGCTTACTTCTCCAGGTGACCGCCGCTGGTTTTTCCTCCCCTTTTGATATGATGATTTAAAATATAATTAAAAATGAAGAGAGAGGCAGCCGAGGCTAAGATCCAGTGCTCCCCCGCCCCATGGGTAACCCATCTCCCAAATGCGGGGGGGGGGGGCATTGGATATTTGACTCAGCTGCCTCTCTCAAATTAACAAGAAATTATCACATGGCTGCTTACCTCTCCAGTCCCTGTTGATCGCAGTGGACTGGTAACTGAGCCCAAGGCTGCAGCGCTGGCTTTTTTTGGTTTTTATTTTCTGGTG
Source organism: Euleptes europaea (assembly GCF_029931775.1). NCBI lineage: Eukaryota > Metazoa > Chordata > Lepidosauria > Squamata > Sphaerodactylidae > Euleptes > Euleptes europaea. Next base: position 4,018,777 of record NC_079326.1, on the reverse strand, counting down.
GCACTTGGGTTGTAAAATGGCCACTTGCTGGGGGCAGAGGGGAGCTAGCAGGGTGGTGGTGGTGGTGACGTTTTTCTAACAATAAACAGTACAGCCAATTACAAAGCAGCGTTTTTAAGGGGCAGGGACTCAGATACTTCCAGATTTCTGCTGGTGATTCTGCAGTACTCCTGATACTCCAGGAATTTCTTTGGGGCAAACAACCACCATGCATAGGATTTTGAGAATTCGGATCAGAAAAGTGGGTCAAGAGAACGCGAAGCCCAAGGTTAAATTGCTATGAATAAAAGACCAGTGATTGTGTGCCGTCTGAATCCTGGTTTCATTAACTAACCACAGCTAAAATAAACCACAGGTTCATGTTACAACTGAACTGAGCCAATGTATTGTTTTCTAATTTGCAAATAGCCACTGGAGAGTCTATTTCATTAATTCAGAATAAATAAACTGTTTTTTTCTGGCTTATGTACTGTCCAAATCAGCCCCCTGCTAGGTCTGACATTACCTGCAAGTATTGAAGTCCAGAGGCCTTGGACCTTTCGATAGTTTTAATAGATGCACCTTGTCTGGAGGCAGAAGGTGCGATAAGGAGGCCCCGACTGTAGGATTATTAACCTCCAGTTGGTGGCTAGAGATCTCCCACTATTACAACTGATCTCCAGGCAACAGTGATTAGTTCCCCTGGAGAAATGGCTGCCTTGGAAAGTGGACTCTATGGTATTGTACTCTGCTGAGGTCCCTCCCCTCTCCAAACCACGCCCCCTCAGGCTTCACACCCAAAGTCTCCAGGTATTTCACAACCTAGAGCTGGCAACCCTACCCAACTAGCACAAATAAGGCTACAGTAGATTATGAAACCTGTGAATCTTGAGGGATTGAATAAGGACTCCGAAGTGTTTGGAATCCAATTTGAAATCAGCCCATTTTTCAGACCTCAAGAATCTAGAGTACAATTCCAGAGTTCAGTGGCATCTCTAGAAGTATGATACAATAATCTGCATTACACAGAGGAGGCACCATGTGAAGGCCATTGCAAGCAGTTTCTATGATGTATTCACATATTTTTTAATTCATCAAAATTATCTGACCTAACCTATGTACAGTATAGACCATGGCACTACTGCTGAACACTTTCTGATATTTGCCAGTCTCACAGAGATCACTCATGGCCATGTTTGTTGCATATGTGAATTGGAATTTTCAGATCTCTTACTTTAAGGGCCAGAATATAATCAGTTCCTCTCATTCTAGTCCCCATACTACAAAAGTATCCCTTATTTATGAAATACTAGTCTAGCAACCCTAGCTGAACAACAGTCTCCAGCTAAACCACTTCACTTATATAAAAGCTGCAGATGGAGGGAATTCAGAGGAAAATGACTAAGGATTTGTGCTCTTGAGGCAAGCTGCTCCAGAATGCAGGAAGGCTGATTTATGACTATTTGGCTCAGTAGTGACTAGGTCAGCCGTGGAGCCTTGGAACTCTTCCAGATATGTGAAATGACAAACTGCCCAAAAGAATTATCATTATCTTGATTTTTCCAAGGCTTTGGTTATGTGAATAAATGTCCATCAATATAAATGGACACAGTTATAGCCATCCAATATCCTGGTCATTAGGTAGAAAGAGGTGTTTATTAATAAGATCTAAGATCTTCTTGGCTACGGTCATGATATGTTTAAGGCCTGGTCTCAGCAACTGCTAGTCCCATTCATTTCCAAGCAATTTAAGGGCGACTAAGTTTTGCTGGATTGGGAGAAAGAAAAAAAACAATGCAAGTTCCAAAGCCACAGTATTTTTTTAAAATTGCACTTTTGATGTTTTTTAGGTTTTTATGTTTTATTGCAAGCCACTTTAAGGGCCATTTGGTAGAGAAGCACACATACACATTTGAGCACAAAACACGCAAAGCACATATGTACACATATGTTTACACCCAGAAGTGCTGCATCGCAAGGGGCCTGGGAGTTTGAGTGGTAAAAGGCCCCTTCCGATGTGTTTACACCCAGAAGTACCTCATCCCAACATGCCTTTTACCACTCAAACTCCCAGCCTGAGTAACAAAAGGCCCCTTGCAATGCGTTTACACCCGGAAGCACAGCATCGCAAGTGACCTTTTACCACTCAAACTCCCAGTTTAAGTGGTAAAAGGTCACTTGCAATGCAGTGCTTCCAGGTGTAAACTGGAAGTGATGTGGCGCAGCATGCAGGCATGCATGCACTCTAGCCTGCTGACCCTCAGCTGGTCGGCGGGCAGCTGGGTGGATTGGCAGGTTTTTGCCCGCCACCACCGGGCACTTGGCAACCCTACTAAGAACTCAACTGCATTTTATATTTTTAGCACCTTGTTTCCATGTTTTATTTTAAAAAAATATTATGTGATGCATGGTCCAAAACCATATGAATGCAACTACATACATTCACAGATACAATGTGGTAGAATCCCTACTAGTGTGGGCAAGTATCATTGGTGCTGCTATTCAGTCTGACACCACCAGATCCTGACCTGTAATATCAACAGGGCCCATCCCATGAGCTTGGGAAGCCCTTGGCCCGTAGAATCCCCAAAAACAACAACCCAGACAGGTGGTCCTAAGGTAAGTTGACTTTATTGGAAATCAAGCAGGTAAACAGAGCTTGCATACTAATTAAGCCAAGAATGGCTGGTAGGCGCAAATCAGTAATATATATTGGCGTAGCAGATAATGCAGGTTGGCATAGCAACTCAGTCTCCCACGGGAGAGGAATGTCTGAGAAAAGTGTTCGTTAGAACAACAGTCCTTGGCCGAGACGAGCAAAGCAAGGCAGCTGTGAGAAGCTGCGAGAAAGTCAAAACAACTCAGAGGAGCCGAGAGGCCGAGAATCGTCGAGAACCGGCCCGCTCCTGACATTCTGCTCCCCTTAGGGCCCCCTCCCGGCCTGAAAGGGGGCCGGCTTGTGGGGGTAGGTGGAGTGAAAGGCTCGCACTAGCCGAGGGGCAGCGACATCGCAGGCGCATACCCATTCGTCATAGGCAGGGGGGAAGTGCCTCCAATGAACGAGATACTGGAGGGAGCCGTGGAGAATGCGAGAGTCCAGGATCTTAGCAACTTCGAAATGCTCCTCCCCCCCCCTCCACCATCACCGGTTGCTCTGGAAGCAGGTCGGGATGCCACTCTGGGGAGGAAGTGTGAGGTTTCAGAAGGCTTACATGGAAAACTGGATGGATAAGTCTGAGTGCCTTTGGTAGAGAGAGTTCAACTGTCACGGGGTTGATGATACGAGAAACGGGATAAGGTCCAACAAATTTGGCACTCAGTTTGTCACAAGGACTGGTGGATCGAAGGTTTCTGGTAGACAGGTAGACCTGTCCTGGCTAGGAGACGGATGTTTGTCAGCTTGAGCCTAGTATTTATGTTTGGCTTGTTCTAAATTCTTAATTAGCCAGGGCCAGGTGGTGTGAATTGCTTCCACCCATGTAGCCACATCCCCATCGCCCTCTCCCCTGGAAATATTAAGATGGTTGATAGGACCAAAATCTTGACGGGGTCGATCAGGACTCGCCTCTTCCCCCTTCCCCGCCATGAGGGAGAGGGGTAAGGGATCCTGAACGAGCAGAACAGTCCCTTCCAGTACGTCCTCGCTCCCGCCCAACACGCAGTTTCTGGCAACCAGCCGGGTAAGCAGAGTAGCATCCTACTGGGCTAGGCGCGCTTCTTCGAGTAGGCTGGCAAGCCGACGGGTTTCCTCCCGAGCCCGGAGAGCGTCCTCCCACGACTCCATGGGCGCTGCTCTCTCCAGGCGGACCCACTGCAAGGTGACCAACCCCGCTAGCCGATGGTACTCCTGATGAGCGGCACGCTTCCAACAGGAGCGACCGCTGGAGGTCCTCTCCCGCGGCCCCTGCCAGGACGCGGGCGTTCGCATGGTGGAACGGTGAAAGGATGATGATTAGTATCGTAATGTGAGCTCTGGGCTCACCAGATAAATCCCACAAACCGACTTCTAGGCAGGCCTTCCATAGAAAGGTGATTTATTGGAAAATATACAGCGAGTTACAGAAACTGACTTGGAAATCGGCAAGGTGTAAGGTCTGAGTTCACCTGTTGAATCCCAATCACCAAACGTCCAGACAGGGTATTCTAAGAGGCTGGTTTATTTGGGAAGCATAAGGTGAGTAGCAGAAAGGGGAAGGTACGAGGACTCTACTGGGGGGAATACAGACAGGTTGGAACATATACAGAAAACCAAAGGCACAGTTGGCTACCAAGCCGAGCCTGGTTCCCATGGTAGATTACAGTTATCACACAAATGGAGAGAAAGCAGTCATAACAAACTTCTGAGAAACAGAATCTTGAAGGCCAGCTGCCTGGAGCTCACACAAGGATACTAATGGGGGGGGGGAGAGAACTGAGGGTACAGGAGATATAAAGGTGAAAGTGAACTTTCTGGATGACTACTGGTTGCTATGGCAATCCACTTGTTCCCAGGGAAGAGTAAGACAAAACAAAACTAGAACTGAACAACAGGTCGACCTTGAGACACCACCTGGTTTGGCCGCTAGGCACCAGGCCAGTGCCTGACATTTTGTTTGCAGGAGAGGGTGGATCGCCAGTCATAGATCCTTCTGAGATAGAGATCTGCCAGGACCCATGAAAGGCTAGACCAACTGATTTCGTGGGCCTTAAATGCCCCCCGGGCCTGACATTCCCCACCCCTGCTCTAAGAGGTCTTGAAGATGATGGACAAAGGCTCTGCAGACTCTCCAGAAAGTTCTTTGAGTACTATCGGGTGCACACCATATGACCCAGAGGATTTGTACTCATTCAGATCCACTGAGATACATACGTCCACAGAAGCACATCCTCATCCTCTGAGGAGGACTCATCAGACCCAGCCCTGACACTAAGGCCTGGTTTGACTGTAGCTTATTTAGGGCTATCTGCATACAGCCCCACCTGCTGCACATGTGACTGTTGGGCTGGTAGAGGTCTGGCTTCTCTGCACTAGATTTTTGCTCCAGCTTGGCATCTTAACTGCATCAGCTTTTCTCTTCCTTTAGACACAGTGTGGTTTACAAAGATGGTCTGAAAAAAACATGGGGGAAACTCACCACTAGGAGAGCATTGACCAGCAAATTATATTGTGTACAGAAGGGAAAACTCTGATGCAGTTAAGAAGCCAAGAGCAAAAACCTGGCATGGAAAAGCCAATGGAATTGTGCATATATGTGCACACAGACTGAATTATATGTAGAAATTTTACACAGCTGATAACCCAATGTGAATTCTAGTAGATAAGGTGAGTCATTATATATATTTTTATTTATTTGTTTGTTTTTAGGCTTATATCCTGCTCTCTATCCCAGCCAAGGCTGGGCTCAGAGCGGGTAACATCCTTTAAAACATCCTACAATAAATAACAATAAATATAAAAATAATTTTGATTGCAATTAAAACCAACATTCTATAATCTAAAATCTAGTTGGCACCCATTTGTCGGCACACAGGCCCACAACCAACCCAGGGGAAAAGCAGTCAGGGTCCCTGACTGACTCAAATCAAATGAGGTGGAAAGGAAGGGTTTTTTTTTTTTTTTTTTAAGATGCATGTTGTCTTCTTTCTGTTTTTGTGTATCTGAACATGGGCAAGGAAAAGTTTTATTTGGGGTAGGGGAAGAAGGTTTGTGTGAAAAGACTTGGCTTTTGTCAAGCATTCAAGGACTCGGTCAAGGCCAAGTTGCAGTGCATAGCATTGGGCTTTCTTTGTCAGCCCTCTGAAGTGTTGTGATTTAAAGGAATAACACAGGGCACATATGCCTATAAATGGAAACTGAATTTGTATGGAATAAGGCTGGCCTCTGCCAATGCAAACAAGTGCAAGGCAGCTGGGCTCAAAGCAATGGGGGCCAAGGGAAGTCCAAGCCCATTGAATCATAGCTTCACTTTAGTTTTAACAGCATTTGAAAGCTGCATAAACAAAAGTCCTCTTATTAATAACAAAGCCATCCTGGAAGTATAAAGGTCTTCTGGGAAGCCCATCCTTTCCAGTAGTGGAAAAGAGATTGGCCCTAGCTGGGTTTCAAAGTTAGGGGACTGTTGAAACACAGCAATTGCAGAGAGTCAGCAATCTAGCCTATATTTTCTGTGGTGGAGTTCCTGTGATTTAGGGGGCTAGAGTGCCAAACTAGGTTCCAGGAGACCCAGACTGAAATCCCTACCCAGCCCTGCTGGGTAGCCAATTAAAGTTGCCAACTCTGGGTTGGGAAATTTGTGGAGATTTGGGGGTGTAGCCTAAGGAGGATTTGGGGAGGGGAGGGAACACAGCAAGGTATAATGAAATAGAGTCCACTCTCCAAAGCGACCATTTTCCCCAAAGGAACTGATCTCTATGGTCTGAAGATCAGTTGTGATTCCAGATTTCCAGCTCACCTGGAGGCTGGCAACCTAATTTTAGGTGAGCTTGTACCCCTTCCACACCCCCGGCTGATCCTATGACACAGGTTTATTGTCAGGATAAAATGGAGGAGAGAACATTAATTTGAGTTGGAAGTGACTCGATGGCACTTAACACACACACACACACACAACAGAGTAGGAAAAATAAATATGTTTATCTTTCTGCTGAAAATTCTGTGTTTGATATTCTTCCTTGTTGTAGTCTAGGGTTGCCAGCCTCCGGGTGATGCTGGAGATCTCCCGCTATTACAACTGATCTCCCAGTGACAGAGATCAGTTCACCTGGAGAAAATTGCTAATTTGGATGGTGGACTTTATGGCATTATACCCCACTGAAGTCCCTCCCATTCCCAAACCCCGCCCTCCTCAGGCTCCACCCTCCAAATATCCAGGTATTTCCCAACCTGGAGCTGGCAACCCTAGTTGTGGTCTGTTTTTTGTTTCCTTCCACAAAGTGAGAAAGGCTTCCACCCCAACCTGAGATGGGCTGCATATTTAAGGAACTACAGCCCAGACACCTTTTCTCATTTTGGTTTGAGGGAGGATTCCCTCTCTGGCTTGTCTCCAAAGGTGATTGGCTGGGAGCACTTTGTGTGATTGAAAAGAAGCAATGTTATTGCCCAGGAACTAAGTAGAGTGAAAGAAAAACAAGATGTTCACTGCATTGATTATGGTAAGCACCCAAGCATGAAAAACAACATGGATTTTTCAGGGAGTTTTTTTTTTTTTTTTTTTGTAATTTCCAAGAATTCAGCATTTGTGTTACCATTCTGGAACATCTTGGTAATGACCTCAAAGAGTGATTTTCATGTATTTTTTTGGCTTGGGAATTTTGTAACGCACGCTCCTGGCTACCACCACCTGCCCTGTTGTGATTTATGTCTTGCCAGAATTGGGGTTTCCTGGTCAGGCTTCTTTTGAGCTTGCCTTGATGAGCAAGCAGTAGTGGCACCTAGGAGGAAAAACTGCTGCAACTCACTTGTCCCCTGCATTTCTGTGCAAGTGAGGTGGCTGTTGTCCCTAGCATCCATGGTCACTTGATGAGAAAGTGAGCCACTATAGTGACAGCAACCAGCAGCTTCCACCACCAGTTACTTTTTGCTTCTTTCTGAATGAGAGGTCAAATGGAGTGGTGGAGGACAAGGTGCCTGCAGGGTAGTTAGTAAGGTTGCCGGGTTGCTGGGATTGGCAAGCAATTGCCTGCCAATCTACCGGGCTCCTTGGAGTGGTGATCGCATTCGCGCATGGCTGTCCGTGACACAATTACGACACTTCCAGGTTTACCCCCGGAAGTGCTGCATCATGACAGGACACTTTAGCACTCAAACCCCCAAACACTGGGGTTTCAGTGCTAAAGCGTCCAGTTGCGATGTGGCGCTTCCAGGCTAAACCTGGAAGTGACATAATCGCATTGTGCGTGGCCACGCCCAAGGAATCGCCACCCTAGCCCCACCCAAAACACCTCCCACCAGTGGAGAGGGGGGACCTGGCAACCCTAGTGGTTAGTAAGGAGGTATCTTGCCCCCACCAAACCTGGAGGCAACTTCATGTATGTCAGTCAATAATTAAAAGTGATACCTTCCTTCCCAATTATGGAGATATAGTGAGTGGGGAAGGAAATTTAAAGTTCTTTCCCCCCCAAAAAAAACATACTAAAATACGGAAGCCCTACCAGAAAAAGAGGGCAATCAAATAGGATTAATTTCCACAACCATGTCTGTGTTCCATTCCTTATGGTCTGGAGCTGATGCCAGGCCTGGATTTGACCAGACCCTGTCAGCCTTAGCCAGGCTATCCCCAACAAACAGACTGGCAGGCACTCACCTGAAGCCAGGAGGAGCACCGCCAGTTCAGCTGATTAGAAGGAGAGCTGAGCTGGGAAGGCCAATGGCTACTGAGGATAGGAGTCAGCCTGGGCTCCTCCAGACAGTGCTGATGATGCCATCTTCCAACAATGGCCTGGCAACACTTTGTCCAGCCAGAGGCAGGCCCCAGCAGCCCCTGAGACTGACAGGGAAGTAGAGCCCATCCCTGGCCAGGACAACATCCTTGCCCATGGACCCAACAGCAGCCCCAGGACAGGGCCGGGTGAGGATAAGCTGTGGGTTGGGGTGGAGACAAGCCCTCAGCCATAAAAGGGAAGGGAGAATCCAGGTGGAGTGGGGAGGGATTAAGAAACAGGCAGCATCCAGAAAGGATGCCCTACCAGTACTTCCAGATTGGCCAGAACAGGTGCCAGAGCCTGACAAGCAGGACTAGGATTGTACCTAGGGGAAAGGGATGGGGCAGGCACCCTTAATAAGGAAAACTCCAGGGACAGGCCAGGGAATCATAGAATCATAGAGTTGGAAGGGACCACCAGGGTCATCAAGTCCAACCCCCTGCATAATGCAGGAAATTCACAACTACCTCCCCCACCCACATCCCTAATGACCAGAAGATGGCCAAGATGCCCTCCCTCTCATCAGGAAGAAAAAGAGATAGCTGTCCAGGTGTGAGGGTCTGTATGCCTGGCCTTTGGTAGGCCTTTACCTTGTATGCTTCCCCCCCCCCCCGGACTCGTAAAAGCAGTCCAGGTCTCTTGATGTTCCTTGGTTCAGGCGCAGTGTCTGACGGGCCCCAGGTTGGAATGTCTCTCCCTCTTCCCACGTCCCTCCCTCGCTCTAACTGACTCCCTTCCACCACTGTGGCCTTGGTGGGTAGATAGTACTAACAAGCTCTGAGTTCTTTTGATGTTTTGTACCATGCACAATTATCTTGTAGGTTCCCGTTTGACATCTGCTTCCCTGTAGGGGTTATAATTCTGTCTTTGTGAATTTGAATTCACTTGCAACTTTTCCAGTGTAAGACTTGTACCACCTGAAGCTTTCAATAAAGATCCTTGTTTCTGCATGACAGTCTGAGCAAGTGGTTTTATGGAATTTGCACAGGGAGGTCGGGAACTCTCACATTAAGTTGCAAGTCTTTGCCGCGTTGACCTGCTCCTGTACCGTTCCTGGACAGCTATGGCAGGCAACGGGGATGACAATGGCAAGCTGAATGACGACAACAAGAAGGACAAAAAGCCTGATCTACCCCCTTCGGAAGGGAAGTCGACTAGGAAGACGCCCAGTGGAGCCGACTCCAGGTCAGGTTTGGGAACAAAGTCCAAGCAAACTCGCTTGGAGAGCTGGCTGGAAACTCCCAAGCATTGGTCGCTCTCGAAGAGCGACGCGCAGTCAAGACGGACTGTGGTTCACGGGTTGGGGTTCGAGGACGATCCCGCCCGAAAGGAAGCCCTGCTACTTCACCAGATGGATGAGGAGCGGCTGCGCTGGCAGACAGAGCGCCAGGATTTACTGGAACGGATGGATACTATGCAAGCAGTGATGCTGGAGATGGCCCAAGCCATGGATGAACTGAAAGTTCAGGCTCCACCCGTGGCTCCGCCGGACGGAGGACGACAGCCACCTGCGGCCCCTGCACCTCCCATCCGTCCCGCTCCACCGGCTCGCAGAGATTTGAAAATCACGTATGACGGGTCGAGTGACCAGCTAACGTTTTTTATGGTGCAAGTGGACGTTTTTATGCGCGAACAGGCCCGGACTTTTACTTCGGAAGACTCCCGGGTCCAATACGTGGCTTCTCTCCTACAAGGGGAGGCGGCCGCCTGGATGATACAGCAGTATGAGCTCCGCTCCCTGGTCTTGCGAAGCCTCGATGACTTCATGGTCGCCCTTCGACACCGCTTTGAGGACCCGCATTTGGGTGAGCGAGCGAAGACTGCCTTGCAACAACTGCGCCAAGGGACTAAATCTGTCACACAGTATGCAAGCGAGTTCCAGTCGCTCTCGAGTCGAATTTTGGATTGGAGCGAAGCTACCAGGGTGCAGTGTTTCCGCGAAGGTTTGAATCCGGAATTGCAACACTGGGCTTTCATGCAGGGCAACCCTCCCGATGTTGAAGGTTGGGTTCGCCATGCCGCTGACATCGAAAACCGAAAGCAACTGCTGCTCCTATCCCGACAACGCACCGGCCGAGAGACCAAGACCCATGGAGACAGACCCGGTGGTCCGAAGGACTCTCGACCCCCCTCGGGGGGAGGACCCTCCATGGCCGAACGTCGCAAACGCTTTGAGAGCGGGGTCTGTTTCGTTTGCGGGGGAAAAGGACACTTTGCTTCTCAATGCCCTTCACGACCCGGACGTCCGGGACCCACTCGTCCGGCTACGACCGAACCTGAGAAGCCCCCTCCCGAGGGGCAACCTCGCCGCCGGAGCGGCGCACCGACACCGAGCCGACGCAGCGCGCCCTCGGCCTTGCACGCTCGCACCGAGGTCGAAGCCTCGGACCCTGCCGGCCCATCGGGGTCACGGATTACAAAGGAAGCCTTTGACTCATCGGAGTCACGGATTACAAATACCACAGCCGCTTCCTCCAGCGAAGAGGAGGACTGGGACCTGCCGGCAAAAAACGCCGTCGGTCTGCTATAAGGGGGGCTCCTCAGCAGACCGCTCCAAACGTTGTACACGGAGCTCCACTAATGGTAAGCGCTCAAGAGGACAATGTGTATGTAAAAGTCAATCTCTCACTGCCAAAAGGGGGGCCCACGTTAGAATTTACGGCCCTAGTTGACTCGGGTTGTGCCCGCACCATGATGAGCGAAGAGGCCGCCCAACTATAGCGTGTTAAGCGAAAGCGGTTACCCGAACCCATCCGTTTTTCCCAGATGGATGGCAGTGACTTTAAAAAGGGACCTGTAACTCACCGCACCGCAGCAGTCGTCATGGCTATAGGGGAGCATTGGGAACGCCTTTATTTTACCATTGCCCCCATCGTCGCACCTATTGTGTTAGGGATGAATTGGTTACTAGGGCACAATCCCTCCATAGACTGGGTTGAGCGAACGCTCACCTTTCCCTGCAACCCGTGTGAACTTCATGATAAAGACCGAGTACTGCACACCCCCGCGGCCGCCCTCGTAGCGGCCCCTTCTATAGGACTTCCACTGCCCCAGCTTCCCAAAGAGTATTCCCAGTTTGCCGATGTGTTTGACGTGCGGGAATGCGACGAACTACCCCCCCACCGGGAAACGGACTGTGCTATCGAGATAGTGGGGGACGGCAAACTGTCCAAGGGGAAGGTCTACCACATGAGTCCTAATGAAAAGGCAGTGTTGCGAGACTATTTGGATGTCAATTTGGCACGGGGCTTTATCCGCCCATCTAAGGCTCCATACTCGGCCCCCGCCTTCTTTGTCAAGAAAAAGACGGGAGACTTGAGACTGTGTATTGATTTTCGTAGACTGAATGCAGTCACTCAGTCTAATGCATACCCCCTCCCTCTCATTCCAGACCTTCTCACACACTTGAAAGAGGGCCGAATCTTCACCAAATTGGATTTGGTGGAGGCCTACCACCGAGTCCGCATACGAGAAGGGGACGAACCAAAGACTGCCTTCTCCAGTTGTTTTGGAATGTTTGAGTATTTAGTGATGCTGTTCGGACTTTCGGGGGCTCCGAGTATGTTCATGCAATTAATTAATGAAGTGCTTCATGATTTATTGTTTCGCGGGGTGGTGGTTTTCTTGGACGATATTCTCATTTATACGAAAACCATGGAGGAGCATGTACAATTGGTGCGAGAAGTGCTGCAGCGGTTGCGCGAGCACAAACTGTTTGCCAAGGTTTCTAAATGTGATTTCCACCAGCCCTCCATCACCTTCTTGGGGTACGTGATTTCCCATCAAGGCTTAGAAATGGATCCAGAAAAGGTTTGGGCGGTAATGGAATGGGACCCCCCCACCACGCGCAGACATTTGCAGCAATTTTTGGGCTTTGCTAACTTTTACCGGAACTTCATCCCTAATTTTGCTCAAGTAGCGCTCCCCCTCACTTCGCTCCTGCGCACGAAAGGGAAGGGAGCGGGAGCCGCCTCGCCCTCGGCTCGGTTGCAATGGACTTCGGACTGCCAGCAGGCTTTCGATACGCTCAAGCTGCTTTTCTCGTCCGAACCCGTTCTTGCGCACCCTGATTGTGAAAAACATTTCGTGGTCCAGGTCGATGCCTCTGATGTAGCCATGGGGGGGGGGGGCTCTCTTGCAACGGGACAAGAACGGTCAACTGAAACCTTGTGCCTATTTTTCTAAGAAGTTCTCCCAATCCGAAATCAACTGGGCCATTTGGGAGAAAGAAGCCGCTGCTGTGAAACATGCCCTCACCATTTGGAGGCATTTTTTGGAAGGGGCAGAGATCCCTTTTGAGGTTTGCAGCGATCACAAGAATCTAGAGGCTTTAAAGGGGGCTAGAAAGCTCACCGCGAAACAGATCCGGTGGGCACAGTTTTTTGCCAAATTCCGCTTTGTCCTGAAACATGTGCCAGGGAAGGACAATGTGTTAGCGGATGCTCTTTCCAGGCTCCCCCAGTACCGCAATGACTTTGATCGGCCGGTGGATTCCCTGTTCATCCCTGAACAGAGAGGGGAAGTCTCGGGAGTCGCAGTAACAACCCGATCCCAGTCCCACCGCCAGGATGTTCCTCCCCTCAAGGGAATCCCGGAGGCCTTCCAGCAGCGACTCCGGGACGCTTCTCTGAGGGAGGCGGATCAGCAGGTTCTCCCCGCACAGCTCAACCAGCAGGACTCCTTGTGGTTGCAGGGGGGTAAGCTTTATGTCCCCGAGGTACTCCGAAAAGAGGTGCTGGGACTGATTCACGGGGCCAAACTTGCGGGGCATTTTGGGTTTGTAAAGACTTTGCATTTATTGCGGCGTCAATTTTGGTGGCCAGGTATGAGGGCCGATGTGGAACTGTACGTGCGCAGCTGCCCCATTTGCGCCACAGCCAAAAAACGGATGGGGAAGCCTCCCGGACTCTTAAAGCCTCTGGAAACCCCGACCATGCCCTGGGAAGTGATCGCCATGGATTTCATCACGGATTTGCCCCCTAGTCCGGGAAAAACTGTACTGTGGGTGATAACAGACTTATTCTCCAAACAGGTTCATTTTGTTCCTTGTGCGGGACTACCATCGGCCCAGAAGTTGGCTAAACTGTTTATTAATCACGTGGTGAAGCATCATTCGATTCCAAGGAAGGTTCTCTCCAACAGAGGGGCTCAGTTCATAGCCAAATTTTGGAGGGCCTTCCTAAACGTTATGGGGGTGGAAGAACAAGGACTCTCTTCAGCCTACCACCCCCAGACCGATGGTCAGACCGAACGGGTCAATGCTGTTGTAGAATGCTATCTAAGGTGTTATGTCAATTACCACCAGGACGATTGGGTGGACCTACTGCCTTTTGCTGAATATGCCTACGATAACGCCCCCCCATTCCTCCACAGGTTTCAGTCCTTTTCACGTGGTTTATGGAAAGGACTTTGGACCCTTTGGTTCTCCTAACATCACTCCTGAGCTTGAGGGGGTGCAGGAGGTTCAGGATTGGATACAAGTAGTGCAGACCACTTGGCCCTGGCTGCAACAGAACCTGGAGAGGGCCAAGCGCAAGTACAAAGACCAGGCCGATAAACATCGGTCTCTGGGGTGGGAACTCAAGGTGCGAGGGCAGGTTTACCTTTCCACCAAGAACCTACGGTCACTTCGGCCTGGCAAAAAGCTGAGTGACAAGTATGTAGGTCCTTTCCCCATCACCCGGGTGATCAATGACGTCACGGTAGAATTGGAACTCCCCAAGTCTCTTCGTGGGGTGCATCCGGTGTTCCATATCAGCCTGCTTAAGCCGTACGTCACTGCCCCTCAGTTCCACCCTCTCCCTAAGTCTGAAGTCCCTACAGTTGTGGGAGGGGAATCGCATCTTGAAGTTTCTAAAGTGTTGGACTCTAAACTGAAAAAGGGAAAGCTGTTCTATTTGATCCGTTGGAAACACTTGGGGTCCGCCCAGGATGAGTGGGTGGCTGCTCCCCATGTGGCGGCTCCCCGTCTGGTTCGAGAGTTTCACTCTGCCTATCCTGACAAGCCTCGTCCGCCCGGACTCGGGGGAGGGGGGCCTTAAGGGGGGCAGAATGTGAGGGTCTGTATGCCTGGCCTTTGGTAGGCCTTTACCTTGTATGCTTCCCCCCCCCCCCGGACTCGTAAAAGCAGTCCAGGTCTCTTGATGTTCCTTGGTTCAGGCGCAGTGTCTGACAGGCCCCAGGTTGGAATGTCTCTCCCTCTTCCCACGTCCCTCCCTCGCTCTAACTGACTCCCTTCCACCACTGTGGCCTTGGTGGGTAGATAGTACTAACAAGCTCTGAGTTCTTTTGATGTTTTGTACCATGCACAATTATCTTGTAGGTTCCCATAATACATGTTTGACATCTGCTTCCCTGTAGGGGTTATAATTCTGTCTTTGTGAATTTGAATTCACTTGCAACTTTTCCAGTGTAAGACTTGTACCACCTGAAGCTTTCAATAAAGATCCTTGTTTCTGCATGACAGTCTGAGCAAGTGGTTTTATGGAATTTGCACAGGGAGGTCGGGAACTCTCACACCAGGGAAGGGTGTGAAGGTGCTGCAAACTCCTCTCCCTTCTGTTCTGAGGCCTGGAGGAGCAGCCCTCAGCACAGGCCAAGATTAGGGTTGCCAACCTCCAGGTACTAGCTGGAGATCTCCTACTATTACAATTGATCTCCAGCTGATAGAGATCAGTTCACCTGGAGAAAATGGCTGCTTTGTCAATTGGACTCTATGGCACTGAAGTCCCTCACCAAACCCTGCCCTCCTCAGGCTCCACCCCCAAAACCTCCTGCCGGTGGCAAAGAGGGACCTGGCAACCCTAGCCGAGATAGTGGATGGTGAGGGGGAGGAGCCTCACATTTATATTTAAGGGTCTCCACTCTTCTACTGTTGACTATGGACTTTCTGTCTTACTGCTGCTTATGGCTAGGAATGTTTTTTCCTTAGCCAATGAACTAATTCCTTCTTTCAAGTTCCTCCCCAGAGCACTGAAATTTCTAAAGTCAACTTCATCCCTAATTCAAACATTACACCAACGGAACCCAAAGGGTGCTCATTAATGGCACAACATCATCCTGGAGTGACGAGTGGGGTGCCACAGGGGTCTGTCCTGGGACCGGTACTATTTAATATTTTTATAAATGACTTGGATGATGGGATAGAGAACATGCTAATCAAATCTGCAGATGACACCAAGTTGGGAGAGGTAGTTAATACCCCGGAGGATAGGGTCAGAGTTCAGAATGACCTCGATAGACTGGAGAGGTGGGCCATAAGTAATAAAATGGATTTCAATAGGGAGAAGTGTACGGTACTTCACCTAGGCAGAAACCACATAAGGCACAGGTACAGGATGGGAGATAGTTGGCTTGACAACAGTACATGTGAAAGAGATCTGGGAGTCTTAGTGGACCACAAACTGAACATGAGTCAACAGTATAATATGGTGGCTAAGAAGTCCAATGCAATTCTGGGCTGCATCAATAGGAGTATTGTGTCTAGATGAAGGGAAGTAATACTACCACTGTATTCTGCATTGGTCAGACCTCACTTGGAATACTGTGTCCAGTTTTGGGCTCCACAATTTAAGAAGGATGTTGACAAGCTGAAGCGTGTCCAGAAGAGGGCGACCAGAATGGTCAAAGGTCTGGAATCCATGCCCTATGAGGAGAGACTTAGGGAGTTGGGTTTGTTTAGTTTGGAGAAGAGAAGGTTGAGGGGAGACATGATAGCCATGTTTAAATATTTGAAGGGAGGTCACGTTGATGAGGGAACTAGCTTGTTCTCTGTGGCTCCAGAGACTAGGACATGGAGTAATGGATTTAAACTAAGAGAAAAGCGATTCCACCTCAACATTAGGAAGAACTTTCTGACGGTGAGGGCTGTTTGATGGTGGAATGCACTGCCTCGGAGGGTGGTGGAGTCCCCGTCTTTGGAGGTCTTTAAGCAGAGGCTGGATGGCCATCTGTTGGGAGTGCTTTGATTGTGAGATCCTGCATGGTGGTGGGGAGGGTTGGGGTCACTGGGGATGTGGGGGGAGGTACTTGTTAATTTCCTGCATTGTGCAGGGGGCTGGACTAGATGACCCTAGTGGTCCCTTCCAACTCTATGATTCTATCCTAATTTGACAAAAGTGGTTTTCCTGAGGTGGCAGAAAACCTCATGAGCATTTCCAGGGAGCAAGAAAGAAGGGCTACTGGATTTGTTGATGACACCGATCTCACCGTCAACAGTTCCCCGTATGAAGTTTCCTTCTTTATGCTGCAGGGAGACAGGGGTGTTACTGACTGATATCTCCTTTGTAATGTGAACATTACATTGTTGTGTTAGTATCTTCCCATCTCCAGTTTAATTTTATTGGCTGCCACTTGTAGCTTGGGTGCCCTAGTCACTGGTGCTCTGGGCCAGATCAGAAATAATTATTTGTGTGTAAAGTGCTCTGGTAACTTCTTGGTATATTAGGCAGAAATTTCAAAACCCAGCAAATGGTTCTAAGTCATTCTAACCTTTGGATAATCATACTGAGAAGGTTTGAAAAGTCATTATTTTCAGAGGAAGATGTTCCAGAATTTTGAAAACCAAGCCTGCTAATATGTACCAAGAAGGATTCCCAAAATGTAAGAATTTTTACAAATCCTGACTGTTGCAAAACCACTATTTCTGGGAATGAGGGGTAAAAAAGTAATAATAAATAAGTGTACCCCATTTTCGTGAGGTCTGGTCTCATAGCCTGAATGAAGAGGTTAAAAAAGGGGGGGATGAGTGCTCTTTACTGAGGTAACTGGAAAAAAATGTGCAAACATCTTCTTGAACTATTCTGGTGGTTTCACATTTCCAGTGCATTCATATGCTGAGTTATTCCAATCTAAAATCACTGAAGCTTATAGACTGGAGCTGGGCTTAGACTGGAGCTAACTCTGCACAAGACTGTACTGTTAGTTATGCATGAGCATGTGAGGGTACATTATGGATGGAGACATTAGATATGCATCCAGATGCACCTTTCCATCCACATTCTGCCCAAACTAGTCACCTACACATGGCTAACTCAGTATGAAGGAATACCAGCCCACTTACTTTGGCAACAAGGCCTGATCCTCAACTGCTTGGGGTCAATGGGTACATACAAATCTCCATAAAGGATAGGGGTACTTCACAGATAGTCAACCTCTTCTCAAAGGTCCACCAATTTTGGTTTAGCACTTGTTCTGACACACATGATTCCTGGTTAATTGAACTAGTGAATAAAGCACTAATTATCTCTAGCGGCAATTCTGAGCCTCTAAATAAGCACAATATTTTGCAAAATTCTGGCTAGCCCATCTACAGTGCATAATTTGATTTCCACTTGAGGCTTTTGGATTCTGAACCATTGGCTTATATTATTAAGTTACAGCTAACTGAACGGGATGTTTTTCCTACAGCAGGGGGAAAGGACTTTGTGGTTCGGATGTTACTGTGACCTGCATTTTGGATTGGGAACATGTCTTCTATAAAAACAACCTTTTCATCTTCTGCTTTAGTCAGCACTGGCTTTGCCATCATGTGTCCTGGGGCTCTGTTTTTATGCAGTGTCTGCCCGTGCCATGGCCCTTTCCATAACAAGAAACACTGTATTTGAGGAGCCAACATTTTGGCATAGTATAAGCTCCGAGCTCTCAAATGAAATCCATTCCCAGAAAATCCCCGCCTGTTGTCCCAAGTGTTACTCGCAGGAATTCTTTCCTCTGAGAGATGTCTGCAACTGTCACAATCTTCGTTGGATTTGGGGAGTCTGTTCCTTAATTATTCTTTTTGGGACAGAGTCCACACCACCTGGAGTCCGTTTCTAATTCAAAGTGAATTTGGATAAGATCCCTAGACAGGGCAGGAACTGCAGAGTGTAGAGATGCCTCCAGGCCCTGGAATAGTAAAGACACAATCCTTGCAATAGCTTTTGTGCTACTAACGGTCCTCCTCGCCAATTCCTCGGCCTTTAGTATGTGACATGTTTAACAGGGACAAAGTCTGAAAGGGCCTCATTGGCAACATCTGTGACTATAATGCCCAGGAACACAGTGGTGATGTCATTGTTGCACACCACTTTCTCCTTTTCAGTAGTGGTAGATATGCTAGTCAAAGGGACAGTTTGGATCTCTTCAGTAGGATTGCCAGGCTGTGCTTGGAAACCTGCAGGAGCTTTGGGGGCAGGGATATGGGGGGCATGGCATCATGTGCTCCACCATGTCACTTCTGGGGAAAACCTGGAAGTGACATAGGGTAGCTGTAGGAATTGCTGGAAACCATAGAGTTTCCAGCAAGACACTCCTGAGTTTTCCCTGGAAGTGACGTAGTGGTTGATACAACACTGCTTGAAGCAGTGGCAAGCAACGAGGGCTACTGGCTGGAGGTTTCCTAACTACAGGTCTGTTAATATGTTGCCCCCTATTCTTTTTCTGGTGCTTTTTCTCACATTCATCTCTCTCTGCCTCTTCACCCACTCACACCCACATACTCTCTCTCTCCCTTTCTTTGGGTAACTTTGGGTAATTGAGAGATTTGTATACTTGAGTACTTGGGTAACTTTGGGTAATTTTGGATAATTGGGTAACTTTGGGTAATTGAGAGATTCCTATACTTGCCTGGCCCTGACCTGGATGGCCCAGGCTAGCCTGATCTTGTCAGATCTCAGAAGCTAAGCAGGGCCAGCCCTGGTTAGTATTTGGATGGGAGGCCACCAAGGAATACCAGGGTTGCTGTGCAGAGGAAGGCACTGGCAAACCACCTCTGTTAGTCTCTTGCCATGAAAACCCCAAAAAGGGGTCACCATAAGTCGGCTGCGATTTGAAGGCACTTTACACACACACATACTTGCCTGTAACAAAAATCAAACCAATTTTATTTAACAAAGTGGCATAATGAAGGACAAACTATGTTACGACATATGTGTATCTACCACTGGGATTCACAGCCATATTGCAGCTGTGAGTTCCTGGTGAGAACTCCATTTAAAATGCCATGGGGGGTCTGATATAGATTAGGACAGTGGTGCAGAGGGAAGGAGGCTCCCCCCAAGTTGAAATGGCACCAGGGGAGGTATTTGCACTATCTAGGGTTGCTGGCTGTGGGGCTGAGGCTGGCATGCTGGTGTCATGCCAGCACACTTATTTCACTTCTGGTAAAACTGCAAAGTGACTGTAATTAGACTCTTTAGAATTTACCAAATCCAAAAAACCATAGAGGTTTTGTAAATTCTACAGCATACATGCTCATTTTTACAGGAAGTGACATCAGCACTCTGGTGTGATGCCAGAACATTTCCCCATTTCCTCCTGCCAGTGTTTCAGGTGCCAGTGGGCAACGTGGCAGGGTACTGAGAGGTGTTCCCTTTAGTGGGAAGCCTGGCATCCCTAGCTCCATTGGAATGAGGGCTCTAGGCATCCCCCCCGATGGGCAAATAAGGCCCCCCATGCCATGGTCCTGACCAAATTTTAAATGGAGTTTCCACCAGGAACTCAGAGCTATAAAATGATGGACTCACATACGCTGTAATATGTAGTTTGGCCCTAACTAACCGTACACTTAAATCTTTTCATCTTGTCTCCTCTGGAACTTCCAGTCCGAGCTTCCCTTTGACCCTTAGATCCTGGACCTTCTCTTGCACATTGTGCACTGTATCTGCTACATTTATTTTTGTTCCTTCTCCCTGAGTTGACGTTCCTGGAGAAACACTGGATACTTGACAAAATAATGGTTCTTTGTGCTGAATGTTGTATCTGCAAAAGTTATCGCCACTGCTCCCATGCCTTTAACAGCCTAATGCACAGAAATAATCAGACAGCTTTCTTGGCATGGATAATAGTGATGAGAAAAGCTTATCTTGCTTAATTTCTGTGTGTCAAGCTGATACTAAATGCCCAGGAATAAGGCCTGTTAAAAAATTAGATGGCCACCCTACTGTACTTTCAGATTCTCCAGTGCCCAGTCTGAACTCTGAATGCACATCAAAGCCCAGGAAGGCAGATTTCACAGATGGAAAAACAGGATAGTTAGTAGCTGAGGAGTGCGGGTACAGATGGTTATCCACATGGGGGCTTATCATGTGGCAGTGCTGCAGGATGTTTAATACAAGGAGGTAGGGGAGCAGTTGTCTTTCAAAAGGATGCAGGATGCTTTGAAGTGTGTCTGCAATTTGGCTGGTGCCCAGCAGATTATGAGTAGTATTTTATATTAAGTTGCAGGAGGGGTGAAGATGAAGTATACCATAAAATAGGAAATGGTTTAGGATGTCACAACCCAGAGCAGACTGAAGGATGTGCTAATTTGGATAGCTGGATAATAAAACAAAGGAAGCCTTCCACCAAGGGGGAAAGTGATCTTAACCCAAGTACTGGCCCAAATAAAATGTTACAACTCAGCCATATGTAATGTCAGCCCAACTGTTCCTTTCCCCTTGCAAAGTCCTCTTAGGGAAAGCCAATGGGAGTGAGTAATCCTCTTGCCTTCCTGTATTCCTAGGAGTGCTCCCACTGTACCACCCAGACACCGAGCTGCTGCCCTCTATGCAGGGTTCCAAATGTGTCTTTCACAGAAGTCTTAGTGAGCATGTGCAGGCTTTTTTTTTTTCCCATCTGATATATTTGAATATTATTTCTATTATTTCAGAGCCAGGGTGGTTACAGTGTTAGCCTAAAGCTTTTGGAGATGGAGGTTCACATTCTCACTTGCCTTGAAACTCACTGGGTGACCTTTGGTCAGTCTCCCTCTCTTAGCTCCTACCTCACAGTTGTTGTGAGGATAAAATGGAGGGAAAATGTATGCTGGCCTGAGCTCCTTGGAGGAATAAAATTTATTAAATAAATAGATATTAATATTAGCAAATTATACTACAGTACTCATTTTAAAATAAACAATACTTCATTTGGTGAAGCAAACAGCTTTCTCAAGCATTTCAAATTTTGGTTTTCAAATGGATGCAAAGAAAATAATAAAATAACCATTGAAAACAGTTGTTGCCTGGTTCTCACCCACTCACTGTGTCATTATCATTTTCTTTTGTCAACTTTGCCATGATGAATTCTAGAATGGATTTGCAAACATGACCATCTTATATCTGGCAGCGTATTTCCCACACTGAATGCCCCAGATAAATATATTACAAAACTTTCTGCTTGGGTTACACCCCACACTGAAAAACAAATGCTACCATGGTTTATGAAGAAACTGTGAACAACACCAGGGAAAGAGAAGAATTGCGCCACTTACAGTAAAGCCCCCAGAGAAGATTTAGACAGAAAAGTGCTGCTTTCCAGAAATTGTCATTGTTAAGCTCTTACAGAATGTTTGAAGCTGTGAAGAATTTTCCTGAGAATTCCTGCTTTATTGTTGTGAAAGATGGAAAACACACCCTTGATATACAAGGGATCACCTTGTATCAGAAATAAACTTTCATTGTATTAACTTTCTTATGCAACATCTTTCTCTTTTTGGTTAACTTTAGGCTAAGCCAGGTGTGGAGGAGACATTACCCACATGTCTGCTTCATTCATGTATAAAGACATCAGAGATTTAAACAATACACTGGGAGTTGTGTCCTTCGGAAACAGCCGTTGTGTGGGGCCCAATCTGGACAATGATTGGTGTGTGTATGTGTAGGTTTAACCATTTCCTCCACGCCATTCTCATCTGAAACATACAGCTATTCAGTTGCCTGCATCTTTGCTTCAATGGGACAATTAGCAGTTTTGTAGAACCTTTTTGGATTGGGAGAATGTCATGTTAGAAAAGGTTAAATGTACCCTCTCTCCATGCACAGATCCCAATCAAAATTGGACCCTTGCAGAACCATTGTTGATAAAGAAAAATAATGTTTGGAAGCTCTGAACACAGAACTCCCAGCATCTCATATCGTTTGAACGTTAACAATAAAAGGAGTCTGGAGGAGGATGGCTATGAACTTTCCTCCCTCTCATGCTTTGCCTTCTTGCACAAAGAAAGGTGACCAGGGAAACATTCTGAAGGGAAATAAAGTGCAAGAGGAAGGAGAATTCAGTACCCCTTTCTTCGGCAAGACAGACAATTGGTCTTATGGAGGGACATATACTGTGCCAGTTCACACTAAGACAGGTTCTGGAATTCCATGGCATTAGATTGCGATGATGTAGGTTTCCAACACTGCCTAGATAAATGTCAAGAGATTTTGGGGGGGGGGGAGTGCCTGGTGAATGGAGTTCGGGGAGGGTATTATGTCACTTCTAGGTTACACTAGGAATTTCTCCTGATCTCATCAGTAAAGACCACAGAGATTAGATGAAATCCTTTGAGTGTCACTATGGAGGTCATTTTTTTCTCCCTTTCTTCAGTTTCTTGAGGGTGGGAGTTTAAGACTGAAGGTGGGGAATTCCCTGCTGGGCCCAAGCTAGTGGGAAGGCTAGGATGATGGTGCATGAGTAGAGTTCCCGGCTACCTGCTAATGGCAGACAATCTCCTGGTACTTTCTGCCATTGCCTGCTGATTCTGAGCTGTTCGGTGGGAGGAAGCAGCCAACCAGAAAGGGGGGGAGTGATCTGCATCCTTACGCCATGACATCATTTCTGCCATGATGCAGAAGCGACAGCATCACACCAGGGGGACACTCTATTACTCTCCCCAAAACTCTATGGAAACCATAGATTTTTGGGGCAAGTGGAGGCGTCCCCTGGTGCAATGCTGGTGCTAGGGCTGTTTAATTAAAAAAAAATCGGTATAGTTCGGATTCGGCTGAATTCGGCCCGTTTAGATTCAGGATATGCCGAAGTCCGAACTCCCCCACTTCGGCGGGAATTCAAAGTTCGGGAAAAAAAATTGGCCGAATAAAGCCATTAAAAACACAACTGTGCCTTTCCGCGGCTCTGGGGGGGGCATTTTTTGGGGTAGAGGTCCCAAACTTTCAGCGGAGCTTCAAAGGACGTTTCGTGCAAGACCCCCCAAGTTTTGTAAAGATTGGGTCAGGGGGGGCTGAGATATGGGCCCCGAAAGGGGTCCCCCCACCCTTAATGTGCATCTCTGAGCAGAGCTTGCCGCCCACGCACAAAGCTCCCAGCCCCAACAAACAGTTGATGAGAGCAAGGGCGGGGCAGGTGCAAAGAAGTTTGCAAAGCAACACAACTGCAAAGCAACACTGCAAAGCAACACAACTGCAAAGCAACACCTTTACAAACATGCAAAGGGCGGTGCAGGTGCTAAGAAGTTTGCAAAGCAACACAACTGCAAAGCAACACTGAAAAGCAACACAATTGCAAAGCAACACCTTTGCAAACATGCAAAGCAACACCTGACACCTGGGAGTTTGCAAACCATGGAAAGGGACAGAGGCAGCTAGCAATGCATAATGGGCAGGAGGGGTGGAATTTCCCCTTTTGCATGGGACTCGGGACCAGGCAAATGCATTCTTTAAGTCACCATTTGAAAACCAGTTTTAGCAAGCATCAAAGTAGACCTAACTGTTGTATGAATGAGGGAAAACCTGAGGACATACAACTGAAGCTCCCCCTCAAACCAGGGAGAGAGAGACTAGAGGGGGCACATACCCCCAGGCAGAACGGGCAAAAGCCCCCTTTGGCTTCCCCCCCCCACAGAAACTGCTCCCTCCCCCCACACACACAGACTCTGCTTTCCACACACACACACACACACAGGAGAAAAAGTATAGATTAAAGCCTCCAAAGGGGTCTTACTGTGGCTGTCTTCTGTTCCATCAAGAGGGGCTGGGGGGAGGACTGGGTAATCCAAGACGATTCCATTTAAGCATGGGATGTTTTGCTCTGGAGATGCATACAGGGTCGGGTGATCCATTCATCCCAATAGGGAAAAGGGAAAAGGGGAAAGCCCATATCTCGGGGTCCCCTGATCCAATGTTTACAAAACTTGGGGGGTCTCTTAAGAAGGCTTGTCTGAAGCTCCACTGAACGTTTGGGGTCTGTACACCCAAAAATGCACCCCCTGCAGCCACGGAAAGAGAAAAGGGGGAGCCCATATTTCTGCCCCCACTGAACCCATCTTTACAACAATTGGGGGGTCTCTTAAGAAGGCTCGTCTGAAGATATCCTGAAGGTTTGGGGGCTGCACCCCAAAAAAAGCCCCCCTGCAGCCACAGAAATGGAAAAGGGGGGAGGGAAAAGGGGTGGAGCCCATATCTCGGGACCCCCTGACCCAAAGTCTACAAAACTTGGGGGGTCTCTTAACAAGGCTCATCTAAAGCTCCGCTGAAAGTTTGGGGTCTGTACCCCCAAAAATGCACCCCCTGCAGCCACGGAAAGAGAAAAGGGGGGCCCATATCTTGGGACCTCCTGACCCAATGTTTACAAAACTTCGGGGGTCTCTTAAGAAGGCTTGTCTGAAGCTCCACTGAAAGTTTGGGGTCTGTACCCCCAAAAATGCACCCCCTGCAGCCCCAGAAAGGAGCGAATGTGCACAAACACCCCCCACGAGGATTTCTCTCTCACTCTCTCTTTCTCCCCAGCCGGGCCGCGCAGCAGCTTATTCCTCCAGTACTCAATCCTGACTGATTGGCCAGAAGAAGACCCAGCTTGGCCACCGATTTGCCGGGGGAGGAGAATGCTGCTTACTGAGGGCCCCGAATTTGCCGGATTTATTTGTGAACTCCTGAACTCGCTGAATTCGGCTCCCCTGGTTTCCCGCCATTTTTGAGTTCGGTTCGTCCCGAACTAAAAACCGCCGAATCAGGGGAAATTCAGCTGTTTTTCGGTTTGGGCCGAACCGAATCGACAGCCCTAGCTGGTGCTTCCGCATCATGCTGGAAGTGATGTCATTGTGCAGAGATGTGGATCTCTGCCCTCTGTACCCGCTTCCCAAAAGCTCCTGCTGGTTGCCAGGAGGGACCTGACAACCCTATACATGAATCGAGGGTGCTTAAACCTTCCTCTCTGACCTGAATGCCCAGGAAGCCACTATTTGCCATGCTGGGGAAATATATTGATAGCTATATGTAAGTTTTCACAGGATGGCAAATAGTTGCTCCCACAGGGTTGTTTCAAGGGAGTGGAGATTTAAGCACTCTCCCCCTGCAGCCTACAGCCCAATCTGAATTGGACCAATATGTGCCTGGGAGGCATGTGTTAGCCGAATTGCTCTATTAATATGGGGAATTAGCTTAAGCAATCGATAACTATGTATTTTTATAGCGGGGTCACACTCAGCTATACCAGAATCTGTTTAATGAGACCTTGAATAAAGACAGACAATGGTTTCCAAATTAAATAGTGTTTATGTCTTTCTCATTCAATTCAGTGATGCACACAAACATACAGAGAGTCTAAGAATATCAAGAGAGTAGTACAAGCACAGTTGCCAATGTGGCAGGAGATCGTTGATTGGGTATATTTACCATTTCTAGATGAGGTGTTGTCCAAATTCATGTAGACTAAGACAGATTGAAAAGTAAAAGCCAAGATGGGGCAGGGGGTCCCGTAGACTTGACCAGCAAGACGGGAGGGAGCGTGGCTAGGCTGCGCAAACCAAACCAACAGAGTAATGGCAGAGGTGCCAGGAAAGACCTAAGGTTGGGATCCAAGAGAGAGATATGGGCTGGGGGCATCCCAGATATACTGTTTTTCTGGGGGCAGGGAGAGGGGTTTCACCCCTCCTAGGTTCCCAGATGGCAAAAAGATGACAAAGGATTAAGCTGTGGCGTAGTGAGAGTAGTGAGAAATTGGGTGGAGTAGTGAGAATTTGGAAATCTATTTTAATTCTGATGGCTTTTGCAACCCGTGATGAACTGGAAATTCTCTGCTGACGAGATTAACCCACTGGAACAATAAGTGCGATCTGTGTAAATGTCCTGGGATCACTGCTGCGGAGCTGGAGGAACGGCTCATCTTGATATCTGGATTGCTGCTGACGGCCCATTAAGTGGTGGATGTTGTAAGAGGGGGGGAGTTTGGCACCGACTGTGTGACATTCTGCTTCTCCTGACATGGCTGTGGCTGGAACAGAGTTTGTACAGGAACATGGCTTCCCTCAGGTTCACGGGAGGCTGCCCCTGCGTCTGCTTCCTGGCTGCTAACTGCATGGCGCTCGCAGGAGCAACCGAGTCCGTAACAATGGAGCACGCAGCGACCGTCCCATAGCGTTTGGGGTGGGCGCGCGGCCAGCACAGTAGTCAAGTGCCTGTATAGTGGGTTGCCAGGTCCCGTCCGGGAGATTTAGGCAGGCCCATATGCTATCACATGGGACTCCAGAACACATCTTTATAGGGATGCCAGGCCTCCCACTATAGTGGGAGACCAGCTCCTTACCTGCTGGCACCTAAGGAACCAGTGGGAGAAAATGGGGGGATGGGAATTGAGAGTGTGCTGGCACGCTGATGTTATATAGAAAGGCAAAATGTGGTGTGAGTATACAAACCATGATCAGCAGTCTCACATTTCTGAACCACCTCTGGTAAAACAACAATAGCAACAACATCAACCTTTCCACCTTCCAATGGTCCTCAAACCATTTAGCCTCTGTGGTGGTTTCATGCATTTCACTGGTAATTTCTCTACATTTGATTGTGGGACTTTTAAACCCCCAAACACTATAGAACAGGAAGCATAGTATATCCATTGTGTAATGTTCCTATGTTAGAATCCATCAGATAACACTGGAGATGAGTATTTTCATGTCTTGCTTTTTTTTACAACTGCTACACATTGGATACTTTTAGAAAACATTTGGTGTACTTTCCAGTCCTTTGCAGATATTAATATAGGCAATGTGTCAATAAATTGCAAGGTTTACAACTCTGATAAACTCTTCAAGGGTGAGTCTGTAATTCTTGCTGATTGTTACCTCCTGTTTCATTTTCACATGCTGCATTCCAGAGGACTACTTTCCTTCCATATATTCTCTCTGGGAATTTCGCAGCACAGTCTGAATGGAATCCAAGCTTTTGATTCAGAGGGCATTTTAGAGAATGAACTGCCGAAGGTTTATGCTAAACCCTTGTCATGATATAACTGCAGATTGCAGCATCCTATAAATAGCTAGTGGTGTAGAGATGTCCTGCCCTGCCCTTTATACAAACTATTTCACAGAATTAGTGGTTTATACCAAAGATTCTTAAACTATGGTGTAGTGTAACTGGGGGTCGTGAAAAATTTGGCAACAGTAAAAGCAGCAGTTTCAAACAAGTGGCCTGGGCTTTTCTCTGGCCTGCGAGACAGCCAGCCCCCTCCCCCTCCCCCTTCTGGGCTTCCTGGGGCTGCTCCGACCTTGCAAGCCCAGCCAGCCACCTTCCCTGTCCCTCTCTGGGCTTCCCAGAAATTGAAGATTGTGCCGTCTCCCAGTGGAAGGCAGCACTGTCTTCACTCCCTACCCGCCCAGCCAAGCCCCGTGTGGAGCTTTACTGGAGTGGGGGAAATGAAGATCGTGTTGCCTCCTGGCTGGGAAGCAGCGCAATCTTCACTCCCCTCCCCAGCCAAGCCCCATGTGGAGCTTGGCTAGGGTGTGTGTGTGTGAAGATCTGTTGTCTCCTGGAAATCTTCACTCCCTCCCTGTCCCTCTTCTGGGCAGATGCAGAAGCGGGTCCCTCATGGCCTCCTACTCCCTGGTGGTGAGTGGGGGTGGAGGGCAGGCAAGCTTGGACATCCCTTGATATGAGGCTGGTCCTAGGATGCGATTATTTTTTTTGGGGGGGAGACAAGGCTCCTGGCCAAGGGTTCTTTCTCTCTCTTTATCCCTCTCTCTTTCTCCTTCTCTGTTTCTCTCTCACACTTTTTTTGCTTCTTTCTTTCTCTCTCTCATTCTCTTTCTTTCTTTTCCTCTCTTTCTCCCTCTGTGTGTGTTTCTCTCTTTCTCTCTCTCCTTCTCTTTCTCCATTTCTCCCTCTTTCTCTCTTTCCCTCAGTCTCTTTCTTTTTCTCTCCCTCTCTCTGGTTCTCTCTTTCTCTTTGTCCCTCTCTCTCTTTTGCTTTCTTTTTCTGCCTCTCCCTCTTTCCCTTTCTTTCTCGCTCCTTTTCTCTCTTTCTCCCACTCTCTCTCTTTCTCCCACTCTCTCTCTCTCTCTTTCTCCCATTCTTTCTTTCCTTTCTCTTGTAGCCAGAAGTTGTTTGTTCCTGCAAAGAGGATTGACTCCTCCCCTTGTCCAGATCTGGGCTGGCGAGTCTGTTGTGGGCTCACCAGCCAGGACAGCCACCCCACCCTACCCTAGTTTAATTTTTTTAAAATGCCATGGATCAGAGATACAAACCTTATACACAGGCAAAGCCAATTAATGATTTTTTTAGTTTATTTTTTTACTGAAAATACAAGCATGCTTAAAACAACAACACTCTTACAGTATTTTCTATTATTTAACAGTTTTATTGTTTTATACATGTTTGTATTTTAAGTAAAAAATAATATCAATAATTGGCTTTAGCCTTGACCTGGATGGCTCAGGCTAGCCTGATCTCGTCAGATCTCAGAAGTTAAGCAGGGTCAGCCCTGGTTAGTATTTGGATGGGAGACCACCAAGGAATACCAGGGTTGCTGTGCAGAGGAAGGCACTGGCAAACCACCTCTGTTAGTCTCTTGCCATGAACCCCCCCCCAAAAGGGGTTGCCGTAAGTCATCTGTGACTTGACGGCACTTTACACACAAACAATTGGCTTTGCTTGTGTCTTCTATAAAGTTTGTATCTATAGTACCTGGCATTAAATTTTACACATGGGCTGGCCCGGCCAAGTGACATTTATGTCATATCCGGCCCTCGCAACAAGTGAGTTCAACAACCCTGAGTAAAAGGTTTCTGAACCTTTTATCAGTAAATCTTTGATTTGTATACCTATTTTATATACCTATATACCTGGGGTCGCATAAAAATTTATCAGGCGGAAAGGGGCCACGAGTGGAAAAAGTTTAAGAAGCCCTGGTGTATACCACCACTTCCTCAGTATTCAAATCTGAATCTATGGGTTACTTCTAAGGAAACATGATTTGGATTGTATGGTGAATCCATTTATGAGAGCACAAGAACATAAGACGAGCCCTGCTGGATTGGACCATGGCCCATCTAGTCGAACATCCTGTCACAGATAGTGGCCAACCCACCAGTTCCTCTGGAGGTCCAGCAACAGGGCATAGAGGTCGAGGCCTTCCCCTGATATTGTGCCCTGACACTGGGATTCAGTGATTGACGGTCTCTGAACATGGAGGTTCCCTTTAGTCACCATGGCTAGTAGCCACTGATAGACCTGTCCTCCATGAACCTGTCTAATCCGCTTTTAAAGCTGTCTATACCTGTGGCCATCAGTACATCCTCTGGCAGCAAATTCCACATTTTAATCACTGTGGCCAATTATTCATGCATGAGTTTGCTGCTCTCTTGCTGTGAAGCAGGAAAAAAAGCGAATGTAATAGGTTATTCATGGATGTGAATCATTGTCATGTTTTTTTGGTTATTCATGAAACAAATCCCACAGTATTCGACAACGATTGGGTCTGTCCCCTGTTGTTACAGCCCTCCCCCTGCCGACAACCTCATTGGTGATGCCTGCCCCCACTCCCGCCCCAACTCCGCCCATCGGATTACCGCGGGCAGTTCACCTCTGTGGATACGGCAGTCATATTACAATGATACACATGACCTGCTCTGCAGGGAAGCAGGGAAGCAGCTTCACAGCTTCACATTTCATAAGGTCCCCCCATGACCTATCTGTACTTGCTTCAGAGAGGCGATCTAGCTGAAAAAACCCGTGAGGGCAAGTGTCCTCATTGGCGCTGCAAGCAATCCCCCCCCCCCGCAAAGCATCCCGTTCTTGGAGACACAGAACAATTCAAGGTCCACCACAGTCTACAGGGAAAAAAAATTACAAGTTAACCCCCCCCACACAAAAAAAGAACCAGCAGCTCTGTTTGCAAACACTTGACATACCAAAGTAGCTAGGACCAGAGACCTTACTGGAAAATCCATGCCACATTTTCATTGCAACTTTTTTCCTATGGAGCCCAAGCAAGTCCATGGGCAATCCAGGCTCCTATTTAGGGCTGTTGAATTAAAAAAAAATTCGGTATAGTTCGGATTTGGCTGAATTCGGCCCATTTAGATTCGGGATATGCCAAAGTCCGAACTCCCCCACTTTGGGTCCGTGCAATTCGGCGGGAATTCAAAGTTCAGGAAAAAAAATTCGGCCGAATAAAGCCATTAAAAACACAACCGTGCCTTTCCACGGCTCTGGGGGGGCATTTTTGGGGGTAAAGGTCCCAAACTTTCAGAGGAGCTTCAAAGGACGCTTCTTGAAAGATCCCCCAAGTTTTGTAAAGATTGGGTCAGGGGGGCTGAGATATGGGCCCCGAAAGGGGTCCCCCCACCCTTAATGTGTATCTCCGAGCAGAGCTTGCCGCCCATGCACAAAGCTCCCAGCCCCGACAAAACAGCTGAGAGCAAGGGCGGGGCAGGTGTGAAAAAATTTGCAAAGCAATACAACTGCAAAGCAACACAAGTACGCAATGCAACACCTTTGCAACAGTGCAAAGCAACACCTGACACCTGGGAGTTTGCAAACCATGGAAAGGTACAGAGGCAGCTAGCTATGCATAATGAGCAGGAAGAGATGGAATTTCTCCTTTTGCATTGGACTTGGGACCAGGCAGATGCATTCTTTAAGTCACCATTTGAAAACCAGTTTTGAGCAAGCATCAAAATAACCTAACTGATCTTATGAATGAGGGAAAACCTGAAGACACAAAACTGAAGCCCCCACCCTCAAACCAGGGAGAGAGAGACTGGAGGGGGAACACACACCCCAGGCAGAACGGCAAAAGCCCCCTTTGGCTCCCCCCCACCCAAAGAAACTGCTCCCTCCCCCCACACACACAGACTCTGCTTCCCCCACACACACACAGAAAGGAAAAATTATAGATTAAAGCCCCCAAAGGGGTCTTACTGTGGCTGTTTTCTGTTCCATCAGGAGGGGCTGGGAGGCTGGGTAATCCAATATGATTCCATTTGTATCCAATATGAGATCCATATGTATGCATCTCTCGAGGGTGATCCATTCATCCCAATAGGGAAAAGGGGTCGGGGCCCCCTGACCCAATGTTTACAAAACTTGGGTGGTCTCTTAAGAAGCCTTGTCTGAAGCTCCGCTGAAAGTTTGGGGTCGGCACACCCAAAAATGCACCCCCTGCAGCCACGGAAAGAGAAAAGGGGGAGCCGATATTTCTGCCCCCACTGAACCCATCTTTACAAAACTTGGGTGGTCTCTTAAGAAAGATTGTCTGAAGCTATGCTGAAAGTTTGGGGGCTGCACCCCCCAAAAGGCGCCCCTGCAGCCATGGAAATGGAAAAGGGGGAGAGGAAAAAGGGGTGGAGCCCATATCTCGGGGGGCCCTGACCCAATGTTTACAAAACTTGGGTGGTTTCTTAAGAAGGCTTGTCTGAATCTCCGCTGAAAGTTTGGGGTTTGTACCCTCAAAAATGCACCCCCTGCAGCCACAGAAAGGAGCGAATGTGCACAAGCACCCCCCCACACACACACAGGAGGATTTCCCTCTCTCTCTCTCTCTCTCTCCCCGGCCAGGCCGCACATCAGCTGATTCCTCCAGTATTCAATCCTGACTGATTGGCCAGAAGGAGACCCAGCTTGGCCATGGATTGGCCGGGGGAGGAGAATGCTGCTTACTGACGGTTATGCTGCTTACTGACGCCCCAAATTTGCTGGATTTATTCGTGAACTCCCGAACTCGCTGAATTCGGCTCCCCGGTTGCCCGCCAGTTTTGAGTTCGGTTCGTCCCAAACTAAAAACCGCCGAATCAAGGGACATTCGGCTGATTTTCAGTTCGGGCCGAACCGAATCAACAGCCCTACTCCTATTATCTTCAATGAGCTGTGCAATCTCCCCTGTTGTTTCTAATGGGCTTGCAGGCCACTTCCAGCTCTGCCCGTGCGCAGCTCACCCGCTGCTTCCAGCTCTTCCTGTCTGCAGCTCACCGCCCACTTCCAGCTCTCCCAGTCCATCCACTTCACTCTACCCCCCAGCTTACCGCCGGAGTTTTCAGGGTTCCCCCCATTGCTCATTGGGTGCTTCCTGCCCCCCCAAAGGATGTGCTTCTTTTAAACCATGTTGGCTAAAGGCAAAAAAACATTTGTGTTGCTAACAATCATTGGTGCTAATGTGAAATGGAGGGCAGTGCAAAAGACAAATCAAGAAATGGTGACCCAAGGGGAGTCATGGTGTGAAACACGGTAGCACAAAGGGTGGGAAAGGGGCAGGGTTCCAGACGGAACACACTTGTCCAATCGCTGTTCGCCTGGGTGGGGAGTCATGGGAGAGGGAGGAGATGTTTGCCAGCATGGGCAGGGAGAAGTTATCCGAATCCAGAGTTTTTCATGGACCTCCACAAGAAAAAGGGCACGTTTAAGGCGGGGCAAACTCCAGGATCACAGCAAAACAGGTTTCTGATGATGCAGAGATAAAGCGAAGTTTGTGCTCAAACCCGAAATGGTCATGAATAATTAAAAATTAGCTGCGAGGCAACACAGCATGGAAAACACGGCAAACTGCCATTAATAATTGGCCTGTGTGAAGTATTTCCTTTTGTCAGTCCTGAATCTACTGCCCGTCAGCTTCATTGGATGTCCTTGAGTTCCAGTAATTTTGGGAGAGGGAAAAAAATTCTCTGTCAGCTCTCTCCACCCTGTGCATAATTTTGTTGGAAGTTCAGACTACTCATATCAAGTAGATTGTGTAATCTATATGACAGCCAGGTGACAGCTGGCATCACATGACTGCTCAGTGACTTGGCAGTAAATCTGGGTCAAACTGGTCTTTGCAGGTTAAGTCCTGGCAACTAGGCAGCTTACTGATGATTGACTGCTGGACAGAGCCAGATGTGTATATATTCTGTACAGTACTTGTATAGGTGTGGAGTTGTGGAGTGGAGATGCTAAGCAGAGCACTTTGTCAATGTAAATAAAAGAGCACTGGTTTATACTTGCTGAGTCTGCTGTTTTTCACTTGCTATTGGGCTGGATAGAACTTCTAACACACTCCAATAGGGTTATGGGCCCAGCCCAGCTCAACTGTGCTACGTCCTGGAGGTTCTGAACAGAGGTTCTATTTGTGGAACAAGGGCTGTGGTAAGCAGAAGGGCGAGTGAATGTCTAAGGCTGAATCAGATGGAGCAGAGGAGGTGGCAAGCCGGTCTGCTAGCAGCAGTGCATCTGAAGCGGAGGAGGAGAGCGACACAGAGGAGGAGCAGCTGGGAGCGGAAGAAAACATGGCTCAGGCTGCAATGTCCTTGCTTGTGGAGAAGCTCACTTCTACCAATTATAATGTGTGGACGCTGCATATGCAGCTGTGGATTTATGCACTGTGGATTTATGCCTCCAACCCGCTGGACCCTGAGACAGCTCAAGACGTGGTGAAGGATGAGAAGGCACTGGCTATAATTGTGCTCAGCGTAGCTGATGATCAACTTGTACACGTCTCGGGTAAGCTGAAAGCGAAAGCAGCATGGGACCCTTTGAGTCAGCTGTATGTGCAGAAAATGGCTGGCTCTTTAATAGCCATTACCAGGAGCATGTACAGAACTGTAATGCAACTGGGGGTGCCAGTTAGGAAGCATATAAACACTTTAACAGAATGCTTCCAAATGCTTGAGCAGAGAGGGAAGACATTGTTGGAAGAAGACAAGTTGTTTATTATATTGAGCTCTCTGTCTGAGCAATATAACATGCTCATTACCGCCTTGGAGTCAGTGGAAGCGGATAAACTGACCTTGGAATATATTACCGGGAGATTGCTGTAGCATGAGCAAAGATTAAATGCGTCGGTGCCTGGGAAACCTGCCAAGTCAGAGGGAAGCCAGGAGAAGACGCATTGCTTCGCTGGCAGAGAGCAGGATGCAGAGAGGAGACAGCAGCCGGAAGAGTTACAACATGTGGCATTGAGGGTCAGGCGGTGCTTTATCTGTGGAGCTACAAATCATTTGAAAAGAGACTGCCCTGACGTCAGAAAGAAGAGCTGAAGGGAACATTCTTCAAAGGGATTTGCTAGCAGTCAGAAGGCGTCACTGGTGCTGACAGAGCCCAACGACACTGTCGGTATCTGGATTTTGGATTCTGGGGCGTCTCAGAACATTTGCCAAAATGTGGAACTGTTACAAAACACACAGGACTCCAGTTTACAGCATGTTAGCCTGGCTGATGGACACAATTCAGAGGTGACATGTGAGGGAAGTGTGTGGATTCCTGCATTGAGTTATGTATTTAAAAATGTACTGTGTGTCCCTGAAATAGAGAATAATCCCTTCTTGGGAGAAAGGGCCAAAGCCGAACTCCTGCAACTCCAGCAAGGCTCTACTCCCGTCCGGGAATTTGCAGATGAGTTCCAACGACTAGCCAGCAAAATAGTGGATTGGCCTGAAGCCACCCGAATACACTATTTCTGGGAAGCGCTTGACCCTGACATTTTGAACTGGGCATACATGCAATGAGATCCCGACACTCTGGAAGATTGGATCTTACTGGCTGAGGAGGTGGAGAGCCGCCGCCAGTTCATATCTCTGGTCCACCGTCAGACCAGAGAGGGGGGCAATCATCCAAAACCTCCTTCGAAAGCCTCGACCCCTGCTCCGCGGAGACCAACACGGCCCTTATCAAACCACGAATCCCGGTTCCAGAGAGGAGCCTGTCTCATTTGCGGCGCTATGGGTCACTTTGCATCTGCTTGTCCCCGTCGTCCGGACCTCACTCTTCCTCCCCGACCGGACAGACCACCCCGTCCCCGTGGACAACCTCTACGCAGAGGCAACGCAGCCACCCGCAACGCAGCTCCAGGACGGCATGCGCCCTCTGCACTTCAGGTCGGAGAGGCTCCCAGTGAATCTGCATCTACCAACCCACCGGGGTCTCGGATTACAAGTGCCCCATTGGGGGACAGTTCTCCTTCTTCAGATGACGATCTCACATGGAATCCTCCTGCCCTCAACATGGAATCTCCTCTCGATCTGTCAAAAAACGGGCAGGGTCTGCGGTGAGCGGAGCGACACCGCAGACCCCTGCAGCTTCTCCTGCTAATCCCAAGGCTCCTTTTATGGTGAGTGAAGTTGAAAATACTGTATATGTGGACGTAGTGTTACAACATTACAAAAGAGGCCCCCAGTTACATGTCAAAGCACTCATAGACTCTGGTTGTGGGCACTCCCTGATCAATGAGGCCACTTTCAACACTCTTAAAGTCAAATCAGTGACACTGCCCGAACCCATCCAATTCGCCCAAATGGATGGCAGTAGCTTTCGGGGGGGGGGGGGCAGTAGACCGCTGCACGCACAGCGTCACGATGGGTATTGGTTCTCATTGGGAGCAAATCAACTTCACCATCGCCCCTATCAAATGCGAAGTCATTCTGGGAATAAACTGGCTCAAAGGGCACAGCCCTTCAATAGACTGGAAAGCCGATACTATTACGTTTTCCGACCCTGGCTGCACCCAGAACAGACTGCTCCATTGAAGTAGTGGGAGGGGGTAAGCTTCCCAAAAGTAAAATCTACCCCATGAGCGCTGCTGAACGTACTGTATTACGAGACTTTTTAGACAAGAATATTGCTCGTGGGTTTATCCGACCGTCGTCTGCTCCTAACTCAGCCCCCGCTTTCTTTCTGCGTAAGAAAACTGGTGATTTACGCATATGCATCAATTTTTGGAAACTCAATGCAGTTACGCAAACCAATGCCTACCCCATCCCATTGATATAGGACATTTTGGGACAATTGAAGGAGGGGCGCATTTTCACTAAACTCGACTTAGTCGAAGTGCACTATCGAGTTAGGATTCGTGACGGAGATGAACCCCTCACTGCCTTTTCCAGCTGTTATGGCATGTTTGAATTTCTGGTAATGCCGTTCGGGTTACAGGGGGCTCCGGGGGTCTTCATGCAATTTATTAACGAAATCCTACATGACTTACTCTACCGGGGCGTGGTGGTTTATTTGGACGATATCCTTATCTATTCCAAATCTGTTGATGAGCATGTTACGCTGGTGAGGGAAGTATTGCAATGCCTTAGAGACAACCACCTCTATGCTAAAGCATCTAAATGTGAGTTTCACCAGCAACAATTGACATTCTTGGGTTATATCATTTCGCACCAAGGACTCACAATGGAACCTGCTGAAGTGCAATCAGTAATCGATTGGGATCCGCCCTCGACCCGCAAACAGGTGCAGCAATTCCTTGGCTTTGCCAATTTCTATCAGGGATTCAACCCCAACTTTGGTCAAGTGGCACTTCCAATCACTGACCTACTGAAGACTAAGGGGAAGGGAACTGCAGCCACACTGCTCACTGCAAAAATCCAGTGGACTCCCCAATGCCAGACCGCTTTCCAAACCCTTAAGCAATTGTTCACCTCCGAACCCGTGCTGCAGCACCTTGATCCAGAGCACATGTTTATCGTACAAGTAGACGCTTCCGATGTAGCCATGGGGGGGTGCTCTTTTGCAGCAGGGTAAGGATGGTCTGTTGCACCCCTGCGCTTATTTTTCCAAAAAGTTTGCGCATTTTCAACTGAACTGGCCCATTTGGGAAAAGGAAGCAGCTGCTGTCTACCACACCCTCACTGTTTGGAGGCAGTTTCTCGAGGGGTCCAGGGTCCCCTTCGAGGTCTGGACCGATCACAAAAATCTCGAGGCACTCACAGGAACCCGTAAACTGTCCGCAAAACAACTACGTTGGGCTGACTTCTTTGCTCAATTCCGTTTTGTGCTCAAGCATGTCCCCGGTAAACAAAATGTACTTGCAGATGCTCTGTCTTGACTCCCCCAGTATCCTGCCAAGGTGGACCGCCCCACAGAGTCACTCTTCTCCCCTGAGCACCGAGGGGTACTCCCTACACTGGCTGTTCAAACCAGATC
Source organism: Euleptes europaea (assembly GCF_029931775.1). Classification (NCBI taxonomy): domain Eukaryota; kingdom Metazoa; phylum Chordata; class Lepidosauria; order Squamata; family Sphaerodactylidae; genus Euleptes; species Euleptes europaea. Next base: position 3,981,557 of record NC_079326.1, on the reverse strand, counting down.
CCAAACTCAACTACGTTCCCGTCCTAGATTGACCGATGTGAACACCAGAGGGGGGGAGGCCGCCACCCATAAATTGAACCCAACTCCCTTCCCTACTCCGTCCACTCCGCCGGCTCCCGGGAGCCAGAACGAGCCACTTGTGCAACCCCCCTTCTCACCTCTGGACTCCCCCCCTACTCGACCGGACCAAGTCCCGCCTGCCTCTCAGGGTAAGATGGATCTGCCTATTTCTTTTCTAGACTCTCTCCGTTCCCACTGCCAAGCAGAACTCGCTGCTCATACACTCCCTCCTTCTCTGCTGGAACGAGGAGGTTGTTGGTACAGAGACTCAAAACTTTATGTGCCCAAGGGGTTGCGAAGAGAAGTCCTGCAACTAGCTCATGGAGCCAAAACCGCGGGGCACTTTAGGTTTCTGAAAACGCTCCACTTATTACGCAGGCAATTTTGGTGGGCGGGCATGCATACCGACGTGGACTCCTTCATCCACAGTTGTCCAGTCTGCGCCACTGTCAAACAATCCCAAGGGAAGCCCCCTGGACTACTGCAACCATTGGAAGTCCCTTCTAGACCCTGGGAAGTAATTGCTATGGATTTTATGACTGATTTCCCCCTCAGTGAGGGAAAAACGGTTTTATGGGTTATTACCGACTTGTTTTCTAAACAGGTGCATCTCGTCCCATGTGCTGGTATTCCCTCCGCCCCAAAGTTGGCCCGCCTCTTTGTGTCACATGTCTTCCGACTACATTTGTTTCCGCGCTAGATTGTGAGCGACCGCAGAAGTAGTTATGTTGCCAAAGTTTGGAAGGCTTTCCTCAAACTGGTCGGGGTCGAACAAGGTCTCTCTAGTGCTTTCCACCCCCAAACTGATGGACAAACTGAATGTGTTAATGCAGTTTTGGAATGTTATCTCCGTTGCTATGTAAACTACCACCAGGATGATTGGGCTGGGTTGTTGCCTTTTGCTGAGTATGCTTATAACAATGCTGTACACCAATCCACAGGTTTCAGCCCATTTCAAACTGTATATGGCCAGGACTTCAGTCCTATTGGCCATATCGATGTTTCGGGGGAGGAGGGTGGTAAAGATGTGGCAGCTTGGGTGGACGCGATTCATACCACCTGGCCCTGGCTAGTGAAAAATCTGGAGCGGGCTAAACGTAAATACAAGGCTCAAGCCAACAAGCACCGGTCTCCTAGCCAGGACTTTAAAGTGGGAGAGTTGGTCTACCTGTCAACCAAAAACCTCCAGTCCACCTGCCCGTGTAATAAACTCAGTGCCAAATACATGGGTCCCTATCCCATTTCTCGGATCATTAATCCAATAACCGTGGAACTCTCCCTTCCAAAGGCTCTGAGGCGCATCCATCCAGTTTTCTATGTAAGCCTCTTGAAACCTCATGTTGCATCCTCGCAATGGCATCCCGAACCACTTCCGGAACAACCAGTGATGGGGGGAGGGGAGGAGCATTTCGAAGTTGCTAAGATCCTGGACTCTGGTATTCGGCACGGCTCTCTCCAGTACCTGGTTTGTTGGAAACACTTCCCCCCTGCCTATGACGAATGGGTTCATTCACGAGATGTTTCCGCCCCGCACTTGGTGCGCGCCTTCCACATCACCTACCCCCACAAGCCGTCCCCCTTGCAGGATGGGAGGGGGCCCTAAGGGGAGCAGAATGTCAGGCCTGCTCTCTGTGTCTAGAGATAGTTTTGTTTTCTCACAGACTCCCCGTTCAAGGACTGTTTCCCTAACGATCGCATTCCTTTTCCCTTTGAAGCTGGCGGGAGCTCGTGGGAGCCTGCCCTGTCGGACTGAAGGGTTACCATGCCAACCTGTGCTATCGTGATTGGAACTATTCCCCCATATATTCTGTTGTATGTTCCTTTTGCTCCATTCCTGCCTTTTTATTTCTGCAAGCTCTGAAGACTTGTTTGTTCTCCATTAAAGTCCTCTTCTTTGGACTGTATGTCTGCGAGTATTGCTTGTGTGAGTGCAACAAGAGCAAGTGCTTACAACTACATACATTACTTATTTATTTAAAACATTTATTCCACTTTTTCTGGAGAAAATTGCTGCTTAAGAAGGTAGGCTGTATGGCATTATACCCTACCAGGGTCCTCTCCTCTCTAAACCCTGCTCGCCCAGGCTCCACCCTCAAATCTCCAGGTATTTCCAAAGTGGGGGTTGGCAGCCCGAGAGACCAATCCTGTAATTTCTGCCTTTTCCTTTATATTTTTGATATTGTTGTTCTGGTGACAATGTGTTGAAACACTGAGAAACAGTGGTATTGGATCTATTCCAGGCCCAGCAAAATAAGCACAGGAAGCATGAGAAATACCACATTATTTGATTTCTAACCAATGGCTTGCAGGAAATTTGATAAGCACATCCTGTACACTGGAAAACCTCTGTTCAATCAAAATTTGAAATGGATGAGTTGTAAGAAAAGCTGGATACTTTTCTTGAATATTGGGGGGGGGACCTAGTATCATAATTTAAATTGATAGTTGGCTTCCCATTCTATAAATAAATCCTGCAATCCGGGAGCAGTTCACTCCTTGGTTGCTTTATCCAGACCAGGATTTAATCTGGCTCAGACGGTGACACTAAGCAGCCAAATATGTGATCTGGAGTTCCAAAGAAAGAACCACAAAGTACCTGGCAGCCACATCCCCTTGTTCATTGCTTCTGGTTGACTCCTCTACTCCTCTATGAGGGATGTTAATAGTGGGTTGGCTTCTTTCCTGCCAATACTTCACTTTAATCCTCTCTGCACAGATCTCTCAAAATTTAGGGGAAGTTCAGCTCTTAATCTGGATTCAGACATTTACAGCAGGATCCCTATGAACTGAACTTCAAACTTTTCTAATTCGTCTCTTTCACTGCTACTATAAATTGTCCACAATTACTCTTGACATGATTAATCCAGATTATTCTTAGAGGTTGGGCCAACCATCTGACAACCAGTTTAGTTTTCCCTTCATTTGAACAGCATTGATCTCTAGAATCATAGAGTTGGAAGGGACCACCAGGGTCATCTAGTCCAACCCCCCTACACAATGCAGGAAATTCACAACTACCTCCCCCCCACACACCCAGTGAACAGAAGATGGCCAAGATGCCCTCCATCTCATGAACTGCCTAAGGTCATAGAATCAGCATTGCTGACAGATGGCCATCTAGCCTCTGCTTAAAAAACTTCCAGGGAAGGCGCTTACCACCTCCTGAGGAAGCCTCTTCCACTGAGAAACCGCTCTGTTAGAAAATTCTTCCTAATGTCTAGATGGAAACTCTTTTGATTTAAAATATTGTTGAAGGCTTTCACGGTCAGAGTTCATTGGTTCTTGTAGGTTATCTGGGCTGTGTAACCGTGGTCTTGGTATTTTCTTTCCTGATGTTTCGCCAGCAGCTGTGGCAGGCATCTTCAGAGGAGTAACACTGAAGGACAGTGTCTCTCAGTGTCAAGTGTGTAGGAAGAGTAATATATAGTCAGAAAGGGGTTGGGTTTGAGCTGAATCATTATCCTGCAAAAAGTATCAAAGGTAATGTGCTAATCATTGTCCTGTAAGTATCAAGATAATGTGCTAATGAGGGTGTGGTATGTTAATATGGAACCATTGTATCCTGAAGTGATCTGTTAAGCAGATCTGTTGATCTGTTGGCAGACTTGGCCAACCTGAGAAATCAGCAGTGGCTGAACATGGACCGACACAAACAGGACACAGGGTCTTATTCCAAGACACTGAACGACTGGAAAATTCTACCAACTATTTTGTCAGATTGCACAGAGAAGCCATTGAAATTCATAAACATCAGCACAACTTTAACAGAAAAGAAGAGAGTTTAAGAATGAATAAGGCTTGGCTTCCTGTCCTGAAAACCTCCAGACTAACAAAGACTACAGTCAACAATAGCCATGCAGATTAGCTTTGGATATCACACATTAACAGATCACTTCAGGATACAATGGTTCCATATTAACATACCACACCCTCATTAGCACATTATCTTGATACTTACAGGACAATGATTAGCACATTACCTTTGATACTTTTTGCAGGACAATGATTGAGCTCAACCCTTTTTGACTATATATTACTCTTCCTACACACTTGACACTGAGAGACACTGTCCTTCAGTGTTACTCCTCTGAAGATGCCTGCCACAGCTGCTGGCAAAACGTCGGGAAAGAAAATACCTGTCAGGCCTGTATCTCAGTTGATGTTTACTTTCGCTTTCCCGCCGACCAGACTCAAGGACTGTTATGCCTACTGAACACTGTTTGAAGCTCTGGGAACACAGCTTTGTTTTTGATATGTAATCTCTCGCCGTTTTAGTGCTTTATATTACCAAGTTCTAGCCAGCCAGCCCCATAGCTGTCACCCTTTTCTTTATGCTCTGTTAACCTATTTTGACCAAGTAAAACCAGCTTCTTTGGACCTGACTGTCTCTGATGTGGTTTTTGGTTCAAGTGGGCCAAGGGCTGACAATACCAAGACCACGGTAACACAGCCCGGATAACCTACAAGAACCAATCTTTTGATTTAATTTTAACTTGTTGGTTCTGGTCCAACCTTCTGGGGTAACAGAAAACAACTTGGCAACATCCTCTATATGACAGCCCTTCAAGTACTTGAAGATGGTTATCATATCCCCTCTCAGTCGTCTCGTCTTCAGGCTAAACATACCCAGCTCCTTCAACCTTTCCTCATAGGAATTGGTCTCCGGACCCCTCACCATCTTTGTTGCCCTCCTCTGGACACGTTCAAGCTTGTCTGCATCTTTCTTAAATTGTGGTGCCCAAAACTGAACACAATCCTCTAGGTGAGGTCTAACCAGAACAGAGTAAAGCGATACCTTCATTTCACATGATCTGGACCCAATACTTCCGTTAATGCAGCCCAAGATCGCATTTGTCTTTTTAGCAACCGCATCATGTTCAGTGTTTGGTCTGCTAAGACCCCAACCTCCTTTATGTGCACACTACTGCTAAGACAAATCTTTCCCATCCTATAATTATGCATTTGATTTTTCCTACCTAAATGTAGAACTTTACATTTATCACTGTTGAAATGCATTTTATTGGTTTTTACCCAATTCTCCAGCCTGTCAAGATCATCCTGTATCCTGGCTCTGTCTTCTACCATATTTGTTACCCCTCCCAATTTAGTATCATTTCAAATTCAATAAGCATCCTCTCTATTCCTTCATCCAAATCATTATAAAAATATTGAACAACACAGGGCCCAGGACAGATCCTTGAGGCTGAGACAGCAAGGTAGACTTCCCCTGTCTATGGAAGATCCACTGATTTAGCAATTGGTAATAATCTCTTTTCCTTTCTGTAAATGTATTGAAATGTATTAGGACAGCAAGGGAATAGCTTGTTGCTGGGCAGGATATCTCTGTGCGTGTATGTCTGTGTGCTAAGGAATTGGGGCAAGAGTCACGGAGGGTTATAGCAAACCATAACAAGAACTGCGTGAAACTGTTACTCTACTGCCGCCTCTATGTCTGTAGTGCTATCAGCTTTACCCTGAATGTTGATGGGTTGTCACATCTTGAATCTGGATAAATATCTCTCCCTCAGTACAATCGGGGCTCAGAGATTTCTGCCCATTAGGGCCTCTGAGTCAGCAGCTGCAAATAAACTGTTTTCTTGAAATAACGATCTCAGGTCTCTCTCTCCCCCCACGAACCCCTGTTTACCACATCAAGGCAATCCACTAGTCACTCCTCTCCAAGTGGATGAGGAACCATTAACAAGCACTCTTTGGGTGCGATCTGTCAACCAATTACAGATCCACCTAACAGTAACAGGATCAAACCACATTTTCCCAATTTGTCAACAAGATTACTATGGGGAACCTTATCAAAAGCCTTACTGAAATCTAGATAAACTATGTCTACAGCATTCCCCTGACCCAGCAAGGTAGTAACTTTCTCAAAAAAGGAGATAAGATTAGTCTGACTTGTTCTTGAGAAACCCATGCTGACTCTTAGTAATCAGATCCATCCTTTCTATTTTTTAAAATTTATTTTAATGAGTGGATACAGAAGAAAACAAAAAGGGAAGGAGGGAAAGGAAATCATCCAATATAGAAAAAGCATTTTTCCAAATATGTAAATACATAAACTGAGTCGGATTTGAAGAATTATTAAACAAGCAAATGTAACAGTCCAATATGTTTGTGTTTAACTAAATAAATGTTTATACTTCTTAAGATATGTATGTTGATCATTTTATCATCCTATATATATTAAATGATTAGCTTTTCTTAGGAAGACAATTCACCGTAGAAATCAACCAATTATCATTCTGACTAGACTTTATGCAGTTCACATATAGAATCATATAATCATGGAGTTGGAAGGGACCACCAGGGCCATCAAGTCCAACCCCCTGCATAATGCAGGAAATTCACAACTACCTCCCCCCTCCACACCCCTAGTGACCAGAAGATGGCCAAGATCCCCTCCCTCTTATCATCTGCCCAAGGTCACAGAATCAGCATTGCTGACAGATGGCCATCTAACCTCTTCTTAAAAACCTCCAGGGAAGGAGAGCTTACCTCTTCCCGAGGTAGCCTATTCCACTGAGGAACCGCTCTAACCGTTAGAAAATTCTTCCAAATGTCTACATTGTCTATATATTTTCCGTTAGAAAATTCTTCCTAATGTCTACATTGTCTATAGATTTTTTCTAGCTTTTTGTGTTACAATAATAATCAATCTGTTGACATATAGGTATAAAATGGTTCCCATTTCTCATTGAACTGTTCTATGGTTTCATTGTAAATAGGATTTGCCATAAAGGTCATTCTGGCCATATTAGCATATTCAAGCATTTTATCTTTCCATTCTTCTATATCAGGAATTTGCATTTGTTTCCAAGTTCTTGCCAACCTTTGCAGCAGTTGTGGCATATTTAAAAATATCTTTAAGTTTCATTGGTAGATCAGGTAGTAATGTACTGAGAAAGTAATATTTAGGGTCCAATGTTATTTTAATTTGGTTTATTATCTGTAATTCTCATTGAATCTTTTCCAATACTTTTGTATAGGGCTGTCGATTCGGTTCGGCCCGAACTGAAAAACAGCCGAATTTCCCCTGATTCGGTGGTTTTTAGTTCAGGACGAACTGAACTAAAAAATGGCGGGGAAACGGGGGAGCCAAATTCAGCGAGTTCGGGAGTTCATGAATAAATTCAGCAAATTCGGGGCGCAGCAGTATAACTGTCAGTAAGCAGCATTCTCCCCCGGCCAATCGGTGGCCAAGCTGGGTCTTCTTCTAGCCAATCAGTCAGGATTGAGTACTGGAGGAATCAGCTGCTGAGCGGCCCAGCCGGGGAGAGAAAGAGAGAGAAATCCTCATGGGGGGGTGCACATTCGCCCCTTTCCGTGGCTGCAGGGTGTGCATTTTTGGGGGTAGAGACCCCAAACGTTCAGCAGAGCTTCAGACAAGCCTTCTTAAGAGACCCCCCCAAGTTTTGTAAACATTGGGTCAGGGGGTCCCGAGATATGGGCTCCACCCCTTTCCCCCGTTTCCATTTCTGTGGCTGCAGGGGGTGCTTTTTGGGGGGTGCAGCCCCCAAACTTTCAGCATAACTTCATACAAGCCTTCTTAAGAGACCCCCCAAGTTTTGTAAAGATGGGTTCAGTGGGAGCAGAAATATGGGCTCCCCCTTTTCTCTTTCTGTGGCTGCAGGGAGTGCATTTTTGGGGGTAGAGACCCCAAACTTTCAGCAGAGCTTCAGACAAGCCTTCTTAAGAGACCCCCAAGTTTTGTAAACATTGGGTCTGGGGGTCCCGAGATATGGGCTCCACCCCTTTTCCCTCCCCCCTTTTCCATTTCCGTGGGTGCGGGGGGTGCTTTTTGGGGGGTGCAGGCCCCAAACTTTCAGCATAACTTCATACAAGCCTTCTTAAGAGACCCCCCAAGTTTTGTAAAGATGGGTTCAGTGGGGGCAGAAATATGGGCTCCCCCTTTTCTCTTTCTGTGGCTGCAGGGAGTGCATTTTTGGGGGTAGAGACCCCAAACTTTCAGCAGAGCTTCAGACAAGCCTTCTTAAGAGACCCCCAAGTTTTGTAAACATTGGGTCTGGGGGTCCCGAGATATGGGCTCCACCCCTTTTCCCTCCCCCCTTTTCCATTTCCGTGAGTGCGGGGGGTGCTTTTTGGGGGGTGCAGCCCCCAAACTTTCAGCATAACTTCAGACAAGCCTTCTTAAGAGACCCCCCAAGTTTTGTAAAGATGGGTTCAGTGGGGGCAGAAATATGGGCTCCCCCTTTTTCTCTTTCTGTGGCTGCTGGGGGTGCATTTTTGGGGGTGCAACCCCCAAACATTCAGCATAGCTTCAGACAAGCCTTCTTAAGAGACCCCCCAAGTTTTGTAAACATTGGGTCAGGGGACCCCGAGATATGGGCTTTCCCCTTTTCCCTATTGGGATGAATGGATCACCCGACCCTGTATGCATCTCCAGAGCAAAACGTCCCATGCTTAAATGGAATCGTCTTGGATTACCCAGTCCCCCTCCCAGCCCCTCTTGATGGAACAGAAGACAGCCACAGTAAGACCCCTTTGGGGGCTTTAATCTATACTTTTTCTCCTGTGTGTGTGTGTGGGGGGGAAAGCAGGGTCTGTGTGTGTGTGGGGAGGGAGCAGTTTCTGTGGGTGGGGGAAGGAAGCCAAAGGGGGCTTTTGCCCATTCTGCCTGGGGGGGTGTGCCCCCTCGAGTCTCTCTCTCCCTGGTTTGAGGGGGGGCTTCAGTTGTATGTCCTCAGGTTTTCCCTCATTCATACGACGGTTAGGTCTATTTTGATGCTTGCTAAAACTGGTTTTCAAATGGTGACTTAAAGAATGCATTTGCCTGGTCCCAAGTCCCATGCAAAAGGGGAAATTCCACCCCCTCCTGCTCATTATGCATAGCTAGCTGCCTCTGTCCCTTTCCATGGTTTGCAAACTCCCAGGTGTCAGGTATTGCTTTGCATGTTTGCAAAGGTGTTGCTTTGCAGTTGTGTTGCTTTGCAAACTTCTTAGCACCTGCCCCACCCTTTGCATGTTTGTAAAGGTGTTGCTTTGCAGTTGTGTTGCTTTGCAGTGTTGCTTTGCAGTTGTGTTGCTTTGCAAACTTCTTTGCACCTGCCCCGCCCTTGCTCTCATCAACTGTTTGTTGGGGCTGGGAGCTTTGTGCGTGGGCGGCAAGCTCTTCTCAGAGATGCACATTAAGGGTGGGGGGACCCCTTTTGGGGCCCATATCTCAGCCCCCCCTGACCCAATCTTTACAAAACTTGGGGGGTCTGGCAAGAATGGTCCTTTGAAGCTCCGCTGAAAGTTTGGGACCTCTACCCCCAAAAATGCCCCCCGGAGCCGCCGAAAGGCAAGGTTGTTTTTTTAATGGCTTTATTTGGCTGAATTTTTTCCCCGAACTTTGAATTCGCGCCGAATTGCACGGACCCAAAGCGGGGGAGTTCAGACTTGGGCATATCCCAAATCCAGACGGGCCAAATTCGGCCAAATCCGAACTATACCGGATTTTTTTTCCAACAGCCCTACTTTTGTAATCTGGGACAAGTCCACCAAACATGAAAATAAGAAACGTCTGTCTCTTGACATTTCCAACATTCACCTTTTTTCCCAGGTCATCTTGGAAATCATGTTGGGCATCAAATACCATCTGTAGAATGTTTTGTACCAGTTTTCTTTCACTTCTTGACTCGCGGTATATTTTAATTCAGAGGTACAGAGTTTTTCCCAGGTTTCCATCGTAACCATCTCACCGAAGTTTTGCATCCACTTAATCATATTAATCTTTACTTGTTCTTCTTCTGTATTGTATTTCAATAATAATTTATAAATTTTTCCTAGTAGATGGTCTTCAGTCTTAGTTATTGTCATCTCGAATTCAATTAATTCTCAGAATGCTCCAGATTGCAGACAATCTTTTTTAAAATTGGATCTCAGTTGAAGATATGTCAGCCAGTTTAATTTTTGGAGGTTATCTTGGAGTGTTAATAAACTTTTAATCTCTCCTGTAGAATCCACCATGTCACGATATGTTATTAGCGATGTAGTTTTTAAGTTGATATCATCATGGTATGCTTCGATTGGAGACATTATAGATGGGGGTGAAGGACTGATCCTCCTTTTATATCTTTTCCAGATTTTTAAAACAGCTGGTTAACATTGCAGTCTTTGGGAGTTTAATCTGGTTGTGGTGTTAGTGAAGAGTTCCATAAGACTTTACAAAAACCTTGCCTAAGATCTGCTTTTTCCAGGGTAATATTTATGTTATTGGGATATTTGATCCAGTCTGTAATCCAGGTTAGGCAGGCAGCGTAGTAGTATAATTTAAAGTTTGGCAACGCTAGTCCTCCTCTTTTCTTTTCATCTTGTAATACTTTAAATCTGATTCTTGACTTCTTGCCATTCCATACAAATCGGTTTATTCTTTTCTGCCAATTATCTATTGTCTTGTCAGATAGGTTTATTGGCAAAAACTGAAATAAAAAATTCAATCTTGGAAGTACATTCATCTTTATTGTAGATATTCTTCCTAACCAGGAAATGTTCATCTTAGACCAGCGGCTTAGATCTTTTTCTATTTCACCCCAAATTTTTGCATAATTCATTCTGAAAAGTTTATTATTTTGTGAAGATATGTTAATACCTAAGTATTCAAGCGAGTCTCTCATTATTTGACACCCGGTGATTTCATTGATGAGCTTGTCTTCATTATTTGTAGTATTAAATATTATTATCTTCGTTTTTGCCTTATTCAATCTATAACCCGAATACGTTGCAAATTCCCTGATGTGTTGTTGTATAAATGGAAGAGTTTCAGTTGGGTTTTGGCAAATTATGTTGGGTATTAGGTAGAGAGCTTTGTTACATGTCAGACAGACAAGGGTTAATATTGATTATATTAGATGCTGACCAGTTCTAGAAGGTGAGGTAATCTCCAACGTGTTAACTAGCTATTGGTCAAGCATCCTTGCAAATGTGCTTGTAGTCACGTTCACAAGCAATCTGCATTTTACTACTCTCCTTATATCCTTTGTGTAGGAGAGAAAGCAGCACTGCAGTTACCTTTTGGATACCAACCTGAAAGGATGGAGGGGCTATTTTGTCTGTCAGAAATGCCTCATGTTTAAGCTTAGCAACTGCCAGAACGTCTGGCAAGTATAGGGAACTTAGCTATGTAGTAAGAATTTCTTGTTTTTACTCCCAGTGAACCCATTCCCTGATTTTAGTAAGTAAAGATTGATTTTTGCTAAGACAAATGACTTTGTTTTTGTGTGTGTGTGATTTAAATGACTTTCGCTAAGCCATAACCAAATGATCCATATCCTCTGTTAAAGGGAATTAATCCCTTCAAATGGTAGCTTCAGACGGTTCTGGTTATTGGCTAAAAGCGAAGTCTAAACGCACATATTTTTGAAAAGGGTTTTTCACTGGAGATGAATGGATTACAAATGCCTAGAGGAAATTCTCTGTGATGAGCTAGCAGCCTGTCTGTGAGGATGACAGAAGAATTCAACCCCCGCGCTTTGTAAACCGAAGGAGAGGAGGTGTGAGCTGCAGAGATGTCAGACGGACAACCTCCAAACTCAGTGGCCATGTCGAGCACAATAACTTCAAACTCGGGAACCGTGAGTTCAAATGTAAAAGGGGCCCAATCCGTGGCGATCCCACACATCAGTCAAACTTCTTTTCCCGTATGGAAAAGGACTGTTGAATTTGCATTTACTGCATTGGGGATCAGGAACGTTCTCACTGAGGACTCACCAGCCGATACAACCAGTGAGCAATATAAAAGCTTTGAGAAGGCTGATGCACAAGCAATTTGCCTGCTTATAAATGCTATAACCCCAACAGAAAGCAGTATTATATTGAGTAATAATACAGCCAAACAGATGATGACTGCGCTCAATGAGAAATTTGGAATTCTTGCAGACAATCATGGCCCTTAAAACGAATTTATTCTCAAGAAGGATGCCTGCAAATACAACCCTCCTGCAACATTTTAAATACATGCAGGACCTAGCATCTGAAATAAAATTTTCAGGGGCAGAAATCTCAGACAAAGACTTTATTACAATATTCCTCGCCAGCTTGCATCCTAAATTTAAGGCAGAGAAATGCAATCTCTTAGGCAGGATGAATCTGACAATTACTGAGGTCGTTAATGCACTCAAATCTTTTGAGGCTGATGAACATCAGTTGAATGACTTATCTAATGGAATGTCTGTTTTGCATGTGCATGAAAAGAAAGGATTTAAATGCTTTACTTGTGGAAAGCCAGGACACAAATCTTTTGAATGTAGACAAAGAGCTGTAAAAGGGCAAACCTCCCCCCCCCCTCTCAACCAGGCCAGGCTGAAAAGTGTGCGAATGCTGGACAAAGGCCGGAAAGGCAGCAACAGCACCAGCCAGCCTCAAGAGGGAGCCATTGCAAAACTAAAAGACCACATGAGCTAGCAACTCTTATGGTTAAAAGCGAGTCCAAGAATGTTTTATCAGTTGAAAGCGATTCAAAGCATGTGACAAAGTTATTGGTTGATACAGGAGCGGGCTGCCACATGTGTGGTATAAAAGATGCATTTACCTACATGGAGCCTTGTGAGGAAACGCTTATCCAAGCAAGCGGTGAAGCTTATGTTTGCACCCAAAAAGGAAATATGACAATTTTCATCCAGTCTTTGTGGGACTGTTATGGAAATAAATCTGCAGAATGTGTATTATTTGCCAAACTCAAGGGAATGCTTACTGTCTGTGAAAAAGCTAGCAAATGCTGATTTTCGGGTGATAATAGAGAAAGAAGGATGTTATTTGTTTGATCAAAAGGGGAGAGAATATGAAGTGTTTTCAGAAGGTTCTCATTACTACTTGGAAAATATTGCAAATCAGATAAAGGACTCTGATAGTGACTCTGATAATTGTGATGATGATGATAATGATTTCTGTGAAAATGAGAAAGGAACTGTTGATGAAACTGGCTACTTAGCAGCTTTTAATGAAGGACTGAAAGAGCAGAAAGCTAAAGACTGTGCACATAGAGACTGTGTTTATTCTTGGCATATGAAACTTGGACACAGAAACTTTAAGTCTGTTAAGCAACTGCTGATTGATTGTGATGTGCCAGTGAAGTAATGCTCTAAGAATCAGGAACGTTGTGAGACTTGTGTTAGGGCAAAAGGAACTGCTCCAAGGCATGTGTAGAAGGCCAGCAATGTTAAGGCACAGATTTTAGAGGAAGTACATTCTGACCTGATTGGCCCACTCACACCATCTGCAGGAAACGTGAAATATATTCTGCATTTTATAGACAGTGCTTCAAGATATGCTCATGTTTACTTGTTGAAAACTAAGACTGAAGTACCTGAAAGATTTAAAGCTTATGTTGCTCTGATGAGGAATAAGCACAATAAAGGAATACAATTGCTATTTACAGATAATGGGACTGAATACCTTAATAATGAAATGAAAGAGATCCTGGAATATGAAGGGAGAGAGCATGCAACCTCTGTTGCATACACACCCAAGCACAATGGGTTGGCAGAGAGATTCAACTGAACTCTAATGCAAAGTGCAAGATGTCTATTGCTACAGGCAGGCTTACCTTACTCCTGCTGGGGAGAATGTGTGAATACAGCAGCCTACCTTTATAACAGGTCAATTTCCAGTGCTATTAACATGACTCCATATGAAAAATGGAATGGCAGAAAGCCTAGTCTGAGACATTTGAAAGCTTTTGGATCTTGTGTGTTTGCATACATCCCAAGATTACTAAAACAAATGACTTTGTCTGTTTTTGTGTGTGTGTGTGCTTTAAATGACTTTTGCTAAGCCATAATCAAACGATCCATATCCTCTGTTAAAGGAAATTAATCCCTTCAAATTAGTACCACATCATCTGCATAACTTTTGATTTTGTGTTCTTCATTACCGGATTTGAGACCCTTAATATTAGAATCATTTCTTATACAGTTCGCTAAGACCTCCATCGATAAATTAAAAAGAAGCGGTGAGAGTGGACAGCCTTGTCTGGTGCCTTTTGCAACGTTAAATTCTGTTGACAGACAACCGTTAACTAAGAGACGGGCCTTTTGAGCTGAGTAAATTGCATTAAATACTTTGAGGAGGATGTCTCCACAACCCATTTGCTATAATGTCTTTGAAATAAAATGCCAAGAAACGTTGTCATTCTGCATCAAGGAAGATCAGAGGGGTGTTTAATTATTTTGATTTAATGTGTTTAATTGCACTGAGAACCAATCGTACATTGTCTTTCATGAACCTCTTGGGAATAAACCCGGTTTGGTCTGGATGTACCAGTTTGGTGATGCATCTTTGAAATCTTTTAGTCAATATGGAGACAAACAATTTATAATCAACATTCAACAAGAAGATTGGTCTGTACGCCTGAGGGAGATATGGGTCAGAACCTTCCTTCGGTAGCAGAGATATATGCGCATCTTGCCAAGATACTGGAATTTTTCCACTGTCTATTACATCATTAAATAATGATAACAAGGTGGATGTAAGTTGTTGTTTGTAGAGCTTGTAGAACCTTGGTGTAATTCCATCTGGGCCTGGTGCTTTGTCAGGTTTCAAATTGTTAATAGCATCAACAATTTCTTGTGTTGTCACCTTCTGATTAAGAGTTGCCTGTTCTTCTTCTGATTACTTGGGTAATTTCGCAGATAACAGATATCTTTGTAGCCCTTGTTCTTGTAAATCATCCTTTGTATAAAGTTGTGCATAGTAGTCAACAAATATTTTTTTCAATTTCTTCTTGCTTATTATAAGTTATTCCATTGCTTTAGGCCCCTATTATCTTCCTCTTAATCTCTTGTTGTTGGAGTTGATTGGCTAAGAACCGGCCAGGTTTATTTGCTTTTTCAAAAAGTGTTTGCTTGGCATATTTAGTCTTTTCATGGATTTCTTCAGTCTCCATGGCGTCTATCTTGTGTTTAGTCAACTTAATATTATGCATGGTGGTTTTGTCTGGTGTGGTCTGAAAGTCTTTTTCCAATGTTCAGAGTTGTTCAAGGAGGACTTTATAAGTCTTTTCTTTGTCTTTTCTAATTTTTGCGTTGAAGGCTATCATTCTTCCACGTATGTATGCCTTGCTGGCATCCCAAATAGTGAAATTTGACATGTCTGGAGTCTTGTTAAGAGTAAAGAATTCTCTTTGGCAAAAATGACTGAGAAATCTGATGCCACACTGAATTCCTTGCAAGAGTTGCTAACAAAAATCTGAAGTTGTGTCAATGAAGCAAGATATGGATTATGTAAAGCAAGGCCTTAGCCAGAATACTGCAGCTATCTCAACATTGCAGGACTCTATTTCAGCTTTAACTGTGAAGCAAGATAAGTTGGAGGCGAAACAACAAAAACAATCAAAGGAAAATAAAGAAACCAGAAAAAAGGTTGACACTATGGAACTAGCATTGGAGGCATGCCAGGAACGTGAAGAACGACAAGATGATAACGCGGCGATGTTAGAAATGAGGATAAAGGAGAGTTGGGTTCGCATACGTGGCTTTAAAGAACGGACTGAGGGTTCTGACCTGAAATAATATTTGAAGGTGCTTTTGGCTGATTTTTTGCAAGAAGAAACAATAGTGGAAGGGATGATAATTACAGCTTATAGAGTCAACTCTGCTTACGCAGCCAGAAACAAAGTTCCAAGGGATTGCTTGGTACAACTTTTTTCAAGATCTCATCGGGACCTGATACTAAACAAACATTACAATAATCCTTTAACAATAGATGGTCAACCAGTGAGACTAATGAAGGAGATCCCAGGGAGACTACTGAGAAAAAGAAAGGAGTTTGCAGAGTTGGTGGCAAGGCTGAGATACAATGGAATACAACATAGATGGGAATACCCTCAAGGAGTCTCATTTATATTCAAATCAAAGAGGTTCAAACTTACAGACATGGCTAAAGTTGATCAGTTCTTCCGAAGATACGAAGGAGAACTAAGTAAACCACCACAACAACCAATCAAAGAACTGGCTGAAAAGAATCTCACAGAGAATGAGAAGGCTGCAGAAGCTTCAGGAGGAAAATCACTGACGGAAGAAGAGGATACAGACTGAATTAGAGTCTGAGGATTTATGAGAAGGAGAAGGGGACACCATTGGGGGAGGAGGGGGGGAAGGGGTACTTTATTTGGGGGGGGGAAATTGAGTTACTAATTAAAAAACGATGAAAATATTATCATGGAATGTTAATGGTTTAAATTCTCCAAATAAGAAGAGAAAAATATTTTATCATCTACAGAAATCAAAAGCTAATATTTTTTGTTTACAGGAGACACATATTTTAACAAAGGATGCTTCAAGGTTAGAACAAAATAAATTAGGCAAACTGTTTATTTCATGTAATGACAAGAAAAAGGTTAATGGAATAGCTATGTATATTCCTTTAATATTTGAACCAAGGATGCTGTATAAAGATAGGGAAGGAAGGATTTTGATGGTAGAGGTTTTGTGTGGTTACCAAAAAATAGTATTAGTTGGTATATATGCACCTAATAGTAACCAAAAATTATTTTATATGGATTTAATATCAATATTGGCTGAACATGCTACGGAAAACATGTTATGGATGGGTGATTTCAATGGAGTAACAGATCCTCGTTTAGATAGATCAGCAAAAAAAAAAAAACAGGGGAAATTTGAAGGTAAAATACCTGGTATTTTTGATCATTTAACAGAACAATGGGAAATGTTTGATGCGTGGAGAATCAGGAACTATTATGTATTAAGGGGAGGGAGGAGTGGAGATCCCCCCCAACTCAAGGACAGTCTTTTTAATTAAATAAAAACTTCCTGCCACGTCCTTCCTGGCAACAGTTTAGCATCACGAGAAAGTCAGAGAACTTGGAATCGGAAGCCTGATATCAGTATGTAACCAGTAAATGATTCCTAAGCCTCTGATTACAAAGAAGGAAGGTTTATGACTTTGATTCCTGTAGTATCTCCCTGTTACTCATCTTGAATCTGCCTGGATTTCACTAACTGAACTTTAACAGGAAGGTTTGGAGGTGCAATCATGGCATTCATGGCAAATATGATTCAACAGATGGAACAATTCATGGATTTGATGAACACTTCATTTCAAGGCCTTATTCAGAAACTGGACATTATTTTAGAAGAAACCAAAGAAATAAAAGCCTCGTTCACCTCAATGAGATCAGAGGAAGCACCAAAAGACTTTCTGGCTGACAAGAGAGACAAAGAACAAAGGGATCTTGTAAATGACATGGGGAATTTTACAAAGCAATCTGCAGCAACTCACTGGATAATAATGGACTGGAAAGCGTCTGAGTTTCATTTTCACCATCTGGATTTTTTTGACGATCTTCTCAAAGTGACTGATTTTGACATGTACTACCTGGATATATCTGATGGATTTTACAACAGCGGCTTGGAGGATTTGAGGAACAGAAAAACTGGGTCGGTCAGGATTCCCTCTTTGAATATGGGATGGAAGACAATGCAACATGGATCTACTATGCTCCATCTGCAGAAAAGAATTTACCAACAATCTCCAAGGATGCCTTGCGTCAACTACTTCAAATGTGGAAAAGACAGAAATGTGGAAATTCAGGATAAAGGGACTAATTTAAAAGAGTCTGGTTTTTTCCTGCTGGTTAAAATTGACAAGTAACTGACTAAATGGATTGGTTATAATGGAAATAGAATTACATAAAATATTAATCTACTAGAAATGTCATGCAATAAATGAGTGTTAGGGAGAAATGGAGGATTTACAAATTAACTAATTTTCACTAGAAATAATTATATGCTTCTTACTATACTAATCCATCTTTACTAGGGAGATTTAATATTTTTTTCCTCTTTTAATATTTTATTCTTTTTTCTCCTTCTTATGTGATGTTATTAATTAAATTCTTTTCTTTTTTCTTTTTTTGGTTTTGTTATAGAAAATATAATACTTAAGAGATTAATGGTATTAGGGTTAGAAATTTATGCAAAAGAGATTACAAGTCTATTACAGGATGGAGGGAGAAGCAGGGGAAGCCAAATTTTTTCTCTATTCAATATATGTTATTGTTAAACCTTTTTATTAATTTTGGAAAATAATAAAAAAAATATTTTAAAAAAAGATAGTGGCTGCGTCGCCGAGCTCTCCGCTGGAATAGGGCATTGGACACTCCAGTCAGCAACAAACTCAGAGCTGTGCCATCATGGACGATTCCCCCCCTTTCTTGGTCTCACTCGCTCTGCAATCTTCACTCTTACACAGCCCCTTAGCAGCCAAAGTGGTTTTATTGTGCTTGTTTGGTAAGTTCTATTAATTCCGTCTTTGAAAAAAGCTTTTATCAGGAGTTTTAAAAAGTTTTCATCAGGCAGAAGTGGGGGGGGGAGGAAATTTTTGATGAAGGGCCGCCATGATCTTGGCCAACTCACCCCCAATTGCTTCTTTCATCACCAGACGCCAGGATAGTTTTTCCTTTCCCCAAGATTGTAAATTCCAAGATTACATGGTCACTACTACCCAGGGGGCCTACTACTTTAACCTCATCAACCAGTTCTTCCCTGTTGGTGAGTATCAAGTCTAAAATAGCAGATCCCCTTGTTTCCCTGTCCACTTTCTGGAATAGGAAGTTGTCAGCAAAAAGAGTCAGGAATGTATTGGATCTTGCATTTTTAGGAGAGTTGGACTTCCAACAGATATCCGGGTAATTAAAATCTCCCATGACCACCATGTTCCATCTCTTTGAGAACTTTTTTATCTGGTGTAGGAGTGTCTCATCCAAGTCCTCTGCCTGGACTTTGATGGTCGATAGCAGACCCCCACCATAATATCACGATTATTTCTTACTCCTTTTATGTTTACCCATAGACTCTCAACTGAACTTCCTTGCTCAGATTCATGTACTTCTTCACAGGTATACACATCTTTGACATATAATGCTACTCCTCCCCCCTTCCTTAACTGTCTATTACTCTTAAATAAGTTGTACCCTTCAATCTCAATATTCCAATCATGAGTGATATCCCACCAAGTTTCAGTAATGCCTATTAGGTCAAAATTCCCTTCCTGTATTAGGGCTTTGAGTTCTTCTTGCTTGTTTCCCATACTCAGCACATTAGTGTACAAACATTGGAATCGGTGGTTTATGTGCCCTGAGGTTTTTGTTTCTGTACTTGCCTGTGAGTTTGTTTCCTGGCATACATGCCACTCCCTGCAAATCTTTATTGTTCTCATCTTTAGTTATTGTCAGCATACTCTCAGGTTCTGACTAAAGTCACCTGAAGAAGGGCTCTTGGCAGGACGAGGCCAGGCTCTGGCTTCAAGTCAAGTTCTTGGTTCACATGTCATAAACTCTGTGTATAGTTTCTCATCCTGTTATCCTGTTATTCACTCTGCCTGCAATCCACAGCTGCTGTATTGTCTAACGTGCCCTGAGAACTGTTATCTCGGAATTGTTTCACTTTGTTTTCCTTTCTCTGGCTGGAGTGCTTTTAACCATGTATTCCACCCATGTCATGTCATTAGCAGCCTTGTTCGTTCTGTAGACAGTCAGCTCTTTTATGTAATAAAGTATTATTGCTTCAGAGCTACCTGCCTGGATGAATCTGCTTTTGAGGGATGCTAGAGGTAAATGTCTGATTCTGACACATACTAGGCGTTAAAGAGTTGGCTCACTCCCCTATAGGATTTAGTTTAAAACCCTCATGATCAGGTTTGCAAGGCTCTCACCAAACACATTTTTCCTACCCTTGTGAGGTGCAAACCATCTCCCAATAGAAGAGCTTCTTCTTGAAAGCATAAGCCATGGTCCAGAAATCCCAACCTTTCTTGAAGACACCATCTACGCATCCAGTCATTAATTTGTAATATTCTTCTTTTCCTTCCTAAGCCACAACCTTCAACAGGCAGAACTGATGGAAACAACCTGCGCCCCCAGGTCCTTCACCTTCTTAACCAGAGCCGCATAGTCTGGGCTGTGTCAGGCAATATCATTTGTTCCCACACAAATGAGCAAGAAAGGGTAATAATCTGTCGGCTTGATGAGTCTTCCTGCCCTTTCCGTTACATCCTGGATGCGTGCACCTGGTAGACAGCAGACCTCTCGAGACGACAAGTCCGGTCAGCATACTTTAGACTCTACCCCTTTCAGTATGGAATCCCCAATTACCAGAACACACCTCTTCCTAAATTGGGGAGTGGAAGGTAGAGTCCTCTCATCTGCAGGAGCCTGAGAAATTTATTTCATGCTTTTGGGGTGGTAGCCCTTGTTCCAATGGTCCAGAATCAGTATCTTTGGGGAGCTCCTGGAACTGATTGCTGAGCAACAGAGGATCAGAATGAGTCCTGATTTTCCTGCTCCTATGGGTCACATTCTTCCCTGCACCCTCCTCCTGTGTTGGTTGCGCCTCCTTTCATTCTCCTCCTCCTGTTGCCCCCTAATGAGTGTTTCATGAGTTCTGTCCATGAACTCTTCACCTTCCTTTATAAAATGGAGTGTGGACAAGCGTGCCTCAAGTCCCTGTTTCTTCTCCTCCAGCAGGGCTACCAACTTACACTTGCTGCAAGGGTAATTATTGTTACCCTCAGGTAAGAATAAAAACATGCCACAGACCTTGCATGTTACAACCTCAGCTCCCTCACTAGCCACACTGCTGTGATCCATTGCTGAAGTTGTTCAGCTTCTTTCCTGTGCTACTCTGATAGATCCCCTGAAAAACTGCCTCTCAAGTCTCCCTGCTTGAGGAAGCAAAAACACTCAACACATAAAAAATATAGAAACTTGTCAGCTGTTTTCAGGGCCGCCAGGCTCGCAGGCTCGGCTCACACCTCTGGTGAGAAGAGCCTTCCTAATGAAGAGCTCTCACTCCCAGCCCTCAACAGCTTACAGCAGAGGGTGGACCCAGCAATTACCCCCACTTACACTAGCTCTCCTCACTCAGGAGACAGCAACTAAACAAAAAAACAAAGATAAGCACTTTGAAACCCCTCTCCAAGCACCCCTGCCCACTCACTCTCACACCCTTCCCTCTCACACACACCAACCTTAGTTGGATAGAATATATTAGGCAGCTGAGGAGACATAAAAACTTGCACCGGCCTCTTTAGAAACTTTGGGTCCTGCAGACTCTCAGCCCAGGTGCCTCCGGTTCTGCCTCTGGCGAGAAGAGCCTTCCTAATGAAAAGTTCTCGGTCCCAGCCCTCAACAGCTTACAGCAGAGGGTGGAGCCAGCAATTACCCCCACTTACACTAACTCTCCTCACTCAGGAAACAGCAACTCTTTAGAAGCTCTGGGTCCTGCAGACTGTGAGCACTTGTCCGGTGATAATCCCACAAACAGCATCCAGAGACAAAGAGTCCAAAAGAGAGCTGATTTAATGGAAAACATACAGGTATGCAGAGCTTACAGGTACATTGGCACGAATGGCAATTGGGAGCACGGGGTAGGCCTATAAGGGAAAGTAATAGTCACAACAGGTCAAGGCAGCCCCCCTTCTACTGAGGAGCCATTCCCACGGGAGATAGCACTGGAACAGGAATTTAGCAGTTAGCAAGTTTGGCCTTGAGAGGCACCTGGTAGAATCGAAAGTAAAACAGTCAGAGTCTGACAGGCTGCTTAGAGCTGTGGAAAGCAGGCCTGACACAGACTCTCAGCCAAGGTGCCTCAGGTTCTGCCTCTGGCGACAAGAGCCTTCCTAATCTAGAAGCTTGGAGGGTGGTATTTTAAATTCTAATCATCACATTTTTGGAGGAGACTAACATTATGTTTTTTTGTTTGTTTGCCTTGCACTTTGAGTGGCTTTGTTGTATAACATCTTATAAAAACTCATGACTGCCAGGACTAATCCTAACAAGCTAACAAGACTTCGTTTACAGATCTTATCACTGCAGAGATGGGATCTATAAACACAATCTCCATGACAGAACATCTTTATATAGGACCAAGGCCAAAATTATTAATACTAAGTGGTCCAATACTCAGTCTCCTGCCAGCAGTCTTGTGAAGTCCTGTCCACTCACAGTATAGCACCCTTTGAAAACCAGGGAACCAGAGAAGACTCTCTCTTTCAGTAAAGAAGTAATAAATGAGTTCTAAATCTAAGCAGTCTGGCCCCTTCTCATCCAGTATCATCATTAATATATTTAATTCTCAAGGTGATCCAATCTATGGATACTTAAATCCAGAGATTGGACTTGTGAACAGACAAGACTGGTCTTTCTATGAACCTGAAAAAGGTCCAGGTTTGCCGAAAAATCTGAAATAAAAAAAATGCATCGCAGTGTTAAAAAACCCAAATAATACAGATACTGTCTTTACTCATCGAACCTTTTTGATATATGCCACCACTGCTGCACGTATGATATATGCAGCTAAATGGAAGACTGACGAGTTGCTGACTAAAAATGATTGGATAAATAAGATGTTGGAATTGACAGAGATGGCGAAACTTACAGCTTTGATAAATCAGACTGATAATGCACAATTTCTGGGAGAATGGGAGGCGTGGAGAATTTATTGTGAAAATCATTTTTCAATGGGATCATTTAAATGATACTCTTTGATTTAATCTCTATTATAGATTTGGTAGTGTGATTGTATTAAGTTTTAAAATTAATATTCATAGTTAAGATAAGTATATATTAATTAAATAATTTAGGGATTAAAATGTGTAATCAAAAGTACATACAATTAATTATTGGATGGAAGAGAATTAGGGAGAAGTCGTGAGGAAGTCTGCTGGTTTGTTTCTTCCAACTTTGTTTTGAGGTCTGGCCCGTACAAGAGGTCAGGCCCTGGCCAGGCTCTTGACATGTTTTAGGCCTGTGTTTGATGTTCAGTTGCTCTGTGATTCCCACTCCCTGTTCCTCGCCCCTCCCGAGCCCCGACCTTGAGTAGCTACCGGCCAAGCCGTGTTTAGACTCCCTGTTTCATTCCTTCCTCCCGCTGCCCCTCCTGTGCTCCGCTATCTCGCTGTTTCCCAGGCAGTTTGATCTTGCACCTGTGATGTAATCGTGTAACCCTGCTTTAAGTTATGCCTTGTAGCCCAGCTCGTTATTGGCAGCTTTGAAGCTGCAGTGTATCCATGCTTACTAGATGCTCTCAATAAACGTTTACCTGCTTCTGACATACCTGCTTCTGAGCGAGTGACTATTTGAGACGACCTAGGTTGGCTGGAGGACCTGACAGAAGTCACTATATTTTTTAATTATTATTCTTTTTCTTGTATTAAATGAAGAAAATAATAAAAATTTTGTTAAAAAAAACTCAAATAATAGAAGCAGCACCTGTAGCTTTAAGAAACACATGCCCTCAGTGGCCATTGCTAGGCAAGCAATTGCTAGGCCTTCAAGCCTGTGTTTGTGTCAGTAAAAGGCAGTGCCTTTTCCAGGGCTGTTTGATCTTTGAGTGACAAGGCACAGGCAGACTGGGAGTTAAAACTGACCTGGAAAAGCTCCCCCCCAAAGGAGGGAGCAAGAGAAAAAGAGGCAGTCTGCTCCTTGCCTTACCACCCCCCAAGGGCCTTTGTCAAGGCACCACCCCCTCATCTAATGTGAGGCTTGGTGCTGCCCCCCTCACCTTGTCTTGCATCATGAGGGCTTGGCAGACAGGAAGCCACCATGCCTTACCTCACCTAATTTGAGACTTGGCTGGCTGGTCATCATCTTCCTTGCATCAGGCAGGGCTTGGATGGGCCAGGTGGTGCCTCCCTCTCCTCGACCAGGGCTTGGGCAAACCAGGTGCCACCTCCCTCCTCTCAGACAGGCCTTGCTCAGGAGGGGCTTGGGGAGGCCAGGTGCTGACAGGAGGAGACCATTGGCCCATCAGGAGGTACTCTGGTGCCCATAATGGCCAATCCACCCTAGGAGAAGAAATCATGGCCAGGCCTAGCAGCAAACACTGGGCAATTTGCTACTACACAACTTCCATGACTCATCCAGGCTCAGCTGCTTGCTACTATTCAACAACAGCCACACCACAAAAGCTAGTGTTTAGAGTTTCATAGTATTTCAGACCAGGATATGCTATACCCACAATCACCACTGTGCGATGGAAGCTCACTGGGTGACCTTGGGCTAGTTGCTCTGTTTCAGACTCACCTACCTCACAGGATTGTTGGGAAGATAAAAGGGAGGAGAGGAGAATGCTATCAACTGCTTTAGGTCACCCTTGAGGAGAAAAGAGAGAAGGGTAGGTGGGTTTGTGGATGGGAAGGAAAGAAAGAAACAGAAAAGTGAGAATATGAGGTTTGGCAGGAGGAGGGAAAAAAGTAAAAAGGGCAGAGAGCAGAAAAACAAGGTGCCCCCACAAGTACTTGTGGCTTCCCCACGGCTCAACTGAGGCTGAGATCATAATTAGCCAAGACTACATAGTAAGATCATGACAGAGCTGGGATTTCAATCTTCACTTCCTAGTTCCAAAATCCAGCACTGAACAGCATCCATATTCCTCATCAATTTAGTCAAGTCAACATGCTTTGCCTCCATAAAAATTGTCTTTCCCAGCATGTATCCATTCTAGAGAAGTGTCCAAGTTCTCACCAGTTTGGTTTCTCTGTAAATGGATCTTTGGGCAGGATCCATATTCACATATAACACACACAATCATCTCTTGAACATTTGCAGGCTGGGTGGCACTCGAGAAAATTGGTTGGAATTATGCTGGAGAATGAAGGCAAAGGCAGTATTGAAAAGAGTTTTTCCAGATGTTCCTTTTTGGATAGCAAGCTCACCTGGATGTCACACAAGTAAGGAGGTTTAGAAAAGAACCAGCAATAATGAGAAGAGCACACGGTCCATTGGCTAAGTCAAAGACTGTTTCCATGGATGCAACAAGTTTATGGGAGAAAGCAGGAGATACATATTTGCAACAAATGTGTGTGTTATGCTTTGTCCCATAAACTCGTGTCCATGGGAGCAGGCCCTAACCATTGTTGCAAATGTCTGAGAACAGGAAAGATGAAGGGGGGGAGTTGGAAAAGGAAGGGAACATGGTTAAATAAATTGCTTCTGGTCATGGGTATCACAAGGAAAGTGAAATCAGATTAGGATTGTGGCATGAAAGACCAAATTTGGCATAGCTTTTATTTTTGCTGCATACCTGATGGCCCTAATCCCAGCCAATATTCTAACACATTTCTTTTCCCTCCTTGCTTCTTTGTTCAAAATTTGTTCAAAACTCTTTCTCTTTTCTTTTGTAAACTGGGAAACATTTCTCTTGACACTGGTATTTTTTCAGGTTCCTTATGCTTTCCTTGGTAATCTATTCCTCCTCCCCCATCTTGGAATTTATCATAATTACTCCTATCTAGGTATCTTCTCAGAACCAGGAACATAAGATTCCAGATAGTTACCTCAGTAGGATTATCAGCTCTGAGCTGTGGAGCCTGCAAAGGATGCGGTTTGGGGGAGGGACCTCAGTGGGGTATAGTGCCATAAAATCCATCTTCCAAAGTAGCTATTTTCTCCAGGACAGCTAATCCGTATAGTCTGGAGATCAGTTGTAATTCCAGATCTCTACACCCCACTTGGAAGTTAGCAACCCTGCCTCACAGCTCCCTCTGCACATACAGTTGAATAAGGTGGAAGTACAGTAAGGAGTGTACTACATCATGCTACACATGGAGAGGTATTGTAATGGTATTAGGCAAATACTGAGTTGAAAATATATTACATGCATTACAGATTACAGCAATTAACAGTACTAAAGTCTCCCGGCTGGAGTATGGCATGTATAAATGGTTTTGGTTTAGCCGAGAACTGGAAGTAAAGCAGATACCGTGAACTCTAAGCAGATCCAGGCAGACGGCCAAAGCCGACCAACTCTTAGCAAAACACAGAGATAACAACAGAAACACTTTTTGGCCTTTTAAAATTGCTGTCTGTGCTCTCTGTGGGGGTAATAGAAATGCATGCAAGCGTCTTTGTCACATCCTTTGTGTGTATTTCTCAACATATTATATAATTAGCCATTCATATAGTTATCTGAGTTGGGGTTTGAAGTTGGTGAGAAATTGTTTGAAGATGGGATTCTAGATTTGGGAACTTATCATTATCAATTGACTATGTAACCCTGTAGATGTAACTTTTGATACAATAGATGGGTACATTCCCATGGCTACTCAGCTCTAAAAGAGTATATAAAGGGTTAAAAATTGTTCAGTAGTTGGGAGTTCTTTAGCAGACTATGCTGCAATGCTGTCTGTCTGTCTAAAGAATTTTCCTCAGCATGGCCCATCCAGAGGTATGTGAATTTTGCATTTTTACTGTAATTTTTACTGAACAAATCTGTCATATTCTGATGATATTCTGTAATAGATAGATAGATAGATAGATCGTTTATTTGCAGCCCTTGGCCAGATAAAACAAGATACATGGACTAAAATGGTCTTACTGACAAAAATTTACAGTCCGAGTCTTAAGTCACTTAAAAAATAATAAAATAAATAACATCCAAGTTACATCTGCCATTTGGACTAAGAGACTACTCTGTGGCAACAAATTTTCATTGCAGCCGTACAAAATTTTGCTACTTGAGAAGTAATTGGGGGATTATCTCCTTGTAGGAGCTTTTCTATCTTTTCTCTTTCCCTGTCAGGTCCCATTCTCAGTATGAAGGGCTCAATAAACTTAGAACGGGGTATAGTGTAAAAGTTACAGTTCAGGAGAACATGGTCAGTGGTTTCTAAATCCCTGGATTTGCAGGGGCATAGTCTCTCTGCCCTGGGTATCTTCTTGTATTTCCCCTCTAACATAGCAGAGGGTAAGGCTGCTCACCTAGCCAAGGTAAAAGCCCTCCTATATTTGTTTATCTCTAAGTAATGGAGATAGGCTGCCGGTGCAAGGAGTGGGGGAATGGGGGGAGCCATAAATAGGGGCACTCTTGCTAGATCTACTTGTCACTCAATATCTTTAACCCTTTGGTTTATAGTTGACTTAGCTTGATCCCACCCTAACTGAAGTAGTGCTGGGGGGGGGGTAAAACCCAGGTTATTTAGTTTGTCTTCAATGGCTATTATCCACTTTGACCTAAAGGTATCACAAAGAATCAGTGGAAGAAGACCCTTGGGGTTGCAATTATTTTTCAGCCAGAAATAAAGCGAGGACAAGACAAACCTTGCCTCCACCTTCATCATGCCAGTTTCTAAATGGATCATAGCATTTGATACACATCTTGGCAATTGCAGGGCAGCTCTAAGAAACTTGGATTGCACTCGTTCCATGGGAATAAGACATGAGGGTGGAGAGTCAAGTTATGTTCCATATAACATTTGGGCTAGAGTTTTCATCTGAAAAGTTTAAGGGCGGCTGGAATATGGTGTGCCCCTTTGGTCCGGAGAAAATTTATTATTGAATGGGCTGATCTTTCCACTCTCACTAGCGCCCTCCTTAGGCCAACAGGGGTTCTTGAAAAGAAGTTGTCAGGCCTGCTTCCCACTTCTCTCAGCAGCCTGTCAGACTGTTTTGGTTTCGATTCCACCAGATGCGTTTCAAGGCCAAGCCGGCTAACTGTTGAATTCCTGTTCCAGCGCGATCTCCCGTGGGAACAGCGCCTCGTTAGGAGGGGGGTTGCCATGACTCGTTGTGACTAATGCTTTCCCTTATAGGCCCTGCACTGTGCTCCCAGTTCCCATTCATGCCAATTTACCTGTTTGCTCTGTATACCTGTGGTTTTCTAATAAATCAACTCTCTTTTGGACTTTTCGTCTCTGGATGTTGTTTGTGGGTATACCACGGGGACAAGTGCTCTGTCAGGCCTGCTCTCTGTGCCCAGAGATAGTTTTGTTTTCTCACAGACTACCCGTCCAAGGTCAGTTTCCCTAACGTTCACATTCCTTTTCCCTTTGAAGCTGGCGGGAGCTCGTGGGAGCCTGCCCTGTCAGACTGAAGGGTTACCATGCCAACCTGTGCTATCGTGATTAGAACTATTCCTCCATATATTCTGTTGTATGTTCCTATTGCTCCATTCCTGCCTTTTTATTTTATTTCCAGCCCCAGCCCTGCCGGGTCAACCAGTGCCAGTTCTGCCGGGCCAGCTCAGCCGGTGAGGCCGGCCCCGGGCGCTCCCGGTTTACCGGCTCCTGGGACACCTGTGTTGCCAGCTCCTGGAGTGCCTTTCCTGCCGCCTCCAGGGCAACCGCCTGCTTTCCCGCCTGTGCAATGGAAGCAACCTCGGTTGAAAACCACCTACGACGGCTCGATCGAAACTCTACCGTTTCCTACATCATGTCGACAGTTACCTGAGGGAACAAGGACAGTTCTTCCCCACTGAAGACAGTCGGGTTCGATTCGTTGCCTCTCTGCTGACAGGGAAAGCGGCCGATTGGATGATCCTCCATTTTGACACTTGGGCCCGATCCATTCGCTCTCTCAACAAATTCATGTTTGCCCTGCGGAGGTGGTTTGAGGATCCCTTCTTGGGAGAAAGGGCCAAAGCCGAACTCCTGCAACTCCGGCAAGGCTCTACTCCCATCCGGGAATTTGCAGATGAGTTCCAACGACCCGCCAGCAAACTAGTGGATTGGCCTGAAGCCACCCGAATACACTATTTCCGGGAAGCGTTTCACCCTGACATTTTGAACTGGGCATATATGCAACAAGATCCCGACACTCTGGAAAATTGGATCTTACTGGCTGAGGAGGTGGAGAGCCGCCGCCAGTTCATATCTCTGGTCCTCCGTCGGACCAGAGAGGGGGGCACTCATCCAAAACCTCCTTCGAAAGCCTCGACCCCCGCTCCACGGAGACCAATGCGGCCCTTATCAGACCGCGAATCCCGGTTCCAGAGAGGAGCCTGTCTCATTTGCAGTGCTATGGGTCACTTTGCATCTGCTTGTCCCCGTCGTCCGGACCTCACTCTTCCTCCCCGACCGGACAGACCACCCCGTCCCCGTGGACGACTTCTACGCAGAGGCACCGCAGCCACCCGCAACGCAGCTCCAGGACGGCATGCACCCTCTGCACTTCAGGTCGGAGAGGCTCCCAGTGAATCTGCGTCTACAGACCCACCGGGGTCTCGGATTACAAGTGCCCCAGTGGGGGACAGTTCTCCTTCCTCAGATGACGATCTCATCTGGAATCCTCCTGCCCTCAACCTGGAATCTCCTCTCGATCTTTCAAAAAACGGGCAGGGTCTGCGGTGAGCGGAGTGACACCACAGACCCCTGCAGCTTCTCCTGCTAATCCCAAGGCTCCTGTTATGGTGAGTGAAAATACTGTATATGTGGACGTAGTGTTACAACATTACAAAAGAGGGCCCCAGTTACATGTCAAAGCACTCATAGACTCTGGTTGTGGGCACTCCCTGATCAATGAGGCCACTTTCAACGCTCTTAAAGTCAAATCAGTGACACTGCCCGAACCCATCCAATTCGCCCAAATGGATGGCAGTAGCTTTCGGGGGGGGGGGGCAGTAGACCGCTGCACGCACAGCGTCGCGATGGGTATTGGCTCTCATTGGGAGCAAATCGACTTCACCATCACCCCTATCAAATGCGAAGTCATTCTGGGAATAAACTGGCTCAAAGGGCACAGCCCTTCAATAGACTGGAAAGCCGATACTATTACGTTTTCCGACCCCGGCTGCACCCAGAACCGTCACGACATTGCGGTTGTTCTTCCGACAGCCCCAGCCTTGATATCTAACACCCCCTCCTTCCCTGCTACCCGTTGAGTATCAAGACTTTGCAGACGTATTTGATGCGAAAGAGTGCGATGCGCTACCCCCCCACCGCAGAACAGACTGTGCCATTGAAGTAGTGGGAGGGGGTAAGCTTCCCAAAAGTAAAATCTACCCCATGCGCGCTGCTGAACGTACTGTATTACGAGACTTTTTAGACAAGAATATTGCTCGGGGGTTTATCCGACCGTCGTCTGCTCCTAACTCAGCCCCCGCTTTCTTTGTGCATGAGAAAACGGGTGATTTACGCCTATGCATCAATTTTCGGAAACTCAGTGCAGTTACTCAAACCAATGCCTACCCCATCCCATTGATATCGGACATTTTGGGAAAATTGAAGGAGGGGCGCATTTTCACTAAACTAGACTTAGTTGAAGCGTACTATCAAGTTAGGATTCGTGACGGAGATGAACCCCTCACTGCCTTTTCCAGCTGTTTTGGCATGTTTGAATATCTGGCAATGCCGTTCGGGTTACAGGGGGCTCCGGGGGTCCGGGCAATTTATTAACGAAATCCTACATGACTTACTCTACCGGGGCGTGGTGGTTTATTTGGACGATATCCTTATCTATTCCAAATCTATGGATGAGCATGTTACACTGGTGAGGGAAGTATTGCAACGCCTTAGAGACAACCACCTCTATGCTAAAGCATCTAAATGTGAGTTTCACCAGCAACAATTGACATTCTTGGGTTATATCATTTCGCACCAAGGACTTACTATGGATCCTGCTAAAGTGCAATCAATAATCGATTGGGATCCGCCCTCGACCCGCAAACAGGTGCAGCAATTTCTTGGCTTTGCCAATTTCTATCGGGGATTCATCCCCAACTTCGCTCAAGTAGCACTTCCAATCACTGACCTGCTGAAGACTAAGGGGAAGGGAACCGCAGCCACCCTGCCCACTGCAAAGATCCAGTGGACTCCCCAATGCCAGACCGCTTTCCAAACCCTCAAGCAATTATTCACCTCCGAACCCGTGCTGCAGCACCCTGATCCAGAGCATATGTTTATAGTACAAGTAGATGCTTCCGATGTAGCCATGGGAGGTGCTCTTTTGCAGCAGGGTAAGGATGGTCTGTTGCACCCCTGTGCTTATTTTTCCAAAAGTTTTGCACACTCTCAACTGAACTGGCCCATTTGGGAAAAAGAAGCAGCCGCTGTATACCACGCCCTCACTGTTTGGAGGCAATTTCTCGAGGGGTCCAGGGTACCCTTCGAGGTCTGGACTGATCACAAAAATCTCGAGGCACTCACAGGGACCTGTAAACTGTCAGCAAAACAACTATGTTGGGCTGACTTCTTTGCTCAATTCCGTTTTGGGCTCAAGCATGTCCCCGGTAAGCAAAATGTACTTGCAGACGCCCTGTCTCGACTTCCCCAGTATCCTGCAAGGTGGACTGCCCCATAGAATCACTCTTCTCCCCTGAGCACCGAGGGGTACTCCCTACACTGGCTGTTCAAACCAGATCCCAAACTCAACTCCGTTCCCGTCCTAAACTGACCTACGTGAACACCAGAGGGGGGGAGGCTGCCACCCATAAATCGGACCTGACTCCCTTATCTACTCCATCCACTCAGCCGGCTCCCAGGAGCCAAAACGAGCCGTTTGTGCAATCCCCCTCCTCACCTCCGGACTCCCCCCCTACTCGTCCGGACCAAGTCCCGCCTGTCTCTCAGGGTAAGATGGATCTGCCTGTTTCTTTTCTGGACTCTCTCCGTTCCCACTGCCAAGCAGAACTCGCTGCTCATACACTCCCCCCTTCTCTGCTGGAACGAGGAGGTTGTTGGTACAGAGACTCAAAACTTTATGTGCCCAAGGGGTTGCGAAGGGAAGTCCTGCAACTAGCTCATGGAGCCAAAACCGCGGGGCACTTTGGGTTTCTGAAAACGCTCCACTTATTACACAGGCAATTTTGGTGGGCGGGCATGCGTATCGACGTGGACTCCTTCATCCCCAGTTGTCCAGTCTGCGCCACTGTCAAACGATCCCAAGGGAAGCCCCCTGGACTATTGCAACCGTTGGAAGTCCCTTCTAGACCCTGGAAAGTAATTGCTATGGATTTTATGACTGATCTCCCCCTCAGTGAGGGAAAAACGGTTTTATGGGTTATTACCGACTTGTTTTCTAAACAGGTGCATCTCGTCCCATGTGCTGGTATTCCCTCTGCCCCAAGGTTGGCCCGCCTCTTTGTGTCACATATCTTCCGACTACATTTGTTTCCGTGCAAGATTGTTGCCAGATTTTGGAAGGCTTTCCTCAAACTGGTCGGGGTGGAACAAGGTCTCTCTAGTGCTTTCCACCCCCAAACTGATGGACAAACCGAACGTGTTAATGCAGTTTTGGAATGTTACCTCCGTTGCTCTGTAAACTACCACCAAGATGATTGGGTTGGGTTGTTGCCTTTTGCTGAGTATGCTTATAACAATGCTGTACACCAATCCACAGGTTTCAGCCCGTTTCAAACTGTATATGGCCAGGACTTCAGTCCTATTGGCCATATCCATGTTTCGGGGGAGGAGGGTGGTAAAGATGTGGCAGCTTGGGTGGACGCGATTCATACCACCTGGCCCTGGCTAGTGAAAAATCTGGAGCGGGCTAAACGTAAATACAAGGCTCAAGCCAACAAGCACCGGTCTCCTAGCCAGGACTTTAAAGTGGGAGAGTTGGTCTACCTGTCAACCAAAAACCTCCAGTCCACCTGCCCGTGTAATAAACTCAGTGCCAAATACATGGGTCCCTATCCCATTTCTCGGATCATTAATCCAATAACCGTGGAACTCTCCCTTCCAAAGGCTCTGAGGCTCATCCATCCAGTTTTCCATGTAAGCCTCTTAAAACCTCATGTTGCCTCCTCGCAATGGCATCCCGAACCACTTCCGGAACAACCAGTGATGGGGGGGGGGGAGAAGCATTTCAAAGTTGCTAAGATCCTGGACTCTTGTATTCGTCACGGCTCTCTCCAGTACCTGGTTCGTTGGAAGCACTTCTCCCCTGCCTATGACGAATGGGTTCATTCACGAGATGTTTCCACCCCACACCTGGTGTGCGCCTTCCACCTCGCCTACCCCCACAAACCGTCCCCCTTGCAGGACGGGAGGGGGCCCTAAGGAGAGCAGAATGTCAGGCCTGCTCTCTGTGCCCAGAGATAGTTTTGTTTTCTCACAGACTACCCGTCCAAGGTCAGTTTCCCTAACGTTCACATTCCTTTTCCCTTTGAAGCTGGCGGGAGCTCGTGGGAGCCTGCCCTGTCAGACTGAAGGGTTACCATGCCAACCTGTGCTATCGTGATTAGAACTATTCCCCCATATATTCTGTTGTATGTTCCTTTTGCTCCATTCCTGCCTTTTTATTTTTGCAAGCTCTGAATACTTGTTTGTTCTCCATTAAAGTCAACTCTTCTTTGGACTGCTGTCTGTGAGTATTGCTTGTGGGAGTGGAGACAGCACTCCCCGGGTAGAGGGTCCTGAACCTCAGTACCCTCCACTGGATCCGTCGGATGAATACCCCGACGACCCTTCTTTGCTGAATGACATTCTTGCTGAGGCGCTGTGGACGGATGCAGAGATCAATTGTCTAATTGTACTTATTCGAGTTCAGTGGCATCGCCTGGCTGACGCGACCCCCTGGACGACCCCCGATGCAGATCAGAGCACCCAGCACGACCTCCACATACTGGACAGTTTGGTGGAAGAAGTTCGACTGGCGCAGGAGGATTTAGCAGCCTTGACCCGTTTGTTAGTGGGGTTAACTATACGTGAGAAGCAACAGGAGCCGACAGCAGCCCCGATCCGCCCCGTTCTTCCCCAATCCATGGTGGGAACACGGGAGGAAGAGGTCCCGATCCCAACCGCTCCTGATCCCAACTTGTGCTTGAAAGACGCACGGGATGTAGCGGCCCGGATGGCCTTACTGTTTGTGGGACTGACCTCGGCCACGGTGGTTGAACTCACGAAGCTTTTAACCCCTGAGTTTGGGACAGACGCTGCTGCTCTGGCAGTTCGGGCTCAACCGTTGTTGGACCTGCAAGATTCCTCTGAACTCCTCCTGCTTCTGGAGCAAGAAGCTCTCCCGATCGTCACCATGGCAATTGCTGCCAAGCTCGAGGCCGACCAGGTGCTCGCTGACCGAAAGCGAGCCGAGGAACAGTTGCGGGCAGCGGATGCGGCAGCAGCTTGGGCACGGGCCGAGAAAGAAGAGGAGCAATGTTTGGCCACCATTCGAGCCCGCATGGTCACAGACGCGCGTCCCAGAGACAGCACAGGATTTGGGTTTATTCCCTCATTTTCCTGGACTTTTGGCCTGTCTCGCGACACGCAACGCACACGTCGGCTTGCAGGTCGCTCATTCGAACCGGACTACTCGGATGAGAAGGACCTGTATGGGGAGGGACCCCACTGATCTCCGGGTTAGCCAGTCCAGACGCATGGGGGGAGCTGGGGACAAAATGCGTCTTTTGCGGGGCCAAAACCAGGATTTGACTGATCGTGTGGCCCGTCTGCAGGACCAAATGGAGCAATTACTTTGAGAAAATGAATGTTTACAACAAGCTCAAACTACCCCAGTCCAACCAGTGCCGGCTCAGCCAACTCTGCCGGCTCCATGGCCACAAGTTCCACCGTAGAGGGCACCAACTCTCCCCCCTCCGGGGCAACCGGCCAAGCCACTTCCGAGACTTCCAGCTCAGCCAGCCCCTGGAGCACCAGTTTTGCCGGCCCCAGGAGTACCAGTTTTGCCGCCTCCAGGGCAACCACCAGTGCCCCTTCCCATACAGTGGAAACAACCTTGGTTGAGAGTGACCTACGATGGCTCAGTTGAAGCCCTACCCTGTTTCCTACACCAAGTGGACAGTTATATGTGGGAACAGGGGCAGCACTTCCCCACCGAAGAAAGCCGGGTGCATTTCGCTGCCTCCCTCTTGACTGGAAAAGCCACCGACTGGATGGTCCTCCAGTTTGACACTCGGGCCCGATCCATACGCTCACTCAGCGAGTTCATGCGAGTGTTACAGTGCCATTTTGAGGACCCTTTCCTGGGAGAGAAGGCCAATGCAGCCCTCCTGCAACTTCGACAAGGCTCTACACCAGTGCGGGAATTCACGGACGAATTCCAAAGGCTCACCAGTAAAATAGTGGACTGGACTGAGGCTACCCGAATACATTATTTCCGGGAAGCCTTACATCCTGAGATATTGAATTGGGCTTATATGCAACGAGACCCAGACACTCTTGAAGAATGGATTTTACTAGCCGAGGAGGTGCA